>NC_090935.1:1309726338-1310926338 GCF_040938575.1 Ambystoma mexicanum
AGCGAGCCTGCTACTGATCTCTCCTTCTGCAACTGCTGCTACTGCTCCATCTTTAACTCCAACTCCTACTAATGGCCTGAACCTGAGGGGTGATTTTAAGCCTCTCTGCTTCCCTCAGGTGTGGGTCATTTTCCTTAACAAGCTGACTACTCCTGTTGTATAACTCTTGAGCCCTCTTCCTCGTCCCAGTACGTAGGGAATCATATGACTTGAAGTCCCCAACAACAAAATTAGGTTTTCTTACTTCTATTCTGCAATACGTCATTAGAAGTGATTGATTTTGGGGGAAATTAAACAAGGGGGGTTCCCAACGTCCCAGACTTGTTCTCCCCCCCATGTGATCCTCCCGCAGAACACCACCCCTAGCATCGGGGTCAGGAAGCGTCTTCCCTTCCCTTTCACATGCAAATGGTCCCAGGTCAGGTTTTCTGGGGGATCATTATTGATTCATCACACTACCCATCCACAGCACTCACAGAGCAGACAACCTTCTTATATCCATTTGTATCTACTCCCATAGTGCTGGGTAGTTTCCAGATACAATCTCGAGAGGTCCACTGAAAGCCTGATTCTCAGGTACTATATCTTGTCCCATTTAACGTTAAAGGGGGCGTCCTGTAAAAGATTGCCTTGAAATTTCATTCTGGGGTCCCAATGGCATGAGAACCAAGTTTTCAATATTAATTGTATAACCTGATAGCATCCAATATGCTTTCAGGTCCACTAGGAGGGCAAGGATCAACTTCTACGGGAGGAAGTCTATGGAGGATAGCTCAGGGGCAACATGCTCACCTTGGAAGCAAGACGACATGGAGCAACACAGGTTCGATCTCCGGGTCCTTGCTTAGAAACCTCTAGGTATTAAGCTTGTTATAAATAACCTATCATATCATGTCATATATCATACGGATACCCTATATAGATTAAGATATTGTCAGCGAACATGGCACACTTGTATTGCTGCTCCTCCTCACCCCCTACCATGACTTTTATTAGATTACTCTTTCTTATTTGGACTGCTGTTGGCTCTATAATTAGGGGGCGACGGTCTTGGTGCATTCCCTTCCCTAACCCAAAAGGTCTACAAGAGCATCCATTCCCCCTTACTGTTGCACTTGGTTTTGAGTACATACCTTGTTGTGTGGATCAAGTCTATTGTCTTGTGAATATTGTCTACCCACTGCCAGAGTCCCACAAATTCCACCTGGTCAGAATGGATTAAATCTGGTAATTAATTAATCTTTTATAACACACTTAACACTGGAGACCAGTCTCTAAGCACTGGATCATAATTCAAACCTTTGTTGCTCTGCCTTGTCTTGTTTCCATGCCACTACTTCATCAAGCTGGTCAGGAGCAGGAGCTCCCTGACCCCATCCGCCACTGCAGGAGCAGCTGGCGGACAACCCGACGCACAGCTGATCCATTCTCGTATTTTGAGCACACGCGGTAAGTGCTGTGACCGCTCCCGTATCTGCACCCACAGCCCCAAGACGCATTTATATTTCATCCCATTGCGGATCGTTGAATATCCCCTGTAGCTGCCTTTACAGCCGACTTCAAGGCCCTGGATCGCCCTGCACGCCATAAAGGTACACGAGGTAGCGAGCCTTTCAAAGATGGCCGCCAGAGGGTTTCGCGAGGTCTCCACAGCCTAGCCAGGCCCACCTCAGCACCCACCCACCTCCCTATTGGCTGCCTGCACCTTCTTCAGCCGGCCCACCTCCAAAAAGGCCCATGAGAATAAGGCCGTCGCCTGTTCTTTGCCTGTTCGTGCCGCCTCGGCCACCCCGCCTGCCAGACCCCCTGGCCCTACGTCTGACCACCACTAAGGTAAACTAACACCTCTTCATTGCCTGCCAGTATCTCCATCCACTACAACTTGCCCACATCGACCCTGTGCAGCCCACGCACACTCATATGTACACCCTGTACCAAGAGTGCACGTTACGCTCCTATATAGCCTATTGGCATGCCTAACAGCTCCTTACAATGATGTGAGCTGTATATCGCCTACAATTAACCCCGCTGCCACCGCCAAGCCCCGCCGACCTGCATCACTAACTACCTGCAAGGCCACATGCGACTATCTACAGCGTTCTCTTACACATTATCACTGGCGCATCCCTAACGGAAGTTCTGCCCGGTGGCTTATGGTCTACAGAGTACTTTAACCTCATTGCAGAACCTAAAGGCAGTCACCACCTAGGGACTACACAATCCACCCGATATCAACGCATAATCTTGCTGTAGCACCAGATATCTGTCGATGCACTAGACTACTGTCCAACTCATTCTAGGAACTACGTGTCACATCTTGAATTGAGTTGCTCACTCATGTCTTTAACTAAAGCGCCATATCCTGAATCTACTTGCCTATTCTCGTCTTAGCCAAAGTGCCACACTTGAACGTAGCTGCTTACCTAAGTGTTCAGCAGAACTACCACATTTATGAACCCAGTTGCTCATTTATGCTTTCAGTCAAAGTGCCACAACCTGAATCTATGTATTTCAGCACAACTGCCCCATTTCGACTCTAGCTGCTTACCCCTGCTTTTAGTCAAAATGCCATATTTTGAATTCAGCTGTTCTTGTTTTTAGTCAAAGTGCCATATATTGAATTTAACTGTTCTTGTCTTTAGTCAAAGTGCTATATTTTGAATTCAGCTGTTCTTGTTTTTAGTCAAAGTGCCATATTTTGAATTTAGCTGCTCACTCTTGCTTTAGTCAAAGGGCCACATTTTGAATTCAGCTGTTCTTGCTTTTAGTCAAAGTGCCATACTTTTAATTTAGCTGCTCACTCTTGCTTTAGTCAAAATGCCATATTTTGAATTCAGCTGTTCTTGGTTTTAGTCAAAGTGCCAAATATTGAATTTAACTGTTCTTGTCTTTAGTCAAAGTGCCATATTTTGAATTCAGCTGTTAATGTTTTTAGTCAAAGTGCCATATTTTGAATTTAGCTGCTCACTCTTGCTTTAGTCAAAGGGCCACATTTTGAATTCAGCTGTTCTTGTTTTAGTCAAAGTGCCATACTTTGAATTTAGCTGCTCACTCTTGCTTTAGTCAAAGTGCCATATTTTGAATTTAGCTGTTCTTGTCTTTAGTCAAAGTGCCATATTTTGAATTCAGGTGTTCTTGTTTTTAGTCAAAGTGCCATATTTTGAATTTAGCTGTTCTTGTTTTTAGTCAAAGTGCCATATTTTGAATTTAGCTGCTCACTCTTGCTTTGTCAAAGTGCCATATTTTGAATTTAGCTGTTCTTGTTTTTAGTCAAAGTGCCATATTTTGAATTTATCTGCTCAGTCTTGCTTTTAGTCAAAGTGCCATATTTTGAATTCAGCTGCTCTCTCTTGTCTTTAGTCAAAGTGCCTTATTTTGATTTAGCTGTTCTTGTTTTTAGTCAAAGTGCCATATTTTGAATTTAGCTGCTCACTCCTGCTTCTAGACATAGTTTCACATTCTGAATCCATGTATTTTAGCACAACTGGAACATCTCGAATCTAGTTGCTTACACTTGTTTCCAGTACTCCTACTACCTCTTAGACCTTACCACTCAGTATGTGTCTACTCATTATTAACTTGCTTTTCTACCTCCGGCTCAACCTCTACACTGCATTACCGTCTAAAATGGCTCTACACCTACCTAACACGCAAGCCGCTACCAGACCTAACAACCAAGCACCATTCTTACATTCAAACGCTCTGCAGCTATTGCTACCTACTAGTCTCCCTCTCACCACCATAGAGAGGAACTTAAGACTCAGAGCCAGACTAGCTAAAATCTACGAGCCCCTTGCCTGCTCATCGCCTACCACTCTGAACTCTAGAACATTGCTGCCCCGACCCAACTCCTCCACACAAACCACCAACTCCCCACAAAATCCCTACCCCACAACACTTCATAATCCCCCAAACCAGGGTACTCCTGCACACACTCAGGACAAGCGACATTCTACTACCTCTAAAAACGTAACTACTACCTCCAAAAATATAGACAGCCCCAAAATCAAGGGAGCCTTGATCAATGCCAGATCGTTAGTAGCACATGCCACAGAAATTGCAGACCTAATCCTTTCAGAAGACCTCGACCTCCTTGCCATTACTGAGACCTGGCTACACCCAGAAGCAGGCCCCATGCTCATGCTGGCAGTCCCAGATAACTACTCTATCTTAAGACAAGACCGCCTCCTCTCCAGAGGAGGGGGTATTGCCATCATCCACAAGTGCAGTCTTACTATGAGACTTGCCACCCCCACTGACATACCATCATGTGAAACATTAGGAGTTAAAATTCCGCTCACTAACACGCAAACCCTCAATATCTTCCTAACCTACCGCCCGCCAGGCCCCATCGGCACCTTCGATGAAGACCTCAACTCCATTCTATCCAGTAACCTCAAAAGCTCCACTCAAGCTCTCGCCCTGGGAGATCTTAATCTGGGATACAACGACCCAGAAGATCATCACGCTAGCACTATAGGGAACACTCTTACCGAATTAGGCTTCGCGCAGAGATGCACGGTGCCCACGCATGTGAAAGGGAGAACACTCGACTAGGTAGCCGACTCCAATTGCCTAGTGAACATCACAAATATCTCACCCCTAGCTTGGACTGACCACCACCTGGTATCATTCATGCTCTCAACTGACAGACCTCCACCCCTGACGACCTTCAAGGCCCCACCCAACCTTACAAGGAATAAAAAGAACATGACAGTGAAGGCAAGCGTCCCCAAACAGCACGATCCTCCCCGCAATGAGAGACAATGAAGGACTCTCCCAGGATGGGAATAAGGCCAAGACAGAGTGCGGGTGAGCGTAAATGGGAGTTTATCAATCAGAATAGGGCATGCAAAGAACTCTGCAACCTCCGAGAGCACTCTGTCTGACAATAGCAAAGACAGGCGTATATATTTACAAAAAACGTCATAAGAACCTACACACTATAGGGGGCACAAGTTTAATGGGATTGGGTGGCGACGACTAACTATAGGTGCTGCTGCGATGTGGTTGGCTTCGGCTGGACGACGTCACTGGTCAGCCTCGTGGGTTGGGCTGGGCCTGGCAGGTCGGCTGAGTTCATCCGGACGGTGTTGTTGTGGCCAGTGTCAGAGATGAATGTCTTTTCCTGACTTGGTTGCCCTATGCCATGCACACCGCAGTCATTCAGTCATTTCAATATTATTCTCTTTAGTAAATCTTCCAATAGGTTATACTACAGGTTAATGCAACACAGGAGGAATGTACCTTGTGAGGGGTCTGGAGGTAATACGTCAGGGCATGGTTACCAGTGTCCTGTTGACCGGGGCCATAGGTCGAGGGGCTAAGCTTCAGGGCCTGGGACGGGCGGTACAGGTCTTTCTGCCTTGTTAGAAGTTGTTATGGATGTTCCTCTGTGTGTTGTCAAAGTGTTGGGTGTCCTGATTGCACAGGGCCATAAGTCTGAGATGGTCCGGTAGGTTCTGGGGTTTACAAGGGGGCGCGTGTGTTCAGGCAGGGGTTTACTGCTGAGCTGTAAATAATGCAGGTGGCGGGCCGCGGCCTTGGGTGCTACAGAGGGGATTACAACTCTTTGAAGCGGCTCCAGTCTGGTTGGGGGAGGTAAAGCAGTGCGGCGCGGTCTTTGTTCTCATGCCTTGGCAGTCTTCGCAGGGTGGGAGGGGGAATGGCCTTGCCCGTGTTTCACAAAGGTATCTCCCTCGTGTGTTGCCGATTTTAGGTAAAGACATCACAAACATTTGAACACTCTATGATACTTATTCAAATCAATACAAAACATGCATTTAAACTTTGCTGGATGCGTTTCGATTATATCCAGTCTGAGCACCTTATTCATACATTATGTTTTAACAACTACAGTATTTAGTTATATGCATATATATTTGCAGCAAGTGAGGTAGAATTAGAATTGGTGGAGTACACAGAAAATAACCCGCCACTGTTCGTGACGGTGGTGGCACATGTGGGGCCTAGGCATGCACACATGACAAACGCCTTCTCGTGCATCCTTCACATAAGCCCTCTGTATGGTTACATTCATCTTCTCGTGTCCTCTAGCAGCATTAGTTCAGTTATGGCGCAAGCCCATAGAGTGTAAATTTCCCAGTGATACACGTAACAAATAGATCCCTGGTGCGTTCCTTTGTTATTAGCACCCAACTGCAATGGTGTGGGCTCGCCATCGCTTATATCAAGGAAGCATGCTTTCTAATGTTTATACATTTTACAGGCTTTTGTAATATAAAGGGTTTTGTGGAAGAAAGCATACTTTGCGAGTGGTCTTGACATTAATATATAAAGACTGTCTGCCATCTGATGACCGTTTTACTGTTCTTTTCATTTCCCAGGCCTGCTGGCCGGGTCATGCTGGGAGCGATGATACACTGCGGGAGGTGAACTGATACAATGTTAGTGTATTACGCTAGCTCATGTCCGTCTTGTTCGTGGGAACATGCTCGCAGCGGATCTGCCAGGGTGCTGCGGCGACAGGGATGACTGAGACTCTCCAAGGGTGGGGGCCGCGCTACAGTGCGCTGAGCTCACACCATCTTTACCAAATAAAATGGTTTCTGGGCCTAGCTAAATTTTAATACATGTGGGCAGTCAATATGTGTTGGGCAATCAATACGTGTGGGCAATGTCTCCAGCGGGTGAACCCTCCACCACCTGGGCCCGGGTGGCATGAGGGGACGCCCAATGAGCCATAGCCCTCACCTGGGGAGAAAACGCAGGCGAGGGGGGTCTCTTGGACCAGTCCTCCCCTACATTTCCCCCCTTTCGTTACTTAAGTAACACATTCTTTAAATCCTCTATCCTCCTACATTCTGCTTCGTCCATCACTGCCTCATCCCATGCAGGAATTCCTTTGATGGGCATCCATGCTCTGCACACCCCCCTTAAGCTCTCACCTCTCCTGGCGTATTCATCTGGAGTACACGTTAGGTATATGCATCCACCGTCTCCTTCTAAATCTACCCAAACTTCCTCGTACCATTCTAGTATACGGGGCTCTTTGATGGTGGTGTGCCATAACTTATCTACAATATCCTTATCGTGGTACATAGGCACCAGTTGGTACCTGGCTGTTTTATCTATCCCTGTTTGTACTTGTGCTTCTTGCATCGTTTTTATTGTACCGTGTGAGTTGCCCACTGTCACCATCATCATTGCACCATTTGGTACTGCGTTAGCACAAACTCGAAGACCCACCTGGCACAGGCAAAAAATTAAAAGGAGGAACACCACAGCTGGCATCAAACATTTCACAGTTATTCCAAGCCATGAGGGGACCCAGGAGAAGATGTTATCGAACCATGTACTGTCTTCTGCTCCACCTTCCATTTTCATTTTTTCTCCTAGGTTGTGGACTGCTTCAATCACATGGGATAGGGAGCTGTTCTCTGCGTCTTCGGAAGGTACGAAAGTGCAACAGGCACTTCCTATTTTTCGGCAAACACCGCTGTCTATCGCCGTCAACAGGTCCAGGACATACCTGTTTTGCATGGTCATCAGTCGTAAAGCTCTTAGTTCCACTTTTATTATATTGAACCCTTCTTCAGTGTCGTTTGCCAGCTGAATCAATTCCCAGCGGGTTATCTGGAGCCATTTTGCTTTTGCCCTTGCTTGGACACTTGAGACGAGCGAAGCAAAAAATGTTTCTGCTGAGCTGAATAATCGATATTTGTCTGGGATCTGAGCCAATAGTTCTGATGATGCCTTTGATATATAATTTGATGCTCGTCTGTTACGGGTCAGCACCTCTCCCTTGCTTCCGGAAGACAGGACATACATTTGTGACTCTGCAGTTGGTTGAGCCACACTTTGCTGCATGCGTTCCTGTGTCCTTTTGCTCCCATCGATGTGGCTTTCGGGTATCACCATTAGGGCTGAGTGCAGAGTGGCCATTGAGCAGCTGCCACTCCATGACGGGGGGAGGTGTAGGTATGCCTGGTTGCCGCATACCCAGTACGTGTCCATAAGGGCCGCAGTCCCTTTTCTTAGATCTGGGATGGTGAGGGTCTTGTTACAGCTCTTGTTTGTTCCCATGGAGGTTCCCCCTTCTCCTTTAAAACACAGTTCATAGTCCATTTCGCTCTGTAGTTTGAAAGGTTTTTCGATGGCAGTTACCCAAGTTAGTTTTGAAATGTGTTCCTTCCATACTGGTGTACATGTTTCTTCTATCCACTGCAATTTCTCCGGTGCCACACCTCTCAGTGCTTCCGCTTTGCACACTACTTCTTCATCCTTCCGCTTGTTATCAGAAAAAAGTGTCCCTTCAATTACAAAAAATGGTTCTTTCAGACATACCACCCCTGCCGGTTTTGGGTAGCACGTTTTCTCGTTCTGCAGCATTTGAAAAGTCACTTCATGTGCCTGGAAGGTGTTCTTAATTCTGCATAACGTGAGATGAAGGAGACATTGGGCATCTATAATTGGCAACTCTTTGGGTAACAGTACTTTGGGTGTACCTGATGCGTGAGGGATGAGGGATGAGGGAGCAAACATAACAGCTCTCGTTTGTTGTTTGTTTAGCTGTGGCACTCATATCTGCATACCACTTATTTGTTTGGTGGGGGTGTCGTGGGTCTTCCATCTTATCTAGACCTAGACCGTCTGTTGTTCTTGTTCCTCATGTACTTCCCAACTCCCTGGGCACGGGACAAACTGGACCCCCATTTCTCATTCCCGCCCCCCATGGCCCATGCATCATATAATATTTCGTGTATTGCTAGCAGCTTTTCCTCTTCCTTCCTGACGTTATCTGGCAGGTAGTTGTTTAGTATGGGGGCAGGCTGGCTGGTGGGGGTGTTATACAACCACGATATGGCAGACGGGTTTCGGTCATTTAAACTGTGGGCATTGTAATTAGATACCCCTGGTGGAGACACTGTGTTGTTCTGCATTCCACCTTGTGGCTTTTTTCTTTGTACGATGACAGCACTGGATGGTGTGGTATGATACCCCCATACAAGTTTAGTTCCGTCCCATCTCAAAAAATCACCTTCCCTTGTATTGGCCCTTGTAGTTGTATTGGGCCCAGTAGTGCTGTTAATCCCTCCCCCCTCGTTCATCTCAATAGAGATGAACGCTACAAACCAATATGTAACCAGACCAAACATTAGCATAAAAAACAATGTGATGCATACAGATAATCCACACTCATACGAGTATCTGCATCTCTCATGTACTAATTCTCTCATTCTACTAATTCTATCCGTTGCAGGCTGCCCGTTAGATGCCATGGAAGCTCCTGTTTGAGATATAAAAGTGCATTAAGTGCATGCATGTAAACATTTTGCTAGCACCATCAGTGCCAATATATATTTGACGGGGAATGGAGGCGGGTGGGGATGCGGGGAGGGGTATTCACAGACAAGGGTGTATACAGGCCATAATTTGGTCATTTCATTAAGTATATACAAATCAACAAGATAAAAAGAGAAAACACATTTTTTTTTTCTTAAGTATCCTTATCAGTTATTCTCCCATTCAAATATAGTACCAATATACACACACAAGTTCATATTCAGTCATTCTGTTCAGTTGCATCGTTTGCTGTTGTCTGTGCCTCCTCATCTACCTCCTCTTGTACATTGCTATATGCCTTCCGTACATCGGTCAAGTGTACCCAGTACCTCAAGCCCTTCACCTTCACTGCCGTGGGCGTGCAAAATATTACCTCGTATGGGCCATGGAATCGTGGTGCATTCCACCGACGCACAAAGCTTCTGACATAAATTGAGTCGCCTGGCATCAGCTGTAGCTGTTGCTCTGGCTCCGTGACGGATTCTGTGACGTTACCCTCTTCTCTAGTGAAGGGTGGGGACAGTTGCTTTGATATCACGCGCGCTGCCCTTGTCAATTTCCTTAAATAGTCTGTGAACTCATCTCCCAATATTGCGGCGCTTCTGTGAGCATCTGAGTGTTCGCGCAGTGGAGAGTGTGCTGTGTTCATTCGTCTCCCAGTCACGATCTCGTGCGGGGACAAATGGTGGTCTTTGCTTGGCTGATTTCTCAATTCAAATAGCGCAAGGGGTAGACAGTAAATCCAATTCTTCTTTAATGAAAAGCATAGTTTTGATAACCTGCCCTTTAACAGTCCGTTCATCTTTTCCACTGCGCCATTACTTTGAGGATGATAAATTGAACATAATTTATGTTTTATTCCCAATAATGTAGTGACTTCCTTGAAAAGCTCATTTACAAAATGGCTGCCGTTGTCTGAGCGAATCACGTCACAAATTCCCCAGCGCGGGAACACTTCCCTTACTAGGAACTTGGCGGCGCTTTTGGCATCAGGTCGCGCACAGGGTCCTGCTTCCACCCACCTTGAAAATGGGCACACAACCACGATCATGTACCGCGCTCCATTACACCTTTCCCCCATGTCTGCATAATCTATATGCAGCTCTCTGAATGGGCCAATGGGTTTAGGAATTGCTCCCCGGAGAGTACGTAATGTCATTTCTGAATTGTATATTTGGCATGTTGTACATTCCATTGCCAACCGAGACACATGCTCTTGGAGACAGGGCACGAACCATTCTTCCTGTATTTCTGCTGCGATGTGCTGTTTGGTGTTATGTGCAGGGAAGTGTAACTGTTGAAATGCAATTTCTAGTAACTGTATTGGCATTACCACTTTCCCTGAGTTATTTTGCCGCCACAGCAGGTCTGTTCCCGACTTGCTGCACCCCCGTTTTGTCCACATCAATTTTTCCTCTGCACTAGCTCCTTCCTGCAATTCTAGTATTTGTGATATGGGCATCATGTTGTATCCTTCTGGGGGCTCTTCGTTTCTTTTGTGCTTAAGTATGTACTCACCTGTGTCATATTTCTGAAAATAGGAAGCCTCCTTGGCGGCAGCGTCCGCTGCCGCGTTCCCCAAAGACACAACATCTGTGTTGGATGTATGTGCTTGGCACTTTACTATTGCTACTGCAGTAGGGTTTTGTAGGGCCTCAATTAGCTCTTTCAACAATTCTGCATGCTGTACTGGTGTTCCGTCTGCCCGTCTAAATCCCCTACGCCCCCATCTTGCTAGCCCTCCATGTACTGTCGTCGTCATGTAGGCTGAGTCTGTGTATATTGTCACTGCACAACCCTTTGCTGCATGCAGTGCTTCTATGAGCGCAATCAGTTCTGCTGCCTGTGCGGAGTAATGTGATGGGAGGCGGTATTGTACTAGTGTTTCATACTCACCATTTTTTAACCTCACTACTGCCATGCCAACGTGTTTTTCTCCCGTGTCCACGTCAATTGATGCAGACCCATCCACAAAGTACACTTCCCCCTCGCTTAGAGCGTTCTCACACACCACTGTGTCCTCCCCTCTTTCTCCTGTGTAAGTTGCGCAATCGTGGTTCTGCATGTCTTCGAGTGTGCACGCTTCTGTAATGAATGTGGCGGGGTTCACTGTCTTGCATCTCACTATATGGATATTGGCACTGGACAATATAATCTCGTAGGCGGTCGCCCGCTGTGTGGTCAGTGTGCTTTTTGATCTCTCAAGTATTGCAAATAATGAATGTTCCACAAACAATGTCACAGGGCAACCCATTACTATTGTGGCACTTTTCTCAATCGCGAACGCGGCTGCAGCGAGTGATTGCTCGCACGCGAAATGGCCCTGCATCACGGCATCTAAAGTACCACTATAGTAAGCCAATGGCTTGTGTCCTAAGGATGTTTTTTGTGTCAGTACTGCTGTCATGAGTGTTTCCTTGCAGTGTGAGAATAGGTAAAATTTGCGTCCATAATCGGGGTTTGCTAGTACTGGAGTGCTTGAAATTAGCTCTTTCAATTATTGAAATGATTCGCTCATTTCTTCTGACCATTGTATTTTTTCATTCTCCTGTTGTGCTTCCTTGAGTGCTTGTAGGAGGGGCCTCGTGTATGCTGCATAATCTAATATCCATGCTCGGCAATAGTTGCACATCCCCAAGAATTTCTGCATATCTTTCACTGTTGTGGGTGCTCCTACTGATCTTATTGCTTCTACCCTGTCGGGAATTATTCTTTTTCCATCCTTTGATATGAGCTGTCCCAGGTATAAGACCTCAGTCAGGCAGTACTGTAGCTTCTCCTTGTCTACCTTGTATCCCTTGTTGGCCAGTAAAGTCAGGAGCGTTGTTGAATCTTTTCTACATGTTGCTTCGCCTTGTGCACACACTAATAGATCGTCTACATACTGAATAATCGTACTCTCAACTGATAGGTTTCCCAAGTCTTCATGCAATATGCGGTTGAATATGCTCGGGCTCTCACAGTATCCCTGTGGTAGTCTGCAGTGTTCATATCTCTTACCCCCCAGTGTGAAGGCGGTAAGGTATCTACTCTCTTCAGCCAGGGGTATTGAGAAAAATGCGTTTTTCAAGTCTACTACTGTGAAATGTGATGCCGCTTTCGGGATGCTGCATAGTATCGATGCAGGGTTCGGGACTAGAGGGAACTCCTTCTGAATTACATCATTGAGGGGGCGTAAGTTCTGTATCATCCTCCAAGACCCTCCTTTTGCTTTTTTGATTGGATAAATACATGTGTTACAAGGGGAGTTTGAGGGCACTATTATCCCTTGTGCTAGTAGTGCATTTATTGTTTCTTTTATCCCTTCTTCAGCTTCACGGGACAATGGATACTGTTTAACTAGGGGTAAAATTGCTCCTTGCTTTAGTTTTATTACCACAGGTTGTACTCCGTGCAACAGCCCTACATCATGGGGGCCTGTTGTCCATAAATTGTTTGGTACGAACCTCATGTCGTCATCAAAAAATGACGGCGGTGCTCCTACCACTGTCATTAATTGGACGGGGGTCTCCCTGGCTTGTATTAAAATGTCACAGGGCATCGCTATTTCCATCACTACCTCGCCATCCCCTTCTGTGTCAGAAAAGAGATCCTCATCTGTTACCTCTCGTAGGGCGATGTTGGCGTTTGTACACAGCACTGTGTGCCACTCACATCCTTCTCCGTCCACCCCAATCACAGCGATCCTTTTCGCTGATACCTGTACAGCGTGCAAGTCCAATGATACCACTGATCCTGGTGCTGCGTTGGGACATACTATGGGGCGGAAGAGGAATTCCGCTGGAATCCTCCAATCCATGCTTCTTAGCTCTGGAATTATGAGGGCCAAAGTTTTTAGCCCTTCAATGAACATTTCCTCATTTTGTGGCAGCCCTCGTATTTCCTGTGTGGTTGTGTAGGCGTGCCCTACCAGCATCGCACGCAAGGGGCATATCCCGGGTGTAGAACACACTATTCCTCTCTCGGTGAATGATATGGTCATGTTAAGTTTACTCAGGAGGTCCCTCCCTAATAAATTTACTGGTGAGTTTTCATAGTACAGTAAGGGTGCCTTTACAGTTTTACCCCCCACTGTTACATCCAATGCTTCTGTGTAAGGAACTTCAATTACAGCCCCAGAGAACCCCTGCGTCTCTAACTTCCTGTTAGATAACGGGAATCGGCCCTCTCTGACACATGATTTCTCCGCTCCCGAATCAACCATGAATATGAATTGCTTGTCTCCTATCTGCGCCCCTACCAATGGTTCGTCTGCTGCACTGTAGGTGGTGGATAGAACTGGACACGCAAGTTTTCTCTGTGGGCTGTCCTATGCGGGGTGTCTCATTGCCCCCCCTTCATTAAATACACTTCCGGAAACCACTGACATACCGTTGTAAGGTGATGGCGCGGGGGCCCCGTTTACATGTACCGCGAAAGGGTTACCTGGCGTGTATTGCACGCTGTCATTGTTTTGTTGGTGGTTCTGTGTTCTGTACTGGGGTCCCTGTTGCTGGCCAGCATTACCCTGGCCTGGGTTTCTCAGTTGCTGTTGTCCCATCGGAAGGCCATATGGGCTTCCCGGGTGGGGATGGCCATACTGTTCTACCTCTTGGAACCCGTTGTTGGGTCTGCTTCTACACTCTCTAGAGTAATGCCCCCACCGCCCGCAGTTCCAGCAACTTCCTTGTGCACCTCTAGGACCCTGCCATCCATTTCCTCCCATTCCCCCGTACCCCGGTCCACCTCCTCTTCGGCCCCTGTACCCACCTCGTCCCCCTCGAGGGGTCCACTCTTGCCACTGCGGACCTCTGCCTTGCTCCTGCTCATTCCACTGCCGCTGTCCTGTTCCCGCCCAATTAGTTGCCACTCTTTCTTGTAGTGCTATCAGCCCCTCCTCCTCATCATCTCCCTCTCTGCTGTGTGGGAGCGCTGCTACTGCTGCTGCAACCTTCACCAACTTTGTCTGTACTAACTTCGCCTCGTCTGCCAATCTTTTCTGCGCCACCTCCTTCTCCCTCTCCTTAATTCGTTTACAATGGTGTACTATTATGCTCTGAATTTCTGGCCATCCCTTTGCTTCAATACCTGCTATCTTGTCGAGCGCCTTCTGCACTTCCTTTGGGAGCCCTCTTTTTATAATGAAGTAAAATAAAGATGTCGATTGATACCAGGGCGTGCCCGTTTCTGCTCTCCACATCTCTTGGACCCGAAAAATGTAATCCATAGCCTCCTCCCCGTCATTCATTGTACACTGCATCACTGACTGTAAGTCTGGCGTATCTGGGAATGTTTCGCGTAAGGCATCCCACACCCTGGCACGCACTGTGTTAAAGGAGGCCCCATCATGGCGGTCACAGTCTAACGTTACTCCCGGGAAACCGGCTTTTACCCATACTCTTTCAGCCTGATCGCCCACTGCTGACACGAGCAGACTTTTCACATCTCCTATAGCTAGGGGTACCCCATCAGTATGTTTCTCAAAGGCATATATCCACTTACTTGCCCCTCCTGATAACGGGGGCAATAGCTTTAATAAATTGGCTTTATCCATCTGCGCCCATGGGATATAGTTAGGCCTCCCTCCTCCCCTGTGTATCAACGGGAGCAGTAGCTTTCCTTTCGTCGTCCCATCCGGACCCGTTTTGGCTGCTGATGTTCCCAGTGATGCCATTTTCCCCACTCTGTTCCTTAATCGCCCCGTCCATTCATCATCCAGTGTTCTCATCAAACACGTACCATCCCCCCTTCGCTTCCCCCTCCCATTGCCATGCTCAACCTGTCGCTTTCTTCTAATTCGTCCCTTATGTCACATAGTAATTCCTCTCTGTCCCCCATGGGCCTTTCTTCATGGTCAGTATCTTCCTCTCGCGTCCCTATTTCAATTATTCGTGTCGGTTCTTCTTCAATTCTGAACAGTATCTCACCTTTTTTCCACCCCTCTTCAGGTTTTCTATTCTCACTTGGCGCTCTGGACGCGCGCCCTGATCTAGGCGCATTAAGTGCTGTTTGCCCACACATGTCCCTTATCCTTGAGAGCTCATCTTTTGCTATTGACAGTCTTGACTGTAAATCATCTGTGAGCTTCTCTATGTCCACCCTTTGTGTACTCGCCTGGCCTCGCTCTCTCGTACTTTCATATGGTGGGGTGCCGTAGGCCGGTGGGGTGTAGTAGTTGTCGGGGGAGGCACATATGTGGGGTCACTGTATCCTTCTGCGGGCACAGGCTTGTTTAATATCGGGTACAAACTTATTACCTCTACTGGTGGCGCTACACTTGGCAATTCTTTGACATCTTTCTGTATCAGTAGTGGATTGTCTGTGGTGGATGGGAGATCAGTATTTAATGCTGGTGTTTTGGGCGGTGGTATCTCTTCAAATAACCTCCAAAGATCTAATATTTCTCTCCTATTTTGCAGCTGCTTTCCTTTGTACTTCAAACAAATGCATGTGGTCACCATATCCAGAACACTCTTATCAAATGACCCTCCCTCTGGCCATATCTGGGGTAACCCCTCTCCTTTCAGCTCAGTTACCCATTGGTCGTGATATTTCTTAATCCGTTCTGCGTACCCTGGGAGATTCTTACAAATATGTGATAAGGGTGTTTCAGCCCCCATCTCTGTGCCCTCCTAGTGCTTGTGTGTCTCTGTGTGTGTGTCTGCAACTACAATGTAAATGTAATATCAATATTGTTTTTTATATTCTACTTCACATTCAATGTTAGGCTCGTTTGGGCTCTCCCCCCCTTGACTGCACAATACAAAACTGACTGTACACAGTTTCTACTCTGTTCTCTTTGGGGGGCACATACAAGAGCAACCCATCATTTATTTTGACAATTTCAACCCAGAAATCAAAAGGTACCCACTCACTTCACTGTATCAACGTTGTCTTCAAAAAAATTTTTTATCCGGTCACACTTACCATGACCATTTAACTATTATACATTTATAGTCGTTTTACACATTCGCAACATCAAATTGTCTTCTGACACATACGAGGTGCACACACCTCTTGGTACCACTCAATTCACCATTCAAGCTGCCCTCCCTTTCCTCCCTAGCCGGCTGTCCCTGTCCGTCTTATTTGAATCTATGGATGCGCATGTATATATATGTTAGCCTGTTCTCCCCCCTTCCAGTAGGACTCTTTTTCTCTTACTTTTTCCCCTAAGTTTGTGTTAATCTCACTTTTTATTCTCCCCCTACCCCTAAAGAAAAGAAAAGAAAGAAGTAATAGCGATCACTAATATATTCTCAGTGCCCCCTTTTGCTGAACACTTTTATTTCATATTCCACTTCTTCATATATTCCCAGTACTAGTCAAGATAGCACTATGCGGCGCCGCCTTACACCCCCTTTCGGAGCTAGGTTCCCGTCACTTTTTATCTCTTATTCACCTCGTAATCCTAATGGCCATATGCAAAGAAAAAGCAAAGAAAGTTTAAGATGATCTTTAGTAGATCTGCGTACCCCCTCTTCGTTACCTGTCCTACACTTCTCTCCCCGCTCCCCTTACAATCGCTCGCACTCAGTACTCACGTGCCCGTCTTGAACCGATAGTCTCCGAAACTGGGTCCGTCAAGGCAGTGTCGCCGTCAGCTCAACAGTCAGCCCCGGCTCCGGCGAGCGGTACTCAAAGGGGATTTTTCAACCGGGATCCCGTACCCTCTCTCTATTGAGTGCGCACTTCTTAGTGTACCGGTCGCCGTTGGCGGGCAGCCTCCCGGAGCCGGCTCACCGTGCGTATCCCTTTTCGACCGGAGATTCTCGTGCCAAAAGGGGACGGTAATGTTGGATCGGGAAATAATAATAATAATCACGCTTTCGGGGTCACCACTGAAGGCAAGCGTCCCCAAACAGCACGATCCTCCCCGCAATGAGAGACAATGAAGGACTCTCCCAGGATGGGAATAAGGCCAAGACAGAGTGCGGGTGAGCGTAAATGGGAGTTTATCAATCAGAATAGGGCATGCAAAGAACTCTGCAACCTCTGAGAGCGCTCTGTCTGACAATAGCAAAGACAGGCGTATATATTTACAAAAAACGTCATAAGAACCTACACACTATAGGGGGCACAAGTTTAATGGGATTGGGTGGCGACGACTAACTATAGGTGCTGCTGCGATGTGGTTGGCTTCGGCTGAACGACGTCACTGGTCAGCCTCGTGGGTTGGGCTGGGCCTGGCAGGTCGGCTGAGTTCATCCGGACAGTGTTGTTGTGGCCAGTGTCAGAGATGAATGTCTTTTCCTGACTTGGTTGCCCTATGCCATGCACACCGCAGTCATTCAGTCATTTCAATATTATTCTCTTTAGTAAATCTTCCAATAGGTTATACTACAGGTTAATGCAACACAGGAGGAATGTACCTTGTGAGGGGTCTGGAGGTAATACGTCAGGGCATGGTTACCAGTGTCCTGTTGACCGGGGCCATAGGTCGAGGGGCTAAGCTTCAGGGCCTGGGACGGGCGGTACAGGTCTTTCTGCCTTGTTAGAAGTTGTTATGGATGTTCCTCTGTGTGTTGTCAAAGTGTTGGGTGTCCTGATTGCACAGGGCCATAAGTCTGAGATGGTCCGGTAGGTTGTGGGGTTTACAAGGGGGCGCGTGTGTTCAGGCAGGGGTTTACTGCTGAGCTGTAAATAATGCAGGTGGCGGGCCGCGGCCTTGGGTGCTACAGAGGGGATTACAACTCTTTGAATGCGCTCCAGTCTGGTTGGGGGAGGTAAAGCAGTGCGGCGCGGTCTTTGTTCTCATGCCTTGGCAGTCTTCGCAGGGTGGGAGGGGGAATGGCCTTGCCCGTATTTCACAAAGGTATCTCCCTCGTGTGTTGCCGATTTTAGGTAAAGACATCACAAACATTTGAACACTCTATGATACTTATTCAAATCAATACAAAACATGCATTTAAACTTTGCTGGATGCGTTTCGATTATATCCAGTCTGAGCACCTTATTCATACATTATGTTTTAACAACTACAGTATTTAGTTATATGCATATATATTTGCAGTAAGTGAGGTAGAATTAGAATTGGTGGAGTACACAGAAAATAACCCGCCACTGTTCGTGACGGTGGTGGCACATGTGGGGCCTAGGCATGCACACATGACAAACGCCTTCTCGTGCATCCTTCACATAAGCCCTCTGTATGGTTACATTCATCTTCTCGTGTCCTCTAGCAGCATTAGTTCAGTTATGGCGCAAGCCCATAGAGTGTAAGTTTCCCAGTGATACACGTAACAAATAGATCCCTGGTGCGTTCCTTTGTTATTAGCACCCAACTGCAATGGTTGGGCTCGCCATCGCTTATATCATGGAAGCATGCTTTCTAATGTTTATACATTTTACAGGCTTTTGTAATATAAAGGGTTTTGTGGAAGAAAGCATACTTTGCGAGTGGTCTTGACATTAATATATAAAGACTGTCTGCCATCTGATGACCGTTTTACTGTTCTTTTCATTTCCCAGGCCTGCTGGCCGGGTCATGCTGGGAGCGATGATACACTGCGGGAGGTGAACTGATACAATGTTAGTGTATTACGCTAGCTCATGTCCGTCTTGTTCGTGGGAACGTGCTCGCAGCGGATCTGCCAGGGTGCTGCGGCGACAGGGATGACTGAGACTCTCCAAGGGTGGGGGCCGCGCTACAGTGCGCTGAGCTCACACCATCTTTACCAAATAAAATGGTTTCTGGGCCTAGCTAAATTTTAATACATGTGGGCAGTCAATATGTGTTGGGCAATCAATACGCGTGGGCAATGTCTCCAGCGGGTGAACCCTCCACCACCTGGGCCCAGGTGGCATGAGGGGACGCCCAATGAGCCATAGCCCTCACCTGGGGAGAAAACGCAGGCGAGGGGGGTCTCTTGGACCAGTCCTCCCCCACAACAGCAGAAAGACTCATCCCTAACCTTCTCCCCACACTTAACTCACTCTCTGACAACCTGGACCCAGAGTCCCGGGTCGAAGAATATAACAAGATTTTGGCCTCCTCGCTGGACCGTATCGCCCCCTAAAACTTAGATCCAGTAAACCAAAAGCACACCTCAACAAATGGTACACACCATTCCTTAAAAATCTAAGGCAGCAAAAAAGAAACTGCAAGGCCATATAGAAAAAAAACCCTTCAGTCCCAAACAAACTTAAACTTTCCAAACTTGCTGCACTTTACAAAAAAGAAATCTACCTAGCCAAACGAGCCTCCTTCGACTCCCGCATATCCGAAGCTAAATCTAACACGAAAGAACTCTTCACTATCCTTAAAGAAATAGAAACCCCTATAGTACCCATTGACACCTGCACTAAAGATAAAAACTGGTGCTCTGAAATTCAAAATGCCTTAGCGCATAAGATCGCGACTCTTCAAAGCAAAATCTCCAGCAAAAGAGCCTCCCTGAACGACACCCTCCAAACTAAAACTCCCGACAAGCCCATGCCTACAGATCTGAACTGTTTCCAGTTCTCCAAAGTCAACACACTTGAAGTTGAAAAAATGATCCTGTCTTTGAAACCCTCTAACTGCCAAGGAGATCTGTGCCCTGCACAGCTCATTAAAGACGCATCCCATGAGCTCTCCCCTTTCATCACAAAATTGATTAATGCCTCCTTCACCACTGGTTCCATCCCCATCAACTTAAAACAATCCTGGGTACTTCCATAACTGAAAAAACCCACACTCGACCCAGCCATACTCACCAACTACCGACTTATAATGACTGTTCCCTTCTTACTAAAAATGTTGGATAAAGTTGCCTATTTACAAATACAGAAGCACCTAGAGGAACATAACCTCCTAGGATCCAGACGATCTGGGTTCCGTCCCCAACACAGGACCGAAACCGCACTCATTGACTTGAAAGCGCAGATCGACACATTTAGAGATTATGGTCAGGCTGCCCTACTCCTCCTCCTCGACTTATCTGCAGCGTTTGATTTGGTCGATCATTCTGTCCTATGCTCACACCTCCACACCTCAGATCACTTCTCCCCCGAGGCCATCACGTGGATCAGATCCTTCCTTAACGGTAGAACCATGAGGGTATTCTCTCCTACAGCAGCAGCTGACCCCATACCCATTACCTGCGGTGTACCTCAGGGCTCCTGTGTCTCCCCCCCCTTTACAACATATTTACCAAGCCCCTTTTCGATGATTTGGATCATCTCAGTATCACCTACACTAACTACGCAGATGATACCCAGATCCTCCTTCCGCTTTCTGGAGATTATGGAAAGGATTTGGCCTTCCTTGCTAAATAGGGTGTATATCATCATCCAGGCATGGATGGCCAAGCATGGACTATGCCTGAATGATGATAAAACACAGAATTTAGCATCCTAGGTACCACTTTCAGCCTAAAGAAACTTGGCCCGCTCTACAATTCCTTCATGATTGACGGGAACAACATCAAAGTCGGTCAGGAGGTCAAAACACTGGGATTCTCCTTGGATACCAACTTCTCCTTCAAAAAACAAGTGAGCTCCCTTGCATCTTCCACGGCCTATACGTGTAAATTAATCCACAAAGCCAAACCTTTCTTGTCGGACTTTAGCTGCCTGACACTTGCCAGAGCCCTCATATTGTCTCGCCTTGATTACTGCAATGCACTTTACCTGGGATCTTCCAAGGCCACCACCACAAAACTGCAAACCCTCCAGAATAATGCTCTCAGAGCTGCTGTGGGTATTTCCAGAAGAGAACACAAGACAAAACTCAGCCAACAGAACATCTGGCTCTACACCAAAGATAACATTCTCTTAAAAACAGGATCACTCACCCACAAGTCTCTTAATAATGCTGCACCAACTTACCTGATTAACAGATTCCAGACATGCTCCCTTAAGACCCGCCATAACAGCTTATAAAGACTGCTTAGTTGTTCCCCACTACAAACGCGCCTCGATAGGGGGCAACAGCCTTCAGGTAAAGGCAGCCACATTATGGAACTCTCTGCCTCCTAACCTCAGAGCGGACCTCCCCTTTCAGAATTTCTGCTACCTGCCCTGGTAAAGGGGGATCTAAGTCTATTACCCAATAAATGAATCAGGATTTTTGTGTCTTTGCTCAGTAATGAGATCAGCCTATGGGAGGCGGAGTTTCCTACATCGTTCCCTTCCTTGTATATTACTGCTGCAGATGCCTCAGGAAACGAGGGGTAATGCCACAAGCTTCCGCTACTGCATTAAACACTTTTTGTAGGCTAGTAATCTCTGAAGTTATTCAAATAACCCACTGAGAAACCATCTGGCCTTGGGGCTTTCCCTGATGTCATCCCCCTAATGACATGTATTACCTCTTTTTCTGTAATAGGCACTTGCAGATCTCCCATTGTGTGTAATGTTAGCTTTGGGATTCTCAGTTTTAACAGGTAGCCCCTGATAGTATGTTCTTTCTTATAAATATCCTCTTAAAATTGACCAAATGCCCCATTTATATCCTTTGGGGGTAGTGCATCTCTTCCAGGTGGGGGTGTAAACATCAGCCAGTTGGTACGCAACTCTTTGTTTTTGTAGTCTCTTTGCAAACATCGTGTCAGCCATGTCCCCTTTGTCATAAAATGTTTGTTTCATTATTTGCAGTTGATTCAGACAGAGATTATCATTCTGGACACAAGAAGTTGTTGAAAAGGTTACTCTGTATTGGAGTATAACAGTCTTTGAAATGTGTTTTTTCTAATGTTGGTGACCAATCAAATACAAATTACAAAAACAAAGCGTTTGTTTGAGAAACTGTAGTGTCTTGTGTATGACTTCTTTCTGTAATCCCTTCGATTCCCTCCCAATCTGTTTTAATCACTGTAGTTCCTCATGTGTGTATGCAACTGCCACACTACATAGTATGTGTTTGAGCTTTTGTTCTGTAAGCAGCCGCTCTCTTTTCCTCCGAGCCCCTTTACTATTTACTAATTATGAGCTCTCTAATAGTAGCCTTAACAGCGACCCCATATCACCCACGTTGACACTTCCCCATTTTCGTTGACCTTGAAGAATGCATCTGTCTGATTCTGTAGACATTCTTTATAGCTGAGATTCCAGAGGAGTAAGTCATTACTGCCCCTTCCCTCTAGGCCTTCTAGAATTAGGGAAGCTTAATGCCATCAACACCATTTCATGAAATGACCACATTATTGGCAAAACATCCACTGATATCCTCTCACGGTTTACCCATCTGAATACACTGTGGTTTACTTGTGAATAGCTTTTGAGCAGGGTGAATTGGTCACTTATTGGGTGAGTTTCCCTCCATTTATCTAGCAGGCCCCAATCTGTCATCATTTCTGGGAATGTGCTCCTGTTGGTGATTTGCTTATGTTTTGTACTGTCCCTTGCTGACTGTTTATCCAATGTTGGTGCTAGTATTAAATTCAAATCTCCTCCCATTCATTGGTACCCTTGGCCCAACTCATTAAGATCATTAAAGCCATGCACAAGAACTCTACTTGTTCCTGATTTGCACTAGTAAGGGCTGCCAAGGAAACCCCTAATCCCGCCAAATGTCCTCTTCGTATTAGAAGTCTACCTTCCATTAGCCTTTTTACTGCACATCTCCCTACTCGTAGTCGTTTATTGAATAAGCTTCCAACTCCCACTTTTGTATTATCTTGTGACACCCAATAGGAAGGAAAATTCATCCCACCTCTTATGTTTTTTTTCTTCACTCCCATGATAATGGTATTCCCATTTAAAAAGAATGTCTAATCTTGTTTTCTTAAATATTCAGGCTGCAAGAGATCTTTTATAAGGTGAATGTGGCCCCTTTACATTCAATGAGTCTATTCACCATCCTTCGTCTATTATGTCATCCACCCCTTAGCTGTATGTATTTTCCCATCTCGCCACCCCATCTCCCCTATCTCTACTGCTCCATTATGGAATCCCATCAGTGCCCTTTTTATCACTCACTTTCTTTATGTTATGTACATCACCCTCCTTTGCGCCTCTGTCGTCCGGCAAGATACCCTCATCCACCCCTGATCCCAACTGTAACAAGCCCTCATTCTAACCTGCCCTTCACTACTAATCATCGGAGTGAATTATGGAATGTAAATCCCTCCCAGTGACCCTTCCCAATCCTCACCTCAGTGTTGAGAATTAAAAAGTTGGGAAAAAAGACCCCTCTTCAAACCTTTCTTTTAACAAAACTACAATCCCTCAAACAACACCTCCCCTAACTTATAACAAAGATCCTAGGCACTCCAGTCAAAGTATGAGTCATTATAATATACCCCTTTCATATTCTAAATACACGTTTTGCCTCTACCCGCTTATGCCATGCAGTTGCAACTTTTTGTTAAGGGTATTAAGTCGTATGCCAAAGTTCCATGTTGGAGGACGGGTGATGGGGATGGGGTGACTATGGGGGCAGGGTGCCACCGCCCACTCCATGATGCAGGGTCAGGGTGGCAGCTGCAACCAGATTGAGAGGTGGCCCACTCCCTGGACTCTTGCCACCATTTGATTGCTGTTGGCCTTGTGTGCTTTGTGGCCCTCCTCAGGGTGCCCTGCCTGCATTGGGCACGCTGCATCAGAGGAGGACACAAACTGAAACTGTAATGAGCAGCAGAGACATGCCTTCTTGCCTGATGCATCATGAAGAAACTCCTGGAGCCGCAAGTTGCAGAGCCATACTTCCACCAGGGCTAGAGCCTCCCAATGAAAATATTGCAAGAGAAGGCCAGAGGGGTCTCCCCATTAATCTTATAATGAATGTCTGCAGCAGGGGTGAAAGACCATGACGTATTACTACTGGTGTGCGTCGAGGCGGAGGGAACCCAGGTACCCGGGCATAAGGAACAATGTCTCTTAGCACCCTCTGAAGGTTCATCAGCCAATCAGGATGCTCCAGAACCACCTGAAAGGCATAATTCAGAGAAACCTAAGTGCTGGATGCACCTGTCCTCCTGTGAGCAGCAGCCCACCCCTCGCTTCCTGCCACCTACCATCTGCCTCGCGTTCACATGTCCTGTGCCCACTGTCCCTGAACCCAAGCACTGAGACTTTCACCCCTCCACCTCCTTACCGTTGTGCAGCTCCGCTCAGCAGCCAGTGCCACCACTTAAGCAGCTGCCAGGGAAATAGAATAGGGGCTCAGAACGGAGCCATGTTTTCAATCTCCCTGGCATCCAGTCACTGTCTCAACTCTCCACGGTCGGCGGCGAGCTTAGTGTGTGACCTGTGGTTTTTTTTTTAAATTGCTGTTTGCTCCCCCCAGTTTTGTCTGGGACTACTAACCACAATAATCACCTGTTGGGGTGTTTCACTGCCCGGTAACAGCACTGTGCCCGGCATTAAGGCCCTCGATTAGCTTGGGCCTATAAATTGGGCCCTGCACAGGCCGTTACCGGCTTGTGAAACCCCTGCAACTGGTGATTATTGCTTAATTTGTATCTTGGGAGAAGGTGCAAGTCAATCAGGTTCAGAGGAATGCTGGCTGATTCTCATGTTACAAGCCTTTATTCCATCAAGGCTGCAACCTGTGATGTTGCGTGAAGACATGCAGTGACGTGGCCCAAATAAATACGGCCCCACGCTCCCCGTAAGTCATTCATGAGCGGGGGACCAATGAAGGCAGAACCTGTGTCCGTGCCTTCATTGTGCGTTTTGCGCAGTGTGGCCTACCCGCGCACTACTCCCGGCTGCATTCGTTTATCATGAAACATAACAATGGTGACAAGGCTGACCCGAGCGCAGATCTTCCAATTTGCAAAACATCAAGCGGGCACCTGGCATCAGAATGTTCATGCTCGTGCAGTCCGGGGGAATCCCTCTTCTACTCTTCTAGTGGTATCCCACCGGTAAGAGCCCTGGGAAAGCCTCATGGTCATGCTATTGCACACTTGTTGGAGGTACCGCTGCCTCAATTTTTGTAACTTTCCAATTCGCACACCGGATTTCCTGCTATTAGTGCCCCACGCTGGCCTGTACTCCCTCAGTGCTGGGTGTAGGAACACCCCATCCACCCCACATTGTGCAGCATTCGGTGCAGCTCTCTCACGAAAGTGCTTGTGTGCCATGCGCCCAGATATATCACATGTGGACACACCCCATGACCATGGCTGGTGTGAAAAGGTTGCAGCTCCCCTGGAGGGCTTATGCGCCCACCAGTAGGGGGTGTATGGAGAAGCCATTCAACTCCAATTGAAGTCATAGCATTCATGTCCGAGGAGGATGAAGGTGCGCCAACACCACCACCTAGAGGCAGATCATCCCATCAGCCTGGCTCCTTGGCACCAATCTGTGACCCCGGCCAATCTTAGTCTACACTGGGAACTCTGGCACGAACGCCTAGAAGTGTACTTTGACGCCACCGGTGAACGCGATAACAGAGCAAAAACCTCCACACTGTTCCACTCAGCCGGTCCCGCCGTCCACAAGATATTCAAGACATTTCGTCCAACAGATGGATCATATGGAGATGCAGTTGCAGCATTAGCGGAGTACTCCGCGCTGATGGTCAACACTGACTATGGGATGTTCGTAATGAGAACCGCACTGCAAAAAGGTGACGAGAGCCTAGATGCATACCCTAGCCGCCTACGACAACTCGCACCCACCTGCCCATGGACTGATGAAGAGGAAGTGAGACTGCAAATAATTATTGGGTGTTTTTCAGTCAAGCTGAGCCAACAGATCCTGCGCGAGCCTGGAATCATGCTACCCAGAATACTAGAGATGGGGCGTTCCCACGAATTGGCTGAAATCAGGGCATCCATGATGGAGTCTGCACTGTCTGTCAAGCTGGAGGAAGAGTGTGCAGTGGAAAAACGCCCGGAAAGAAACTCTGGTGACAGCGGCAACTGGCGCCAGAGAAAACAACTAAATAACGCCTCCCCCACTCCATGTCCGCAATGCGGCTATGACCTCCCTCACATCAAGGACTGTCCTGCGAAAGGGTACATATCACACCGACGTCAGCTATAGTGCCCCGAGGAAAGGAACGACCCAGAGGACTGGCGCGAGACAAAGCACCATGAAGTGCAAATGCAAAGCACCACAAAGTGCAAATGCTACATCCACAAGATGTGCAAGAGAACCGCTAATGGGTGTTGAGGAAGATGAAGACATATTCTTCATATCAGCAGTATTGAGCATCAGTGGAAAGAGGAAACATCAGCTGAAGTGCTTCGTGACGATACTGAACAGCACCATCCACGTACTCCTAGACACCGGGGCACCTGTAAACGTAATGGCGGAAGCCCATTACCGAAAAGTGCGTGATCCCCCACTGCATTTGGAAGCCTGACTCCATTACCTCTGCAAGGAGCATTTGGGAACCCAGCGCAGCATAAGGACAAAACTATCAAAGCATGATTTTTCGTATCGAGAGTGGGTGACCAAACCCTGCTAGGGTGCGCTCCGGCAGAGGCGTTCAAGCTAATTCAATTTGCACACAGAGTCTTTGTGGAAGATATGAAAGCGCTAGTCGAATGATTCAAGGATTTATTCACAAGCATTGGGTGCATGACAGCAGAGCCCAAACACCTTCACATAGACAAAAGAGTCCAACCCATGGCACTGAAACACAGGAGTGTATCTTTCCATCTACGCGAATGTGTGGAGAAGGAAATTAAAAACCTCATTGATCTCGATGTCATTGAACATGTAGAAGGACCCACACCGTGGGTGTGCCTGATAGTTGTTGCACACAAACCTAAAGCAACCCGACAGTGTGCGGATATGTCTAGACATGAGGCTCCCGAACAAAGCCATCAAAAGAGAGCGCCATATAACGATTGACAAAATCGTGGCTAACCTGGAGGACGCTACTTTCTTTTCCTCGCTGGATCTAAGAGCTGGGTATCACCAGCTTGTGCTACACCAAGATTCCAGGAACATAACGACATTCACAACCCATATCAGTCAATACCTGTACAAAACACTCAATTTCAGGATTTTGTCGGCAGCCCAGGTCTTTCAGAACACTCTCTGAGGGGCCCGGACTGGACTACAAGGGACACCAAATGTAAACAATGTCATCCTTGTCTTCGCGAGATCCGAAACTGAAGGCCTGGCAGCAGTACTGGAAAGAATCTGATCACTGGGGCTAACTCTTCACCGTGAAAAGTGTGGGTTTCTAAAGAAGAGGATCATGTTTTTTGGGTTCATATTCCAAGAAGGTGGAATATCAGCGGACCCAGCCAAAGTAAGAGACATCCATGAAGCTAAGGCACCTGAGACCATTTCTGAAGTAAGAAGCTTCCTGGGCATGGTTACTTAATGTGGCCGGTTTATAAAAGACCTGGCAACCCTATCAGAATCTTTAAGAAACCTCACAAAAAAGTCTGCACCTTGACAATGGACACCACTAGAGCAGAGGTCGTTTGAAGACATCAAAGCTTCCCTATCAGACGACTGCACGTTAGGCTTCTTCAACCCTGGCAGAAGCATCAAAATTGTCATAGACGCCAGTTCTTTTGGATTGGGATCTGTGCTCACACAGGCAGTCCAGGATGGAAATCCGCTGGCAGTCGCTTATGGGAGTCGCATCCTATCACCGAGTGAGCAGAGATACTCTCAGATGGAGAGAGAGAAGCTGTCGTAACTGATCATAAACCGTTATTTCCCATCATGACGGGTGGCTCTGCAAATCGCCCACCACGCATAGAAAAGTGGCTGTTGGCGTTACAAGAGTATGGAGTGAACCTGACGTTCCGACCGGGAGTGAACAATGCAGCCGACTACCTGTCCAGGCATCCAAATGGGGCAACCGATGGTGGATGAGACAATGTCTCTGAGACTGAGGAATTTGTGAGGTTGGTTGCCGACGGGACAATACCTAACTCCATGGAAGTCGACGGGTTAAA
The DNA here is from genome assembly GCF_040938575.1 of Ambystoma mexicanum. NCBI lineage: Eukaryota > Metazoa > Chordata > Amphibia > Caudata > Ambystomatidae > Ambystoma > Ambystoma mexicanum. The sequence goes on from NC_090935.1 coordinate 1,309,754,427, forward strand.
GGAAGAGTCTGCAAGCGACAGCTGTTTCCAGCTCCTGAAAGGCGCCATGGTGTCCGGGTAGTGGAAAACCGCCCTAGAGAATCTCGGAAACAGGACACGGGAGGCGAGAGCGACCTTGGAACAGCTCTGGAAAGTGAAGCACGAGCTAATATTTACCACGGATAGCTTTCTCCTAAAGGGCTCATGTATGGTGGTACCCACTGCACTAGTTGAGAAAGTGATCGCACAGGCCCATCATGAGCATCAAGGAGAAGCAAAGAGTCATGTACAGCTGAAAGTCTGGTTCCCTGCCCTCGAACAAAAAGTGAAGGAATTCAAAAAGCATGTGTGTGGTACCAGGCAACTGCCCCGAGACACAGAGAGCTCTTGATCAAATACATGGCAAGGAGTGAAGAACTCTGTAACTGTGTTCACATGGATTTTGGCTCCACGCATCACGATTCACATTTCCTGGTCATGGTAGACCCATCTTTCATATCTTTGACAGTTTGAACTGTGACCTGCACGCACACCTCAAGCCACTTTTAAAAAAATTGCAAAATGCTGTTACCACCCTGGGCTTAGCCCCGGACTGCTAATAGCAATAACTGTGGCAGTGGGTTGGATCAGCTGTTAATCTCCTGGCAATGGCACTAGAGCCCAGCATAAAGGCCCTCACAATAAATTGTGCCCTGAGCCCTTTACCAGCCGACCCATGCCACTTTTGCAGACGTTAGTGCTATAAATAACTGTTCTGCAATCATGACACCCCTGCAGTTCTCGGTTTAATGTTAGCCCTGCATTGACTATGAAGGATGCTAAACAGGTACTACAGTATGAAATTCAGAGGTGACTCTGTCCATCAACTTCATGAATTAAAATATTCTGTAAATACCAATTGACACAGAACTGTGACTTCTGACGTTGGAGGCAAGGGGTTCAGATCAAAAGACTAGTGTTGTGCTCTACTTAGGGAGATGCCAGTTTTGGTGCACAATTATCATTTTATAAACTATTCTCTGCCCTCAAGATCAAAGACTATCGCTCATGATGGGGCATATTGGTGAGATCTCTTTTAACGTCACATGCATGTTGTTATGGCGCAGCACGGGATGTCGTGTTGAGGAGTACTCACTAGAAGCAGAGACCTTATGTGGAATCAAGTCGCAGACCACACATGACTTCACCCCAGGAGAAGCACTCCGATCCCAGTGAACTCTTCCAATAACCAGGTTGTCAATTTATGAGCAATTCCTTTGAACTTGCACATGAATCAAAGGACAGGAAATATATTAAACATATGCAGACCCGGCAGACATGTCTAAGACCCATTTCAGATCATATTGCCGGTCAGTGGGTGACAAGCCTTGTGTCCCTACGAGTACCATAGATGCACCACGAGTCAAGTAATATTACCACAGGTGAAGGGTGCTGGAAGGCAGATCTATGGGAAGGGACAATTATTGGATATGGGAATATGAGAGAAAAATCAGGCAAGTGGGAGAGAGTGGCAGGGTAACTGGTATGCACCAGACACCTAAGTGAATAGAGGAGTATGTTGCAACCAAATTCTTGTGGTATCTTGAACATTCATTTCATCTGACTGTTCAGTGGCTGACAGCAAAGAAGATGCAGATGGATAATTGAGGACACATGGTCCCCGGGGGTAGTAGAGACAAACCGTCTACTTATAACATTGACCCAACATGCAAGAAGAATACATGGAGCTAGTCATACCCTGTGGGACTTTGAGATTGAGTTGTGAATTATTATTGCTGTTCTCGGCAGGATGAGTTGAGTTGGAGGTGATGTGGAAGATTAAAGCTCTAATTGAGAGCTAGGGATGCCTTGAGTTAATCTCCTTGTAAATCAATCAATCTATTGTGTCATAACTGAGAGGGGTCTCATTTGGAGCTTAGCATTCCAAGGCTGGGGATCGGATTGTACTTTCCTGTGTTGGAATTTCTGTTTAAAGTTGTCAGTGATGCTGTGCGAATCCACCCTGGTTGGGTGGTGCCTTTTAGCAAAAGCAGTAGGAGTTGGAGGCTGGCTCACTTGAGTTTGTGATTCGGAGAGGAGCTGTTTCTTATTGTTGGCGTATAGACTGGTCTTGGATCAGCTTAGGGTTGAGAGATAGGCAGAGGTGCAGTAGGTTCATTGTAATGCTTGGACGGTGGGTTCTCGAGTGGAGCTATAGACAGAGGCGTAGACAGAGTAGGACCTGAGCGGTCAAGGCCCACCCAAAATCTGTAAATGCCATCTCAGCAGCTCTGTGTGTGCATTTACAGATGTTAATGTCACTGCCATGGGCCCAACTACATTAGCCTATGCCCACTTTTTAGACACTCCTGGCTACGCCTCTGGATAGAGATCTGTTTATGCCTGTGAGGGTAGGAGGAAGATAAGTGAATCTGAACAGCGATCTACAGGATCATTGATTTTCAACAACTGATGAGTGTTATCATGTCTGTCCATAGATCCGGTTCGGAGAACGTGTACTTTTTGCTAGTTACTGATAATTGTGAAGTAGCAACTTCATAACCTTGTCACCAGGAACGTAGATACCTGTCTCTAATTCAACCAGACTTCAGAGTTTATGATAACTGCCCTTCTTTTTTTTGCGAATCAAATAATTTTAAAACCCTCACTAGGAAACAGAGCATTTCTTGATAAGGCAAAGTAGTATCAAAGCACGTGAAGTACATTTGCGTTCCACCATACTCTGAAGACGAGTAGACACTGACATGCTGCAGGTGTACTCCTGCCAGAACCCTCTCTATTTCACACATGAACACCATCCAAACTCTACACCTCTGCCGCTTTCTTGTCACATACAACCCGACAGCAACCTGGACCCATCCTCACCCTCATGACCGAGCTCCTCAGTAACATAGCATGCAGGATACCTAAACCTCGGTCTCTCTTCTGCATAACAAACAAAACGCACATGGACTGCCGTGGTGATTCCATACAGGACACCATAACTAAACAAGACATGAATTAACATTGGTCCTGATTATACCACTTCTACCGGCATTGAGGCCCAAACATTGTGATGCAGTAAACACATCCCAGCAATTAAGGGAAGGAGATGAGATCTCGATTAAACTGCAGAATTATGTGTGATATTCACGTGATCATATCTGGTTTGACCATGCAAGAATATTATTATTTATTTATTTTATTTATTCGGATTTATTTAAAGCGCACGTCAGCCCGGGGGCATCGTGGCGCTGTTACATGAAGACATACATAATCTGGTTACAGTGGAAGGAAGATGGTTACAAAGCAATTTTCATTACAAGACACATTTTGTATCAGACGTATGCGAGCTAGTGTGGGTGAAGGAAGGATGAAGTTAGTTTAATAGAGTGGTTTTGAGAGATTTGCAAAAGGAATACAGAGATGGTTCTGCCCTGAGTGAGTTGGGGAGGGCATTCCAGAGCTTAGGTGGGAAGCCAATGCCGCCGGCTTTGGCTCTTTTTACAGTGGGTACTCGGAGTTGGTTGGCGTGATGGGTTCTTCTGGGATGGAGGGAAGAGCTCTTTGTTATAGTTTTAGATAGGTACGGGGTGCTGTGTGTATGATGCACTTGTGTGTGAGAGTGAGGATTTTAAAGTTGATTCTTTCCTTGACTGGGAGCCAGTGGACGAGTCTTCTGGCCTGTGAAATATGGTCAGTTTTGGGGATGTGTAGTGCAGCGCGGAGGGCATTGTTTTGCACTATTAGGAGCCTGCTTAGGTTTTTTTGACGATGTGCCTGCCAGGAGGGCGTTGCAGTAGTCCGATCTGGCTCCTATAGTAGCTCTGGCTATGGAGAGGCAGTTGGGCGTGGTGAGGTAGGGTTTTCTGGCGTAAATGAGTTTGGTGGTCAGAGCAGAAGCTGAGGCGATGGCACTGGTTTGTCTTGTCATTGAGAGTGTGGCGTCAATGTAGACTCCTAAGGTCTTGACGGCAGAGGAGACAGGTATCCTAATACTGTCGATGATCATGTGAGAATAATCGGGGCTGAGTTTGGTTAGTGTTTCGTTGGGGGCTAGGATGATGATTTCGGTTTTGTCTCTGTTTAGGCAGAGACCATTGATAGCCATCCAGGTTTCGATAGTCAAGTAGATTTTGAGGAGGGCTTCTGAGTCTAGGTCGTAGTCTCCGGAGAGGGGGAGGAGAACTTGCGTGTCATCTGCGTAGTTTGTGTATGCTATGTTGAGGGAGTCCAGTAAGTCAAAGAGGGGTTTGGTGAATAGGTTGTAAAGGGTCGGTGCAGTGCAGGACCCTTGTGGGACTCCACAATTTATAGTGGTGGGGGGGACGCTGGCCTGGTCAGAGTACACTTTCATGGCCCTACCTTCAAGGAAGGATGTGATCCAAGTGGTTGCCTTGTGAGAGAAGTGTGCAGCATTGAAGAGGTGAGATGTGAGAATGCTGTGGTCGACTAGGTCAAATGCTGCAGAGAGGTCGAGCAGAAGGAGGAGAGCAGGTTTGCCTGTGTCCATCATTTTGGTAATTTGATTCTTTAAATCTAGAAGGGCAGTTTCAGTCCCATGGCCTTTGCGGAAACCTGATTGTCTTTTGCCTAGGATGGTGTTGGTTTCTAGGTAGTGTTGGATTTTATTGTGTGCGGCTTTGTCTAGGATTCTGAGGAGAAAGGGGACGGTGGTGATGGGGCGATAGTTGTGAGGGGAGGAAGGATCGAGAGAGGGTTTTTTCAGGAGCGGGTGAACCCAGGCTTCTTTTAGGCATTGTGGAACAGTTCCCGATGCGAAAGAAGCATTGATGAAAGCCGTAATGATGGGGGTGAGGGATTCTGAGCACTCTTTGATTAAGGAGGGTGGGCAAATATCCCCTTTGCAGGTGGAAGGTTTGATTTTTTTGAGGAGGTCCTTGACTTCCGTCTCTGAGACTTCTCTGAAAGCAAAAAGGGGTGTTTGTGAGAGAGAGTTATTGGTGGGAGGTGTGGGCGAGCAGGTGGGGGTGTTGAGTGCTTTGCGTTGGGAGGCTATTTTGTCTTGGAGTGTTTTAACTTTTTTGAGGAGGGCAGCCTGGATGCCTGTGCACCATGCTTCATCCTTGATGATTTTGTCTGGGCTGGAGGCAGGTGTGGTGAGTTCTTTGAATATGGAGAATATTTCTCTTGATTCTGAGCTGGCATTAGTGATTCTCTGGTTGTAGGATTCGGATTTAGCATGGAATATGGCTTTTTTGTAGGTCAAAGAGATCTCTTTAAAATCTATAAGCGAGGATTGGTTAGGCGCTGCTTGCCATCTGGATAGAGCTTTGCGTTTCTTGGTGCGAAGGTCAGATAGTTCTTCAGTGAACCAAGAGTTGTAGTGCATTGATTTTTCCCTTTTTTTTCTTCTAGAGGGGCAATGAGTTCGATGGCTTGAGTGAGTGTGCTGAGAAAGACGGAAGTCGAAACACGTTTTGGCTGTTCAAATGGAAAAGCTAATATTAAAAATACATGAAAAACTTCAAGAAATGTTTTGAGATTTGAACACTAATGTAACTGTGCTTATAACTCAATTTCAATTTTTAGCGATACTCTATTGGAGAGTTTAGAGAAGTAGGCAACTATTTTGTGGCTAAGCGCGAAGTGCTAAAAGTATCCGTACACTCTCTTCTGCATACACATACCAGAAGTGCCTTAGCCACAACTCACCCAGAAGCATACAGATGTACAAAGGATGGGTAATTACGACCTGCACTTAACAACACTTCAGGTTTTGCATCTTGCCTCTCCCTCTCTTCCCATTAATTTCCTCTGCCCCGTCTCTTATAGGACCTAGCCTGAAGAGGTGACCAAAATGGCAGGTAGTTTGTTAGTGTGTTTGTTTGTTTGCTTGTTATGCGCTTATACAGCAAATATATTCTGTTTCAAAGTGCCCACAGGGCAACAGGGAGGGAACATGGGATTGCAGTACAATTAAAATATACACGAAATACAGTGGGGGAAGGGGCGGCTGAACCTACTATGCCTTGTGAGTATTCAGAACGTGTAAGTGCAGCAAGGAAGAGGGCAGCGGGGTGGGCGCTGTGATGTCCATGCTCGAGGGTGAGCCACAGATGAAGTGCAAGGTATGGTAGGTGCTATGTGGCCAGGAGCCGCATTGGGTGGAAAAGTGCGAGTCTGCAGTGCGGAGGGTGTGCCGAGGCAAGTGCTGAGGGTAGACAGAAGCTGGGGAGATGGGGAGTGAATGGTCAGGGAACCTGAGGATGCACAAGGGTCCAAGACACCAATCACAGCAACTTTGAGATTAGCAGAGGAGGAGAGAAGGGAAGGAGCAGGAGACGAGTAAAGTCTTGAGGTGCCTTCGTAACTTAAGAAGGTCTTAAGAAGGTCCTTCTCAAGACGCAGCGGGAGGGGAGGATATTCCATAGGAGGGATCCAGTTAAGGAAAGCGAACAACTTCCTGCTTTCTGTTTAGCAAAATACTTTACACACAGGGAGTTGGTGCCAGAGGAACGTAGAGATCTAGAAGGAGAGTATTTTGTAAGAGAGAGTTGCAGATAGTGTGGTCCCTGGCCCCAGACAGCCTTGTGAATGATTCAGAGGGATTTGAATTTGATCCGTGCAGCAACCGGGAGCCAGTGGAGACTTTTAGGGCATGAGAGATGCGGTCCCTGGGCTTAAGGCCAAGGATAGGTCTTGCTACTCTATTCTGGATTATCTGAAGGGGTTGCAGTGTGGAAGAAGGTGGCTGAGAGAACCAGGGTTTGGGAGACATTGAGCTTCTGGGGGAAAGTGAGAAAAGGGAGAATTCCTTTGAGAAGGAAGAGTTGAAAGTGGGATTTCTTAGCAATGCCCCGAGTGTGAGGGAGGAAGGAGAGAAAGGAGTCAAAGATGGCTCCAAGGTTTCTGGTTTCAGAAGAAGGAGCAGGGGGAGGGCTAAAAATGACCACTTGGCTTGCATTACATCATGTTATATACCGATCCTCCCGTTTGTGATTAGATGCAAGTAAAAAAAAAGGCATTTCTTCTTTTTTGCAGGGAAGCTTACATTCCTCATAAAGTGGTGATCCCCAAGTTCAGACATCAAGACAAGTATAAGCCAAACAACGAGGCAATGGATATGCTCACCACCTACAAGCAAGAATATAATCCTTACTGTGTCCAGAAAACAGCCTCCTTTCGACCCGCTTACCACAGGCCAACGAACAATATCAAGATGGATACAGTGGCTACCTATACAGGTAAAGAAGATGAATTGCCCGTGTGCTCGTTTTACGCCTCACACAAATTGTCTTTCTTTAAAGCCACAACTGAAATCTTGTATAGAGTGCAGAAGCAGCAGTCTTTTTGTTTGATTGAATGTTTGCAAACTAATTTTCATGCTGCACAATACAGCCCTTGTCTGCTCGTACAATGCAGGAGAATTAATGCAATCACCAGTTGTGTCTTGTCCATAATGGGCAAGGGGCGCCAACCTACCAGTACCCTACCCCATTATGGAGAAGCTGGGCCAGCCCAGTGTAAACACAAAGCACTCCACCGGCTGCTTTCTGCAGCCGAGGGAGTGCTCCTGCGCTTACTTTAGTGGTCAGAGGGAAACGTGGTTTCCCTTTGTCAGTTTCTGTTCCCCAGATAGCATGTTCAATGGACCATGCAGGGCAGGGGACGTTTTGCTTCCCCAGCCTTGCATGGCTCATTTGGGATACAGGCTGGAGAACTGCACCTCTGATTGTGTGTGAGGGTGCTCTGTGCCTTCCCACACATTCGGACAGTGTTGGGCCATGGTATGGTAGCACTTCAGCTCCTACTTGCATGTGCAGGAACCAGGAAGAGCTCTTTGCTTCCTGGTTCCTGTTCGTGTGGTGCAGGAGCGAGAGGGCTTTTGTTTTACCTGGGAAGCCAGCACACAGAAAGGAGCAGAGTCAGGACTGGGGCTGAAGGTAAGAATCTGGATTATGAATGAGTGATGCATGGGTGGGTGCTGGGTACACATATGGATGGCTGAGTGTTTGGGTGTGTGAGTGAATACTATGTGAATGAGCAAGTGAATGTTGTGTTGATGTGTGTGGTGTGCACTTGTATGTTTGGGCCGGGCAGGGCTGTTGATTGTGGGTGAAGTCTAGCTATTTATTACTGTGATGTGGCATTTTATGCTGGGCATCTGTGAGACTGCAAGCATGGTGTGTTATTGCGTGGCTAGACTAGCATTATGGTGTGGCCAGTCTAGCTATTTCATACTGTGACCTACTGTTTTATTTTTACTGGGCATCTATGATAAAGCAAGCATGATGTGTTACCACGTGGTCAAGCTGGCAGTTTGGTGCAGCCAGTTTGGACATGTTTTCACATTGTGGGATGGCATTTTAAATGACAAAGTCATCTGGCGTATGTTCTTACATGGGGATACTGCTTATACTGGCAGAAGCAGTGTGGAAATGTATTCTTGTATTATCATTACTGCCATTATGGGCAAACCAAACACAAGCATGTTCTTATATGGGAATATTGGCATATATTGGGCAGCCAACATGAAAATATATGGGCACAAACAAAGTGAAAATGATTTTATACTGCCATATATTGTGGGCAAAGGCATCATGAAAATATGTTGGGGAAATGCTCATATGCACTGTTGGAGATGTGCATCTATTGGATTTTTTCATCGAAAACCAATTGCAAACTGGCTTTTTATACACTTTTTTCACTTAAAATGTGCTGTAAAATGCTCCATTGTAAATCATTATTCAAAACATGTTTTCAGGAGGAGACCCCCTCGAACCTGTCAGGTTGGTTGAGGCTCCTACACTACGCTCAGTCGTTCCAGCATATCTGTGGGAAATATTTACACCCCTCCAACTAAAATTTCACCAGCCACTGCTGCCAATCACACAGAATTAAATGGGAATTTGACCATCCATTGTTTTGACTGGGACGGGTCATAAGACCCCACAGTGACCCCAGAGTGACATAACCTCCACAGTGCACACACCAGGAGAAGGAAGTGAAGAGTGAAAGAGGAAGAAAGTAAAAGGGAAGGTGGGCGTCCACAGAGATTTGGGCAACAAAAGTATGTCCCTATTATGTGTTAAACTAGGAAAATTGCTGCAGATTTTCCAACAACCCCCTGACTTGAAAAATGTAAGAATGGGCATAGCATAATCATCATCGGAACTCACATATTACAGTAAGTTCTTCTAAGAGAAATAACCGTTTTTAACAGATCAATGTGTCTCATTACGAGTTTGGTGATCATTCCTGGGAAATTAGCTAAAAACTAGATTACCATTACTGCCCCTCAGTCCGGCAGTAAATCCACCAGTGTACGATTGGTGGTAAGGCAATCTTAGTCCCCATCCTTCAAGTCCTATAGGATTCTATGGGGATTCTAAAGGAATTAGTGTGGATGGAAATTCCACCCATGGTAATTCATTCAGTTTTGGAGGGAAAGTGTAGGAAATACCCCCAGTCAAGTGCCAGAGGCATATCCTCAACTTTACCTTCAAACTCGTAGAATGGTAGTGTGGTATAAAGCAGCATTAGTTCTATTACCACCACTTTTTACCTCAGCACCATACTTGTAATGAGGCCCATTATCTGGGCCTGAAGTAATATTATCCAAAAATTCCTTGCACTGAGGAGCATTCATTGAACTCTAGATCCAAAAGTTATTTGGGGCTGAATATCCTTTTTATCAGCTTTGCAGGAAGGTCATCTGCATAGCATAGTCTTACCCAATGTATCACCTGATGCTGATTTGGGTATTGATTCTATTGATTATCATGTATCTAGCTCTTCAAGCCTGTAATATCGTAGCACTAAGTCTACCGAGGGTACTGAGAAGATTATGATGGCGATAGAAAGTCATAAGGCAGCAGTGGGGTTGTTGAATATATGAAAAGCCTACTATTTAGTAAGCACACTCAGAAATGAAATAAGAAACTCAAAATGTGCCAGGTTGTAGAGCCCAACTTTGACATAAATTGGGCAAAGCTAGTATGTGAACTGGACATGTATGAGGATCTCATTGCATGTGTTCTAAGGACATCTAGTGTGACACTTCTTCCCGCCCTATCTTTGCTCCAGCTGATATTGAAAGCTACGTAATGAAAGCTTGCCCTCTCCACATCCTTACGTGGGCCTCTAACACTTTTTCGATTTTTAACCTATTTTATGTGCCATCCTCGGCAACTTTTAATTGATCAATATACTTTTCCATTGCTTGTGTGCACACGGATATGCTTGGCTTTGGCCCCTGTTCTTCTACGTCTTTTACTCGTGCCCTAAATGGCAAAGGCGGGTTGGTCCTGATGCTGGCTAACGTTCCTCTATGCTGGCTGCAGCCCTCAGCTGGTCCTCTTATGTTTTATGTTTTACTGTTTAATACCCCGGAGCGAGGTTCAGACAAGTGGATATGTTGGAATCGTCTTGAACCTGCTGACCTATGGTAGACAGACCTGGTAATGGAGATTGCAGTGTCTGAGTTTTAATTACATAACTGATTTAGGTGGCAAGGGATGGGTTATAAGCATGTTTGTATTTCTGTACTTTAATATTGCTACATCTCTGATCTATTTCCTTGCTTTCTCGCTTCTTCTCTGTTTCTTTGGCTTTAATCGGTACTTCTAAGCTTCTTTCAGTCTTCCATAATTTAGCTATAGGATTAACTTGACACCTATCTCTTTAATTTTGTCAGTATAATCTATTTATGGTTTCTTATGTAATCTGACTTTTTATTTATTGGGTAATATGGACATGGAATTTACGTTACTTTTTATTTGTATAGAGTGATTGTTTATTCCACTCATGACTTTTACTTTCTGATGAGTCCTGTATTATTTCCACAATTGTTACCCGGTTGGGGCATGGTTTTGTCTTAGAATACTTTCATTATGCGGGGTAAGAGGGGATAGCTTTTTTGTAAGGATATGTGGTTATTTGGGGTTCGTATGTTACACTCCCCTTTTTTCATCCTTAACTTGGTTGGGTTTTGGGAATTTTATTGTGTCTTTTTTTCAATTTTATGAGTATATTTAGGATTTGGGAGAGGTTCTAGAGACTTCATCCTTGATGTTCTTTCCTACGTTCACTAGGCTGAATTGTCTTCATGGTTTTGATCGTTCTATTAGTTTTTTAACTTTGTTTTGTTCTTGTTTTTTGCTTTTTGTTTTTGTTTTAAACTTTGATTGGGACATGATGGCCTCGACACCGACCAATAAGGTCAATGTGGACTTTTGTGTTGTATTGTGGAATGTAAATGGTGTTAATAATCCCCTCAAAAAGAAAAAGGTGTTCACAGTTTTGAATGATATGAAAGCGGATAATTGCTTTATACAAGAAACACATATTCTGTCTGATGAAATCTCAAAACTTGAGAAAGAATGGGTACGTTTGGCCTATGGCTCTTCTTTCTCGTCAAGATCTAGGGGAGTAGCCATTCTGATTCACATAAAGTTCCCTATTAAAATCTTGAGAGAATGTGCTGACAAGGAGGGGAGAATGATCGCATTATTGGTTGAGATTCAGGGGGAGCTGATGACTCTTTGTAATATATATGCTCCAACGGTTGACAATTGGCGCGTTGTCAATCCGGATAGACGTGAATACAGTTATTTTTCTAGTGCTCATAATGTGTACTCTCGTTTAGATATGTTATTTTGACAGGTAGGACGGTTACGGAGAGTCATGTTTCCAGTGATATAGGGAACATTTCAGTGAGTGATCACGGCCCTGTGATTATGCGCTTGACATTCAAATACCAGTGCCGCAGATCCTTTTTTTGGAAATTGAATGCTTCAATTTTGATGGATGATGATATTTTGGAGAAGATTACATTACTAATTTCTTTATTATGGAGAACTTCTCTGATGATGTTAGTATTTGTAAAACATGGGAGGCTTTCAAGTGTTGCATGCGTGGAATATGCATAGGGTTGTCGAGTGGTAAAAAGAAAAACGAGGAGAGATCAAGATTGGCTCTTGAACTGAGAATTAGTGAGATATCCAGGGATTTGATGACTGACCCGTCAGATTCTGTGAAATTGACACTCTTGAAAAACTAAAAAAGGAAATTAATGATATTTTATCATTGAGAGCGGAATGTAGTTTATTTTATTCACATTGTACTTACTTTGAAAAGGGTGAGAAATGCGATAGATGGGTCGTATATAGACTGAAACAGAGAATGTCAGAGGCCGCAATAGCTTCCAACATGGATACAGATGGTAGGGTTACATTCGATCCACAAAAGATTAATCTGATTTTTCGTGATTTCTATTTGGATTTGTACCATAACGAGACAGATATTTCTGGTGTTGGGAAGGATTTTTTTGGTAATCTCCAGCTTCCCAAAATTACTGATGCTGAATGTCAACTTCTTGCGGCGGTTCTCACGGTCGATGAAGTAAAGAATGCGATTTCTAGATTGAATGTTGGTAAATCAACCTGTCTTGATGGACTTCCTTGTGAATTTTATAAAATTCTTCCTTATTCTGCTCTCAAACTCTTGAGGGATATGTTTATGGCTAGTAAAAACGGTTGGGGTGTTACCTGACAGCACCCGACATGTCTCTATCTCTGTGTTTTTAAAGAAGAGTAAAGACGGCAGCTATCCGGCTAACTACTGCCCTATCAGTCTTATCAACACTGATAATAAAATTTTGGCTAAGATTCTGGCTTTACGACTAGAATCATTTCTTCCCAAATTAAATGGTGTGGAGTAATCTGGTTTTATGAAAAATAGACGAACGTCCAGTAATATTCAGCAATTGTTCCACACTATTGATAAATCCAATGAGATGAATTGTGATGATGCTGTTTTGTCCCTCGTTGCTGTAAAAGCATTTGATAGGCTTAATTGGGACTATTTGATTTCAGTTTTGAAGGAAATTAATCTTGGATGGAGTTCATTTCATGGATTGAACTTTTATACTCCGAAACTTCGTCTGATGTTAACATTAATGGTATCAAATCGAAAGGCTTTATCTTGGAAAGAGGCACTCATCAGGGATGCCCGTTTTCCCCGCTTTTGTTTATTCTGGCAATTGAGCCGTTGGCCATTTCTCTGAAGAATGTCCCTAGTTTGGATGGAGTGGGCTGTTGGGGTGTCACACAGAAAACGTGGTTTTATGCGGATGATCTTTTGTTGGTACTTAAAAATTTGGATGAATCTTTCCTGTGGTTGATGCAAATTTTGATTAGGTTTTACCCTTCTTCTGGTTAGAAGGTGAACTGGCTAAAATCTGAAGTTCTGCCTCTTACTTTTCGCTGTGACAAAACTTTGATGACTGGACTGGGATTTAAATGGTGTGATGTGCGATTGCGGTATTTAGGCATCTGTTTAACCCCCTTGATTCTGGATGTCGTTGTTGAGAATATGAGTGCGATCAATCGGGAATGCAGAATTATTCTTGATAGATGGTCGCTTCTCAATCTCTCATTGTGGGGTAAAGTTAACACCCTTAAGATGAATTTGGCTCCTAAAGTAAATTTTGTAACGAGTATGCTCCCTTTGAAAATAAGTAATCGGTATTGGAAAGATTTGGACCGCCTCATTCAAGAATTTTTGTGGGATAAGAAACCCCCAAGACTTAGCTTCTGGAAACTGCAACTTCCGGTTCGTGAGGGTGGTTTGGGAGTACCAAATTTTAAAGCTTATCATTTTGCCTTTTTTTCTCATACTTTCATTCCCCTTTTGTGTCATGAACCAGATCAGTGGGCTCTAGCGGAATCTAATGCCTTTGGTCCTGTAGGACGGGAGGCTTTGTTGACTACTAATACTAAAGATCATGGATGCAGTTGATTGGTTACGCCATCTTTGCGCACTGCTTGGAGTGATTTGTTGTCGCTTTTGGGAAGGATGATTTCAGATGTTTACGGTCTTCTATTGGGTTGAATCCTAAGATCAGGGACACCACCAAAACAATTTTTTGGCCTGATTGGTTTCTTGTTGGCATTAAAAAGATTGGTGATCTTGGGAGGAATGGCCGATGGATGACCGCTAATGAATTAAGAGAAAGGCGGGATTTCTGGGATTTGACAGATTCGCATACAGACATTTGAGGAGGTGTGTGGGAGACATTGATTGGTCTAATACTATGAACTTGGTTATTTTTCTTGCAGCTTCTGAGAACAAGGATGGTGGCATAACGAGTAGGGTGTACAGGTTGATTGTGTCGAATTATCGTGGTATGGACACCCTGCAGAAAGCTTGGAGTGCGAGGATTGGCTCCGAGATCACACCTGATTGTTGGCAAAATATTTGCAGAAATGTTTCATTTTGTTCTCTGAACCTAGGCGAACGGTCAAGACAACTCAAAATTCTTAACCGTGTTTATTGGTGTCCAGAAAAGCTACAAATGAGAGGGATCATGGATAGTGATGAATGCTGGGGATGTATGAATGCGGTTGGTTCCTTGGAACATATGTTGTGGAGTTGTGTGAGAGTTTCTGGCTTCTGGTCTGAAGTCTGTGATGCTTGTAATCAGGTTTCCGGTGGGGATCCAAATTTAGGCTTCAAGACAATGATACTAGGAGATGACTCTGAGATTGGTGATCTCTGTACAGCCCAAAAAAAAATCTTTTTTGGGGTGCCATTGTTGCAAAACAGTTGTTACTTCGGAGCTGGAAAAGCAGGATTTCTCCATCGTTCGAGGATTGGATGGATGACATGCACAAGCTTTCAAGGATTGAAAAATTGATTTATAAAATGAAATGCAAATTGTCTCTTTATGAAAAAATTTGGGGGAAATTTAATGATAAATAGAGATTTTCTTTGTTTTTCCTATCTGCTTATCTATTGTCTCATTATATGCATATTTTGTTGTGATGTATTGTGCTTCGATTGCTATTCTGTTTTATATTGTAAATAAATGTAAATATATGAATTGAAAAAAAACTTTCAAGATCAAAATGTATATAAAACTGTTAATCCAGTGGGAGTGGGTGGTTGGAACATTTGCGGGATGCTCTTTGAATTGTTGGTTGGGATACCCTCATACCATGCAGTTTCGAAAGTGGGTTTACATGTATGAGCACTTATTGTCTTTATGTGACTAAGGGTCTCAATTGCAAACAAACAATGAAGAAATGCTACATATGTTTTTTAAACTTCGTTGGGCAGAAGTGGTTTAAAATTGGCACAGTATTATCCTTCTCTAAATATTTGCCTGGTAACATGAACAACATATTATACTGATTGGGAAAGGAATTAGTATGTTTTGGTTGGGCATATTATTGGACGACAAATACACATTAAAGGGTTTATTATTGAAACTTACAGAGGGAGTCTATGATATTTTGAGAATTTGCATAATATTAGAGATGGATTTGATGGTGGGTGGGAAAGGGTTAATAGATACAGCTGAATGGATCAGGAGACTTAGAGTGTAAACATTCACTGTAAGATATGGTATTCGGATTGGATGGTGGGCAGTTATAATGATTTGGGATTGTGAATGACTTTTATAACATAGTTTATGAAATATACAGATGCAGTAGGAGAAGAAATGTGGATGAATTTCTTTCTGATAATGGACACTGTTAATCGGGAGTCTAAGGTTTAGAACACAGTTTGACAATTCACGAGAATACTCTTAGATGGTTCTATCTTACTTGGACGGACATTGGTCAAATCTTTTGCAGATTTCTTTTCTTTTTTTTGTTGTAATTTACTGTCTTTGTTTGTTTTATGTGTAAGGTAGAAGCATGCATAATGGAGAGCAGTGTAAATAGTATGCACACGAGGATTTCACCTATTAAAAAGAGATCATTCACTGACTGAAATGTGTGAACAGAGATATTTACTTAGCACATGTTGGGTTGCAAATATATAAGGTGTTTGTGATATAATGGGTGACTTAACGTTTCTGTCTTGGAATGTTAAGGGTCTAAATTGTCTGAAGAAAAGGAAAAAAGTGATGGCTAGATTATGGAGAACAAGGGAGGATGTAGTGCTTTTACAAGAAACTCACTTATTGGATGAATCTCGGAAATATCTGACCAACAATAAGTATCCTCGTGATATATCGAATTGTTATGTTTCAAAATCAAGGGAAGTTAGTGTCCTCTATAAGAAGGAACTTACTCTTAAGATTGAGAAAGTGGTGATGGATGGAGAAGGTAGGATACTTTTAGTTAACATTTTTTATAGTGGTAAGGTTATTACAATTGGATGTGTATATGGTCCATGTCCTCTGAATAAATTATTCTTTGAGACTATTACGCGGTTGCTACATGATATGCAGGGTGACAAAATTATAATTGGTGGAGACTTTAATTGTTTTGTTGATTATGCTGTTGATCGATCAGCATTGTGCAGATTCAAGAATTATGGGATCAGTGGAGAGTTTGGTTTATTCCTTGAAAGATTCAATCTGGCAGATGCATGGAGGATTATACATTCCTCTAGTAGAGAATACTCCTTCTATTCGCCAATGCATGATTCCTTTTCCCGGATTGACTGTACACTGATATCGGAGAGATTGGTTGATAAGTTGCTGAGTGCAAACATTAGGGAACATGAAATTTCTGATCACGCTTTGGTGGATTTAAAGGTTGGCAGTAGGTGGAGAAAAATATAACTTCTTAAGATGGCGCATGAAAGCAGGTATATTAAGAAATGACAATGAAGTAACTCACCTCAAAGCATATATTGAGATGTTTTTCAAGGAAAACATAGGTTCTACGGATATTCAAACTGTGTGGGATAGTCTTAAGGCTGTCATAAGGGGTGAATGAATTAACAGGACCTCATACTCTAGGAAAAAGTTAGAGGGGGAGTTAGCTGCTCTTCAAAGGAAATATGCACGAACAAAAAATACAGAAGATCGCCTAAAGATTTCTCGTACATAGGAAGAACTGAAACACAAAACAAATATGATGGCTGAAAAGGTTATCTTTTTTTATGAAGCAAAAGTACTGGGAAGTGGGTTTAAGAGTGGTAGATTACTGGCTAATAGACTCAAAGGGATGATGGAATCATCATTTATATAAAATATTGTGAATGCACAGGGTGAAATTGTTATTAAGAATGCAGACATTTGCCAATGTTTCCATTCTTATTATAAAGCTATTTACACAGAAGATACCTTTCCATTAGAGTCAGAACTAGAGACCTTTTTTAGCAAATTGGACCTTCCCAAATTAAAAATTGAAGATGCAGAGGCATAAGATGCAAAATTTGAAATAGGAGAGTTCTTAAAAGCCATCAAACAACTTAATGTTGACAATGTTGACAAGTCACCAGGATTGGATGGTTTGCCTTCAGAGTTTTATAGATCATTTGGGGATATGCTAGCTCCCATTGTGTGTGATCTGTTCAATGATTTCATCTGCAAAGGGACCATTTGCTGATCAATGCGGGAAGCCTTTATAACACTGATTCCGAACCAGGAAAGGATCATAAGAAGTGTTGTAATTATAGACCCATCGCTTTACTTAATGTGGATATTAAAATTTCCTCTAAAGTATAAGCTAATAGGTTGGATAAATATAGTGGGGGCCTAATACACATATTGCAAGTAGGATTTATGAGTAATTGGGTATGACAATATCAGGACCATTATTGATATATTGGGATTACCAAGGCATGTGCTTCAGGAAACAGTATTTATGGATGCAGAGAAAGCCTTTGACAGAGTGAATTGGGCCTTTTTGGAGTTCACGATGCAAAAGTTAGGTTTTGGGTTACATTTCTTGCAAGCGATCAGATGTCTTCATGGTGATGAGACAGATAGCATTTGGGTGAACAATGAGGCTTCCGCTTCATTTAAATTGAAGAGGGGTACAAGGCAGGGATGCCCGTTGTCACTGTCTTTGTTTAATTTAGCTTTAGAATCCTTTCTTGCATATATACGTAGGGATAATGGTATCAAGGGGCTAACATTTGGGGACACAGAAATCAAAGTCTTGTCATATGCTGATGGCATGGTATTTATTATAATGGAGGGGAGTAGTGCCCTGAAGAGAGCTTTTGAAAGAGTGGGTAAACTTTCTGGTCACAGAGTAAACTGGGAAAAGTCGGAAGTTTTTCCACTTTCGGAGAGATGTATGAGGGGTGATTTTGAGGATTTGAACTGTAAATGGTCTGATTTGAAAGTTACGTATTTAGGGGTATAAGTCACCAGGGACTTGAAAGGAATTGTTGGGTTAAATGTTGCAATTGTGATTAGTGACCTACTTAGATATATCAGAACATGGGAGAGTTTGAATCTGGGAATTTGGGCTAAGGTTAATGCCATTAAAATGGCTTTATTGCCAAAAGTGTTATATTTAATCCAATCACTTCCCTTGCCTTTTACTAAGAAATTATTTAAAAGGATTGATAATACATTTCAGAGATATCTATGGGGTGAGAAGAGGAAAGCCAAAATTCCTAAATATATTATGTTGCATAAAGTACAGGTGGGTGGATTCTGTTACCCGGATCTGGGGGCTTTATTTTAAAACAGGCTGCTCATTATATGGTGTCCACAGATAGTTATGAGCCAATATAGATTAAAATTGAGAGGGAGGTATTTCACCCGTTGTATTTGCACAATATTTACTTGATGGAAAGAATTTCATCAAGACGAACTAGATTGCAAACTATAAATGCAAGATGTATGACTCTAGTTTCTTGGTTGATAGATAATGATCAGAATATTTATTTGCATTCCAAGGCTTCAATTTGGGGAAATCCTAGTCTTCAGCTGGCAAGCAAAACTCTATATTGGAGTAGTTGGATTGTTAAAGGTATTTTAAGGATCTAGGACATTATACAAGACGGATGGATGGTTCTCTTTTTAGAGTTGCAGAGGAAGTTTGGTTTGGGAATGAGGGAGTTGGCTAGGTATAACGAAGTTAAGAAACTTCTCTGTCAAAGGCTAGGAATGTTATCAGGTTCACTGGGAACTGAACCTGTCTTATGTAAAGTACTGAATCATTTCCATGCGCAGTATCTACTTACGTCAACCTATGCCTCCAGGAGATACTAATGTTAAGTCATGGGATAGACTGAAAGAAAAATGGGAAATGAGTTGCAGTGCCCAATTTAGGAAGACGAATGGGGGAGGATACTACAGGCGGGTTATAGGAGTAAATTGGATTTGAATTTACACCTAGTTCATCAGAAAATTCTGGGTTGTCTATATTGGACACCTGTGTGTATGCATGGATTTGGTCTCCTAGATAATGAGGTATGCTGGAGATGTGGGAAAGAGAGAGGGACAATGGTTCACATGATGTGGAATTGTTCGAGATCAATGAGTTTCTGGTGGGATGTGTTAGATCGGTTGGATACAGTATTGTCTATAAGCTTTCCGAGGACATCCTTGTCAACAATTCTTTTATCAGATAAAGGAAGATGTATGACTGCTAGAAGGTATAGGTGTTGGATTGATAAGGCTTTAATAGTGGTAGTGAAACAAATTTTGCGATTGTGGAAAACTAGGAAAAAGCCGCAGGTGGAAGATTGGGTCAATGATATGCAGTTGTTATCAGATTTAGAAAAGTATATGTACTATCGGAGAAATCAGGAAGATATTTATTTGGATATTTTTTATTTTTTTATTTTAGCATTTTTAAAGCGCTCACACAGCCCGGGGGCATCAAGGCACTCTTACAGGAATATGTCTCTTAGTTGTGTATTTATAACACGTTAACTACCCAGAGGTTTATAAGCGGGACCCGGGGATCACCTGTGTTGCTTTGTGTCATCTTTGTTTCAAGGCGAGCGCGCTGCTGCTGAGTTATACTCCCGGGACGCCGGTCCCGGGAGGATAGCTCTTTAATGATTTGTATGGTGCATAGAAGTGGGTTTAGTGAATGACATCTGATAACTGCGAGTTCATCTGGGTTATGGCAAATATAAGGCATGCTGGGTGTGGGGTGTGTCTACGTTTTATGTGGGGTGCTTAGTTTATTTTTTCATTTCAATTTTTTTTTCTTCTTTCTCTTTCTTGCTTCATGTTTTCTCCCTCTTTTCTTGGTTTTAGATCTTATACAAATTTACTAATTGTGTATAGAGGGTTGACAACAATAAGGTATTGGTATGTTTGTTAATATGCTCATTGGATAATTATAATCTTTTAGGAATTACTCATTCAACTCATTGATAGTTTGTACTTTCTGTAAATACTAATGTTAGAACTTTTGAGAATTGTTACCTATAGGTGGTCCTGTTATATGTTTTATTGGAAAATATAAATAAAGTTTTCAAAAAAGAAATGTTTGAAAAAGAAAGAAGTAGGAGGCAGCGAAGGTACAAAATAGATGGGTCTAACAACAGGATGATCTGGTCTTAGAAGAGGCAAGGGAGCAAGATAAAGGCCAGGGGTTATATATAGATGGACAATAGAAAAGCTGACATCTGGGAAAACTAGAGCCAAAAACACTATGTACTAAAGAACAACAAAAACCGGATTGACAAAAGTTTTTTGCCAAATAAATCTTAATATATTTATATGAGTGCGGAAAACTGCTTGAATATATGTCTTTGCGCGGGGTTGCACAAACGCATGAGATGGCCTTCTGTGGGTGAGGCTTGTAGCTTCCACCCTGATTTGCGGAGTGTCGATTGGGATTCTGGTGCTATTTGCCTCAGGAATACGTCATTTGGAAACTATGGATCCTCAATAATCATGGTTTTTACCAGCGCAATGCAGCAAAACCATTCTACACATGCCCTCTTTCCGAAATGTTGCTTTCTTTATAAAACATTTACAAAATATATCTTTCTGAGGACCGGAAATGCACGTGGGCAGCAGTGGTTCATGCTGCTGCTTCCCAAAGATATAAAATGCACAGAAGGGTCAACCATTGCCCATCAAGGGGGTGAAAATGTAAGCACCCGAAGTGCACACATTATCACACCCTTTTGGGATCCCCTGCCTCTTACTGGTCCCCTCAGTGGAAGGGATGCACTAACACATCTCTTCACTCACAAAACAAAGCTTTTTGACAAGTTAGGGGACGGGGTGGGAGATATTTTGAATTCCACCTTACTTAAACATATAGGGGACTTTCAGCCAGCTTCAAGGACGCCTCGTACATTGTTTTCATTCAGAGGGCGTTCATACTTCCTTGAATGTGCGCAAGCAATTCGAGCATAGCATAGTGCGGTAGCCCCAACCATCCTTGAGAGTTTAAGGGTGTTCTCCTCCTGAGAATGTTTTATGTTAATGGCTTCGAATTGTAAAAGATTGTGTAAAACACCACACAATTTACAGTCAGTTTTGTAAGTTAATACATGAGAAACATCCAATATATGGCAGGTCACCAACATTATACAGAGGCATTTTTCAATGAATATTCTCGATTCCTTTGCCCACCACATATTGCAGTGTAAGAAGACATTTTCCTGCTGTCTGTGGCAATACATTCCAGCATTGCCACATAAGAACACACTCGTGTAGTCTGTTCCCATGATGCACTTATGCCATTTTAAGAAGCATGTCAATGCTGACTGTATCTATACGTGCCAGTATCCGCATGTCAGAACACACTTATGTTGGCTTTGCTCATAATAACAGTCAGCACTGTAAGAAGACATGGCTATGCTGGCTCCCAAGTTCCAGTGCTGGTGCCTTGTTTTCCCCTCTTTCCATCGCATTCCAATCCAATCATTGCTCCTACCTGCCCCCACACTTCGCTCAAAGCACCATGCACATATATTATGCTGCACTCATTCACAAGCTCAAACATTAACACATGGGAAAATTCACATTCAGATACATTGAGACACGTGCAGTCACAGACACAGACACCCCCTAGCATGCGTGAATGCATGCTATCTTATGTTAAACAGCACTTTTTAAATGCGATCTGTCATCATTGGCATGTGGTCTCCTGGCACTACATAACTCTTGGAGCACGACACAGTGGGCCTCATTACAGGGTTGGCGGGAAAACCCGCCGGTAGGCGGCAGGCTGCCGCTGATCCCTTAACACTGTTTCCGCCGCCTGATATCCCAGTTACACCGCGACATCATGAGCAGTGGCGGAACATAGGAATGGGAAACCTGAAGCACCGGCACCGTTACAAACGGTGCCGGGGCTTCAGGGAAGAGCAAGCCAGTAGGGGCCTGAATTCCTGGCTGGTCAGGCCGGCCGGGAGTTCCGTGCCCCTATCGGCCGACTCTTAGTTTGGCAGTCTGGAAAGGGTGCTGGTATGGTACTACCGGTACCCTTATTTCTGGACTGCCAAACTCACAATGAAGCCTGGTGTCTGTGATTTTTTCTGTAATTGTGTGGTAAAGAAGAGTATTTTTAATTTCTTTATGAAAATAAGATGTGTGACGAATCAACTTTCAGGGCACCAGTGGTCCAGGGATGAATATCGTTTTTTAAACCAGCAATCAGCCCCACACCTCTAGTCCACCATAAGAGATCCGAACAGATTGGAAACACAAGTAAATTATAAACCTCCTTGTCCAATTTTGGTAATGTGGATGGAACAGCAGGCTTATCTCTGCAAGGTTGTGGATGGTTGGTTAGTTACAACACAGCAAGAATACAATTATTACCCAGTGATAAAAGGGATATCCAGTCAAGGATGTATACAAATATCTACTTTATTATTATTACAACAGACAGTTTTAGCACACTACAAAATACAACCCACCCTGTAAAAGAACACAGAGGACAGACAGTTTCACGAAGGAAAGGGATGTACTCTGGATACTAACAGAAGGGTTGTTGGTAAAGCAATCGGTTTTAACTGTTCAAGGTTATTTGGTTTCAATACCAAGGGAGCAAGGGGGTCGTAAATGTCAAAAGGGTCCTTTGTAGAAGGACCAGGGGGACAGAACCACAATGTACTTTGTGCTTGAGATGATCTTGATGCTCGACAGAGTCGAGTCAGTTCCAGCTGCGGGTATCAGGCGGCAGGCAGTTTGGCAAGCGAGGCTGGATGGACGGCTGCAGGCTGGCCTACATTGTGGCTCAGGGTCAAGAATCATTGTCTATGTGCTGGTTGGTGGATCGGGAATGCTGGTCGAGGCGTCTTGGGCGGCTTTACTGAATGCAGCATGACAACAGTCAGTGGTGCAGCGGGTCACAGTTTGAGGACTCTACTGCTTCGAAAATATTTTTAAAAGATGGACGCTGGTTGATGCTTGTCGTGGCACTCCTAGCTTCTTCGTTTGGCTCATGTTGTCCTTTAAGGTGGGACGGCCCAAAGATGAGGAGAGTGTTTGCAGGCAATGGCATTGTCCTTTGTTCAGAGACTTTCTGGCACTTCCCACCTAGAAAGCTTGCTGGCAGAACCTAGCAGGGCACGCTGTGTGCTGGCTGGGTGCAGGTTCTGAGCTGATGGACGGGTCCTCGGAGTTCGGTATCTCCTTCTGTTGCCTGTAAGATGTTTAGGGGAGGGATCTTGCTTCCCTCTTGGCAATCCTGGCCTTTCTTCACTGGCAGAAGTTGTAAGGCAGACTGTAACTTCAGCCAGGGTCCAAATGAGTCCTTCTTCTTACTCCTTTCTAAGTCGTCAGATGATCTGCCAAAATAGGGGATCAGCCTTCTTTTCAAGCTAAATGGGCCCAGTGATTGGTGCAGCAAAAGCCTACCTTAATGAATCAATCCTGGGTCCCCACCAAAAATCTTCTCTTATGGGTGAGATCATAACCAGAGTTCTTTAGAACAGGAAAGGTAAAGGGGGTGACACCATGTACTACTAAGTCCCACCCATCTTCCTGCATGTTGTGGATCAATGTGTCTCTCTGGTTAATTGAGCTCCCTGTGGTTCCTGATTAAAAGCGGCAGGTCT
Source organism: Ambystoma mexicanum (assembly GCF_040938575.1). Classification (NCBI taxonomy): domain Eukaryota; kingdom Metazoa; phylum Chordata; class Amphibia; order Caudata; family Ambystomatidae; genus Ambystoma; species Ambystoma mexicanum. The sequence continues at coordinate 1,309,778,091 of NC_090935.1, forward strand.
TCCTCGAAGCAGTGGTCAGACCAGACTTATGGTCACCACCAAACCACATACTCGTACCTTCCTGAATGGGGTGTCCCTGTGGGGATGACCACTGCAAACAGTTGTTCCAGACATGATATTTCACTGCTCTCTAAACTAAGAGACATGAGCTGACTTCAGGTTGACACAGATGCATATCAAAAGGGGTGTTGGGTATCCTGTCCTTTTTCAGTCCTGCGACCAGGCCTCCCGCCGGCCTACTTCAATGAACTTCTCATCAGTATACGCTGCCACCAGCAGACTGACAATGGGCAGGGCAGATCCATGGAGCCTTGGATATTTCATTAGGCTTGCCTTGGCAGGAGGAAGGTGATTCCCTCCTCCTCTTGATGCTTGCATGTACTCCTGGCTGTCACATTCCAACTAAATGTGACAGGGAGGACTGCGCTTGTAGGCTGTGTCTCCCCAGAGTACACATATCTAAGTGATTGTTGTGCAGTGAGCATAGGAAAACGTGTGCGGTTTAGCCCCACATATTTTCCGAGGTTGATCTCCCATCATTCAATTTCTTTAAAAAATATCAAAAAAGCCCAGGTGAGTGGCATACCCACCTTGCGGATGGTTGAATTCCTCACAAGATGATCTTCTGGGCTTCAAACGGTCAGTGAGAGGCTGTTGCACTGCTTAGCCACTTGCAAATAGAAGGAGCACCCTCCCATGCATGTAGACATACATACGCACAAAAGGACAGATACTTACCAATAAAAAAATGGGCAAATCTGGCATGCGTCACAAATGGGCCAGAATAGTTGCGCCTCATTCACAGAAATGCGCTTTTCAGAGAGGAGCAATTTTAGAAAAGGAGCTCAAAACATGCACAAACTGGGTAGAAATCATGCAAATATGCCAATTTAAACATGCAAATGGGGTGTGACCACAGAAAGTGTGCAAAGAGGAACCCAAATCCTGATTCACAAAACCTGACCACTGGATTTGCTCCAAAAATGCCCTTCAACATTTACCTTCACAATCTGGAGCAAGTGGCACAGAAAAGAGTGCAACTGTTTTTCCAATAAAAGAAGCTCATGGTGCTTGCTACCCAGTCACAAGGTATAAAAGCCCAGCACAGAGAGACAGGTATAGATCTGAAAATGGCCATTCAAGTAGACATCATGCTACTTTCACGCCTTGAAACACTTGTGTATAGGCGTGTTACAAATGCCATATCATATCATACTGCACTGACTGATCAGGAGGGAAATTACATATAAAAGGAGGATCACCGTATGTGAATTGGTTGACGAAGTGGTCACCCAGCGGTACTGCTTCCCACCCCTTACCATACTGGAGGTTGCAGTGAGAGGCGTCCCTTAAAACGCACACAATGCAAGCCCATTCCATGCACCCACTAGGCAAGGTACTGTCAGCCATGTATTTGCCAGTGACGACGAATGGAGCAGAGCAAAATGGAGGAGGCACCCCGATAACCCAGGCAGTGTCCTCCTCCTGTCCTCCCCCTCCTGGAGGAAGGGGAGGTGCCAGCCAAAAGCGCGGCGGAATAAGGGGAAAGCCTGCGAAAGAAGAAAGCGCGGCAAAACATGGGGAAAGCCCGCGAAGGGCAAACAAAAGAAAGGGGAGGCGCTACCCCTTTATAATGGGCAGGCTCCTCTCTGCAGACCGCATCCAGCCGCAGTAGAAAGACGCCCGCTCGCCTACACGGAAGGAGGATTTTGTTTCATGTGGTCCGGTTCGTGTTGCCGTTCGTTTGTGAGGAAGGGTTGCTGTGGTCCGTTGCAGAGTAAGAAAGGCTCCGGCGATGGCGGGTTCCAGCGAAGGAGGAATGGCATCACGGCAATGAGGGAGCGTCGGGTAAGGAGCTGGGTAAATAGAGAGCAGAGTAGACTCTGCAGAAAGTGGGACTCTGCAGCGGGTATGCCGGGTGCAGGATAAAGTGAGGGATGGTACAGGAACCAATACGCGATGCGGTGGCTTATGAATTAATGAGGAACATTTGCAGCGGGGCAGCGGTCGTCACTTGAGGACTGGCGGCGGGCGCCATAACGTTAATAAGGCTAAATGTCATGGCAGGAGCGCAGGAGTTTGTCGTGTTTTAAAGTAATTCTGCAACGTGCGGCACTTACGGTGGGTGCATACGGTTGCTGGGACTGCGGGGGAAGGTGACTGAGGCCGGTGATAAGCCCGAGGTTACAGCACCGCTGGCTCTCGTGGCATAGTCATAGAATACTGGGGACTGGGTTATAAATCGATGATCAGAATCCCCAGCCGATCCGCTGAGGAGCATGAAGTGGAGCATCAGTGCTCACAGGGCGGGCGACAGGCAACCGGAGTTGGTTTTGTTATCAATTGGCTAAGTGCGGGATGAAAACAGGGGAATGTGCAATGCCGTTGCGAGGTTGCTTTTATGGCTGTGCTTGTCGAGGCGGCTTAGAGGTTAATTGTTGCACCACGTTCGGATCTAGGTGGGCGATGGTTGTCAAGAAACGCAAATAGGTGGGACAGGAAATGCTTTTGGTGCGTGATTATAAAACCATGCAGGGGTTTTCGTGGGCATAGTTCTTTTTCACCATTCGGGCGCTTTGCACAGGCATGATGTTCAGAAGTGTGTGGAGTATAAGTGCGGGCGAGTCAGGATGTGCATCTCGATACTCACCTCGAGTAGGGGCACCTGTTTGGAATTTACATGTGCTAGTATGGCCACTGCGCTGCGCAATGTTGTTAAGGAATATGGGGCAGAAATGTGGTCAGATGTAGGGTAATAAGAAAAGCTTCAGCAGAGCTTGCACGGCAGGCTGGTTTGTAGCATCATTTTCTATGTTGCACGCCCTCCCCACCCCACTTTTATTGTGCGGTTAGGTATGCGGAGGCGCGTGGGTGTCCAGCGCGAGGGAGGGTCCGGCTTGGATTATACGGATCCTCTCATCCCGGCATGCGGTATTGATGTAACTGGGGGTGAAACAGTGAATTTTAAAATAAAGGGGCAGTCTGCTTGGGGCAACGGTTAAACGGATGTTTGGATACTGCTTTTAAGAATCCTGGTAGGGCTAGTGTGGGAACGGAACCCCCACTGGCGCAGGGTAATTAAGTGCATGATTCACTATGATGGCGGCAGGTATTTTTCGCTGCTGGGCGGCCCGTACACCTTAGTACGTGCTATGCTGGGAAGTTGCTGAGCATGGAAGGGAAGCACGCTAGCTTTTACTTTACCACACAGCTTAATTAGCGACTGGTTCGGGCACTTTGGAGGTGGGAAATATCATGTTGTTGGTAAGGATAGGTTGTCTGGAGCCCTTCAATTCATATTAAAGGGCAAGTATGCTGTGTACTGAGATTGGGTTTGCTAGGAGGGATTAGAGGACCGGTCGGGTAGCACAGTGAGGAGAGCGCTCACTTTGACATCCGTGCAGTGTTTGCTAACATAGGTTCGGATCCTGGCAGGGCCAACCGCAGCCGTTCGATTAAAGAACACCACAGGCTGTGGGTATTAAAAAACAACACTCCGATACATGAGTCTCCGTAGCCCTATATAAGTCCAATATGATATGTCAAAAGGGATTGACCCATGGCGGCAGTTGTGAGGAGCTGACGGGTGGGAGGGCATGTCGATAATGAGTGGTTAGGTAGCTCAGGGAGCAGGGCCTAATATTGTGGATGCGGTAGACAGGGAGGCTAACGCGGGGTCTCATGTTATCATGTAAACTTTTCGGTACTACGGGGAGTTAAAGCAGGGGTGTACAGCTTTCCTTCGACGTTTAAAATATTTCAATAACAATGTTCCACGTTTAACGTGGCGGGGAGATGGACAAAAAACGGGCGGGCAATTTATGGGAAGGGCCTTGCCTGGTATGGGGTGTGGCATCGTTAAATTGTGCAGAAGGTTGTTAATGCACGTGGCCAGTGCTTGCACATCGCAGAGAGTTGCAGGGTAGGTATGCTTGGTGTTGGGTTTAAAAGTGGATGGCTTTGGGCCCCTTCAGCGGTCACGAAATTGCAATGACATGTCACGCGGTTAACGGAGCAGGGCTATGGACAAGGACAAAAAGCGAGCGGGCACTTAGAGGAGGTGTGCCTGGTGTGGGGGTTCACTCGCTTATGGGGCAGAGGGCTTTTTTATGCATGTAGCAAGGCCGCTATCCCACATCACTATAGGATTGCAGGCGGGGCTGGAAACGCAGGGTTTGTTGCGGTCATTGTTAAGTTGGCGCTCAGGGTCGGAGGCCGGGCCGCATGTCCGGTTGCAAGATGGAGGAGTTCAATCGTGTTAGGGATCCTGGGCCAGGCTTCACTTTATTCACAAAGGGGGGCTTCGGGAAACAGGGCCAACCCCAACATGCTAGTGACGAGCGCTCAAGGCAGCAGCCAAATTAGTCCACATGGGAAAAGGGGATCTAGCGGTCGCCATAGGGGTACAGTTTGGGGAATTGGGAGCATGGGAAGCGCGCAAGTGTGGGAAACAAGACGGCGCAGAGCAACGAGGGGTGTTCGGTTAAGCGGCACCCTTGGATACAGGGGGGTCAAGGGATGTCCCTTCTGCACCTTGCTATTCTCAGCCAGAAGGGCAAGGTCTTTTTTGAGCCACGCAGAGGGTAGGTGCCTGGGGTTGACCGACGGGCCTCAGGGGTTAAACTTAGAGGCCTGTTTTACTTGGGAAAAGTGCGGCAAGGGGGGTGTTTCATTACATAAAATGGCTTTGTGAGTTCTTCGACAGGGTTGAGGGTGACTCTTGGTAGGTAGGACTGGCGTGAATTTTCTTTCACTCCAAACGCAGGAGATTTATTTTCCAGAACGAAAAAAAGTAAGAGCTGGTTCCCTGTACGGGCCACCCGCAGAATAGGGAAGCATTGCTATGAAGCTTTCTTCAAACGGCAGAAGGTTTGCTCACGGACCAAACACTGCTGCGTACTAAAGAGAGGGGTCTCAGATGGTATTCAGGAACCGACGAGAATACAAATACCGGGGCAATTGGGCAGACGGCGCTCACACAGCATGCAGTGGTTTAAATATGGGAGTACGCAGCAGGTACGAGGAGTGTTGATGATAAGCTGGGCTATTCGGGAGCGAGTTCAAGGGCCGTTACAAAGGGGGGTAAATGATCCAGATGGCCATGTAGTGATTGCATCTACCAAGAGGACCCGGTTAGGGCAGGTTGGCGAACCAATCAGTAGGGTGACTACTGAGGTTAGGTATGGGGAAGGTTCCTTCCACAAGGCGATGGTTTGGGGAAAGGAAAACATATAAGTCCTTAAAGGATGGGAACATAATGTCTTGCTTTGGATAATAAATGGTTTCATGGGCAAATGAAAGTCAAGAATGCCATAAGGGGAAAATATCTCTAAGCAAGCTGGTCACGGTACAATAGTGGAATGGTAAAGATGATCGGGTGGAAAACAGGTAAAAATTGGTTTTACTGGACATCCACTTGGGAGTAAGCGTGGTGGTGTAAGTAGATAATTCTCCACCAGTGGGCCACAGTAGAGGCTGCCTAAAAATGAACAATTGGTATCGCAGAAGCAAGGGAGGAGCTGCATCCAGTTAGTGGGCAGCCTGGTGTAGCCTGCTAAGGGCGACACCAGCGCCTGGCTTAGCAGTACACCCAATGTTGTGGGATGTTTTTACCCATGCAGCCAAGCCCTACCATAAAACTGTGCAGTACTGGCATGGAAAACATCATGATGGCCAGAACTCCCCAGAGAGTGCACAGGGAAAACATGGATAGGCTGCCACCCATTTTTGCCTATGTTGTGAGCACAGGAGGGCACTGCCTAAAACCACCATTGGGCTACACACACAGTAGCCTGAAACCATTGGGAATGGCAATGCTGATTGCCAAAAGCAACCCAGAACTGTGGGTAATTCATTTTCTTAATGTCAAAAATGGATGCAGTACTGGTGCTCACCACTATCAGAAAGCCGGCGTTTTAAAACCACCAGACATTTGTGTAAAACTGAACAAATGAACCGAAACCAGGCCAAGGAAAGACTTGCTAAGAGGTGGATACAATGTAAAACTATATTCTGAAATGACTTGAAGGAAGTAATTATTTAATGTATATATAAAAAATAGCTGCATGTAAGTTGGATTTGAATGTAGAAAACTGGGAACTAAAGTGACATTTAGCTGAATTCTGCCTGACAACTACCCCTGACAGGAGAAACCTGCTCAGCCACTCTTCCAAGGCCTAGCTGCATCCTGCTGCCCCTGCCAAAAGGAGATGACACCTCTCTGATTGGGTTAGGGGAGGAGCACCTGGGGACTGCAGGAAGTTGAACAAAGCCCTGTCCTGGACTCAGGCACATGTTATATTGGGGGGCGTGGCGTAAAGTGGCTTCCTCTTGGGAGAAAATGGGAGGGTAAGTGCATCTGCTAGCAAGCTGAGCTTGGGGGAAGTGGATAAACCAGTTATTCCACCATGTGATGTGGGAAGCCACACCCCTTTTTGACCAGGGCATAATTTTAAAAAGATAGATAACTCATAGTGCGGACTGATCAAAATTATATAAATAATATCATTATTCTTGGGATTTTTCTGTGCACATTTTAAGAGGTGTTTAGGACCCTGTGGTGTATTCTGGGGGGTTGCTAGCGTAAAATAGGGTCTTACTCCAAATGTCTGCATGTTAAAAATCTGACACTTCACCAATTAATGTCCATACTCCTTGCGCACATTTGTGTAATTTTTGGTACATGTCCGATATTGGTAAACCGACCAAAAAGCGCAAAATGTTGTCATTTCTGCATCCCAGCTCGCAGGAACATGGGGCTTGAACAGAGACCTGTCTTAATTCATCTGTAATATGTACATGTAATGCCAACCACTTGTGTATCTGGGAAATATGTGTTTGAGTCAGAAATAGATTTGTGTCTAATTTGACAAGGGGAGGACCCTCTGACCCATAAACAGACCTCATCATGATGACAATCCATTTCCTTCCCCCAATCATGGGAGAGGGGAGAATTGGGCCAATGACAAGTAGAGAGGGGCAGGCTCAGTTATGCCACGCACACACCCACTTTCTAAAGACATAAAAAGGACCACTGAAAGACAGGCAGGAGATTCACTTTCCACTTTCTTGCGGGACGCTTTGCCGGGAGACTTCAGATTTAACATCCAGAGATCCAGACTTCATATCCATCAATCTCCAGAACCCGTAGCAGAAATTAACTCCAGAATTTGTAGCAGAGAGGCCTGAATCCACAAGCTGAATCCTCTTCAGCAGGCCTCAAAACCAACCAAACTATTTAACAGCCGGGCGAGCTGTTAGAATTTTTTGGCAAGAATTTTTTGCAAGAACCTGTAGCAGTATCCAGCAAACAGTGCTGTATCCGGAACCAGAGAGAACCACAAACCAGACTGTTGTGAGCAGAAACGGTGCTTGACAGACCCAGAGAGCAGAGCTGACCCAGATAGCTGGGACTTCAGAACCACCCGCCGGAAGTCCCGTCCAACCTGACCAGACCTTGACGGCTTATTTCAAAAATATAGTGTGAGTACTCACTGTGCCAAAACCAATCTCTTAGTTTAAAATAATCTAATCCAAACTATTTTAGCCTATTAGAACAGCCTTCTAGAATTGTGTCATTCTGTCATCTTTAAAACTGAAAACTGTCATCTGTCATTCTGAGCTTTAAAATTTAAAATCCGAAAAACTACCTTGACTAAATCGGCCGTATCTCTGGAACCGTTTGTGCTAGGAGCGAAATTTAAAAGCATTTTTAGCACATTTCTCACTTCATTGTCATCACATTCAAAGCATTTTGGGCCTGTGTTTCAAACTTCTACCTGTTTTCCTCTAAGCTTGCTGGGGGGGGAACTGAATTTCGTATTGTATTTGATTGCATTCCTGAGAATGGTGTGCTCCTCCTTCCATTTCTTACATTGCATAGGGGGGGGGGGGTGAATTGCCAGAGAAAAAGTGATTATATTATCTTTTGCTAAAATCATATCAAGTCATTTCTGTACTGCATTTCATTCCTCATTGCTTTTCCCTTGAAACCATAAAAGTATTTTCGCTGCCTTATCCATCCTATACCAACTCCTCATTTATTGTAAAGAGGTGTGCTAGTGTCAGATTACCCATTGTTGATCAACATTATATTCATAAGTGTGATATCAATTATTAATTTATTATAAAAGTGTGATATATATATATATATTGTTTAATTTTTCAAATAAACCTTTTAAATTTGCAAAACAAACCTACTTCTTGGCTCAGCGGGGTCTGGGGGATTCTGAGAGAGGGGTGTGATATAAGGGTTGTCATCCAGAGTACATGAACTGGACATAAAAATATATCAATAAGGGTTTCCATCAGTATCCCAGACTAGGCATTGACTTAGCTGTAGTGTTGAATTGAATCCGCTTACAAAGTGGGGGCTCGTAGCCGGGATATTCTGGATTAGAGTTACCACTTGTGCAGCTTAATACAGTGTGTCAACTGACCGGATACACATATCCGGTTAAATCACCACGCTGTTTTACACTGTGAAAGCACTCCTCAAAGGAACGCTCTAAGGAAACGGTCTGTTTTGCAAAATAAAATACAAACTTCTGTAAGTCAGGAAGGAATTCAAATTCCAGAATGACGACCTTGGTAGATATGAAGATAGCTAGGGAGCACCTCTTACATAAACTGTTTGTGGGAGGTGAATGGTCTGAACAGGACCAAAATGTATGGTTGCATGCGATCACACAACAGGTCACTACAACTGGGTCAGAGATGTGGAGAGATCAGGGTCCCTTAGATTGCCAGGGTAGCGGCATATTTATATTTACATATGGGAGCCATGCAGGACAAATGTGCTGAAGGCCAAGATCTGGCAAATAGGCAACAGATGGCGTTAGAAAAGGCCCAATCTGACATGGTCTCTTCTGAGCAGAGGCTGCACAGAAGCCAGGAGTCAGAAAACAAGAGTAGACAATACATCATTAAAATGAAGGAGGATATGGATATCCTGCAACAGGAAAAGGCTGTCATGCCCCGCATTCCTGCACACGGACGACTAGGGCCGTCCGTTTCCATGTGGAAGTTGCCTTGGCGACTAAATCCAAGCCGCGGGACGCGCCGCACTACATTTCCCAGCATTCCCACTTTTTACGATCACGTGACACGCCGGCAACGCGTCTCACGTCCTAGGAAAGTGAATCGTATTTAACTACGCTTGTCCATGCAATAGGTGCTCCTAAAACTAAGCAGTTAGTTTAAGCGCCCGATTCAAGTTATCCTGTTTCCTGAACCTCCTAGACCCGGCTCGTGTTTAAAGGATTATTCTATACGTCTCAGCCCTTACTATTTCTGAAGCCAAAACCCCCTTCTGATTTCCCTTTGGCAGTCGAACTCCTGGCTTTGTATAACGGATTGCTCTCTCCTACTCCTGTTTGTTGCGACGTTTTCGGATTTGCTTCTCACCACTGAATTTCCAGATATAAGCTTCCATTTGTCCCCTCTGAACACTATCCTCACGGACTTCCTAATTCCCCTTCTTTTTCCACGCATCGACGTGACTATATGAACGCTCTCCTGATTTTCCTGGTCACTATTGGATCGCTCACCTTCACTTCAAGGACGCTTTGCTGAACTCACCTTTTACTGCAAGGACGCTTTGCTGAATGGAATAAGGGATTGCCTTTGGACATTAGCTGCGCCCTCGTGCCGTTCGGGTTAGGTGGAACTCTACGCTAACTCCTACCAACTGGAACCTTCTTCCTGCACCACCTGGTTGTCGTAGAGTGCTTTGGACTCACAATAGGTTGTGGGATTTCTCTCTAGCTAAGCAGGTAAGAGAGGAGATTGTGGGTGGCTGGTCGCTGCACAATTGGGTACAATTAGTTGCTCTCTTGAACCATTGTTTTTTCTTGTTTATCCCTTTAGCTCTGTTGACGCTGCTCCTGCCTTTTCGCCCAAGCCCCTGGCCTGTTAGTTATTATTAAATCCCTACAGGCTACGCTCTTGGGGGGGGAAGTCTTGTTTAGCATCACGCGCAAGGTGTCCCGGAGGAATCTGGTTCGCTGCACGTTCAAGATACCCCAAAACGGAAGGGCTCCCCGAAAGAGTATACTGACTGTATCCTTTACACGGCTGTATCCTTTATAAAATTTGTCTAATCTGTGACAAAGGCTGACCAGGATACCAGAATTCTGGCTTTGCAGAAGGAGCACTAAGACAGTTTGGACTCCTTTCTGCAGAGCCAGAAAAAGCTGGAGCAACAGATAGATTTCAACAGGGCATGCACAAAGCAGGTAGCCACCCTGCAAAGCCAATTGGATAGAGAAAAAGAGGAGAGCAATAAACTGATTCTGAAAGATCTGGACACCCAGACAGAATTTCAGGAAGAGCGCCAGAAAGCTGGTGCCTTTCAAAGGCAGAGGGACGACCTGGCAGCACAGATGCAGGCTCTTAGTCAGGAAAGGGACACCTTAGGCCAGGAAGTCTGCCAATTAAAAGAAAAAATTGAAGAAAATCACCTGGCCCTCCAGGGGCTGGGTGACCTCCAAAAAGAGCATCACGACTTGCTAGAGCACACCAGGAGGATGGAGGAGGCTCTGGCATGAAAGGAGCAGGCCAGTAAGGATGGGACTCAGGAGGTAACCCTCCTGCAGCAGAGACTGGCCCAGTACTCCAGGACCAATCAGGAGGCACAGAGAGAAAATGAGGCTCTCTGTCAGCACAGTGATAGGCTCCAGCAACAGGTAGCCATGCAGGAGAGACTGATAGAGTCTAGTAAGGCCTTAACTGAGGAACTGAAAGTGCAGGCTCTTGCATTGCAACAGGGAGCAGGGGCTGACAGAGATGAAGTTAGCGGGGAAAGGGAAACACCTTAGCATAACCTCAGAAGCCCTAGTACCAGAGGCCTTCATCTCTCTCAGTCCCTGGACTCTGCCACCCCCATGTCCCCTGGCACACATGAGCACACGGCCACAGGGATGGCAGATTACTATCCAGCCAAAAGTATGGGGCTCATAGGCCAGTACCACCCAGGAATGGATGGGCGGGCATCCGGGCATGGGCACCCAAGCACAGTGGCAGCAAGGAGGGATCTGAAGACTCCTCTGAGCGTTACAGGACACAGGAGACCAGGTCCCCACATTCTGCCAGCCATTCCCAGGCTCGCAGAATCCAGGAAAACCTGGAAGATCAGACAGGCACCTCTGGGAGCAGTGCTTCGGAGTCAGAGGATGAATGGACCAGGGTTACCCGAACCAAAAAGGACAATAAGGCAAAAAGGGCCTTGCTTAAGGACCCATTGAAACAAATAAAGGCAATAAGGAGTGTCATCACGCCTTATCATAAGAACGCCAAGTATTCTGTTTGGGAACACATGGAGCTCTATGAGCAAATGATGGAGACTTTCCATTTGAAGGACAGCAGTAGCTGCATCCAGTACGTCAAATGGACATTCTCCTCAGAATACTCCAGTTTCTTTGCAGGGCTGGAGGACCAAAACCATTCAAGATGGTCCGCATATAGGGCGGCCATCTTGAAACATTTTTCTGTTCATAGAAATCCTCAAGAGGCTCGCAAGGCAGCCTACAATTTGCAATGTGGGGAGGATCAGGCCCCACAAGAATTCGTACAAGAATTGAAGCGTGCCTTTGCGCAGACCACCAGAAGGGTGCGCACAGACAGCAGAGAATTTGTCAATACTTTTTTCCATGCCTTGCCCAAATACATCATGACCCAGCTAGTGAGAGATTTTCACGAGAAGAGGTCACTAGACTGGGTCATTGAACAGGCTACCCGGATCTATGAGGTGCAGAAGCCCATAGAAAATAAAAATAATGCGCAGAAAAACCCCAAAACCAACAGCACCCCTGCTGCTGTCAAGGTGGCAGAGGTAAAGGTTGCCCCCGTTTTAGATTTGGAGATGGGGGGGGGGCCTAAAAACCTGCCTGCACCAAATAACTCAAACACCAGAAGGCCCTCGGGCCTGTCACAGACAGGTAGTCAAGGAGGTAGTCCCACAAATGGGGTCCCTCGCTCCCCTGACTATGTAAGTCCCTGCTACAAGGGAAACCGACCAATCCTGGGTTATGTGTGGACTCCTCCAACCCAAGGGGGGGGGAATCCAGCCAAGCGCCTAACTCAGGGAACTTCCCTCCAAACCTCCCACAGGAGGGCAGAAATTCCCCAAACACTGGGCAGAACTTTTTTCCCAGGTATCCACTCAATTTCCAACCCCAAAACCATCCATCCTTCTTTCCCCAATTCCCTAATCCCAGACAACCTAATCCGGGAGAGGGGAGGCCAAGGGTGGAGGGGTACCCAAATCTTCCCAACCCGGGGTATTACCAGAGAAGGGATAGCTACCCTTCCCGGGATCAGCCCAGGGGAGAAAACAGAACCCCGTATCAACCTGAGCGGGTTTCCCAACTTGAGCGCCAGGTCCAAAATATGGCACGGGATCTGGGTCACATACTGAGGGCTCAATAGAACCCTCATATGAGCATGCCACCGCAGAATGCCCCAAACTCTGGACCTGGTGCTCCAGAACAATGACGGGGAAGCACCCCGATAACCCACCGGTTCCCAGGGAGGAGTTACAAGGGGAAGAGGGGTGAATCCTTGGAGGAAGCTTCCTTCCCAACTTGTAAACAGCCCCTGGAAAACCAGGAACCGGAAACAAAATCTCCTGCCCCTGAAAGCCTGCCTCCCAAAGAGCAGAGGGGGGTAGGAGAAACAAAGGACCCAAACAGACCCACTTTGTGGAGGAGGTACAGGTCTTCCAATTTGAGGGAGAGGGATCCTCAGAAGATCCTGGGAAAAGGATCTTCTCCTTCAGAGATGGGGGGAACTCCTCCCAAGGAAAAATGGGTCCCAAGAGATTCCAATCCAGACTGGGTAGATGTGGGGATTGAGCTGTCGCCGCCCATCATCCTATCCCAGAACCAACAAAACCAAAAACTCCTGGTTCAAACCTATCCTGGTGAATGCCTCCCAAAAGGCAGGGGCGGCCCAGAACCGGAACCAGGGGAACCTAAAACCGAATCAACAGACTCGGTAGATGTGGGTATTGAGCTGTCGCCGCCCATCATTCTATCCCAGAACCAACAATACCAAAATCCCATGGGTCAAACCCATCCTGATGACTGCCTCCAAAAAGGGGGGGCAGCCCAGAACCCGAAACCATTTCCAGTTGCCAACTTTTTCTTTCAGATTCCCCAGGCTCTCCACAGAATTCTGCCCAAATCTCTTCTCTCGCCATGTCCAAAACCAGAAAATTAGCCCACCAGTTGTCCAAAAATGTGCATTATCTGTGCCCCCTTGAGGAGAAGGAGGGAAGATACTATGCCCCGGTACAAGTACAGGGGCAGGGTACAATTTTGGCACTGGTGGACACTGGATCCCAAGCTACCCTTCTGTCCAAAAGGGCCTTTGATGAACTAAATGCAGGAAGGGGGGAGAATTACCGTATTCCTCTCACCTCTCTTCCTGGACAACTGCAGAACTTTGACAGGAAGGAAATTCCTGTTGAGGGGACTGCAGATTTGGACATCAAAATTGGGCGACACAAGGTGAAACACCCGGTCATAGTAGTGACTCCAGAGGGCACCCCTTGTTTACTAGGGAACGACCTCCTGAGAATGTTGTCACCCCTAATAGATTGTGTAAACAAGGTCCTCTGGACCCAGACAAGCCGACCAATAAAATTAAAACAGAGTGTCAACCATGTTAGTTTAAATGTCACCTGCCACATGGTTGAACAAAAATCTGACCAAGTAGAACTTCACTTCCAGAACAACCAAATTCCAGACGTGCAGGAATAGCAGTAGGACAACAGACTGGTGGTGGGGGGTCCTCTCTATTTCTGAAAATCAACCTTCCTTCCAGTTTAAGGTGGTATTCCACACTGGAAGGAAACACTCTGAAATTCTTTACCAATCCACATTCAGCCACTCCCACTCCTATAGTCCAGAAAGATGGGAAATCAGCTCAGAGCCTGGCTGATATTCAGCAAATTGGAGAGCAGTTGTTCATTCCTGTTCAGTTAAATAATGAGAAGGACTCTGTTCTTGCTCGAGTGTGTGTGAACAATGGTAAGAGCTTCATCAGCGAAGCCATGTTCCGCCAACTCCCAAAAGATCCAGCCATTCCCACATTCAAACTGATAGACAAATGGGAAATGGACCTGGAAGCACCCAATTCGAAACATCTCCTGCCAAGCAGGTGTATGCTCAAAATCTCCATTGGCAACAAGAGCATAGTCCATAATAGTTGGGTCGTGCGAGACGTCACTGCCGCCTTTTACTTAGGCAGTGACATTCTCAATCGTTTCGCCATTAGTTTGGACCTAATAAACTTCAAAGCTTGGTCCCGATTAGCGAATAATCCCATGGGCTTTGATGATCCAGAAAAAGCATTTAGGTCAGCTCAATTGCTACCTTATGCAGTTGAAATTCAGATTAAAGAGGAAGTCACCATCCCAGAAAGGACCCGACAATTCTCCCTGGAAGTGAAAGTTAAAAGAGGACAAAAATTTAAAAACCCTGATGCTTATATTCATCTAAATGCTTCTCTCCAACAGCAAGGGTTAGGGGTAAACCCAACACCATTAGTCAACATAGAACTTGACACCATTCCAATAGAGGTGGATAACAGCGATTTACAGAGTATTACTCTAGCCGCAGGCACTATCATTGGAATGGCGGTTGATGACAGACATTTCTCCATTGATTTAGGAAATTAACTGTTAGGACAAATCCCCAAGGACTGTTTTGACAACAGTGACAGTGAGGACAATACAACACCAGACAGGATTTTCACCCGGCATGGGGGGAACTTCCTGGTGTACACTTCTTGCCCTTATGGTAAGGAAGATGTGACTTGTGACTTCAGAGGGGATGAGGTGATTTTCCAGGTCCATGAGGGCTGCCTTTCCCACCTGAAGCCTCCGGTCCAAATCAGCACTCTGACCAGGGACTCCACCCAGCTAGAGGAGACCGCTGAGATAGCAAAACCAGAAGTATTTCCAGGCTTCAGGCAGATGGTGGAAGAGAGAGTCAACCTAGCTGATGCCTGTGTGACTCTGGAACAGAAGCAAAAGTTGAAACAAGTTTTCTTGGATTTCCAAGATCTCTTTGCGGTAGACTCATATGACTGTGGTCGCACCGACATCCACACAACAACAATTCCCACGAACCCTGGCATGACTCCAGTGTTTGTGAAGCAATATCGCTTGCCTCTCGCATCCATGGAGTCACTTACTGAAATAATTAAGAACCTTGAGTCCCGGGGAATAATCCGTCCAGTCCACAGCACTTTCAATAATCCGGTGCTGGGAATATTGAAGCCAAACGGCCAGTGGAGACTCTGCGCCGACCTTAGGGAGCTCAACAAACGGGTCCATACTTCCCGATGGCCTCTGCCCTAAATTGACCAAGGGCTGGCCCAGATACAGGGGTCACAGGTATTCACAGCAATAGACCTGACCAATGGCTACTGGACCGTGCCTGTCAGTAGGGAGGACCAATACAAACTGGCTTTTACCTTTGGGGCCAGCAGTACACATGGACCCGGACTCCCTTCGGATACCTCAACTCCGGCAATGAATTTAACATTTTCCTACACAAGGCTATGCCCGACCTGGGTTCGAGGGGTAACCTGGCTTATGTAGATGATGCCCTCATCAAAAGTTCATCTGTGGAGGAACACATAGCGGAGATCCGTTATGTTCTGACACAGTTGAGGGCCGCCGGAGCAAAACTTTCCTTTCAGAAAGCACAGTGGTGTAGAACCGGTGTTAATTTCTTGGGGCACGAGATTACTCCTCAAGGTCTCTGTCCCCAGAAAAAGAAAGTGGAAGCACTCCAGAAACTGAAGGATCCCACAACTCTGCGGGAACTAAGGAGCCTCCTTGGACTGACTAATTACAGCAGAAAGTTCATTGAGGGCTACGCAGAGATCACTAGACCCCTGATTCATCTCTTGAAGGGGGCGGTCAAGTGGGAATGGGGTCCAGAACAAGCCGAGGCAGTAAGACAACTCAAGAGAAGCCTCTCACAAGCGCCTTGCCTAGCTTACCCTGTCAGAAACATGGAGTTTTTCCTGGAGACAGGGTTCTCTAATACGTGCTTGATGGCAGTATTATACCAAAAGCATGACAAGGTCAATAAAGTAATCTCCTATGCGAGCAAAACTTTATCCTCTGTGGAGGAAAAATTCAACGATTGTGAAAAGACACTCCTGGCAACGGTGTGGGCATTGAAGAATTACCGCCCGTTCATCCAGGGGGGACACATCATAGTGGAGACTCCACACCAGCCTCTGCAATATCTCCAAAGTGACAGAATCCGGGCCGGAAATGTGAGTAATTCCCAAATTACTTCCTGGATTCTGTCAATGCAAGGCTTTCCTGTGGAGGTCAGATATGGCCAAAACAAGAAGAGTCCCCTCGCGCAAGGTCTGGCTGACTTGCATGATTGTGCCAGAGAAAACTGTCTCAAGGACGAAAGTCTAAAAATCAAAGACAACATGGAGGCATACCTTAATTCCCCCCACAAAGTCTTTGAAGAAGACAAGTGTGAGGGAATGCCCACTGTCTATGTGGATGGATGCTCTTACCATGTTGACAACAACGGGGAGAAAGAACTGGTGGCCGGCGTAGGGAACGCATGGGTGAATGAGTCCCCAGAACCCTCCGCTGGATACAAAATTGGTCCCCGAAGTAGTCAGGTGGCAGAATTGATGGCTGTGCATCAAGCCATCCTCACTGCTGTCCAACATCAACTCCACGAACTGGTCATAATCACAGATTCGGATTATGTACGGAACGGGTTCATGGAGCACCTGGTTAATTGGAAAACCAGAGGCATGTTATGTGCTAATAACAAACCCTTGAAACATGGGAAATTAATTCAAAACATTGGTGATCTGGTCACCTCGAATGGGATGACCATCTACTGGAAAACGATCAAGGGTCATTCCAAAGTAGAGGGACCAGACAAAACTGGAAATGACTTAGCTGATCAGCTGGCCAAAACCGGGGCCATCCAAGGGGATCTAATAGAAATAGAGTCCCTGTTGGGGGAAATCCAGGTCACTGCTATCACTAGGTCCCAGACAAATGCTCACAATGATCTTTCAACTGCACAATGGAGTAAGGAGACCCCTGATGCTGATTTGATTACAGCTCAGAAGGGGGATCCAACGGATACCGATTACATTGGGAAAGAGGACCTAAGAGTGTTGATGAAATGTCCAAAAAGGTTCCGAATCCAAGACGGTTTGTTGGTAAGGAAATCCCAAGCTGGCCATGATCAGTGGGTGGTCCCTACCTCATTCCGAAGCCTGATGTTAAGTCACGCCCATGATGCGGCCACCGCCGGTCATAGGGGGTTTCACACAACACTGGAAATCTTAAGAGAGATTGCATACTGGCCACACAAGGGGTAGGACCTCGACCAATGCTTGAAGGGGTATCTTGTGTGTGCACAGTTTCAGCCATCATCCCTCACACACCGTGCGCCTCTCCAAAAGAGGGGGATGACATTGCCATGGTCAGACTTGCAAATCGACTTTGTAGGCCCTGTAATTCGCTCGTCTAGAGGAAACAAGTACATGTTGGCCGTTACATGCTTGTTTACCAAGTGGGTGGAATGTCTCCCGGCCCCAAACTGCAAGGCAGAAACAGCAGCTGCCCTGATGATTAACCACATCTTTTCCCGTTTTGGTCTACCTTAAAGGATTGAGTCAGACAGAGGTAGCCATTTCACCAGTGAGGTAATGACAAAGATGTGGGAGATAATGGGGGTCAAAAGGAAGTTACATATTGCTTACTGGCCAGCTTCCTCTGGGGCAGTAGAACGCTACAACCGAACCATTGTGAGCATCTTAAAAAAGTTTGTGGCAGATTCTGGGCCAAGTTGGGATATCCGACTACCTCTGGTTCTAATGGCCATCAGATCTACCCCTTCATCTGAAACTAAAATGTCACCATTTGAGTTGATGACCGGACGCAAGATGGTGCTTCCCCAGCATTTACTCTACAGGACCCAAGAGCAGACGTTGATAAATGCCTCCACAACTCATGAGTATGTGGAGAATTTAAGGAAACACCTTCAACAGGCTTTTGCCTATGCTCTGCGGAATCTAGAAAGATCAGCTGATAGCATGAAAACCCACTACGACCTGAAAACCACCAGGAAAGTATACGAGGTGGGGGACCGGGTCTATCTATACAATTTCCAAAGGAACCAGGCCAAACAGCGAAAATGTTTGCCTACATGGAAGGGACCGTTTGAAATTATAGGCAAGATCTCCCCTGTAGCGTATAAGATCTGCATCCCCAAAGGTAGTCTGGCGGAAGGGGAATACAAGTGGGCACATATAAATCAGCTAAAGTGTTGCCCTCCCAGGCACACTCTGCAGCAACTGGAGGAGTCCTCTGCAATACCAGAGGGGACCGCTCCAGATTAATTCAGTTCCCATCCTAAAATATCCCACATATAGTCTCTAAAATATTACGATTGGAAAAAAAAATGTTTCATGTTATATCTTTTTTTAAAACAAGACTGAAAAATGTAACCGGATGTATAAAATGTATGTGTTCGCCACACCATTAATAGTGGTGGAGAAATGTCTATGAATAGGTATTGCCGCTTTTGCTTTATCATCCTAGGAGAGATGAAACCATGGAGACTGACCACGGAAGGTGACCTGGGGACCGGGAGCGAAGATCCGAGGGGCCCGGGGTAGCGCCCAATCCTCCCATCAGGACCAGCAAGGAGAACTGATTGATCGACTGGAGGGAGGAAAAGATGCTGAACTGTGCCATCTACGGAATTGGAAGAAGATGAGGCGAACATCCCAGATCTTGCGAGTTCCATCAGTGAAAGATCAGAATGGCCATCGCAAGAGGGGGGCTTGTGGGATGTTTTTACCCATGCAGCCAAGCCCTACCATAAAACTGTGCAGTTCTGGCATGGAAAACATCATGATGGCCAGAACTCCCCAGAGAGTGCACAGGGAAAACATGAATAGGCTGCCACCCATTTTTGCCTATGTTGTGAGCAAAGGAGGGCACTGCCTAAAAGCACCATTGGGCTACACACACAGTAGCCTGAAACCATTGGGAATGGCAATGCTGATTGCCAAAAGCATCTCAGAACTGTGGGGAATTCATTTTCTTAATGTCAAAGACTTGCTAAGAGGTGGATACAATGTAAAACTATATTCTGAAATGACTTGAAGAAAGTAATTATTTAATGTATATATAAAAAATAGCTGCATGTAAATTGGATTTGAATGTAGAAAACTGGGAACTAAAGTGACATTTAGCTGAATTCTGCCTGACAACTACCCCCGACAGGAGAAACCTGCTCAGCCACTCTTCCCAGGCCTAGCTGCATCCTGCTGTCCCTGCCAAAAGGAGATGACACCTCTCTGATTGGGTTAGGGAAGGAGCACCTGGGGACTGCAGGAAGTTGAACAAAGCCCTGTCCTGGACTCAGGCAAATGTTATATTGGGGGGCGTGGCGTAAAGTGGCCTCCTCTTGGGAGAAAATGGGAGGGTAAGTGCATCTGCTAGCAAGCTGAGCTTGGGGGAAGTGGATAAACCAGTTATTCCACCATGTGATGTGGGAAGCCACACCCCTTTTTGACCAGGGCATAATTTTAAAAAGATAGATAACTCATAGTGCGGACTGATCAAAATTATATAAATAATATCATTATTCTTGGGATTTTTCTGTGCACATTTTAAGAGGTGTTAGGACCCTGTGGTGTATTCTGGGGGGGTTGCTAGCGGAAAATAGGGTCTTACTCCAAATGTCTGCATGTTAAAAATCTGACACTTCATCAATTAATGTCCATACTCCTTGCGCACATTTGTGTAATTTTTGGTACATGTCCGATATTGGTAAACCGACCAAAAAGCGCAAAATGTTGTCATTTCTGCATCCCAGCTCGCAGGAACATGGGGCTTGAACGGAGACCTGCCTTAATTCATCTGTAATATGTACATGTAATGTCAACCACTTGTGTATCTGGGAAATATGTATTTGAGTCCGAAATAGATTTGTGTGCAATTTGACAAGGGGAGGATCCTCTGACCCATAAACAGACCTCATCATGATGACAGTCCATTTCCTTCCCCCAATCATGGGAGAGGGGAGAATTGGGCCAATGACAAGTAGAGAGGGGCAGGCTCAGTTATGCCACGCACACACCCACTTTCTAAAGACATAAAAAGCACCACTGAAAGACAGGCAGGAGATTCACTTTCCACTTTCTTGCGGGACGCTTTGCCGGGAGACTTCAGACTTCACATCCAGAGATCCAGACTTCAAATCCATCAATCTCCAGAACCGTAGCAGAAATTAACTCCAGAATTTGTAGCAGAGAGGCCTGAATCCACAAGCTGAATCCTCTTCAGCAGGCCTCAAAACCAACCAAACTATTCAACAGCCGGGCGAGCTGTTTGAATTTTTTGGCAAGAACTTTTTGCAAGAACCTGTAGCAGTATCCAGAAAGCAGTGCTGTATCCGGAACCAGAGAGAACCACAAACCAGACCGTTGTGAGCAGAAACAGTGCTTGACAGGCCCAGAGAACAGAGCTGACCCAGATAGCCGGGACTTCAGAACCACCCGCCGGAAGTCTCGTCCAACCTGACCAGACCTTGACGGCTTATTTCAAAAATATAGTGTGAGTACTCACTGTGCCAAAACCAATCTCTTAGTTTAAAATAATCTAATCCAAACTATTTTAGCCTATTAGAACTGACTCCTAGAATCGTGTCATTCTGTCATCTTTAAAACTGAAAACTGTCATCTATCATTCTGAGCTTTAAAATTTCAAATCCGAAAAACTACCTTGACTAAATCGGCCGTATCTCTGGAACCGTTTGTGCTAGGAGCGAAATTTTGCAGCGATTTGACATTTTGCACAATTTCAGCCACGTGTAAAAATCAGCAGCTCCTTGCTTTCCTTGGCTAAAATTCGTTTTAACCTGCTAGTTACTCATAGAGCATTGCTAAAGTGAGCCTGAGCTAATATAAACTAGATATCACCCACCCTGAACCTCTAGAGGGAATTAAAAGCATTTTGGGCCTGTGTTTCAAACTTCTACCTGTTTTCCTCTAAGCTTGCTGGGGGGGAACTGAATTTTGTATTGTATTTGATTGCATTCCTGAGAACTGTGTGCTCCTCCTTCCATTTCTTACATTGCATGGGGGGGGGGTGAATTGCCAGAGAAAAAGTGATTATATTATCTTTTGCTAAAATCATATCAAGTAATTTCTGTACTGCATTTTATTCCTCATTGCTTTTCCCTTGAAACCATAAAAGTATTTTCACTGCCTTATCCATCCTATACCAACTCCTCATTGATTGTAAAGAGGTGTGCTAGTGTCAGATTACCCATTGTTTATCAACATTATATTCATAAGTGTGATATCAATTATTAATTTATTATAAAAGTGTGATATATATATATATTGTTTAATTTTTCAAATAAACCTTTTAAATTTGCAAAACAAACCTACTTCTTGGCTCAGCGGGGTTGGGGGGATTCTGAGAGAGGGGTGTGATATAAGGGTTGTCATCCAGAGTACATGAACTGGACATACAAATATATCAATAAGGGTTTCCATCAGCATCCCAGACTAGGCATTGACTTAGCTGTAGTGTTGAATTGAATCCGCTTACAATGTAAACATTGTGATGAACATGAAGGAGGTTGATGTTCCAAAATGCGTTTACGCAGGGTTTGTTCAGAATTCGACCAGGGTTGCTGGTGCAGACTCTGATATACACGAGTGGCAGCTTATTTCATTGTAATGGGTGCCACTGGTACTGGGTCATAAGGGAAAGGAATGGGGAGTAATAATGGTGCGCCAATTTTTCCGGTAAATCAGACAATTATGGGGAATGGTCAGTTCCAGATGGGGCCAGGCCAGTATAGTTGCACTTTGGGGTCAATGTCCATTTCAGGGTCACGGGGTAAAGAAAAATCTCTGCCTGCATTAGGGTCTGGGTAGGAGGACACTCCTTTGTGTGTAGGGCTGGGGCAAACTGGATGTCGGAACAGGAGGAGTAGTCCGCCAGCAAATTCACGATATGGTGGCAGGGTGTGTCCAGGGGGATAGTGGCGTAATGGCTGGGTCACGTGCGCAAATTTCTGGGTAAGCAGCAATAACCGGACGTCTGGGTCATACATCTCGGGGGGGAGGCGCTGCCCTTTCACCAGGAGGGGTCGCACTAAGCCGCTTGCAGTGGGTAGGGTTATGGAGCTAGCGCTAGGGAGAAGTGAGGTAACAGTGTGTGTGGGACACATTCATTGAGGATCAGGAGATGGAGGTCGGGGTGTTTTAAGAGATACATCAGACCGGAGAAACTGCAAGGTTGACATGCGGCCTTCCCATCCCATTAGCACCAGCCCGGAGGAGAAGGAAATCCGGCAGAGTGATAGGACACTCACCTGAGGATAGGGCTGGGGCAAGCTGGACGGTGGAGCAGGAGGAGCTGACAGCCGCCAAGTTCAGGAGGGGGTGGCACGGGGTGCCAGGAATGAGATGGCCGCAACTGCAGGGGCAGGTGTGCAAATTGCTGGGGAAACAGCAAAAACTGGACATATTGGTCAGGCAGCTGGGAGGTAAGGATTTGATAAGCCTGGGGAAGGGGGGCATTAATGCGGTAAATTATGTTCTCATTGCAGAAGCTGGCGGGTCAACTGGGTGAAACAGAAATAGTATGGTCCGAGATAATCCCGAGACCGGAATGGAGAGGTGCGGATAATCATGCAGCAGTGGAGAAGTCCAGACGGAATCTAAATTGTGCAATGGCAAAGTTTTGCAGGGGCAGAGGCTTTGGGAAGATCAGGCACGGCCTGATTAACTTGAAATCTCCGGATTATTTTCTCAAGGATGGAGTGCACTTGGAGAGGAGCAAAGGGGGAGCCACGGTGGGCGGGAACCCACCAGTGGCGTGGCGGTGTTTGGCCGAACAAACACAAGAGACAGACTCCGGATGAGCCAGGAGAAAGCCAGAAGGGTCTTCGCTCTTCTCAGACCAGCGCCCCTTGGGAACCTAAGCGGCAGGGGCGTCGGGGGTGAACAACAAGGGCTCAGCTTCCACCAAGGACACAGCACTCTCCCCGCCCAGGAGCGCCTGCAAGGGCAGGAGAGGCTTGGACGCAAGGGTTGGGAGAGTTGGGCCTATTCTGGACTCTTGGGGAAGGAGAGGGGGAAGCAGGTTATTTGGCCACAGAGCAGTCGCCGCATCTTGTGAGTGTTTTCCACTAATTTGTGCAGTGTGGTTTCTATGATATTGTGGAAATAAATCTGCGGCCTTCTTATGCCAAAAAAACAAAACAAGACTCATTCTACACTTTTCTGTGGGGAGAAAGGGAATGAGCATTTGCTATGTGTTGGGTCCAAAGATGGACGGATGCCAGGGTTATGTTGGCCAAAGGCAGGAGCCTTTGTGCATCTCATTGGAGGTGGCAAATTCACGAAGGAAATACGACAAAAATTCACAGTGTGCAAGTGTGTGTAAATTGCTGTGCAAAAGAGGCACAAATAAGTGGTAACTTCCCGGATTGCCTTTTCTTTACAGCTGGACTGCGTCCTAGGTGAAAGTTTAGAATGCGAATCTGTGGAAGCTGATGCCATTTTACTTTAGGTCTGTGGACGTATGTGAGCTTCGGATGGTGCAGAACAGCAACCATCATTGTGGCAATGGCTTAGGAGCCGCAGGCAACCATGCTAGGGGGCGGTGGGATGAAATACGAATTGGTTGGCAAGTGCACAGGCGTCCATAAGGCTATGAGAGGATGAAGTAAGCCACCCCCTGAGGCATAGTTCCGCCTACCTACATGCCCAGCATTAGATCATGAAGGCGGGTTTAATTGCATGAGAACCCGATTAATGACTATGTGACTGCTGATTCCCTCGTTTTGGTACGATTAGATGCAATGAAAAGCTCCCAAAAAGGAGGTCTTCTGTGTCAGTGGTTGGGCCGAGCAGCATTGAAGGAGGTAGTCTGTGTCACGTGGGTGGGCGGAGCAGCATTAAAGGAGGCGTATGTGTCACGTGGCTGGGCGGAGTGGCATTAAAGGAGACACCTGTGTCACGTGGGTGGGCGGAGCAGCATTATATCGGGCTCGGGTGTTCCTGTGAAGCTATATATGCCCCCCAAGATGCATACTTGCCAACCCTACCGATTTAGGCGGTAGGATACCGCTTTTTAAGCAGTCCTACCGCCTACCGCTTTATTGGCAACAAATACCAATTTAAAAAAAAATAATAATAATAATTTTTTGCCCACGCCAGCTCGTGAGAGCTTGGGGGAGTCTTTCAAGGGCTCCCCCAAGCTGGCGTAGTGGGAGAAGGTGCGGCATGCAGGCATTTTATGTCAAAAGGCACCCACGGCGGTGGGCTAAATGCGTCCCTCCGCCGTGGGTGCCTTTGACAAAAGGCGCCATTAGCACCCCACCACGCCAGCTCGGGGGAGTCTTTCAAGGACTTTGCCGAGCTGGCGTAGTGGGAGAAGGCGCGGCATGCAGGCTTTTGATGTCAAAAGGCACCCACGGCGGTGGGCTAAATGCGCCCACAGCCGTGGGTGCCTTTGACAAAAGGCGCCATTAGCCCCCCACCACGCCAGCTCGGGGGAGTCTTTCAAGGACTTTGCCGAGCTGGCGTAGTGGGAGAAGGCGCGGCATGCAGGCTTTTGATGTCAAAAGGCACCCACGGCGGTGGGCTAAATGCGCCCCTCCGCCGTGGGTGCCTTTGACAAAAGGCGCCATTAGCCCCCCACCACGCCAGCTTGGGAGAGTCTTTCAAGGACTTCCCCGAGCTGGCGTAGCGGGAGAAGGCGCGGCATGCAGGCTTTTGATGTCAAAAGGCACCCACAGCGGTGGGCTAACTGCGCCCCTCCGCCGTGGGTGCCCTGGACAAAAGGCACCATTAGCCCCCCACCACGCCAGCTCGGGGGAGTCTTTCAAGGGCTCCCCCGAGCTGGCGTGGTGGCAGAAGGCGTGACAGGCGCCTCATTGTCATTGAATGCACCCGCGGCGGCGGGCTCATTCAATGACAATGGGCTGCTGACGCGCCCTATTCCTACCATTACCTCCTTGCCTGACTATTTTTGAAACTTTAAGATTCCTACAGATTTTTGGTCACAGAATGTTGGCATGTATGAAGATGTACTGTTAGGATGTTCATTGTCTGTGTACACACCTCATTGCATCTTGCTGTATTATCTGTCTGAGTTTTCATTGTGTAAAGCCATATAAAAACTCAGAGGTTTCAGTGCTTGGCGGAAACGTTTTGGGGCCGGGATATATGCTGGTTTCCCGACCCATTTCTGTACAGCTGTGTGTCAATCACCAAGGGCTTTGGCCATGACCCCTACACTCCCTGTGACCCCGCGACACCCTGTGCTTGTACGCAGACACTGAGCTCCTCAGCAGATTTTCAGCAGTGGAGGCGCCATTGCGATTTCAAAGGCCATTTCGGTGTTCAGATCCATGAAATAACATTCCGAATGAAGCGGCGTAGCCATTTTATTTTCGCACTTGGAAAGCGGCCCGTCTGACCAGAGCACGCTGGGAGCACGATCCCGAGCCATCCTGCGCGAGGAAGGGCGCTGACAGAGATGAATCACTCTCCGAGCCTGCGTGGAAAACGTCCACACAGGGCGCTGCATTGGGAATGTTTGCTTTGGGATTGGAGCTGTCAAGAAGTGGGCTTTGAAACTGTATTAGGTGTCAAACTTGTCACAGAAGAGCGCAGGAGGTTGTACTAGGTGCAGCAGTAGTGTAACACACACCCTTGTTTGCGTCCAAATGAAAGTACATTTTTGTGCACCCTTATTTTTTTTTAGGGAAAAACCCAAAAATCTCCGCCGGCGTTGCTCCTCACTCGCGGGCTCCAGATATCGAGGACAGGGCCTCAGTGCACCGGTTCAATATTGCCCTGCTGTGATGCGCGCCATTGGACTATACATAACGGTTCGTTTTGGACAGTTTGTAAGTAATGTAAATGTGACTTAAAGTCTTGTGTCCCCAGTTTCTGTTTATACCTCTCTTCTCTCCTCAGACTGGTTCTGGGGTCTGCAACCTGTGGCTCTCGAGATATTTTGGACTACAAATTCCATGATACCTCACTCTTGACTATCCTGCAAGGGTTCATAGGAATTGTAGTCTGAAACATCTGGCGAGCCATGTCGCTGGTTTCTGTAACATTCAACTTGAAGGATCCCACTACCCCCTCTGCAGATTTCTTATATTTCAAATGTCGAGCTGTCATGAAGGTACCTAAGTAACAGATAAAGTCACTGCTTCCAAATAGGACTGCGAAGCAAGTGATGTTGACCAGGTATAAAGTGGCACGGCCTGCTCTGAGCCCAGCCGTTCCTTCATAAAAGTGTGTGCTTTTATGCTAAGCTGGCTTCTGAGGAACTCCTCAGAGGGAGAGAGTGACTGCTCGAACATAGACACTGGGAGCGCTGACCGTCAATGTGTAGGACCAATGCGGTTTCTGGTGCTGCTGTTGGGGTGATGGTGAC
Organism: Ambystoma mexicanum; assembly: GCF_040938575.1. Lineage (NCBI taxonomy): Eukaryota > Metazoa > Chordata > Amphibia > Caudata > Ambystomatidae > Ambystoma > Ambystoma mexicanum. The sequence goes on from NC_090935.1 coordinate 1,309,804,588, forward strand.
AGGAATCTGCGCGCCATAGAATGGTCCACGATTCCAAAGCAAACTCTCGGATCTACGGCCCCATGTAGCAAGTGATATCAAGTTTGACGCGCTCAAGTTTGACAAGTTGCATGTGTGTTTTTTAGATAGTGATCAATTTTTATAGGAACATCATAGAGATGCACACTGTTACACAGCATGTGTGCTTCATAAAAGCCCAATAAAGACACACAAAAACGTGAAAACGTCAAAAGATGAAGGCAGGGAACAGCATCAGGGCGTCAAGGAACAATGAAGATTGTCCAGGCTTAACAGCTCAGGCAGTCTTGATTCTATTAAAGACAAGGAGGCGAGCATATGCTGTGGGAGCAGTAATTAAAGAAGTTAAAGCATAATGCATAATGCTCGCCTCCGTCTTGTCATAGAATTACATACAAGATGGAGATTCTGAGTTTAGTGGTTGGGAATATTTTCCTGGCAAAATGGATTTATTTGGAAAATCTCTGTGACCGCCTAATGCATGTATTTCCTTTTTGTTATTTTACATAGCTATGTTATGTTGCAGGTGGAATTCTAAAGCACATCTCTGCAGGGTCGGACTGGGGCATACAATTGTCTCGGGCCCCAATGGAAAAGTGGCCCACAGTTGTAAATGACAAGTCATTCCTTTTGTGACAGACTGTTGAGTAGTTCCCAAGGGGGGAGGCTTTTGATAAACTGTGATGCCCATTGAGCATTTTAAAAAATATGTATTTAGTAACACTGGTCAAAAAGACTAGCCGCATGGCAAAGTCATTTATCAAACTGCCCCACATCGGCCAAAAAAGAGGACCACTTTGATACAAAAAACTCAGGCCCACTAGCATTTTGCGTTTTTGGTTCAGCCCTTGGCCTATTGCTCTATAGCCAGTCCAAGCCTGTATTTCTGCCATTTATATGAGTTTGCAGCATTTATATGTCAAAAACCAACTTCAGAATATGAGATTAGCACTGGGCAGAGACAATGGGCCCGATTCATGGAATTATTTGCACGGTTCAAAGTAACTTTGCACTGCCGGTACAAACCCTGATTCATGGAAGTGTGCAAAGTGTATTTTTGCAGTGCAAAGTAATATTGTACTGCAAAAATGACTTTGTACCTACTTTGACTATATTAATACTTGGGAACTGAACAACAATCCAATTAAACAAGTCAACTCATTTGGGTACCCTGTATATGATTTATCAGTAAAAAAAACAGCAAAACTGACAGAGACCGAATTGATAATAAGATCACCTCTTGTCTGTCGTTATTGAAAAGGGTAGAAAGCAAACTATGCACATATTCGATGATGCCTTTAATCGAGTTTTACAAAGTGAAAATCTCACCCATAGTGTTTTACGGGTGCGAGCTTATAAACATCTCAAATAGAAAGTTCTTTGACATACTGGAAGGAAAAATCTTAAAACAAGTACTCAGATTTCCAGTTTCGGTACCAAACAGTGGAATAAGACTTGAACTGGGTCTCACATCTTGGTGGGCACAGGACATTATTAGAAGACTCTCTGTGATGCGCAATATATAAAAGTCTGACCAGAACGTCCTAGGGTTCTACCTAAATAGCCTAATAAAACAGAACACAAAACCTTATTTAAGAAAATTGAAGAATAGATGGGACAACTTCACTAAAATGATTGATCTAGACGGTTCTGTGTCTGAAATAGCTGTGAAAAATAAAATAAAATGGTGGGATAGGTCGTTGGATCTGTCTGACCTCTCCCACCTAAAACTCTACAAGGGAAGGGAACTAATGTATCTACTGGTCCCCCATTTAAGACCGTATTTAGCAAAATTCCCCAGTTCCTACAATCGCAAATGGTACCTGAAATTCAGGTTAAATTGTCTGCCCACATTGGAGGTGGTGGGCCCAACGTTGGGGGTAAACTGGGACTTACGAAAGTGTAGAATGTGTGTTTCAAATAAAGTCCTTATTCCTACTGGTAATTGAGTGCCCTGCATTTTTGAGCCATAGGATACTTTATTTAGAACAGTTTATTTCTTCATTATCCACAATCTTGATGAATGATTTATGGTTCCGATTAATGACATCTTCCCAACTATCATTGCTGATAGCCTTAATCAAGATGCTAGTTGAAATCTTTGCAGCAATTGACAAAGTCAATAAGCAAGTTATCTTGGATTCAGCAACTGTAATGTAATGGATTTGCTCACTTAATAGACAACAATGAATGGATATTAATTACTTTAGGTGAGTGATTGATATATGTAATTCTATTTGAGTAATTTTAGGTTATTAGAATTTTAGTTTTAGTTTCTTAAGGTAGATTTATAATTCAGAAGATGCAAATCTGAGAGTAAAAAAAGTTGATTTTGTTGTGTAAATGTGCAATTTGTATAAAAAAAACACAAATTTAAATATTAAATTAAATATTGGTTTATATACAGTTTGGGTGTGGCAAAGTCACTGTGGCTTTATCATTGTTTTGCCCCTTCTTTCAATGGTGGGGTCCCCTCATACCTCCCTTCCCTCAGTCATGCCTACCTTGTTCCCCTGGCTCACCCTGGGGCCCTACATACACATTGCCCCTTATCTGTAGCTATATCTAATATCCCGCAGTGATCATGTTACCTCAACCACACTGTATGCAATTAACATTGTGTAGATGAAATAACTGAGGATGCATACATGTCTGTGTTCACAATTATTTTTGCGACAAATAGTAAAAAGTAGGCTAATTAAAGTATTAGCCCATTTTTAACACGTCTTTTAACACGTCTTTTCAGTGCCTCAGTCAGAGCATCCATTCTGCTGCAAGAGAATAATGCTCCAGACTCTCCATATTTGCGGTCATTGCAAGATTCATTTGGTCAAAGGGTAATTGTTGCCATTGGGTCAAAGATATCACTTGTGTTTATGAAGAGAATGTATATTATTTTTGTTGTTTTGGTGAAATGCCTTTTGAAAGAACCTAACTTCAGCCAAATAGATTGCCTTTCGAGATACTTATTCATCAAGAAAGTAATTTGTCGGGCAAACTAGTCCCATCCACAATGACTCAACACAGGTTTACTTATTAATGCAATACAGTTTAATTTGTTGCCGTTGGTTAGAAACATTAAATAAAAAATCCAATATTCATAAATGCATCTTTACTACACACATAGACAACTACACATCTAATTCATTACACATACACACTGTCACATCCTATTTACAATCATGAATTCTAACCATATCCCATTAATATTCTGATACCTGATCAAATGGACACAGATCATAACTCAATCCAGACCTGTACTCTACAAACTTTACATTAAATAACATTGGCTGGCATTTGTCATTTGCATCTCATAGCACCGATCAAGCATTAAACCGCAAAACCCAACATGTTTCGTTCCTTCCAGCCCATCTACTTAACAGAACTTCTTCAGCAGTGAGCACTAAAGGGATTCTTGATATTCTTTAAATACCTTGAAACAGTAGTACTGCCCGTTTATATATACAAAAATGTGTAGTTCCGCCAACTTTCATGTTAAATTAAGTTTGTCAACATGTTCACAGGGTACTATGCAAGCCTCATGTTTCTGAAGGAAGCAGCCACAGATCATGATCTGTTGCTCTATTCAAACAGTGCTACAATCCAAGTAAATGTATGTCATGTGTCTCTCATCTCACAAAAGGTCCCTGGCAGTGGCTGCTTAGAATAATTTCCAACATTTGAAAATAAATTTTGTAGCTGCCAACATTTCTAATTATTAGGCCTGCACACCAAGTCCTCTGTTGTACTAGAACCGCCCAAGCAGAGTGCCCCACTCCTCTCTCTGATATTCCAGAGCCCCACAGTGAGCCCTCAGCAGCCCTGGACATGGGTGCGCAGGACAGCCATAGCAAGTCCTCACCATTAACTCATGGTTCTGGAATCCCCACTGAAAACTGGCTAAGTCCTCCTCAATCTGCTTGTACCCATTACCCACCCTATGCTCCTTCAAACAATGTATGCCTCTCATGTACTATCCTCTCCTCAACAACACTGTGCCCCTTTACTCTGTCTGGGGCTCTGAGAACACTTTGCTCCCTCTACATCTCAGGGACGTCATTTCACCAACATGCCAGGGTTAGTGGAAGTGATATCACACGACCCTTGACCTCTGATGAAATCACATGAAGTGATGTAATTGATCCCACCCCGAAGTGACATCACGGGAAGTGATGGAACACCACCTTTTACACCTTGACAAAACAGGAAGTGGCATCACATATTGTTCCTATGTACACTACGAAAAATATGGTTACAATATCACTGTAATGTGACATACATTTCGTACAAGAATGGATCACCATATGTATCGTTAATATCAGTGTGTATAGGCCCATATTACCAAAACACTGTGAATGCAAGCAGACGTCCAAGGCCAAATGATAATGTGTTATTATATAGCACTTACTTTTAAGCGCTTTACATAGAACAAATATATATGCAATATCACCCAACCTGTGTTGGTACTCATTTATCAACCTCAGAAGGATGAAAGGCTGAGTTAGCCTTGCCGGGATTCAAACCTACAACCTGCAGACAACACACAAATCGCAGCAACAATCGCTCAACCCCCTGAGCTATCTAAACCCGCTATAGCTAGTTTACCGGCTACAGTAAAATGAGCAATTACGTGCCTGAATGTTCTCCAAGTCAGAAAGAAAAATACACTCTGTAGTGGATACCATTAAACTGGTAACTGGGATTTAACAGCACGCAAGTTCATCTGCAGGTCTGGCGCAAAGTTGGCCACATGCCATGCCTGCGTGGATCTACTTTTCATGCTTCGGAGGCTGGCAAAATACATACCATTGGGATTGTTCATAACTGCGTATTAACGAATTTAGAGTAGCGCAGGGAAAACAGTGCACTCAGACGGCATCCCGTACTCTGGGTACTTGTTACCACATACATGCATAATTTCCCAAGTTATGCGCCCGGATGCCCTTGGGACAGGTGCGCTTTATAAATAAAATAAATACAAATACAAACATCCTGAACAGCATGCCGTGGAGATAGGAAAGATAGACACACAAAGCATTAATTGTAGCACAATTAAATCAAGGGCCACTTTATGTACTATGGTCAAAGATTTCTACACTGTACACAAGCTTTTAGGCACACGTATTTTGTCAAGTGACCGAGGACACCGTCTTGTGATGATCGTAACAGACAACGAGAGAAAAAACATGCTATAACTGCAATTTGCGAAAAGCAATTACATAGTCCGAGATAGATGCTTATTCTACTGTAACTGCTTTTTGGAAGTTTTTGGCTGCATTGTGAATTTGAGGTGTTTTAGAACAGACTAAATCAGTGACTCACCCCCTGAAGTGTGCCTGAAATTAACCTTTAATGTGTCTAGCAATTATTGTATAGAATTCCAGAAAGTCAAATGATTTGTTATTCCTATTTTTTCTTATTTAGGGTCACTGCTCAAAGTGTTACACTTGTGGAACCCCAGGTTTTTTAAGAAGCTGGAGCAAGAACGCCAGCCACTCTATAAACAAAGAGCCACATGGCACTGGCAACAGCTCAGGAGCTTCAATTTGTTTTAAAAAAAGTTTTTTTAGGGGTAGCAAGGGAGACCTCAGGGGTAGCAAGGGAGACATCAGGGGTCCCTGCTATTCCTGTGTACCTCATTGCATTCACTGTGCTTTCTTGCTCAGCCATAAACATGTCATCATCTCTGCGCCATGCCCACTTGGTGACTCTCCCACTTAGCTCTTGCCTGCTCTCCAACCCCCTTCCCCCCGCTCTATGGCCTTACCTACTCCTATTGCCCTTGTCAATGCTATGCATTTCACCCTCACCCGCTCTGTCCTCCCTCAGCCTCTCTAAGCCCTCTGACTCAGTCTTTACCCCTTACCTGGTTTGTGTACCTCACTCTGTCGGGCCCTGAGCCCTGACATCCATTCTGTGCCCCTGCCCCACTTTATACCCCATCAACACACTGTATATTTCGTACCAGCTCTATTTCACCTCGCTCACCAAGTAGAAATATCTGACTGGATGACTCCATGTTACTGGGCACCACTTATTGGATCAGGTGCTTCAGTACAATGTGCTCAATTGAAGCTCTACATTACTGCAACTTCCATAATGCCTTTCCTTGTTAGGCCAAACCTCCGGACTGATTCCCTTAGAAATCGTCTTGACCCTTCCACTATTCCAAAAGATTCAACAAAATGCCAGAAAAGAGCATGAAGGAACAATAGCAAATGGAAGAAAAATCATTAACTATTGCTATTGCAAATCCTTAATAAAACTAAGGCCAGAAGATGATCAATTGCTCCATGTGACAGCTGTTGGCCCGTCCGATTTCCAATCAGAGCAAAAGGCTCCTCTGCTGCCTTTGACACCCCGTGTCTGGGGTCCCTATGCCAAAACCACTCTTGCGATGGATCCAAAGTCAAACCAAAAACAAACCTTCGTTAAAACATATGACCCAAAAAGAGAAGACAAACACAGAGCATCAAATAAATAGGAGTTTCCTTGATGATTGCCATCTCAAATGTATTTTTGTTGTGGTGGGCAATCGGGCAAGCAAGATGGAACGAAACACCAACAATAATGCTGTAATCTAGATTATCAAGTATATGTGCAATTTACATCATGCAGAAACAATACAAAGGAGGTTACCCCAGGGGGTAAACCTGCACCAATTACCCGAGAGGTCGTTACACTCGATTTTCCTAATTTCACAGTAATCACACTAAGGCCCTGATTCTCAGAGAATTTTCCAATGGGGTTTTGCCCTTATAAATTGCTTCTGTGAATTAGGCCCTTATTCCCTTCTCAAAAAGACTGATCTTTTTTTAGGCAGTATGTTGGAACTTATGAAGGATCCAATAACAATCAAACAAGTAGAAATGTGCACCTCTTTTGCTGGAAATAGCTCATGTGCACATGCAGTTAAAAAATTACTTATTATAAGTAGAAAGCAAGCAATACGCTTATTAGCCAGTCCGATAGCACACTCGCGTTGACATCTGTGCAGAGCTTCCTAACGCAGGTTCGAATCCCGGCAAGGCCAAACTCTGCCTTTCATCCTTCCAAGGTCGATAAATGAGCACCACACACCCTGGGTAAGCAGTGCTCAGATACCTGATGGTTCGTTGTGCTATTTAAATGCCAAATTATTATTATTCGTACCCAGAGAGGGTCAAGCAGAATGCAACACGCATTTTGATTGGTTCTCGCCGGGTCATTACCCAGCCGAGAATCCCTTGATTCTCGGCCAGGATTCCAGCTTCCTTGTCCACGGCGGGGGGCGTGGCAGCCCCTCAGCCAATGAGGAGGCTCGAAGCAGGGCCATCCCCGCTCCAAGCCTCCCCTTGGCTGAGAGGCTGCCTTCGTCCCCCGCTGGGGACCCAGGTAACGTTTTTCTTTTCTTTCCCTCCCCTTTCCTCCCTCCTCCCTGCCCTCGCCACTCCACTTACCTTCTTGCTCCTTTGTTCCCGGTGGGAGATGATGGCAGCCTCCAGCCGTGTGGAGACTCGGAGCGGGGCCACCCCTGCTCCGTGCCTCCACACGGCTGGAGGCTTCCATCGTCCCCCACCGGGGACGCAGGAACGTTTTTTTCCCCCTTCCTTCCTCTCTCCCAACCCCACTTACCTTCTCCTCCTTTTTTTTCGGGAGCGCACGTGCTGGGAACACTTCTGTTTCCAACGCGTCCGCTCTTCTTAGTCGTTTTTTTCTGTCCCGAAATGCTTTTAGTGCCCTGGTCACGCAAATCTTGCAGGTGCCAGGGTACTAAAAGCAATATGACCATCACGGCGGGGGCATTACCGACTCAGCTAATGCCTTGGGGCCGTCGTTAAGGCCCTGGCTTCGCTCATGCCTATAACTATGGGCCCCGGGGCATTACTTGAGTCAGTAATGCCTCTGCCGCTCGGGTCATATTGCTTAAATAATGGGACAGTCTCACGCAGTAACCGTTTATTTTAGTCAAGCCACAAACCTCACTTGACATTCCTTAGAACTTCACTTGGTCCCGAGGAGAAGAGACATGTCCTTGAAGTTCCCCACATAATGCTTCAGATCGCCCCCATGAAACCCTCCCTTAACCCCTTCTCAGTGGAGAAGGATGCCCTGACCCAACTGCCCCATTGGGATGCCAAGATCCTCAGAATCACAGCAGAGGGGTGCAAGTTGTGGGCGGGGTCAGTGATATCACTGACATGTCACTGATCCCAACCCCCTGGCATGTGGGTGGTGGGTGAATGGTTTTGCCCTGGTATCTGGACCTTCTGGATGGAATGGGGGCAATAATTAAAAACAAAATGTTACTGCTGAAAACTACTTCTTTAATTTTCTTGCATGTCCATGAGCTAATTCATGTTGATTTGACAGTAACTGGAGTAGCCACGAACAAAGATCACCAATTTAGATCGTTCCAATAAATCTATAAACTGGCCATGGCAGTTGTCCTGCCAGCAAATACACCAAAGTTTTACTTGGCCCCTTTTGTGGTCCTGGACTGATAAAAGAGAATATGCTAGACTCTGAACACTGCATGATGACTGTATTGTTATCTCTCTCTCTCTCTCTCTCTCTCTCTCTCTCTCTCTCTCTCTCTCTCTCTCTCTCTCTCTCTCTCTCTCTCTCTCTGTCCGCCTCTTCCTGTCTCACTGTATGATACTGGGCCTCATTATAAGTTTTGCGGTGCGGGAAACTTTAGGTAAAAGTGTTGGTAATTCCATCACTTCCACCTTTTCTGCACCGCAAAACTGCACGTTTTCCGGCGGGTGGGGGGAGGGGGCTCACTGATTTACCCCTAGCCAAGAGATGGCTGTAAAACAGGCCCCCAATGGCAAAAAACAGCCGGTATTTCCAGCACCGGTATTACCAGTGCCGGAAATACCTGCAATCCCCTCCATGGAGATTTACTGCCCTTACCGGCACCTGTAATATTCCAGAAATTCTGGGATATCAGGTGCTGGTAACGGTAGGTCAGTTTGCCGGAATCACTCCACATGGATACCGGCAAATATACAATGAGGGCCACTGTCTTCCTCTCTGTAGGTGAGCTGAGCTGTCAAGGCGTGTGTTTGCTAAAGCTACACCACCGGTTTCTGGCTGCGGCGTGAATGAAAAATAACACACAGATATTTCGAAGCTGGGGATGGGTTGCAACAGGCTCAGGCGCAGGGGACCTGAGACCCCTCTCGCCCCGGGAACATAGGGGATACCTGGGCACAAGCCAGAGCCAGCCTGTCCCAAAGACAGGGAGGGAGAGTTGGGGCAGGTGGCTCAGTCCTTACATGTGCCACAAATGGTAATGATACCAATGGTACCACCCTCTGTCACACAATGCCTCCCATGACTGCTTCAGGCCGGCGTTGTATTGTTTCTGTTCCAGGAAAACACCTCCCAGAAGGCACCTCGGAGCAACCAAGAAAAGCCAGACTGGAGTTAGGAGAACAGAATCAAGGACAGACAGGGAATGGACTGGGAATTGCCTTTCCATAGAGAAATTAGACCCCCAACACCCAGCCTGTCAACCCCAAGTGGACCCCAGGTGAACCCTAGGTGAATGGTGGGGCAGCAGAAATCAAACTGGGCTGAGGAGAGACACAGAAACCCTCCCCAAACCAAATTTGAAACCAAACCGACCAGCACAGGAGGGAACACACAAGTACAATCCAATTCCACACCCACAGCAATCAGAGAGACCATTAGAGACAGTAAATGGAACCTGTGCTGGAAATGGGGAGGGCTTTGAGGAGTTTAAAACTATTTCCCCTTTGTAATCCAGCCCCTGGGAAAAAGGCATTGATTGCCCACAGCGTCAGATGAGCGTTGGAACAAATGGAAGGGTGGGAGTTAGAGAAAGGAAGAGCACATTATATAAGGGGAGTGAATGGAACACAGAGTGACAGGTGTTCGGGTAATATCAAGAGGCGTGAAGGTGGTCTGAGAGACCAGAGGGAGGACGGCATGGAGTGAAGTGCTGAGGAGCTGGTGGCAGAGTTGGTGCAGAGTGCATGTGAGGTACAGTGAGAGAGAGTGGTACTGGTTTTTGATATTCAAGCAGTGAGTGAGTGTATTTGTGAGAGTAAAGTAAGTAGTGAGGGAATAGTGAGAGATAGAAGTAGTGGAGCAGGGGTAGTAGATAGAGTGAGAGGAAGTGGGTGCTGGGAGAGAGTAAGGCTAATAGAGAGGGGTGTAGGAGTGGGGTGTAAGGAGAAGGGTGTACAAGATAAGTGATGGGGTGAGAATAGTGAGAGTGGGTGTATTAAGAAAAGTGAACAGGGAACTCTATCCCTACAAGGGTGAGCAGGGCACCATATCTCTGACTAGTTTAGTGAGAAAGCGGTGAGAGTAGCAGAGTGAAAGGGGGTGATAGTAGGTATACTCTCAGGGGGAGCCTTGCCTTGTATTTGGAGACCAGCATTGTCATTGCGTGCCCTACAGGATTGTCGCCCTCACACCAAGAGCATGTTTTTCATACAGGAGGAGATGAGAGTGACACAGATGTGGTCTGCAGAGTGGATTGGGCTTCTAGGGTGTTAAGGAACTGTGTTGATGTTATAATCTGGTGGAATCCCTTTAGGACTCTATTTTGGCAGTGCTGTAGTCAGAGGAGCAACTGGAGCTATTGTTTGAGGCAGAGACTGTGGAGCCATCAACTGTGGCAGTGACAAACCCGGCTGTGGTAATGACTCCAAATCAGAAGTTGACACCAAGGCAGAGACCGGTAGAGGTGGTAGAGCTGGTTGAGATATAATCTCTCTGAGAATGTCCATGAAAACGTGCTTGAGCAGAAGGATTTCTTCATGCTGTGGAGATTATGACAAGACCAATGGTATTGATTGTAGAAGTAACTCTTGGGTATTCACGCTCAGGAAACATGTCTGTAACAACAATTTTAGCTGGATTCTGCTCCATATTGAGTGGTAAAAATGAATTTATCTCTATGTGCATCACTGGAGGGAACAACTAATGGATCTGTGGAAAGTCCACAAGTCACTGGAGCCCCAGAAAATGTAGTCTTTTGTGGAGATTTCAATTTGCATGAAACTAAATATGTAGCAGAAATAGTAGCCATTTGACTTGGTGCAGAAGCTAGGTACAGTTAAGGTGGGCCTAATTGGCCGCACGAGCATAAAAAAAGAATACTCAATAATGGAGTACTCAAAGTGCATGGTAAAACCCAGCTTTATTCAAAACACAGAATGGCAGCGGGGATAGTGCACAAGTTGGTCTCGTATTACAATAGGTGTGAGCAGCTTTTATATAAAAAATATGTCATCAATAACGTCACACTACAATATTGATTACAAAACCTATGAGCATCTCAGATTGGTTAATATCCCATGCTACATAAGGAATACATAGGTGTTAGTTCTATAATTGGGTTATACATATCTGATGGCTCCACCTGGGCCCAGCCCCTTACAGATGCTACTTTCATTACATCATTACAACTATTCCTGATTTGTTTGCTCTGTTCATTATAAGTGGTGTGATGAGACAGAATCTTATTGGTTGGCCACTTACCCACCAACCTTGGACACTTTGACAAGGCGTTGAGATATAATGGAGCCATATGGTGGGAGGAGAGAGGTCCATGGTCTGGAATAATTCCAATTAAAAGTACTCCTCATCATTCCCAGGCCTTGTGCCCTATCTATTCCTTTGTACTTGGCATTGTGTATTAGTTTGTGTCTGCATGAGCGCTAAGGAGTTCAGCAGGTGTCTTATCTGTGTTTGGCTCATAATGAATAACTAGTGTTCTTCATGTCTTGATCACGTGTTAGAGGACCGTGTTGAAAGCTGAATTTTTTCTTATTTACTGGGGTTTTAGCTTATTCTAATGTGAATATTGTATTGTTTGTGACCTCCTGGGACACCCTTCACCTATACTTTATGGAGTCTTTTGGCACACTATTCTCATGCACCTGGACATCAATGGCTGTCTGTGCACCTATTAATACAATTAACTTGGAAGGCTACTGCTTCTTCTCATGGGAACTGTTATCTCGTCTATGCATTCTACATTTCCAGTACTCCCTTTTGTACATCTGACCATCGTGCTTCCTACAAATCTACAGTCTGGGCAGCTTCGATGCTTCTAAAATAAATATTTTTTTATGAACTCTGCATCTTTCTGAGGTCTTGCTACTCCTATGCTTGCTGCGGCTTCTGTGCTAGGAAAATGGCCGTCCTGCGCTTTTTGCATTCATGTTGGGGACCGATATTCGTCTCTATTGATTTTATATTCACATTGTGTATCTTCCATACGTTGGGTTCCCTGCCCGTGTATTCTGCATCTACCCCTACCTACACTTCCATGTGTCATTTCAGTGTAGTGAGTCCCTCCCTTGGTATTCTGGAATCCTCCTCCCTTCCTTGCTATATACAGCAAGCTACTTGTGCTCTATCTAACGGTAATCCCTACTTTTGTCGCACAACCTAACGTCTTTATGGCAGAAGCATATACACTGATAGACACTGATTTCTTAAAGTATTGTTTCTTGGGATGGTAGGGCCGCCTCAGCTGGTATCGTTGCTCGCCTGTACTGTACTGATGAGGGGTATGGGCAGTACTTGCATATTCATTTGTGTAGGAGCATTAGGTAACACAACCATCTCCCCCATTACACTGCTTCTTCTTCTCTGTATGTTTCTCCACAGATTTATAAGGCTTGTAAACCATGGTGATGGCTGCAGAGGACAGGTGGACACTTTTGAAGCTCTTCAAGATCAAAAAGGAGAATCATCAGAGAAGAAGAGAACAGTGAAATAGAAATCTATATAAAGTATCCCTTTCCCCAGAGCATCCAGCCATAGGGAAAATCAAGGAGGAAGATAGCATAACAGATGGGCCTTGGATTTCTGTACAGTGTTGCCTTTCTCTCAAGCTAGGTTTGCGCTATGTAAAACAAAAATACAAATAAGGACCTGCTTAAATAAGAGCCATCAGATTTCACACATACCTCTCGGTACCATAGGGAACAAGTCTAGTACAAGCGGGAAGTCCCAACCCAAATCTTTTATTTTTTTATTTATTTACAAACCACACATATTTCAAAATGCAAATTCATCACTTTCAGTAATATCACATAACATTTAAAATCAACAATACCATACAATATCTTAACTTAGCACTTGAGAATCTGGAACCACTACAAACCTAACAAAGAAGAAGTAAACTATGAGTCACCCTACTATACTTCGTCTCGACATTCTCACAACGTTCCTTGTAAAAGCCTATACATGGCTGCACACAAGTAAATAATAAAAACATACAATTAACAATTAAACACCCTTAAACATTATAAAATACAATACAAAATACAACAGAAATATCAGCGAAAATATATGAACAATAAAACCATTCATTCTGTTCTTTTATGCTCCAGCAATTTTAAAAAACAATTTCCATATTTAAAAAGCAGCTGCCAATATTATCATAATATCCCCTGAGAATATCATACTCCAAAATTGGTCTGTGACAATGCTAGTGCCAAGGCTAAAAAGTGACCCATAGCCCCTCATTTAAGCTTCAAACAATCCTGAACAGGAAGTAAGAATATGGTGACTTGATTCTACCACTATACCACAGGGTCTACAAAGAGTCTTATCATAGGGCCACTCTGTTGAAGACCCTATCACTTCACTGTGGGTAGCTGATTCAATCTTACCTGCAGTATAAAGTCAGAAACAGCCCTGCTCTTGCTCACCAACAAATATCTTTTCAGTTGTGGAAAATTAAAACCCTGCTTGACACAATCCTTAAACTTAACTTCTGATGTTAAGTGGCCAATGTATCCCAATTAGAGGCTTTACTTTTTAATTCTCTAATAGACACGCCCATTATTAAGGGCAAATCTATTTTAAAATCAACAGCCTCAAAAAACTCCAACTCTTCATTTTCAAAGTTTTGGAATATAAAGGTCATGGCCAAGCTCATCCTTGGCCATGGACGAAAAGCAAGTGAGCAATGTTTTATCTTCCCCATTCATGCTAAGCAATTTAAGATAAAAAATTCCTCTAATGATTTTCCATCGAGTTAATAGGGAAGATAATCTTAGCTCACAACTAATTGCTTCTATTGGAACACATTGTGGCAATCCCAAGAAGTACTTTGAAACGTGCCCTTAAAATTAATGAAGCCATTTGCCTCCTTTTCAAAATAAAGTTCCAACCCATAAAGAATGTTAGGAACCAAACATGATTTATACAACTTAAGCATGGCCAAGACAGAGTAACTAGCTTTATGTGACACAAAGGATTTAATAACACACATTTTCTTCACAGTCTTAGAATAGACATAGTCACGCAGAGCATCTGGGCATAGTCCCCCATGAATAGGGACACCTAGATAAACACATTTATCACTAGCCTTAATAGGAAGTTCGCCAAATTTCCATCCACATTTTTTTCCTTAAACTTTTCTCTTCCAATTATCAGAATCCTAGTTTTTAATGAGTTGCTTATAAGCCCATTAGAGTATTTCTCTAAGGCTGCTATGCTTCTTTGTAGTCCGATAGCGGTGCTATCCATAATCAGTGTAGGCAAGCCAGCCAAGAGGACTTTGGTTGATAGAAGGTGGAAAAATGCCACAAACAGGTTGTAAAGCATGGGTGCCAAAACACCCCCCTGCTTCACCCCACTGTCAGTTCTAATTTCAGAAGAGATGGTCCTGCTATGATCCAATATCACATACACAGTTGTATCTTGACAAAGTTGTCTCACCATATATAAAATAGTTCTATCACAACCCAATCGAATCATTTTTCCCATAATAAGCTACATGAGACAGATTCAAAGGCATTCATAAAATCAATAAAACAGACATATAATTTGACATCTTTTTTAGCCAGACAGGATCGAATCAAATAAAGAAGAGTAAATATATTGAACAATGTCCCCATCCCCTTTCTAAAACTGGTTTGCTGGGCGGGTAAAATATCAGCATCCTTGACCCATCTGTTTAGTCTTTCTAATTAGCAGGTAGCAAAAGGTTTTGAGATACTATCTGATAGGGCAAGGAGCCTGTAGTCATTAGGGTTGATTCGAGAAATTGTTTTGAAAATGGGAACCAATAAAGCCTTTTCCCAAGAACAAGGTATAAACCCATTTTAGCTATGTGCTTAAACAACCTGTACAAAATATTGGCCCAGCAAATCTTGTTGCTCCTTGATTATGATATTCGCTAGCCCATGAGGCTCTGGGGCACGAAGATTGTAATCTATCTATTATTCTCAGAATATCAAAATAATCAAACAAAAAACAGTTACAATCATAACACTAATCTTTACTGGGTGCCAACCTTTCAGTAGATTTTCTTTTATCATTTTACTGATCACCTTTAAAATAATATACTCACTCCAAATGCTATCTGAAATGGGATTAGACTCAATAACATTATTTGCCATATGCCAATATACAAGGAGCCAGAACTTCTTATTATTCCTAGGTTGTAAGGCTTCAAACATAATCTCCCAATGAACGATTGTTTATAGGACCTAACCCAGTCTTGTTATAGTTTGTTTTTTGATTTGCAAATACTCTAATTTTACCTAAAGGATCAATGTGCGTATCTTTCCCAATCTTTCCAAGTGAAGAGCTGTACAATTTCCTTCTCTTGGCAATAGTAACATCAAAGTTGGTGTTATATACCTTAACAACTGGGTTGACCCTGATATTATTATTCTTAATATGGGTCATCCTATCTAAACAGAAGATTAGCCTCACCGACCGGGTGTCCTGAAGCATCACATGTCTTATATATAAATTCTAGGTCCCGGCAGGCAAGCACAGGTGTGTAGCATGTGGAAGACAAAAGGGTTCAATATGTCTCTCCCGCTATAGAGAGTCAACATGGAGTCACTGCACTGGGGTGTCCTCTGACTAGAGGAAAAAAAAAAAGGCTTTACCTTCTCCCTTAACACAAAGTTAATGTGGTCTTGCAGTGATGGACACTGGAAAAATCCCAACATCAAAGCCTTGAAAAAAGCTTGCAGCGAAAGCGTGTCACAAAAAAATATGTGGGAGCAAAAATGATACGGCCACAAGCACTGGAGTCGAAAGTGATGCAGGTGGGAATCAAGAACAAGACCCTGACAGGACATGTACCTCCTCAAGCCTTTGTCCAGCGGACATACACTGAGTATGCATCAATAATGCAGTGAAAAAACACTGAGCTGCTTACATGCTCCTGTCCCTGTGATGCGGAAACAAGGACTTCTGGTTGGAGGCGTGGACATACGCAAGGGGAATGGATTACCATGCAGACAGTGGTGGAGCTGCACTGGCGCCTTTCATTTTGTGGACTGATGATGATCCTCAAGTTTCCTCCTGAGTTAAGGACTTCCATGAGAGGTTTCTGGGAATCATGGATCCCGTGGATCTCGAAGTGCCAGAGCCTTTTCCTGTAGAGTTCTTTTGGCTGACCTCTTTTCTAAACTGTTGTAACTAGGTTTTCCATTTCCAGCATGAGAGGATCGAAAACTCTGGGAAAGACCTCTGTCATGGACCCCACCAATAGAAGGCTTGATGCCCAATTCCATCTATTGTCTGATGGTAAAGTGTGTTTGGCATCTCATCCGCCAGCTCATTCCTCTGTGTTTTTGGTAGAATTTCAGCATTATCAATCATCCTCAGGATCTTTTTCTGCTTCTTCAACTGTGGCACTGGTAAAAATGAAAACGCATTAGAAGCCACGGGCAAAAACGTTTACTCCAGCATCCTCTCTTCATCTTAGACAAGCTCACCATTTTGGATGCTACTGATCTGCGATTGCTGGATGAGATAGCCGATTTCTCCTCTTTCTTACTGGAAAATAAGACCGGGCAGTTCCAAACTGGTGTTGGGGAGGCCAGGCATCTCACTATGGATATCCTCGACAACGCTGTAGGACACTTGGGTATAGTTTTCAGGAGGCATGTGCCTAGGGCTAAACATACGTCCAACAGCTTGGCTGAAGGGCACAAACTTGTTTCAAGATGCCGAAGAAAAAGCTAAATCCCTGACCTTTGACTTGCCTCTACCATTTCATTGAAACCTAAACCTTTCTCTTCATATGGGCGTTCCGTTCTGATTGCTCTAAAACATTCTCAGGGTATATGGGTTTTCAATCCCTTCAAGGTGACAGGACTAATACAAAGGACAGCCCCTCTTCCTCGGCTTCCTTGCAGACACAAAAAATCAATGCACAACCAAAGTGTTCTTTACCTCCTCTGCTTCCACCCTTGATAGGCAAAACAATTGAAGGTTTCCAGCCCAAGGAACACCACTCCCCAGTC
The DNA here is from genome assembly GCF_040938575.1 of Ambystoma mexicanum. Classification (NCBI taxonomy): domain Eukaryota; kingdom Metazoa; phylum Chordata; class Amphibia; order Caudata; family Ambystomatidae; genus Ambystoma; species Ambystoma mexicanum. The sequence goes on from NC_090935.1 coordinate 1,309,821,861, forward strand.
AGCGTTATGGTCTCTCTTTATTTTCGGGCCTGAGAACATGTAGCCATGGATGCCTTGGCATTACCAGTAATATAGAAAGGTTTCCGGTATCCTCTTCCCCAATCACTCTCTTTCCTATTCCCTTCCCTAAAGTCTTTCATCAAACCTCCCGGAGGAGGTCAATAAAAGCTTCTACGCCAGGGTTTTTGCGGTCCTGAAGAAGGAAATAACAGATCTAACAGTGATTCGCGACCTGTCAAATTCCAATTCTTTTCTCCTATGGGAAATGTTCAAGATGGTGCCTGCAGGACATATCCTATCATCACTACAACAGGGGGGCTGGTTGTGCGCGATAGGTCTTCAAGATGCTTGACTACAACTCTCAATTTGGCCTCTCCACAGGAACTTCCTATGCTTTCTCACCCCAACCTGTTCCTACCAGCACAGAGCTCTCCCCTATGCTCTGCGTTCGACCCTAAGTCTTCACAAAAGTAATGTCACTTAATCTCAGGAAGAAGGAGATTCACATATACACCCTACATTTATGATTTGCTTATCCAGGATCATTCCGTATAAGAGACCCTTTCCTCCTTTCTAAGGGCTCTGGACTCGGTACATTCTTTGGGCTTGTTTGTGAACTTCAAATTCTCCTCATTCACTCCATCTCAGATGATCGCTTACATGGATTTTCCATGGGACACAGCTCCAACATGAGTCTTTCTCAATAATGGATTCCGACCATTCAGGACTTGTCAAACAAGTTCCTTAACTCTGAAAGGCTTTCAGCTTTTTCCTTTCAAAGACTGTTGGGGCTTGTGGCCTCTTATGTGCTAACAGTTCCTCATGCAAGATTACTTATGAGCAACACACAGCTACATCTGGCGGCTCACTGGAAAGAAGATGTTCACCCTCTGTCAGTATGTGCTTGTGTCTATTCCCTTGTATCCCAGTTAGGGTCTGGAGTCATGGGCCAATTCTCATAACCTTCTACAGGTGGAATCCTTCACCCGGAAAGATCCCAGGATTTGCACCATGCTGGGTGCTTCTCTTCTGGGATGTGGAGCTTCTATGGGGCATCTGTGGAAGCAACCTTTGGTCCTCGCATGCCACAGAGAAACATATACATTTACTAAAGCTAGAGTTGAGCTTCTTAGCCCTCAAGGATTTTCTTCCATCTCTGTGGGGAGAGAGCGTTGTCATTCCTACGGCCAACTCCACAGCTATATTTTATCTCAACAAGCAGGGAACGACAAGTTCTCCCTCTTTCGCAGACTGGCAGAGCAAATTTTCCAGGTTTTGTGGGTTCCTCTGATTGGCCTTTTCGCCAACCAGTTTAACAGGAATTCTTCCCCTATGCTTTGAGGGGTGACAGAAGACTCTCTGGGATATGACTTTCCTATCAAATGGAACCTACAATTCTTCTATTAATTTCCCCGTCTTGCCTTGGTACCAAAAGGGATTCACACTTCAGCACAGCAGGAGAGTCAGAATGAATCTGATTGCTCTTAATAGCCTGATTCTCGTTTTGTTTCTCAGATCTTCTCAAGTTGTCAGTGAGGTGTCACTTTCTTCTTTCTTGGACCTTCTTACACAGGATGGGGTAAAATCCTTCATCCATCCTGCCAGCCTCTTTCCTTAGTAGCCTTGCTCCTGAGGACTTACTTTATGGGTACTTGAATCTCTCACAGAAGGAGCATGTACGTCATCTAGCAGATTGTAGTATGCGAGCAAGGGGGCCACATTCTGCCACTGGTGCATGGATAGACTTTTTTTATCAGTCGAACTAGATGCAGTTGTCTCTTTCATTAAACAACTTGAAGAGGCCGGCATTAAACCCGTCTCCTGTAGGACTTATCTTTCAGCAATTATCGTTTACCTTTCAAAAGGTTCTTACAATTTATCTCTCTCAAATCCAATTATTTAAAGGCAGTTTGTGAGACCTCTAAAGTTGTTTCCACATGTGAGGCTCCCACATTCTCCCTCAAACCTCAATGTGGTTTCTCTCAGCTCTCACAAATTGATCCTTCGAGCCCATGGCCACAGTAGACCTGAGTCTTGTTTCATGGAAACTGCTTTTTTGTTGCAGTCAAAGTTGGCTAGATGAGGTAGTGTGCTTCACGCACTCTGTCCTAACCCACCTTCCCTGATTTTTCACAAGGAAAAGCTAGTCCTGCAAACTTATTCTAACTTCCAGTCAAAAGTTGCCTCAGATTTCCATATAAATCAGGAGATATAAGTTCTGACCTTATTTCCAAGTCCATCCTCGGGTCCTTAAAAGACCCTTCATAGCTTAGATGTAGCCAGCGCACTAAGGTTTTTCCTGCAAAGAACTAAACAAGTGAGGTTGTCGGAGCACCTTTTTGTTACCTATGGTGGGTTAACACCTGGTTCTACAGCAACCAAAGCAACCCTTGATAGATGGATGGTAGACTGCATGCTGAAGTGCGAAATGCTGATAGACTGCCACCTCCTGATGGTCTGCAGAGACACCTGGAGAGAGAGAAAGCAGTGTATAGTGCATTTTGAATGGATTGTGTCCTCCCATGCATTCCTCATCTTTGATATTTGATATCCAGCTCTAGCTGCTTCAGAATTATTTTTTCAGCAGAGGGTGCTGTGCGTCGATGGTGTCGACTCGATGTCCCTCGAGAGCCTCTGTCTCGAGGATGATGTCATCGAAGGTATTTAGAGCATCCCCAGCACCCGTTGGCTTCAGTTCAGTTTTTCTGCGAATGCTATCGCTTCGAGAAATACAGCACGCTTCTTTACTTCACGACTTCATTGCTTTGAGAAATCGAGTACGTCTTCTTCATCGACACAGACAACCCCAAAGACCGGGTTCAAGAAGTGTTGAGACTTTGGGGTCGAAAATGTAATTGACCGATCCACATCGCATATGTTTATGGTGCCTTGGGGTCGACCATAACACCTTGGACTGCTCCAAGTGCCAGTCGATTACACATCAAGGGTTGTGTAATGGAATAATGGACTCGGCGGTGGAGGAACTGTGAAAACATTTTTTACTGCACCATAGGTTTTGATCTAGCGCTCAGCGTCGATGGTGCAGCTCGATTTGATGGAGCAGCTCGCGTCGATGCCTTCGGTGTCGAAGTCGACCTTGAGGGCTTTGCTGGCGTTGAAGGCGCAGCCGGCATCAATGGTGTTGTCATGATGCCTACCCCCGGGGATCCAGATCAAGTCCAGCAACCCCGGAAGCAGGCATCAAGTTATTCCAAGCAAGCCCAACAACCCCTGCTAGGGCCTATTTGTGTGCAGTCCTGGCGTCTATGGCGCCAGGCTCATATGGAGAGTCAGTCCTGGTGCCATAGGCGCCAGGCTCATAGATTAAAACTTACCTGATGCAGACCATGCTGCAAACTTACCTGATGCAGACCATGCTGCAAGAACTCCAAGACAAAAGAGGCTTGGAAGGGACTACTTTACCTAGGGACTATTTTTTACTCGGGTGGGGTCGAGGAGGAATACTTACCTGGGATTACTTTAGAGGCTATTTAAACCACACCCGAAGAGCAGCACACGCTTCGCGTTATTCTGCCTCCAGCAGCGTAACGCTCACCGTGCCTGCAAGTCTGCATCCAGTCTTCTGCCACGCCCGCCTCGAGTCTGGAGCTCCTAGAAAGAGGGAGAAAGAAGGAGAAAAGGTTAGAACAAGAGCAATACCTTCGATCCTTACCTGAATTCCCGATCCACGCGCCTTCGAGCTGGAAGAAAGAAGTTATTTTATGCACGTCGCCTCGCCTGCTGCAGCGCAGCGCTGAACTCACCGGCCTTCGCAGCATCTTCACATCCACCGCATCCTTCTGCATGTTCCTGCCGCACTCCGGCACCTAAGGGGAACACAAGAACAGCCAGGTGAGCCAAGGGAATAAATAGAGACAATATTAGTTACCCCCCATAGACTTACCTGATTTTACCGCCGGGGGTACTATTCCTCTTCACGGGTCGGCGCAGCCTCCACCGCATCTTCGCCGCACCCCGGCCCCTAAGGGGAACAAAAGGACAGCAAGGTGAAACAAGGGACAAACAAGGGGAATACTTCTCACCGCAATAGACTTACCTAATTTTAAAGCCGGAGGCATTATTCCCCGAGACTTCATAATTTCTCTCAGCACCTGAATAAGGGAGAAAGCCACAGGTTACATAGACATTATTTTATCGAACTGTGTTGGACAATACAAATCCTTACCTGAATGTTACCGGTTGCCACGAGGAACTCTTCGCTAGGGTCAAGCTGCAACCTGCAAGGAATCGGACAAGAGTGAAAGTCAGACATTTGAACTCTTTTGAACTATATACTTACGGCGTCTCGCGGGAAATCTCAGAGTCAATATTGTTCTGCAACTCACCAATTCCTTCGAACCAGTGAAGCAACTGGTTATCTACGCGCCCCTGCGCTCAATGCAGGATGGAGAGCTCATCTTTCCAAACCATCAGGTGAGACTATAAGAGGGGACATTAAAGGTGATCAGTGGGGAGAACAGTGGGGGTGGGGGTTAACACTCAACTCCCCGGGTGGTTAATTCCCTTTCTCCATTTGCAGAAGAATACTCCTACGGGCCAAGCAAACGAAGCTAGGTGGGCCAGTCCAGTCTATCATCTCGGCACTATGCGTCACATTGGTGGAGACCACAGCTGTTCAGTTCAGATCGACGCCCCTGTGGGAGCCAGGTGAGCGTAACAGGTGTCGACGACCTCGAACTATGCTTGTCCGTTCGGCTCGATGGATCTTTCGATGATACGTCATCGACTCAAGGCCTTGATGGCTCTCAGTGAGGATCAGGCCTTCGTCCTGGGCTCGAGGATGCACAGAACTTAGATTGAGCCCTTTCCTTCCCGGCTTCTTTGGAAGGCGTGGTAGGAGCATGGCTTGGAGGCTTTTGTTTCTCAAATATTTTTAGCATCTCTGCTCTGAAATGCCATGTGTGAGTCTCTTCAGTCAGGTCTGGATTCTACTGACAGCAGCAGCAGAGCCATGGCTACGAGCACCGTTATACGCAGATTTGTGTGGTTGAGAAAGTCAGGCTTTGCACCATATGTGCAATCCAGACTCCTCAACATGCCCTTTGAGAGGTCTCACCTTTTTGGCAACAAGGCTGATGAGAGCCTTGAGAAGTTGCAGACCTCAAAGGCGGCAGCCAAATCTTTAGGTGCCGCTGTTAGGCAGCATCAGCCTTTTTGCCCTAGTGGAGAGCCTTGGAGGGGTAGATCTTTTCGCTACTACTCCTCAGTTGGAAGAGTGAGGGGAATGCCTGGTCAGAGAGGCCAAAGAACGTTCCCTCATGGTGGACGAGGGAGAGGTGCGAAGCCTGCTCAAGCAGGGGCATCTTTACCATCTGCCACTGCGTCAGCCGCCTCAAAACCTTTCTGAGGTCTTGAGTCACAGTTCACCAGTTGGGGGCAGACTGTCTCAGCGTCTCGAAGAATGGCAAGCCATTACTTTAGATACTTGGGCATTGGAAACCATAGCCCATGGGTACTGCCTTCCTTTTATACAGAGACCTCAGAGCAATCCACCCGGGATCCTCTCTTTGAGGATTCCAGATACACTCCTTGTGCAGGAAATTTGAACCCTGCTAGAGAAAGGCGCTATAGAACCAATGCCTGTACCGGAGAGGAACACAGGATGGTATTCCCCTTAGATTCGGCCAGGACAACGTGGTACCCGGACCTTCTGGACATGTGCATCTGCCCTCCAATACGTCTTCCACAAATAGAGGACTCTCTCTCTCTCTCTCTCTCTCTCTCTCTCTCTCTCTCTCTCTATCTCTCTCTATCTCCCTCTCTCTCTCTCTCTCTGACTCTCTCTCTCTCTCTCTCTCTCTCTCTCTCTCTCAGAGAGCGAGAGAGAGGGGTCATGTTCTCCACCCAGAGGTCAAGCAAGATACTCAGCCTTCAGGCAGGCTGAGGATTGGGACCTCCCGGATGATGTAATGGAGATTTTGCTTTTGGCTAGAAGGTCAGCAACAAAGTCTTTGTACCGTTGCCTTTGGAGCAAATTCTGCAACTGGTGCAAAGACAATAATGTAGATCCTTTTCTGTGTACAACACCAGATGTTTTATCTTTTCTACTATCATTAGCCAATCTGGGGCTCCAGATTGGTACTATTAAAGGTTATTTGATGGCGCTGTCCATCTTTAAGCGCTTGTCAGAGGAATTTTCATATTTCAAAATTCCACTGGTGAGACAATGTCTAAAGGGGCTCACCAAAGTGGTCCCCCAATCTTCTTTCCAGGTTCCAACTTGGAACCTTAATCTGGCATTAACATTTCTGATGTGTGCACCTTTTGAACCTTTACACTCATGTCCTTTAAGGTTGTTAACCTTTAAAATCATTCTCTTGGTAGCCCTAATTTCAGCCCGTATAGTGATTGAGTTGCAGGCACTTTCATCAAAGCCACCCTTTATTATCTTACATAAGGATAGGGTTGTTCTGAGGGTTAAGCCTTCATTCTTACCCAAGATCATTTCCGAGTTTCACATAGGACAGAAAATAGTTTTAGCTTCTTTCTATCCCCCACCTCCTCCTGGCAAGGAGAAGAGATTACACAGGTTGGGCAAATATACAAAAGCAGAGCTTTGAGCTTTTGTATATCTAGGCTGTCAAAGCTTTGCATTTATGATCAGCTTTTCATTGGCTATACGGGTCACAAACTGGGTCAGACTGTTACGAAACAGGTGGATCATTCTGGCTATTTTAGAGTGTTACAGACTGGCCGGCAAGGAGCCTCCTGAAGGGTTAAGAGCCCATTCCACCAGGGGAATGGCTACCTCTACAGCCCTGCAAATGGGTGTACCAATAAAAAGTATTTGTGAGGCAACAACGTGGTCTATGATTCACAAGTTCACAAAACGTTATTGCCTAGAGCCTTCCCTTGGTCAGGATGGAAGCTTTGGAAAAGCAGTCATGCATTCGGTTCACGGAAACCTACAAGAAACTGAAATTGTACTCCCTCCACCAAATCAAATACTGCTTTGGGAGTCTATCAAAGATGAGCAATACGTGGGAGGACACAATCCATTTGAAGAACAAGTTACTTACCTCTGGTAACGTTCTTTTGACTGGATGTTCCTCCCACATATTGCTCATCGCCCTCCAAACCTACCGCACAGTAGAATTTTCCATGCTATTACAGCTTTCGTTCCTTCAAGGCTGAGTACGGTCATTCCCGTGGTTATGCGGGTATTTCTACTGTAAGAAAAAACAGAACTGAAGCCAACGGGCACTGCGTGTGCTATATATACCTTCGATGACATCCTCGTGACGAAGGCCCTCAAGGGACATCGAGTCGACGCACAGCACCCTCTGCCAATTTTCTCGAAGCAGCCACAGCTGGATATCAAATATCAAAGATGAGGAATACGTGGGAGGAACATCCAGTCGAAAGAACATTGCCGGGGTAAGTAACTTGTTCTTCAGTGACATGCTCCACTCAAAGACATCTCCAAAGTAGCAACTTGGGCAAACCCTCTTCTGCTTGAGATTTGATACACTGTTTGTGCAAGCATTCCTTTGAAATATCTTTGGTTTAAGGGGTTGCATGCAAGTATGTACGTTTTCCTATTCATATTTTATATCTGATGTAATTAATGCCGTACCCCCAAGACTTTTTGGAGCTTTGTGTTTACCCTTATGGAACACAGCTGACGGGACATGTAGTGGCTACTGTACTTCTAGTCTGTAGTCCCCTTTCCTACATAAGGCCCACCTGCCACCCTTTAGAAGAGGCATGGTGGTTGCTTGTGCTGCAAAAAGGACTGATGGTTGGCAGTACGCGCATGAGGTTCATGCGCACGTGTGCTTTACCTTATACATTTGATAAATGTGCCCCTCCGCATCTTGCTCCAGTCCCATCCCTCTAGAAACAGTCCATAAGTATGGAGGAAAAGGAACTGTGGACTAAGAGTACAGTAGTCAGTATGGAGAATACAATTTTATTTTTACATGTGTCTTACTGGGCAAAGCACATTTTCAAAATTTAGATGAACCATGTCACTTATTTTCTGATACAGGTTTATTGTTCCATGATTGACAGTCTGGTACACTCCTATTGTGCACTTTAAAAATACCCCTATGACAATGGAGGCAGGACAAATAGTACCAATGAAAGTTCTTAGCTGCCTTATAAAATCAAAGCACATTTTGGGAACATAAGAATGATCACAGATATTTATATTTGGCAAATAAGTCTGTGATTAAAGGTTTGTATGCTTAAATCACTAACGAGTGATTTCACCACTGGAGTTTTCCCCTCCCCTCTCAAGCACTCCCTTGTGCACCCTTTACTAAAAAGAAACCTCTGCCCACCCCTCAATTCTGGCAAACTATTGCCCGATCTCTATCACTCCCTTCCTGGAAAACTCCTGGAGGATTTAGCTATCTCCCAGCTAACCCTCCACACCAAAGCTTTTGGTTGTCTCCATGACCATCAGTCTGGTTTCAGAGCTACCTGATCACTCGCCAATGCAGAACCCTGGGTTTTACTGATCAGGCTTTGGTGTGGCTGACCTCCTTTCTCCTTGACTGACCTTCCCAGGTTCAGCTTGGGCCTTTTCTCTCTACACCATCTCTCTCTCTCCACATGTGGTGTTCCCCAGGGCTCTATCCTCTCCCCCTGACTTTTCAACATCTACATGGCCCCTTTGGACCTCTTGATCTCTACCTTTTTTCTACCTTCCAGTGTTATGCCAATGACATGCAGCTCTATTTCAAGCTTCCTTCTTCCTCCTCCTCCTCACCCCCCTCATCCCTGACTGTCTCTCTGGTATTCAGTCTTGGTGCACCTCTAACGATCCCTGTCTTAATGCCATTTGGACCCCTGCTCCCGCGTGTTCTCTCTCTCTCTCTCTCCCTCTCTCTGTCTCTCTCTCTCCCTCTCTCTCTCTCGTTCTCTCGTTCTCTCGTTCTCTCGTTCTCTCTTTCTCTCTCTCTCCCACTTTCAGCTGTAGTCTCCCTTTCCTCACCTTCGCCCAGAAACTCACCATCTCCAGAGCCCTGGTTCTCTGTAGCCTGGACTACTGCAACAGCCTCTTTCCCAATATTCCTAACTCTACTCTCCGCCATCTTAAACTCATCCAGAACATGACTGCAAGACTTATCCTTGGACTCAAGCCCAGGGACTGCATCTCTCCAGCCCTGAAATCTCTCCACTGGCTCCCGGTGGCTGCAAGGAACAAGTTTAAGACCATCTGCAATGCTCTCTCCCTAGGCACCTTCTTCTCAGAGCCCTCCACTCATCTACCCCCAACTCTTTGCAGGTGAGTCACTTCTCCAAGCAGAGAACGGGGGTGGATCTCTCTTTTCAGTGCCTCCCTCTGGAATTGACTTTCTGCCTCTCTAGGCCTTGATCAGGATCTCCTTAAGTTCTGGAAGCTCCTCAAAACCTTCCTCTTTGCCTCCTTCTCTCTCCCACTCCCGTGCTGACCTCCCTGCTAACCTATCCTTGCTCCTGCACCTCTGATGACTGGCTGCTTGGTGTTCCTATGAGCCATTTAGGTCGCCAACCACTCACCCCTGCCCCTGCGCCCTTGTTGCACTTCTTCCTTGTCCCTCCCCCTGTACTTTGTTCTCGCACTAGCACTATCTAAATGTCACCAGACCTAGTCAGATTGCTTGTCTTGTCCGCACCTTGTTTCCCCTCCCCTACCTGTTTGCGCCTTGAAACACTTGTGTTTAGGCACTTTATAAATGATCAATCACAATCAATCAATCAATCAATCAATCAAGGACATAATTCACAGTGAGCATTTAATTTTTCCCATATATACACGTTACAACAGGCTCACAATCTGGCTCAAAGGATAATATGTCACTCTATTGGCATCTGAGGGCCTTGCATAATTTAAGAATTTAGGAAGAGGGGCTGAGAGTGGAAGCTTGGTCCCAGGGTAACAATAGCTGTGCATGTACCCAGTCCCCAATGCACAGAATCCGTAGACAATTATATATAGAATAACAGCACCTTCACACTTAAGGCTGTGGGTCTCCCCTGCCTGACCCTGTCAGGATCCTGGAAGATCGTGGGAGGCTGTTTCATCACCATGGAATGGGCAGAATCTTAGAGCTAAACTTGTTCTTTCATTACCCACGCCCATCTCACTGCCAGCCCACATCGCCATTCCACCCACGTTATTTCTCCCTGCTGCACTACAAACCCCCTTCACGGGCTTTCACTTGGCCACACAAGCTGGTGAATCAAGAACCACGTGCCCCAGGGCATCTGAAGCTTGCTGTGTTCTTTTACGAAACATGCACATATCTGCCCGCACTGCTCAGCCCTCCAGCTCGTTCTCAAACTTGCGCTCCAACTAGTTCCCCAACTCGTTCTTCTTGCAAGCATGTGTGTTCCTTTTATATCCATCTAAATAGTTAACAGGCTGCAGGTGGGCATAGTTGAAGTCAACTGCCTGGCCTTGTTAATGGGACATGTCCATTGGGTAAGTTGGTGTGTTTTGATCTTCATCTTCTTCGTCCAAGTATCATAGTGGTGTTTCTCATGGGAAATATGTACTCCTCTTGATTTCCTCTTCTACGTCTCTGTATTTGAATAGTGTTTAGGGAAAGGAGGAGTATGTGCTTGAATATACCCTATAAAGGATCAAGGGGGTTTGTAATGGTCATTATTAAGAAGGGGGGATACCATGTCTTGCCCTTAGATATTCCATCCCCAATCCCTGAGGACCCTCTACCCAGATGATTCTACATCGCTTGTCCACCACCAGGGTTGGTATCGAAAAGCGATGGGGCACTCCTGCGCATATTTGCCTAGAAGATGCCTGGGGAGTAGGTTAGGAAAGACCTTTAGGTTTAGGTACACCACAATCCCTTGGACAGCAAAGCTAAATGACTTGAAACATGTTTGCTCATCTACAAGGGTCTAGGTGTCATGTAGGTAATATTCTAAAAGAGAAACCCATGGCATGAGTAGATAGGTGACTTCTACGAACCCACACCGAACTTTACCCCAAAGCCTAGCTGGTAAATCCCATCCCAGGTCTTTTTTCCACACCCTCCTGAATCCGATCCTGTCCTCCAGCACCATACATACCATACACTTATGCATTTTAGAAACAATGCCTTTCAACAATAAAGTTGATTAAAAAAAAAAAAAATGTTTATAATCACTCACAACTGCTCCGTGAAGGACAGAATGTGTAGCAAGTATGGCCTACAACCACTTGATGATGACCCTGTTTGTACAATTATAGCACAGAATGGCCACACACAACTTGGAATGACCATACTCCTATGCCTACACCCAAAACATTCTAAACATGTATGATGTCATTACAAGATTAAAGAGGATTATTCCAGAACACTCACTGTTGCAGTATGAATATTCCTCTATGAATTCCCTACATTCCATACATCAATAAATATGCTTGTATCACGAAAAAAAAAAAAAAAAAAAAAAAGAAACAATGCCTTTCCTATCTACTGCTTGGTTAATAATCTTCTCAAAGTTCGTGAGCTCCCTACTTTCTTTTCCTTTCATGCCTTTTTCAGTATTGTTCTCATCATTGTAAATAGGAAAACATATTCATCTTCTCCCACCGCATTCATTCTTGAAGGTACCTTTAGCAATTTGAAAATGTCCCTGTCAAAATGTCCAATTTTTCCTCATATCTCCTCAGGTCATCTCTGTATATTTTTGGGGTCTATCTTCCCAATTTTAAAATGAGGTCCGCACAAAGAGACCAACAGAGATGGCCATTTCAATATTCCTTCTTTATCTCTGGTGGCACCCAATGCCTTCCAGACGACTCCCAGAACCGAGAGAGTAAGGGGCTCATAGTAACTGTTGCTCTGTACCTTGCAGAACCGTAGTTCTCTGCCACCTAAGACTCCACTTGTGTTTAGCGGCCCCAACAGCGAGGTGTGAGTTAAGATTAGCACACATAATTTTTATATTTACAAAAATCACAAAAAGGGAAGGAAGCAGGAATCCCTGCGATCCTAACGCCTATTAAGCCATTCTTATGGTACCATATATAGCCTTAGGAAGAGAGAGGGTGGCATGCTTTCCGAAAATACCCCATTATGAATTAGAAAAAATTGGCAGTAGATTACATCTGTGAATTAACACATTTTAAACAGCCCTGTAGAAGACATGACCAGTCAACACTAGTTGTTGTTCTGATGATGACGAGGCCACCACATTTTAGGCCTCTTTGTATGTAGTAGTCGGCTTTTAATTTTTGGAAGAAGTCTAGCTTGTAATCATAATATTTGTGATTTCACTTTAGGAAGATGTCCATCAGGGAATACAAACATTTGCACAATGTAATGTAATAAGAGTGTTAACAGTCCTGTGATGTTAACTTGTGTATATATGTTTTATGTGAATAGTCAATTTTGTATACATTTGCCCCTGACATTAATTCACGTTTTCTGTTAAGTATGCATTATATCTTTTAGAGGGTATACGTTATTTGTTATGTGCGATCAGATATTTTAAAACAGCATAATACATCCCCATGCCCAATGGTAATATATACACATATATTCACGACATATATTAATTTGTATCTTGACCACACCTATTCACACTCCCACGGTTGAGCTAATCAAATAGAACATCAACGGAGCACTATCAAATGTAATTAATGTATGCTATAGGCTAATTGGCAGTGTCACACTGGGAGATTACTGGGATTGTCAAACTGAGAATGTAGTGGTAATATCAAAATAGGAGCTTTTACAGGGAATGTCAAATTCAGAGTTTATATGGAATGTCAAACTGTAAACTTACTTGGAATATCCAGCTTGCTGGGAATGTCAAACTGGGAGTTTATGAGCATGCTATGACATAACATGCTGTATGATGACATTTATTATGATGTATTTCATGATGTAAAAACAAGGGAGGTTCTGGGAGTTTCTCTACTACCAGCCTATATACTGGGTTAGAGTCTCAACCAGAGTCTTTAGCTCACCATCCTGTCACAGAAGAGACATTTCCACTACATATCAGTCTTTGTCCTGCTCAAGGGCAGTCCAGCACCGAAATGCCTGGCAATTCTCTTCTGAATAAGAGTACCAACAGCAACCCCAGACACGTGTTTTCGGCCTGGTTGGGCCTTGTCAGTGAGGTGGAGCTTTGCCTCTCTAAGAACAGTGAGCAAGGGTTCCATGTCTGGATTACCCTCGTAATTTAGGGTGAAAACCCAAAGTTACTTAATATGCAAAAACAAGGGGGTTCTGGGAGTTTCTCTACTACCGGCCTATATCCCGGGTTAGAGTCTCAACCAGAGTCTTTAGCTCACCATCCTTTTACAGAAGAGAAATATCCACTACATATCAGTCTTTGTCGTGCCCAAGGGCAGTCCAGCACCGAAATGCCTGGCAATTCTCTTCTGTATAAGAGTACCGACAGCAACCCCAGACACGTGTTTCGGCCTGGTTGGGCCTTGTCAGTGAGGGGGAGCTGTGCGTCTCTAAGAACAGTGAGCAAGGGTTCCACGTCTGGATTACCCTAGTAACTTATGGTGAAAACCCAAAGCTACTTAATATGCAAAAACAAGGGGGCTTCTGGGAGTTTCTCTCTTCCGGCCTACATCCCGGGTTTGAGTCTCAAACAGAGTCTTTAGCTCAACATCCTTTCACAGAAGAGACATTGCCACTACATATCAGTCTTTGTGTCCTTGCCCATGGGCAGGACAAATAGTGATATGTAGTGGACATTTCTCTTCTGTGAAAGGATGGTGAGCTAAAGACTCTGTTTGGGACTCAAACCCGGGATATAGGCCGGTAGAGAGAAACTGCCAGACCCCCCCCCCCTTACTTATGTATTTCATGATGTGTCATGATGTGTGATGTGATATGCCATGACATATCAAAACAAATATCATAGCATAGCATGATATGACCTTTCCAGACATAACACCATGATTTGACATATCAAAACATGATGTATCATGACATATCATTAAAAACAAATTATCTTGACAATGCATCTCATGATATGACATGAAATATAACATGGCCTTTCGATGCATGATATACCATGAGATTACATATACCATGGCATATATTGTGACATACAGCATGGACATAACATACCATTAATCACATCATATCTCATGAATTGCTATTTATTTTGACACATATCATGACACAGCATGTGGGTTCGTTCACTTTTTACATGAGATATATCCTGACATATGACAGTATAAACTATGACTTACCATTATTAGACATATCATGGCATAACATATCAATACATGATGTATTATGACATATCATGGCTAAACATATCATGACATGCTATTGTGATGTGACAAATGACATGGATATCATAACATGGAATAGCATACTTGACATATCATGAATTAACATGAAAAAACATAACATCAAGTAGATCATGTTCTGACATTTCATGCCCAACACTAACTACCAACCCGAAAGAAACTATGGATGCAAGTATTACTGTAACAAGGTGATTTTAAGAACAGAATGTTTACTTAATTATATGTTATATTATTATAGACTTTTTCCAAAAACTGTTGTCCTTGTTCACAGTCATCAAATTCAAAAATATTTAATATCCATTTACTTGTTTATCTTCATCAGGTTAGATATTCGGTTAGTTCTCTGAATTCAATTTATGTCTTTTGTATAGTGTTTTTATTGGTATGTGGTTTGCTTCCCCATCCATTCTGATATTCCGTTTAAAATGTCATTTATGTGTGCTCTGTATTGTCCAAATGGTAAGTGTTGTGTTGAATCCATCCTTCCTTGAAATCTCCTAGATACAATCCTGATGTTGTCTTGTGTTTCCTGGGTCAGTGGCTTGAAGCTAGAGTTGAGCTTGAGTCCACCACCTAGACCGAGCCACGCCTGTATTGTCCACCGCTGTCTTAGATCCCACGAGCTGCTTTGTCTACCTGTGTGAACATTTTATTAACTTTGGCAACTGGGTGTGTGGTTCAGTGGAAGCCCTGGACTTGCCCTGCTACAGAAAATAAGGGAAGATATTTGTATAGTGGCTAGGGCATGAAGTATAGAATCGCAGCATCTCCGTAGACCTTCTTGTATTACTAGCGCAAGGAACTGCGATGGTCGTAGTGTACAGGATGTGCAGAAGTGTAAGCTTTCTGGGGCAAAACGATTTTGAACATTTCTGTAACCCTCACAACGAGAGTGGTGATAGATCAACGTTTGTCAACTTTTGGAAATGTGAACATGAGACCAGGCATCCGCAAGTTCAGTTGTTGGGAAGAAGTGTGAGCATTCATGAAAGAACATCTCATGTCCGTGTTTAAGGTGATAATCTGCCATTGTCACTTGCAGATGGCTTGGCAGCAAGGGGACCTGGAGCACCTTACATTACTGTGAAGTGGACATTCCAGGGAACGCATAGAGGATTAGCTGTTTGTTTGCTTCGCAGGATTCCTTGCTGCACACAACCTGGGAAATAGAATACTTTAGAAAGAATGGCCCTAGAAACACATGCATTTGCAACAGGTAAAGAATAATGTGAGTGCATACTACATCAATGTAGGAAATCATGCTTAATTACTATATATTTTCCTTTTTTCTTTATTGATTTTCTTTCTTCATTTCGCCTTTATATCTTTTTCTATTATTTCTGCTCTCTCTTTATCATTCTGTTTATCTTTGCCCTGTACCTCTCTTTTGTTCTGCATCCGACATTTACTTTGAACTTATCTCCATTCTTCCTGTAGCTTTCTGTTTCCTCCTTTCTGCTCCATCTTTCTCCTTCTTTTCATGTTCTCCCTTCCTCTCATCTACGTCCCTTCTCATTCACTCTGATTCGCTCCGACTTCCTCCTGTTCCCGGTCCCTCCACCTTCCGCCATTTGAAGCAGACTTACGGCAAGCTTAGGGCCTACACAAGCCACCAACATAATTTCAGTGTATCTCTTTCCCTCGCCTACTTCACCTCTCTCTTTATGCTACTTCACTTCCTCCACCCACACTCTTCTTTCATGTTGAGCTCTGTGTAACAGCCTTGAGGTGGTCTAAGCACAATACAGTAACCCACAGAACACCATGATGCCTTGTTCCCGCTCCTGCGTCCTCCTTTTCTCTCTCCTCGTACCTCCAGCCACCATTTCCGAGCTAATCTCTTCTCTTGCCCCTCAGTGCTTTGAAACAGCCTCAGGCGGCGTAAGTAAATTACAAGCTACCAATAAGATGGAGCCTCTCCTGCTTTCTCATTTCCACTCTCCTACTGCCCCTCCCACTAAGATCCAGTTTTTGCGAAGTAGTGGTTAAGTATGAATTAAGGTTACATTTTTATTGTGATGGACTATGCATTAGGGAAATAGTTTGTACTTTAACATTGGCGATTCCAACATTTTTGGTAGACTGTGCATGTTGTTACTTGTGGACTGAGCATTTGTACTTTAATGGTGGCGTTTCCAGTGAGTCTATTAACTCTTTTAAAAATAATTTGTTTCACTAATTTCCTCGGTTTTTCGTTTTTTGTGTTTGACTTTGTGTGGTGTTCTATTTCTGTATATTCACTTCGTGTGTGCTTGACTTTGTGTGTGTTTCTATTTGTGTATATATTCTTGTGTTTGTATGTTAATTTGCATGCTAATTATAGGCATATTCATCCTGTTTCTGTGCACAGTGTATTATATTTGCTTCGCAGGGGTGGTTGGAGTGTATGTCCATTTGGATCGTCTTCGCAGGGTAAAGTATGTTCTTTGCATATTGTATGTTTATATTGTGTTTAAGTAGATTCAAGCGTATTGCATGTGGTTATGCATATTGTACGCATATGGTATGTTGATCTCTTGTTGTGGATATTAAAAGCCTGTATGTGCATATGCATATTCTGAGCATGTCATCCCTACTTACATGCATTCAAACATAATGTATGTGTCAGGCCCTCACAAACCGAAATCAGCAGAAGCCGCTGTCCCTACAGACCTCCCTCTTTGTCCAGTTTACAGCAGTTAGATACTTTCCACTACAGTCTATAAACCAGCACAGGGAAGGGGAAGGTGACGAGATAACAAAATGGACATATTCTATGTCATATTTCTAGTGTTCTCCTAATGTACTCCTTGCCCTAATTTAATCTTCCCAGTTCAGAGTTGTACTTGTAACGCCTGGAGGGTATGCTTAAGGAGTCTACACAATTATGAAAAGTCTTGAGAATTGGCCTTGAAAGCCGTTTGGTGAAAAACATTTTTTCTTTGGGGAGTGTTCCAAGACAGGGTCTGTGTGAAGTTCTCTTGTGTTGGGATTTCCATTAAAGTCTCTTAACCGTTTTTGGGTTTTGATTTCAGCCAGTTATTCCATTCAGTAGTTTATCCAATTACTAATTCTAAATTAAAGTACTGTAAAGGAGCGGCAGGGCCACTCTCAGCAGCTACCCCAATGACCAGCAAGAAGGTACTTGGACCCCAGCAAAATCCCTGCCGCAAGAACGGAAGACTCAACCACAGGGCAAGGTTGACTGTCTTTCTGTCTTTATTATCAAACAAAGTGACAGGGATCACACTAGAATGGCATAGCAGTCCACAGGTTCTCGTCCTCCAAACGTGCATCACACCGTTTTAACCATAAGTGACGTCGCAAAAACAAGTTACATCCCCCAAAACCTATCACTGATGGGATTGGTCAGTTTAGGAAAATATGTATATATAATACAATAGGGTTAGTTTGGTTATTGGATCGCCATGTCTGTTGGCTCCTCCTAGGACCACCTCTAAATGTAACAAATACAAAATTGCAGGTTAACAGGGAAATTATTGTCCACTGCAACATAGTGTGCCTTAACGTGAAAGGTAGCTGGGAATTGGACACAACATGTCTTCCCATCCTTGGGACCTTGGACAGCTACCATGCTGAGTGGAATTACTCAAGGCAATGGGAACGATCACGAAGGTGCTGTATGTTCCTTCCATCATGTGGCCATATCTGATCGCCTAAGCCCTGAGAACGTACATCCAGCTTTGAACCTTAGTAGCAATTGTATCTTTCCACCTCTGGTTCAATGGGAACAGCTTTCCTCCATCTGCCTCGAATGAATAGGCATTGTCCTAGTCTTCCAGGTCATGTGTGTGTGTGTGGACCATGAAATGGAGCTCCCCTGCTTATAATTGAGGATTTTAAGCTATATTTCTTGCAGGTCTCTTATCGCCTTGGTAAACTGGAAACTGCCTGTCTCTGCTTGCCCTTGGCTAGGATGTGCACTTTGTCTGTGCTGGAAGCTCTGTCTGTTTGCCTCCTACGGAACCCGGCTGTCAGCGTCTCCATGTATTTGAAGTCTGTCTTGCCTTCCCCATTCACTTCAGTGCACCTATGGCTTTAATCTTGGTTCTTATGGCCGTCCATATTAGTCGATGTTAATCATTTGCAAACTGATCGTACGTATTCTTGGTGTCTTGCTGTTTCCGCATAGCTTAAGATTTACTGGTGTTAGTGTATCAGTTCTCTAACTACCATGAGTCATAAGCATTTGTTTTGTGTCTACCTGCAATAAACTAAAAGTGTTCATGTAGCTTTTTTCATGGATGCCTATATGCTTCATGTCTAAATGCATCTATGTTGTGATGTAATTGTAATTGGTTATTAATAATGCGCTTAATATCCAGAGTTTTCTAAGCGCGTACCCGTGGATCAAACCAGTGTTGCTAAGCGTCGTCTTGCTTCCAAGGTGAGCGCCTTGCCCCTGAGCTATCCTCCCGAGACTACATATCAATAGTGACGTCATCAGCTTTCAAAGTTCTAGTCATTCTACTTGTTCGATCAATGACAACTCCATCTCCTCCATATTGTCAGTCAGGTACGGTTTGAATGGCTGACTGAGTGAGTAACGTTTCTCACATCTTCGATCCATCGATGATGGTGATGAAGGACCAATGAGTGATGTAAATCTCTGATTGCTCTGCCTTCGGGCTGCAAGTCGAGTGGGGGTCACGAGGGCCACACTTGGACCCTCGTCTTCAGTACCCTAATCTATCCCTGGCTAACTAATTACTAACTATTCTGTAGCAAACTGCTAATTCATTTCAACCTTTTCATTTGTCCTAAACGCTGATATTTATCTACAACAGTAAAGCTCTGCAGCTTGACTTTATCTGAGACACTATTCTGTTTTGCGTTAGTGTGGACTAGTGTCTTCGTGTTGCTAGGAGAGCTCAAAGCCATTCAGTCCCTATCATGGAACTCACCCATTGGGACACTACCAATTCCTGTGAGAAACAGGGAGAATAATTGTCTCGTCAGAGTTTAGGTTGCTGCTGCATTGCTTGAGCATTTGCACATCGGTTTCATGGCTTCATTGCGCTGCATCTTCAGGGCGGATTCTAAGGGGTGAGAAGGGTGTTCACCCAACCCCTATTTGCCCCTAAGACTGGCAGCAGCGAACTGTGAAACTCTCTCTTTCATGGGGGCTCATCATTAGAGAACTGTGGGAACAGTCCATTGTGTTACTGTCCTGAAAAATCATGTAGCTGAAGTTGGGGCTCGGTGCCTCACACAATGCACTCCCACCGGTAACTCTGGGGTTTGTCCCATGGCTGATTAGCACTGTCCAAGGTCTCATTCTCCACTGAAGGGCCTTCAAGGCCTAAGAAATCTAGTAGCTGAAACAATTGCACCTGACCTCTGCTCCAACATGAAGGAAAACACCTTTAGAATACCTGTCAAGGGTCTATGTCCCAGATGCGCTCCGCACTCTCAGGATTCCAGGCTCTCCCCTACTTCTTGAATTGGGGAATACTTGTTTCCTACAGAGAGAGATTGTGTTAAGGCCATTAAAGCATCAGAAATCAATTGCATGTTTGGTAAGTGGTATTACCAAATACATATAATAATAGATGGTCCACCGAGCTCCTTCCTATTTTGATGCAGGTATTTCTCCAGCTCTACCTACTTGGTCCGGCCATGAGTCTGGCGATGATAGGCTGAGGCCAAATGAACTCCCATCCCTAAAACCTTAGAAAAGCCCCATCTGAATATGCATAGCAACCTGGGCCCTCTATCAGAGGCCACTTGAGTTGGAAGACTTTGAAGACGAACCACACCCTGCCAGATGTTCTGTTTCAAACTCATTACAGTGCTGCATCTTGAATTGAGATGAATGGCATACCTTGATCAACAAGTCTAATTCCAGTAGAATTGCCATTCATCTGTTGACATTCAGTAGATCCACAATCGGAACTAAATATAATGTGTGTAAAGGTCGAGGTGCAACAGGCACTTGCTTCCCCCCTTCAGACTTGGAATAGTTGTAACTTCGAAGGTTTTCACGAACTTTAGCATTCCAGCTTGCAGTGTCTCCCATCAAAACCTTTGTTGAAGTAATTCCAACGTCTTCCGCTACCCAGGTTCCCCAGCCAACTGAAAGTCGAGACACTCCTTAATAGCTGCCAGTTGTAGATCTTGTGCCGGCAACTACAACTTCCCTTCCACATAGAGGGATCATTCTTCACTAGTTTAACTGGATCCCTACTGGCCCAGATCCCCATCTGTGGTAAGGCACACTTAGAACGTATCTCCTGATACAAATTGCGTAGTACGTCTGTGCTTCCAATTGCAAAGGTTCAGATGAGATCACAGGAGTTGGGCCATTTGCGCTTTCCCTTTGGCTTCTGTATTTAAAAGCAGTGATTCATTTGTATTCTACGAAGGACAATGGCCAGCATAACTGCTGCAGCATCAAGGTTTTTGCAGCCATCAAGAAAAGCAACAAAAGAAGGTTTCTATGATCCATCGCTACAAAGACCTTGTACCTTCCTCACATTAAATAGTGATGCCATTCTTGAAAAGCAGACTTGCTAGCCAGAAGTTCACAATCTGCAGTGGTATAATATATTCCTGCTGCTGACAGTATTGTAGAAAATAAGCCACCGGGTGTCACAGGCCATCATCTGATGACGCTGAGATAATAAAGGCCCCTAACACCAATTAGAACACCCTAGAGGTTGTTTGAGGGTTGTGAATGGTCAATCTGCGAGCTATACAAACTGGTATAGCCCGCAGGTTGAATACAGGCCGCATGACACAGTCATTGCTTACCTGCTCCCGAGTTGCTGCGTTGGTCTCCATGTAATTTCGGAACGGAAAGAGTTATTTCCGAATTACAGCTTGCAAGACCAGCGTGTGCAACTCAGCCCAAGCCAGAAGAAACGCTTTCTGCTTTCACTTCCTATGGAAAGCGTTTCATGAAATATAAAACCACAGAGAAAGGAAATCTGCATTTTCTTTGTAACGGAAGGTGGCATGTTTCATTTTCCCCTGCATTTAAGACACGGGGAACCTTGCTCTCACCTCCTCATGTTGTTTGGATGTTTGGTGCACAGTAGTATGGGAAGGATAATGGGAAGCCAGAGCATAGAAAGATAAGTTGATGGCAAGATAAGTTCATTTATATGCAGAGTGTCCTTTCTAATGTTGTGCTACTGTGTTTAAGTGTGCAGTAATTGGAAGTATAAGTTTGTGTAGGGGGGAAGAAAAACTGAAATTACCTTAAGTGAAACACTGGGCAGGCATACCTATACCTGACCTGATTTCTGTTTGATAGCATACTCCTCCCACCCAATCACCTTCCACCATCCTATCAAAAAAAAGAGACATGTTTAATTGAAGTAAATAAAATTGCAAAATAGTAAATAAATGTCTGCAACATTTATTTACCATTTTGCAACTCTTTGCACTTCAGTTGAACATCTCATTTATTCTACTTTAATTAAACACTGAGGGTGTTCTAATAGCTTTATACAACTGCAGCTCGGGCCATACTGGGACATACCGGGCCATACCGGGTGTCATACCTCGTTAAAGGCCCTCGCTCGGGCCATTAACTCAGTCTTCAGGGCCCATAATGCCTAGTACGGCCTCGCTGCAGGTCTATAAAGCTATAATAGGGCACCTGCCTCTGCAAAAAATGGTTGGTCACATCTGGGTGCAGAAGTATCATACCCGTAGTGAATCACATCTTCAATTCCTGAAAAGCCCCCTCAGCTTCAGGAGTCCATGTGAACTTCACTAATTGTTTAACTATTTGGATATAGGAGTGACCAATCTGGTAAATTAATTGAAGATTCCACTGTAGAAGCTTGAAAAAGCTGGAAGGCATTGTACCTTCTCAATGCTTGACAGGGTTGGCCAGTCACCTTCTGGTAGTTATTTTAAACCGGCGTGGTGAGATGACAAATCCCAAAAATTCTACTACCTCTGCATGGAAGTAGCTTTTCTCTAGTTTGGCGTATAGTTGATTTTTTTCTCAATTTCTGCAGGATCAGTCTTATTTGAGCTTGATGTTGGTTTAGACTACACAAGTAAATGAGTATGTCATCGATATTTGCAACAGTAAACACATTCAGGTACTCTCGGGGAACTTCATTTATGAAGAACTGGAAGGCTGCTGGAGCATTGCACAAGCCAAAAGGCATGACCTTTTACACATAGCAGCCAAACTTTGTCTCGTCCTAAAAGCCTAGTTCTTTCTAATTATCCTAGTCAACACCCTGTAATCAATGCAGTCCCTCAAAGATCTATCCTTCTCTTGGAATAGGAAAAGAGAAGCTGGGCAACATGAAGAATTACAAATAAACTCCTTGGCAAGGTTCTCCTTTTAGATATTCCTTCAGGTGCTTGTTCTCTTTTTCAGTCAATGCATATATCACGGACGGGCGTTCTCCTGCCTCATTTATGTCACATATGTCCTTGAAATTCTAGTAGCAAACTGGCATTTTCCCCACAACAGTCCCAATGGTATGGTACTCACTCACTCTATCGGCGAGAAACTCTTAGACTTCTGATCCTGGATTCTCTGGTTTTTACTCTGGCTTACCTCTAAGGCAGTATTCTCTGCAGAACGCAGTAGCGAACCTAAAGGACCTCCTCGTTCAGTCTATAGTTGGGGTGGGCAAACAGATCTAGGGCATTCCCAGGATTACTTGTAACTGTACTGCATTAATTAATTAAACCATAATGTCCTCCTATTGAACCCCCCAAACTTCCTCTCCCAAAAGAATGGTCTCATGGGTGGTGGGATCTGAGGAGATGTGTGTGCCATCCGCTGCTCTAACTTCCTTGGTTCTCCCACTTTAATATATACAAAACCCCTATAACCTGATGAGAACCCCTCCTCCAGAACCCTCCAAATTGCTTGAAGTGAGTATCGGGAGGTGGATAATGAATTAGAGGGGGACTTGCAGGGTAGAATCTGTAGACATCAGGCTCCATCCACTCAAATCGCCATGTGGCCATAGCTTTTGCCAGCAGTCTCAGAACGTTTTGGGTGGATCCTAGAAAGAGCCAAAATGTCGTAACCCAGTGTGAGCATCATTTCCTATGCTATCCAGAGGCCACAACAACAACTGTTTCCAAGATGGCCTACCTGCTCTCTTACATCCCCTGGGGCTCAGCTTCCTGGTCTGTTTTGTTAGTTGCTCAAGAGAGCCCACTTTCAAAAGATCTCACTCTTTGCAAAGCCGAATTTAAGATAATGGCCCTCATTCCGAGTTAGGACAACACCATGGAGTAGGTTACCAGACATTTGGTCGAAAAAAATTGGTCGACCAGACAAATGGTCGAACCAATTTGGTCGAAAACCAAATGGTCGAATTTTTTTTTTTTTTTTTTCACCCCTTTTTTTATTGGGGGGGGGGTCCCCCCCAACCCCCTTTTTTTCTAAAAAAACCCATTTTTGTAAAAAACAAAAACCCGAAAAATAAATATATAATAAAAAAAAAAATCGACCATTTGGTTTTCGACCAAATTGCGTCGACCAAATGTCATTCGACCAGTTTTAGGTCGACCAAATGTCTGGACACCCATGGAGTAAATAGCTCCATGGTTGGCAACCATGGAGCTATTTACTCCATGGAATACCGGCATGGTGAATGGAGTAATTACCGGTCCATTCCAAGGTTGGATGGACCGGTAATTCCCCATTCACCATAGCCCTTCCCCATCCCCATTTCTGCCCCCATAGGGCTCAATGGGAATGGGGAAGGAGGTAATTACGGCACCGTAAATTACGGTGCCGTAATTTACTCCAAGGTCACTTTGCGGGTCCCGTAATTTACTCCTGCTAAAAGCAGGAGGTAAAGAGGGACCCGCAAAGGGAACTCGGAATACGGAGGTAAGGGATTACCGCCATCGGTGCCCTTACAGGCGCCGGTAATCCCTTACCTCCAACCTCGGAATGACCCCCAATGTCTGATCAATGGGTAATTACACAGGCCATTTACGGGAAACTACTGGAACAAAGACAAGGAAGTAGCGACTTGGTGAGTTGCATTACGCAATTTAAGGTTTTGCTGCTGGAGAATGGATGGCCTGAAGAAAAGCGGGCCTCTTCATTTTACAGGGGGCTAGGAGTTGAGCTATATGAAACTATGGCTGGGATTGTACATTGGTCAACTTTGCTAGAGAATATAGTTTTTACTCGGGCGCACACTCGATTTATTCTAGACTCGATATGTTACTGACAGCCGGAAAAATGACAGAGAACCATAAAACCAGTTAAATAGGTAACATTCTGCTAACAGACCATGCTAATGTGACTAAGTGCATTAAATTGGCTTGTGCAGGACAAAGACAATATACTTGGAGAATGAATAACACAGTCTTACAAGTTGAAGAGGAAGTAGAGAAATTGAAGACCGAAATTGACTGTTTTGTGTCAGAAAACCACAGGGCCGATATGAAACCAGAAATTGTATGGGAAGCTTTCAAATGTACCATGCGCGGTTATTTGATTAACCTAATGTATGGTTTGAATAGAAAACATGTTAATAGACAAAAGGAACTTGAGATTAAAATTGGTGATTTATCTAAAAAAATAATGGCAGACCCAAGTGACTCGGATGGTACTATTGTATTGTTGAAACTAAAGAGAGAACTGAAAAATATAAATGAGGAACGGACAGAACAGAAATACCATAATCAGAAATGTGTGTATTTTGAGAATGGAGAGAAGTGTGTCCGGTGGCTAGCCTATAGGCTAAAGAAGAGAGAGTCGGAACGTTCTATTACATCTATTCAAGATAAGGATGGACGGGTTACCTTTCATCCAGAAGAAATCAACAAAATCTTTCGAGATTACTATGTAAATTCATACCAGAAAGAATTTGGTACAACTACCGGTTTAGAGACTTTCTTGAGAAGGCACAGCTGGCCAGGCTTACAGAGTCTGATTCACAGTTTCTGGAAGAGCAATTGACATTGGATGAGATCAAAAGGGCTATTAACAGACTGAATGTAGGGAAATCGCCAGGGCCCGATTACTTTCCAGTGGAGTTCTACAAGCTGTTGCCAAATTCGGCCCTTGAATTACTAAAGGATATGTATATGGCCTCTTTGGCAAAAGGCCTTCTACCGACATCTACGAGACATGCAATGATATCGGCCTTTCCAAAGAAGGGGAAAGATGAGACACTTCCTACGAGCTAATGTTTGTTTGTTTGTTTATTTTATTTCTAATGCGCTCCAGACCCGTGGGTAGAAGGGCGCAGCAGGCAGGATAATGCGAAGCTTACAAAGTTACAAATTATACAGGATACAGAAAAATTATACAAATTATACAAGATACAGTAATAATATACAAATTATACAAGACGGGAGTCGTAGAATACAGTGAATTGCATAAAAGATGGTGCGGGTAACATATCATAGTTCAGCAGGAGAGAGAGGAAGGACCAGTGTCATACCTGGGACTAGGGTGGACCGTGACTAGTGGTCGTTGGAGGTAAAATGTTGGATGGCGTTCCTTCTAAATAGTGGGTAAGGTTGGTCTGCTCTTAAGTTGTTTGGTAGTAGATTCCAAGTTTTAGCAGCCTTCACAGGGAAGCTGTTGCCACCAATCGTGGTTAGTTTAAATCTAGGTACTACTAGACAGTTGGTGTTGGTAGCTCTGGTTGGTCTGATAGAGGTTTTTATTTTGTATTTTGTTCATGAGGTAGCTTGGGGCGGCATTGTTGAGAGCTTTGTGTGTCAAGGAGATCATTTTTAATTGTATTTTGTGGTTTGTGGATAGCCATTTGTATTGGCGTCTGGTGGCGGAAATGTGAGCTCTTTTATTTATGCCAAGCGCTGCTCGCAAGGCGTTGTTTTGGAGCGTTTGTAGTTTATGGATGGTTGATTTATTAGCACCACTGTAAAGGGCATTGCAGTAGTCAATCCTGGAGAGAATAAGTGCTCTGGCCAGGATCATGCAGCTATTGTTGGAGAGGAAAGGCTTACCTGCTCTTATCAGTTTGCAGCTGTAGGCGGTGGTGGAAGCCAGGGATTTAAGCTGTTTATCGAATGAAAGTGTGGAATCCAAGTAGAAACCAAGGGTTTTTGCTTCCTTGGAGACCCTAATGGGATTTCCATCGATATTAAAGGAGGAGAATTCCTGGCCTAGTTTTTTGGTATTTGTGTGTGTTCCCAAGATGATCAGCTCCGTCTTGTCGTCGTTCAAGCACAAGCCATGTGTGGCCATCCATGCTTGAACAACGAGATATACCCTATTCACCAACTCCGAGTCCTTCTTATGATCCCCAGAAAGTGGGAGGAGAATCTGTGTATCATCTGCATAGTTGGTGTAGGTGATACCCAGAAGGTCCAAATCATCGAACAAGGGTTTGGTGAAGATATTGTACAGGGTTGGTGAGACACAGGAATCCTGGGGAACGCAACATAATATGGGGGTAGGATCAGCTGCAGCTGATGGGGAAAATACTCCCATTGTTCTTTCGCTAAGGAAAGATTCCAGCCACTTGATGGCCTCAGGAGAGAAGTGGGCAGCAGAGTCCAGGTGCCTGCAAAGGACCTTATGATCGACCAAGTCGAATGCGGCTGAGAGATCGAGTAAGAGCAGGAGTGCTGTTCCCCCTCCATCTCTCAGCTCATCGATCTGCATCTTTAAATCGATTAGGGCAGTTTCCGTTCCATGTAGTGGGCGGAAGCCAGATTGTCTAGCTCCTAGGAGCTTGTGCAGGTCAAGGTGTTTTTGTATCTGGATATAGCCGGCTTTATCCAGTATTTTAAGGAGGAATGGCACAGTGGTAATGGGGAGATAGTTGGTCGGGATGAGTGGATCTAAGGTCCGTTTTTTGAGAAGTGGGAGCACCCAGGAGTGTTTTAAATTAGCAGGGATAGTACCTGATGTGAAGGAGACATTAATTAATTTTGAAATGAATGGTGAGAGGTCTTTGGCAGCATCTTTTATTAACTGTGCTGGACAGATGTCGCCCTTACAGTTGGACGGTTTGAGTGAGAGAATGATTTTTTCTACTTTTAGTGGGGAAGTTTTGGAGAAGTGAAATTTGTTGTCTGCCTCAGGTGAGTCACTGTGTGTTGAGGTATTAGGGGAATACTGTAGATTGAGCATATCTTTTTTTTGTTGTATTTAGAGTGTATTAATTTTATTTGCTAGCGCATTTTGTATGTCTGCGCACCAAGTCTTATCCTTGGTAACTAAATCTGGTGTGGCTATTGGTGACTCTAATTCTTTCAGTATGGAGAAGAGCTCTCTCATGCTAGAGTTTGAGTTAGTGATCCGTTCATCATAGGAATTATTTTTGGCAAGGTGCACTTCTTTTTTGAAGTGTGAGGAAATCGAGGTTAGTTTTGTTTTATTTTCGATTGAAGGGCATAGTCTCCAAGAGTTTTCACTTTTTCTTCTTAGAAGTCGTAAGTCTCTTAATTGGGGCGTGAACCATTTGTTAAGGTGCGCTTTAGGTTTACTTTTTCTAAGTTTGAGCGGGGCAATTTTGTCCAATGTGCTGAGCATAATCTCATTGTATTCTTGGACTAGAGTACTAGGGTCTAGGTTGTCAGGTAGAGCGTTTAGCGTAGGTAGGATAGCAGGGATGACTTTTTCCACTGTAATACTTTTTTTATTTCTAGTTGGACATGGTGGTGCTAGCAATGAGACCGTCGGAGAGGGTCTGGCTGTAGATAAGTTAAAGGCCACGAGTGAGTGATGTGTCCATGATTGAGGTGATGGAGACTGTGCAGTTGTAGTCCGCTATCCAGTCCAGTGTTCTCCCTTTGGAATGAGTGGGTTTGTTAACTTTCTGAGACAGGCCTGAGGCGTTGATGATATTGGCTATATCTAAGGCTTGTTTGTCCATATTGTCATTAAAGCCAAGGTTAAAATCTCCTAATAATAGAAGCTGGGAGGTAGGTTTAAGGTTGTTGGTGATTAGACTATACAAGTTCTCCTCAAAGGTGCCGAGAGGACCTGGGGGTCTATATATTAGGTGGATTGTGAGAGTTTGTATATTGTTTATCTGGAATTTAACCAATATATTTTCACAAGATTGTAGGATTTGAGGGGGGATGTTCTGAGAGAGAGGCTCAATTTAGAGATAATGGCGATTCCACCACCTTGTGAGCCGTCCCTATCTTGTCTTGTTATGGTATATCCTTCTGGAATGGCTAGCATTAGCGATGGGCCAGCTGCATTGTGTAGCCAGGTCTCGGTTACTGCCAAGAAATCTAGATTATTTTCTGTAATAAGGTCGGCTATGTCGAGGGCATGTGCGACAAGGGATCTCACATTGAGGAGTGCTCCTCTGAGTACTAATGTCTCTTTAGACATGTTGGCTTGGCTGGGGGTGGTTAAGTTGGTGCCTATGAACTTGTACTTTTGTCTTTTAGTTTTAGTGGCATTTGTTACAGTCTGGTGAGGTTTTTGTGGGTAGTTTGTTTTTAGGTTAGTTGGTGGTTTAGTTCTTCTCGGTGGTTCATATAGTTGTATGAGTCTTGCGCGAAGTTTAAGGTTTCTGTCTGGTAAAGTGCGTGGGAGGCAGGTGATGGTTTCACCTCGGACTCTAATGTTATTCGGTAGAGAGGTGGTAGGGTTATTAGTCGCTATATTAGACAGTGTGCTTGGGATAGGGTCTGACTCTTGGGTCATGGTGATAAAGAGTAGAGTAGCAGCTATGATGCTGTAGTGCAATAATGGATACAACATGTTCCAACAAGTCAAGAAATGTGCACATGGGTACCTGAGACTAATGGTGATGGGTTAGGACTAGCTAGTCTTGTGGTGTTGGTAGGTACAGTAGTAGATCATAGGAGGTTAGTTTGTTGGCACAGCTAGGTTCAATGGCAAAAGGCAATCAATGGCAGGGCACATATGGGCTAAGTGAGGCATTCAATGACGAGGCACATATGGGCTAAATGAGGCATTCAAAGGCAAGGCACATATAGGCTAAGTGAGGCATTCAATGGCAGGCACATATGGGCTAAGTATGGCATTCAATGGCAAGGCACATATGGGCTAAATGGGGCATTCAATGGCAAGGCACATATGGGCTAAATAGGTCATTTAATGGCAAGGCACATATAGGCTAAGTGAGGCATTCAATGGCAGGCACATATGGGCTAAGTATGGCATTCAATGGCAAGGCACATATGGGCTAAATGAGGCATTCAAAGGCAAAGCACATATGGGCTAAATGGGGCATTCCGTTGCAAGGCACATAAGGCTAAATGGATATGTAATGGCACGCGCCAATAAGAGAATGGAGCTGGTCGTGGACACAGGCAATAATGAGAAGTTAGCAGCAGGTAATACACACCTATATTCAATGTTCTTCGGTATGGCCAGAACAGTGGTGGTTAACAGTGGCAGACTTTCGTGAATTAGGCAACCTAGAATCGAGTATCCACAATAATGCAAGAAACACCTTGATTTGAATATCCACGATAGTGCAAAAACAGTGGTGGGTAACAGGCAGATTTTCATGGGTTAGGCAACCAGTATTGTGCATGACAATAAAAGGGAACATGATGAGAATGAGCCAGACGGGCATAATTGTGACTGTGATGTAAGTTGGGCTGTTGGGCTATGGGAGGTAAGAAATGCAGTGGGCTAGGCACTAGCCAGTGGGCACTAATGACCGATTAGTCTTATTAACACGGACAATAAAATACTGGCGAAAGTCCTGGCTGTTAGACTAGAAAATCTTCTGCCAACCTTGATTAATAAGAACCAATCGGGTTTTGTGAAGGGTAGAAAGACATCAAGTAACATTAGGAGGCTGTTCCATACAATTGCTAAGGCGTCTGATCCTTTGGACGGTGCTGCTGTGTTTTCACTGGATGCGGAGAAGTCATTTGATCGAGTGAATTGGAAATTCCTTTTTTTAGTCCTTGAAAAAATGGGATTTGGGGTGAAGTACAGATCATGGATTCAACTACTATAATCAGATCCGACAGCTGTTGTCAACACCAATGGCAGACGTTTGGATCCATTCAGGCTGGAGAGAGGTACTAGACAAGGGTGTCCTCTTTCCCCACTATTGTTTGTTATTGCGATTGAACCATTGGCAGCGGTTATTAGAAATGACCCTAATATACAAGGAGTGTCATGTTGGGGGTTGCAACAAAAACTATGGCTGTTTGCAGATGACATCTTTCTGGTTCTTCGGGACTTGGAAAAGTCATTGCCAACTCTCATGGAGATTTTGACTATGTTTCATGATTTCTCTGGCTAAAAAGTAAATTGGACAAAGTCAGAGGTAATGCCCCTAGTACCTTGTTGTAGTAAACAATATATAACTGATATAGGCTTCAGACGGTGCCCGGATAAAATGCTATACCTTGGGATCTGGATTACTCCGAAAGTCAGTGAGTTGGTGAAGGAGTACATGAATACGATCAGTATGACTCTTAAAATTGATTTAGAGAGATGGGGTTTATTGAATCTTTCGCTATGGGGAAAGGTTAATGCTTTAAAGATGGTTTCAACCCCCAAGATCAATTAAATCTTGAGTATGATCCCACTAAATATTGATAATCAATATTGGAATGAGTTGGACAGACTTATCCATGGATTTCTGTGGATTAAGAAGCCCCCAAGGTTAAGATTATGGAAATTACAATTACCTTTGGAGAAAGGTGCATTAGGAGTACCTAATTTTAGGGCCTATCATCTTGCATTTATTTGTGATTTTATTGCTGAATTCTTAACACCGATACCTGATGAATGGGTTATGTCAGAGACAAGTTATAATGGCCCATTATCACCAAGGGTGTTATTAACCACAGAATCGAGAGCAAGAAGTATGAAGGATCCACTAACGGCCTATTTGAGAAACTCATGGATGAAATTGGCTGGACTATTGAGTGTGGATGCATGCAAGAATCCTGATGCTTCAATATGGATGAATCCCTCTATTAAATTAGAAAATAAAACGTTATTCTGGCCAGATTGGTTTTTGGGAGGTTTCAGTTGGATTGGAGATCTGCTCAATGAGGGTAATTAGGTGAGTGCTAGAGAATTACAACAATAATTTAATATTGAAAATTTCAGGATTTCAGAGTACAGGAAATTAAAGATTGCTATTGGTGAGATTGATTCTCAGGCTACGGTAGATCTGGATTTTCAAACAAGAAAGCCATTGGTGGGAGAGAGTGGCCTACCTAGCCGAGTATACAAACAGATTGTGAATGAATATAAAGGCAATGATATGCTGAGAGATGAGTGGAGTAGAAGGATTGGCTCTGACATAACAGTGGAAATATGGACGAGGATATGTGCGAATGTCAGACTTTGTTCCCTGGGTTTGACTGAAAGAACGAGACAAATTAAGATTTTAAATAGGGTATATTGGAGAGATTATGGAAGTGGTTTGAAGGATGATCCAGAATGTGTGGCGTGTGTTCATGAAAATGGTACATTGGAACATATGATGTGGGATTGCAGGAAGGTACGAGTATTTTGAAGAGATATAGGTGTAATTTTGGAGAAGGTCTTGAATGAACAAATTGGTTTTGATTTTGAAACACTGATTTTGGAATGATGCAACCTTGGATGAGCTCGCTCAATGCCAAAAGAAATGGTTATTTAGAGGTGCCTTGGTGGGGGAAAAAATCATCCTTAGGAATTGGAAATGTGATATTACTTTAGAGAAGGAAGTGTGGTTGAATGCAATGCATAACCTAGCGGATATGGAAAGGATTTTATATAGGAAACAAGACTGGGTTGTTTATGAAGATTTGGGGCACATTTCTAGCGATGTACTGAACCTGATATTTGTATATTATATGATGTGAACTGTGTAAATATTGGGGAGGGGGGATATTACTATGATGTTTTATTATTATGTATATAGTTTATATAATTTTGCTGACATTTCATGTTTTGTTGTATTTAAATTGAAAATAAAAAATAAAAAAACCTTTGCGATGCTCCTATAAACTTCATTTTGCAGGTATATTACAGGCTGAGAGCACCACTATCATAGAAAGTGGGGGTAAAGTAAATAAAGAATAACCTTTACGTAGGAAATTAAGGGAACTTCTCAAATGATTGTCTTCATCGAAGCAACGCCCACCCTCTTGGGCAGTACTTGGCCTTGGGCTCAGGGAGACCTGACAGCATGTGTATATTGCATGTTGTATGAGCCTATGCATATTACATGCAAATTGTACGTGCTTATTGAGTGTACATGTAATGTGCATATGCCTATCCCGAGCCTGTCATCCATGCTTCCTTGGATTCTAAAAGTAACATCTGTGTATATTGAAAGTTGTATATAGTTATGCAGATCATGTGGGTATTGTGTTTTTCGGTTAAAGTGTGTGCGTAGATTAATTATGTTTGTTACGTGCTTGTTTGCATTATGAACATAATGGATGTGTGCATTGTGTGTTGCATGCGGATAATAGCATTGTGTTGTGTGTGCTTATTGTTTTTCGTGTAATATGCAAATGCATACTCTGAGCATGTATTTTGTGCTTGTGTGATTTACCAATGTAACGTGTCTATGTGCACATTTGTGTGTACTCTGTCTTGTCTTCATGTTTGCATACTATCTGTACAGATTGTGCTTACATACGTTCGGTCCATATTCTATGGGCGTACACATAGTTTGGGGGATACTTGTGTGCGGGTGTGCAT
This sequence comes from Ambystoma mexicanum, assembly GCF_040938575.1. Classification (NCBI taxonomy): domain Eukaryota; kingdom Metazoa; phylum Chordata; class Amphibia; order Caudata; family Ambystomatidae; genus Ambystoma; species Ambystoma mexicanum. Next base: position 1,309,854,695 of record NC_090935.1, read on the forward strand.
GGGTAGCTCTGTGTGTCTCTGTGGAGGGTTTATAGTGAATGTGTCTGTGGGGTGCGCAGGGTTACGTGTGTGTGTTGAGTTTTTGTGTGTGTGGTGTATTGGTGGAGTGTGAGTAAAGGCATATAAGCACAGCCATTCCTCGCATATTGCCCATGTGTGTTTTCTGTGCATGTTGTTTTTATCTATACTCTGCACGGAGTGTTGGTGCATATGTTTATGCCTTGGTGTGTTGTTGCTGGTAATGGTGTGGGTTTGTTTATGGCTACATCATCCTGGAACTCATGTATTAGTTACTCCAGCCTTACTGTGCAGACCTGAATTAAAGCCACATTATTTTAATTCAAAAAAGTGAATATCTCCAGTTTGGCTGATCCTTTTTTCAGAACATTTGTTGTGTGCAACAATTCTTTTTCCAGCTGAGGGCTATTTGTGTGTCGTAACTACCTAAAGCAGACACTTTCAACATATGTGTCCCAAAGGGTGTTTTTGTGGGTTCTATGGAAACTACAATGCAAACTTTTACATGTTTTCAACTTTATTTTTCTACTTCACAAAGCCCATAAAAATTCACCAAATTTTGCATGAGTCTACGGGGGTGTCCTAAACAGTTGCCTGCCATAATTTGTGCCCTTTCATGTAGGAGGTGAAAAGTTACAGGGGAAACGTTTTCTCATTGCCACATGTAAAGTGCCACGTTAGCTCAACTGTAGAGTTGCTAACGTGGAATTATAATATATGTGTTTGTGTGTAGGTTGGAAGTATCCTGGACCGGAATGCCATTCTGCTTCCATAGTTTTGGCGGAGACTCTTGGAAGTACATTACCCAGGGACGTCATTTCACCAAAATGCCAGGGGTAGCGGAAGTGACATCACAATGCCACACACTCAAGAGTGACATCCCAGGTAGTGATGTCATTTGAGCCCACCCCGTGTGGCATCACAATAAGTGATGTAATTTGACCACACCCGCAAGTGACATCACAGGAAGTGGCCTTATAAAGCATTACCCCTCAGTACACTAAGAAAAATATGGTTACGATGTCACTGTATTGTGACATTTCATACAAGACTGGATCATCATATGTAGCAGTGCGTCAAGGCCCATGTTGCCATGGGAAGTGTATGAACCCAAATCCCCTCTTTATGTGGATTCGCCATGTTATTTCAACAGGTCTACAGAGCGAAAATACATTCTGGGGGGACAGGGGCGTATAGGCGGGTATATGGATGGGGAAAGCCAGGATAAAAGGGGAGAGGGAGAATATTTCACCAGAGAACATGTATTCTTCTAGTCGATGGCATCTACAGTTTTCAATGATTTTGGGACTTACCCCATTTTCTTCTGATTCGACAAGTTACCTTCAGTGTTGTGTTGTACTGTTTGCATTTGTTTCATGGACTTCATTACTCCTGCACAAAACAGCCCGGCGTCTCCGATTTCCATCTCCTCCAGAACCTAGAGCTAAGTTTAAAATGGGTTTGATTAGTGCTTTGGCAAATAATGCTATCTGATCATCTTCCTGTATCTCTTCAAAGTGCTTGCATAACTAAAGAGGAAAAAAAATTCAAGTTCTTGTTTCTATACCTTACTACAATTGCACTCACACTTTCAAAACAAGTATAAGAAGCGAGTGAGTGGGAAATGTATTTACTCTGTCAACAAACATTTGACAGCATGTTCAATTCGGAAAAACTTACATCCAAAACGTATTCGGTTTTGCACACATGCAACCTATACGACATGGGTTCACCCCAGAGTTATATGGCAACATAACACAGGAACACAACAAATATTAATTTTGCTGCCACATAACTTTTTTCAACATTGCCACTTTCTCCTAAACCATACACTATATGTCAGCACAATTAAGTGTGCAAATACAATTCCTGAGCTGTCCCTGCATGTTCGTATGTACAAGAACAGACGTCCCTGAATACACGTACAATGTTTATTGTGATAAAAATTGTACGTTGCCAAAGAAAGTACAGGGAACTCCAAGTTAAATACCTGAATGTCTATTGAAAGATATACAACTTTGACAGAAGGCTCCAATACTCTGTAAATACCTTATTTTTGGTGCAAACGGAGGTAACGAAACTGCTCGTGTGACCCAATACACATGTAGAGGGGAGCGTGGCATTCTGTTAGGTCCCAAAATCTGTCTCAACAGGGATTATAGCTAACATGCACACATCACTCTTCCCGTTGCCAACCATCTCCCTCAGCAACCCCTCTGGATTTGGGCTCAGGTTCCTGCCTGTCCAGCTGCATCTCGCACTGCCTTCTGCCTCCCCACCCCCAGAAATTGTGGTCTGTATCTGTAAACCTACAGCTCTCTCTGTGGAGAGGGTCCCTATTCGGGCGCCAACTGTGGAAACAGAAAAATAATATGAGGCCGGGAAGCCCAAAAAGAAACACACCAACACAGGTTACAAAGAAACATACAAGTGCTTTATTTAAAAGCTACAACAGTTACCAAGTCAATTGACAAACGGATAGCTATTTGGCTCTGAGAGTAACATAACAAACTTCAACGAGGGTTCGATGTGTTAGTGAGAGACCGCACATTGGAATACCCAGGATTTTTATACAATTTGTCCAGCCCTTGGCCAACCCTCTTTTGGGTTAACCATTCTGCAAAACAGGTCTATGGGTTCCTTGCCAGGTCAATGCTTTAATATATGCATTTCGATTAGTTTCACTGATATAGTTGTACATTTACATATAGGTCAACGGTAGGACAAGGTCTCAGTTCGCGACCCCGACAAGTGTTCTGCAGGCATATTAATTATTCAGTTGTACGGCGGTCACAACGGCCAGAGTTTTAATCAGAATGTCATTTGGCCTCCATTTTGATGTTCAGGGTGACTTCTACATAACAAGAGAACCTAAAATGGCGGCTCAATCCAAGATGGCAACTTACATTAGTTTCTCTAAGGTCAAGACCTTGCAGTGGAGTTTGTTCGCACATGATGTTTAGACAACTTGGCGTAGGCCAATACACATACAATTGTTACAATAGGAGGCATAATATTGTTTCAATTCCGACAAACCCTCCTTTTGGCCTATGCCAAGTGCTAATATCATTTCTAATGTCTTTGTAAATAACTCCATGCATTATCATCCATACATCCTCAATCGTTATCCGCAATATCTATAGCCATTAGGTCGTTCACCAGAACCTCTTGCAACACAAACTCTTTAGATGCTGTATCTGGGCATACATTTTGTGCCCTATCGTGCTCACTGCCTGAGCGCAACATCCCCCTAGCATTGCACATATACTAGGTAGACATTGGATACAGCAACAAAGGAATAGCAGGATTCCCAAAATAACCAGTACAACAGAAAGCACCTTCCAACCCCAGGATCGTAGAGAATCCCAGAACCAAGCACTAATACTCCAATCTCCCACAGGAACATGCACTTCTGAACTAAGGATGTGCAAGTTCTGTATTGCTTTGAAAATTGTCGGTGAGGAATCTGGTACGAAAACACAGCAAGCGGACCCCACTAATTTAATGCTCCACCACGTTCTGCCAGAATGCGATCTAATGCCATCCGGTTTTGAAGCGCTACCAATCTTATTGCTTTCTGTTCCAGTGTCATATTGTAGAGTATATCTGTGGTCCGGTTGATGGTTCTCTCCAGTACTCTTGCTAGCCCCCTAATATTTTCAGAATTCACTATCTGTCCCCAAAATGGCACAACTGATTTTGTTATATCTCCCAATATTTGCCCAGGGGTATCTCCGTTCTCGTCCCGCCGTGGGCGAGCCTTAGAAACTTCTATGTGCTAGCTATGAATACCCCGGGTAACAGGATTCCTAAGTAAAAGGTTCCCTGCCAATCCTTGGGCAACCAGGGAAATGCTGAACTACCACAAACGAAATAGACAGGCCCCTCTACATACAGAGGCCTGTTCTCCCCAGTCAGATTTACAATGTTCATACACCCTTCAAAATCTCACATTGACCGAGTGCCATTTCTTTGTATACAAAAGGGGACTGAATCGGGGCTATGGTTGATAGAGTAGGAAGGAGGCACAGCGTCCTTATTGCCTATCGGAGCCATTTTAAAGGAAATTAGAGTTTGGAAAGGAAGAGACAGTTTATCAGATGGCCTAATAGAAGCAACATTAGGTTTACTTCTATTTGCAAAAAGCGAGCATCCCAGGGGAGTCAATTCACGTTTCTCAAAATCATTTAAATTAGTTCCATCAAAGTTCCCTGAGATGCTATCATTCCAACGGCCAAAGAATAGTGCTCTAAGAGAGGCATAGCAAGCAGTCGTTAAAGGTAAAGGGTGAATATACCATCCTAGCCCCTTGTTCCCATGTTGCGGTAAATGGGTGCAAATCCAGCAATTAGTCTTATTAAAAATGGCATGTGTTGAATTCATTATTATCATTACAGTGTTATTATGGTACTTTCGTCTATGCTGGGAGTCCCTAGGTGACAAAGTCTGAAGGTGTACAGAGGGAGTCAAAGCAGTAGATACAATTTCAATTGGCAGAAGAGGCTCTAGAGGATAAATTTCTTCGAAGTACCAGAGTCCCATGGCAGTAACTATACAAATTCCAATTACTATTAACACAACACAGCAATACGTTTTCGGGGCCCAGGCACATTGTTCATTGTCCGAGTTGGTCACCCCCTTATTCACAAGTCCAATGCGAGCAGCAGCGGTGGAGGTGGCAGGCATCGTAGTTTTTTTTCAATCGACGACCCCAATGTTCGTTACTGGCGACACTACGGTCGCGCGACTTCTTAGTCCTTCCCTAACCCTAGCCAGCAGAATCCCCTTTCTCTCAAAAATTTTCTTTTGCAAGAACAAAGCTCTTAATGACTCTTTTTTCTCCTCCAGATGCACAGGCAAAAACCGTACCGTAGTCCTATTTTCTTCGTCGAAGGTCGTACCTGGTGGTTCCCGGTACTGTTTGATCCGGAAATAAGGTAACTTCACTTCCTGAGGGAAGCAACGTATCAGAGGCGACGGAAGTCGCAGAACTTGAAACAACGTTTTCCGGAAGTGACCTTTCCAAAGAGTGTGGAGACGAAATGGACTGTTCCCCAAGCTCAACGGGCTCAGAGAGATTCTCTGACACACTCATAGCCCTATTTGCTACTCCAGGATCTGAGATTGTAGCATCAGCGAGGGGTTCTGTTTCTTCTGTAACGTGTGGCGTCGGGTGAGGAAGTTTATTGACATGCGTCGCGTGGATCCAATGCTTCTTTCCAGCCACCCGCACTGCTGTCTGGGTGACCAACAGCATCTGATAGGGTCCCCGCCAGCGAGGCGCGAGGCAGGAAGACCGTTTCGTAGGCCTTCACCAGGACCCAACTTCAAGGGTGAATATTGTGTCCTGGGCCCGTAAACCGTACAGGTAAAGCTGATTGAACCTGATGATAAATGAGATACAGATTCTTAGTCAACTGGTTACAGTAGTCCACAAGCAATACATTTTCAACCTCCCTCAGGGTTTTGGGCTTCGGAAGACCCCAAATATTAGCAGGTCTCCCCATCACTACCTCAAATGGAGAGAGCCCAGTCTTAGTTTGAGGTGTGGCACGCATGGCTAACAATACAATAGGTAAGGCGTCCGGCCATTTCAGTTTGGTGCCGGCACATGTTTTAGCAAGCTTATTCTTTAGGATACCGTTATGTCTCTCTACCAACCCAGCACTTTGAGGATGTCTAGCCGAGTGAAATCGCTTTTCAATGTGTAACGCTGTGCATATCTGCAAAATTACTGCTGCAACAAAATGGGGACCGTTGTCCGACCAAATTACTCTTGGCAGCCCAAATCGTGGAAAGAATTCCTTTACCATAGTCTTTGCAGTGGTCATGGCAGTAGCATCCTTAACGGGGAAAGCCTCAACCCATTTACTAAAAGCACAAATGATCACAAGGACATATTTTAGATTGTTAGACCGTTCCATCTCAATAAAATCAAAGTGGATAACCTCGAAGGGAACAGAAGGAGGCCCAAAACTACCCTTTGGAGTTACTGTCCCCTTCCCCACATTGTGCTGTAAGCAAATCATACAATTTTGAACATGGCGCTGTGCGATCTTCAAAATTTTATCATTTACCCAGACTTGTTCTAACATTTTTGTGATCTGCTGAGCACACATATGCGTAGGACCGTGTGCCATCGTAACCATCGCCAGCACATATGAATCAGGGAGCAACCATTTCCCTTCAGATGTGTCCACCCAACACCCATCGTCATCTAGTTTACCCGTCCCTTCGGCCCACTTTTTAGATTCTTCTATTGTGGCATCAGCTTGGATATCTCGCACAGACCCAATACCCTCATCCATTACATAGGCATCTTTTGTTTCTCTTAGAGCATACGTGTCTGCGCTAAGGTCTGTGGCCGTTTGCCTGGCTATCTGGTCAGCAAAAGCGTTCCCTTTTCCCACATCATCTATGACCTTACGATGTGCTGTACATTTCATGATCGCTAACTGACTAGGGAGTGAGAGTGCCGAGAGCAATTGCACTATCAGGGGACCATGCTGAATCTTGGTCCCATGTGAGGTTAGGAACCCTCTTTCCGACCAGAGCCTCCCAAAGTTGTGAGCCACCCCAAAGGCGTACTGGCTATCAGTATATATGTTTACTGCATGCCCTTCGGAGAGTTCACAAGCTCGGGTCAACGCTATAATCTCTGCAGCCTGCGCGGAGTTATGTGGAATTCTCTTAGTTTCAACAACCGTACTCAATGTAGTAACTGCATAGGCAGCTGTAGATGTACCATCTGGGAGTTTGAAGCAGGAGCCATCACAAAACAGCTCCCCTTCCGCATTGCCCAAAGGAGTATCTATAAGGTCTATCCTGCCCTTCGTTTCCTGTTCAGTAGTATACAGGCAGTCATGTGATTCTTCGTCACCGCAAACAGTATTTTGCGGGAAAGGTAGGAGTTCAGCCGGATTAAGAACACAACACCTCTTAATTTGAATGTGAGGGGCAACCAGAGTTAATTCATACCTCGTCAGCCGTGCAGAGGTGAGGTGTTGCGTTTGGGTTTTATTCAATAGGACATCTACAGAGTGAGGTACCATCAGGATTAAATCATGGCCTAGGACCATTCCCTCACTCTGTTTTACAGACGTGGCAGCAGCAGCGACAGCTCGCAAACATCTTGGCAAAGCGCATGCGACAGAATCAAGGGTGGAAGAGTAGTAGCCGCACGGTCTATTCTTCCCTTCGTGTTCCTGTGTTAACACAGCCAAAGCACATCCATCACATTCATGCACAAACAACACAAAGGCCTTATTGTAATTTGGAGTACCCAGAACCGGTGCAGAGCATAACGCGGTTTTGAGAAGCTCAAATGATCGTTGATGTTCCGATTTCCATGGCAGCGGCGAAGAAATGCCCTTCTTCGTCAAGGCCAACATCGGTTTTATCACTAGTGAGAAGTTCGGGATCCACAGCCTACAGTAAGAAGCCATACCTATTAAGGCTCTGACTTCCTTCTGTGTATTTGGAACAGACATGCCAGAAATGTGTTTTATTCTTTCAGGTGTCAATCTTCTCCCCTCCTTTGACAGGAGATAGCCTAAATAGGCGACCTCCTGACAACAATATTGAAATTTTTTAAGCAAAGCTTTATGACCGTGTTCAGCCAAATGAATAAGCAACAATACAGTGCCTTCTTTACAAGCACTTTCAGAATCTGCAGCTAAAAGCAAGTCATCGACATACTGAAGCAGTGTATAAGTGGATGGCAATTCAAGGGTGTCAAGCTGCTCTTTCAAAGCCCTACTATAAATGCTTGGACTTTCAGTATAACCTTGAGGTGCACGAGTAAATGTGAGCGAACGTCCCCCCAAGGTGAACGCGAACAAATATCTACTCTCCTTGTGTATAGGAATACTGAAGAAAGCATTCTTCAGATCCACAACACTAAAGTGGGTAGCTGTAGCAGGGATCATCGTTAGTATCGTTGTCACATCAGGCACAATTGGAAATTGTGGGGCGACAACTTTATTAATAGCACGTAGATCAATTATGAAACGGAATGGGATTGCATTGTCGCCTTTCTTGTACACGGGTAAAATTGGGCTGTTACATAAACTACCTGCAATCTCTTCAATCACTCCTCGATGCACAAAATCGGAGACAATGCACTTCAAAGCACGCTCGCCCTCAACTGATATTTTATATTGCGGAATGCGTGGTAGTTTAACTCCATGTTTCAAAACTATTTTAACGGGTTCAACCTGTAGTACCCCGACATCATTGTCATCAACCGCCCACAAACATTCCGGGACAACGCTAAGCTCAGGAGGCAATGGTCGAGTCAAAAACTGAGAACTGGGAAGTTGCTGTGGTGAAACCGTCAGTCGCACTCCATCAGAGGAACAATGAATTACTGCATTTAGTTTCTTCAACAGATTTAACCCCAGCAAGTTCTCTCCACAGTTTGAAGTCAAGAGGAAGGGACAGTGGTCCGTGAAGGGACCCAAAGAAACAGGCACCGGCGAAGAAACCGGGCAAGCAATTGGTATACCAGAAAACACTACAGAAACATTAGTTTGCCCTGACAGTGGAATTTTTGGAACCCGGGAATGATGATTAACAGGAATAGGTGAAGGTTCCAAACCCTGCTTCGGGCAATCCTAACAAAATAAAATGTCGTCGGAAGGAAGTTCTTCAGAAAGGTAGGCAGCAGAAGGGTGATCAAATATGTTTCTCGTGTCCACACTTGAAGTCTGATTTTCCCGTGAAAAAGGTTGCTGAGGATCTTGCGAAAACTGACCTCTATCAGGGCCCCCCACTCCGGGGCGACCTCTAGGTCATCTACCCATACTCCCAAATGTGTTGTTTGACCTTTGTCGAAGGACGGGGCACTGTGCACGCCAATGACCTTCCTGGCGGCAATAGGCACATTGATTAATATTCACAGGACCCAAGGGAATGTTCCCTTTTGGAACATACTGACCTCTGATCTGTGAATTACCTCCTCTGGGATTTCTAACAATTTGTTGTAACAATACTTTAGTCTTCAAATCTCCTTTCCTCTTCTCTATTCTCTCTTTTTCATTATTAACACGGTTCTCATAATACTGAGCCATGTGTAAAACTTCAGATTGGGATTTCGCCTGCCAAGCGCTCTCAGAGGACATAATCTGTGACTGGCAACAATCCACGTACAAATTTGTCCACAAACAACCTTTTCCCAGACTCCGTGCCCAAGTCCTGTCCACTGAAGTCAGAGAATACCTGTTCGGATCTATTAAAGAATTCGGTGGCACCTTCAGTTTTTCCTTGAACACAGGCCGTAAGCTTGTCCCAAATAATTCTTTTCTCAGGAATTATGGTTTTCAATTTTGCGACAATTCTATCAGGCAAAGTGAGTATTACCTGAGGTGGTTTCTCACCAGCTGGTCTTTCCCCATCAAACCTAGTCATGTTAGCCCACGTATCTCCCAACCCTGGTACATTGTCTATTGTTCGAACCTGCTTCCATAAATCTACGGGCAGGAGTACAGGGAATAGCAAGTCAATATCACTTAAGGTGAACACAGTGGACTGCAAAACGGACTCTATCTCTTTGTAGAATCCTGTCGGATTTTTCCTAATATCGGGAATTGATTGTCTGATAGTGTTCACTTCCTGTCGCGAAAACGGGACGTGATCAAATTGTGATACATAATGTGCAGGGATGTCCATAGCGGGTGCACCTGTCCCAGCGTTAGCGGGAATCTCAACCTTTGGGACAAATGTCGGAGGAACCTCTCTCATTGGCAACTGAGATATAGGTAACTCCGACCGCTTACTGAGCAACAGAGCCAGGTCGAGCGCTAAGGCAGCCGAAGGAGTGTCGTGCGAAAAAGCCCTTTTACAAATACCCAATAACTCTATAGGACAACTAACCTTTTTCCTTACACATTCATCCTGTAGGTACTGTACCATTACCTGAATCACCTTCCTCTGCATTTCTACTGTATACTGACTATACGTGTCATATACTTCATCCGGCTGTATCGATGAATCCGAGATCCATCGAATCGCATCTTTGGTACAAATTCGTACTTCCTCAGATGCCGATCTACGACACGGAAGGAACCGTTTCTGTACATACATACTGTCGTCTTCACCATCCTCATCCCGTAATCTTTCTAAGTCCCTCCTATACTCAAATAACCTCTCAACATGACCATGTACTTTCTCCTCTGTGTCCCTCGAAAGCGATTAAGTATTTAGATCCCTCAACCCTTGTGGGAGATCTGCATTATGTAATCTACCCCACATTACACATAAATGAGTCCCCAAACCTTCAATAAAAACATTTTTCTCGGGAAAATTGCTCATATTTGATAATGTGGAGAAAACGTCAGCTTGATCACCTCTCTCCATACAGTGCTTAGCCCATGCAAATAATTCCCGTTTCTTTTCTGCAGAGACAGTATTTTCGGGTGACAATCTTTGACCCCGCACCCCGATCAACTTCAGTCGGTACAGAACCACTCGGGAGCGGAGGTGCGGGCAAATTCAATGGAGGTGCAACTATCGGCGCAAGAGGAAGGGGTGGTAGAGTAGGTGGAGGAACAACAACTAGAGGAACAGGAACAATAGGTTGTACAGGGGGAACAAGAATAAAGGCAGAAATAACAGCAGGAATGGGCAGAGCACCAGGGAGAGGATCATACGGAGGTGGCGCAGAAGCACCAGGCCTGCGTTCGTTTAACAATTTTTCAATAAATTCTTCAGAAACATGGAAATCTTTAGAGGGATAGATTTTCTGGATACCGAGTGAGAAAGCCCTATCCATATTTTTGACTGACTCTGAATGTTTTTCCTTATCATATAACAACGCCTTTTCGGCATTTGTTTTATGACGGCGTGCATGTTTATCCCTACTTTTAAGCTGCTGCAACGCTTCTTTTTTCCAATTCTGCAAAACATCAAATGCTGCAGGTCTGGGCTTCTTCTTTAGCAAGACCGATTCTAGGTATTCAATACGGGGGATTTCGAAACTACCATTGATTGGCCACTGAAATTCGGAGGCATGTCTGATTTGTCTGTGCCAAATATCTTTAAATACTATACTTTCAATGCTATACTTACAGTACATAGTACACGCCGGCGACCCCTCCTGTGGTGCCGGGCGGCTAAACTCCAAAGATTGTCGATCGCTGCGGAACAGAGCCCTAAAGCAGCTAGACAATTTCCCAGGCATTTCACAAAAAATTGGTGTTACCTGGTCAATAATTGTGTCTGCAGATACAATACGCCAAATTCAAATTGTCAGGGTTAAATTAAGAGTCGGTCACGACTACACCTGACCAAACCTAAGGAGGACCGTACGGTTTACCAAAGAACTTACCTAACAAATTTTACCTTGTGTTTGGTGGTTTCGACAAATCTGCCCGCCTCAAAAATGGACCCTCGTCAAGATGCTGTGTCAGACCACACGACTATCGTCCAAGGATCGGATCGTGCAGCGCTGCCGAGGTATCGCGTCTCGTTTGGTCGGGCCCGCAGTATCACACCGTCCGATCCCGGTTCGATAGTCTGCGTCAATCCTTCAATGATCCGGCATCAATCTTGAGGGTCCCTATTCGGGCGCCAACTGTGGAAACAGAAAAATAATATGAGGCCGGGAAGCCCAAAAAGAAACACACCAACACAGGTTACAAAGAAACATACAAGTGCTTTATTTAAAAGCTACAACAGTTACCAAGTCAATTGACAAACGGATAGCTATTCGGCTCTGAGAGTAACATAACGAACTTCAACAAGGGTTCGATGTGTTAGTGAGAGACCGCACATTGGAATACCCAGGCTTTTTATACAATTTGTCCAGCCCTTGGCCAACCCTCTTGCGGGTTAACCATTCTGCGAAACAGGTCTATGGGTTCCTTGCCAGGTCAATCCTTTAATATATTCATTTCGATTAGTTTCACTGATATAGTTGTACATTTACATATAGGTCAACGGTAGGACAAGGTCTCAGTTCGCGACCCCGACAAGTGGCCTGCAGGCATATTAATTATTCAGTTGTATGGAGGTCACAACGGCCAGAGTTTTACTCAGAATGTCATTTGGCTTCCATTTTGATGTTCATGGTGACTTCTACATAACAAGAGAACCTAAAATGGCGGCTCAATCCAAGATGGCAACTTACATTAGTTTCTCTAAGGTCAAGACCTTGCCGTGGAGTTTGTTCGCACATGATGTTTAGACAACTTGGCGTAGGCCAATACACATACAATTGTTACAATAGGAGGCATAATATTGTTTCAATTCCGACATCTCTCTTTGCACTTACGAACCACCCACTGGCTGCACCCTCTGATTACCGGCACTTAGCCACCCACTGGCTGCACTCTGTTACTTGCACTGTGCTACACCCAGGTACTCAGACTCCACTGGATGGAGGTCCTCAAATTCAATTGAATAGCAAAGAATACTCATCACTGACTGCAACTTCGGCTGCTGGGGGAACTGTTGTTGGGCTGCTGCAGCTGCCTGTATTTCCAAGATCGAGGTGAGGTTGAGAGGGGCACAAGAGTTCATTGAGTTAGTGTGAATGAAGAAAGCAGAGTCACAATTGCATTGTTCCCTCACGCCCCCTTCTATTGCCACCACGTGAAATGAAGCCTCAATGTGAAGACAAACAGCCTGAACCCCCAAAGGTACCAAACCTGACAGCCAGTGACCTGCTGATCCTGCCACAGGTGTGCTCGACCTGACCAGTTAGATCTAATTGAAGAGCAGCTGCAGACGCTGTACAGCGAGCCCTCCACCCCTGCCATGGAATGCAAAATTACTTGTGTGGGACATTGCTCAGGACATGCTTGGACACATCATATCACTGAGTTGTTTTTATTGCAGTTTCTAGACTCACACAGCGCTCTGCTCCACTCATGTACACCTTTTATTCTAACCACTCTGCTATTCCAGCACAGGAATGTAACTCGGTCAATGCACCACTATCATGACCTGCAGTGCCCCCCTGCTGCGAAGGGGCTCCAATACTGGGCCTGTGTTTCCTTCCCCAGTCCCACCCTGCAGTGCCGACAGTGGTCTAACACTAGTGAGCACCGTGTGCCCTGCCCGTCCGTGTTACCCTGTAGAAAACTGCAAGATACAGGTACGCAACAATAGTCTTCCGACAAGTCATCACTTATTCCGCTGGAATATACATGTCTTCAACATGCGGTTCGGTGTGGACGATCGGGTGGCAAATATTTTAACCAAAATCCCAACACACTCTTTTCACTCTTCACTGCACAGTGAAGTCAACTTAGTTCAAACGGGCCCAAAGCAGTGCCTGTCACCGGGCGTGTCCACAGCTTTATTGAAGCACGTCTGAACACAAACATACGACTTTAAGAGATGCAGAAAGCTTCGAGGCTGGTGACGGTGTGAGTCCTGCCTGGGCAGACACGGCTAGCACCGCTGCCCTGCAGGCCACAGGGCAGCACCGGCCCGTGACCAGCAGCACCCCACACGACGAGGAAAGAAGGACCCACCCCAGCACAGCACACTACCAACTTCCATGCCACTCTGCTCTCACTCCGGTCTGACTCTTACCTTCTCTCACGGGACGAGGGACGATGAGAACCAGGCACCAGCAGTGTGAAGCACACTAGGCAAGGCAAAATGGAGGAACCCACATGTGGCACTGTGCTTGCTGTGGTGGCCACGCCCCCTCAGATGGCCACACCCCCTCAGCGGTCGCAAGAGATTGGCAGTGGTCACCAGCCAATCGGTAGAGGTCACCTGAGCGACCTCTGGCGACCCCTGAATGATGTCCCTGACGTTACCTCACGTGGAGAACCGAAGATCTGATGGGCCATAGAATTGTTAGTCTGGTTAGCCGCCTATGTGGGTGGGGGAAGTGTGATGAGGCTAAAGGGGAGACCTTAGTCATAGCCCAATTAACGTTGATGTGCTAACGGCTAGGACTGTGGAACTCCTCTGTGGGGCATTGTGGGTGTAGTGTAAAGCAGCAGGAGATCTTATAGGGGAGTAGGTTAGTCGTGGGGCGGGGGTATTCCTCTAATGGCAGAATAGCCTGTCCTCCCTGCTCTCCTACCTCTGTCTTCTTGCAGGCCTTTCCCTTTTTACTTTGTCATTTTTCCATTGTGAATCTTTCACCCTCTCTCTCTCTCTCTCCCTCTCTCTCTCTCTCTCTCTCTCTCTCTCTCTCTCTCTCTCTCACTGTCTCTCTTTCTCTCTCTCTCTCTCTCTCTCTCTCTCTCAATCTACATATCTATACCTCCCCTTCTCTCCCCGTTTCTCTCCTCCTCCCCTCTCTCTCTCTCTTGCTCAATCTATATATCTAATATATCTATACCTCCCCTTCTCTCCCCCTGTTTCTCTCCTCCTCCCCTCTCTCTCTCTCTCTCTCTCTCTCTCGCTCAATCTATATATCTATATCTCCCCTTCCCCCCCTCTGTTTCGCTCCTTCTCTTTCTCTCCCTCTCCACCTCTCCCCCTTTCTCACTATTTATCCCTCAAGCAGATGCATTGTACCCCATGCGCAACAAGGGCCCGGGAATTGGCAGATGAGGTAGGGGCAGTGTGGAGAATATAATGACTTGTGCTGAGTGTTACAGGAGGGAGGAGTTTTCTGTACTGTGTACCGTAATGTTCTACTATGGTTGTTTCCTAAAAAAAGGCACGTCGTATTGTACCCATCAACACCATGATAGTAATATTTGGAAATCATGTTTGATAATAATAAATCATAGCTTGTCTATCCCTGGTGCATTCTGGCATTAACAAAGCATGCACCAGAGGGCAGTATAATATCACTTTAATTCGTACCAGATGAAGCAGTGTTGGAATTCTTAAAGTACAATAAGGATTTTGTCAGTGATGGTTCTCGCCTTACATAGCGGTGGGAGATATGATATTTTCATACTAACCGGTTGTAATACAGCTCAGTTCAGCTGATCATTAATGTTTATTTTTTAGAGTTAGTTTTGCAACATAAGCATTTTTTATATTTAGACTGGAAAATGTTGCTTGCCCAAGATTGCAAAGCATGTCAATGTGAAGTCAGAATGATCCTAGAATATATGGGCCGGATTCACAAAAAAACGTTCTGGCCGGAAAGACCTTTGCAGTTGAAAAATTCACGAATTGCGCCTAACTCAAAACTATGACAAAATCCCTTTGCGACTATTGACAATTTCAAAATGTCTACCTGTGACTGAATGGATGGAAGGAGGTTTTGCCACTTTAAACACTCCCTTTGCATTTGCAAAATGGCTATTCCTAGAGGGTTGGCAATGGCTAGGCAATTAAAATGAGGGTCACAGATATGGTGCCACCACCTGATTCACAAAACAACATAAACACCCGGGGCCTCATTATGAGTTTGGTGGTATCTGGGTAGTAAATCCGCCCAGATACAATCAAACTGTATTACCGTTACTGCCATTTGGTCCACCGGTATAAGTGACGTTGGCGGTGTAAATCCCCCCCTTTTTTCTCAGTCATAGGACTCCATGGGGCATTTTCGGCAGAACTACCACAGCTCATAGCTGGAGGTGAATCCTCAAACTTTCCGCCAAAGCTATAAAAAGTTGAAAAGGACAGGACGTTAATATTGCGTGTGCTGCGCATGTGATTCTTTGGGAATCACCACGCGTGCCAAAGTCTGGTTGCCCATTCCTGCAGGGATGAATTTGCCAACAATCGGTCTCTAAATGAGAAGTCGCCAAACTGCTATTTGAAGATGTATCTTGAATGAGATGTGCACAATGTGTCTTTATGAATGTGTTTGTTTCCTATTTATTATACAGAGATCTATATAACACACATGCCGCCAGAGGCCGCTATAGAGACATTTTGCATCGGGAAGGGAGAAAGGAAGACAAAAGGATGGGATGTTCCACAGGCATGAGAGAAATTAAAGCAATGTAGGCTCTCTAGTTTTCTGCACTCTGTAAATGATCAGTAAACTTCCTTGCAGCCGGAGGAAAAGCGAAACAAACGTCGGCACTGAGCGTGCATCTGGGTAAGGTGTGCACTTTGTGTGTGCACTTGGCACTCCTCACCTTATGCCCACCTCCCTAAAAGTTCAACCAGCTGCCTTTTAGACACCAATTATTGCATTTTGATATTATTTTGCTCCCGCAACCGTGCTGTAGACACTAGGAGCCGTCGGAAAATGGTGGCCGCAACTGTTGTTGTCATGGTCGCCTAGCAACAGCAGCAGACGTGCCCTGCTGCCTATTGGTCTAACGCTGCTATTTCCTGTACTCGGCAGCACCAGAAGGCGTCAGCTGGCCTTCCCACAAAGGCACCCCACTAAGACACAGGCCTGTCTGTGCCTGTCCGGGCCACTGCTCGGGCGCCCCACTCTGCCTGCCTGCACTCCCTTCGTACCACCCTATCGCAACTACTGGACTCCAGTTTGCCATATGACCGCTGTTGTTCTCTACGCAGACAACTTTCCAAGAACCCCTGAACTCTGCTGCTCATCTATCAGAACATGGTAAGCTTACCAATCTGAAACCGCAGTTCTTACTATTCGGTTTTTAAACGTCCTCGTCATTATTAATAGAGGACGCAAGTCCCCCCTCCACTACAGACGTAACTCCCAGAAGAACCATGAGAGTTTGCCTTCAGAATTGTATGCATTGTCTGTATCATCTCTGTTCACCTAGATGTTGCTCTAATTTTTTTATCCTATAGCTTAACCGATTCTGTCTTGCACTATACCTCATATACCTCATCTGGTACCCATTGAACTAGCACAATTGTAGGGGTAGGGTTGCTTGCCTACTCCAGCAATCCCACGTGGCTCACCCTGCGTGTTGACCTGCTTCTGCTTAAGCACCCAATATACACACGGTTAATGCCTTACGTGGACTGTTGAATGCCACCAAAGCAGGGGTACTAGGTTATTTAATGCACACTGGTCTCCCAAGAATCATTTCCCCCTGAATGCAGCAACGCGCCCTTTTATACGCGGCCCAGTACTCGTGTTCACATTACTATGTGGTCTAATTGCGCTCAAAATCACTCATAATTCCTCCTCCCCTACACTGGCTCCGGACTTCTGACATCTGAATATGACGTTTTAACTTGCAAATTGATAGTGACCGATTATTGTCTATCTCGGCGCGGGTCTCTACCTAAGTACGGCACAGGAAGTACTTTGCATTACTAATTCATGCCCACTTCTGTCCGATTTGCAAAGTGGATTACAGCATTTCTCCTCAATTCACTTGTTCATCAGCCAGCCCCAATATCTGCATGCCATCTTGAGCTTATGTTCCCTAGAGGTCTCAAACGCCATGCCACAGTTTACGGTTGCAGCTTCCCATTAGCACTATGTACGTTACTGCCCATCTGCTGTCAAATCTACTGTGTACCCTATTGGCCATTAGCCTACAGACTACAATAGCAGGCTTTAACTACCTCGACCATCAGTACCTTACTATGGGAAACAAAACATGCCCTTTATTGGGAATCAAACCTACTACATTCCTCCCACGACTTAAGCTAGACAGTCAGCCTTCAATTACCAAACCTACTAGATTCTTACCCAGACTCATCATTGACACTAAACCGACCAAATCAGAATACACCATGGCCATCGACTCATATCACCTACTACCTACCAATCTACAGACAAACTGTGATCCTACCAAAACAGATATACCTTGTCTCATCATAGCCAGAAATAACAGACTTTGTGCTAGATTATCCAGACTTTATGAACCATCGTCCAACACAGTAGTCAAAATAAGCCATCACAATACGGTGAATATCCATAACAATAACACTAATGCTAGAAAGAAAAATAAGGCCACAGCGACTAATCCTAGCTCCAACATTAAAGTAAAGAAGGACAAACCTATGGGTGGTCTGACTAACGACAATAATCCACATATCAAAGGCGCATTAATTAATGCTAGATCGTTGGGGGCGCATGCCACTGAGATAGCGGATTTGATCATGGCTGACAATCTTGACTTCCTGGCAATAACTGAGTCATGGTTACATGCAGCTGCAGGCCCAGCCCTCTTACTCGCTGTTCCTGATAATTACAATATCATAAGAGCAGACAGAGCCGACGCTAGAGGACGAGGCATTGCCATCAGTGTTAAGTCCATCCTAGCCATGAGAATAGCCCCTTCACCAACTATCAAGTTCTGTGAACTACTCACAGTTAAACTACCTATCTCTAACTCGTGTACTCTAACAGTCCACCTAATTTACAGACCACCTGGTCCAATCGGCTCATTTGAAGAAGACATCTCTATAATACTATCTGATAACAGCAAAGCATCATCCCAAATACTACTCTTTGGCGTTCTTTTTTTTAAACTTCTCTTTATTGGCAAGAAGCGGTAGCAAGTGGATCACATATTACATCAACAAAAGCATATTGCATATACAAGGGTATGGACAAACAATCAATACATTAGTGGCAGAGCAGGTACATTCAAAAGAAGCCGATCGAGTCTCGCGGGGAGAGTCACAGTACAGCCTCCACCACTGCCCGATCCGGCGTTGGAGGCGAGGATAAGAGTTCCAGATCAGCTTTAGCATTCAGGTAACTACAAAACTCAGTCCATATGTTTTTAGGGCGAGCATTCGCAGGCAATGTGTTGATATAGTCCTCCTCACACACCTGTGTCCAAGTAAGAGCCTTAAGCCACATTTCTAGTGTAGGGGGGATCTCCGCTTCCAGCACTGCAGTATGCATCTCTTGGCCACTATGGCTCCCATGTTCAAGAATTTTACAACCAGTCTAGCCCCCTCACCCTCCCACCTCCCAAACAATACCGCCAAGGGGTCAGGATCTATCCGGAATCCCACCATCTCCGATAGGGCTTCTAGCACAGCTTCCCAGAACGGGGCCAACGCCCTGCAGGCCCAAAACATGTGAGCGTGATCCACCTCGCTGGATTTGCATCTCTGACAAACATGGGGTTGATCCCGTGCAAACCTCCCAACCGCTTGAGGAGTGTAGTACAAACGATTAAGGAGTTTGAATTGTATGCATCTAAATCTAGAGTTGAGGGAAACCTTACGCGTGTGCGCACACATTTTCACCCACATCTCATCAGTGATTACCAACCCCAGTTCCTGGCTCCAGGCGTCACGAACCTTGCAAGATGGTGCTGTAGAGCGCTCAGCCAGCATTTTATAAAGTGCGGATATCATGCCCCTACCCCCCGCTGAATTAGCAATGTAGCAGTTTTCGGTGGATTCTGGGGGTTCGTCCGGGTACGAGGGCCACATGTCCTGCACAGCCGCTCTGTGCCTGAAGTATTGCAGGAACTCCAATGGTGAGCCTGAGTGTCCTGGCCTCCATGTCTGCGGGGTGATGAATTTCCCCTCGGGGAACAGATCAGAGAGCGCCTGATACCCCAAGTCCTGCCAGTGTTGCATGAGGAGCCTGCGTGGGGGCAAGGCCTGGGAGTGACCATATGGGAAGCCATTCATAGTACGGGTGGAGGTTAGAATGGGGTTGCAGCATATGTCACCATGCCCTGATAGTGGTGGACACTGGATCCGCCGGGGCGTCAGACTGGTACGAGTGGAAGAGGATCAATGACATGACATTTATCTCCTCAGTTGCCAGGATCTCGAGTTTGACATGCAGAGGTGGGACTATAATCATTTTGATTAGCGACAGTCTTCCCGCCAAGGACAGGGGGAGATTACGCCACCTCTCCATTTTTGCCTCCGCGCATTGCGCTGCACCACTGTAGTTGTCTGCCAAGAGGGAAGCTCTAGCCAGTGAGACCTGGACCCCAAGATATTTGATGCCTTCTGGGGCCCACCTGAGTGGGAATTCGCATGAGGGTTGGGGGGTTGCCGGTGTGAGAGGGAAGATGTCTGATTTGGTGTAGTTTGTAGCGAAGCCCGAAAATGTGCCGATTTTGATGATCTCACGGATGATTGGGTCTAAGTGGACCGAGGGGTCCCTGACGTTCAGAAGCACGTCATCCGCGTACAGAGATATAATTTCAGGTGTGTCCCGAAGATGAATCCCCCTGCAAGTGTGTTTGTCTCTGACACTGTCCGCAATTGGCTCGATGGCCATCACAAAGAGTAGGGGGGAAAATGGGCACCCCTGGCGCGTCCCTCTGTGGAGGGCGAAGGGAGCCGAGATGTGGGAATTTACCAGAACTCTGGCCATTGGGTTTGTGTATAGTAGCTTGATAAGGAGAGCATGCGTGGGCCAATTCCCATCTTTTCCAGCACGGCCCACAGGCATTGCCATGACACCATGTCGAACGCCTTTTGGGCATCCAGTGTCACCACGACCGCATTAGCGTTAGGGTCAATTCTAGACATGACGTTGAAGAGGCATCGGATATTTAAGGAGGTAGAGCAGGCAGGGACAAAGCCGCTTTGGTCTGGGTGAATGAGGTACGACATGATGGGAAGGAATCTGTTCGCAATTATCTTGGCAAACATTTTTGTGTCTGTGTTCATAAGAGAAAGAGGTCTGTAGGAGCCACATTCCTCCGGGGGCTTGCCTGGCTTTGGAAGTACAGTGATTATAGCCTCGCACAGGGACTGAGGGAGAGTGGCAAGACGGAGGGACTCGTCCCATACTTCATGCAAGCGCAGGGCCAGTAAAGCGACATGCTCTTGATAAAATTCAGCGGTCAGGCCGGCCGGGCCAGGGGCCTTGTCTTTTGAGAGGGCGGAAATAGCCTCAGTGATTTCATCCAGGGAGATGGGAGCGTCAAGCTGCTCTTTGGTGGCAGGAGATATATAGGACATGGGGATATTATCGAGGAGACCATCCAGGTCCTGAGGACTGTGCTCACGCTGCGGGCATAGAGGGTTGCATAAAAGTCGGAAAAGGCCCCCAGAAAGGGTTGGTCAGCCCAGTGGCGTACGCCGTCCTCGCCCCTGATGCTATCAATACGGGTTCTGCCCCCCTCCATCCATCCAGAGTTCGACCGAGCCTTTCGCCCTCGCCATATTTGCGAGCCGAATGGGTCGTGTATAATATCTTATTTCCCTAAGGGCATGCGCCTCGAAGCTCTCCAATTCCGCCCGTATCTGTGCCAGCTTGGGGGGGAGGGAGCAGAGGCGTATTCACGCTCAAGTTCCTTGAGTTTTGATGCAGATCTTTGTAGAAAGTGTAGGTGCCTTTCCCCGGCTTACTACGTGTGAGAGAAAATAAAATAACCAACCCCTTTCGGGGAAGAAGGCACCGAGACCCGGCTGCAAGAGTTCAAATGATGGTTTATTTCTGCAGCTAGGAAATAACCCAAAAAACCCTCTCCACACATTGGGCCTCATTCCGAGTACGACGCTAACCAATGGCGCTATTAACGCCTTGGTTGACGCCGTACCCGGACCGGCAGCGCCTTGGTGGATGGCGGAATTACCGCCCCATTCCAAGGTTGGCGGGGCGGTAATTCCCCATTCACCAAGGCTCTTCCCCATTCCCAAATGAGCCCCCATAGGGCTCAATGGGAATGGGGAAGATGCAAATAATGGTGACCGTTCATTACGGTCACCGTTATTGGCTTGGAGGCCCCTTTGCGCCCTCGACTTTAACACCTGCTCAAAGTAGGCGTTAAGGGCGAGGGCGCAAAGGGAACTCGGAGTATGGCGGTAAGGGATCACCGCCACCGGTCTCGTTACCGGTGGCCGCTATCCCTTACCGCCATGCTCGGAATGAGGCCCATTTACATCAAACTTGTATATATATCAATTAAAGTAACTCTAACACAAAGTGCTAAATGGACCTGATTGGCCAGGCGGTGTGGTGCTGTAGGTGTGGGTCAGGGTCCGGTCACTGTGGTCACTAACTAAGTTAATATGTTGCATTCGAAAAACACTAAATAACAAATTATCTAAAACATTTTATGCTACTTTTCATTTATCTACACAAGTTACACATAATAATTTTTGTCAGTACAATTGGGTCATTCGTGGCTTTAATTAGAGGCCTTGACCTTTATTGTGCATGTAAAAAGAATCAAGCTGTGTTTCACATATCTCCTAAACGTCAAACCTATTAGTATGAGAAAAAACATATCTTGTAGTAAAATGCTTAAGGTTAGTAGTGGGTGTGTTGGGTGGGTTTCGCAGCACAGGCGAGGGTCTGGCACTTGAAAGAAATACCTTACAGGTAGCGCAGGGTCAAGATAGCAATAAATTGTTCTAAATGGGGGTGGGTGGCTTGCACGTTTATGGGGACGAACGAGCAGAAAGTGCTTAGCTCATCTTGGTTCACATGCTGGTTCTTATGCTAACAATGATCTCAGAGGAAGAAAACTGTATCATATTGGTTGTTGCAACTTTCTCTGGCTTCAGCGTGAGAATGGGAGCGCAGAGCTTTCCTTTGCAGGGGGAGTGCAAGGGTGGGGGCCAGCCAGCTGCCTGCGCACCTTATGTGTGTGTGTCTCTGTCCTTGGCTGCTGCGGTGGAAGGGGAGCTGAGCATTGCTGTACTATCGCAGTGAGGCCTGTTTACCCAAGATGGAGTCGAAAGGGGGCACAAAAGATGGATGCCCCGTGTCCTGCTCAGTAGTCCCATCTACGTAGCGGTCAACCGTGGTTAACTTTACATAAGGGCAAGGGACAACCCCACTACCGGAGACATGTGGTCCAAGCCTTGTACTGAGGAGCGTACTACGCAAGGGGGCCTGGGGACCCCTCGCTCCCTTACATTAGTTCCTGATGTCTTTCAGGACCCCTGCTTCCCTAGAAATACACATCCCTCTGATGTACACCGTGAAAGACTCCCACCGGACCCCGTCTGTTGTGTCATGACGTTTATTGGTGTCAAAAAAGGCGTTGATGTCCGCAAGGATGTCAGCCTTGAAAACAATGTCATGTAGTGCCTCAGATTTGAAGCGCCAGTAGTGTGTGTTGTAGGGTAATATCGAGTGTCACTGGGGAGTGATCTGAGAGTGTGCGTGGTAAGATCTGCATGCTGAGGTTCCTCCCCATCAGCCCGGCTGACAGGAGAAAGAGATTGATTCTGGAATGGCTGTCGTGTGCAGAGGATTAAAAAGTGTATTCCCTAGCTAATGGGTTGAGTGCTCGCCAGACATCTATTAGGCCAGCTGGGCCGATGTGTGCCTCGAGCTGGCGGGTGGCCCTAGATAGCGTCCTGTATGCAGTGCCCGATCTGTCTAGCTCAGTGTTCAGTATGAGGTTCATGTCCCCTCCCAGATAACCGGGATCCCTATGTATCTCGAAAGTAGGTTATTGATATCATCGAAGAAGTCGGGGGTGTCTATGCTTGGGGCATAAGTGTTGACCAGCAGGCATTCCGTGTTAGCCAACAAGCAGTGTAGGATCACATATCTACCCTCTCAATCTATGTGGCTAGTGCATAAGGAAAACTCCACTGATTTGTGAATTAGGGTTAGCACTCCCCTGGATTGAGAGGAGTACACTGTGTAGAATTTATTGGCTCCCCATGCCGGCGCCAGGGAGGCGGAAAGGTGCGCAAGTGCATGAGTCTCCTGCAGCAGAAGAATATTGACCCCATGTCTCTGGGCGTATGCAGTTATCCTACGAGCCTTGGTGAAATTACTGAGCCCCCGCACATTCCATGACATTAGCCTAATAGCCATGTTACAAGCTTAAGGAACATCCCAGCATCGTGTAGCATTGATTGTTGACCATGTAGTAATCTTCGATGCAGGGCTACCGTCTTCCACCCTCCAAGCCACACGCTCCTTGCCATTTTCACAATAACGTCACTCAACATTGCCACCCCCCTCCGTCACAGCCCTCCCCAACCAAGCAGTGTATAAGTCCCCACCGCAATACCTTGCGGGAGCGCGCCCTGCGGAACACGGGCGCACCTGGCTGCGTGTCCAACTGGGGCGTGTACACTGGCCGTAACATACCAAACTCGGCATTGCAGCTGCAGTGGGGGTCGCTGTTGCCGTAAACCCAACTTGAATGTGAGATTGGTGCAGCGCACCATGTATTATGCAGCAGTAACATTTAGTGCATCACAGGGAGCTTTAACAATAGGTTACACTTAGCAAAGGATAAAGGTGATGCGATGTTAATAAATACCACAAAGGAAGCGTAAACGGCGCGCTTAAATAGCGCCCATGGCGGCCCACGTGTATGGGTCCATGTTCACCTCTTGAGTCACCCGCAGCAGGCTCCTCGAGCGGGTCGCGGAGAGGAATGTGGGCCTCGATGAATTTCACTGCCTTCTCGGGTACCGTGAAGAAGTACAACTTGTTGCGATGAGTAAGCTTCAGGCGTGCCGTAAATAGCATGGCGTACTCAATTTTCCTCTCTCTGAGCAGTTTTTTCACGCCATTGAATTGCCTACGATCCATTTGCACACCCATGGAAAAGTCTGGGAAAACTCTAATGGTTTGGGATTCAAATTTCAGTTCCCCTTTCTCCCGGGTAAAGCTTAGTATGTGGTCTCTTACCCGAAAGCTCAGCACCTTGGCAATGATCGGCCTGGGGAAGTCTCCCGGTTTGGGACGTGGGGCAAGCGCTCGATGGGCGCGTTCAATCGTGAAGAACGGGGAGAGTTGGGGGTTACCCAGGAGTTCTCTCAGTAGATTCCCAACTGCCTGCTCCATCTTATCCTTCAGTGCGGACTCCGGAACCCCCACGATGCAGAGATTATTCCGGCAGGACCTGGATTCCAAGTCGTCACACTTTGCCTTAACTTGCCTCATATGCCGCACCAGTTCAGAAACAGTGTTTTGAAGAGTGTGCACGCCATCCTCGGTGGCCCCAATACGAGTCTCGGCCTCCACCAGTCTGGTGCCGTGCTGGTCCAATTTGGCTCGCATAGAAGCAACACTTGCATTTATGTCGTCCAATTTTTCGTGAAATGAGGCAAAGTTTTTCGCCATAGTTTCCATCAGGGTGGTGAGGTCAGGATGCAGGGATCCGTATGGTGGGTCAGAGTCATCCCGGCTCCTGCTTGGGGATCTTAACCTTGACTTCAATGATCCCAAACATCAACATGCTTTAGCAGTATCCAACATGCTTACCGATCTTGGATTCATCTAAAGAGTGACACAGCCGACCCATGATAAAGGTAGAACCTTAGATTGGGTGGCAGACCTTAATTGTGTAGCATCTATCAACTCTATTACTTCACAAACATGGACAGACCACTACCTTCTGTCCTTTACAATTTTAGCTAACACCCCTACCACCAAGGCCAATCTAATAGCTCCCTCACTCCTCACAAGGAACAAAAGGAATATCACGGTGGGCAAGATTTTACCATACCTAATCCCCACCCTCAACGCGTTGCCGGATTCATCTGATCCAGACACCTTATTAGATGTGTACAACGGCACCATGACTAAAGCACTTGACACAATTGCCCCACTTAAAATGCGAAAAAGTAAATCTAGAGCTTAACTGAACTCCTGGTTCACGCCCCAACTAAAATCCCTGAGAGACGAAAAAAGGAAAACGAAATGAACCTGGTCAATAGTGCTGCCCTCTACAAAAAAAGAAATAATACGTACGAAATAGGAAACCTACAATGATAGGATTCACAAAGCTAGCTCAAGCACCAAGGAACTCTTCTCCATTTTAAGAGAATTGGAATCTCCTATACCACAGACAGAAGATTGCCTGAAGGACAAACTCTGGTGCTCCAACATCCAGAATGCCTTAATGAACAAAATCTCCCTTGTCCAGAATAAGATTGCGGACAAAAGAGCCACCCTACCCATTGTAGTCAATCATGCCACTCTACCGTATCCACTCACTAAACCTCCTCAAAGTTTCAGTTTCTCACAAGTCTCTATCTTTGAGGTTGAAAAAATCATTGCCTCCCTCAAACCATCAAGGTGTCAGGGAGATAGCTGCCCAGCTCAAATAATTAAAGATGCCGCTAGAGATTTGGCTCCCTTTATCTCCAAACTAATTAATGCATCATAATCATCTGGGACTGTCCCTGGCAACTTAAAGGAGTCCTGGATCCAACCCCTCCTGAAAAAACAATCCCTGGATCCCACCATCCCTACTAATTACAGGATGATCACTACCGTACCATTTCTTCTTAAGATATTAGACAAGGTAGCCCACATCCATATACAGGAGTATCTAGAAACTAACCACCTCCTAAGAGTCTGCCAATCTGGCGCTAGGCCATAACACGGCACCGAAACGGCCCTGATAGACCTAAAAACCCAGATTCATGAACTCAAAGATGAAGGGAAAATGGCCTTGCTACTTCTTCTCGATCTAGCCGCCGCCTTTGATCTGGTGGTCCACAAGGTATGATGCAAACACCTCGCCTCAGCTGCTCATTTTTCACAGGACACCATTTCTTGGATTAAATCCTTCTTGAACAATAGGACTATGAGAGTCTTTTCTACTTCTGATGCCGCTGACCCTATCCCAATAACTTGCGGGGTGCCGCAAGGCTCCTACGTCTCTCCAACAATGTATAACATTTTCACAAATCCACTGTTCGACGACTTGGACCATCTGGGTGTCACCTACACTAACTATGCAGATGACACCCAGATCCTCATACCCTTGACTGGTAATTATGGCAAGGACATAATTTACCAAATCATTCAGGTATGGATGGCCGCCAATGGCCTATGCCAGAATGACGATAAAACAGACCTCCTGATTCTCAGAACTGTAGCCAACTTGAGCAAACCTAGCACAAAATACACCTCGTTCAATATCGATGGGAACATTATTAAAGTGGTAAAAGTGGTAAAAGAGGTAAAAACATTAGGCTTTTACCTCGACTCAACCCTCCCACTAAGTAAACAAGTGAACGCCATGGTCTCCGCGACAGCATATACTTGCAAGCTGATCAGGGCCTGCAAACCATTTCTGTCCAAAGAAAACTGTACTATCCTAGCCAGAGACCTCATCCTCTCCAAGTTGGATTATTGCAATGCACTGTACCTGGGTGCAAGCAAGATCATTGTTAAGAAAATCCAAATTCTCCAAAACAATGCGCTCCGATCAGCACTTGGCATATCTAGGAGGGAGCACATATCGGAACTGAGGAGACAGACGAAATAGCTCTCCATTAATGACAAAATTACAGTTAAAACTGTCTCCCTAACCCACAAGTGCCTCAACGATGCTGCCCCACCTTACCTCTCGGACAGAATTGTCAAAAAATCCACGTCATGCCCTACTAGGACAGTGAATTCATTCTGTCTGGTTGTCCCCAGAATCAAACTAAAAAAGGCAGGGGGAGCAGCTTCCCTGTTATTGCAGAGCAGCTCTGGAATACCCTCCCTCCCTCCTTAAAATCTGACCAACCCTTCCCTAACTTCAGGCGAAACACAATAAACTGGTTTGTAGCTAAGGACCTATGACATACCTGGTTTGTCTAAGCCTTGTCAATTTTCGCATTATGACTCTCAGACATTGTAACCTCTGCCACTGACCATTATTCTATTTCATTCTTTACCTGCATTGCCTTATCCTTGTATTTTCATGTATATACTATCTGTCGTTATTTTGTATAATTAATTGTGACCTTTGTAACTCATTCCATTGTAACTATTGTAACTCATGCCTAAAGTATACTTGTAACCGTGTGCAAATGCGCCCAGATACCCTCGGGTTTGGCGCACAATACAAATCAATAAACAAACAAACAAACAAACAGACTTAGCCAATTTGTACTGAACTCACTGCCAATGGTAATCCCTTCTGAGAATGGTGCACTGAATATTCACTTCACAGGGCTTACCCTTCTGAGCAAGAAACCCCTTAGTATGAAGCACCACAATAAAACATTGTTTTGTTACTTTGTATTGCATACATAATACTGTATGCATATATGGGTAAAGCCAGTTACCTGACCTTTGACTATCATATATGTCTGGTCATTCCCAAATATGTCCTGAAAAGTGGGCATGCATTGAATGTATCTTTGACATATCTGACAAATGTGCATGTAATTTGCATTTGATTGTATGTTATTCATTGTGCATGTGTTCTGTATAGCAAAGCCCTCAACTGTAGACAGTTACCCCTGGGGTTGAGAGGCTGATTTATGCTAGGCCTGTACAACCTTTAGTGCTGTGCCCCATAGAATACAGCTGAATTCCATTTTAAAAAAAAGTGCTCCCGCTGTCATCTAGTCATGAACATAACAATCCATGCCATGTGCCTGAACACTCTATACAACAGCTATTGTAATGCCACTCCACTAGTCATCACTGCTAATAATTGAACAGTCTTTGCATGCAATGCAATGATCTTTTTATCTCACGTCTGTTCAAACTACGGTCTGCCCAACGGCCATTTATCCCACAGCACTTGAAAGCTATAGCAATGGCAGGAAGCGCAATGTGAATGTCAAGTAACATGACATAACAAAAGATCAGGAGGTGCAAAAAACAATCAGACTCATGTTGTTAGACATGTTAATTGCATGCAGGAGACTACCCCCCGTTAGCACTTACAAGGTGTTGGGTAGGCAATTTTAAACATTCACAAGGCGGAGAGGAAAATGAAAGAGCAGAACAAGGCAAGCTCAATTTTACTCTTCCATTTTCTGTTGGTTTTATGAAAAAGTTAATTCTACCTCTAAATTAACCTTTTCCAACAGCTTTTACTATTGGAATCCTTTAGAATTTAATAGGGCCAAAACCAAGATGCATTCCGTAGGAATGCATTCATTTTATGCCTGCATGAAAATCTCGGATGTATGTCTTTGCTTCACCTGCATTCACTTTGCCACGTTTACTTCTAAATGTCTTTATTTCTCTCATGTTCTACTTCTCATAGCATTCACTTTATCATAACAGGGAGCTATCCCCCTAAAATGCTGCATCTTTTCTACCCCATATTCTTGCCCCTACCGCTGCTTGACCCAAACCCTAACTTTAAAGCTAACCCTCACCATATCCATTACCACCTTGCCAATGTAAACATAAAGGGAAGTATAATGCAAGAAGAAGTAATGTAAATGTAGACAAGGTAAGTGCAGACAACTTTTTCTGGGTGAAGTAAAGGGCGGATACTGAAAATCTCAAGCGGCAACAAAATTACCTACAGCGACAAAAACAGAGCAGGCCAGCATGGTCGAAATCATATCCCCGCTCTGTGCCCCTCCTCCACCATGTCAATGCAGCAGAATGGGGCCGAGTGTGTAATGTATGACACCTCACATTTGCGTTTCCATTTCCCACTCCGCCCCATTTAAAATGAGGCTGAATGTTTAGATGGATAACAGCCTGAGATTTGCTCCCATAAAGCTGCCTGAAAGCCCTAACATTATCTCACTGCCACTCGACTGAATGCCCAGTTACATTCAGCTTCAGAGAGGCCATTCAAAAACTGGGATTCATACATATCTCAAGGAAGCAAAGAAAGTGCTTGGGGTATGATTTTATAGGGACAATTCAAATGTTTAATAAAGGTAACCTCAGTCACACATAAAGAAACACTAATTTAAGACTATGTGCCTCATTACGAGGCTGGCGCTCCCGTTAATGAACGGTGCCGGTACAAGACCAGCACCGTTCATTACGGGATGCCTTATTACGAGGTCCCCTAGTAGGACCCGCACAGAACGTCTTGTCAGACCAGACATCCTTTGCGGGTCCAGCAAGGGGACCAAGGAGCTAATAACGGGCCCGTTATTAGCTCCATCCCCATTCCCATTGAGCCCTATGGGGGCTCAAATGGGAATGGGGATTGGTTTTGTGCATGAGGAATTACCGGGTCCTCCAAGGTTGGAATGACCCGGTCATTCCTCATTCACAGAACCCAGTACTGAACCCGGTATGGAGGCAGCCATGCCCTTATTAAGGGCATGGCTGCCTCCATACTCGTAATGAGGCCCCATGACATTGATTATAACTTTTTTTCTTTTTTCTGTTAAATGCAACTCTCAGAATGTGTTCTGTTTTCAGCCCCTTGTGTCAATTACTTCCAGGAGTGTTTATAGCCTTTTAGATAAGAAAGCTATTCCAGGCCAACATTCCATTCGCTCTGTTCCTCTAACTAAATAACAGTATTTTTTTTTTATTTTGAGAATGATCTGTGCTGTGGCTTTTCTCTACTAATCGTTTCACTCTGCAACAACAACATGATGAAGAGGTCTGTGGGACTTCCTAAGCTAATGTTTTGTTCCATCTCTGCATAGATTTTTCTGTTAGTTCAATAAAAGCTATACAAATATGCAACTTGTAAGATTATGATTATAAATTATGAATTGCACAACAGTGCAAGATAACAGATTACCTTTTTACCTTTTTTTCAACACGCATTGGACACCCCATATACTTGCAGATCCAAGCCCTAGCATAATAAACCATTGGTTACTTACACAAGAAGGTACAAGAACCCCCAGATTGTTTGGAACTACTTTATGAGTTTACCCTGCTTGCCATGTCAAGGGGCATTTGGCCTTAATACTCAGAAACCCAGAAGTCGGAGAAAATATATTAACTCATCAACCAGGCAGTAAAGCTGTTAGCTCACCCTTAGGGGAGCATGCCACAGAACACGTGCACCTACACCCATACAACATTAGCA
Source organism: Ambystoma mexicanum (assembly GCF_040938575.1). Taxonomy (NCBI): domain Eukaryota; kingdom Metazoa; phylum Chordata; class Amphibia; order Caudata; family Ambystomatidae; genus Ambystoma; species Ambystoma mexicanum. The sequence continues at coordinate 1,309,885,150 of NC_090935.1, forward strand.
AAAGTAAGTAGCAACTTCTCAGGATACAGAGGATCGAAGTGGGGAGGTCGACGCAGAGAATGTCCATCTTACATGAGGTCATCATAGTATAGGAGGGGGGTTTCAACCATAATCATACCGGGGGCTGGATTGGATTCTTAAGCACTTCTCACCCAAACCACTGGATACATGAAAATAATTAAAAGCCTAACACACGGTGGCGACTAGTGGATTTATAAAGCTGCAAGGCAAAGCGATTTGTGCAAGCAAGCCAAGTGAGCCATCCTCAAATCACTCAAGAGGGTTAGGAGAGGATTTCCCTCCTCAGGAACGTTTAAAGATAATGGAGCAACATGGTGCATTTTTACAGCACGAATTTCATGATGAATTACATAAAAAACACTGGGTTCAAAAATATGTCTATTGGAATATTGCCATACTTAAGATGCTAGATTACCAGAATTTCACAGGAAACTCATGGGTGTGCCCATCAGAAAACTGTTCCATGCTTAAACCAATCGATGCACGGTGTACACATATATATTTGCTCCATGTCATCAATGAAGCAGAGCTGGATATAGTGACCCCTGCTGACAATGGGAAAGATTTCAGTAGAAATGACACCATCATAAAATATTAAAGGGCATGAAAGAGCTATATGTCAAAATGCAGATTTAATTTAAGGTGCAAGTTTACGATTTGAGTTTTTCTTGCAAGGTAACCCTGTGGCGTTAACACGAGATCCGGCCCTGCCGGATCGTGTGTTAATACCATTAGCACTTCAGGTTACCAAAGCGGCAACCCATGGTGCTAAAAAAAAGTGTTTTCCTTCCTACAATGGGACACGTGCAGCGTCCCGTTGTGGGAAGGAGAAACCATAACCAACATGGCTGCCATGAAAAGGGAAGCAGGGTACGGAGCCCCTCTTCCCTTTCCAAGGCAGCCGTTCTGAGCAGAGAGGAGGGTGCGGCTGCAGCGGCGAGTGCTACCACAGTCGTAATAATGTACGTTTGGGGGCGGGAAGGGATTAAAAATGAAAAAAGGGGGACGGGGTGGGGGAAGATGGCGGGGGGGGGAGCTGGTCGACAGGAGGCTTGGAACGTGGGCTTACACCCGCAGTTCAAGCCTGCGTTCCTAGCCAGCTGATTGGCTGGCTGCCCCCCTGCCGGGTGCTAATATTAATTAATTTTTTTAAATAAAGATGCACTTGATGCTGCCCCAATACCTTTGCACTAGACCCCTGGATCTCACAATATAGTCATTCACTTCTCGCTGAATAAATGGTCCCAAATACCCATGCAGTGTCTTCAGAAAGAAATGTTATTCGTTGTTTATTTAAATGAAAGTAGCTGTTTAATGCTAAGGCAGCTGTAGTTCTGTGTAAGCATTCGGTTGGTTACATTTTCGTTCATCACTTCTGTCTTTAATATCACATCCTCATAGGCTGTTTGGCTTTTAGTCTGGTTGTGATCCCAGACAATCTGCAGAGAATCAGCTACTGGTGACAGCATCTGTCACTCATGAAACGGAAACGGAAGCCACTGCAGCAGAGGAGCCTTTTGTTTGCTCTCCCCTGTCAAAAGCACATTGCTCGGCAATGTGCACTCTCCAATGTGGAGGGTCCAATGAAGCGGCTTCAGCAGCCTGACCTGGCCCACAGATCTTATATTTGGATCATTGACTTTTTTGTGGTGGCCGTTCATCCCATTTTTTTACTATGTTTTTTTTAATGGAAACAAGCCCCTCATAAACCCACCACATCCACCCCCACTACTCCAAAAATCAATATTAAATGTACCCTTAATCAGCTACCCTTATAAAAATACTGAAAAAGTGCAGGAGAGATGGGGCTGTAGAGAGGCAGATGTACGCGTCATCTCTAGTGCCCGCCTCTCACCTCTGTCATACTGGAAAATAACAGGAATAAACTGTGCATGACACTAGGTATCATCTTAATACCGCATCGCAGATACAAGAGACGTAATGCACTCAAGACAACCGTATCGAATGTACCCTCACACTGACATTTTGAAAAGATGTCTGCATACATCATTGGACATAGAAGAGCTATCGCTGTAATCAGGCAAGAGCAAAGTGACTTCATAAAGAGAAGACACAAGGACACACTGAAACGATATGCAAACACTTAAAGAATGAATATATAACTGAATTAACAAAGTCAACATTTATGCGAATATGAAGAAATCATATACACTAAGAAGATAAGTGAGAAGAGAATCAGTAGATGTATATAGGCAGAAACGCAAGGTAGATGAGACATATAGAAGCTTGCTGCAGTAGAAAATATAACGCAAGCAAAGCGGCCATGATGAAAAGATGGATGTTGGTTTCTCCTAGCAGTAAGCTAAGATGCCTGAAGGAGAGAGACCGAGCCTGCAGGAGCTGACAGGTTCTGGAATAACAGCTTTGTGCGAGGAACAAAGAATATCTTTTTGGCTTAGGATCAAGGATGCCACATCAAGAGGCAACTGCAAGGCACAAGGGGAGTCAAAGAGGATAAGCTACATACGCATGACATATTTCTCTAAGATTAAGTAAATGAGAGAATATTTGCAAGTGCCAAGTATTGAACAATCAAAGATGCAGAAAGCATATGCAAGACAGAGCAACCGAGTCTCCAGAGGCCAAGAGGAGTAATAGCACCCAGTATAATTGAATTAAATAGTACTAAATAAAAGGTCAGAATAGACAAAATTGTGGTCTCCTCATAAGTGGTGTGAGATTGGAAAACAAGACCTATTCATTAAGCTCCAGACGAAGATAGCGATGTACCTACACTGCCTTAAAAGTCCCAAGAAAGAGAACAGTCAGCAAGGTCAACTACAAAGAAGAAGCCTTGGTTTAGGGCCTAACTGATGAGAGATGATAGGCTAATTGGCCGACTGGGCAGTGGTCTGACATTGTTTCCCTCACCTGGGTCTCGTTTTGCTTACATGCTCCTAATGAGCCAAATGCCCAAGTTTGGGAGGGAATGCCAACCAATCATGAGGGCCTATGTAGCGATGAACCATACATTGTTGCAAGGGCCAATCTGCTGCTGTTATTCTGCTATTAATCTGTATTATACATAGTTAGAGTTAGTTCAAGGCGTGCCTACCAGATAGATGGCAGCCAATTATGTTACTAACACCTAAACAAAGTATAGTTTTTACTCTTTGCCACGTAGGGTGATGTAATTGTGTAATTGAAATGTAATTGAGAGTGTAATTGAGAGTGAGTGGGCTGCAATTTGTTTGTTCACCAGGTTTCCCTACTTTATGTGATCTGATAATAAAGTAGTATTTTTCCATATTCTTTGAGTCTGTCTGGTTATTTGGGTCTGAGATTGTTTATTGGAAATTACATCTGGCACTTGGAATGCTCCAGGTGGTACTGCACATGGTAAATCTGATGTGCGTGTGCATGTTATTCCAGAGCCAGGGTGTGTGGCAGGAGAAGGCATGTTTTCTGGTTCTTTCCTTCTTGCATCTCTCAGATTCTATTCTGGCAATGTTGTATCTTCTTGTGCGGCAGTGGCCTCCAGAGCTGATGTGTTCAGCCAGGTAAGATGCAGCCTGTTTGTTTTATCCTTGAATGTGATCCACACCATTTTGAAGGTTATGTGAGTTTGGATGGGTGACAGTCTATCTCTGTGACGGTTGGGTGGTACGGTCATATTTCTTCAAACCTGTGATGAGAAGGGCTGTGCTGTGTAGGACAGCTTTCAGTGAGGCCATGAATGAGGTTGGACCTCTGGTAAAACTGTGTTGCCCCCGTCTAAGTTTGCATGGGCCAGTGCCTGGACGATGGGTTTTAAGTATGTGGCAGAGATTAAATGCTTGATTTTCGAGAGCGCTAGTACTGTGCTGTTTAGGTTTTTTTCATGATGCAGTATTTGAAGACCGTTTGCTGTTGATGATGAAGCTGTAGGATTTAATCCTGCATGTGGTGTAGTACCTTAGAGAATACAGCACATGGCCTCTGAACAAACACAAGATTATACCTAAGGTGTGTTTCTCTTTCAATACAAAGAATAATAAGAGTTGGTTTTACTATGTTCTCCCTAATTCCACACCCCTCAAACTAGTCTATCTCTCTGTAGCACTGCTGCGCTGCCTATCTAAAAGGATAGAAACAAATCCTTATTTACAAGTATTAACTGATTGACAATGTGCAACAGCTCATTACCTTCTTATATAGAGAACACTAATAACTGACTTCATTGTCTCCGAAATGTCCCTTCTTTAATTTGCGAGCAAGCATCCTAGTAGACACACTGTCATGTAAAAAAGCACATACAAAAGTATCCCTGTTAAATGAATTACTTTTTCCCAATGTACACCAATACATTGCAGTATGACTTCACTACTGCGTCAATTGGTTTCTGCTCAAAAAGACTGCCCGGCTTTCCTCAGGACCGGTGAATGTGTGCCTGCTTGGGGATAAGGCCAATCACTTCACTCATCTTTGTCTTTGTTTTCTTTTCATCAATGACACGGGCAATGCCTGTAACATATCAAGAGTCCGGAAATATCCACTTATAGGTTGTAAGTAGTATTTGTAGTAAGTGCAGTGTGAGGAATTCCACCATCCACACAGTGGGTGTGCGCTCGCCTGTGCTTTTTAAAAATATGCATTTAAATGGAATTATGGTAGACCAACCTGAGGAAAATGTGTAGGGCTAATCCACACACATTTTCCTATGCTCACACCACGACAAATTCATAGACCTGTGTACTCTGGGTGGACACAGCCTAGAGGCACAGTCTGCCCTGTCATATTTAGCTGGAATGTGACAGCCAGGAGTGCACCATGTCATCTCCAGGAAAGGGGAGGGCCAGCCTTCCCCTTGCCATGGCCAGCCTGATTAACTAACAAAGGCTCCATGGAACCGCTGTTTTATTAGGCCCTGCATCTGGTGGTAGCAAGTAACATACAAATTAGAGGGTACTTCAAACAGGTCCACATGGGGCCTGGCTGCAGAGGTTAACAAAGGAGAGAGGAAACCCAACAACATTTAATATGTAACAGTGTTAACCTGAAGCCATCTCCCGCCCTCAGTATCAATGACAGTGAACTGTCATGTCTGGGCTCATCTTTACAGTAGGCCACCGCGGTAGGAGGACCCCATTCATAAGGTCCAAGGTCCAAGAATGTGGTTTGCGGGAGCCAGAGAGTGTGGTCACGCTGCAGGTAGACCAAGGTAGACTTGCCGCTTTAATCAGGAACCACCGAAAGGTCGATTAACCAGAGAGACTGTTTGATCAACAAACAGGAAGATGGGTGGGGCATTGAATCACACGTTTTCACCCCTTTACCTCTCCTGTTGCAAAGCACTCTGGTTATGACCTCACGAATACAGGAGGTTGTTGGTAGGTGTGATGCTGGAAATGCATCGGAGGGACAGGGACTCCGTATCCTTGTCCTTTACTGCCTGTTATTGTGTGTTCTGTCGTGTTTTCTGTGCAGGAGTTCATGTGGGACTCCTGGCGATGCAGCTCTCTCTTTTGGTTTGCTGTACAGACCCATGGTATACCCTTATGGCACCCATGGGTGAGGGTACAACCTTGTGCCCCTAGTGTATGTTTTTGGGCACCTGTGTGTGGCCCACAGAGCAGGGTATGGGCTGGTGGCAGCTCAGTGCTGAATTTGACAGGTGCTTTGTGTATCCTCCATTTTGGGATATCCAGGCCCTGCCATTGGAATCAGATGATTCCTGACCGGAAACAAGATGGCTCCTGTGGCCTCTTGCTTTCTATTGCCTGTTACCTTGTTTTCCCAAAGTTCTTGGAAGCCCTGACTCTGTCCCGCCCCCCTGACTGGCTGTTGGGTGGAAGTTCCATATATGGTGTTGTTGTGAAGTCCAGGCCAGACTGGCTGGAGCCTTCCCAGTGACTGTATGTTGTCGGTACACCCCGCGGGTGGGACCTGGGTGAATGGAGTGTGTGACCAATATGCACTTCTTGTTGTGGATGTCTGGTTTCTGGTGTCTGACACAATGACTGAGACAGCCCTGCCTGAAACTGGTATGAATGGTGTGTGTAGTGTTGAATGGCTGGGTACTTGTCCCAATACACATTCCTTGTTGTGAGTGCCTGAGAGGGAGGAGTATGGCCTGAATGCACTGTATGCCTGATTGGCTGACTGACTGCATGAATGCCCTTCTGTATGATTGGCTGCTGAGTGTGACCCAGCAGTGTGGATGAGAGACAGAATAGTATATCTGAGGACCTCTCACCACTGGGAAGTGTTCAGAAGCTGAGTTGACACTTGAAGAGTAACTGGAACTGCTTATCGTTGACGCCCAGCTGGAAGAAGAACTGCTGATGCATTTGATTCGACCCAATCCAAAAGCTGTCGAGTTCATCAAGGGCTGATCTGAGAGAGGACCTGGTTAGGTGCCCTCTTCCCGTGCTCTGAGGGACCATCGAGCACCGCTAACCTTCGCTGAAGCTCCCTGGAAGTCAGACCCTCGAAAGGCTGCCGACCGGAGACGGGGACCGCCGAGGAGAACGAAGTAAAGCACCCGGACATCGACGCCGTCGAAGTCCATTGCCATAGACCAGGGTTCGGAGTATCGCCGTAACCGCTGGAGGCCCGTCGGAGCCGTGTTGCCCAGAAGAGGCGACCGCTTGACTCCGTGCTGCCGACGACCGGAGCCGCACGCTCCTTTGCCTAAGACTTTTGATTCACGGATGCGCTCGTCCACACCGCTGCCCGCCTTATGCCGCCAGAGAAGGCCAGGCCGTTGATGCGCCGAGGAGCATCCGTCGGTGGGTTTCCCGCCACCTGAAGACCACAAAGACTTCACCGACTCGACGCCCTTGTCGGGCCACAGTTCTTCAGAAACTCTTTGCCGTCCTGAACTATCAAACACTGAGGTTCCCCACGCACCTCATCCTTGCAGGATGTCACCGACAAGCACCGCCTGGATCAACGCCGTGGTCTCGGCACCATCAAACTTTTCATCGACGCTGTCGATGCCAAGTTCACCTTCTTCGACGCCTCTCAACGATCCGTGGCTCCTGCTTTAAAGGGAGTCACTCAAGAAGGATCAATCGACGCCTCCTCGAAGAACTCTGCTCTTTCAAGTAAATAGGGGGGTAGAAACCTTGTAGAAGGAAATAAGAGTTATAGAACAACATATGGACTGGGCTTGTGACATACCTTTAATTTACAGGTTGCCCAGGTGGGGGGGATCTCCACACAGAATTGTGCCTAGTTGGTAGGGGTCATTATTCTGCCCATTGTTCTAACCAACTGCTTTCCTCCTATATCTATTGTTGGTTACTTTTATTCCTTGATCTGCGTGACATTTGACCAGAGTATAGTTGATGCACTTTAATGAGATCTGATAATAATTGTGGTACCACTTTAGAACTGTATATATTTGCCATTGTGGATTTTGTGATAGTGTACATAACCTTGAATATTAATTATATAAAGACTGTGTTTTAACTAATACAGTGTGTGGACATTCCTTTGCGGGGGATTGGGGACCACACTGTACTTAAGAACCAGCCTGCATCACCTCCTGAGAAACTAGGCCTTGATTGCTCGACCAGCGCTACACTATAGAGAATCTTGGCTGGGGTCCTCTGTGCCTCTCCTCTGCCATATAGAGAGCAGGACTACAGACACCCCCCTCCAGGCTTTACACTGGTGGCAGTGGTGGATGCTTATGGTTTTAAGAATCAGTGTATAACCGTGCCGCTTACAAAATATCTGCACTTTGTTAAATTGAGATTTAGTTGTGTACAAGATAACTGCATTATAAGCAATGGAGTCTATTGCAAATGGTAAATTGACTAGGATGAGCTTAGATGCTCTCCAGAGTGCTTGTGAAGCCAGGGAGTTAGACTTTATGGAAAAGTCTAGGGCTGAGCTGATAGCTGCCCTGGTGGACTACCAGACTGATGGTGAAACTCTTGATGAGGGGGGGGAATGCAACCAATGAGGTCTGCGCCTGTGGGGTTATCACTGAATCTGATTCTGGGAATGCCACCATTCCTGCTGCCTCTGTTCCAAACACCAACACTGCCCTTCATGGGGAAGCCCTGAAGATTGAACTTTTAAAATTGGAGCTACAACGGGAACAGTTAGCCTTTCAATACAAAAAGCTGGAAACAGAAGCTGAGTTGAAGAAAGAGGAGTTGGCACAGCAAATGATACTCAAAGATAGGGACACTGAGCACCAAAAAATCCAGCTAGAGAAAGCTAAAGTGGAGACTTCAGCTAAACCAGTTGAGCGTGGCAGGTCCCCAGCCACCAAGTTTATGAAAGATTTGGTTGGTGCGTTTGTGGAGAGTTCAGATATCCTCCAGTGGATTGAAGCGTTTGAATTGGCTTGTGCAATTCATGATGTTGATAAGAGAGATTGGGGTAAGTGTTTGTTAAGCAGAGTGCCTCAGACTTCATATGAATGTATTCTGAAACTGAGTGTGGAAGAAACAGGTCAGTATGAGTGCATGAAGTCTGCTTTGATTGCTAAGTTTGGCAAGACACCTACCCAATACCTTAAAAGGTTCAAGGATTTTAAGAAAAGAGAGAATTTGTCTTGGATTGACTGGGTGAGTTCTGCGCACATGAACATGATGGGGTGTATTGGTGGTTACAAAGTGAAAACGTTTGTTGAATTGTCTCACCTTTTGTTTTTTTAGCATTTTTCTGAAGCCTGTTCACCAGGGCTGCATCAGTATGTTGCTGACCAGAACATTTTGAATCCCTTTCAGTTGGGTAGGTTGGCTGACAAGTGGGTCTCCCACCGGGTGTCCCCTAAGGACTCCAGTGGGAAGGACAAGGACAAAGAAAAGGGGACCGCTCAGAAAGCTGAGGAGTCCCAGTGTTCTGATCTTGATGGTCGTGCAGATTATTGAACCTCCGTCCCCAAGTACCACACAGACAGAAAGGATACACTGTCTGTGTAATCTTTGAGGCCACAGGTGTGTTGAGCTGTCAATCAGGTAGCAGGAACGCCGGAAGGACCCCTGACCGCTGCAAGGCAATGGTTAATGGTTAAACAGGAGCAGTGCAATTGATACGGGTAACTGGTAACAATCAGTATTAACAAGGCTTACCCAGGAGTGTTGCTAGTAGGGTCCTAAATGTGGTAAGAGCCACAGATGGGTGGTGGTGGTGAAATAGGCGTTCTGCACGACTAGAAGGTGGGACACACCTGGGTCTGATGTAGATGGACCAGCAAGGCAAGAAGGTCAAAACCAAGTTCCAAGATACTAGATTCAGAGAGGATAATCCAAAGGCAGTCCAAGAGAGTTCCAAGGTCAAGGTGCCAGGGAAACAAGGTGGAATCCAATAAACAGAAATCCGAGGGGCAGGCAAGACAAATCCAAAGAACAGTCCGAGGTCGCAAAATCCGTGATCAGAAACAGGTAAATCAAAGCGCTACACAATCCTCAAGAGATCAGCTGTGAAGCGCTGTACCCACGTTGCCAAGATGCTTTTAAACTGATTCAGTAACCACGTGATGTGTCTCATGAACGTGTGAGATGTGACGTGATCACGTGGTCACGGGACGCTGGATGTTCGTTGCCGTGGGAGTCTCCATGGGCGTGACCAGCCGTGAGCGCGTCTCCATGGTAACTGCCAGCGAAACAAAGGACGGTAGACGCCGGGGCTACAGGCTGGTGTCCTCCTACGCCAGGCAAACTGCTGGTTCTTTCTATGTGCAGGGACTGCTCTTGTTGTTAGGTGTGGTGTGGGGCTTGTGGTTGTGCGGTTCTTAATGGGGCGAGCAACGGGAGACGTGACAGAGCCCCCCCTCAAAGGCCCACGACCCCGTGGGCTGGACGGGTTATCCCGATGAAAGCAAGCAACTAGACGTGGGGCATGGATGTCCCGGGCGGGAACCCAGGAGCGTTCTTCAGGGCCATACCCCAACCAGTCAACCAGATACTGGAGGTGACCCCTACAGAGACGAGAACCCAGAATAGCACTGATCTCATATGTATCCGGGGAGGAAACAGAAACAGGGGCAGGAGATTGGACCAACTGGGTGGCAGAAAGACAGGGCTTGAGTAGGGAAGTGTGGAACACCGGGTGGATATGCCAGGAAGAGGGAATAGAGAGCCGTAGGGCTACCGGGTTCAGAACATGTGAAATCTTGTAGGGACCGACAAACCGGGGTAACAGTTTCCGGCAACCAGGGATCCGCAAATGGCGAGTCGACAGCCAAACACGGTCCCCAACCTGATATACAGGAGCCGCCACCCGTTTCTTGTCGGCCTTGGTTTTCATAGAGGCTTGGGCTTCCCGCAAATGAACCAGTGTCTGGGCATGGATAGATTCCAGATCCCGAGCACAGAAATTGGCGGCGGGAGTGGAGGAGGAAGAGAAATCGGGGAGAGGGAGAGAACGAGGATGCTGCCCATAGAGCGAATAGAAGGGGGAGAATCCGGTGGACGAATGCCAGGCATTGTTGTATGCGAATTCGGCCAAATGGAGCAGGTTCAACCATGTATCCTGATACTGAAGGGTCAGGCATCGCAGGTACTGTTTGAGAGCCTGGTTTACCCTCTTGGTCTGGCCATCGCTCTCCGGGTGGTAGGCTGAGGAGAAGCGGGCATCAATGCCAAGGATCTTGGTAAGGGCCTGCCAAAAACGGGATGTGAACTGTGTACCGCGATCGGATACAATGACTTGTGGAAGACCAAAGAGACAGAAGATTGACTTGAAAAATAGTTGGGCCAGTACAGGGGCTGAGGGAATCCCGTGACAAGGAATGAAACGGGCCATCTTAGTATAGGAATCGACTACCACCCAGATGGAGTCGTACCCTTGTCTGCGAGGCAAATCTGTAAAGAGGTCCATAGAGACCGTATGCCATGGTCTGGGAGGAATAGGTAGGGGTTGAAGGAAACCCACGGGACGACCCCTGTGTGTCTTGCACTGTGCACAGATGGAGCAAGTGTTTACATAATGTTGCACGTCGCGTCTCATAGATGGCCACCAACACCATCACTTTAGTAACTCCAAGGTGCGATGCTGTCCAGGGTGCCCATTGATGGCCGCGTCGTGAGACTAAGAAAGTGCCTGGTTACGTACATCGCTAGTGGGGAGGAATAACTTATCATGTATGAAGGGCAACCCTTCCTGAAGTTCCAAATCCCATTCTGTTAGTGCTTGTGGATGATGTGAAACCCACTGTCGGATGAGAGTTAGCATGGAGGGAGAAGGAGTACACATGCATATGACATGACCTTCGTTCAGAAGAGTATCTGGGTATAGGGGCAAAGAATCCCCTCCGGGTGAGCGAGATAAAGCATCGGCCTTACCATGTGAAAGCCCTGGTCTATGGTTTACCACAAAGTCATAGGCGGCAAAAAACAGGTGCCAACGCACTTGTCTGCTGTTCAAACATTTAAGGGAGGCCAGGTCCTGCAGGTTTTTGTGATCTGTGTAAACCACGGTTTGATGTTTGGCCCCAATGAGATGGTGTCGCCAGGTCAGTAATGCATCCTTAATGGCCAGTAACTCCTTCTCGGTGACTGCGTAATGGGACTCGGAAGGTGTAAATTTCCTTGAGTGGAATGCTACGGGATGCAACTGACCCGTGGAGGGACAGGGTTGGGAGAGCACTGCGCCTAATACAAAGGAAGAGGCATCGGCCTCCACAACAAACGGGAGTTCACGTCAGGATTCTGTAGTACAGGAGCTGTGGTGAACCTAGCTTTGAGTGTTTCAAAAGAACGCTGATGTTCTGAGGTCCAACAAAACTGGACCCGAGGACTGGTCAAGGCAGTCAGTGGTGAAACAATGGATGAAAAACCGGCAATGAAACGCCGATAAAAGTTGGCAAAGCCCAAAAACGAATGGAGCTGTTTGAGACAGGTTGGAGCGGGCCAGTCGATGATGGCACGGACTTTGGACATGTTCATGGATAGACCTCCAGGTGTAATAAGAAAGCCTAGGAACTCTACTTCCCTAGTATGAAACACACATTTCTCGGGTTTGGCGTACAAGGAATGTCTTTTTAGCCGAGTTAGGACTTCTGTGACATGGCCTATGTGTTCCTCCAGTGATGACGAAAATATCAATATATCGTCTAGGTAGGCCACAACAAAAACGTCTAAGACGTCAGAGAATACCTCGTTAACAAAACGTTGAAACGTAGCGGGGGCATTGCAGAGACCGAAAGGCATTACAGTATACTCGAACAGCCCTTGTCGAGTACAAAATGCCGTCTTCCACTCGTCTCCACTACGCATACGAACCAAGTTGTACGCCCCCCAAAGATCCAACTTAGTAAAGATGGATGCCTTTGTCAATCGGTCTAATAGCGTGGAGATGAGGGGTAAGGGATACCGATTCTTGATGATAACGGCGTTCAATCGTCTGTAATCAACACAGGGACGTAAGTCACCCTCTTTCTTGGGCACAAAAAAAATCGGACTAGCAGCTGGAGAGCTAGAGGGTCGTATGTGACCTAAGCGTAGGGCTTGTTTGGATTTATTCCTTGAGTACTAACTCTTCCGATGGAGATAAGGAGTATATTCTGCCCTTTGGTATAGTTGCCCCAGGAACCAAATCAATGGGGCAATCATAGGGTCGATGTGGTGGTAGGCCTTCTGCCGTGACTTTGTCAAAAACCTCTTGGAATTCATGATAGACAGTGGGAATCCCAGCTCTAATGGCCCCCACAGTGTGTGGGACGTTCATAGATGGATCTGTCTCTTCAAGGCTGGCGGAGGCTATAGCCCTAAGGACAGTGGCCGGGGATGAAATCGTAGCGGACTCGATCAAACAGAAGTGTTGGCAAACTTCAGATTCAAAGGTGACCTGTCCATTGCCCCAGTTAATCAAGGGATTGTGTTGTTTGAGCCATGGAATGCCTAAAATGATACCGAACTGCGGCGTGGAAATGAGGTCAAACGCTAGTGTCTCTTGGTGCGTGCCCTGAATCACCACTAACATGGGAGCGGTCTGGTACTCAATGGGACCAGAGACAAGTGAGGTACCATCGACCGCTTGTACCGGCTCTGGATACTTTTTCTTGATCAAGGGTAGATTAAGGTCGTGAGCCAGCGAAATATCAATAAAGCAGCCAGTGGCCCCAGAGTCAATCACAATCTGTACTGAGTGTACCAAATCTCCAGCTGGCTTCAGCTGGGCCTGGACCGTAATCGGTCTGATGGGACCAAATGCAGGTTCATTGGGGGTCAGAGAAGGACTCGCCCGTACCCCCATGCCTAGGGGCGAGCCTTCTGAAAACCCGATGTTTTATTTTTAGGGCGGCAAGGACATTCTTTAACATAGTGTCCTAAAGTACCACAGTAGAAACAAGCGTTATCGGTTCTCCAACGTTTCCGTTCGGCCTGCGTGATGGGACTCCGGATCTCGCCAATTTGCATGGGTTCTGGAGCAGAGACGGATGGGGGTGGGGATGTCTGATTGGAAAAAGCTGTCTCTGCTTTCCTCTCAGACCTGCGAGCGTCCACCTGTAGGGCCAGATCCACTAACTCAGGGAAGACTGAGAGAAGAGCCGGTACTACAGAAAGAGCGTCTTTCATGTGGCTACAGAGACCACGGTAGAACACTATGGCTTTCTTTTCTTCAGGCCACGAGGTCTCTGCAGCCAGTTGATTGAAACGTGTGATGTAATCAATCAGAGTTTGTTTTCCCTGTGTAAGATCAAGCAATTCCAGGTCTCGGGATTGTGCCTTATGCCTGGTGTCAAAAACTTTTGCCATTTCTGTCACCAGTAAATCGAAATTATATAGAGCAGGATGATCACTCTCTAATAACGGGTTCGCCCAAATGGCCGCTACACCTGACAGGTGAGAAAGAAGGAAAGCTGCCTTGGTAACAGAGTCAGGAAAAAGCTGGGGTCTACACAAGAAGTGAAGTTTGCACTGGTTGAGAAAGGTACGATATTTCCTGGGATCCCCCTGATAACGTTCGGGGGCAGCAAGAGGAAAGGAGGTTGGAAGAACCACTGGAGTGGGGACTGTGGTTGCTGTGGATGGATGTGCAGGCGGATCTGGGGGGGTGGGGTCGCCAAACTCGGCATCTGCGGGTAAAGGGGCACGTGTGCTTTGTAGGGCATCGAGTCTATGGTGGATAGCCGTTGTGGCTGCGGCCATGTCGGTCCTAAGGGCCGCAACCGCTTGCATTAGAGCGGCCACAGGGTCCCCGGAGGAGGTATCCATACTCTGGACGACCAGGAAGGCTTCACAGTCTGTTCTGATCTTGATGGTCGTGCAGATTATTGAACCTCCGTCCCCAAGTACCGCACAGACAGAAAGGATACACTGTCTGTGCAGTCTTTGAGGCCACAGGTGTGTTGAGCCGTCAATCAGGTAGCAGGAACGCCGGAAGGACCCCTCACCGCTGCAAGGCAATGGTTAATGGTTAAACAGGAGCAGTGCAATTGATACGGGTAACTGGTAACAATCAGTATTAACAAGGCTTACCCAGGAGTGTTGCTAGTAGGGTCCTAAATGTGGTAAGAGCCACAGATGGGTGGTGGTGGTGAAATAGGCGTTCTGCACGACTAGAAGGTGGGACACACCTGGGTCTGATGTAGATGGACCAGCAAGGCAAGAAGGTCAAAACCAAGTTCCAAGATACTAGATTCAGAGAGGATAATCCAAAGGCAGTCCAAGAGAGTTCCAAGGTCAAGGTGCCAGGGAAACAAGGTGGAATCCAATAAACAGAAATCCGAGGGGCAGGCAAGACAAATCCAAAGAACAGTCCGAGGTCGCAAAATCCGTGATCAGAAACAGGTAAATCAAAGCACTACACAATCCTCAAGAGATCAGCTGTGAAGCGCTGTACCCACGTTGCCAAGATGCTTTTAAACTGATTCAGTAACCACGTGATGTGTCTCACGAACGTGTGAGACGTGACGTGATCACGTGGTCACGGGACGCTGGATGTTCGTTGCCGTGGGAGTCTCCGTGGGCGTGACCAGCCGTGAGCGCGTCTCCATGGTAACTGCCAGCGAAACAAAGGACGGTAGACGCCGGGGCTACAGGCTGGTGTACTCCTACGCCAGGCAAACTGCTGGTTCTTTCTATGTGCAGGGACTGCTCTTGTTGTTAGGTGTGGTGTGGGGCTTATGGTTGTGCGGTTCTTAATGGGGCGAGCAACTGGAGACGTGACACCCAGAAGCAATCACAGTCGAATAACCCAAAACCTTCCTCTCCTAAGACCCAAAAATCTAGTGGGGATAAGTCATCTCTGGGTGGGAATAAGAGTAGTGGTCCACTTGCTGCAAAGCAGACTCCCAGTGGTTCCAGTACCGTACGCCACTTGTTGGGAATGTGGGGCTCCGGATCACAAGAAAGGTGACTCCAAGTGTAAAGGTAAGGCACTTAGAGCCTGTCAGCATGAGCTACCCTTGCCCCATGTCTGAGATGGAGGCCCCCGTCCTCCCCTCCTCTACACGAATCACCTTTGGTGCTCCTGTAGAGATTTCCTTAGTGTCCCTTCGGGCCTGGGACCAGTACGCGGAAGTACTGGCGACTATCCCACAGAACACCCGTAGGTTTTTGAGAAGTGTCCTCTTGAATGGCCAGCCTTCTACTGACTTGAGAGACACTGGGGCAAGCATGGCAGTGGTGGACAGGACCCTGCTCAAACCCGAGGACTATGTAGGTGCTCCTCTGAGAACCACCAGGGTAGCTGGTGGGCCTCCTAAATTATCACCTGTAGCCTTAGTCACACTCATGATTGGAGACAAGACAGCAAAGCTTCCTGTTCTGGTTCAGGACAATGTCCCTGCTAACATTTTGTTAGGTAATGATCTAGAAGAGTTGGGGTTGGTCTCTGATGGTCTCCCCATGACTGCTGCTGCAGTCACTAGGTCACAAGTGACACAAGGGTCTTGCTGTGAATCAGGTACCCGAGCCAAAGGCGAGGCCTAAGGCAAGAAGACGGAAGAATAAAATGGCCACCTCTGTGAAGGGGGAGCCTTCTCTTCCTGCTGTTCCTACAGCACCCATTGGGATCCATGCTCTGGACGGGCTGGGTCCAGTGGAAATCCCAAACTCAACTCCTGAGGGAGAAGAGACAGAAGACTCTCCTGTGGGAGAGGTTCTCAACCCGGAGGACCACCCTGATCTTCAATGCCTGCTGGCTGTAGGGGGACCCTCCCGGATGGACTTCTGTAAGGGACAGAGAGAGTGACACTCTCTCGAGGGCTTGAAGAAACAGGCCCTGTCCCAGGCACAGGGAGAAGTGTCTAAGACATTCCGGATCTATTGGGTGGGTGAGCTCCTTGTTAGTGGGCCCACTAAGCCTGAACCTGGTGCCCTTAAGAGGTTTGTGGCACCCCAGGTTTACAGGCCCTTCCTGCTGCAGTTGGCGCATGAGGTGCCCTTAGCTGGTCATCTTGGTACCAAGAAGACTAAGCAGAGGCTGTCTGAACATTTCTACTGGCCTCCGATGGGAGTAGAAGTGGAGTCCCACTGCAGGACCTGCCCAACTTGTCAGTTGTCGGGCAAGACTGGAGGCAGTGTCATTACCCCACTGCAGCCATTGCCAGTGATTGGCACCCCATTTGAGAGGGTGGGCATTGACAGTAACGGTCCCCTTGACCCGCCCACTTCAGGTGGACATCAGTTCTCATCCTGGTCTTGGTTGATCATGCCCCCAGGTACCCTGAGGCTATACCCCTTTGGACTGTTACTGCCAAGGTGGTTGCCAAGGCTCTCCAGGGCATTTTTACCCAGGTTGGATTCCCTAAGGAGGTTGTCTCTGACAGAGGATCCAACTTCATGTCTAGTTACATGAAAACCATGTGGAAAGAGTGCAGGGTAATCTACAGGTTCTCCACCTCTTACCATCCTCAGACCAATGGTCTGATTGAGAGATTTAACAAAACTCTCAAGGGCATTCTAGGCAACTTTGGGAGAGCCCCTAAGGAGGAAATGGGATCCCCTCCTGCCATGCCTGCTGTTCGCGTACAGCGAAGTACCTCAAGAGGGTATTGGTTTCAGCATCTTTGAGTTACTCTTTGGACATCCCGTGAGGGGGTCCCTTGCCTTGATCAGAGAAGGTTTGGAGGCCACCCCTCCAGGTCCAGCCAAGCAAATGGGGGACTATGTGTTAGGCCTCAGACGGAGGATGACACAGATGATGGGTCAGGCAACAGCAAATCTCAAGGCCAACCAGGAATTGAATAAGTGCTGGCATGACCTTAAAGGCTTGCAAGTGGATTGGACTCCGGGACAGGAAATCCTTGTGATGGAGCCTACCAAGCCTAGAGCTTTGGCAGACAAGTGCACTGGACCCGTCAGGATCATCTCCAAGGTGGGCAAAGTCAATTATCTGGTTGACATGGGAGTCCCGGGGTTAGCCCCTCAGGTATTCCATGTTAACAGGCTCAGGCCTTTCCACAGGCGAGCAGAAGTCTCATGTCTCTTGCTAGCTTCAGAGCAAGAAGAGGATGAGAGCGAGCCCCTTCCTGATTTGCGGCATAGCAACCCTCAGGATGGCTCAGTGGAGGGAATACATCTCTCCAGATCTGACGACAGAGCAGCAGAAGGCCTGCAGGGCTTTGCTCCGGCAGTATGCCTCTCTGTTTTCACTGACACCAGGCCTTACACCGTGGTGTAGGCACGAAATTGACACTGGTGACGGTGTGCCTGTCAAAAGCAGGTGCTGCCATATGTCAGATACCGTTAAGAACCACATCCAGGCTGAAGTCGCCAAGATGTTGGATCTGGGTGTTATTGAACCCTCAACCAGTCCCTGGTCCAGTCCCGTGGTCCTTGTCCCCAAGGCAAGTTCCCAGGCAGGTACCAAGGATTGGAGGTTCTGTGTGGACTACAGAGGAGTCAATGCCATCACGAAAACCGACGCGCACCCATTGCCCAGGGCTGATGAGCTTGTGGACACCATAGGTGCTGCCAAATTTGTGAGCACCTTTGACCTTACCTCAGGCTATTGGCAAATAGCTCTGACGGACCATGCCAAGGATAAAACGGCGTTCTCAACACCAGAGGGGCTCTACCAGTTTAGGGTCATGCCTTTTGGGTTGAAGAATGCCCCTGCCACCTTCCAGAGATTGGTCAGTCATGCGCTCAGTGGGCTGGAGGCCTTTTGTGTGGCCTACTTAGATGACATTGCCCTCTACAGTTCCACCTGGGAAGAGCATTTGACACATCTGGATAAGGTGTTGCAGGCTTGGAAAAGGGCTAACCTCACTATCAAGGCCACCAAGTGCCAGATAGCTCAGGGGAAAATCACATATCTTGGTCATGAGGTAGGAGGGGGTCAAATCCAACCACTCCCCAATAAAGTACAGCATGTTCAGGACTGGGAGACTCCCACTACTCAAACCCAGGTGAGAGCCTTTTTGGGACTCACTGGGTATTCTCACAATTTCAAACAGCCTAGGAAGGTTAATTGGACTGAAGACTGTCAGAGGGCCTTTGATGGCTTGAAAGAAAGTCTGTGTAGGGCACCTGTGTTGTGTGCACCTGATTGCAGCAAACCCTTTATCGTTCAAACTGACGCCTGCGACACTGGAATTGGAGCTGTCTTTTCCTAGTTAGATTACAAAGGGAGGGAATATCCAATCATGTTCATCAGTAGACAACTCAAGGGTAGAGAACTTAGGTGGGCTACTGTTGAAAAGGAATGTTTCAGTATAGTCTGGAGCCTTAGGAATTTTAGGCCCTACATTACGGGATCTACCTTCAAGGTCCAAACAGATCATAAGCCCCTGAAGTGGCTTATGCAGATGAAGGGTGAGAACCCAAAACTGCTCAGGTGGTCCATTAGCCTGCAAGGGCTAGACTTCACCATAGAGCATAGACCAGGGAAGAGTCACGATAATGCAGATGGCCTTTCCAGAAGGTATGTTGACCATCTGGATGAGGGTGACTCGTCACCTTAACCTCAGTCTTGGGGGGGCGACTGTGATGCTGGAAATGCATCAGAGGGACAGAGCCTCTGTATCCTTGTCCTTTACTCCCTTTTACCATGCAGGAGTTCATGTGGGATTCCTCACGGTGCAGCTCTCTCTTTTGGTCTGGTGTACAGACCCATGGGTTACCCTTATGGCACCCATGGTTGGGGGTATAACCCTGTGCCCCTAGTGTATGTTTTTGGGCACCTGTGCGTGGCCCACAGAGCAGGGTATGGGCTGGTGGCAGCTCCATGCTGAATTTGACAGGTGCTCTGAGTATCCTCCATTTTGGGATACCCAGGCACTGCCATTGGAATCAGTTGATTCCTGATAGGAAACAAGATGGCCCCTGTGGCCTCTTGCTTTCTATTGCCTGTTACCTTGTTTTCCCAAGGTCCTGGGAAGCCCTGGCTCTGTCCCTTCCCCCTGACTGGCTGTTGGGTGGAAGTTCCATATATGGTGTTGTTGTGAAGTCCAGTCCAGACTGGCTGGAGCCTTCCCAGTGACTGTATGTTGTGGTACACTCTGTGGGTGGGACCTGGGTGAATGGAGTGTGTGACTAATATGCAATTCTTGTTGTGGATGTCTGGTTTCTGGTATATGACACAATGACTGAGCCAGCCCTGCCTGAAACTGTTATGAATGCAGTGTGTAGTGTTGAATGGCTCGGTACTTGTCCCGATACACATTCCTTGTTGTGAGTGCATGAGAGGGAGGAGTATGTCCTGAATGCACTGTATGCCTGACTGGCTGACTGACTGCATGAATGCCCTTCTGTATGATTGGCTGCTGAGTGTGACCCAGCAGTGTGGATGAGAGACAGAATAGTATATCTGAGGACCTCTCACCACTGGAAAGTGTTCAGAAGCTGAGTTGACACTTGAAGAGTAACTGGAACTGCTTATCCTTGACGCCCATTTGGAAGAAGAAGAACTGCTGATGCATTTTCTTCAACCCAATCCAAAAGCTGTTGAGTTCATCAAGGACTGATCCGAGAGAGGACCTGGTTAGGCGCCCTCTTCCCGTGCTCTGAGGGACCATTGAGCACCGCTAACCTTTGCCGAAGCTCCCTGGAAGTCAGACCCTCGAAAAGCTGCCGACTGGGGACAGAGACCGCTGAGGCGAATGAAGTAAAGCACCCGGACATCGATGCCGTCAAAGTCCATTGCCATCGACCAGGGTTCGGAGTATCACCGTAACCGCTGGAGGCCCGTCGAAGCTGTGTTGCCCAGAAGAGGGGACCGCTTGACGCCGTGCCGCCGATGACCAGAGCCGCACGCTCCTTTCCCTAAGGCTTTTGATTCACGGACGTGCTCGTCCGCACCGGCGTCTGCCATATCCCCCCGGAGAAGGCCAGGCCATCGACGTGCCGAGGAGCATCCGCCAGTGGGTTTCCAGCCACCTGAAGAACACAAAGACTTCGAAGACTTGACGCCCTTGTCGGGCCACAGTTCTTCAGAAGCTCTTCACGGTCCTGAGCTATCAAACGCTGAGGTGCCCCACACACCTCATCCTTGCAGGACATCGCCGTTGAGCACCGCCTGGATCGATGCCGTGGTCTCGGCACCATCGAACTTTTCATCGATGCTGTTGACGCCAAGTTCACCTTCTTCGACGCCTCTCGACGATCCATGGCCGCTGCTTTAAAGGGAGTCACTCAAGAAGGATCAATCGATGCCTCCTCAAAGAACTTTGCTCTACCAGGTACATTGGGGGGGGGGGGGTAGAAACCTTGTAGAAGAAAATAAGACTTATAGAACAATATATGGACTGGGCTTGTGATATATCTTTAATTTACAGGTTGCCCAGGTGGGGGGATCTCCACACAGAATTGTGCCTAGTTGGTAGGGGTCAATATTCTGCCCATTGTTCTAACCAACTGCTTTCCTCCTATATCTATTGTTGGTTACTTTTATTCCTTGATCTGTGTGACATTTTGCCAGAGTATAGTTGATGCACTTTAATGAGATATGATAATAATTGTGGTACCACTTTAGAACTGTATATATTTGCCATTGTGGATTTTCTGAGCACAAAGTGAGTTATTGTGATAGTGTACATAACCTTGAATATTAATTATATAAAGGGTTGTTTTAACTAATACAGTGTGTGGACATTCCTTTGTGGGGGCTTGGGGACTACACTGTACTTAAGAACCAGCCTGCATCAACTCCTGAGAAGCTCCAGTGGGCTGGAAACCCCCTCTTTAGGCAGATCATCTGAAGACTTCACTTGAAGTAACAAAGAAGAACACAACCTTGGACCCTGGCTGAAGGTACAGTCCGCCTTACCTCTTGTGCCAATGAAGGAAGCCAGGATTGCCAAAGAGGGAAGCACGATCCCTCCTCTAAACATCTCCCAGGGAACAGAGGAGATAAAGAACTTAGAGGAGCCTGCGGCCCTCCAGAACCCGTACTCAGACAGCACACAGTGGGCTCTACTAGGCTCTGCATCAAGAGAGGATAGCTCAGGGCCAACGCGCTCACCTTGGATGCAAGACGATGCAGAGCAAGTTTCGATCCCTGGGTCCGCGCTTAGAAACCTCATCGTATTAAGCGTGTTATAAATAACCAATTACAATGACAATTTACACCAAATGTGGCTGAAACATGTATTGGGGTGCTTGCAACACAGACAGCACACAGTGGGCTCTGCTAGGCTCTGCATCAAGAGAGGATAGCTCAGGGGCAACGCGCTCGCCTTGGATGCAAGATGATGCAGAGCAAGTTTTGATCCCTGGGTCCGCGCTTAGAAATCTCATCGTATTGAGCGTGTTATAAATAACCAATTACAATTACAATTTACACCAGATGAGGCTGAAACATCTATTGGGGTGCTTGCAAGCCTTGTACAGAAAGGATGCGACCTAGAATGTTGTCTGTATATCCATTTTGGGGAGGGACCAAGTCTGATTTGCGTAAGGTCTTTCCCCTTCTGTAATGGCATGATAGGCTAATAAATGGTAAACTGGAAGGTTTCCCTGAGCAATGCCAGTCCCTTTTGATTAATTTAAAACCTTCCATCAATCACTGTTCAGTGTTGCTCTGGGGCGCATCAACTATCTCGTCATCATCTTGAGGAAGATGATGGTGATGTGGAACTTGCCATACGCCTTCCAGAGGACACTGGCATTGAAGGTGACATGTCAGGAGGAGGTGGCTAGAGTGGACTTCCTGGACACATCATCCACCTCTGCCATTGTCTGCTGCAAGAGAGGCATGCCAGAATGTGCAGAAAGGCCTTTGAAGGCAACAGGTGGTGGCCATGCAAAATGTTGCACATGCCATGGCCAGTGTGGAGCATGCCATAGGTGTTGCATTCCAAAAACTAGGGAGAAAGGAGGGGAGTTGGAACAGCCTAACTACAGGGCAGCTAACCAGCTGCTTGCCAGGAATGGACCCCAAAGTTGTAGATTACGGGAAACCAAAGAGAACAGCTGGGCATTCTCCATCATGTACCAAGCTTTAAAATACCTGAGGAACACAGCCATCAGGTTGCTCTCGATTTTACAAGAAACCATGCAATTGCCTGAACTGCAAAATCCTCCTTTATTTCCTCCCTTCAACTCATCTCTGTGGAACAGCAGCAAAAGATGTTCTGCAAGAGCTGTTCAACATCTTCCTCCCACTCTAAAGGGGACATGGAAAGAAAGGAACTAACATTGGCTTATGCCAAAGGTGTTGGGCTAGGGAATAGAGTAGGCTATTAGTGCGGGGGCGGGGGGGCGTGGGGTTTAATGGGTGTTGTATTATGGAGGGGGTATGGGTACCTGCTTGTATGGGGGGGCTATGATTGTTGTGCTAGGGAGTGTGTAGGAGTGTAGTTATTTAGAAAATGAATATCACTTCGCAGTCAATTTTGTATTTTTTCATGTAAACAAAAGAAAAAGAATAAAATTTAGTATTTCTTCACACAAAACATATATGAACTGTGAAAACTGAAAAAGTAAAAAATAAGACACCCAGACTCTGTCATAATGTGGTACGTTACTTGTCCATCTCAAGAATTGGACTGCCCATGTGGGTACTGCTGCTTGTCATCACCATCACCTTTCAAATCATCATATCCAGATCTGACATAGACACTCAACATTTAATGGCCATGTTTTGCAATGTACAGCACAAATGATAATTTTAGAGAATGTCATATAGCATTCACTTAAAATGTCTGAACTTAATATTGCCATTGTTATCAAATTCTCTCCAGGTGGATCGCCATGAACCTAGCCCCAAAGGCTGCTCCCTTTATCAAATTTAGTAGTCAAACTTCTGCACTGATAATGCCATGGTAATAAAGCCTTACCAAGCAGAAACAAGCGTAACCAGAGTGCCATGCAATAACACCGAGTTTAAGGCTATCATATTGTATTGGGTTGACTACCACTGTGTAGTCTTGGTGCACATAAGCATTTGTTAAAAAAATATACTTTTCTGTCTTGTTATTTATCTTACATTTACTGTACTCTTGTGCCGACATTTTGTTGGACAATTCTCCATGGGCTCAGGTGGTGGGAGCTGTTGATGATCTTACCACAAAAGGACTATAACAGTCTGGGCTTTCACTTCTCTGCCAAATGCATTGTGAGGTGTGTAGTCCTAACCAAATCACACAATTGAATTGTGAACATGTAACATACATGATGGAAAGGTAAACCTTTGAACATTGAAACATTCAGTTAGATGAAGATACCGTTTTTTACCCCCTTGTAAGTAAAAGGTTTGCCCTGTTTGTAGAGGGGGAAAACAGTATTGGCGACCTATGTGTTTTGAACTTTGATCCCTGGTCAGACAGCCACCAGATATCCTACATATAGGCAGCAAAGGCCTCATCACGGTTTGGGCGGTGTAAGGTACTCATGGTGGCAAAAGTAAAGACAGACACAAGTGATCACAGTTCAACTGTATTTATTAACATGGAGATGCAGGGTGGAAACATGCCTAATCTAAATCTAAATCTAAGATGGTAGCAAGCATCGACCATCAAATTAAAATTAAGGCAGTCCTAGTGGCGTCGTGTCAAAATAAAAGGACTATACAAAGAAAAACCTATTGCCAATCCTTACTCTAAATACAAAAAGAAGTGTGGGATCATTTTCTCAAGAAAGAAAGAAGTGTTTCTACTTTTTGTTCAACACAGTTTGCTTTCTTATCGACTCCCCCCTCTACTCGCCAGCTGTGAACCGCTTGGCTTTCTTCTCCTTCGAGTCAAGGTTTTTTTTTTTTTTTTCTTAAATTTATTTTTATTTATTTTCAAAAAACCAAACAGAACAACACACAATACAACTGTTTAGGACGTACATAATCAGCATCAAACCATCACATTATACAATTTAATTCTCCGTCCTCCCCCCTACCACCCCACAAACTAGAGCCAGCTCACTCATGTCATCTACAGGAGCATTATCAGGTATTGCGGTGCTTATGCACTCATCCGAGTCCTCTGGTTCGTTATTGCCCTGGTGAGGGTTTGCCATAGAGGTCACCAATTGCCGCCAGGCCAGCAAAGGCCCTACTTCCTCCTCTCCCCCCCTAGTAACCGCTTCAAACCAAACTACGGATTCCGCCTCCGCCCATCTGAGGAGGTCCGTCCACCATAGCTCCACCTTGGGTCTGTGGGCCGCCTTCCAGCCCATTGCGATCCTGCGCTTGGCCAGGATGTAGGCTAAGTCCTTCATCTGCTTATGTGCTTTAAATCCCGTGGCCTGGGAAAAATCTCGAGCATGCATGGCCAAGCTGATCCCACATCCAGCTCCACTCCCCCACCAGCCAGTTTAGTTTTAATCTCATCCCAAAATCTGTGCACCTCCGGGCAAGCCCAGAACATGTGTAGCAGCCCCGCTTCCACCTCCCCACACCTGGGACATTTCTGCGTAGCCTAGCCTCCAAGCCTTGCAATTTTCCCGGGAGTCAGATAAGCCCTGTGTGTAACATACAATTGGAGTTGTTGGAGTCTCGCATTCCGGGACACTTTTTTATGATACCTTTGGGCTCTCTCCCATTGCCCTTCTGTCATGGGTCCTCCTACTTCCTCCTCCCAGTCCTGTCTCAGTTGAAGCAGCTCCTTCCCTGCCTTTGCTCTCAGAAGCTCGTATATCCTTGATATTTCATGCCCGCCCTCTGAAACATCATACATCGTTTCCAGGAAGGCATCAGGGTCATCCGCCAGCACTGTCTCAGGCAATCTCTCCCTAACCCGTTTCATGAGCCTAGCGTAGGTTATATACTGGCCTCTATGCACCCCTGTCTCTTCTTTCAATCTCTGAAATTCCAATGCCTCCCCTTCCTGCCATATGTCCTCAAGAGTGGCCAGGCCTACCGGTTCCCAATATCTACAGACCGCTTCAAACAGTTGAGAGTCGTTCCCGCATAGCGCCACCAGCGGGGCCTGCTGAGAGAACGGCTCGGAGTCACACATCATTCTCCACGTTCTGCGCCAGACCTCCCAGCCCAGCCTCAATAGCCGCCCTCTTCCCACCAGTTTGTTCTTTTGTAACCCCACCACTTCCCTCAAAAGTATGGGGCCGAGTCTCCCCGCAAAAGCCTGGCTTCCGCCGAGTCTTCAGCCGACAGCCACCTGGCCACAAACAGCAGCTGCCCCGCCAGATAATAAATCTCAAAGTTCAGCAGGCCTATGCCCCCCTTGTCACATGGGTTCTGGAGTTTCCACAGGGCCACTCTGTTCCTAGAGTTACCCCATATGAAGCCCCTGCACACGCTATGAAGTCTCACAAATAGGCTCCTGGGAATCAAAAACGGGACATTCACAATAAAATGCAAGAGTCTAGGCAGGACCACCATCTTGAGCAAGGCCGCTCTCCCCATCATAGTCAGGGGCAATCTAGACCAAAACACCATGCTGTTCTTAACTCCCTCTATTGCTTTCTCCCTACTATGTTTGTGCTCCGCCTCGATCTTGTGGTAAATATTTACATCCAAATACCTAAATGTCTCCGTCTGCCATGGTATGGGCAGGATAGGCAGCCTCTGTAACGGGACATTCTTATATCTACCCAAGGGGAACAAGCTATACTTCCTAGGGTTCACCGATATGCCCGAGAGGGTGGCATAACGGTTCATCACATCCAGCACATACTGCAGGTTCTCCTCCGGATAGCGCAGATAAAGGAGCATGTCATCTGCATACACCGATACCAGGTGTCTACCACTTACCGTGCTAAACCCCACCTCCCCGTATTGTTGCCGCAGGCATATTGCCAACGGCTCTAATGCCAGAATGTATAACATGGGTGACCAGGGGCATCCCTGTCTGGTCCCCCTGCTGAGTTGCCAAGTATCTGAGATTATGGATCCTGTTTTAACTCTCGCCATCGGGGTGCTGTATAACAACTGGACCCACCTGATATATCCAGGTCCCATTCCGTATCCCCTCAGGGCTGCTTTCAACCAAGGCCATCGCACCGAATCAAAGGCTTTGACCGCGTCTAGCGACACGATAGCCAGCTCACCCGTATCTTCCTCAGTGTAGTCAATGATATGGTGTAGCCTCCTATGGTTATCTGTAATGTTCCTGCCGGGGACATAGCCCGTCTGATCTGGGTGTATTAGCTTACCGATCACCTTCTTCAGCCTATTGGCCAGCACTGCCGTAAGTATTTTGCTGTCCTGATTTAACATGGACAAGGGTCTGTAGTACCCGCACTCCACGGCCGGCTTGCCTGGTTTCAGGAGTGGGATGATCATTGCCTCGCGAAGGGACAATGGCAGTTCCCCCTGCTCATAGGCCTCTTTGAACATGGCAAGCAGTGGCTGAAGCAGCTCCTGTTTGTATGTCTTGTAAAACTCACTAGGCAACCCATCCGTCCCGGGTGCCTTGCACGTGGGCAAATGTTGGATCACCACCTCCAGCTCATCCGGGGTGACAGGGGCATCCAATTCCGCGCGTTCTAGGTCGTCCAGGGTGGGCAGCTCTTCCTCATCCCTAATCTCACTGATCACTGAGCGGGGGGTCTCACTCTTATACAGCCAGGCCAGCAATCTGCCCGGCTTATCGCCCCCTGCGTGTAGCCTCGCCGTGTATTTCTTGTAATTTAGTCTACATAGCCTATCCCAGAGTCCATTGCAGGTTAACTGTAGGTCTTTTATCTTGGCGCTATTCTCACGGGCAGTATCCTCATGTCGTGTGAGACCCTCCAGCTCCCTTTCTGTTTCCTGAAGTTCCCTTTCGATGCCCCCCTGGAGCCCTTTAGATTTCAAAATGGCTACTCCACGCACCACCACCTTAAACGCCTCCCATAATGTTCCCACAGAGCGTACACTGCCTGTGTTTATTTAAAAATATTCCTCGATGGCCTCCCTCAAATCCTCCTGGAACCCCTCATCTTGTAATGCCTCAGTCCTAAGTCTCCATGTCGGGATCCGCGCTCTGGGGGGTTGGTGTCGCCACTCTACAACCAAAGGCGAGTGGTCGGATAGTACCCGGGCCTTGTATTCCGCTCCCACCATTTCTCCCGCTATCTCAGCCGCTACGAACACATGATCTAGCCTTGTGTGCAGGTCATGTGGCGCTGCATAGTGCGAGTATTGCCTATCCATTGGATGCAACCTTCTCCACACATCCTCTAGGCCTAGGTCTTTTAACATTGTCCCCAGCGCTTTGGCCGCCGGCGCCAGCTTCCCCGCTTTGTCAGCCTTCGAGTCAAGGTTGGTACCAACAAGACCAATGTCTCTCCCTGGCTTGGTTATCAGTGGAGGAGGGTCTTATGTGCCGTCGACATCTGCTGCAACACATGCTGGCTATTGTTCGCGGTCTTACGATTCCTTTTGTGGAGGTTTCACAGGTCTTGAACGGAAGGGGAAAGGTTGTTTCTCTCCTTGTTACCCTCTCGGTATATGCCGCCTTTCTCCTCCTCTTGAACTTCTGTGCTAAGTTAGCTCTTACGTTGTACGCTTTGCCTTGCTCTTCTTGTGATCTTGTGCTCCACCTTTAATCCCTGTGGGGAAGGGAAAGGGCTGTGAGGTGTGTGTGTGTGTGTGTGTGTGTGTGTGTGATTCTGGTCAATTGCCTGACTTTGCCTGACCCTTGTATTGGACCATGTCAGGTAAACGGCTCTGGTGTTAGTCCATTGTCTTTTGTGTTGTGCAAAAGTGTTTGTGTTGAAAAAGGGAGGGGGCAGTGTTCTGGAATATCCTACATAGTAAGATGGAGAAAAGGTGTTGAAAGAAGGGGGATACAGCGTCTCATCCGTCGGTGTGCCATTCCCAATCCCCAATGACCACCCATCCAGGTGATCCTCCCTCACTGGTCCAATCCCAGGAACTGGATCCAATAGCGATGGCCGTGTCTCTTATGCAGAAATGTGAATGTTAGCATCTGCCACACTTAAATGGAATTCATAACTTTGGCCTGCGTCACATCTGGATAGAAATGTGAATGTTAGCATCTGCCACACTTAGATGGAATTCTTAACTTTAGCCTGTGTCGCATCTAGATTGAAATGTGAAAGTTAGCATCTGCCACACTTAGATGGAATTCATAACTTTAGCCTGCATCGCATCTAGATAGAAACGTGAATGTTAGCATGCGCCACACTTAGATGGAATTCTTAACTTTAGCCTGCGTCGCATCTAGATAGAAATATGAATGGTAGCATCTTCCACACTTAGATGGAACTCAAACTTTACCCTATGCCACATCTAGATAGAAATGTGAATGTTAGCATGTGCCACAGATGGAATTCTGAACTTTACCCTGTGTCGCATCTAGATAAGATTATGAATGTTAGCTAGCATCACACCTAGACATAATTGCAAGGACAGCAATGCCAATTAACCAATCCACTAACAATTTCACCCCTCTGCATACACCTCTCAAACTATAACCAGACACAACCACAAGCCTACAACACAACAATCTGCACAAAACTTCACTACACTGCAACAACAAAACAAACCACACATAGACTCGCACAACAGCACACGACGACCACCGATAGTAAAACACCCCAAGCCCAGCGAACGGATCCACCGGGCTGAGGCTGACAACAGCAAATCACTGCTCTCTTGTACTTTTCCAGCTTATTCCCACTAACTCACCCCACCCCCTTTTTTTCAGAGCCGCCAGGGCCCCAGGGGACCGCTCCGGTGGTGATAGTGCGTGGTACAAATATCCTTTAACATTGACATTAACATTATGTACTCTTTAAAAAGATGGGGACTTACAGCCTTACCACAACTCAGGATCCGGCGCTAATATCGCCGGACCAAGCTGTGGTAATGCTATTTGCGTTGGGCAGTATCCCAGTGAATTTACCAACGGTATACCGCCCAACTTGTGATGAGGCCCTTAGTCGGCTACCAAAGCTGTCAGGCAGATAGCTTTGCCAAAATATAACATAAAATGACAAGATTATTGCTGGCTACAGTGCCCCCCCATGACTGTCGTGTGTTCAAATGTTGCTGCTGTGTGATGTATCTTGCTGTGGTTCCGCTCTCTAGTCTAGCGTCTGTTTTTTTAAGATGAAATATTATATTTTGTACAACTGATCAACTTATTATTAGTATTTTGTATGAACTGTTGGCCATGTATTATAGGCCATTAAATAAAGGGCATTGAAGGAGAGGTTAGCACTAGTTTCCAGGCTGCTCCGTTTTCTATGTTTAGTGTTCAAATCACTCTACTACCAATATTGATCGTTTTGAAAGGTGATTATCTTGTCGGTCCTCATTTTACTTTACCTTGTGTATACTGCTGCTAGTTTTATCTCGCCTCGTTTTTACCTTTGTATTTAATACTTGCTCTTAGCCTCTTGTTTTTACCTGTGTGCATTTCATATTCGTGCAGCCTCATCTGTGGCTCATCTGTGTTTGACACGTCTTCGCTCCTAGTCAGTACTGCAGTGCACGCACGGTAATAAACTACATTACCCACAAGGCTTGTAGTTTTTGCTTCCTCTTCACAAGAAACCCGGTACAAACGTGCCGGCGCGAAGGTGGCAATCCGGTCTGTGCCGGTCTGTGTCCGGATGTGCCGGAGGGACGACTGACTGCTCTGCCCTTCCCTTAAATATGGGTTTGTAGGAAGTCTTAGCTGCTATTGAAGTAGCCAGAAATATCTTCAATAACCCACTGCGAGTCTCTGCTGAGAGGGTAAGTTCCTCCCTTATTGCCACCCGGCTTCAACATCATTATTACCTGCGCAGAATTCTCTTCCCTCCACCACTGACTGTCCTGCTACGGAAGTGGAGATAGTTGCCCCTGCTGAAGCAAGTTATTTAGCTGCATCAGTAGTCGCCTATCCCATTGAGACACCTGGGCATACACTGGCCAAGAGTTTAGAGCCCACTTCAGGAGTTCAATTAGCATGTAAACCATATGCATCAGTACCCCTGACTCACTCACTTGCACCTATTGACACCTTACGTTGCATGCTGCTTAATACCAGATCTCTGATTAAACATGCACATGGGGTTGCAGACTATATTGAACATCATAATTTAGATATATGCGCCATAACGGAAACATGGGGCTCCAGCTCTGCCAGCCCTGCTCTTCATCTCGCCATACCAGTAGGCTACAATATGTTGAGACAAGATAGAGCCACTGGGTGGGGGGAGGGGTTGCTCTGATACTCAAAGATACACTTTCAGCATGGGATATTAAAGGGCATATCATTGATGGCATCGAATTTTTGCATGCCAAACTAGGGATGAATGCAGAAGCTACTTTTAACATCATATTAATCTATCGCCCACCATCCCTATCGGAAGATTTTACCTCTGCTCTGTCGAATTACTTGCTCCTGCATCTAAAGCCTAATACTTGCTTTATAGTCCTTGGGGACCTTAACTACTGGCCAGGCCATGCTGATGACCCGAAGGCCTTAGAGTTATCACAATCACTCACAGACCTGGGGATGGCGCAAATCATTCATGTTCCTGCACATACCATTGGTCACACATTATATTGGATGTCAGTCTCCAATGTTTCGTGTCATGATATCTCGACCTCGCCATGCCCCTGGTCAGACCATGCCTTTGTTCATTTCTCCCATACGGTACCATCTACTACCAAAATTAAGCATACCTACATGCATTTCGTCCTGGCCTGAAACCTGAAGCAACTAACTTTAGAAAAGATTGAGCCCCTTCTGGAGCATTCACTAGACTTTTCTGAATCAGACTCGCCGTACTCTATGGCCAGGAATCTTATAACTACTCTGGAACATGTATATAATACTCTGGCCCCACCAAAGCTAAAAAAGAAACTTTTGGAGGGAAGAAAAAGCAAACTGTGGTTTTCCCAGGAATTGCAAGATATGAAATCCTCAGCGCTTAAGCTTCACCTGGAAGGCCAATCAAAAGAGCCTCCAAGAGTTATGAAACTGCTATAGTTGCAGCTAAGAAGGATAACCACAACCAGAGAATTTCCCTTGCAACTTCAGACTCAAAGGAACTGTTTAAGATTCTGAAAGAGCAGGAGACAACTCCTCAACCTCAGGCATCCACTATCATTAAAGACTCTAAGTGGGGCCTGGAAATCCAAAATGCAATGACCCAGAAACGTACAAGTATTCGAGAAGACATTATGTTAACAAAATCATTGCTTGTCGGCAATTTGGACACTAGGGAGTGCAAACCCTTTATTAGGTACTCATCTATTCCTATTTTTAACTTTACCCCTATCTCTGGGGTGGATCTCGCTATAGTGATTTCACAACACAAGGCCACGAAATGTAAGAGCGGCCCCTGCTCCTCTCTTATTATTAAGACTTGGCAACCCATACTTATAGAGGCTATATCCAAGTTTATTAATTCATCCCTTACATCTGGCGTGGTACCCGATGACTTAAAATTGGCATGGATTACTCTGCTTATAAAGAAATCAGGCATGGCACAGGATATTCCTGCAAATTACTGGCCTATAACGAATATTCCCTTCCTCCTCAAAATCATAGATCGAGTTGCATATTCTCGGATAGCTCGACATCTAAATGTTTTTCCTATTGTAAACCCGCTTCAATCCGGTTCTATTGGATTTAAAATCCAAGCTACTGGGCAGAATGGATAAAGAACTTAGCTCCCTTCTAATTTCCGTAGGTCAATCTGCTGCGTTCGACTTAGACGACCATACCATCTTGGCAAATTGGCTGAAGGAAGTGGCCAACTTTTCACCAGCCGCAGTACGGTGGATGTTATCTTTTCTATCCAATAGAGTAAGCAGGGTATGTGTGGAAGAAGCTATGGCCCCGCCTATCCCTGTGCTGTCTGGCGTCCCGCAAGGAGCTTGTACTTCGCCTTGTATTTACAACATATTTATGATTCCCTCCTTTTCCCACCTTGAACAGGAAGGGATTCTATTTACCAACTATGCCGATGACACTCAGTGTGTCATCCCACTTATAGGTACTCATCTACAAGACGAAATAGAATTGAAAAGAATATTTACCATCATTGAGATTTAGATGATGCAGAATAATTTAGCACTTAACAGAGGTAATACGGACCTTATCATCGTGGGTTCTCCAGGGACACTGGCTAAACTGGACCCCGCTTATCAGCTCTTTCATCTAGGAGATGTGAGCATCTCTCCCCTACCCAAGGTTAAAATCCTTGGTGTCATTCTTGACCAAATGCTAAATATGAAATCATATGTGGGCAATACGGTCTCAATAGCGATCTATTACTTTAAACTTCTATCTCACCTTAGACCGTACATCTCACAAGCTAATGCGGAAGCCATTGCGCGTACTATAATAGGAGCCAAAATCGACTACTGCTGTAGCTGTCTAGCAGGAGTCAGTAAAGCTACTTTTAATAGGTTGCAAGTGGCTCAGAACGGCGCAGTCAGAGTTGTCACAGGACTGGCTTTTCGCGCCCATGTTACTGAGGTCAGACGTTCCTTACATTGGCTCCCAGTGGAAGCTCGAATCACCTTTAGGCTATTGGTAATCACATTTAAGTGTAGACGGGGGACTATACCACCCTACCTTCAAGATCACATTAGGGATAAGCCTAAACACAGAAATCTGAGATCCAGTAATCAAAACGACCTCCTCCATCCGAATTGCAAACTAAGAAGGTCCAGTTAGGAGCCTTTTTTAGCACTGCCCATCTCATGTGGAACTCCATCCCTTCAGTACTGAGAGGGCATTCATCCTTGCCTCTGTTTAAGAAAGAGCTTAAGACCTTCCTTTTCCAGTAAATGGGTTCTCCTTCCTCTCATTCAGCCTGTGACTCTCCACTTAGCCTGGCACCTACGTGTCTTTCGGTTTTGTTTGTTTTGTCTGCGCCCTCACGCCAAAGGGTTTATGGATGCGCATTACAAATAAAGTAAAGTAAAGTGAAGTAAATATTGTGATCTTCAAACCATTACAAGCTTACATTATCTTAAGCACAGCACTGTACATCATCATACTTCACAACGCACATGGCACCATTTTGGAGATATCATTCGCTGCCTGCTCTGCAGTAGTGTGGATAATGTGACCATTTGTAGGGCTAAAACCTCCCACATGGCCATGTGCTTTGCATCTAGTGCCACACCATGGAAAGTGTTGAGAGGTGCAGTTAGTTTGACTTTAAGCCAATCAGTGATAGGGAAGCAGGAAATAAAAAAGTGTCAGAGGATGCTTGCCAAGACAAAGGGTCTTGTATAATGCGCAAGGGTGCATTGTTTGTTTGTTTGTTTATTTATTTGTATTGCGCACCAGACCCGTGGGTATCAGGGCACAATGCATAAGATAACTTGCAGTTTAGTTACACATCAGAGTAATACAGAACATATGATTTATACAGAAGAGGCACAATGTACAAGCAGAGATCAAATGGCAACAGGGGCAATGCATGGTTAGATATAATGACATATGAAATGGATAAGAATATAACTAATGATATAAATATCATGGGAAGGTAGGTACTAACTAAGTTTACTAAATTATCTACATAGAGATAGAAGGGGTCAGTTCTAGGTGTGAAGGTGTCAAGGAGCAGGCCTTACTTGTCAGAGTCTTTGAACCATTTTATAAGGTTCTGGCTGAGGTTTTGGTAGGATTGATCTGCTCTCAGTGGAGAGGGTAAGGAGTTCCAAAATTGGGCTGCCTTGACCGGGAAGCTACTGCCCCGACTCTAGACAGCTTGAATCTTGTGACTGAGAGGCAGTTAGTGTTGGATAATCTAGTAGATCTCGTAGAGGATTTCCTGGAGAGTCTTTCTGTCAAATAGCAAGGTGCTGCGTTGTTCAGGCATTTATATGTAGGTGAAGCGACTTTTAGCTCAATTTTGTCATGTGTTGAGAGCCAGTTATTAGATCTTCTGATCTCGAAGATATCTTCTCTCCTAGCGATTCCAAGTGCTGCTCTAAAGGCATCATTCTGGAGTAGTTGGATTTTCTTAATGGTTTGTTTATTAGCCCCTATGTACAGCGCATTATAATAGTCTAACCTTGACAATATGAGAGCTCTGGCCAGGGTGATACAACTGTTATTGGACAAGAAGGGTTTACCTGCTCTAATCAATTTACAAGTGTATGCATTGATTTGCTTATTGAAAGATAGGGTAGATCTAGGGAAAACCTAAGGTTTTTACCTCCTTAGCGACGATGATGATGTTGTTGTCTATGGCGAAGGCAGAGTATTTAGGACTCCATTTTTTAGGGTTGAGGTCATGCCCAGGATAATGATCTCAGTCTTATCATCATTCAGGCATAGTCCATGGGTGGCCATCCATGCCTGGATGATGAGTTATACCCTATTCACCAAGGCCAAATCCTTTTCATAATCCCCAGTAAGTGGTAGGAGGATCTGAGTATCAACTGCATAATTAGTGTAGGTGATACCAAGATGATCCAGATTGCATGTCAATCGTGTCACCAATTATGCACTAGAATGATTAATCAGAATAGTGTTTCAGAAGAGAGGGCACCTGTCTTGTAAAGTGTAGCTATAACATCCTGTTTAAGGCCATGTCTGGGCTGGCATCTAGTCAAGCAGGGACAATGACCCATAGTCATTAATATTATTGCTGATATTATTTTTAATATTATGATGATTATTATTAAATGTAGTGGTAGCAGTGGTAAAAGTAGTAGTTGTAGTAGTATTCAAAGGAATCACTGACACAGCTGACTACAAGGAGAATATTTTGTGTGAGGCGCTGGTCGCTCATGAGAAAAAGGGTTACGCCCATGACACCTGAAAACTCATCATAATAATGACCAATGATCCAAAAGAATTGCCTGCTATGGCCTTTTCTGGATCAGGACTCCTCCTGAGTTCCCAGATCTAAATTCAATAGAAATGGTTTGTCACAGCTCAATAGTTTTTTTAAAATGTGTTTGTAAACCCATGAATAAGGGTTCCATGTAATAATGTCGCCACAAAAATCTCGCCATGCAAAAATATCGCCGAAAAATGGCCGTTTTTTGTGGCAACATTATTGCATGGAACATGCGGGGGACACGCCCGCAACCTCCAAACTTTTTTTTTAATTACTTTTTTTAAAAAACATATTTTTTTTTGCCCCTGTCCCCATATATATGGTCACCCAAATAATATCGTCACAACATTTTCCCGGCGATATTATTTACGGCGACCATATATATGCCGATATTATTACCTGATACCTGAATAAGGCGGGCTGCTGGATGGCATCACAAAGTTTTTGTCAGAGGGACTTTAAATGTTAAAAGGCCCTATTAATGGTGTTGAACAGAATGGGCACCAACAAAAATAAGATCCATTATCCTTGTGAATGTATTACAATTGCAAAAATGTCATTCTTATCCTTGTTTTTGCAAATACATAATAGATAATAAATTAATCATGACTGCATTGAACGCTCCCACCTCCTGAACAGAGCAAGAGAACCACTATACAGACCAGTTAGTCTTCCTAAAACCTTACAATGTACAGTTTTGGAGGCAGAGTGCCCATGCAGATGCAGACAGGCCTGGGGAGAGGTCGACAGTGAGAGGACATGGGGTGCGGGGCACATAAAAAGAATTGGCAACTCTTCACAGAATTCATTCTGTTTGGTGTTTATAAAACAAGGCAACCATGTTCACATTCAACCGCTCTCCTACATTCAGCTGACATTTACTTCATTAACGGCTCTTTTAAGAGAGGAGTCACCGGGGCAAGCCTTATGCTGCACTGAACTTTATCTTTCATGTAGTCATTTCTTCACTGTCAACAGAGGTGGTAACAGTTGTGAAGGGGCTTCCACTTTCTATCTTTCAATGTACAACAGGCTAAAGGATGGTGCAGAGGTGGTGCTTTTGGGCATGCAATGTTTTGCTTGACTGAAGTGTGAGGTTGATGGCTATCACTGATCTTTAGTAATGATCGTATCTGATTACCAACATGTCTGACCCCCAGCACAGAGTGAAAAAACACACACATGTTTTATTTTCATATATTGACTCAACTTAAATTTCATTATATATAAATACATGCATCAATAAACAAATGAGTACACTTTGATCATGAAGGATTTTAAGTCAGTGCACAGGAAAATGGGGACATGTGGGAAGCTTTCATGAAGGATACTGCCAAGA
Organism: Ambystoma mexicanum; assembly: GCF_040938575.1. Classification (NCBI taxonomy): domain Eukaryota; kingdom Metazoa; phylum Chordata; class Amphibia; order Caudata; family Ambystomatidae; genus Ambystoma; species Ambystoma mexicanum. The sequence goes on from NC_090935.1 coordinate 1,309,921,513, forward strand.
GGAGAGGTGCCATTTGGGGCTTAATTTGAGAGCAGAGGGTAGCACAGACTTCGTTTCAAGCCAGCTGACGTAACCAATCAGGGTGTGAAGTGATTGCAATGAGGGAAGTCGGGGAACCTAAATTGAAAGACTCGGTCGTGAAGCATTTATAGCCCTGACGATGGTGTAGTACACCGAAATGCATTGGCTCATTGCTACATTTACACCCGGGAGTCTGTTCTGTCTAAAGAAATAGCCACTTCTGGCTCTTTATTTTGAATAAAAAACCTATGAATTTTACGAAAGGACTGGATCATTAATGGAAGTTACAAAAGACTTACCTGAAAGTGTGAAGTGATTTCATTAACGAAATAAAGGATAATTGTAACAAAGTGATATGAACTAATAACTCAGGCACTGAGCATTTTGAGAGCATCAGGCATTACGAGGTGGTTACACCTGGTTATTTTTGTCTGAATCTTTGTATGAATCCTTGTGTCATAGGATCGTCTATAGCCTGATAGCTCCTAGTATGTTTCAGATACATTAAGGACTTTTTTCACTGAATTAAGAAGAACAAAGCATATTAATAAGACAATGGTGCCCGCTTCTGCCTTTCCTTCAGCCACTGGGAAGACAGCCGTCATTGTAGAAGAGAAGAGGGTGTGAGAAGTGTTGGCATGAGGAGGAAGGAAGGGGTGGCTGGGGTATAATGAATTGGTTCTTTCCCCTCCGGTTCTTCCTTAACCAGAACCCTATGTGTTCTTCTATCTGCTTTACCTGTGTGGCAAGCTCCCCAGGCCTTTTTGTACAATCTTAATATTGAGACATTGTTTATTAGGAGGTGAAAATGCCACTTCTGGCTTCACAGCTCATCGAAAATTGTGTGCAGTCACATGGTATCTGGGGCCACCCTGCAGGTGGTGGACTGCCTTCTCTGAATATTTCCTCAGACATCTTACAGGCAGTGTACAGTAAAGGAGTGCTTACATACACAATTCTACAACCATAAACCCAGCTTCCACAGTAGCCTAGGAATCTACAAAATGGCTGATCCTAGCCACACAGATAGCATTTGGGTCAATTGTCAGGGTGTTACAAGTGTCTTATTTGTATCGTAAATTCCCTGTTTACATTTGTCAGCTGGTTCAGCATGAGACAGAGGCAGGGCAGTATGTCATCACCTTTTTGGCAAGAGAGGGAACAAACAACAGCTACACAGGGTACGGGCGAGTGTGGGGTACCTGTGCTGCCTTCTCTGACATTTTCCTCATACATCTTACCAACTTGTGTAAAAGTTGTAAATTCTGGAGGACACTTCAGTCGGCAAACCACTTATGTGAGAGAGATAGCATGTCTCCCTTTCTTTTCTTCTGTAGTGTAAATGGCTGTTAATGTGTGAGGCAGTACCTTCTCAGGTGAACAGTGGAATAGCACAAAATTAGGGGGTCCCCCTGCAAGCCCTGCTGAGCGGCCTCCCCCAACCTCCTCGAAGAAGTGTATACTATGCCACAGACTCCTGTGCCAGACTAGGCCACTACACATGCATAATGCTTATGATGATAATGCTGCCACAGTGTCATGCTGTGCATTGCATTAGGTAAACAATGTACGTTTTTTTAATACAATCTTAAATCTTACACCTAACATAGAAACAAAGGAGCTGCAGTGCCTGTCCCTTGGTACCCAAATGTTCCAGCCGCCAATTTGAGCGGCCTGTAACATTATTATGCAAATGCAAGTTGCAGAGGCAACTTTTGTGCCAGTGGATTAAACTGCTCCTGAAGGGGCGGGGGACACCTAGTGAGGAAATAAGTGTCCCCTTCCATTTTACACCTATTCTGCATCCTATTATGCAGGACTTACTGACTTCTCGACTCTGCCCCCATTTTTCCATCAAACACTGAGATGAGGAGAAGGGAGATTGGGAGGATGAGGATTACCAGCATAGAACCACAGACACAGAAAACAGACTCTCCTCTTTCTACAGTAGACTGCCCCACTAATGAGGCCAGGCAAAGTCATGCCACCCTTTTCAACAATGCACACCTGAACATGATTTCCACTCCCTTGAAGTATAAAAGGTGGAGCAGGAAAGCACACTTTGAAGCGACAGGGATGCTGGAAGGTGACGAAGAGAAGAAGAAAGCCCAAGTGAGCTATAGAGACACTGGGGGACCTGGAGGAGGAGGAGAAAACCGGCCAAACACAGGCCCTGCTACCAGAGAGGAGATTGCAGTGTGGAGGAGGAAACTGTACTGCCAGAAGGCAAGACCAGCGGCAGCTGGGGTTTTCTGGTGGTACCAACAGTTAAACTCCTCCCCTGGGCCACGCAGGTGAACCCAGGTCTCTGAGGGGCAGAGGGAGAGACCCTGACCTCCTACTAACATCCCCTTTGGCTCCTGCAGCTCCCACTGACAGAAAATACCATTTCGGGCAGCAATGAAGTGGGAACAAAATTAACCCAATGCATTCTGGAACTTGGAGTCCCAAAACCTTTTTTTTTAATTGTGAAATTTTGAAGGAGGCTTGTGCCCGGCTGAAGGAAGCTTTCTTGCTAAACTTTCAAAAGGGGTCCAAGCCCGGCTGAGGGAGCCCCTTGAGAAACTTGACTGTGCTGCAAAAGAGCAAGGCCGAACGCACCAGGAAGCAGCTATTTCGGACCGGCAGTTCAAGAACAAGAGAAAGGCAGAGCGATCTAAAAGGCCGACCAGGATGGAATTGCCCTTGCCCTTTTCAACCCAGACCTGCAAAGCCTCTGGGAAAGCAAACTTAAGACCGGGATTTGCAGCTGGTGAGTGGCGTATTGGATGTCCACGGTATGTGGAACCCTCCTGATTGTCAGGGTGGGGAGAAATGGTTCTCATCGTGGTCCATTCCTTGACTCCAGTGACAAAAGGAAACGCCAATGAGTTCAACCCAGTCGGTGAGTCGGAAGCAAGTGATAGCCGACCGGACTCTGTTGGGCCCAGACTTTCAGTAGTAACATTGTATATACAGAAAGAAGATAATAGACAGAGGTCTTTTGTGAGTGAAGTTCAAACCAGACATAGAATGGTCCAGCGCCACGTGGGTGCTCATTCGAAGGAATCTACATGGTATTCCTTGCTAACAAAACTACAAAGACCAAGGGGCCTTAAGGGATGCTGTGTGTAGTGTCATAGTGCTCATATGAGGGCCAAGTAAACACATGACCAACACCAAGTGAGTTGTGATAATTGGCAAACGTGAACCCAACTCCGGGATGCCTACGAATTAGGGTGACCAATAACACCCCGAGAACATTGTGTGATTTGGAGCCTGACTGGGGCTGAGATCCAGACATAGGAAAGAAGAGAACCTGAGGGGTCTAGTGAAACTGTGGCAAGTGTGAACCTGACCGAGGGATGCTTGTGAATTGAGAGCAACTAGTGAAGAAACATTGTGACGACAAGTGTGAAAAGGACAGTAAGACTGTTAAGTGATATGGTTTTGAGTGAAAGCCCGTATTGAACCAGATTGAGGGAAGTTAACATTGCAAGAAGGCTCAAAGCCCGGCTGAGGAAGATCCAAGAGGCAAAGAGCAGTCGCCCGACGTTAAAAGATTGACAAAGGAACTTTTGTTTCTTTATTGTTTTGGTACAGCTGGCCTTCTAAGGCGGGAGACCTTTGCAGGAAACTGACTTGCCCTGGGAGGTCCTGGCATCATTGAAAGGAACTGTAACCTTGTGCTGGCGAGGCCCAGGAGTGTGCTGTGCTTAAAGGTCCTGCCTTGTTCAGTGCTAAAAACGTGGGCAAGGGAGACCCAGCAATACCATCCTGACTTATTATTTGGTGAACTTTTTTCTTTTCTTAAGAACATTATCCCACACTATTTTGTAACTTAGTTGTAAGGATTGGCAATCATTTTTTTTTGTATAGGCCCCTTTTATTTGACAAGAGGCCACTAGGACTGCTTTATTATTATTTGATGGTCGTAGCTTTCTCCCACCTTAGATTTAGGTTTAGATTAGGCGTTTATCTCACCCAATTTGCAGTTGAATAAACACCTTTGAACTGTGATCACTTGTGTCTGTCTTTACTGTTGCCACCACAAGTTCCTTACACGTTGTAGATGATTTAACGCCAGTTGCAGAAAGTGAATATCTTTAGTAGAGGGTCATTAACATCTTCCACAAATTAGCACGGGTGACCAATGCTCTCTTCCTAAGTACTGCCCTACTAGAGCTCTCTGCTCATCTACTTCAATTCTCTGTGGGTGAGTTGCTTCTCCAAGCAGAGACTGGGTGGTAGATCTCTCTCTTATGCAGGTGCCTCCATCTGGAATGGCCTCCCTGCAACTCTCTGACGTGAGCTGAATCTCCTTAAGTTGTGGAATCTCGTCAAAACCATCCTTTTCTCCTCTTCCTTCTCTCTGGCTTTCCTTTGCTAACCTTTCCCCTCCTTCTCTCTGTCTCTCTGCTGCTAACCTTCCCCTCCTTCTGCATCGTTATGCTGACTGCCTGCATGGTGTTCCTCTGAGTCATACAGGACACCAGGTCCCCCATCCCGTCCCACTGCAATGCCTCCTGGCCTACCTTGCACTACCTATATGTGATTCCTTTGGGAGGCCCAACACTCCTTGCACTTAACTCTGAACCATGCTGCTCAGAGTGCACTTCTCCCCAATCCCCTCCCCTCCACCCCTCTACTTCTTGTCTGTGCACTTGCATGATCTAAATGATACTAGGCCTAGTAAGATAATTTGTCTTGTCCCCTTGCCTAGTTGCGCCTTGAAACACTTGTGTATAGGTGCATTATAAATAACTTATCAATCAATCAATGAAGAGAGCCCTAAGTAATGTAGTAGAAATCGGGTGGTTTGGGATAAATGGGCCAATAAACCATACAGTTTATAATTGATTCTATAGGGTAACACATACAAAATTAGTAAATGCTGCATCACCAACATACACAGGAGCAACTCTCAACATTTTCATGATCTCTCTATCCACAACTTATACCAGCATTGCCATGGAAAGTCCTTTTTGTGCAGCTGCACCCACAACATATGCCAGCACCCAGAAAATCATGAAGTTACCCCCATAATATATCCTAGCGTTCCCAGTTGAAATCACTTTGATTTTACAGCCACAACCTTTGCCATTATGGTCACTGTAAACAACATTCATGTAACTGCATATACAATCTACACCAGAGTTCCCCAACATCGTACAATTGATGAGGTTGCACAAACACAATAAGACAGCATTGGCACTTTCAATAACTTTCTTGATGCAGGCTCCTAACGCCAAAAGAAAAAGCACACCCTGTGCACATCCACGCATCTCACGTACATTACTCACACACTATATCATGAGCCACTACAAATGTGTAATTTGAGTCAGTCAGGATGGTCTCGGGTGGTCTTGATTGCACCCAGTCTGCATATTGTAAATGCATTTCTATGGCTCAGATTTGTGGTGTTTAATCAAAGGCCCCGAACCAACCAAACTGAAGGGCCCACTGGGGAAATCACCAGCCACCATTCAGAAACCTGCACGCTGAAAATGGTCCTATTTAGGCACACTATGTGGGTGTCTTTCTGGAGTGGAAATCCAGAAAAATCAAAATCAAAAATGTAATCCGAGTGCAGATGGGAAAGGCACATCACATTGCTGACTGACATATAAATGTAGAATTTTCACTGAAACTGTCACCCATCAAAAGGTGGTGCACTGTGACAATTCAGACCTACTTTTCAGCATAGAAATGAACAGCAGATAATTGAAAGTGTATTTTATTAATGGCTGAAAAACAGTTGTGTACTTTCTGCTGTCACATGCAAAAAAACAACAATGCTCTGTGAAAAGAAAGAAGAAATCCATTGATGCAAAAGCAAAGTGAACCCTGATCAGTAAAACACACAGTATATCAAAGAATAAAGACTGATATTAGAAAATGAAATATTTGAGGTCTTTTCAGCAAAGGACAGTCGGTGGGTCTCTGGGCAGAATTCGCAAATGGCTTCCCTCACTGCAAGCCTGGTTCATGCATCCCAACTGAAGGGTATTGAAAACCAAGTTTCCCCAGACCCGCTGTCTCTGAAGGCAGTTCTGTGCAGGCCAAATAGTGCGTGACTGGAATGTGGGTTGGGGGGTCTCTGTGTTGCCAAGGTGTCCCAAGTGTTTACCACTGGCAGCCACCAACTTCAAACAACAAACTTCAAAGAACAAAGAGGCTAATAAAAACACAGTCCAGGAAGCTTTCTTTTCACATGCTAACTAGGAATGGCAAATGGCCTGGAGGAAGGGAAGCTCATACTTGCAAATATAAAGATTCCCCCTTAGTTTAAATGGAATGTCACATTGTTGCATTTTCTCAGAAACCACAAGTCACACTGCATACATGAATGTTAAATTTTTTAGATAATTTCATGGCGATTTGTTGAAATAAAATGTGTCCACCTGTGACTTAGGGAAATGTAATGGCAAGCTAAAAGGTGTTTCTGGTTGCTCAGAACATCTCCTGAATTTCAGAATTGGCGTGGTGGTGGAGGGTAAAACTAGGTATGTGGAGGGTAAATTGCATGTGCATAACTATATTGTTTTTTTTTAAATGGCGGAAATTTGCCAAATGCCAGTGCAAAATGGTGCAGACTCGGCTGTATTTTATTTAATTCTCCATGATTAGCTGAATCAGAATTATGCCAGGTTCTAGTAAATTTCAAAAATGTAGAATTTCAAAGAGGAATTGCCATATGTCTGCTCTAGACTGTTATGCTCACCTGATATCCCCTGGGGCGTCTGGAAGGCTCTGAGATCTGGAACCCCGGATGCGTAGTTGCCCAGTGCTGAATAATGAATATGCAATTACAGAAGGGAGGATTTGTGATAACTATCTCTAATGGGTGAATCTCCCTCCTCCCTCTGACCGATCCCCTTCCCACAGGGTCTTTCTCAACTTAGTTATTTGTAGGGTGAGCTATCCGTCCTGCGTTTCTTGTGCAGGGGCGCTTGACGTTTGTTGGCGGGCTGCCCAAGTTGCTTCACTGGTGCAGTGCGCCTTCCTTGGGCCCAGGCCTGCTGTGACCCCGAATCTGCTGATTGGCAGGTAGGTTTGTTTATTGTAAGTCTTTGTTCTGTTTGTGGTCGGATTCCGTTAATGTCTTTATCACCTTCTTTTCAGGTGCGAAGGTTTTGCTGCTGGCGTGCCAGATGAAGAGGCACAGTTTTAGGTAAGAGAAAGCGTGAATCGCGGCGCCTTTATTGTCTTTTAAAGCTAACCTGTGCTTTCTTCTTCTTCTCCTTACAGGCCGCTGTGGTGTTGCGAGTGGATGAGAGCGCGATGAAAAACTTGCCCCCGGAATCCGTTAAGATAAGTAAAGCGCAGTAGCGTAGCATGATGGAATTCAGGTGAGACTATTGGAATTCGATGTTTTGGAAGCGCACGCACTCTAATATTGTTTTTTCCTTTTCTCGTTATTGCAGGTCGCGATGTTCGAGTAGCAGCTGTGGTAGCGGTTCACCGGAAAACTTTAAGCTAGTACTCACATATGAGTGATGTTTCTTCTTCTCTCGATTCCACAGATTGCAGCCCGGTTGAGATGCTGAGTGCTGGATGGTGTATTCGCAGGTAAGACAGAATAATCTTATTCTTGTTCTTGCAGGACTAAAGGAAGATGCTGAAGACCAGGAGCTGGACACAGTGAGCGTAGATGCTGAAGACCAGGAGCTGGACACGGTGAGCGTCACGCAGCTAGTTGCAGAATAACGCAAAGCATGTTCTGCATCCTGGGTGTGGTTTATATAGCCCCTTTAAAATAGTACCAGGTAAAGTAGTTCCAAGTCCCAGCCACACCCAAGACACTAGACCGCATGGTTTGGTTCACAGGAACTGAATCATGCGGTTGCTTCCATGTTGGATTTAAAGGCCCATGCACATAAATGGGACATAATTTGAACACATATGAGCCTGGTGCCAAAGCCAGGACTGGCTCCAGGAGCCCTTTTGCAGTGGTTTTAAGGCCCTCAGGGTGCTGGTGGGAGCCTGCTTGTAGCACAACTTGTGCCCCCTAACTGTGGTCATGACAAGACTCCTAAACCAATCCTTAGAGAGAGGCTGGACTTGGGAGTAGAGAGAAGGGTAACTGTCCAATCTTGGTTGCAAGATTCTTGCAGGGCACCACCCAATATTGAAATCTTGATGGTGGCATCACTGGTATTTAAAGTGGACACACTATGAGAGAGAGGCAGCTGCTAAAAATTACCATCTGTCAGCCGCAATGAAACACCAGAGGAGATTGCGGAAACTGCATCTGGATGGAGCTGTCTATTACTGGGGAGGCCTAAAAAAGCTGAATGGGCCCTATGACGAAGAGCTGGGGACCATCCTTGAGAGTAAAGAGATCAGACACATGCCCTGCCCTCCTAGAGGGTCCTGAAATGCAGCTGGCTTTCCTTGGCTTTAAACAAAGGTTTTAAATGTAAGTAGAATTTAGCCATTTGAAACCAAAAATGGGGGATTCTGCTTGCCTTAAATCCTTTCTCTTTATAGGAGGTGGGTTGGGGGGGACAAAACTGGGTAGATCCTTAGCCTATTTCACTAAAAATATGAATTTAATTAATTCCCCTTGGCAGAACACCAATGCGTGATTTTTGTTAAAATTTGAAATGAACAAGGCTCATTCCCAGTGTGCGCTGAAAGCTATAGACTGCAGTTTAATTGGGTAATCCTATTGGTCCAGCTTCTCACATTTAAGTGGTGGGGTATCTGAAATCCAAAATTCAAAAAGATTATCCCAATCTTTTGAGCTTATGATATGGCCTTTTGGAACGTGCATATGCAATGGATGGGATTACACCAGAATATTTCCGAATGCAAATAACCGGACAAACTCAAGAAGATGGTAAATTACTGTTTTATTAACAATTATCGAAAACAGGTAGGTTACAACGAACATCAACAAGCGTACGCTCTGTCTCTCGATGATTTCCACAAAATATATACTTCCTATACTCAATTATGCGTCAGAGTGAGCAGTGAAAAACCTATCAAGGGTCGGGATTGGTTAAAGGAAGCATCTAGATAAACAATCATATAGGAGCTAGGATTGTTATTGGCTGTCCTTTATCAGGTGGACAACTTATGCCTACCTCTTCAAACATGTCATTTCAGAAACACCGCGCGCGCGCACCCGTGGAAACCCCTGAAAGTCCTGCTTTGCTGCGGCTCGCTCTCCAAGCAATTGTGGACTTCATTTGGATTTGCTTACTACGTTTTGGCTCAACAAACTATAGCTACCACAAGGTGAAGAACGATTCTTAAGGAGCACAGAGATTGACTTTTTTGATGTAATAAGTCACTTACATCTCTTATTCTCTTTGTTTAAGCATTGCACCCTACCTTCAGTGGGCGTGCCTATTTAACTGTGCGCGCGCACCCGTGGAAGCCCCTGAAAGTCCCGCTTTGCCGCGGCGCTGGGGCATGTGGGGTGGGTTAATCTTTAATGTAGATTATTTTAAACTGTGGAATTACCTCTAATGTGTTATTCCTTGTGTGCTTTTTAATTGTCTAATACTCAAATATTTTCTTTTATCCTTTAATTTATCCTTTAATTATTTGTTTATGATAAAGCGAGGAGGCGCTTCAAACCGTTGCTTTGATTAATCTGGTGTATGGTACATGATTAATAGCACAAACGCCTATATCTATAATTTACCAAATACATTTTTATCAACATATTTTTGCCAATTATGACTGACAAAAGAGGTAAAATCTATAACTTGCCTCATCCTTTACGATTACGTGCGTTATGCGACTCCTTACATAAAGACAGTCCTCTCCTAACTCTGAAGTCAGCTCGCCCTTTCACGAAGGGCCCTCAACCGGACAAACGAGCTGGGAGGAAGCGTACCCGCTCTAATACACCGGCTGGTGATATTCGAGACTTTGGGTTTAGAGCATTGCATGTTAGTCGTTTGATGGCGAAAATGCCTGAATTAGCGAATTTAAGTGTCTCAAACGTAGCGGCTCAACCACTCTCTGGTAATCAAGAATGTTTGGCTACAAAACAACCCTTAATGAGCTCTCCAACAACATTAGACCCAAATGCCAGTAACAAAGGCTACGAACAACCATGTAATAGCTCTTTATCAGACACCATGATTTTACAAAATGCCCGAACAGGCAATGTTGTGAACTCATTAAATAAATCTAAAAGTATCATCAATGCTGTTGATGATGCTATCATCGATCTCCAGTCATCAAACTCTTGTTTCTCGGCCAAAGAAGAAAATCATGATCTTTCTAAATCTCCTTTTTTATTTCGGAATGAAAGCACATCTGAAACTGAAACCTCCATTTCATTAATTCCTCCTACTCCAAGAAGACCAGATCGAGTCAACTCTGCTATAACCAGGGGGTCGCTCTTGGAAAAATCCCCAATAATAACGCTAGAAGTGATGAATATTGCTATAACATCTCTTGCAAAATTATTCGAAGTTCTTGATTCTAAAGTAAACTCTATTGTTGATAACCTTAAACACAGTGCCATTTGGCAAAAATCGATTGCTGATTCTTTGGCCCAGAGGCAGGTGCTTGATGAAAAAGCTGCTCTGTCATCATTTAATCAGATACCAGAGCGTGTATCCACACTAAAACTGGTTATTGATCAGCTTGGCTCTCAATGCAGTCGGTGTTCAACCAATAAAACCACACTATCTCTAAAAGCTGCTGTTCCATTCATAGAGGGCATCATTCATGAGACTCCAGTGGAGTTGCCAGTTGCAGTGCCCTTGCTGCATCCGATACCTACAGATGAATTACCTATGATTTCTTCTGCTAAGGCACCTCCTATAGCGGAAAGCGTACAGATACATAAAGAAGTGTATATGATTTTTGATAAAAACTCTAAGAAACAAAAATCTGAACTTACTATAAATGTAAAAAAAACAAAAAATCAAAAATCTACAAGGGCATCATCAACTGGCCAAACTAAACAGTTCATCAAATCATTTTCAAAGCCAGTGAGTGGCTCAAGATTGGCATCTAATGCTATACCTAAAAAATACACTAATTTGGTACAAGAAAAGAAAAGAACTACAAATGACAGGGTGAGTGGCTTGCAGTTAGACCTAAATCACTCTCCACTGGATGAATTGGTATAGGTGGTAGAAGAATGCGAAAATGAGTGCGAAGATTCACCCGCTGAGGTGCAGTTAATAGCATAAGCTAAGATTTTCTCTAAAAATAACTCGGGTCATTCCGATCCTCCACTTACTCATGTAGAACTTAGGAAAGCCGTGGATGATTACATGCGTCAATTTCAACCAAATCCGGTTATGTTACATCCGCTGACGAAATCACATCAGTCATCACTAAAACTCCAACGCAGAGTTCCGAAGCTACTGATAATCCAATCACTTTGCCGCTTCGAAATAAAGAGACTGTCACAGACACAAGGAATCTCTCTGTTACACCAACTGTACCGGTACTACAGACAAATATGCAAAATGATATTCTATCCTAGATTAGGGACTGTCTAGTGGCCCTAACCTTAGAACAAAAAACACTTAAGTCCGCCATGAAATCATCCACTTGTGGCCCTAATCATGACTCCTCATTAATTGTAAATCAGAGGCCGAATACCAGAAATGTCTCATTTCAGCTCCCAGCAGCGATTGAGAAATCAAACTTTACTCAAGAAGTACCACGCATAAAGAAAGTGGCCTCAATGATTTCGGGCAGTAGGAACGAAAAGCCCCCTCAACTACATTCAATATTCCTTAGTTGTCGAGGAGGATCCTTTCCAACATACACTATGAATAGAAGGAGTATCATGGAAATATTCTCTGATATCCCAATGTTGGAGGATCTTGCCTCAGGAGATATTGACCGGGTCGAATTTCCTGATGAAAATGACTCAACTGTTTCTTGTCTCTGAATAAGATCTCGTGTCATTTTTAACATCGTATGGTCTGCGAGATCGGCGCTTTTTGAACTTGGATTCAAACTAATTCCTACCAATGGTGAAAGTCCCCTAATTGAGGGCATACAACAATCAGAAAGAATGAAAGCTGTGGGACCAATCCCTGCAACTTTCCCAAAAGAAAGCACAATATCTGCAACAAAATCCAGTAACTGCTGCTGTTGTAAAAATGCATAACTAGTATTTGATGAGTCATGTCCCCTTACACATAAAATCAGAATTCTGAGTTGGAATACTAGAGGACACAAGCACTTATTGAACAACCCAAATTGTATAATAACAAACTTTGATGTAGTGCTTCTACAAGAGACTTGGTTAATGGTTTCGCCATCCTGGGACAACCATCACATTCATCTGGTCCCTGCGAATAAAGGCCAGAAAGGTAGACCAATGTCTGGTCTAGCAATAATTTCTGACATTTCCACTATAACCAATGTAGCTGATTGTCCCTCTTCGAATTCCTTTATGCAATGGTCTATAATTTCGATTCAGAACACAAAAAATGCAATTATTAATCTCTATTGGAACCCTGTGGCTATTCTAACCTCCATTTTTTTAAAGAATCTCAATACAATTATGGAAAACATTGTTGCCACCTCTAACATCGCACATATTATTTTGGCTGGAGATCTGAATATTCATCTACTTCTGTCATCCAAAAAAGGAAATTCGGAATGGGTCTCTCAGTGGTCCTCCTTTGTGGAAACTTGGGGTCTGTTAATGCTGAATGGTGCTCTTAAAACTGATATCCCACCTTGCCATACTTGGTCAAGTGGACAACATAAAGCAATCATCGATTATGTTTATGTAGATAGAACGCTATTCAATCAGATCTCCAAGTTCGTTATTTTGCCTTCCTTGGAAAGTGATCATCTGATGTTGACGATTGAATTCATGGTCCATGCTCAAGGCAAAGTACAGGTATGTAAACAACAGCTACAAAATATGAATGTCAATTCTCAGCTGAATAGATTACACTGGACAAATCCTGCCTTAGAAGCGTTGGGCAAAGATCTAGTTAATGATCATTGTCTCCTCTTAGAGGAAGCACGTATTCCTCTAGAATACCATGATAAAATGCATCTATTTGCCTCTCCTGGTACATCCGATGGCAAAATATCTAATAACACCCGTCCTACTCATGTATTTGACCAATCAATCAGACATAGAAAGTCCTTATTTCGGAAACAGAAAAGGCAATCTTTGCTTCTTTTGCCGAAATATCGTGACTCAGCTTTGCGTAAAATAAAGACTGATTACAAAAACTGGATAAGGGCGCATAAAGCAAAGATGTATCAAAAAGATGGTGAGCAGTGGCTTCATGTGGCACAGACAAAAAATACCTCTCAAATCTGGAAGCTAATCAACTCAGGCACAACGTGTTCACAATAATCATCTCAAATTAACGGTGTATCTGAGAAATGTTGGATTGAGTATTTTACGAATATGTATGATCTCCCACAAAATTACTGCGATCAAGAGCTATTGAGGTCGGTTGACTCCCCGTTTTCTCTTAAATTCGATCGGGATGATATATTGTTCTACATTAATAGAGCAAGCTCATCTAGAGCCCCAGGCCCGGATAGTCTGTCAAATTATATCCTAAAACAGAATTTGTGGGCCAGCATCTTATATACTGTATTCCTCTCTATCCAGGTAAAGCAAAGCATTCCTCCATCTTGGTGTAAAGCCGTGATAATCCCCATTTATAAGAAAGGGGATCGCATGAACCCAGCGAGCTATCGCCCAATATCGGTTCTTGATGCACCTGGGAAAATCTTTACCAGAATTATTCTGAGAGATCTTAACATTTGGTCCTTTAATGAAAATCGACGCGACCCCTTTCAGACGGGCTTCGTAGCGGGCCTTGGTACTGCTATTAATATAACTACACTTAATGCTATTAAAGCAGCCTATGCAACAAAACAGCAACCTCTCTACTTGGCCTTTGTCGACTTTCGAGTCGCATTTGACTCTGTCGACCGACAGTTACTATTTAACAAATTGTCGAGCTTTGGCTGCCCATCATCTCTCATCTCGCTAATAAAGTTACTACAGTCTAACACCACAATGCAAATTAAACTGAACCTGAATGGGTCCAAAGTCATCCATACTAAACGCAGCCTCAAACAAGGCTGCATTCTCGCATCAACCCTATTTAATTTGTTCATTTTTGACTTAGGCACAGAATTTCTGAAGGTAATCAATGATGCACCCAAGCTCGGCAAGCAAACCATCGCATGGCTTGTCTATGCGGATGACCTGGTCCTAATCTCGCAAATGCCCAGTGGACTTCAGTTGCTACTTAATCAGCTGGAATCTTTTGTTGCCAAGAACAACCTAACACTTAATCTGGAAAAAACTCAAGTTATGGAATTGAGAAATACTAATTTGAAACATCGGAAACACAATGAATGGATTTTGGTAAATCAAAAATTAGTGTTAGTTAATGAATACAAATATCTTGGTACTATGTTCAGCAACTCAGCCACGAACAAGCCACAACAAAGCAGTATAAATAGGAAACTTTCATCTTCATCTTTAATCTCGCAGGCCAAAATACTTCTAGCCAAGTTTGGTAAGTTTTCTTGTTCCCATGTTTTAACATTTTACCTACAAAAGGTAATTCCCATCATTACCTATGGGTCTGAAACTTGGACTCCTCAAAAACGAGGGTATTGGGATAGAATGGAAGCCCAGTTCTGGAAAAAAACACTTAACCTTCCTAACTAAACCCCAAATGCCCTTCTGCGTTTTGAATTGGGCACCCTTTCGATACACATTCAAGCAGCCTGGAAAAGATGCAGCCTCCTTCGAAAATGTCTTTTAGGCCTAACGGCAAACAATGTGTTAACAACATTGGCAGACTATTTATTGCGCTCTCAACATGAAATTGGAGAACCACTGTTCTTGATTACCTGAGTGAAGCAAACATATCATTAGATTTGCTACTCAATAATCCGAACAGGGCACAACTGAAGCTGTATCAATTTGACTGGCATTGCACTCAACAAAAATGTCTAGAACTAAAAGATTTTGATAGACCACTGTTTGGTCACAAAAAATTCCGACAAGCAGCTGATTATTTATTGAAATGTCCTTCAGCCACATTGAGAAATCAAATTCTAAGATTCTGCTTGAATTTATGGCCAATTAATCAAATTTTATTGAGAAGAGGTTTAATCAAAGCAGAAGCTGCACAATGCCGATTTTGTAAACTTGCTGGAATGGAAGAGACTCTTAAACACATACTGATTGTATGTGTTGCTCTAAAAAAAAAAAAAAGAGAAACAATTCTCCACAAACAAACTCAGTCACATTGCATATCTCGCTCTGATAACGAATTATGGTATGAATTGTTTGCCACACCTAAAATTTCAATAAGAATAGCTACTATGCAGTTTCTAAAATCAATATTGCATACAGCTGACTCCTCAATCAGTCTTCTATGTTGATTCATCGTAATAGTGAGATTAGTGCTATTCAAAACTGAATTTTTCTGGTGTGTGGTTTTTCGAAGTCTGAGTTAGTTAATCACTACTTCTATGAATGTAATCATTGATGAATGTAACTCGGGTTCTTTCCTTGAATTATGTAAATAATGTGATTTGCAATGTAAATAATGTGATTTGCATTTATGTAATTTTGTCTCTTCTGAGAATTTTGAAAATATTGAAATCTTTATGTGCATATTTTAACTAATGATGATTGAGAATGGAAACTATGTATTTTAATGAATCATTTATGTAAAAATTTTGTTTTGAAAGGTTAATTTAACTTAACCAACCAAAATAAAAAAAAAAAATAATAAAAAGAAACACTTATTACATCGTGTTTCATAGGTATCCTAAGCTATAAGGTCCTTCGTTATACAGACTGTTGGCATGCTTGTGCCTTGTCTGGAACATTTGGTTCATTTAGCAGCACGTAAACCAAAACCCAGGTGCGGGAGATAGGACAAGAAGCTATCTCACCACCCAATTAGCAAAGCATCTCTCATCGCCCATGCCTTCTGCCATGAAATTGTTGTACTTGGCCTTGCAGAGTATTCTCGTCTTGGGAATGCACGTGAGTGAGGGCACTCGCTATCGTGTCTGGAACTCCAAGTTCAAGCTCTATTTCCATCCTTGGCTCACATGACAAGAGACCACATATTGGTCCATTCTGCAGCTTTTAAATGTTTTAAATGAATTAAAACTTGGCATCCTTGTGTTCTTTCTTGCACCTTAACGCAAGATGATTCATCCTCTGCACTCTAATTGTTCTTCAGAGTAGATAGCTGACCTCGATTTCTAGGATCTTGACTTCAGGCCAGACAGCCTCGCCACGTAGCTCCACTAGCCTGCTTATTCTGCTGCGACACAGCTTTTCATTCTCCTTTCATGGTTTTTTGGCTTACTGTTTCATGATACCAATGTCCAATATCTGTACAATGGTGGCTTCGCCTGAATTCTATTCACTACTGATAGCTAGCCTATACGATGACTTGATCTACTTTGCGTTTCAGCATCTGTACATTCATTCAATTTCTGTTTTCTGCAGCACTTTGTTAACGTGTAATCTTCTTTTCCATGTTTGATAGTCCACTCAATTCTTTACTTTGGCCCTCATTACGACCCTGGCGGAAAGCGACTGACCGGACCGCCACAGCGTAAATAGCGTTTCCGCCATTGCACGATGGAGCAAAGTGCGGCCCATTCCGACCCATCGGGCACGAGCACCACGCCATGGCGGAAGTGCAAAGTCCGCGATGGCGGAAATGACCCCAAAACGGCCCACACCGCCGCCGTACGGCGCCCTAGGTGCAATACCGCCACCCATCATAGCGGACACCGCAGTGAGCGCCAACCGGAAAGTACGGCGACCGTAAATATACGGAAACGGAAGTAAAAACATGGGCCCGGAATGGGAAACAACACCCCGTACACCTATAAAACCACAAAATACACACAACCACTAAAAACACCACCCTGAGACACATCCCAACCCGTCATCCACCCTAGTGAAACCAAGAAAAATGGGAAAAGTAGCGAAGAAAGCGTGCGACCGCAAGCGGCAGGTCCACTTCTCCCGTGAGGAACTCACCGTACTCACAGAGACCCTCCAGGAGAATGCCGCCGCCGTCTTCTCCACGCAAATGACCAGGACGGCATGGAGAGCATAGAGGGAGTCGGAGGGATGGAGAAAGGAGTGCAGACATCCGGAGAATCAGGTAGGTGGCCCAAATAAAACAATGCCAAAACCACAATGTACAATCATGTGAAGTACCACGTGCCCACATAGTGCAACAGAAACACATGGCCAGGAGAACGTCCACACACATTGGCCTGATAGCGCACTTTAAAACACACAATAAATACATAAATAAGTAAAAACCCCAAAAACACCCACTACACGTGCAGCAGGCACACCCTAACTTCAGGCTGCCAAACAACTGCACCCTCATTCCACACACAAATGAAAGCACCTCCAAGGCCCCGACCCAAATCACCCTCAGGTACCACCCCAATGCATGTGATACATTGCCATTCCAATTCCCACAGACCCATTAATAACGCTCGCCCTCCTTTACTCCACCACAGGGTCCGATCCAAACGACGAGCTCCAGGACACCCCTACCAGCACACCTGCAAAGAGGGCCAAGACCGACGGCCAAAGACCCTCCACCTCAGCTGCACGCATCAAGACACGGCAGCAGCACATATCAAGTGGCAGCACACAGGAGGGAACATCAACAGGCACCCCAGCAGCCAGCATGCCCACAACAGCACCACCACAGGTCCCCCCAATGGATGCCACAGAAGGTACTGCCTCTGGTGGCAGCAGCACCATAGGTGACACCCCATTAATGGCAGCATGCTCCGACACAGAAGACGGGGATGTCAAAGTCAGATCCATCCATGACCTGTCCCAATCCCCCTGTCTGTTCCATCCCGTACACCATGAGGATACCACGCAGGGGCACCCACAAGACGACGACTGGCCATCCCCCACAAGCCCTGTGGCAGGGCAACATGAGGCGAACAGCCCCTCTGTGACACCACCGCAAATGGCCATGGCCCAGCAGAGGCAACAGTCCCTCGACCAGTTAATCGTGCAACAGCAGCAACTGGCCACGCTCCTCAAGGACCATGCCGATGGATGTGGGGGCACTAAGGCAGACATAGAAACATCAACTGAGACACTTAGGGCACAAATCGAGAGTAGCACCGAGAGCCTGAGAGTCCAAATGGAGAGTAGCACCGAGAGCCTGAGAGTCCAAATGGAGAGAAGCACCGAGAGCCTGAGAGTCCAAATGGAGAGAAGCACCGAGAGCCTGAGGGGGGAACTGCATGCGACGTCCAAAGACGTATGTGCCGAACTTGCCGCAGTGCGCCGTGTGCTCACTGAGCTCTCACAAACCCTTAGGGACATGCATGGACGTGAGCAGGCAGAGACATCATCCGTTGCAAGTTCCGTCCAGGGCAGCCCCCAACGTAGATCTGGGAGGAACCTGCGCTCCACAGGCAGGGGTGCCCCTGATACCCGCAGAGGGGGCTTGCAATAGCGACTGCCCACTGACAATGAGCATCTTTGGACACTGGTGTTCGGGGGGGAGGTGGGAGGGTGGAGGGGGTGTGTTGGGCTCACTTGGGTGGCGGGTCGATAGGGTGTTCCACATGATATCACATATGCCATAAACAATGCACGATCAAACAATGAGATGTGTGGACAATGATCTTTGTGTACTAGGCCATCATAGGCGTACAGTCCATATTGTGCATGTACCAGACACACACAGTGCCACGAGTCCCGTGTCCATGTATCAGCCACCAGGCGTGAGTGCTAGAAGCATGCATCTATGAGATGCTGACGAATTTCACGGCCCTCCTGTGCCTCGCAGACTCCTTGAGGTGCTGCCACATCCCCACCCTCATCATGACCATCTTCAGGTGCTTGCAGTTCTGCGTCAGGGGGCATGGGCACATTTCTACGTACGCACATGTTGTGGAGCATGACACATGCCATCACCATCTTTGCAACCTTCTCATGGCGGTACAGGAGTGCCCCGCCAGACCTGCTGAGGCACCGGAAACGAGTCTTCAGTAGGCCGAATGCCTGTTCAATGACTACACGGGTACGTGAGTGGGCATGGTTGTAGTCCTCCTCATGCTGGTCCCGTGGGTTCCGGACTGGTGTGAGGAGCCATCTCTTCAGTGGATATCCGGCATCACCTGTATGTGGACGATAAACGAATTATGTGGAATGCCATTGCTACGTACGCACCCCCCCTCCCTTCCTGCCAGGTCATTGCCGCATCACATACCCCACATCATCATGCATGAAATGAGACTCACCGAGTAGCCAGGATCTGTTCCCTGCGTTTCGCTCCATGTAGCGTGGTATTGTAGAGTTCCTCAAGACCATAGAATCATGGGTTGATCCAGGGAATCGGGCACAACAATGTGTAATGATCCTGTTGGAGTCACACACCATTTGTACATTCAGTGAATGAAATTGTTTTCGGTTGCGGTACTGGGCCTCCATGGCATGTGGGACGACCAATTCCACATGGGTGCAGTCGATGGCACCAATGCAACCCGGTATGCCGGCAAGTGCATGGAATCCCACTTTTGTGTTGGTAATTTCCTGCTCCAAGCGTGGTAGAGAGATGTAGTCGTCTGCGTGCTGCAGGAGGGCATCGAGCACTTGCAATAGTGTCCGTGAGAACAGTGGCTGAGAAATGCCATGCAACTGTCCGACTGTGTGCTGGTAGGTGCCTGTGGCCAGGAAGTGGAGTACAGACACCACCTTCAGTAGGGGTGGGATGGCGGTTGGGCTATCTATCATGCTGACAAGGTCAGCCTGTGTCATGTCCACAATGGCGGCTATGGTGTCCCGGTCCAAACGGTAGAGGGTGTGGATCTGCTCATCAGTGAGGTTGAACGGATGTGCTCGGAGGCGTGGGATTGCGGGCTGCCTGCGTGGTGGTAGTGGCTGTGCTGGCAGCCCTTGCTGGCCCTGCCTTGCCCTCCTCCTCCTCCTGCGTCTCCTCCGTGCGGCCGGTTGTAGTTGGTGTTCGTCTTCTTCTTGGAGTTGGAGTACTTGCAGTGCTATCAGGTCCCCCAGGGCCAACATCGCGAGTCCTGCCGGTAGCATTTCGGAGTGGTTGTGGGAGGAGACTGGGCGTGCAATTTATGTGTTTTCAGGCTGTATGGCCTCCACCTGTGGTGATTCATTCCACCTGTGCAAGCTGCTCTCCCCTTTGGGCGAGCACGTCCCGCACACAACGCTGCAATTCGAGGAATGGCATCTTGCTATTACAATCATGTATTAGTACCCGATGGCCGTGTAACATTGGTTGATATGTTCATTCGGCTATGGTCCCATTGTTTCACATGCATTCTTTGCAGTCGCGAACAGACTTGTGAAGGGTCAGTGGAACGTAGTACTCGAGTAACGGTGGGCCCTCATGCATCACTGTACCGAGTTGCACCGACGGGCGGGGCGTCCCATTTGTGGGTGAAGGCAGTTGCCATTTTCACACACAGCCGCACTAGATGGATTAATTTGTGATTTCAAGCGGCCACAGATGCCTTTTCGACGTGATGTTGCAAATGAGGAATTCGAAGGGCGGCGCTTTCGGTCTTCAGCTAGCGGCGAGGAGATGCCCACAGGTCTGACTGCAAATATAACGTTCTATTGTTCAGTGTCCTTGGGACAGGGGCCATGGCGAGGATGCAATGATTGATATGAATAGTTTGGGATGCGCAATAGCGAAGTGGATGATGAGGCCGGACGTTCCCAAATACATGTTACTTCACGACACTGGAATTACGGGCTGGGGCACAGTGGATTTTGCAGGCTGCATAACGCACAGACTCAATGGAATTCTCACATGTTATGTGAGTATGGAAACAGGCGTTATCATTACGGGATGAGGGAATGATGAATGGATGCATGGGCAGATGATTTGATACGGTGTTTGCCATGTACAGGGCTTCTTGGAATCTGTCCGCCTCCCCTGCGCTATGTGATGCAGGGCTGCCATAGTGGGACCATCGTCTATCTGGCCTTGTTGAGCCCTCCCTGTCTCGACGCGCCTTCAGACACTTGTGTCCATGCACGTTACCAATCCCATCTGATGGATTCTGTTTTCACAGACGCATGCACAGGTACACTCGTTTGTGATGGTGTTTTCACCTCGATATGGGTAGTTATGAGTCGCAAGTGGTTTTGGGGTGGTGATGATCCTTTGGAGTGGGCTAGCATGCATATGGCTGTGGATCTAGTGTGATCATTGAAGTGAGTTGTTCGAATGTAGTTCTGATGGCCATTCTTTTCTTTTTCTTTTCTTTTGGTTGACAGGTATCTCCTCCCCTTTTGCCACTGCCATCTGTATGCCACTCCTGCAGATGGGTTTTACTCCCGACACCTGCTGCTTCGTGTTAATCAGTGGAGCAGTATTACGATCTTATGGGACGATCGCCAATGGGCCACATGCCCTTACGCAGTACTAGTGGCTCGGAGCAACATTTCGGCCTTTCAGCTGGACTAGTGCCTCCCTATTGGGACGGCCCTGCGGTTCTAGGCGCTTCCATGTTGCCTTTTCGTACGAGAATGTAGCCCCTGTGTACCATGAAGGAACAGGGCGTCACACAAGAAGTAGCTGGTCATTTCTTGCGAATGCAGCCCACAATGGTGAAATGTGTTTTGGAGTTCATGGCCTAATGGCTGTATGGGCTTGGTGAATTTGTTGTGCATTAAATTCCTATTCTGATATGGGCCGTGTAGCGTTCTTCTTTGCAAGTGATGTGGCATATTCCTATTTGGGGAGCGATGTATTGTGAGGAGATCTGCATTGGGTTCCAGCTTCGGAGTATAGTTGCGTGGTACTGTGCTGGGCGCGTTTGCCTACGAAGCCCAGTGAGGTCAGGGGTGAGGGCTGCCAATATGACTGTTTGGATGATGTCATGCTCAGGGGCGGGGGATTAGGTTTTGTGTAACAGATGCCGGTCAGCCAGGTGGATTGGTGGAATGATGTGATTATCGGAATGTTGCTGGTCACAGGTGCCTGTGTTTGCGTGCGTTTCTTGGTGGGAGACTGGGGTCATGTCCATTGGTATAGCTTCTGTATTCGTGCCATCTGTGCCCTGCAGCTCCCATTGGCCCCTCTTGTGATTCTTTTGTTCGTTGGCATGCATGGGTGACTTGTACATTTCACTGGTTGCATTGTGACTTCGTTGCACCTACGGGGAGTTGTACTATGTGGCCAGGGAGCGGTGTACAGGCACTCAGTGGGGCCGTTTACGGTTGATTCGCGATGCCGTACTTCTCACCATGGCGGAATGGTACTTTCCGCCGTGCTTGATGGCGTTAGGTACATGTCCGCTAGGGTCGGAATTCGCGTACCCTTGCGCCATGGTGCTAATTACGGTTTGGCATGGCGCGCGCGCGTACTTGGTGCAGTTAGCGTTGGCGTTCACTACGGTGTCGCTAATGGCATCGTACTTTACGGTGACGGGTCATAGTCGCACCGAGCGCTATTCGATGGCGGTATTGCATTTCCGCCATCGTTTTTCGCTTTCCGCCAGGGTCGTAATGAGGGCCTTTGTCATTTGTCCTCTAGGATCCAAACATCATCTTCATTCAATATCTCGGTATGTCATGCATACTTTTCTTTCATTTTCTTAGTTCTTTCTCATATTCCTTCAGGGAGTTCTTCAAGCAGGTTGTCATCAATTCGGGGCTACATTCCTTAGGGTTATCTCAATGGGTATCTCCTTCCAAATACTCGCTGCGGTATTGGTACGATAGCTGATGTCAGGCAAGATACAGTCTCATGTCTTCAATACAAAGGAGGAAGGGGGGGGCGGGATCTCCTGCAGATGTATACATCTGCTCCTCTACATTTTTTGTCGAGCATCCCTATAACAGCTCTTTAAAGTGGAGGGGCGCCTGAAATCCAAAATTACCCAACATAGACCAAAGTAGGGGATGGGGGTCTGAAAAACAAACTGCTAAATCACCCTGTGTTTATTTTAATGTAAAAGTGTGGGTGAAATAATAATTGCCATATGCATTTGTACAGCTATGTAAACCAAACTGCTAGCCTTTTAAGTGCGCAGGAAAAATCAAAATTGCACCGCATTCCATTTGTAATTTATGTTGTTCATTGACCAGCGTTGATTATTTCTTGAAGTGAAATTTGAAGAAAGTAAAGAATTGTTGTTTGTGTTTTTCCCAACCAACTTGTGTGATTTATTTGTGTAACAGAAAGTTTAATTGTGAGCCACATAGATGGTGGCATGTGTTGTTTCAGTGTGATCTCCATTATTTATCATTCAAATAAATATATTTCCTGTACACCAGCCTGCTTCTTGGCTCATTGGTAGCTCGGGGGGAGGGATCCAAGGCGTATGAGATGAATTGGACATAGGGCTGAATAAAGAACTGGCAATAAACAATTTGTTGGATGACCTCTTGATTGGGGAGGGGCGAAACTCCCCTGGTTGAGGGTGGCCTCTCAATAAACTGTTAGAGATTGTAAATAAATCATTGTTAATAATACAGTATATTCTCTCACTTTGTATAAAAACAATTGAATCTGTGAGAAAATCTCCCTTGTTCTGTAAATGAATCCACTGGAAAGAGACAGGGGATACATAGAACAATAGTTTCTAGCTGCTTTGCATAAAATCAAAGAGCATTTTGGGGACCTACAAATTGCCATAGATTATGATATTTTACGCATGTGTCTGTGATAGTGATGCAAGAATGCAACTATTTCGAGCACACAGTGATATGATATTGATATATTTTATTTATATTGTGCTCATACACAAGTGTTTCAATTGACATTGGGCTTTGTGCTCACTTCATTTGCCACTCTCCTCACCCTAACAATACAATAGCTACAAACTATGAGTCATATAAACACATTTGGACAGGCTTCACTTCCTCTTTCAGGCTTCGACTTCTCTACTGGAGCAAAAGACAACTTCTCATTATTTACCTCGCACAAAGAAGAAATTCCACTGGTGGGGGAAGCAACTCAGTCCAATGGTCTTTTTAGGGCCCCCCTGGCCGGGGCCTCTTGCTCTGCAGGGGACCCTACTTTGCCACGGGCAGAGACATGTGCATGTGCTAATCTGTGAAGGTTACTCAATACCCCTGGAAGGACAGCCCTTAAAATCTGGAGGAATAAAGCATGTCTGTTTTGCCCTGGTTCCATTATTACGGTGTGGCACACACCTTCGTTAGAAAATCCCCCTGAGACCGTTACCTAGCAAGGGGCCAGAGAGACTGCAAATTCGTAATTGCATTGTTATTGTAAAGCTCATCTCATCTCCAAACCAAACCTCTTTCTGCCCCTGCCTTTCACTGTGCTGCAGCCGCTGCATCCCTCCACCCCCATTTTATGGCGAAGTGCTCCACATTTTCAGGAATCCACACTGCAACTTTAATTTTGTCTGCTCCTCGTTTTCATTGTGAAGAGTCCGCTTCAGGGTTGCAGATCACTCTGATACCAAAGTCCTGGTGCCGCATCAAATCCTGGTGAGTTGTCGCCTTTCGGGGAGGTGGGGAATTTTCATTTTGGACTATGAGAAGAGCTTGGGGCTTGAGGAGGACAGCAGGGTAGACCTCTGGGAGAAGCTAGAAGGACTTCTGGCCCTTGTCTCGATGAATGCTTGACATATGCCTTCTCTGCCTTCTATTGGCAAAAGTCCCAGCCGGCCACCGGGCACAGCACCTGAGCATGTTATAGTGAGGCTTGCCGTATCTCTGAGCCTGCCAACCAACATAATAAGGAAAGTGGAATGAGTGACTGTGGCCATCAAATGTAAAGCAGCCCTTCATCTGAAACAAACGTTCTTGCCTCCCATCACCCTAAGCAGGTTATGGTAATTTCTGGGTAATGTCTCGAGTTTCCAGGCTGCTCCTTTGCATCACCTGCCAATTTTCAGATGCTTGTTTCTGTTACTCATGGGATACAATGAGAGGGAGGGAGGGAGGGAGGTAGGGAAGGAGGGGCAGAGGGATGGATGGAGGGAGGGAGAGAGAGAAAGAGAAAGAGAGAGAGAGAGAGAGAGAGAGAGAGAGAGAGAGAGAGAGAGAGAAGGGGGGGCAGGGGTGGGGGAAGGGCTTGACCGGTGGCCCCTTTCCCCTGACTAACTGACTCACCACTAAGATCTCCTAGCCCCTCACACTACAACCCCCCAAAGATTATCGCTGCTGGCCTAGCCATTAGGACATCAATAATAATTTAAACCACGACCAAGCTCTCCTATTTAGCCCTATCACACTCTCCCACATCAGCGACTAACCAGGCCCAAAGCATTGTACTCTGTCAGATCTTGTTTTTTTCCCTATGGATAACATACTTCTAAGCTTCTCCGCCAAACCCATAGAAAGACGATTGGCATACAGGAACCAGGTACTTCCGACCTGCACCCATCAATACCACAGGTCTCGCCTCTCCCTATGTCCCACTAATGATCCCCACACCCCCTTTTTTCTTATGGAGCCATGCGCAGTGAAGCTGGAAGCGGAGGTGCTGTCAGTAAGCAAACACACAGCATGTCAATGGCATAGACGTTCGCAAATGGGAAGAACCTGACACACAGTTTGTTTGTTTGTTTGTTTATTTATTTGTATGGTGCACCCAACCCGGAGGTACGGGACGCCTTTCGCATGAATTACAAGTAAACTTTTGGCTTAGTTACAGAGGATGTCAAAATACAGCAAATACAGTGAATAGACAAGCAGATATACAAGAGATACATACAATTATACAGGGTAGGTGAGGAAATATAAAAAAATTCATAGGAGAAAATCAGTAGTCAGCGAGAGGATGCTAGGCGGAATGCAAATGTTTGAAATATGCATCTGTACAGGACTAGGGTTGTCCAATTGTGTGATTAGTAACAAGCCACTTTATAGTGTTGCGCTTGAACATGAAGAAGGGTTGGTTAGCTCTCAATGAATGAGGTAAAGTGTTCCATGCTTGTGCTGCCAAGACAGGGAAGCTACTTCCTCCTGCTTTTTTACATTTAAATCTAGGCATGACCAGGCAGGAGTTGACTGTCCTTGTGGGTCGTGATGAGGATTTATTTTTAAATCTCTTGGCGAGGTAGATTGGGGCTGCTTGGTTAAGGCATTTATGCGTGAGCGATAAGGATTCAAGCATAATTTTGTCCTTAGTAGAAAGCCATTAGATCTGTCTCCTCACATGCGAGATGTGATTTCTTTTTGGTATGGCGTGAGCAGCTCTGAGAGCATTGTTTTGCAAGATTTCGATTTTATTAGTGATGTAGTTGCTCGCCCCCAGGTACAAAGAGTTACAATAATCCAGTCTAGAGAAGATAAGAGCTCTAGCTAAGATCGTCCAACTTTCTTTGGACAAGAAGGGCTTGCAGGCCCTAATTAGCTTACAAGTGTAGGTGGTAGAGGATGCCATGGAGTTGACTTGTTTGTTAAGTGTGAAGGCAGCGTTGAGGTAAAAACTTAGGGTTTTTACTTCTTTTAACACTTTAATCGTGTTACCGTCAATGTTGAAAGCGGTGTAGTTCACGCTCAGTTTATTGAGGTTGTCTGTGGTTCCGAGTATTAGGAGTTCGGTCTTGTCATCATTCAGGCATAGCCCATGTGCAGCCATCCAGGTCTGAATGATGAGGTATATTTTATTCACCAAAGTCAGGTCCTTGTCATACTTTCTGTGAGGGGTATGAGGATCTGGGTGTCATCTGCATTAGGGGTGTCACGGTATTAGTTTTGTGAAGGTACGATAACCTTCTTGCCAAATGATGGTATATCATGGTTATCGCGGTATAGCAGGTGGAGTTAACCAATCTTAACAAATATTTTCTAAAAGGTCATAAATTGTCAGATTTATCATCACAAACAAAACCAGGCACCCAGGGCCAGAATTGGGCTTTTCAACATACTTTCCACTGAAATGCCACCCCTTGCTTCCATCAAACACAAACACACGTGTGGAGAGGAGGGGGGAGGCTGCTGCCACTGGCAAAGCAAACTGAATAGCTTTTCTTTAAGTGGTCATTTAGGCTTTTAGCTCCCCCATGGCTACTGGTGAAGATGAACATGTTGCATATTTATGACCTGCATGCCACAGATCAGTGGAGGCTGATGGTAGTATAAGCTTATGCGCATGCACACACACTTTACGTTACAGCCTTTAGTTTACTTGCGGGCCAAAAGGTGTTCAGTAATCACGGACATGTCACCCTTTGGTATGGCAGCAGGGAATACTCACAGAGATGAGTGAATTTCGCAGTGTGACTTATTATTTGTAAATTCAATGATAGAACCAGGGAAATCCCCCATTGTCATATGTTTAGCAAACATTATACATTATAAATATATAAACCCCAAAGCCCCCAACCCAAAGTAAACCCTTTTCCTTCTTGGCACTGTATTTATTCTTCCTATTGCTAACATATTGATTTTGTGTCAGGCACGTGTGGTTTATGGAATGGCATTAATAACTGCTCCAACTGAAACTACTTGGCAGATGGCACATCCAACAGTGTAAGACGGGGGGGAGGGTTGGTGTCATTGGTCATTGGTCAAAACATGAGGGTTACCCTGGTATGTTTTATAGAGAGGACCTGGAGTGGTGTTTAGGGCAAGATTGGTATTTCTATGTTGGATTTTCGTTTTATTATTGTTATATTGGGATTTATTATAGTAGGGGAATTTGTTGGAGATTCATGAAGTCTAGTTAGTCTAGCCCGAAATCCAGATTTTCTGGCTATGAAGGGCCATGGTGAATTTGTTTTACTCGTAAGGTGGTACATTTGGGAATTGGCGGTAGGCACATGATTAGCATCCATGCCGCTGTAGGGTTTAGGACAGTGCAGTGTATGACCATATGAAACTCTTTCAAGGCCAATGCAAAATGTTCTATTTTACAACCTGGTCAAAGGCAGGAAAGAGACACACTGACCAGCACAGTAATGTACCTTCTGCGATAAAGAGGACTTGCTCTTCCTTTTAGGCTCTGGTATTCTTTTGGCCTTTGGGCAGAGATTCTCCTTCTGTGGTATTTTCATGGCAGTACCAAGACTGGTCTGTTGACAAACTCAAGCTGTTTCTGTGGCATAGTCCATGTATTGTTGGTCTTGTTAGTCTCCATTCAGAGATTGCTGCTGTTACAGATTGGGTTTGGGCTAATACTTGGCAAAAAAAAAATTAAGACTTCAATGCATAGTAATTGTGGCACCTGAAATCTCTCCCTCAGTTTTAAGAGTCATAAGGATCATTAGCACCCGGTGGGGGCATGGCTTTGGCCTCCCAGCCAATGAGGAGGCGCAGAACGGGGGCTTTACCACACGGTAAAGCCCCTGCTACAAGCCTCCTCAGAGCTGGAGGCTGCCATCTTCCCGGGCTGGGTACCTGGTAAGTGCTCCCCTGCGCCCTGCCTCCCCGTCCCTCATACCCTAACCCCTCCCACCCTTGTTTCCTCATATTTAGACCCACAAACCCTGCCCCACTTACCTGGCGCTTTTTTGTCCCTCGTTCTGCGCCAGTAACAGTAGTGTTCCTGGAGCGTCCCCAACACGCAAATAGCCGCCCTGGAAAGGAAGAAGGGACTATGTGTAGTTCCCTTCTCCCCAATCCATGGGGGCCATCTTATTTTGTAGGTCTTTTTAAAGTTGAGAAACGGAAAACATGTAATTTCTCAACTTTGAAGCAACCCACCATTAGTACTCTAGTAAAATGTGCTGGGTACCAATAGCAATATTACCCTTGCAGCGGGGGCAATACTGGGGCAGGTAATGCCCCAGGCTCTCGTTAAAGTCATTGTTTCGCTCGGGCTTCTAATTGGCTCAGGGCATGACCTGACCCAGTAATGCCTCTCCCCTTGCGAGGGTTATATTGCTTGTCACATCAACAGACGTTCTATCATGCAAATTCCATAATGTTTGAAGTGCTGCCATGCTCTGGAAGGAATTCACTATTAGACCATTGATTTACACTATGCAGGAAAGGTAATGATACCTACTTGGGATGCAATGCAATGCATCCCAAGTAGTTTGATCGTCAAAATTCTGTTGCAGCGAGAAGTCCCTCTGATGTGAAGAAATTGAGCAGGGAAGCATAGGCGGAGCAGAAGTTTTACTGAATCTGCTGCTATCACCCATCCAGCGACAGCTGTGAGACAGGGTCAGGGCTTCACTGAAAAGAGCAGCCAGGGAACCCATTCCTCTGCAGGACCTAGTAAAAACCGTATTGCCCATACACATAGAAATATTGTTATTTATTATGGACAGAGTGGCAGAGCTACACAACAACAATGGAAGAGGGCATCGGCCATCTTGAGCTGGACCATTTAGTATCAGGAGCAAATATATCACAGTAGGAGGGATCAATACAGAACATGAGTTAGGCGAGCCGGTTCCTCTCGACCTCCTATGCCATGACGGACTCAACAGTTCCGGTGTTAAATACCAATATTATATGCATTCACTGAAATGGAGCCCCACTTTTCTATTCTACAAAGTTGAGTGTACCAAAACAATAAGTCTGTGTGGAAATACATTTTGGAAAAAACTTCGCTGACCATGGTGAAATGCTGCTAGAGAGAACGAGTACAATGACAGAAAAAACAAAGGACATAAACAGGCGAATGTTCTAACCTTTGGGCCACCAACCCAACGGCAATGACACACGCCCACCAGTGCCTGAGGATAGTTCACCTTTGCATGTTGTGCACAGGGCATGCAGGCGCAAGCGTTTTGAAATGATAGTGTCTCGCATGGTTATATCTACCGTGTCACGCTTATGACTGGGACACAATTATGGCGGAATGTTTTGATGAGATGCCGGTTTCAAACCAGAAGATATGAAGAGCTATCACTCAAGTACAGAACACATGTTTACAATTGGACCTGCCCACAAACAATGGAATTGCTGTCTGACCAGTAAGCAAGGTGAGAATCTCTCTCCAAGCACCATCATGCCTACAAGCCCGCCATTTTCTCCATCTGTGAGAATGGTGTCAATATTGGCCTAATTTGGTTGTTTGGAGAGGGGGCTGCTTTTGTGATGTCTTCAGTAAACCAATACCAACAGGCAACATTAACATCTGTTAAATGATTTTCTTTACAGATGGCACAATATGCAAACAACGTGCAACTTTGTTGGTGTGGACTCTTGTTTATAAAACTGGCATAACGTTGTCTTTTTATTCTTATTTAAATAAATGTGACAATATGTCTGTCTGTGGAGGCCGGGAGGCTGTGGCATTAGTAGCTGAGGCAAATGTTGTTGAGAAAGGCTTTCCAACCTCCCTTATTCTTATGGAATGATTAGTGTCTCTTGAGCTTATGGTCTCTCTTAGCTTAAAAGTCCCCAGGAATATACCCTAACCTGCGTATGTCGAGTAGGACTGCACGCCCCCTCCCCCCCCGAACCTCTGTGCCTCCTAAACATAGATGCTTTCCTTTGTATAAATTGAGTCTTCTTTCATAGCATTTTAACAAACAATTTGTTTGCACATTTTATTAAAACACTAAAAGACTTATACGTAATTAATCAAAATCTAGCAAATTTACTTTGTACAATCATGCAAACCACATATTTCACAGCACTGATCAGGGGCTTAGGTTCATTCTATTTACAATTGCTGGCTGGGTCTTTGCCTTACAACTTAACAGTGCACACTATAAATTCCTCTACTAATTCTTTTGGGCAAGCTACTGTGATTTGCATAATAGGCGCCCAGTGACTAGACCTCGTCCTGATTAGGTTTCCTGTGTGGCATATGCAGCGCGACAGACACTGGCCCGCCTGCAAGTATCATTGGCTGATAGTCCTTCCCCAGCCTGAAGTATTCTTTTTTGGCATGGTCTTGGAATTCCTCTTTTCATTATTCCCAGACACAATAGAGCATAGTGCGCCAGCTGCTGATGACGTGGGCATGTTAGTGTTAGCCTGAATGCAGAAAAGGTATTTTGAGTCGTGCCTCTGATTTTACAATATGCCATGATGACATACATCATGTACTACAGGAGCGCCACTACTGAGCTACAGCTGCCTAAAAGCACACGAAGAAAACAATGTTTTTGCTCTTAAATCCCACCCAGCCTGACACTATTTCTCATGGGTTTAGGAGGACAGAAAGTTTCGAGCCCTTCACTTCCATAGAGTCTTCAACACTGATCACACGAAGCAGTGTATTAATGAAAGGTACCACAAGAACAACCTTTTTTTTGGAAGGGGAAATCGTTCCCTGCAATTGAAAAAATTATATGTTAAAACTTGCTCCCACTCCAAATGAGTATAAAGACTATTCGTTTGATTCTGAGGCAATTAAGCTTCTCAGACATTCAGATAATCTTATGTTGTACGATGTATGTCTTTCCGATTTGCTGCTGTGATGAGAGCAGGCATGAGGGAACATGTCTTTTTCACCTACCGTTATGACACCGGGACTGCACCATCATTCAGTCTTTCTTATGCCTCCTACACTAAGACCGGAGGAAAACATATTGCAAAGGGTGGAACTTGGGCTCTTGGCATCATTTTATTTTTTTCTATTTGGTAGTTTGGCAGACATTTCTAACAGGAATGCAGTAACGTTGGACAACAGTGTAAAGACCGGAGGGGGGGGGTCTGTACTTCTGCTCTCTATATGGTAGAGGAGAGACACAGAGACCCCTGCCAAGATTCTCTAGTATTGGTAGTTGTGGTCGAGCAATCAAGGCCTAGCTTCTCGGGAGGTGATGCAAGCTGGTCCTTAAGTACAGTGTAGTCCCCGAGGACCCACGAAGGAATGTCCACACACTGTATCGGTTAAAACACAGTCTTTATATAATTAATATTCAAAGTCATATACACGATCACAATATCTTCACTTTGTACTCCGAAAATCCACAATTGTTATTGTTATTGTTATTGTTATTTTGCACTTATATAGCGCCTTATATACCATTGGTATGGTCTGAAGGCGCTGGTAGGTTGAACGCCCTTGGGAACCGAAGTTCAAGTCAGTAGAGAGAGTGGGGAGGGTCAAACGGCGCGTGTGCGCACCGGGTATGTGTGCAGCTGGTGCGTTATTCGTGAAATAGCTGCTTCTTAGCGGTAGGTGTGGTGGTTGATGTCAGGGGTATGTGTTAGTTCTGGCAGGATTTATCCAGACCGACTGTGGCTGCGTTAGGCCTGAGGAGAACGCCTGGCTGGGGGGTGTGTAACCAGCGGTGTTTACTTAGAGTGATGGGGAGTGAGCGAGAAGTGTTGGTATGAGAACAGTTATACCGAATGGTGTCATAGTATCTCTATGTTCTATTTGAGTGGTGATGTAGAGGAGAGAGTAAGCGTGGGGTGTGATATGGTGGGTTTACATGCTCTTCCAAACGTTCCCTGCATTCCAGACCATACTGGAACCAGCTACACTTCTAAATACACATAGGCTGTTTGATACGCTTCTAAATGCAACTTTTCTCAGAGAGGCTATAGGGCACAACTTCTAGATGTCACTTTCTCAGAGAGGCTATTGGGCACAACTTCTAAACGCAGCTTTTCTCAGAAAGGCTATTGGCACAACTTCTAAATACACATAGGCTATTGGGTACACTTCTTATTGCAACTTTTCTCAGAGAGGCTATTGGGTACACTTCTAAATACATAGAGGCTATTGGGCACAACTTCTAAAAGCAACTTTTTTTCAGAGAGGCTACTGGACACAACTTCTAAATGCAACTTTCTCAGAGGCTATTGGGCACAACTTCTAAATGCAACTTTCTCAGAGGCTATTGGGCACAACTTCTAAATACACAGGCTATTGGGTACACTTCTAGATGCAACGTTTCTCAGAGAGGCTATTGGGCACAACTTCTAAATACGCATACGTTATTGGGTACACTTCTTAATGCAATTTTTCTCAGAGAGGCTATTGGGTACACTTCTAAATGCAACTTTTCTCAGTGGTAGGTGAGAGGCTATTGGGCACAACTTCTAAATACATAGAGGCTATTGGGCGCAACTTCTATATACACATAGGCTATTGGGTAAACTTCTAAAAGCAACATTTCTCAGAGAGGCTATTGGGCACAACTTCTAAATGCAACTTTCTCAGAGAGGCCATTGGGCACAACTTCTAAATGCAACTTTCTCAGAGAGGCTATTGGGCACAACTTCTAAATACACATAGGCAATTGGGTACACTTCTCAATGCAGCTTTTCTTAGAGTCACATTTCTATCTAGATGCTGCGCAAGCTAGGTTCATAATTCTAATTGTGGTGCATGCTAGGAATCACATATGCTAACAATCACATTTCTGAAATGCCATCTAGGTGCGGTTTTGCTGACAATTACATTTCTGTCTAGATTTGGCGCAGACTAAACTTGAGATTCATCTAAGTGTGGCATATGCTAACAATCATTATTTCTACCTAGATGCGATGCGGGCTAAGGTTGAGAGTACCATCTAAGTGCAGTGTTAGATTTGGTGCAGGCTAATCTTTGTGGTTCTCTCGGGGTGTGGTACTGGTTAACATTATACTGCAGGCCATTGAAAGGTAAATTAGAGTGGCAGGAGCTTTCTGGAGTAGAGTAATTGCTCTACTCCCCACCCATGCCAGCACTTACAGTTTTGTTGGTGTCTGGTGGCTTCATTGGCTTCCCCTGCTGACACCTGCAGACACTCTCTGGAGCCGCCCTAGTGGGAGCTGCCCTTAGCCGCAGGGGCTGCCGGGCAGAGGGCTGCCCTGGGAGGGCTGGTTATGAGATGAGGGGCAGCCAATCACTGTCCGTGGGCGGGATGGGAGGCGGGTTGGAGGGGGAGAGACCAGGAAGTAGTGGCTGGGGCTCGTAGGGAATGCAGACACTTTTTCAAGTGTTTTTGGCCCAAAAATGGGCGCCGCGCATCGCTGCTCCACTCACCTGCCTCCATAATGGGAAATGGAGCTGGTGGGAGCATGCGAGCGTTGGGCCCCGATGCTGCACGCTAGGCAGCCAATCACTGCCCGTGGGCGGGATGGGAGGCGGGTTGGAGGGGGAGAGACCAGGAAATGGTGGCTGGGGCTCGTAGGGAATGCAGACACTTTTTCAAGTGTTTTTGGCCCAAAAATGGGCGCCGCGCATCGCTGCTCCACTCACCTGCCTCCATAATGGGAAATGGAGCTGGTGGGAGCATGCGAGCGTTGGGCCCCGATGCTGCACGCTAGGCAGCCAATCACTGCCCGTGGGCGGGATGGGAGGCGGGTTGGAGGGGGAGAGACCAGGAAATGGTGGCTGGGGCTCGTAGGGAATGCAGACACTTTTTCAAGTGTTTTTGGCCCAAAAATGGGCGCCGCGCATCGCTGCTCCACTCACCTGCCTCCATAATGGTAAGTATATAAAATTCTAAAGTGGTACCACTAACGTTATTAGATCTCATTAAAGTGCATACGGTCAGAATGACACACAGATCAAAATAAAGAGGAACCCTGCAGTAGAGAGAGGAAGGAAAGCAAGATGGTTGAGCAATTGGCAGAATACTGGTAACTACCGTTAAACACAGTTCTGTGTAGATATCCCCCCACCTGGGCAACCTGTAGAAGAAAGATACAAGCCCAGTCCATATATTGTTCACACTAGACTTTCCGATAGTTCTGCAACCCCAAAGTACCTTGGCGTTGTAGCATTCCTCGTCGGGGAAATCAACAACCCTTCTTGAGTTTAAGGCAGGAGTCACGGGTCGTCGAACGTCCGACGGAGAACAGGTCGAGCTGCGACGGTGAAGTGGCTGCGTCGTTCCTAGCGGTGCTCGCTGACGGGGAAGTGTAAACGTCTTGCAAGGAAGAGGCGTGCGGGGCACCTGGATGTCAATAGTTCTCGACCGCAAAGAGTTGAAGAACTGTGGCCCAGCAAGGGCGTCGAGTCGTCAGCGTCTCTGTAGTCTTTGGGTGGAGGGAAACCCACCGGTGGATGCTCCTCAGCGCGTCGACGGTCAGGCCTTCTCCGGCAGGATACAGCGGCGACGATGCGGACGAGAGCGTCCTTGGATCAATTAAGTTCTTAGGCAACGGGAGCACGGAGGCTCCCGTCGGCGACGGCGGTCAGCGACAGTGGTGGACAACAGTCCGGGCGTTTCTCCTTGGAGTTCAGCAGCAATCCCCGTGTCGGGTCGAAAGCCTGTCGAAGGTCTGTCTACCAGGGAGCGTAGGCAAAGATCAGCTGTGCACGATGGTCCCTCGTAGCTCAGGAAGAGGGCACCTTACCAGGTCCTCTCTGGGTCAGTTCTTGAGGCACAACAGCTTTCAGATTGCGAAGGAGAGCAACATCAATTCTTCTCGTCCAGCAGGGCTCAAGGTTAAGCTTCAGTTTCTCCAGTTATTCGTCGTAGTGGACTTCAGCTTCCGAACACGATTCCTAGCAGTGAGAGGTCCCCAGATATACTGTTGATCTCCTATTCA
The DNA here is from genome assembly GCF_040938575.1 of Ambystoma mexicanum. Taxonomy (NCBI): domain Eukaryota; kingdom Metazoa; phylum Chordata; class Amphibia; order Caudata; family Ambystomatidae; genus Ambystoma; species Ambystoma mexicanum. Next base: position 1,309,956,842 of record NC_090935.1, read on the forward strand.
TTCCGCTGGGTCATACTCAAGCATCCAATCACGACTACGGGCATTCAGGCAGGCAGGCAGCCAATCAGGCACACAAGGTATTCAGACCATTCACTTCTCTCCAGACACTCACAACAAGTTATGTGTATTGGGACAAGTACCGAGCCATTCAACACTCCAAGCTGCATTCATACCGGTTTCGGGCAGCGCTGTCTCAACCATTGTGTCAAACACCAGATACTAGACAGTCACAACACAGAATGCGTATTCGTCACACACTCCATTCACCCAGGTCACACCCACAGGCGTACCCACAACATACGGTTGTTGAGAAGGCTCCAGCCAGTCTGGTCAGCACTTCCCAACACTACCATATACGGAACTTCCACCCAACAGCCAGTCAGCGGGAAGGGACAGAGGCAGGGCTTCCCGGGACTTCGGGAAGATCAAGGTGACAGGTGATGGAAGGCAAGAGGCCATAGGGGCCATTTTGTCTCCATCAGGAATCTACCGATTCCAATGACAGGGGACGCTCAGGGCACGCTCAGGGCACCATTCATTTCAGCACAGAGCTGCCACCAGCCCGTACCCTGCTCTGTGGGTCACAAACAGGTGCCCAAAAACATACACTAGGGGCACAGGGTTGTACCCCTACGCATGGGCGCCATAAGAGTATCCCATGGGTCTGTTCACCAAACCAAAAGTGAGAGAACTCCACCGCCAGGAGTCCCACATGAACTCCTGTGCAGAGAACACGACAGAACACACAATAAAAAGTAGTAAAGGACAAGGATACGGAGGCCCTGTCCCTCCGATGCATTTCCAGCATCACAAACAGTACAAGTGGTATGCTGCTGTAGAGGAGCATATGGACACGTCATCTCTAGCTCCCACCCCCTCACCTTCATCATATTTGAACAGCAGGAGAAGAGCCCTATGTGGGACATCAGGTATTGTCCCAATACAGCATTGAGTGTATGAGAGACAATATGCACTCAGGCAGCTGTATTGAATGGGTCCTCCCATTGTAAGGGTGGAAGGATATCTGCACACACTGTTGGACATCGAAGAGCTATCGGTGAAATCGGACGAGGGCAGAGTGACGTCATGAAGGAAAGACACAAAGACACACTGACATGATATGCAAATACTTAAAGAATGAAGATGTAACTTGAATAATAAGAGAAACATGTAATCGAATACGAAGAAATTATATGCATCAAAGGAATAAGTGAGAAGAGATGAGATGAATGCACATAGGCAGAGACGCAAGGTAGCTGAGACATATAGAATCTTGATTCAGGAGAAAACATATTGACTAAGGCAGCCATGAGAAAAAGATGGACGTCAGACTTGTGTTGAAACCAATCAAGCTGCCTCAGAGACAGAGTAGGGCTGCAGGAACAGGAGACAATGGAAAAACAGCTTTGTGTGAGGAACATAGAGGAGTCTATTGGTGTGGGATCAAGGATGCCACATCAAGGAATAATTGCAAGGCACAAAGGGAGTCAAGAGGTTAAGGCATGTACGTAAGACATATTTCTCTTAGATTAAGCAAAAAAAACATCTGCACATGCCAAGTATTGGACAATCAAGGATGCCAAATGCCTATGCAAGATGGAGTAATCAAATATCCAGAAGCCAAAAGGAGTAATAACACCCAGCACAATTAAATCAAATAGCAGTAAATATAATGTTGAAAGGGACAAAATCGTGGTCTCCTCACACGTGACTCAGAAGTTGAAAACAAGGGCTATTCATTAAGATATAGATGAAAATAACGGTGTGCTTACACTCCCTGAAAAGTCCTAGAACAGAGAAGAGGCTGCAAGGCCAACTAAAAAGAAGAATCATTGGCTTGGGACCTGACCGATGAGAGATGATGGACTTTGGGCAAGTGGCCCAAATGAAATTTGGTGATGGTGGAATTTGGGCAAGTGGCTAGCAGGCTGGCGTTGCTCTCTGCACCTGGGTTTTGTTTTGCTCACGTTCTGCTAACGAGCTGACAGTCCAAGGTTTGGAGAGAATGCCAACCAAAAGTCTCCATCTCTCACACACTCTCGACTTCTTTTATTCCCGCCCTTCCTGCTTGTATTTCCTGCTTCAAACCTATCTCTAATGCAGATAACTCTTTTCTATTGGCTAAAGCCCACCCTACTGCCTCCCCTACCGATCCAATTCCCTCAACACTCATTCCTAAAGTTTATCCACTTTTGGTGTCTATCTCACTTCCTTTTTCAATATCTGTCTCTCGGCATCAACCTTTCCCTCATCTTTTAAGCATGCTTCCATAATCCCATTTTTAAAGAAATCTACTGCCGACCCTTTGCTTGTCTCTAACTTCCGTCCAATTTATTTACTACCTTATCTATCAAAATTACTTGAACGGTTGTTCTACTCTCAAGTTTTTACTTTTGTCTCTAATTCTTCTATTTTTCCAAAATTACAGTCTGGTGTTCATCCTTGTCACTCTATGGAAACTGCTCTTCTTTCCGTTCTGAGCTCACTACTTACTGCACGCTACTCTAAACAGTCTTCTCTTCTTATTCTTCTGGACCTGTCCACTGCATTCAACACTGTTGATCACTCTCTTTTACTGGCATCCCTTTCATCCTTTGTTTTCACGGATCCTGTTCTTTCTTGGTTCCAATCATTTCTGTCTCAAATAACCTTTTCTGTTTTGTGAGCCGAAAAAAACAGAAACATTTTCTTCATTTGGTCTTTCTCACCATTTCTATGCTGATGACACTCAACTTTTTTCTTTCTTTCTCTTCTCTTCTGATATTCACCACACTTTCTCTGCTTGTTTGTCAGCGATCAAATCACAGATGTCTTCTCACTATCTCACACTCAATTCTAGGAAAACAGAGGTTCTATTTTTCTCTGCTAATTCTCTTCCCCTTTCTCTTCCTCTGTTTTTTATTTAATTTCCCCCATCTCAGTTTCCAATCTCCCCTATGGCTCGAAACCTGGGGCTTTATCTCAACTCTACTCTATCCTTTTCTTACCATATTTCTCTAGCATCACACACTTGTCGCTATCATCTATATAATATTTGCAAGGCTCGCCCATTTCTTACTTTTCAAGCTTCAAAACTGCTGATTTCTTCACTGATCTTTTCCTGACTCCTCTATTGTTCTACTGCTCTCTTTGGTCTCCCAATATCTCATATTGCTCCTCTGAAATCTGCCTTTAACTCATCTATTCGCCTTCTCTGTCTTCTCTCCTTTCAGGATTCTATCTCATCCTCCCTCACTACCTTCGGCTGGTTGTTTTTTCACTTTCAACTCAAATGTAACTTCTTATGTCTTGCATTTAAGTCTCTCTACAGTCTTGCTCCTGACTCACTTTCTGTTCTGGTATCTTTCTATATCCCTTTTCGTTCTCTTTGTTCCTCTTCTCAAATTCTTCTAGTGGCACCTCTCCCCCATGAGAGCAATCTCGTTTTCGTTCTTTTGTACTTTTTCCTCCTTTACACTGGAACATTCTCCCTTACTCTCTTCTCTCTATGTCTGCCTATCCTTTATTTCATAAATCACTGAAGTCTCACCTTCTTCAACACACTTAGTTTGATTGATTGTTTTCACTGACTACGTCTATTCACTGTTATCGTCGTGCACTTTTTTTCTCTGTACAGCGCCTTGGCTTAAGGCGCTATATAAAATATAAATAAGTACAAATACAAATACAATGTTGCACAGGCCAGCCAGCTGCTGTTATTCTGCTATAATCTGTATTATACGTATTTAGAGGTTCAAGACATGCCTACCAGATAAGGGGCATCCAGTGATATTACGAATACGTATCTGATATATAGGTATATATGTTCCCTTAAACAATCCCTGCCTTCAATAGGTTTTGCAGTTTGCCACATAGGCTGACATCATAGATGATGCATAACGAGGTATCAAAGTTTTGTGTAATCAAAATTAAGGTGTTATTCCTTGCACTACATTTCGTTGTTCGTAAGATTGTCCTACTTTATTTGAGCTAATAATAAAGTAGTACTTTGCCATATTCTTTAAGTCTGTCTGGTTATTTGGGTCTACGATCATTATTGGTAATTCCATCGAGCACACGAGACACTCCAAGGTGCTAATGCACACTGTATTTTACATGACAAAATCTGAAGAAATTGCATTTTAAATATATGTTACAGGCAACATAGTTAATTAAGAATAAAAATGTTGTCATGAAAAACCCATAGGGTAGGGGATGAAAGGTGGGGAAAAGGGTGTTGGGACATAACACAGTGAATGGGGAGTGTGAAGGCATCACAAAGCAGACACAAACAGATCAAAGTTTGGTCCACAAACATTTATTAACTAAAAATGTAGGATGGAATAAGGCCTAACTTGCCATATGCTTAGGGGGGAATTCCCTACCTAAAGCAAACTAAGGATAGTCTGTGTAAGGAAGTCCAAAGCAAATGTCTGTCTGTGTCCAAAACCCATACTTACCCTCACGTCTAAATGTATACAATGTGTAGGGATGTCAGCATCAAAATAAGTAGTGTTCAAACAAATGTTCAGAGCTTCTTCCAGCTCCTGGCTTGTAACCAGCTTTCCCCTTCCCAAGTTCAAGATAGTTCTCAAGGCAGAGGGGTTCCCTTCCCCAAGAGTTCAGTTCTTTTAACTTTTCCAAAACAACACAATTCCTTGGGACACTTCCCAGCTCTTCTGATATTGTTATCTTTCACCAATTCCCATAAATAGTTCAGTTCCTTGACTTCCAATCATAAACCAGTTCTTTGCAATTCAAACACAAGCTTGTTTGTGGGTGTTTTAAGTGGCTTTACCATATAGGGGTGCACTCAGTCTAGGTGCAGTTGTCGGACCACATAGTCCACTCATTACAGGTCACGCATCCGATACACCTTACTTGCTGCTTTTCCATCAACATGTGGCCACTGCTTCAGTTTGAACTCCTTGACTCATTCACATATACACCCTCTTGACATTGTATTGTGCTTGCTTTGCCACCATACACTTTGCACGTTCTAATATTCTTCTGGCTCTTGCCAATGCTTGGTTTCTCATAATATACAGTTCCTTGTGATCTCTTGGCTTTTGCCAATGCTCGTTTTCTCATATTACACACAGTTCCTTGTGCTCTCTTGACTTTTGCCAATGCTTGTTTTCTCATATAACGCAGTTCCTTGCATCAGGAGGTTTCACACATTTTCTTTGACCTCAATGCTTTCACTCCGATTGGTATTCAAAAGTGCTTAAACTTGCTTTCACTTAAATCGATAGTCAAATGAAATACTTGCTTTCTTTCAAATCAATGTTCATTACTCACTTTGCGTGTTCACCTGCCATCCAGGTGTTCCCCCTGCTTGGTAGACCCACTGGTCAGATCTTACAGCTTGCCTGCATGGTCTCCTGCTGCCACAAGCTATCTCTTTCTTGTGCGGTGCCTTGCGTAGTCTCCCAGCACTCCTCTTTGTCTTTGCTCACCCAGCAATACTTCTTATGCAGCTCAGGACTCCTGCAAGTGCTTCGCTGGGTCACGCTGTTTTCTCTCTCACAGTCCGCCACCGGCCTCAGTGTCCTTCAGCCTCGCTTCCTGCTGCATACGCTCTGCATCTCCCAAAGGGTCACGGGCACTCCTCTTGCCAAGCCACTTCTCCGGAGAGGTCTGCTTTCGCCAGCAGTCTATAGCCCTGCTTCCACAACTGACTTCATTTCCATAGGACTTCCTGCTTTTAAAGTTCCTGCCACCGTGATTGGTCCAAAAAGGACTGCACCGCTCACTGTTGAAGCTGTAGTCCGCATTACTCTTGCTGGCCTCCTCCTCGTCCCAGTACACAAATAGTGTTTCTTAGGGAAATATTTAAGGGAAGAACAGGGAAAGGGTTGAAAACAGCCTATAAAGGTTTGAGGGACAGAGGACTCATTGTGAAAGGGGAAATGGGCATACCATGTCTCACCTAAGGATGTCTCTTCCCCACTCCCCAAGTCAGGATCCTCCCAGGTGATCTGCCCTTGCATCTCCACCCCCAGGGTCAGGATCCAAGAGTGATGCCCTTTTGCTGACCACCCAAGAAGAGGATACATGGGGAAATGAAGTGAGAATCATCTCAGGTTTCTCTCAGGAGAGACACCACCATATAGGTGAAGAGGGGAGGGGTTTCATTACCCCAACCTACAATCATGGAAATGTCGATTGCCACAATGATGTTTGAGATTGCCGCCAACATCCGTTGCCCATCCAGAGACCATAGGTAACCCCCTGGCAGGGTGCCTTTACAAGGTAGCAATGATTGCATAGTGGAGCACGAGCCAATTGGTGAAGGGGTGATGCAGTGATGCAATGACAAAGGAACAGACATACAAACATACATATGATAAACATGTAGGTTTTAGGAGAAGCCCAAGTTGCGTCACTTCAAACACACTGCGTGCGGAGAGGTGACACTGTTTAAGCTATTTCAAATTCTTTTCTACTTTCCTAATTAGATTGGATTAATTAACCTGCAAAGGAACCCCAGTCAGGTCAGTGGTTGCACCAGTTACAGGGTCGCAGACCACAGGTGGCCTTGATGGTGCTGATGGTACAGGGGCACTTGGAGCCCTATTGACTCAAAGAGATGCAACAGAAGCTAATGGTGCCACCTCCCACCATCCGTGCTGTGGATCATAAATCTGGAGACCTGGTGCTGCAGAACTCTTTGGCACCTTTGGAGTCAGAGGCTCCTGATGCATGAACTCATGTCGCTGTACTTGTGATGGTAACCTGTTTGACAGAGACTCTTCATTTGGCGTATGGAGTTAAGGGGTACACGCGTGCACTTCTTCGAGAGGGTCTTATGGTATCAAGGGCACTGTGTGCTGGAGGTATCATGGAGGCATGTTGCTTCTGAGGTTGATGATGCAGACTTGAGTGCACACAGGCTGCTTGATCCTTGCTGGACTAATAGGATGATTACTAAATCAGTAATTGGAAAGAACCTTACTGCGGGATGTCTGGGAGTTTTGGGATTGATAACGCGTATGATTTGGGGGTGAATGTCCTTGGGGGCCTACAGACGTGAGTGGATTCAATACTTCACCTGAGACTGTGCTGAATGAGCAGGACATATATGGACCAAATGCTAGCTTTGCCTCATGTATTATTGTATTAGAGTGATATTTGTGAATTTTCTTTTTTCTGATTGTAATTGAAGTTTGAATACAAACTAATTGTTACAAATAAAATTAAAAAAATAAAAAATCATGTATTATTGTTAGTAGAAGAGCTGTAAAGGCCTTCGACGCTTAGGTGTCAGGCATGCTGGACGAGACTAAAACAGACAACATTACAAGCATAATGCAGAAGCCTCCTATGGTGCAATTGGCCAGCTGACGGATGAGCCCTAGCATCCTTTCCTCTCTGCCTCCTGATAGGGAGTCCAAGTGTATTGATGCAATGGCTAATAAGATATTCATCTCAGGGGCATTGCCACTACCAGTATGCCTCATGCCATGTTTCAGACAGGTCACTTGACCCCACCTGGCGTAGAGTCAAGGTGCTATGTATTAGGTAGTGGATAATGGCATTGAATCCTTCAAATATGTTGCTCGGGCGTGCTTGGGTTCGGCGGATACTGTGGCAAGAGGAATGGCTGCTAGTCTCAGGTGCCAAAGATGGTTGCAGCTATCTGGCTTTTCACAGGGCGTGCAGGCAGTAATCATGTATATGCCTTTGGAACGTGTCAAGCTTTTTGGTGAAAAGGTGAACCACACACTGGAGAAATTTTAAGGAGCCAGACAGATTGCTCGATCTTTGTATTTTGTATGCTATCGATATGAATGCTGAGGAAGTGCTAGATGCTCACTGGCCAAAGGATGAGGTCGACGGGCATGCAGTGTTTACTGGAGAATACTAGGCATGCTACTCTACCTAAATCTCTTGAAAATCCAAGGAGTGGGCTGATGCTAGAATCTGTTCTGCAGCAGTATCAATATATCCCATTGAAGAATGCTGTTTTTTGTCTGCAGAAAGTGAAGTCAGATGTATCTGGCAGGTTATCCCGTTAAACTCAATGTAGATTAAATGAATGTGGAGGGTGGTGAAGGTTTGCTAAGTGGTTCAATGCTTCCATCGAAAAAACAGTGTTACTATGAGGCATTGGGCTTTTTGACAGGGGAAAGTTAGCCAAGGTGCATGCACGTGTTGCCCTCTTTTGGTGTAAGGCACAATTTGTCCTACCCACCAGCCACCCACCTCTCACCACCAGGCAAGCATGGCAACTACAGCACTGAATAAGGCAGCAGTGTGGGTGGCATGTATAGTATATGCTGGCATTCAACAGTAATGTCTTGCAAGAAAATATTTGGCCCAGCAAGTATTTATTTGCAAATTAAGACCAGGGCAGGTGTAGCTGTTTCTGCTGAAGAGGAAAACAGCCTTTTGATATTACACTGTAATTGTCACTGTACATGTAGAGGATGGGGATTCAACAGGGTTACAAGGTCATTAGGTTATTTCTCAAGTTGGTCACTTGGTTCTCCTTCTCCAGAGTAACAGTGGGTGGCCTCCACATGGGGTGATTTTTATCCCTGGGGATCCAGTTCAATTGCACAATTTTCTAACAAATGCAGGCCTTTCGAACCAATAAGGGTTTTGCCAGAAATAGGGTACTTACAGCATTGGAAACATGTAATTCTCTTCTCAGGGGAGTAGTTCTTGGGCTTGGCTTTCTATGTTGCACTTCAACAGGGTTTTAAGGAACTTATTGGTTGGGGTGGGATCAGTACCTTTAAGTATTGATCCTTCTGGGTTACAAGAATGTACTGGAGTGGATGCCCAATCTGTGGGTAACATTATATGAATTCCATCAAAGCACTTGGAATGAGAGTATGTAAGTGGAATGAAGAGAGAGAGATGAATGTGTCCCTCGTCGCCCCGGTCCCTACCTCATCTCGATGTTACAGAAATGAAAGGTGTACATCGTTCCTAGCCCCCTTCTCCCCATCACCATTGTACCGCAGATGCGAGAAGCGCTATTCACTCAGACAACCATATAAACCCTACCCTGATGATGTCATCGAGGAGATAATCTTTCTTTAGACATGAAGAACATATGCATATCTGCACAAAGCTATGCAGACACAGAGGTTAAACTACTTAGACACGAAGAACATGCTATGACCCACTTAGATAAGAAGACATATACTCTTTTGCTATGCTGAAATGCAAGAGACACATGAATAAGACATGAAGCTTGCACAATGCAGAACACAGTTAACATAAGTAGCCATAGAAGTTCAAATGGAGGATGCAGCCACACTGGATTGAATGGAAAGAACTGAGAAGGCTTGAGGACACTGGGAGAGGCCTGACTCGCTGATTTAGCAGGTAAACGCAGACCGGACTAGACTGTTCATGCAGCCGGTGTACATATTTAAGCCAAGGCCATCAAGGGAAGTAAAGTTTCACATCGGCAGACAAAGGCAGACGCAAGAAACAGTCTTCTTAGATTAGGAGAGAAACAAATGTTGCTGGAAGGACAGAGACACACCACATCAAACTGAATGTGACTGAAAGGCAGCTTGAACAAGCCCCTAGAGGACAGAAAAGGTATAACACCTGAATATATAAATGCTAAAAATCCTTGTAAATGTTGAGCAGGAAAATCAAGCTGTGGTCTCCACACACGTGATCTGAGACTGGAAGACAAAACCTATGGATTTGAGCCAGACAGAGACCGCTGATCCCATCCAGTTTAGGAAAGATGATACCAAATAATACTAGCTTGAAAGCTAAATATCCTGTCTCAAGGCCTAGAGGATCCGAGATGGTAACCTTATTGGTACAGACAGTGCCTTTGGGGCTGTTCTCATCACCTTGAATTGTTGTTCATGGGCTGGTAACCATCCAGGGTACCAAGGCTGAGAAGACCCGCACTGACAAATCCCTGCTTGCCTCCTGCGCCAGTTTACACTTTGTTTCATCGACCAGTTATAATACACTATCCTGACATGCCTTAATTAGCAACCTTTAGTTGGTGGTCGCAGGTGGAGCCACCAGATAAAGCATAACCAATCAAAACACTAACCCCATATGGATGCTATATGTAGTTTACCCCTTTAACCAATCCCAGCCTGACTTAGGTTTTTGTAGAATAACATGTAATTTCTGACGTCACAACCCCTTATAACCCGTTGGCAAGCCTGTAACCAGTGACAGAGTATTGGAAATCCTGAGATGTCCATGCCTGTCCCTGTTTGTGAGATCTCTTAATACACAGTGGTTTTTGTCACACTTCTGAGGCATGGGGATTTCCCCAGAATGACAACTCTTGCTGTTATATTGGAGGCTTTGCCACCCTTCCACTTCATGTGGTAGCAGAGTACAGTTTGCCAATACCCCCAGCGGCATACTGTTTTTTCCCGTCGTAAACCTGAAGTGATGCATCGCGACCCACGAGGACTGGATTGTTAATCACGTGTGTACTACTGAGATGGTTGTCAGGAGCCCCCTTGGTGAAATTCTTGCCCATTCCTTGTGGGACGCCCAGCAGACCAGAAGGCGGGAGTGGCAGATTGTGGGAGCGCTGTGCCCGAGGGTTTCGGCGGATCCACCGAGTGTAAGGATGAGTCCAGCAATCTGACAAATGCAGGTGGGAAGCAATTGTTATTTATTTATTTTATTTAATGGTTACTTGTTAGGCGCTTATACAATTAGCAACAACTGTTTCAAAGCACCCACAGGGCAACAGGGTGGGGAGAGGGGAGGTAGACTATGAGATTACAAGATAAATAAGTGAATTAAACATGCAATCAAATAATGAGGGTAAAAAGAAAGGGGAGACAAACCTACTATGCCTTGTGAGTATTCAGAATGTGCAAGTGCAGGGATTGTATTGTATTGTATTGTATTTTAGTGTTGTATTGTGAATTGTTTGTTATTTATGAGAGGAACCCTGTTTCCTGGTACTAGCTGAGGTTACAGATGGTCAGATGATCCCTGTTTCCTGGTGTTAGCTTAGGTTCTGGAAGGTGGCACCTTGTTAAATACTATAGAAAAAATTAAAAAAACAAGGAAAAGTATCCTATTCTATGGTGTAGAAGAAGGGTACTTTCAGAGATGATTCCCCTTTGAATAAAAAGCAGGAAGACAGCTGGTATTTATGTTGGGGACTTTTGATTACTGTGGTGGTTTAAGAGTGTGCATGCATAGTGGTTGATGATGTCGGAGGAAGGCTGTGAATAGGACATAGCACATTGGCTGGAGGCTGTTGGCCTGAAGTGAGGCATGGGGATGTTGGTGGAGAAAAGGGGAAACGTTTTGTTTTGTAGTGGTGTAAGGTGATGATTGAAGAGTGAATGCATGGCTAGCTCATGAGTTTGAGGTCTGTGAAAACAAAAAGATTGTAGTGCCATTGGGTTGGGCCATGGGAGGACTTGGAGGTTTGGATTGGTCTTTAAAGCTTTAAGGGCGGAGGTTAGAGTGTGGGCGACTTGTGATATGTGGCCTTGTTAATGTTGGTGAAGCCAGAGAGGCTGGTGGAAGAAATCGGACATTGTTGCATTTTGGAAGAGTTGATTTATTGTTGACAAGGGCCCTCATTACGACCCTGGCGGAGTGGGTTTACGCCAGCGTTATTCGCGGCGGACCCGTCCGCCCTACTACGAGATTCCGTAGCACCATGGAGCGTTTTCCGCCTGGTTTTTCCGGGCGGAGAAATCCATGGCGCTACGGGACCTTGTCGTTAATTACGCCACCGTATTTTGAGGTGGCGTAATTAACGCCTTCCCCACTCCCATTATACCCTATGGGGCAAAAATGGGAATGGGGAAGGGTAAAATGGGGGATGGGGATTTACCGCCCCGCCAAGGTCGGAATGGGGCGGAAAATCCGCCATCCTCCATGGCGCTATCGGCAGCTTTCCGCCGTGCTCCGCGGTGCATTTAGCACTGCGATTTCCGCCAGGGTCGTAATGAGGGCCAAGAACTGTAAGAATAAGATTGGCATTATTTGAAACATACACAAATCCTGCTTTGCGGTCAAGTAAGTACCGGCAGTCAGAAAGCGACGTGCCATCATGGGGGACACTCCCCTCAGACATTTGTGAAAGTCCCTTCCGTGATAAAAGAATACGATAAAGAGGGCAAAATGGCAAGGCCATGGCCCCGGAAAGGCAGTCTTTCAAAATCTCTGCTTCAACACATGACCACATATTTGTATGCTGCATACAAAAGTAAGAAATTGAGCAACAGATTAGCGATATTGGAGCTATAGCAGATGGTTGAAGACAAGGAGGTGGACCCACTCAAGAGAGAGTGGATGCTGAGCCAGCATGACATGGCGGGGCGAAGCACCCACAGCTCCACCACCTTCTCCTTAGACAGCTGACCCACCGACAGAGGACAGGGATTTTATCCCTTGAAAGAATTAAAAGCAGCGGCAGGTTCTACTGTGTATGCATCTCCTGCATATAGTAGTGAAGACACAGTGAAGTTAAGCTCACGAATTGGACAGCAGGGACCATGACTGACGAGTGCAGAGCGCAGCGAACTGCAGGTGAAGTTGATGTGGGGTGAGGAGGTGACCCAGAGGCGTTTGAAGGACAAAGAGATCGCAATCTCACTGAATGAGTGGTTGGGAGAACAAATATTGCTTACATTAGATGGAAGGGGCATAATGGAGCCCATGGATCCAGTGGGAGAATATAAGAAGTGAAGGGAAAAGGTGGAAGAGGAGGAACGAAAGAAAATATAGGAAGAGGAAGGAGAATGGATAGAACTAAGGGGGAAGCATAGAGTAGAGAAAGAGTGGAGAGGAAGGAACAGATGAGGGGGAAATTAGAGAAAGTAGAGAAGGAGAAAAGGAAGGAAAGGAGGATAAAACAGAAGGAAACAGAGGAGAGGGCAACAAGAAAGTCTGAAGAGGAAGAAGAGAGACAGGTACAATTGAGAAGGCAGAAGAGGAAAACTGAGATTGAGAGAATTATCAAAGAACAACATTGCAGAGAGAAGGAGGAAATGGATCAAAAAGCAGGAGTGGGAAAGAGAGGAAAGTAGGGAGAGACGCCTTAAAGGAAGAGGAAGACATAATGGGGGTTCCCAGACTTTCGGACAAAGACGCGGAAGTGGGAATGCGAACAAGGATTGGGTCACTATACTGAAGCAGGAGGGATAGTGCTGTTGCCCTTAAGGCAAGCAGAAACACAGCAGGATCCCCGCCGAGAGAGGGAGGTGACCCATTGGGTAGAGCAATGAGGGGACGCCAGAGAAAAATATACTGAAATGACTGAGGTTCGAGGACAGAGGGGACAAAGAGAGCGATGACAGTTTAGGGACAATGGGGTCAGATGAGGAGCCAGGGCAAAGCGATGGCGAAGAAGGGAGGAGGAATTTGTGTTGCTGCTCTGAGGAAGAAAGCCCAAACCAGGAGACACAAGGGGATGAAGAGGAGGAAATAGAAAGAGGGAAGCTAGAACCTCCAAGCGCTCAAAAGGTTGATCACATAGCACAGACAAGGTTTCCCCATACGTGCAGAGTTTGAGAGCGTTACCAGGACCGAAGAGAGCAAGCATGACGGAAGCATTTACAATAACGAAAGGCATATGGAAACCCGAGAAAAGTGTAGGGCTAACACAATTTCCGGTGTTAGAAAAGGGTGGAGGACGACCACAATATATACCATGGCAACAAATGGAAAAGGATAATCTGAGATGAAAACTGCCATTGTTGACTGTAGGGGTGGAAAAATTGATCTATGCAATAGGAAATCTGACAGCAGGGACAACATTAGCAGTGGGCGACATGGAGAGCCTGCTCTCTGCCATTCTGAGCTGACGATGTTTGGAAGCGAGCAGGGTATCCTGGAGTAACAGCACAAAAATTGCGCATGATGGAGCATCTTTTAACAACTGTAGGGCAGCTGTAGGACAGGCCCTGAGAGTACAATACACAGATACATCTGACATAAGCGCGATTATGGCACGCAAAATGTGTGAGGATGAAGACCCAATTGAATATATTCAGGAGATACAAGAACGCTGGCGTCTTGAGGCTCGTGGACAGTGGGACAAAACCGTGGGTGTGTTTGGCCACATATTAAGTCTGGGACTAGTAGAGCAAGTACAGAAGCAATTAAAGAAATTAGTGAAGATGAAGGCAAAGCTGTGGTCGGAAATTCAATTCACTATAGTGCATTACTGTCCGTTAATGCAAGAGAACACGAGAAAGAATTGCATGGAAAGGAAACAAGAAGAAGCAAAGTTAGTTCTGAAACATGTATTGAAGTATTCAGTGGAAGGGGCGATGCTGACAAGTGGTGAGGGAGTGGTCACACAGAATGCACAGTACCAGCAGGAAATGGCAGGGGGAAGATTTGCAGGAACAGGGGATGCTAACTATTGGCCACAGGGAAGAGGAGGCATGCCCAGGGCCAGTGGAGTGAGATACCACTCACAGCAAGGAGGGGAAGGATTTAACATGGGACAGCCTAGGCCTATTGGACCCCCACCTCAATGTTGAACACATGGGAAGATTAGCCACGTAGCTGGGGTGTGTAGAAGCAGGGTAGGGATGCAACAGAATTGGCAATGGAATTGGCAAGACCCAAGAGGGGGAACACCACATCCACCAGCATACACTACAGAGAAATCTGACTATTATGCCCAAGATCACACACAGCCACTGCCAAAATGCACCGGTGCCGTCACAACAACCCATGACGCAGATACTGCAAGCACCTGTATACACACAGCAACCGCAAGCAGCACCACAAGCACGGCACAGCAGAACACTGTAACCACAAGACATCTTTATACCGCAGTACAGGCTCCTGCTCCATGGTTAGGAAATGGGGCTATAGTAGGAGGGAGGGAATCCTTTTACAGGGACAGGGATGAGCTTATACCCACAATAGGAGAGCCCACAGACTGACTTGATGTGCTCAATCCTATCTGTTACACCTGACCCAAATGAGAAACCATGAGTGGGGGTAACCCTAGGTGATGAGTCTTTCTCCTTTCTCGTAGATATGGGTGCCACCAGGTCCTGTGTTAGGGAGGGGAGATACCCCATGTCATGACTCTAACACCCCCTGTGTCCTCATCTTGCTCGATCTCTCTTCTGCCTTTGACACTGTCAACCATGCCATCCTGCTCAATTGTCTCTGTGATAACCTGGGTATCACTGGTCAGGCCCTGGCGTGGCTGACTTCTTTCCACTCTGACCGACCCTCCCAGGTCCAACTTGGGTCCTTCCTCTCTGCTATCTTTTGCTCTACATGTGGTGTCCCCCAGGGGTCTAACCTCTCTCCCTGGCTGTTCAGCCAATACCTGGCACTCCTTTCCCACCGCATTGCCGCTCTCTGCCCCAACTTTTAGTGCTATGTGGATGACACTCAGGTCATTTTCAGGCTACCTTCGGTCACCTCTTCTCCGTCCCTCATCTCTGACTGTCTGTCTGCTATCCAGGAGTGGTGTGTCGCCAATGACCTCTAGCTTAATGCCAGTAAGACTGAGATCTCCTCATCAGCACACCTGCTACCTCCTTTCCTGCAGCTCTCTGGCTGGCCTCTCTTGGCCCTCTTCCTGCTCCCACCTGCAAGGCTAAAAACCTTGTGGTCATCATCGACTCCACACTCTCCTTCTCTCCTCACATCTTTGTCGTCTCTAAGAAGTCACACTACCAGCTGCACCTCCTCAGAGGTATTCTTCCTTTCCTCTCCTTACCCCAGAAGCTCACTGTCTCCAGAGCTCTGGTTTTCTCTAAGCTGGACTATTGCAACAGTCTCTTTCTAAATCTGCCTGCCTCTACTCTCTGCCCTTTGCAACTCATCCAGAACAGGACTGCGAGACTTGTCCTTGGCCTCAAGCCCAGGGATTGTATCTCCCCAGGACTGAAATCTCTGCACTGGCTCCCAGTGGCTGCGAGGATTAAGTGAAAAACCCTATGCATTGTCCACAAGGACTTCTGGGGCATGGGGCCTCAATACCTTCAACTCCCTCTTCCTAAATATCTTCCTTCTTGAGCTCTTCGCTCGTCTGCCTCCAACTCCCTCAGGGTCAGTCGCTTCTCCAAGCAACAAGTTGGTGGTAGATCTCTTTCTTCAGCTGGGGTCTTCCTCTGTAACAGCCTCCCGCCTCCCTTAAACTTGAGGAGAACCACCTCCAGTTCCGGAAGCACCTCAAAACCTTTCTCTTGCTTCTGCTTTTTCTCCTCCTCTCCCCTGCTGATCTCCTGGCTGTAACCGGAACTGCACTGGTTACCTGGACACCCTCTGATCTTGGGCCCAGGTCCCTCCCCCACCAGTCCCTCACACCTGCTTTGCCTGCTTGGCTTCCCCCGCACTTGGGGATGTTTCTGTATCCCTACAGTCCCACTACTAGAACTTGACACCTGATGTCTGCACTTACCCTTGCACTTGCCACCTGATGGCTGTTACTTTTTCTTATTGTTATTATCTATTCCCATGTACTGCACTGCCCCTTCCCCCAACCCATGCACTTGCATGATCTGAATGACACCTGGCCTAGTAGGATCATTGTCTGTCCTCCCTTGTTCCCCCTCCCTTGCCTCATCGCGCCTTGAAAGGCGCGTTATAAATGCCATATCATATCATATCATGCATTGCCTTGAATGCTCAATGTTTTTCTGGGACCATACATTTAGTTCCATTCAATGACAAATTGCCAATCTTGGTCGGAGAGCATAATCTTACCATGCCACAGTTATATTCCCGCCAGACACCAGTTGACATAAAGGGAAGGGACATGATGAGTAAGCTCAACATGACATCTCATTCACTGATCAGGGGATAGTGTGCTCTACCCCAGGGATTCACTATATGAATTAACACTAATGTATCCAAGCATTCTGCGGCCAGACTGTACAGAGGGGGTGTCCATAGATCCCAGGGTATTCCAGTATGGGGTGAATATATTGCTAGCATGGCTCCCAGGGATACAAGGTAAACAACTTAGTTCACAAGGCAAGATTTTGTTCAGGACAGAAATTCCCTGGATGGGGAGGAAGGACATGTATTCCCATTAGAATTGGAAACAGTCATAGTAAGGGAGGAGAGAATAGTGATTCATGGACTGATGATACAGGGAGAGCTTGGAGAGCAGTGATCGTGGTAGGAGAAGGACACAGAATGATTGACTTGACAGATGAATAACTGTTTCACGGTGACTGTTCAAATATTGAGACGTTTTTCATGAGCATCACTGACTGAATGAGAATCAAGTACAGGGAAGTCCCACTGAGGATGGCCCTGATAAAAAGACACCACTATTTCTTGAGGATGTTCTAGCACAGGTGTCCAGCATATTATGGAAAAACAGCCCGTAAGACGTTGGTCTGTTGAAAGAGGTAGGAGCGGTCAAAGCCAGGGGCGATCTTGCCGAGGGCAAAACAGTACCCTGTGTCTAAGGAGGCAGACGAATGCATTTTTGAAACAATCTCAACGCTAGTGCAAAAGGGAATCTTCATCCCATCAGAGTCTCAGTGCAACACGGCTGTGTACTCAGTGTAGAAGGCGAGGGGGTGGGGTAGTCATGGTGTCTAATTCAGGATTTGGGCCCTCTGAACAATATTATCAAAGCAGAGTTTCCCTTAGTTCTGAATCCAGCGACAATATTATGTAGTATCCCACCAGAAGCCACCCATTTCACAGTGATTCACTTGGAGAATGTGTTCTTCTCAATACCCCTTCATGAGGATTCCCAAGACTTGACCTTGTTTCTATATAGAAATTAAAATGGAAACATACAAGTTTACCACAGGGGTGCTGTGAATCTCCTTCCATATTTAATACTGTCCTGCAAATGGACCTGGGGAATGTATATTTAGACAGCATTGTGATCAAATATGTGGACAATATTCTGGTGTGTAGCAGGACAGAAGAACAGTTTCGAAAAAAGACTCAATACAGTTGATGACAGTATTGGCTGAGAAGGAATACAAGGTGGACAAGGCAAAATTGCAATGCTGCCAGGAAGAGATTTTATACATTGGACAGTTCATCTCACAGGATGGGCAGGAAGGTGACCCCTGAAAGGGCAGAGGTGATTATCAAAACCCTGCAGCCAGCAGCAAAAAGACTGTTAGGGCGATGCAGCAATTCTTGGGTCTGCAATTATTGCAGGGCTTGGGTGTTTGACTACAGCACATACACTAGACCCTTTTTAAATGAGTAGTGAGGACTGCAGTACTCACACAGAAAACTACTTTGGGGCACAAACAGACAGCCTACTACAGTGGGCTTCTGGATCCAGTAATGAGAGGCTATTATCCTTGTGAACAAGCATTGGCTTGCATCTGCCTTTGCAATTGAGAGATTGGCAAGTATCACCATGGACTGTAGTACAACACTCTACGTAGAGCATGTCCTCTTTGCCATTCTTGAGAAATCCAAAAGCACACTGACCACACAGAGAGCATCTGGATACAAGGTGATCATCTCAAACACAGCAATAAAAGCAGTGAGCTGCAGACTTGTAAACCCAGCGACATTCATAGCAGAGCCAGTAAAGGAGGGAGACTAGGTACATGACCGTACTAAATACATAGAACAATATGACAACATCCCAAGGGTCAGAGAAAATTCTCTTGCGGCAGGGGAAGTACTCTTTATTGACGAGTCCTTGAAATTTACCAGACGTCAGGGGAATGACACACTGGGCATGGGACAGCAGTGGTAAAATTGAGACAGAACAGGACATTTAAAGTAGTGGCAAGCGTGAGGTTACCTGCACATTTCTCAGCACAAGCAGCAGAATTGGTAGCACTCATAAAAGCACTACAATCACATGAGGACGAGGAGATAACAGTGTACTCCAACTCCATATACGTGACGTCACCAGTAATGCAGGACTATCATGATGGAAGAGGCAGTGCTTCCAACGTGCTGATGGCACCCCAGTGCAGCACATGCCCCTATTGGACAGACTCATAGATGAACTAAAACTCCCACCAACCATTGTCGTAAAGTGCCAAGCCCACACTAGGGGAACATGTAGTTTCCCACAGCAACAAAGACGCAGGAGCAAAAAAAGCAGTGTACTTTTCAGAGCTAAATGAGTGTGATACTTCTCCCAATAGACACACACGAGCGTATAACATGGTAATGCAAATAGGGTTTAACTCATTTATCATTACCCAGATAATGGAATTACAGGGACAAGCACCAGTAGAAGAAAAGGTATTGTGGATAAGGAGGGAGTGTTCAGTATCCCCCACGGATGCGAAGTGGTGACAAGAGAGCATCGGAAAGCCGGTCATGCCTATCACATTACTCCAGACAGCCTTAACGCAGCTTCATTACCAGGCCCATACAAGTAAAGAGAGTCTTGCAACGTAGAGAACGGAAGACTGGTCTGTTGCAACTTGGCAAAGCATGTTGCTGCATTCATGTATAACTGTATTGTGTGCCAACGTTTCACAGCAGGACACACATTACGAGTAGTGAGAGGAGAAATACCCCGGCCTAATGGGCCCTTCAAACATTTACCTATGGATTACGCGGACATGATTCAGAACTGTAACGGCTACCGGTATATGCTAGTGGTCAAATGCTAATTTTCTCGATGGATCAAAGCTGGTCCATGAACCCACCCCAATGCCACTTGTGAGACAAGATTTCTTGCCACAGAGGTATTCTCGCAATGGGGATGTATGGAAAGTCCTCCGGTCTGACAATGGACTGCACTTCGTAAACAAAGTGTTCGAACATATCACGATCCTACGGACGATTAAGAATAAATTGTCCTGCGCTTATCACCTGCAAGCAAATGGGATCTGTGAACGCCTCAACAGCCTGCTCAAAGAGAAAACTGCAAAAGTGAAAATTACTCTGAAAAAGGGGTGGCTTCACTGCGTACCAATAGCCCTGTTCCCATTACGCAATCAGCCTGCCTCCGACCACCATTTAACTCCCCATGAGGTGGTGACAGGACGATGCATGCCCCTTCCGCTTGCTCCTCCCACTGGAGTGCTGATGGATGCCCAGAAGGCTTATGTTGTTTTGGGTAATGAAATGTATGAGTAGCTTGCTTCGATGGCGGCTAGTGCTTCTTTTATTTCTCAACAGCTAAAGACTTGGCAGGGGAGGTCGAAGAAGAATGAAGACAGTGCATCAGTAGAACCAAATGAACTGCTCAAAGCCCCTGCCCTTTACCCAGGGGATCTGATCCTATTACAAAACTTTAACAGGAGCTGGCACAAGCTCTGAATTAATAGCCCATTTACTGTAGAGGAGGCCACAGAGAAAGCTATGAAATTGGTAGGGAAGAAGGCTTGGAATTATCTCAGAGACATGAAGCACTGAGACCTGCCTTGCCCAAGGCACAGATGGTGCATCGCAAGAAGAAGTGCGACACATTCAGACACATTCCAGGACAAGGGCTAGACATGATCATACAGAAAACTTGTTTAGGCACACTTTTCATTCTTACACTAGGCAAGCAACGTGCCTGCATGAACTTACTTTCTATGAGTATTTTTGTACCTGCACAACAAAATAGAGAAGCATTTTTGAATTTACAGGGACATGGATCAAATGTTGCCAGTAAAAATATTTTTTTATGCTTCTTTATATACGTTGCAAACAGCTATCCGATACTTAAAAGGAGTGAAGTGCCTATTACTGCCTTGCTTAGTAACCCTAAAGTTCAGTTCACTTTTTAGAGACACTTTGGTATCATATTAACACAATTGCCTTGCTAGAAAGCTAGCCATGAATAACAATGATAGTACCAAACTTTGTGAATTTTGGTAAGCATCAATTCCAAGCCATGGACAACGCCAACGGCGTGCATGCATGCAACACAAAGCGCTCTATAAATAAACAAATCAATCAATCAATCAACACATGGACACCCATGCGAGAGCTATTGTATTGATATTCTTTTCATTCTGTTGTCTCTATCTCTTTACCCTCTTCACACTACAGAGAGCAGCATTGTGTTACACACACACTTCAGCATATGCCAACAAAACACCCACCCCATTGCGACACAGCTGTAACTGAGTTGGTCACCAGTGCTACCAAGGAGTAAAAAGGCTTAAGCAAAGTGCTAACACCAATTTTAAACATGTGAATGCTTATATGACCAATTCGGCTCACATCACCAATAACATGCGGTACCAGTACATGACCAAGGTGGGGAGAGAGGCCTCAAGTGAGAGCTATTATGTGTACTCTCTCATGCCCTATGCTATGAGTGACTCCAGGGCATTTGTAGCAACAGAAATTCCAGCAGCCAGAGCACAATACATTATGCACTTAGCTTTCTGCATCAGGAGGGGCCAGTTTCAAGGGAAATGGGCCACGCTGTGGTGGATCACACAAAAGACATTCCCCTATGAGGACAGCTATATAAAGACGCAAACAGTGATAGAAGAATATTGGAGCTCAGATAAAATGATACAATGCATACTGGATAGCCCAAACAGAGATCAAGCTAGAATAGTAAAACAAATGGAGTTACAGTGCCCGAAAACAGGGGAAAGGAAGTAGGGGGGAATGCTCGGGTGCTAGGAGAGACCTCAAATGTTGGTGTATGTACAATTATTCACAGGAGAAGAATGGGTAGAAGTAATGATGGGATGTAAAGCACAGGGACTCCTGATGGTTCCAGTGGAAGTGGTACAGAAAGAGAATGATGAATGCCTCAAGGAATGGGCAGTGAGCGCTAGATTGCTCATGTGGGTCGGAAACGAAGCAGGCCTTCTGCCAATAATACCACTCACGAATGCTTCACTGTGTTTTCAGAATGATGGTCCAGTAAAGGTTGGGGTGAACAGAGGATGCAAATGAACATTGAAAATACCTGATATGAAGGTCGGCACAGCAGTACTAATGGACCACTATTGCGCCTGTGGTTCCAAGGCATACATGCAACTACCAGCAAACTGGGGAGGGATATGTTCTCTGGTACAGATACATACACCAGCCTTAGTACTGCCTGGGAAATACATACAAATAGATGGATTCCCTAAGATGGATGCACACCAGAGAAAAAGAAGATCTGTGGAGTTGACCAGAGTGAAGAGAGGAAATTGTATTTCAAGCAAGATGGAAGAAGCCTTTGGTGCAATACCACAGGAGCATGGACTGTTCAGCAGGACTGAGATGTTCTTTACTTCAGTTGTTCCCGGGGTCCAGGCCAATGTGAATGCCAAGTGGCTCCAAATAACCAGATGGGAGCTGTTGCAGACAATCAATTCAACAGTTAAAGGGTTCAACTCTATAAAGGAAGAAATTGGAGGCGTCAGACTCTGTCATGATGCCTACCTCCAAGGAGCCAGGTCCGACCCAGCAACCCCAGAGGCAGGCATCATTTCCCCCAGGGGAGTGCCAGCGGGCCCAAGCTGGGGCCCTTTGGACGCAGTCCTGGCGCCTTAGGCGCCAGGCTCATGTTGGACCCCTGTCCTGGCGCCTTAGGCGCCAGGCTCATAAAGCTAGACATGTGTTCAAGTGTTTTAATGTGCACTTACCTGATGCAGACCATGCTGCTACATCCAGGCCCTCTTGAGGCCTGAATGGAACTACTTTAACTGTGGGACTACTTTCCACCCGGGTGTGGTCGGGGAAGGATACATACCTGATCGGTGGAAGGATACACACTTGGAACTTCTTCCAAAGCTATTTAAACCACACCCGATCAGCAACTCACGCTTCGCGTTGTTCTGCTCCTCGCAGCTGGACGCTCACCGTGTCAGCTCCTGCATCTGGACCTCAGCCACGCCTGTCAGTATCCTGGGTCACCTGCAAAGGGAGACAAAAGACCTTACCTGCTAAATCAGCACCACGGAGACATCACACCGACGATCCTGAAAAGGAAGACATCATTTTTAAAAGCATTTCGCTACGATCGCTGCAGCGCTGCATTTCACTCACCTGTCCTGGACGCCTCCATCTTCAGCAACGATCATCCGGATCCACAGCCACTTCCCAGAGCCTAGAGAGAAAAAGACAAGAACAAGGTGAGAGAAGGAAAGGAATAGGAAAAGCTCAGTTTCCTTCTAAGACTTATCTGTTGGGTCATTCCCATTTCATTTCGGGTCTTGCCGCTTCCAGGCATTTTCCGGACCCCGGCCCCTATGGGGAAAAAAGACAAAGGCCCTCATTACGACCCTGGCGTAAAGCGAAAAACGATGGCGGTAAACGATTACCGCCATCGTCTTCCGCTAGGGCCGATTACGACCCGTGACCGTAAACTACGATGTCATTAGCGGCATCGTAGCAAACGCTGCCGCTGACTGCGCCAAGGGCGCCCGCAGGCGAACATCCACACCGTACTTAGCGCCATGGCGGAAAGGTACGCGAATGCCGACCCAAGCGGACATGCCCCTAACGCCAACATCCAGCCCGTTAAGTACCTTACCGCCATGGTGCTAAGTACGCCGTCGCGAACCAACCGTAAAGGGCCATGTAAAGTGAATGCAGCTGCCACAGGTGCACAGAAACAGCACAGGTGAAGGCAATACAGACTCAGGAAGTACAAAAAGAGCACACCCCACCCCTTCCCACACCCAGTCACACTCCACAATGATACCAATAGGACTAGCAATGTTGGGGCTGGAGGACCTGATAGCAATGCGAGTGCTACAACAGCAACTACAACAACAACAACAACAACAACAACAACAACAACAACAACAGGCTGCACAGAGGAGACGCAGGAGGAGAAGGAGGGCAAGGCAGGCCCAGCAAGCCCCACCAGCACAGCCAGTGCCACCACGCAGGCAGCCCCCAATCCCACGCATCAGAGCCAGCCCATCCAACCTCACTGCTGAGCAGATCCACACCCTGTACCGACTGGACCGGGACACCATCACCACCATTGTGGACATGATACACAACGACATCGTCAGCATGATTGAAACACCCACTGCCACCCCCCCCTACTGAAGGTAGTGTCCGTGCACCACTTCCTGGCCACAGGCACCTACCAGCACACAGTGGGGCACTTGCATGGCATATCACAACCATTATTCTCGCGTACACTGATGCAAGTGCTCGATGCCCTCCTCAAGCACACAGATGACCACATCTCATTACCACGGTCTGCCCAGGAGATTGCCAACACCAAAGTGGGTTTCCATGCACTGGCCGGCATACCTGGTTGCATTGGTGCCATTGACTGCACCCATGTTGAATTGGTGGTCCCACATGCCATGGAGGTACCGTACCGCAACCGTAAACATTTCCACTCAATCAACGTGCAAATGGTCTGTGACTCCAACAGGATCATCACACATTGTTGTGCCAGATTCCCCGGATCAACCCATGATTCTATGGTCCTTCGGAACTCCACAATACCACGCTACATGGAGCGACATGCAGGCCCAAGATCCTACCTACTCGGTGAGTCTAATGTCATGAGCATGGAAATGCAAAGTGGGTGTTGAATGACGTACCAATGCATATTTCATCTGGCAGATACAGGGGGGTGATGCATACGTCACATGGGTGCAACTAGCAGTAGCCAGATCATTCCCTGTGGCAGCACTGACGTCAACAGAGTAGTGTACACATCATGCCTGACCTAATCATCCCAACATGTGAATGAAAGTGCATCCCAAAAACGACACAACCATCTGCAAGTGCATTGTGCAAATTGTGACCGCATTGACCCTAAAGAAAACCACCAACATGCACGTCACCATGCACCAACTACTGAAAGGCCTGTCCCCCACAACTGCGCACAAAGGAGGCACATGACAGACAGGAACATCAATGCACCACTACAAGACCCACAAACTGTCCCCATTGACACCAGTAATGCTCACTGGGGTCATAATGAGCCAGACATCAATGTTGCTATCATGTGAGCTTCAAGCTCACAGGACACGTGCAAGGTCACATGAATGACGGCCTGAACGGACACAGTGGATGGCCACTCACAAGGCAATCGTCCCCCCTGCATTGTGTTTTTGCATGCAAAACAGTACATGAGAGCCATGAACACATACTGGTTGCACAGTGTAAATCCATAACCACAACTCCAATTGGTGCACAGTAACAGTCAGAATCAAGGCATGGTTGTGCGTCATGTTCACATATCAATCTCGTTCCTGACACATTCTTTTCTCACATTTTACAGGTGATGCGGGCTATCCCCTGAAGAGGTGGCTCCTCACACCAGTGCGGAACCCATCGAACCAGCATGAGGAGGACTACAAACATGCCCATGCACGTACCCGTGTGGTGATAGAGCATGCTTTTGGCCTACTGAAGGCACGTTTCCGCTGCCTCAGCAGGTCTGGCGGGGCACTCCTGTACCGCCATGAGAAGGTTGCAAAGATCGTCATGGCATGTGTCATGCTACACAATATGTGCATCAGACGAAACGTGCCTCTGCCCCCTGACGCAGAACCACAACCACCTGATGATGGGGATGATGATGATGGGGATGGGGCAGCACCTCAGGGAGGCAGCGATGCACAGGAGGGGCATATAATGCGTCAGAATGTCATTGACCGATACTTCTAGCACACACAGCGAGTGTGTAACATATGGATGGCACTTGGGGCACTGTGTGTGTCTGGTATGTCAACACTGTGGACTGTAAAACAATAAAGCACACATACGCAATGAGCAATGTCCACACATTTCGTTTGTGAGAAAAGAAAAAGTGTATTGTTCTTCTGAATAGGTATAACAGAACCCCTCCCCCTCCCCCCTGAACACTCCAACACACTCAATTCCCCCCTCCCCCTCCCCCCTGAACACTCCAACACACCCAATTCCCCCCTCCGCCTCCCCCCTGAACACTCCAACACACCCAATTCCCCCCTCCCGCTCCCCCCTGAACACTCCAACACACCCAATTCCCCCCTCCCGCTCCCCCCTGAACACTCCAACACACCCAATTCCCCCCTCCCCCTCCCCCTGAACACTCCAACACACCCAATTCCCCCCTCCCCCTCCCCCCTGAACACTCCAACACACCCAATTCCCCCCTCCCCCTCCCCCCTGAACACCCTGCAAACATGTGACAGTGCCCGTGGTGTAGTGTGTATAGTTTAGCACACTATTGACTGCCCCCTCTCCCGGAACCTGGGGCCCCCCTGCCTGTGCTCCTCAGGGTCCTGGATGACCTGCGGACGGGAGAGGCTTGTGCTGAACTTGCAGCTGAGGATGTACCGGGCTGCTCAGTACGGCATGTGTCCACAATTGTCTGGATGAGCTGGCTCATCATCTGCCGCACTGCAGCAAGTTCGGTGCATATGTCCCTGCTGGCAGTTTGGATGGCAGCCCTGATGCCATCAGCACTCCTCTCCATGGCTGCACTGGCACTTCCACATTCTGCAACATGCTGCGTGAGGAGTGTGCCCAGTGCTTCCTGCCTGTTGGCAATCTGCTCCAGTGACAGCTGGAATTCTGGCCCAATGGAGGGTGCCAATGGGGGACCAATGGGACTACTCCCATCTTCCACAACTCCCACTGGGCTTGGAGTTGCTGGCCATGAATTAGCTGGCGATGGGCCCTGGGTGTCATCTCCATGATGGCTGATTGGGGATAGGTGTGGTGAGTGCAGTTGCGTGTTGTGGTCAAGTCCAGTGTCATCCTCCACATCACTGTCGGAGCAGGCAGCGATGGCTGCAGTCTCCCCAACAGTACTGCTCCCTGCTGACACATTGCCCTCAGTGGGCAACAGTGGGTGTTGTTGGGCTGCAGGCGCTGTCACGACCCCTTCCTCGGGGGACTTTGCTGCCCTGGCCTCTTCAGCCTGGCGTGGTTTCTGCCTGGGTCTAGCAGAGGTGGATGCATGGTTCCCTTCTCCCACTTTCCTGGCCTTCTTGGCTGGGGTGCTGGTGCTGTCGTCCCTGCCAGTGTCCGAATGCGAGCCTGTGGTGGAGCAGAGGAGGGTGACTGTTATTGATGGTTCAGCGGACATTGAGCAGGCATTGTGAAGAGTGTAATGGATAGATGGTGGAGTTAGTAGCCCGTGACATACAGGTTGCCTCCCTTTAGGTTCGGTTTTGCATGCAGGTGTGTGTCTGCCTACTGTACAGTGTACATGCTGCATGTGCGCAGGGTGTGGCTCATCTGCTTAACGCAGCTTCATTACCAGACCCATACAAGTAAAGAGAGTCTTGCAACGTAGAGAACGGAAGACTGGTCTGTCGCAACTTGGCAAAGCATGTTGCTGCATTCATGTATAACTGTATTGTGTGCCAACGTTTCACAGCAGGACACACATTGCGAGTAGTGAGAGGAGATATACCCCGGCCTAATGGGCCCTTCAAACATTTACCTATGGATTACGCGAACATGATTCAGAACTGTAACGGCTACCGGTATATGCTAGTGGTCAAATGCTAATTTTCTCGATGAATCAAAGCCGGTCCATGAACCCACCCCAATGCCACTTGTGAGACAAGATTTCTTGCCACAGAGGTATTCTCGCAATGGGGATGTATGGAAAGTCCTCCGGTCTGACAATGGACTGCACTTCGTAAACAAAGTGTTCGAACATATCACGATCCTACGGACGATTAAGAATACATTGTCCTGCGCTTATCACCTGCAAGCAAATGGGATCTGTGAACGCCTCAACAGCCTGCTCAAAGAGAAAACTGCAAAAGTGAAAATTACTCTGAAAAAGGGGTGGCTTCACTGCGTACCCATAGCCCTGTTCCCATTACGCAATCAGCCTGCCTCCGACCACCATTTAACTCCCCATGAGGTGGTGACAGGACAATGCATGCCCCTTCCGCTTGCTCCTCCCACTGGAGTGCTGATTGATGCCCAGAAGGCTTATGTTGTTTTGGGTAATGAAATGTATGAGTAGCTTGCTTCGATGGCGGCTAGTGCTTCTTTTATTTCTCAACAGCTAAAGACTTGGCAGGGGAGGTCGAAGAAGAATGAAGACAGTGCATCAGTAGAACCAAATGAACTGCTCAAAGCCCCTCCCCTTTACCCAGGGGATCTGATCCTATTACAAAACTTTAACAGGAGCTGGCACAAGCTCTGATTTAATAGCCCATTTACTGTAGAGGAGGCCACAGAGAAAGCTATGAAATTGGTAGGGAAGAAGGCTTGGAATTATCTCAGAGACATGAAGCACTGAGACCTGCCTTGCCCAAGGCACAGATGGTGCATCGCAAGAAGAAGTGCGACACATTCAGACACATTCCAGGACAAGGGCTAGACATGATCATACAGAAAACCTGTTTAGGCACACTTTTCATTCTTACACTAGGCAAGCAACGTGCCTGCATGAACTTACTTTCTATGAGTATTTTTGTACCTGCACAACAAAATAGAGAAGCATTTTTGAATTTACAGGGACATGGATCAAATGTTGCCAGTAAAAATATTTTTTTATGCTTCTTTATATACGTTGCAAACAGCTATCCGATACTTAAAAGGAGTGAAGTGCCTATTACTGCCTTGCTTAGTAACCCTAAAGTTCAGTTCACTTTTTAGAGACACTTTGGTATCATATTAACACAATTGCCTTGCTAGAAAGCTAGCCATGAATAACAATGAAAGTACCAAACTTTGTGAATTTTGGTAAGCATCAATTCCAAGCCATGGACAACGCCAACGGCGTGCATGCATGCAACACAAAGCGCTCTATAAATAAACAAATCAATCAATCAATCAACACATGGACACCCATGCGAGAGCTATTGTATTGATATTCTTTTCATTCTGTTGTCTCTATCTCTTTACCCTCTTCACACTACAGAGAGCAGCATTGTGTTACACACACACTTCAGCATATGCCAACAAAACACCCACCCCATTGCGACACAGCTGTAACTGAGTTGGTCACCAGTGCTACCAAGGAGTAAAAAGGCTTAAGCAAAGTGCTAACACCAATTTTAAACATGTGAATGCTTATATGACCAATTCGGCTCACATCACCAATAACATGTGGTACCAGTGCATGACCAAGGTGGGGAGAGAGGCCTCAAGTGAGAGCTATTATGTGTACTCTCTCATGCCCTATGCTATGAGTGACTCCAGGGCATGTGTAGCAACAGAAATTCCAGCAGCCAGAGCACAATATATTATGCACTTAGCTTTCTGCATCAGGAGGGGCCAGTTTCAAGGGAAATGGGCCACGCTGTGGTGGATCACACAAAAGACATTCCCCTATGAGGACAGCTATATAAAGACGCAAACAGTGATAGAAGAATATTGGAGCTCAGATAAAATGATACTATGCATACTGGATGGCCCAAACAGACATCAAGCTAGAATAGTAAAACAAATGGAGTTACAGTGCCCGAAAACAGGGGAAAGGAAGTAGGGGGGAATGCTCGGGTGCTAGGAGAGACCTCAACTGTTGGTGTATGTACAATTATTCACAGGAGAAGAATGGGTAGAAGTAATGATGGGATGTAAAGCACAGGGACTCCTGATGGTTCCAGTGGAAGTGGTACAGAAAGAGAATGATGAATGCCTCAAGGAATGGGCAGTGAGCGCTAGATTGCTCATGTGGGTCGGAAACGAAGCAGGCCTTCTGCCAATAATACCACTCACAAATGCTTCACTGTGTTTCCAGAATGATGGTCCAGTAAAGGTTGGGGTGAACAGAGGGTGCAAATGAACATTGAAAATACCTGATATGAAGGTCGGCACAGCAGTACTAATGGACCACTATTGCGCCTGTGGTTCCAAGGCATACATGCAACTACCAGCAAACTGGGGAGGGATATGTTCTCTGGTACAGATACATACACCAGTCTTAGTACTGCCTGGGAAATACATACAAATAGATGGATTCCCTAAGATGGATGCACACCAGAGAAAAAGAAGATCTGTGGAGTTGACCAGAGTGAAGAGAGGAAATTGTATTTCAAGCAAGATGGAAGAAGCCTTTGGTGCAATACCACAGGAGCATGGACTGTTCAGCAGGACTGAGATGTTCTTTACTTCAGTTGTTCCCGGGGTCCAGGCCAATGTGAATGCCAAGTGGCTCAAAATAACCAGATGGGAGCTGTTGCAGACAATCAATTCAACAGTTAAAGGGTTCAACTCTATAAAGGAAGAAATTGGAGGCGTCAGACTCTGTCATGATGCCTACCTCCAAGGAGCCAGGTCCGACCCAGCAACCCCAGAGGCAGGCATCATTTCCCCCAGGGGAGTGCCAGCGGGCCCAAGCTGGGGCCCTTTGGACGCAGTCCTGGCGCCTTAGGCGCCAGGCTCATGTTGGACCCCTGTCCTGGCGCCTTAGGCGCCAGGCTCATAAAGCTAGACATGTGTTCAAGTGTTTTAATGTGCACTTACCTGATGCAGACCATGCTGCTACATCCAGGCCCTCTTGAGGCCTGAATGGAACTACTTTAACTGTGGGACTACTTTCCACCCGGGTGTGGTCGGGGAAGGATACATACCTGATCGGTGGAAGGATACACACTTGGAACTTCTTCCAAAGCTATTTAAACCACACCCGATCAGCAACTCACGATTCGCGTTGTTCTGCTCCTCGCAGCTGGACGCTCACCGTGTCAGCTCCTGCATCTGGACCTCAGCCACGCCTGTCAGTATCCTGGGTCACCTGCAAAGGGAGACAAAAGACCTTACCTGCTAAATCAGCACCACAGAGACATCACACCGACGATCCTGAAAAGGAAGACATCATTTTTAAAAGCATTTCGCTACGATCGCTGCAGCGCTGCATTTCACTCACCTGTCCTGGACGCCTCCATCTTCAGCAGCGATCATCCGGATCCACAGCCACTTCCCAGAGCCTAGAGAGAAAAAGACATGAACAAGGTGAGAGAAGGAAAGGAATAGGAAAAGCTCAGTTTCCTTCTAAGACTTATCTGTTGGGTCATTCCCATTTCATTTCGGGTCTTGCCGCTTCCAGGCATTTTCCGGACCCCGGCCCCTATGGGGAAAAAAGACAAAGGCCCTCATTACGACCCTGGCGCAAAGCGAAAAACGATGGCGGTAAACGATTACCGCCATCGTCTTCCGCT
Source organism: Ambystoma mexicanum (assembly GCF_040938575.1). Classification (NCBI taxonomy): domain Eukaryota; kingdom Metazoa; phylum Chordata; class Amphibia; order Caudata; family Ambystomatidae; genus Ambystoma; species Ambystoma mexicanum. Next base: position 1,309,987,717 of record NC_090935.1, read on the forward strand.
AGGGCCGATTACGACCCGTGACCGTAAACTACGATGTCATTAGCGGCATCGTAGCAAACGCTGCCGCTGACTGCGCCAAGGGCGCCCGCAGGCGAACATCCACACCGTACTTAGCGCCATGGCGGAAAGGTACGCGAATGCCGACCCAAGCGGACATGCCCCTAACGCCAACACCCAGCCTGTTAAGTACCTTACCGCCATGGTGCTAAGTACGCCGTCGCGAACCAACCGTAAAGGGCCATGTAAAGTGAATGCAGCTGCCACAGGTGCACAGAAACAGCACAGGTGAAGGCAATACAGACTCAGGAAGTACAAAAAGAGCACACCCCACCCCTTCCCACACCCAGTCACACTCCACAATGATACCAATAGGACTAGCAATGTTGGGGCTGGAGGACCTGATAGCAATGCGAGTGCTACAACAGCAACTACAACAACAACAACAACAACAACAACAACAACAACAGGCTGCACAGAGGAGAGGCAGGAGGAGAAGGAGGGCAAGGCAGGCCCAGCAAGCCCCACCAGCACAGCCAGTGCCACCACGCAGGCAGCCCCCAATCCCACGCAACAGAGCCAGCCCATCCAACCTCACCGCTGAGCAGATCCACACCCTGTACCGACTGGACCGGGACACCATCACCACCATTGTGGACATGATACACAACGACATCGTCAGCATGATTGAAACACCCACTGCCACCCCCCCTCTACTGAAGGTAGTGTCCGTGCACCACTTCCTGGCCACAGGCACCTACCAGCACACAGTGGGGCACTTGCATGGCATATCACAACCATTATTCTCGCGTACACGGATGCAAGTGCTCGATGCCCTCCTCAAGCACACAGATGACCACATCTCATTACCACGGTCTGCCCAGGAGATTGCCAACACCAAAGTGGGTTTCCATGCACTGGCCGGCATACCTGGTTGCATTGGTGCCATTGACTGCACCCATGTTGAATTGGTGGTCCCACATGCCATGGAGGTACCGTACCGCAACCGTAAACATTTCCACTCAATCAACGTGCAAATGGTCTGTGACTCCAACAGGATCATCACACATTGTTGTGCCAGATTCCCCGGATCAACCCATGATTCTATGGTCCTTCGGAACTCCACAATACCATGCTACATGGAGCGACATGCAGGCCCAAGATCCTACCTACTCGGTGAGTCTAATGTCATGAGCATGGAAATGCAAAGTGGGTGTTGAATGACGTACCAATGCATATTTCATCTGGCAGATACAGGGGGGTGATGCATACGTCACATGGGTGCAACTAGCAGTAGCCAGATCATTCCCTGTGGCAGCACTGACGTCAACAGAGTAGTGTACACATCATGCCTGACCTAATCATCCCAACATGTGAATGAAAGTGCATCCCAAAAACGACACAACCATCTGCAAGTGCATTGTGCAAATTGTGACCGCATTGACCCTAAAGAAAACCACCAACATGCACGTCACCATGCACCAACTACTGAAAGGCCTGTCCCCCACAACTGCGCACAAAGGAGGCACATGACAGACAGGAACATCAATGCACCACTACAAGACCCACAAACTGTCCCCATTGACACCTGTAATGCTCACTGGGGTCATAATGAGCTAGACATCAATGTTGCTATCATGTGAGCTTCAAGCTCACAGGACACGTGCAAGGTCACATGAATGACGGCCTGAACGGACACAGTGGATGGCCACTCACAAGGCAATCGTCCCCCCTGCATTGTGTTTTTGCATGCAAAACAGTACATGAGAGCCATGAACACATACTGGTTGCACAGTGTAAATCCATAACCACAACTCCAATTGGTGCACAGTAACAGTCAGAATCAAGGCATGGTTGTGCGTCATGTTCACATATCAATCTCGTTCCTCACACATTCTTTTCTCACATTTTACAGGTGATGCGGGCTATCCCCTGAAGAGGTGGCTCCTCACACCAGTGCGGAACCCATCGAACCAGCATGAGGAGGACTACAAACATGCCCATGCACGTACCCGTGTGGTGATAGAGCATGCTTTTGGCCTACTGAAGGCACGTTTCCGCTGCCTCAGCAGGTCTGGCGGGGCACTCCTGTACCGCCATGAGAAGGTTGCAAAGATCGTCATGGCATGTGTCATGCTACACAATATGTGCATCAGACGAAACGTGCCTCTGCCCCCTGACGCAGAACCACAACCACCTGATGATGGGGATGATGATGATGGGGATGGAGCAGCACCTCAGGGAGGCAGCGATGCACAGGAGGGGCATATAATGCGTCAGAATGTCATTGACCGATACTTCTAGCACACACAGCGAGTGTGTAACATATGGATGGCACTTGGGGCACTGTGTGTGTCTGGTATGTCAACACTGTGGACTGTAAAACAATAAAGCACACATACGCAATGAGCAATGTCCACACATTTCGTTTGTGAGAAAAGAAAAAGTGTATTGTTCTTCTGAATAGGTATAACAGAACCCCTCCCCCTCCCCCTGAACACTCCAACACACCCAATTCCCCCCTCCCCCTCCCCCCTGAACACTCCAACACACCCAATTCCCCCCTCCCCCTCCCCCCTGAACACTCCAACACACCCAATTCCCCCCTCCCGCTCCCCCCTGAACACTCCAACACACCCAATTCCCCCCTCCCCCTCCCCCCTGAACACTCCAACACACCCAATTCCCCCCTCCCCCTCCCCCCTGAACACTCCAACACACCCAATTCCCCCCTCCCCCTCCCCCCTGAACACTCCAACACACCCAATTCCCCCCTCCCCCTCCCCCCTGAACACTCCAACACACCCAATTCCCCCCTCCCCCTCCCCCCTGAACACCCTGCAAACATGTGACAGTGCCCGTGGTGTAGTGTGTATAGTTTAGCACACTATTGACTGCCCCCTCTCCCGGAACCTGGGGCCCCCCTGCCTGTGCTCCTCAGGGTCCTGGATGACCTGCGGACGGGAGAGGCTTGTGCTGAACTTGCAGCTGAGGATGTACCGGGCTGCTCAGTACGGCATGTGTCCACAATTGTCTGGATGAGCTGGCTCATCATCTGCCGCACTGCAGCAAGTTCGGTGCATATGTCCCTGCTGGCAGTTTGGATGGCAGCCCTGATGCCATCAGCACTCCTCTCCATGGCTGCACTGGCACTTCCACATTCTGCAACATGCTGCGTGAGGAGTGTGCCCAGTGCTTCCTGCCTGTTGGCAATCTGCTCCAGCGACAGCTGGAATTCTGGCCCAATGGAGGGTGCCAATGGGGGACCAATGGGACTACTCCCATCTTCCACAACTCCCACTGGGCTTGGAGTTGCTGGCCATGAATTAGCTGGCGATGGGCCCTGGGTGTCATCTCCATGATGGCTGATTGGGGATAGGTGTGGTGAGTGCAGTTGCGTGTTGTGGTCAAGTCCAGTGTCATCCTCCACATCACTGTCGGAGCAGGCAGCGATGGCTGCAGTCTCCCCAACAGTACTGCTCCCTGCTGACACATTGCCCTCAGTGGGCAACAGTGGGTGTTGTTGGGCTGCAGGCGCTGTCACGACCCCTTCCTCGGGGGACTTTGCTGCCCTGGCCTCTTCAGCCTGGCGTGGTTTCTGCCTGGGTCTAGCAGAGGTGGATGCATGGTTCCCTTCTCCCACTTTCCTGGCCTTCTTGGCTGGGGTGCTGGTGCTGTCGTCCCTGCCAGTGTCCGAATGCGAGCCTGTGGTGGAGCAGAGGAGGGTGACTGTTATTGATGGTTCAGCGGACATTGAGCAGGCATTGTGAAGAGTGTAATGGATAGATGGTGGAGTTAGTAGCCCGTGACATACAGGTTGCCTCCCTTTAGGTTCGGTTTTGCATGCAGGTGTGTGTCTGCCTACTGTACAGTGTACATGCTGCATGTGCGCAGGGTGTGTCTCATCTGCTGATGTGTTGCGTCTGCCACATTGTGATTGTCACGTGCAAGTGTATCAGGGTGTCTTGCAAGGCTGGATATGAGGCACCTACCTGTGTCTCCAGATGTCGGGGCCCCTCTCTCCATCTCGCCGTCACCTTCGATGCACTCAATGCCAATCAGAGAGGCACATGTCTCCTCCCATGGCTGCATCTTCAGTGGGGAGTCTGCTCCCCCGCCAGTTCCCAGGGCCAGGTTACGGTTTGGCAGACATAATGCCCCGGACACTGATCCGCAGGTCGTCCCATCTCTTGCGGCACTGTTTGGAGGTGCGTGGGGTGGTTCCAACAGCACTGACACGTTGTGCCACAAGTTCCCACACTTCCTTTTTGCGGCCTATGGCTGTCCGGGTCATCTCAGTGGAGAAGACAACATCGGCCTTCTCCTGGAGCGTGTCTGCTAGCATTTGCAGTTCCTCACGACTGAAGCGCTCCTGCTGCTGCCTGTCACATGCCTTCTTGACAACTTTCGGCATGGTTGGCTGAGGAAATGGGTGGGTTATGGGAATGTCAGGGTTTGAGGGTTGGTTGTGGTGTGGTTGGGTAGGATGGCAATGGATTGTGTTTTTTAAGATGGCCGCTGTGCTGTTTCCCGTTCCGCCGCGATTACGCTATTTCCGGTTCCGCCTAATTGCGGTCACCGCTAATTACGGTGACCGCTGACTACGGTCGGCGCAATGATGAGTGGCGGTAGGTCACCCTGCGCTGTTAACGAGGCCGGTAAGGGCTGTTTACGGCATGGTGTAGTTTACGTTACCGCCATGGCGTAATGCTCGTGCGCGATGGGTTGTAATATGGCGCTCTTATCGCCATCGGACCATGGCGTTAACGCTCATTACGCCATGGCGGTAATTTCGATCACTTACCGCCTGGGTCGTAATGAGGCCCAAAGACATTGAATGAGCGAATGCAAAGACATTACCCGAGCGCTCATCCGGAACTTACCTGTCATTTACTGGAACTGCACGTTTCACTTCGGGTCGGCGCCATATCTCCGGCATTCCGAACCCTGGCCCCTAAGGGGAAAAAGACATAAGCATTAGCGCTTGCTGCAACAAGACAATGAACATTATTATAAAGCTTGGACTTTTGAAGTTGCAGCAGAACTTTTACAGCGCCTTACCTGAATAGTCAAGCTTACCTGACCTCCCATCAATCCTCAATCCAGTGAAGTAACTGGGTTTCAACGCGCCCCTGCATCAGAAGCAGGATGGAGAGCTCATCCTTCCTGACCCTAAGGTGAGACTTCACGGGGAATCGTGGAAGGGTATCGTGAAGGGTTGGAAGAGAGTGGGAGGCTTGAGCATAACTCAGTCAGTAGGTAATACTCCCTTTTCACGCACAGGGGTATATTCCTGCGAGCCAGAGAAGCCAGAGTAGAGGGGCCCTTCCTGCCCATCTTCAGAGTCCTGCGCTTCACCATTGAAGAAGCACCAGCACTCGAAGCCAGACCTGCGCCTCCGTGGGAATCAGGTGAGCGTTACAGACTCATGACCCTTCAAGATATGTGTGTCTTAGGTCTCCTCACAGCTATGGAGGGCGGCGTGTGCACAAAGATCGGGCCATTCTGTTGTACCTACGTACCTTCCCACGATGGAGATAATGGGACCCTTCCAGAGGCTATAATGCAGCAGTCAGACCTGCAGGCCAAAATGGAAGAAATAACTAACTCACCAGGGGGTGATGGTGATTGGCTGGCGTATATCTTTTCCTGGATCCCGTCATGGATGGCCAACGGACTGAAAGTACTCATAGCTTCCCTAGTACTAGTACTATTTACATTCTGTGTTATTGCAACAGCTATAGCACAGTGCAAGAAGACGACCAAGAAGAGGATAGGGATAACAATGTTATTAGATGTAGAAACAAAAACAGGTGAACAAACCCAAACTCTTGATGTGCTGCAGTCACACCTGAAGCAGGATTCGCTTTTTCCTCTAGGCACAAAATTCTTTAATGCGGGACATTTGGTATTGTGCAAACCAGACAGATAGTGCTGCCATATGACCTGGAGTGTGGACGAACATGTAAAGTACCATGACAACTTGAGGGGGGTGGCAAAAGTTATGGACACCAAAGGTATGCATCAGTGGTAAAGACCTTTGCGGAAGTGTGGTCAATGTCTTGACCAGAAGGGGGATGGAAGCTAGAGAGAGATGAATGTGGCCTTCATCGCTCTGGTCCCTCCCTCATCTCAAGGTTACAGAAATTAAAGGTGTACATCATTCCTGGCCCCCTCCTCCCCATCACCACTGTACCGCAGATGCAAGAAGCGCTATTCACTTAGACAATCATATAGACCCTACCCTGATGACATCGTATTGGAGATATACTTGCAGATGATGGATCAATTGGTCTGACTGTGACTTTGCAGAGAGCCGATGATGTCACGACCAAGACCACGATGTAGATGCGTTAGACATGAAGCACACATTCATCCCTGCATGAAGCCACGCAGACACCCAGGTTAAACTATTCTTAGGTGCAAAGAACATGCTATGACCCATTTAGATAAGAGGACATATTCTCTTTTGCTATGCTGAAAACACAAGACACACAATAATAAGACATGAAGCTTGCACAATGCAGAGCACAGTTAACTTAGGTAGCCACAGAAGTTAAATTGGAAGATGCAGCTGCACTGGAGTGGATGGAAAGTACTGAGAAGGCTTGAGAATGCTGTGAGAGGCCTGACTCGCTGATTTAGCAGGAAAATGCAGATCAGACTGTTCCTGCTGCCGGTGTGCATATTTTAGCCAAGGCCATCAAGGGAGGGAGAGTTTCACAACGGCAGACAAAAGCAGACGTAAGAAACAGTCTTCTTAGATTAGGAGAGAAACAAATGTTGCTGGAAGGACAGAGACACACCACATCAAACGGAATGCGACTGAAAGGTAGCTTGAACTAGACCCTAGAGGACAGGAAAGGTATAACACATGCATGTATAAATGCTAAGAATCCTTGTAAATGTTGAGCATGAAAAATAAGCAAGTGGTCTCCACACACGTGATCTGTAACTGGAAGACAACGCCTATTCATTCAAGCCAGGCAGAGACCACCATTCCCATCCATTTTAGGATAGACGATACAAAAGAATACGAGGTTGAAAGCTAAATGTCCTGTCTCAGGGGCTAGAGGATTGGAGATGGTAACCATATTGGTACAGACAGTGTCTTTGGGGGAATTCTCAGCACCTTGAATTGTTGCTCATGGGCTGGTTACTGTCCAAGGTACCAAGGCTGAGAAGACCTGCACTGACCAATCCCTGCTTGCCTCCCGCGTCAGTTCACACTTTGTTGCATCAACCAGTTATAATGCATTAACTTGACATGCCTTTATTTGCAACATTTAGGAGATGGTTGCAGGTGAAGCCACCAGATAAAGTATAATCAATCAAAACACCAACCCCATATCAATGCTACATGTAGTTTGCCCCTCTAACCAACCCCAGCGTGCCTTAGGATTTTGCAGAATAACATGTCATTTCTGACATCACACCCCCTTAAAACCCATTGACCAGCCTGTAAACAGTTAGAGAACCTTTGACATCCTGAGATGTCCATGTCTGTCTCTGTTTGTGAGATCTCTTAATAAACAGTGGTTTTGGTCATACTTCTGGACTTTTCCTTTTTTAGGTGTGGGGATTTCCCCCAGAACCAGACCTCTTACTGTTATATTGGGGGACTTTCCCACCCCTCCACTTCAGGAATTTCAACAAACCTATGTCTGCTGTTTGTTTTCTGTATGTGAAAGAAGCTTGCACTGTTCCTTTAAGCATGGACCTTTTTTGTATTAGGGAAGCTTGGTTTACTTGGTTTGCTACTGCCCCTACAGTTTGCTAGGCTTGCCTGTGAGTGTATGTGCACCACTGTGCACCACTGTGTGTGTATGCTTGCAGTCAGGTGTGTTAGTGTGTGGTGGGCTGTTCTTGACTATGTAAAACAATACCCGGTGCCTTCATTGCCTACCATCAAACCTCTTGTTTCTTATCTGGGTTGTGTTGGTGATTATTTCTGATCGTGCCTCATATGGTAATTCTTTTCTAAGCTGTGCCTAAAGTGACCATTCTTTGTGATCCTGCCTGAACTGAAACTATGACCCTGCAGGGTGTAGCATTCTTACTCTTGATTTCCAGTCTGCTCTCCATGCCTTTTACCAGACGTAGCTGCTACTCTTTTTGGTTGGATGTAGTCAAACACCACTTCGGTGGACACCGGCGGTAGGCACGGCATTCGCTTCCATACACCAGACTAATACATGAAGCAAAACATCTCTGCCACCAGAATGCAGCGACGACCTTTGACAAAAATTTGGTCTAGCTGGAAACACCACAAGTCTCTTGCATTAGAATGCAGCTATGACCTATGACAAAAAATGTGGTCTAGTTGGACACATAACACGTCTCTTGCACTTGCGCACTTTCCTGACCACCCCCCCAGCACCCATTTACATGCCTGACCATCATGGGTAGCTTACTGGGACACGGCCAGCCAATCTAACTCCCTATCTTGGCCTAATGTGTACACTCATAAAATTCCTTCTGAGAATGTTCATTCATTGGACTCTGGACCCGGAGGGTGTTCACCCTCACAAGCATGTTGAGGCCATACTAATGGGATAAATACACTATATAAATGACCAACTACTATTACTACTAATCCCTTCCATGGGATGAAACATGTACCTCCAAAGTTAAGGGAGAATTATTCAGTTTCATGTGCTGGACAAGAACTGTCATGACTGATTAGGGCTATTCACTGGTGAAAACCCCCGGATCTCAATCTCTAGTATTCACAAATTAAACCATTTTCCCTCCTTGGCTTCATTAAATGCAGGTTAGTGGGAGGAATTCGACCATCTACACGGTGGGTGTGATGGCCTGGGCATTTTTTGGGACATTTTAAAAGAAATTAAATTATGGTAGATCAACCTTTGGAAAATGTGTGGGGTTTACCCACACACATTTTCCTATGCTCCCCGCACAACATGTGCATAGACCTGTGCACTCTAGGTGCACACAGCCTACTGGTGCAGGCCCCCTTTCATATTTAGTTGAGATTTGACAGGAGGAGTACACAATGCATCTCCAGAAGAGATCTGCCCTGTTGTTGAGCCCTGTAGCTGGTGGCAGCAATTTGCATACTATTCACAGGGTAATTCAAACAGGCCCACATGAGGCCTGGCTGCAGAGGCTAACAAAGGAGACAAGAAACCCCAGCAACCTTTCATATGCAACTGTGTCAACCTGATGCCAGCTCCTGACCTCAGTATTGATTGACAATGAAATGTCATGCCTGGGACTGGGTTTTACAGTAGTCATCCCTGTAGGGGGACCTCATTTAGATGGTATCAGTATGTGGTTTGACAGAGCCAGTAATTCTGGTCTCGCTGCAGCTTCAAGGGAGACCTGCCGCTTTAATCAGGAACCACAGAGAGCTCCATTAACCACAGGGATCCTTTGATCCACAACAGACAGGATGATGGCTGGAAGTTAGTATTACATGTTTTCACCCCTTTACCTTTTCTGTTGCAAAGCAGCCTGGTTATGACATCACACATACAGGATTGGTTCATTAAAGTAGGGTTAGCCTACACCAATCCCTGTGGTCCATTTGGCTTTAAAAGAAGGCCCAGCACCTCTTTTGGCAGATCATCTGAAGACTTTGCAAGGAGTAGCAAGAAGAACCCATCGTTGGACCCTGGCTGAAGGTACAGTCCACCTTACATCTTCCGCCAGTGAAGGAACGCCAGGGCCTCCAAGAGGGAAGCAAGATCCCACCCAGAAACATCGCCCAGGGAACAGAGGGAGATACCGAATTCAGAGAACCCTCGAGCCACTCCAGAACTGGTACCCAGCCGGCACACAGCATGCACTGCTAGGCTCTGCAGCAAGCTTCCTAGGTGGGAAGTGCCAGAGAGTCCCTGAACCCGAAACCAAGGACAAGGAAGCTGCCTGCAACACACTCCTCAGCTTTGGGCCGTCCGCCTTAAAGGACAACACAGAGTATCGCAACCAGGAAAATGTGCAGCACAGATAGAAGTTCAAACTTAACTCACATACAGTAAAGGTACTGTTTGGGCGGCAGCAGTGCAAGCTTCTATCACATAAGGAATAGGAAAAGGGCAACCACAACCATCAGGTGTGACACCTAACTCGCATACACATAACAGGTCCAACACTGGAAAATGCAGTACAGATCCCTTCATCCTTTGAACAGATCGACTACAGGCAGCAGTTGTGCAATATTCCTATACATATCCTGCAGAACAGTTACAGAATGAACAGCAGCAGCAGCGGTGCCGCCTTCCCTGGTGCAGAGAAAATATATACAAGGGAAGGGAGCAGCAAAGTGAGTTTATCTGACGCATCAAACAGGTGCACCATGGTCAGCAGAGGAGTTCCTAACATAAAGAGCATATATAGCTAGTGATACGAGAGGTTCATTGGTGGTGAATGTGTATTTGCCTTCTAGAAACTGCATGCAGGGTCGTGACTCTTGAAAGAAAGGTTTGGAGGAGCTTTTGGAGCAGAATGAGCATTCCTACGTTTCCATGTAATAATGTCCCCTCAAAAATATCGGCATGCAAAAAAATGGCGGAAAAATTGCCGTTTTTTGTGGGGACATTATTACATGGGACATGCGGGGGACACCCCGCAACCCCCAACCCCTTTTTTATTTTTCTTGGGGAGCGGGGGACACCCCTGCAACCCCCGCCAGCACCTGTCGCTATATATATGGTCACCTATATAACAAAATTCAGGTAAGACTTAAGGTGAGTAATCTGTCCTTTTGCAATTAGTTCGTTGCTCACCTTGTTTTGTCCTTTTTCTCCGTAGGTCTTGAATGCGACCGATGTCGCCTATGGGCGCTGAAAAGGTTGCCGGCGCCACGTGAAGGTAAGTGGAAGCGGCGCGGCAGCGTGAGAAGCGGAGCGCTTCTATCTATTGACTTTCTTTTCCGTAGGTGCTGGGATGCGGCCGATGTCGCCTATGACCGCTGAAGAGCTAGACAGCGCCACGTGAAGGTAAGTGGAAGCGGCGCTGCAGCGAGCAATGAGATGCGTTTCTAACCCTTGACTTTCTTTTGCAGGATCGACGGAATGAAGAATCCGGATGCTGGATGAAGGTAGGTAATGTCCTAATGCTTGCCTTTCTCTCCTTGCAGGTGTTCCAGGTGCTGGCGGGCATGGCAGGAGCCAGGATGCAGGAGCCGACTCGGTGAGCGTCCGGCTGCAGATGCAGAATAACGCGAAGCACGTGTGGCCATCCGGGCGTGGTTTAAATAGCCTTGGAAGAGCTTCAGGTGAGTGTTCTTCCACTGGCCCCACCCGAGTAAGAAAAGAGTTCCTGAAAGAAAATAGTTCCTCCCCAGCCTTAGTTGGCTTGGAGCTTCAGACAGCATGGTCTGCCTCGGGTGAGTATGCAGCATGGTCTGCCTCAGGTGAGTTCACCCAAGCATTACCAAATATTCTGCCATGATGAGCCTGGCGCCTATGGCGCCAGGACAGATGCCTTTTATGAGCCTGGCGCCAAAGGCGCCAGGACAAGGTCCAAAGAGCCCCTATAGGGGTTTGCTGGGTCCTGCTTGGTGAGTATGAAGTCTGCTTCCGGGGACGCTGGGCCTGACCTGGCTCCTCGGGAGCAGGCATCATGACAGCACTCCCCCCCAAGGCCCCTCCCAAGGTTGTTTTCCCCAGGGGTTTTGGTTTGTCTGGGAAGGTCCGGTGACATTTTTTAATTAACCGAGGAGCATGTACATGGTCATGGGGTTCCCATGACCTCTCTTGAGGCCCGTAACCCTTCCAATCGATTAGATAGAAAAGCCTTGATCTCATCATTTTAGAATCTAAAATGTTCTTCACCTCAAACTCAGGTTCTCCCTCCACTTGAATGGGTTCTGGAGGCTTGATTAGTCTGGTTCCAGGTTGCACAGGTTTCAAAAGTGACACATGAAAAACAGGATGTATTCGCATATGAGCTGGTAAATCCAGTTTAACGGCCACATGATTGATTATGGCCGTAATGGAATAGGGTCCCAGGTATTTGGGATTAAAAGTTCGAGGTCCTCTGAGTGATAAGTGTCTGGTAGCCAGCCAGACTTGGTCCCCAATCTGGTATTGAGGTGCCTCACTTCGATGCCGATCAGCACTTTTCTTGTATCTTTCCGAGGCTTGTTGTAAGTTTTCAGTTGCTTCCTTGAAGGCTTTGGTAATTGCGGTATGCAGCTGGTCCACTGCGGGTGTTCCGAGATCATGAGGTGGATCCAGGTCAGAGGTTCGAGGGTGAAGCCCATATAAAGTGTAAAAAGGACTTTGCCCAGTTCCAGAGTGCACAGAATTATTATATGCATATTCAACTATCCAAAGAATGTCTTTCCAGTTACTTGCAGATTGTTGCAGCATACACCGTAAATATTGTTCGAGAGACTGGTTCGTTCTTTCTGTTTGACCATCGGTCTGGGGGTGATGACTGGTTGATAGTCTTACATCGATTTGTGCCAATTGACAACATCTACGCCAAAAGTGGGAAATAAATTGGCTTCCTCGATCTGAAATCAGCACAGACGGAAATCCGTGTAACCGGACAACATTTTCAAGGAATTCTTTAGCTAGAACCGAAGCTGAAGGTAAACCTTTTAATGGAATGAAGTGTGCCATCTTGGAGAATAAATCCACAATAACAAGAATAGTGTTATATCCTGAACAGGGGGGTAAGTCAGTAATAAAATCCAATGACAGGGTGTGTCAGAGCGATGGTGGAATGTCTAACGGTTGAAGAAGACCGGCTGGTCTTTTCTTTTGGCCTTTATTTTGGGCGCACACACCACAGGACATCACAAATGATTTTACATCTTTTCGCCAAGAAGGCCACCAGAATTGTCTTTTCACCTTTTCCTCAGTTTTGGCAATGCCGGGGTGTCCCTCTATTAGTGTATCGTGATAACAAGAAACAACTAGCTTTTGTAAATCTGTGTGTGGAAGAAATAATCGTCCTCGGAAATAAGGTAAATCGTTATCTATAGTAAAATCAGATCCCTTTTGAACCCAGTCCTGCAAGTTTGTTGGGTCCAGGAGTTGTTTAACTCTAGTTTGGATATTTTCTAGCGATTGTGAAGAAGTCATACCTAAAATCCTCTGTTCGGGAATTATCGGCACAGGCTCTGAGTTAGTGACTGTGTCCCCCATTCCAATTCGGGATAGAGCATCTGCTTTGCCATTCTTACAGCCAGGACGGTAGGTGATTATGAAATCAAATTCAGCAAAAAACAGAGCCCAACAGAGCTGTCGAGATGACTGAGCCTTGGCGGTTTTCAAGTTCTGTAAATTCCGATGGTCGGTGATCACCGTGATGGTATGTCTTGCGCCAAGGAAATAATGTCGCCAGGCCTTAAAAGCAGATTTAATCGCTAACAGTTCTTTGTCCGTGATGGCGCAGTTAATCTCGGGAGCCGAGAATTTTCTGGACCAGAACGCAACGGGATGCAGTTGGTTAGTTTCTGGGTCCCTTTGAGAAAGGACAGCTCCCATAGCTAGACTGGATGCGTCAGTTTCGACGATATAAGGGAGATCCGGGCGCGGGTGTTTCAAACGGGTGCAGAAGTAAATTTAGCTTTTAGTTCTTGAAAGGCTTGCTCAGCTTCTTTAGTTAATCTCGGGAGCCGAGAATTTTCTGGACCAGAACGCAACGGGATGCAGTTGGTTAGTTTCTGGGTCCCTTTGAGAAAGGACAGCTCCCATAGCTAGACTGGATGCGTCAGTTTCGACGATATAAGGGAGATCCGGGCGCGGGTGTTTCAAACGGGTGCAGAAGTAAATTTAGCTTTTAGTTCTTGAAAGGCTTGCTCAGCTTCTTTAGACCATTCAAAACGTTTATTTTTTCTTAAGAGTGCAGTGATGGGTTGAACCACCCGTGAAAACTCCGGAATGAACCTGCGATAAAAATTGGCAAAGCCAAGCATGCTTTGAACACCTTTTACAGAGCTGGGTGATGGCCATTTGAGGATAGCATCCACTTTTCGTGAGTCCATGTGGACTCCTTTAGGTGTCAGGATAAAACCTAGAAATTCGATTTCCGTGACATGGAAAACACATTTTTCAAGTTTAGCAAATAGTTTGTGTTGGCGCAATTTCTCGAGGACTGCCCTGACATGGTTTTGATGATCAGATTCTGAAGAGGAGTATACAAGAATGTCATCAATGTTTACGATAACACAAACATCGATGAGTTCCCTGAGGACATCGTTCATGAAATATTGGAAGGCAGGCGGTGCATTGCACAGTCCAAAAGGCATAACCTGGTACTCGAACAACCCATATTTTGTGCGGAAGGCAGTTTTCCATTCATCGCCTTCTTTGATTCGCACTAGATGGTAAGCCCCCCGGAAGTCTAGCTTGGTGTAAATGCAGGCATCTTTCACTTGGTCAAGGAGTTCAGGGATCAAAGGCAAAGGGTATCTGTTTTTGACAGTTATCTGGTTCAGTGCGCGGTAGTCTATACAAGTTCTGAGATCGCCTTCTTTATTTGGTACGAAGAATAAAGCCGAGGATGCAGGAGACTTCGACGGGCAAATAAAACCATTGGCTAAGTACTGGTCCAGATATTGTTGTAAATGAAGATTCTCGGGCTCGGTAAGGGCATAGTTCCTGCTGCAAGGGGGTGTTGCACCGGGTAGTAGATCTATCTGGAAATCGTATGACCTGTGGGGCGGTAGAGTATTGGCCTGTTCCTTTTGGAAGACGTCTTGAAACTCTTGGTACTCTGGCGGTATTTGCAAACTGACAGGAGTTACGGTAGCTAGGCCAATGCTTGTATTTCGTGGATAGCAGGTTTGTACACACTCTGGAAAGGTTATCCTCTTTGCTCGCCAATCAATTTGAGGATTGTGTGTTTCCAACCAAGGGATTCCTAGAATTACTTGAAATTGCGGAGCCTTGATTACGTCAAACACCATTGCCTCCCGATGCCCGTCTTGACCCAGCAATGTCACTTCCGTGGTGGAGTGAGTTACCGGCCCAGAGGCGATTTCGGTTCCATCCACAGTGGTGATGACATCTTTATTGGTTTTAGGGCATAGAGGCAGGTTCATCCTAGAAGCCAATTCACGATCCACGTAGTTCCCTATAGCCCCACTATCGATGTATGCCTTAATTGCATGCAACCGTTCAGGCTGCTTTGGATTTACGAGGACCATTGGCATGGTGAAGTGCAAGGTCAAAGAGTTGGTTTTTAAGCTCGGCAAGCGGACCTCTACGCTTGTCGGGCGTGGTCGTTTCCCGGCTCAGATTCTACAAGATCTTTATCCGTGGCTCCTACCGCCTTTTTGGGCAGTTTTACAGGGCAGTCTCGTAAGAAGTCTCCTGAAGTTCCACAGTAGAGGCACAATTGCATTTGCCGTCTTCTTTCACGCTCCCTTTGGGTCAAAGGTCCCTTCACTACTCCAATCTGCATAGGTTCCGTAGCATCGACTCCCTTGGAGTGAACCTGGGCTTTGGCAAAAACCCGGGTTTCAAACCTGGACCGATCTGCTTTTCTGTTTTGAAGCCTGTGATCCAGTTGGACCACTAAGTCAATATAGTCCGAGTAGTCCTGGGGTGGATTTACGACCTGGGCCAAGACATCTTTAAGTTCTCCACGTAGACCTCGATGGAATCGCGTAATTCTCTTATCCTCGGGCCATCTTGTTTCCACAACTAACCTATTGAAGGTCGCAATGTAAGCTAAGAGGTCCAGATTACCCTGTCGTAGAGATAGGAGTTTGTTGTCCAGGGCCTGTCCCTGAGAATGCCTTGCAAAAAGTCTTTCCATACTTGTCTGGAAGGCTTGAAAAGTTCTGAAGGATCGGGTCATCTTGAGTAACCAATGGGATTGACCAATCAGCTGTGCTGCCGCTGAGATAAGAAAATACAAAGGCTTCCTTGGTTTGGTCATTCGGGAAGGCCCCAGGTCTGCAGAGGAAATGCAATCGGCATTGATTCATAAATACTGCGAATCTTTTGGGATCTCCAGCAAAACGATCAGGCGAGGCCAGTGGCACGTTTCCAGGTAGATTGATTTGCACTGGATTAGTTGACGCCACGGGGGTGAAACTACCCCCTGAACTTGGTAGAGGAGTTTGACCAGCTTGACTCTGCAACAGCTGGCGGGCAAGATCGTCAGTTCGTTCCTTTGACACAATTAACTCCCTCCTGAGGGCATTCGTCTCCTGGCGAGTGGAATGAACTTCGGCCCGTAATTCCCCTAATAGCTGGGCCAGCTGGTCTGTCTCAGAAGTTTCCATGGCGCCTGGGTAGGAAGTTATTGGTAGGCTTCGCGTTCTGTAACGCTCACCTGATTCCCACGGAGGCGCCGACCCGTTCTGGACTGCTACAACTTCTTCCACGGTAAAGCATAGTGCTTGGAAGATGGACTGGACTGGACCCCCAAACCTCGTCTGTCTGGCCCGTAGAATAATCCTTCTGTAGATGGGAAAAGGGAGTTAACTGTCTGCTAGATTGTGTGTGAGATTCCCCGCTTTTTCCCCTTCTCACCCTCCTCGAACCCTAGCTGTGCCTTCCGCAGACTCTCACCTTAATTTCTGTATGGGCAAGCTCTCCATCCTGCTTCTGACGCAGGGGCGCGTAGATTTCCAGTTACTTCACTGGATCTCGGATTTGGCGAGGGATCGATGTCTGTTTGCCTTTACCAAAATGCTGCCGTAAGTATATAGTTCAAAAGATCAAGTCTTATTTGTCCCTTGGCCTTTGTTTAATTTTCAGGGACTAGGTGAGGAATCCGTGTGGAGGAATGGATTCGCCGAGGTAAGCTCAGGTGAGTACTTTTAATGAAGGTGTGCCGTAGTGGTTTGCTCCGACACCTTAATGAGAGTGTCTTATTTCCCCATAGGGGCCGGGGTACGGAAAAGCCAGAAAAGCCGCTCCGACCCGAAAAGGGAACTGAGGTCCCAACAAAATTCAGGTAAGACTTAAGGTGAGTAATCTGTCCTTTTGCAATTAGTTTGTTGCTCACCTTGTTTTGTCCTTTTTCTCCGTAGGTCTTGAATGCGACCAATGTCGCCTATGGGCGCTGAAAAGGTTGCCGGTGCCACGTGAAGGTAAGTGGAAGCGGCGCAGCAGCATGAGAAGCGGAGCGCTTCTAACTATTGACTTTCTTTTCCGTAGGTGCTGGGATGCGGCCGATGTCGCCTATGACCGCTGAAGAGCTAGACAGCGCCACGTGAAGGTAAGTGGAAGCGGCTCTGCAGCGAGCGATGAGATGCGTTTCTAACCCTTGACTTTCTTTTGCAGGATCGACGGAGTGAAGAATCCGGATTCTGGATGAAGGTAGGTAATGTCCTAATGCTTGCCTTTCTCTCCTTGCAGGTGTTGCAGGTGCTGGCGGGCGTGGCAGGAGCCAGGATGCAGGAGCCGACTCGGTGAGCGTCCTGCTGCAGATGCAGAATAACGCGAAGCACGTGTGGCCATCTGGGTGTGGTTTAAATAGCCTTGGAAGAGCTTCAGGTGAGTGTTCTTCCACTGGCCCCACCCGAGTAAGAAAAGAGTTCCTGTAAGAAAATAGTTCCTCCCCAGCCTTAGTTGGCTTGGAGCTTCAGACAGCATGGTCTGCCTCGGGTGAGTATGCAGCATGGTCTGCCTCAGGTGAGTTCACCCAAGCATTACCAAATGTTCTGCCATGATGAGCCTGGCGCCTATGGCACCAGGACAGATGCCTTTTATGAGCCTGGCGCCAAAGGCGCCAGGACAAGGTCCAAAGAGCCCCTATAGGGGTTTGCTGGGTCCTGCTTGGTGAGTATGAAGTCTGCTTCCGGGGACGCTGGGCCTACCTGGCTCCTCGGGAGCAGGCATCATGACAGTAATATAGAGGGTTTGGAGCCTGCGACGATTGGTGCAGGATCATATTGATTTATTTTTCTGAAATGTATTCTTTAAAAAAAAATGTGCAAAGAGCAAAGGTGAGTATTGACAGTCAAGGATTGACAAGTTCAAATAGAGGCTATTACTCGGTTTATACACCTTTGGAAGCAGCTGCAGAAGCACGACCTAAACTTAGACAGTACAGGTCAGAATGGGTTAAAGGAACCGCAGATAAAATGTTCATGCCATGGCCACACGGGGGATCACTATCGAAGGCAGTTCTGCAGTATATGACGACATATTTGCATGCTGCATAACTGGAAAAAGGTTAGACAAGCGACTAGCGAGCTTAGAGCTCTTGAAACTGTAGACTGGATACTTAATGTATGCAAAGAGGGGGGTGAGGAGCCTTCTGCTCCACCCGCCGTGCCTGAAGCAGACGGCGATAGTAAGAAAGATGACGGGCTGTACCCATTAAGGGAGCTCAAGGCAGCAACGGGGAATAGTAACCCGGCATATGAGTCGCCTGTGCAAAGCAGCAATGAGGGCCCAGAGAAAAATACTGAGAGAGATGTAATCTCTAAGGTGCCGAGGGACAAAGAGAGTTGAGATAAAGAGCAAAGCGAACAACCAAGTACATCCTTTGATATAGGACGAGAAATAAAGAGATGGAAAGGAGAAAAAGATAAAACTGATGAGTTAACGCTTATACAGAATTAATGGATGGGTGGTCATATTTTGTTCAAGCGTGATGGTAAGAGCATCGAGGATGTGAGGCAAAAGGAAGATCGAGATGAGCAGGATAAAAAGGATAAGGAAAGGGAAGAAAGATTGAAAGAAGATGGGGCAAAAAGAAAGGATAGACAGAGACGGGAACAGTTGTATCAAGATGAGCAATTGAAGAAACGGGAAAGAGCAGAGGAACAAAGAAAATATGACAGACAGAGGGCAATTGAAGAGCGGGAAAGACTAGAAAGGAAAAGAATGGAAGATGAGGAACAGAAATTAAGAGATAAAAGAATGCAAAGATGTAGAGATGAAGAGATACGAAGGGCAAATGAGAGAAAAGATGAAAAGAAGAGTGGAAGGATAAGGTACAAGAGGAAGCAAGGAAGCGAAGAGAGTTTGACAATTAATTAGAATGATAGAGAAGGCAGAGAGCATGCGATCTTGATCGCATGGAAAAGGAAGTAATGGATCCTAATCCAGTAGTGTCATGGGAAGACATAGAAGGGTTCTTCCCAACACATGAGCCAATAGCAGGTCCGTCTAGAGCAAATCTAGAGGATGAATTTGACTCAAGAAGCATTGTGGATGCTGGCGATAAAGTCTATCATGATATGAAGACTAAGAAAGCATTGCAGGGGAAGGGTAAAGATGATTGACTTGAGAGCACGCAGTTGTACGATAAAGAGGGAACCTCATGTAGTTTTGAGCCAAAGGAGCTGTCTCCAGATAGACTGACTCTGGATTGAGATGAAGAGGAGAGAAGTCACACGAGTTGGGCACACAATATGTCATACGAAGACAGAGCAACCTTCCGTGGGAATAGGAAGGTGATGCATGTGGCCCTGAAGGGTGTTTTTCGATGGAGAAGGAAGTAAGGTGGTCGGATTTGGACCCACCTATTTCTCGGACATCTGAATCATTGAGACGGCTAGATCAACCTAAAGGATGATCCCATGGTCAGAGGGGGGATTCGCCACCTTATGTGAGCAGGTTAAGGTCACTGCCAGGAAGAAGGCTGCGCAGTACCATGGTCCCTGCTCTGAATAGACAGAAAATGAGTGACAAGAGCGAATTTGGGGTTTCACAGTACCCTTGGTTAGAGAAGGGAGGGGCCAGACCACAGTATATTCCTTAGCCGCAGATGGACAAGGATAATTTAAGGTGCAAATTCCTGTGTTTAACTTCTGGTGCTGGGAAATGGATACACGAATTAGATAAAATTATAGGAGGTAACACGTTAGCTATAGGGGACGTTAAGGTTCTCCTAATTGCCATCCTTGGGGAAAGAGCTGATGACGTTTGGTCAAGAGCAGGATATTCTGGTGTTACCATGGTAAACACTGCTCATGATGGAGCACTGTTCAACAACTGCAGAGCGGCAGTTTGGAAAGCGCTCAGAGTGCTGTATCCGGACAAGTCAGATATGGGATCTATAATGACAAAAAAGATGCAGGAAGGATCAGATCTGATTGTTAACATTCAGAATTTTCAAGAGGAATGGGCTTTAGAGACACGTGAGGCTTGGGTGAAATCTATACCTGTGTTTTATCATACACTATGTCAGGGGTTGCCAGACCCAGTTCAGAAGCAGCTTAAAAAGTTAGTGGGTATGGAAGCTAAACCGTGGTCAGAGATACAGCTGACCATTGCGCATTATTGCAGACTCTTACAAGAAAAGAATCATAAAAAAGATGATGTTAAGAAAGGTGAAGAGGCAAAGTTAGTGCAGAAAAAATTATCCAAGTACGCCATTGAAGGGGCAATGTTGACCATTGGAGATGGATGAGGCTCACAGCAAGCAGTAAACATGCCACAAATAAATAACCAAAGGCAGTTCAACCAGGGTAATAATGGGTTTATACCACAGGGAAGGGGAGGTTTTCGAGGAAGAGGTTTTCAGAATAATCAGGGGAACTTCCAGCACAATGAAGGTGAGTTTCAGAACATGCAGAATGATAATCAAGGCATGCAGGGAGGACAGAAGGGGAGACCTCCTCCTATATGTTGGACATTTGGTTTGACAGGACACTTCTCCCACGTATGTAGAAGCCAAGGATTCGTACAGATAAATCCATTTTCGAGAGGGGGGACTTTAAATCCACCTGCATATTCGCAGCAGAATGGAGATGAGTTTGCTCAGAATCATACAGTGCAGCAGACACAAGCGCCGAGAGTACAGCAAGATTTACAGACACAACAGGCAACGATGAATCTGCCACAAGGGCAGTCACAGCATTCGCCTATGCAGATACAGCAAAGCACAAGTACAGGACAGTTAATGACTCCTAGGGTAGGGGGTGTCACTGTTGATGGAGGGAATCCCCTCATGGGTACAGGGATGAGAATGTATCCACAATAGGACAACTCACTGGGAGACTTGATGTGTCCAATACTATTGGTGACGCCAAATCCTCAAGAGGAACCAAGGGTTGACATTAACATAGGAGGCAAATCTTTTTAGTTTTTAGTGAACACGGGTGCAACACACTCATGTATATGAGAAGGGACATTTTCGATGTCTGCAAATGCCATGAATACTTAAGGATTTACAGGAGCTACAAGCAGAGTTCCTTTCACTGACGCATTGCCAGTCTCTATAGGAGAGTGTGACATGTCGGTGCCATTGCTATATTCAAGACAGACGCCTGTTAATATATTGTGTCAAGATTTAATGACCAAGTTGAACATGAC
Source organism: Ambystoma mexicanum (assembly GCF_040938575.1). Lineage (NCBI taxonomy): Eukaryota > Metazoa > Chordata > Amphibia > Caudata > Ambystomatidae > Ambystoma > Ambystoma mexicanum. The sequence continues at coordinate 1,310,008,923 of NC_090935.1, forward strand.
GATTTCGTTCACTAATAAAGACATAGTGTGTTCAACACCAGGAATGCATTATTTAAATGTGAGTGAATTTATTATGGCATTTGCAGGACAAGTGGCCATATGAGGAATGCCGTTAGAACCAGAAGTGTTTCAGTATGGGGTATGCATTTTGTTGACATGGCTACCAGGCTTAGTGGGCAGAACTATGAGAATACCTGATGAGTTTTCATTCAGGCCAAAGATACCTATGGATGAAGAGGAAGGGCAATTCTTTCCTTTAGAATTACAAGCAGCCATAGTGTGAGGAGAAATGACTCTGCTTGATAGAAATGATAATGAAGGAAGACGATGGAGCACAGTGATTGCCATTGGGGAAGGTTACAGATTGACTGACGTCACTGATGAGGATATGTTTGGAGATCATCCATCAGATGACAAAGTCATATTCGAGATGAGTATTACTTATTGGGTAAGGGCAATTAAATGAGAGGTTCCTCAGAAAATGATGTCAGCACAAAAACGTCCAAAGTATTTTGAGGAAGACATGGCGAAAGTACCAGCTTTATTATGGACGACAGGCCCCTATGACATAGGCCTATTGAAGGGGGTTGGAGAAGTGAAAATTAAATTGAAACCAGGAGCAATTTTACCACGAGCATGACAGTATTCCATGTCTTGAGAGGTAGATTAAGGTATTTTTAAGACGATATCAGCCATGTTGGAACAAGGCATCTTAGTGACATCAGAGTCACTGTGTAATACTGCAATTTATCCTGTGAAAAAAGGGAAAGGGGGGGTTGTAGCATTTAATCCAAGACCTTTGCCCGATTAGCCAGATTGTAGAGGCCGAGTTCCCTCTAGCTCCTAATCCAGCGACAATCTTATGTAATATTCCTATTGAGGCACGATATTTCACTGTGATTGACTTGAAAGATGCGTTTTTTCTCAACCCCATTGCATAAAAAACTTGCAAGATCTGATGTCATTTACGTTCAGACAAACTCGCTTGAAAGCACTCGTTTACCCCAGGGGTACTGTGAGTCAGCAATTTTCAATAGAGTCCTACAGATGGACCTAAGTGAAATTGATTTAGAATGTGTTGTGTTGCAGTACGTGGATGAAATATTGGTCTGTAGCACTTCAGAGGAACAGTGCAGACACGATTCCATCCAGCTAATGATTATCCTTGCAGACAAAGGATACAAAGTCGACAAAGAGAAATTCCAGTATTTTCAAGAGGAAGTTCTCTATATAGGTCAGTTAATCTCGTATGAAGGAAAAAAGGTTACTCCTGAGAGAACTGAGGCTATTTTGAAAACAGTAAAGCCACAGACGATAAAGCACATGCAGTGATTTTTGGGACTTTGTAATTATATGAGAGCATGGGCCTTTGATTACAGTTCATACATAAGGCCCATGTTGCAAGCTATGAAGAAAGCACAGGCAACCCAATAGAAAATTTTTGGACTGAGGAAATGGAAGAAGGGTTTGAGGAATTAAAGAAGGCAATTTGCACAGCTCCAGTTTGTGGGATTCCCAATTATGCTGAGGAATTCTTTTTGTTTTTCACACACGGATGGCACTGTTCTGACAGCAGTCCTCACGCAGAGAACCACGTTGGGGTACAAGCCCCTTGCATATTACAGTGGGATTCTAGACCCAGTGATGAGGGGCCATTTTCCTTGCAAACAATATTTGGCAGCTGCTGCGTTTGCCATTGAGAAAGATGCTAGCATAGTGATGGGATGGTCCATGACGTTATTTGTTGAACATGCATTATTTGAAATTTTGGAAACACCTAAAGGCACGTTGACATCTCAATGGGCTTCTGCCTATGAAGTAGTCATATCGAATCCGGCAATTAAAGTAGCCTGATGCAGAATAGTGTATCCTGCCATGTTTATAGCTGACCCACTGGCAGAGGACGAGCATGCATATTATTGCTCGAACTATGAAGAGTTTTATGATGAACTCCTGAGGGTAAAAGAGAATCCCTTGACAGCTGGAGAGATTCTCTTTATTGATGGATCTTTTTGAATCGATCAAAACGATGGACAAAGATATACAACTGCTGCGGTTGTGAAGCACATGGCTAATGGGGAGTTTCAAGTGTTGGTAAACGCCCGGCTACCGTCTCACTTTTCAGCACAGACTACAGAATTAGTGCACTGATTGTAGCGCTCGAGAATCATGCAGACCAGGAAGTAACAGTGTACAGTGACTCCGCCTATGTGACATCGACAGTGCACGCAGAACTAGCACCTTGGAAAAGGAGGGGCTACCTCCGAGCGGACGGCACTCCAGTACAGAATTCATCCCTATTGGACAGGCTTATTAAAGCACTCCAACTCCCAGTAGCCATTGCAGTCGTTAAATGTGAAGCGCACACTAAAAGGGCAGATTTTCTTTCACATGGAAATCAAAAGGCAGACGAGGAAGCTAAACGAGTTGCATGCACAGATGACATTATGTCATTTGAAACACTGAATGTGAATGAAAGCATGGTGGTGATGATGAGTGTATCTAACTGTTATAATAACCTGTCTAGGACCCAATTGATAGAGATTCAAGGAGAAGCACACCAAGATGAGAGGGACTTGTGGACGCAGAGAAGGTGTTCTTTAAACCCCTCTGAAGCGATGTAGTGATAAGACAGCACTGGTAAACCGGTGATGCCTATAGCCTTATTAAGGGTGGCGTTGGAACAGCTAGACTACCCTGCACACACAAATAGAGAGAACCTCACTGCAACTATTGCAGAGGATTGGTTTGTTCCAAATTTGGTAGAACACAATGCATTTTATGTAGTAAATTGTATCATATGTCAAAAATGTACTGCTGGGCAAACATTGCGCACAATTAGGGGAGTTATTCCCAGACCATGTAGCCCCTTTCAGCATTTGCATACCGACTATGTCCACATGCTGCAAGTATGTAATGGATATAGATATATGATCGTAGTGGTATGTCCTTTCTCGAGGTGGATTGAGGCTGGACCGTGTAGATACCCAGACTCCACCTGTGCAGCAAATTTTCTAGTGCAAGAAGTGTTTTCCAGATGGGGAATATGTGAAATATTGAGATCAGAGAATGGCCCTCATTTTGTTAACACAGTCTTTGAGCAAATAAGCTTGTTGCTTGGCATAAAGCACACGTTTTCATCGGCTTATCACCCGCAAGCGAATGGTGTCTGTGAGAGACTCAATGGTTTCCTTATAGAAAGAATAGCCAAATTCTAGCTTACTTTGAAGAAAGGATGGTTGCATTGCCTACCAATGGCATTGTACGCGTTGAGATATCAGCCAGGTTCAGACCACCATCTTACCCCGCACAAAATAGTGACAGGGAGGTGAATGAGGACACCTCTCACACCTCCAGCTAGAGTTAGAAGTGATGCCCAGTCAACTGCAGAATTGTTTGAAAAGGAGCTACATGATTACCTTATTTGTATGACTTAAAGTATCTCTGTCATTTGAGGTCCGCTCAAGCAAAATAAGGGTGTGGGTCCGTGCAGAACACAGAAGGAGATGCTTCAAAAAGTGGAATTAAAGAGTTATGTCTTCCCAAAATTGTCCCCAGAGATGCAGTCCTAATAAGGAACTTTACTAGGAAGTGGCACAAGCCTCGTTTCAACAGCCTCTTCATCGTGGAGGACGTCATGCCATTTGCAGTCAAAGTGCAAGGCAGATGCGCTTGGATTTCCCTTGGAGACGTGAAAGTCTATGCTGGAGAACCCCCTTCATCCCCACCCCCATCGGAAGCAAGCATCGGGGAAGAACCACAGCACATGCAGACTAGATGTATGGTGAGGAAGAAGGATGCAGAACCTGCTAAATAAAGATAAAGAGTTCAGTGGACTGTGGCTTATTTCAGGACACTCTTTTCAGTCATTTAAAAAAGGAGTTAAGGGAAGCTATTTGTTCTTGAACCACAGGAGGTTGTTGACATTGGACTGAGACATGCTTAAGCCTTGATTGAAAAACAAAGATATGCCAAAACTGGAGTTCCTTTTCGACGACTGGAAGAGGGAGCAGTAGCCAGATTTGTTTTTCACTGAGTTCCTGTTCAGAGGCATGCATGGTGGTGCCCAATGACAAGGTTTTACGGGTCATTCTTGCAGTTTTCGTGTTTATATTGCATGCATACTCTGCGCTTGTGGGGAGAACTACTAGTGTTCATGTTTTCTTGCAAGATCCAAAGAATGGTTCAATCGTGAGGCGATTGCTCATAGCTATTGAGCAGATTCTCCGGCTTCCTGAGTTCAGTGGGGAAAACGCAAATGCCCCTGTCACCGGATAATGCTCATAGACTGGTCAGCTTAGTATTCTGCTACCTGATTGAGGAGGGCCCACATCTTGTTGGAAGGCAAACCGACATCCGAACGTTCCTGAGAGACCCGAGGAACAATGCAGTGCTCAATAGAATATTAAGAGACATCATAATACAAGTGAACGAGTACTCTGCAGGAACACTAAGAACTGAATGAGACTTTCTTTCGAGGCATAGATCCGAGGTCTACTGGTTAAAGAACTTTTGTTTCATGCTGAAAAAAGAATCATTATGTCGTCTGGTGAAAGAACAATTTGTGGCATTCATTTGGAATACGTGTTCATCCTCCAGTAAGCAGTCTACTGATCAAGGAGATATACAGAGCTGATTCAATAACCTCCAGAGGGAGTGCACAATGTTGCCCTATTAAAAATCAGTTTTTCTTTCCTTAAAAAAGAAAAACAGGCAGCATTAGTAGCAATATCGTCATGCCAGATTCTGAGAGACGTCCGCGATGTATAAAAAGCCATTGCTGCAAGTGGTCGTACCTTTGCATGATTTATGTTTGCATTCTGTTCATAATCGTATTGCTCTCACTTACAGTACGAACTGCTTACTATATAGATGTAAGTGGAACAAAGACTCCTGTGTATCCTCCTGTACAACAGAAGGATACCAATGTGGCAACTACTAGGCAATCAAGATCCTATGTAATCATCCTGGTCCCAGTGGATGATGAGAAATTATCTGAGACGGTGGCAAATGTCACTAGTCAGCGTTCTTTGTGGAAAAGTGTTGTGGAGATTTTCTTGAGCACCAGAAACAAGCTCGAAAGGAGAGACAGAGGAAGGAGGAAGAGATTGCCTAGGAGTGAACCTACACAGGTAGTACATGTAAAAGCACCCAATCTGCTGACGAATGTGCCTATGATTAGTCCAGTAAGAAGGAGCTTTGCTGATATGATTTATGAAATGATCATAACAGATCACAAGAAAAGAACAAGGTCCAAGAGAAATGGTAGGGAGGATGATCATGAGCTAAATGTTTACCTGGATAGTATAGCACACTTGGGGTGTAACATATGGTATCAGCATACGAAAGAAGTGGGAAGGAGGAATGCCTTGTATGTGCACTCCTGCCTTATAGCATGGGAAAGTCTAAGATCTTCATAGCCATTGAAATAGGCGTCCAGACAGCACATTGTCTATCACACATAGAACTCTGCTGTACAAGAGGTCAGTTTATGGGTCAAGATGCCTATTTCAAATGGGCAACTGAATGGACAGATCCAGATGAAGATGACTATGTACAAGACACAAAGCAAGAGACAGAGATCATACCAAGAATCACGTGATCAGATATGAAAAGCCTGGAGTAAATGGAGTTGGAATCAGATGGGAAGTAAACAGAAGACTTGAGAGTCCAGGAAAAACTGAAGAAGACATCCGACATTGGAGGAACAGAAGCCAGATGCAGATTCGGGGAACAGTGTTATCACCAGATGGCTGGGAAGAAGGAGTGGTTATCTGCAGAGCCTGGATTGCATATGATCATCCGGAATCAACTGTGTGGAATGCACAGGTGCTGTGCAAGCCATTAAGGGTTAAACTTGCTAAGCTACTGACATGGGTCGAAGACAGAGGAGGACCCTTGCAGATAGTGCCTTTGGAAAGTTCAAAGCTGTGCTTCAGAAATAATGGCACAAGAAAAGTCGGAGAGAATGTAGTCAGATCTTTGATGCACCAAGAATTAATCTTGGAACAGCAGTGATCATGGATCACTATTGGGCGTGTGGAGCCAGAGCTTATATGAGATTGCCTACAGATTAGGAAGGAATATGCACTTTGGTGAATGTTCATGTTTCAGCATTGGTGGTTCCTAAAAGTGACCTGAATCTTGACAGTTTCCTGAAAGCAGATGCTCACCTAAGGAAGAAGGGATCTGTGGAGCTGATAAGAAGAATGAAGAGAGAGAACGACTTCTCAGGGAAATTAGTAGAAACTTTTGTTGCCATTCTATATGAGCACAGACTTTTCAGTCAGACTTCGTCAGTCTTCACATTAATCTTTATGCCGAGCAAATACCAAATGGCTGCAGATTACCAGATGGGAATTTCTGCAGACGATCAACACAACCATAAGGAGATTCAATGCTATCAGAGAAGAGATGAGAGCCATACGACTAATGACTCTTTAGAACAGATACGTCTTGGACATGATCACAGCTATGGATGGAGATGTTTGTGCAAAAATCGGAGAATCATGTTGCACATTCATACCTTCTCATGACGACGAGAATGACACTTTGACTGAGGCCATAGAGATGCTAATGAAGGTACACATCCAGATGATAGATGAAGCAGAAGACATTGTCGATGACAGTTGGTTTGGATCACTCTTTTCTTGTGTTCCACAATGGATGGCAGACATGTTCAAGTTCCTTGGAGCCCTGATAGTACTGGTGTTCCTTGGATTCTGTGTGATCAAGATAATAATCACACAATGCAAGAAGACAGCAAAGAAAGCCACAGGGATGAAGATCATGATCGATGTTGACTCAGGATGGAAGGCCAGAGACTTGACAAATGAAGAAATCAGAGACTTTGTGAAGGCCAGTATCCATGCGCCTGAGGGAACGAAGTTCCTGTATCCAAAGAACTATAAGAAGTATGTGGAAAGATGGATCTATTGCAGCCCAAGTGCACAGTGCATGCTCAAGACTTGGAACAAGGATGAGCATGTGAAATCAGCTGGATGCCTGAAGGGAGTCATAAAGGAATGGATCCCTAAGAAGCATTTCTTCAGACAAGGATGTCTGGATGTGCAGGATGATGGGAGAGTGGTCGATGAATCGCCCAGAGGGTGGAGTGTAGAGAAGGAACCAAGTACCCCCACCTCATCCACTTCACCCATATTGCCTATATGTTGGGAACCAGAGCGTGAGACACGTGCAGTACCACTAAGAATACCAATATCAAAGAGAATCTTGGAAGCAAGGTTCCCATTGAGAAAACCATATTTGCATATGAGAAAATAAGATGGCCATTTGATTGAAATCCCAGAAGAAGCTGAGCATGTGAATGGCCAAGACGAATGGTAATGTCATGCAGAGTCGAGCTGACGTACATAGAAGAGATGCAGAGACAAGAAAATGCAGATATTCTATAAGGCATCAAGAAATTATCAAGGATAAGTGACATCTTGGTACCAAGGTGAAGAAGCTTATGCCACAGAACTGATGAAGATATCAAGCCAGTTTACACGTGTACAGATGCAAAGAAATGCAAGCAGATAAAGTGTTCTTGAGGCTAGCTTTTTAGTGAATAGATTGCGGCATGCGCCAACATATACATATATGCATAAGTGAGTAAAGATTCGATGTTTCCACTACAAACTATAGCAGAGCTGTGCTAAAAAAGGAAGTCCTCTTTTCCAGTGTGTCGCAGTAAGATAACAAATGAATTACAAAGTGAATCTAAGAAAGGCGAGGCTGGATGAGCCATGAAGCCAAGCCAAGAAGCCAAGGGGGGGTCATTACGAGGTTGGAGGTAATGGAAAAACGATGCCGGTAAGGGATTACCGGCACCGCATACTGCTCCGGGCTATTACGACTCAACAACCCGGTATTAGCACCACCGCTGATACCGTGCCCCCCCATACCTGCATGCGTGCGGGCACACATCCCTTCAGTCTGGCAATACCGGGATGGCGCTAACAGGAGAACATCACAAGTCATGCGGACATACAAATACTGGCATCATGAAGGCAGTAATAAGGGATACCGGGATGCCGGTATCACCGGCATCGCGAACCACCCGCAAACAGCAATGTGCAGTGTTCCCAACTGCCACAGGTGCACACAATCAGCACAGGTGGAGGCAATGGAGTCTGGCCCAGCACAAAAGGAGCACACCCACACACCAAACCCCTTTCCACACCAACATGATTCCACTTGTAGTAGCAATATTGGGGCTGGAGGACATGCTTGCATTGCTACACCTGCAACAACAACAGGCACCACAGAGGAGACGCAGGAGGAGAAGGAGGGTGAGACAGGCCCAGAAGGCCCCACCAGTGCAGCCAGTGGTACCACACAGGCAGCCCCCAATCCCTTGCATCAGAGCCAGTCCATTCAACCTAACCCCTGAGCAGATCCACACCCTGTACCGTCTGGACCGGGACACCATCACCACCATTGTGCACATGTTACACAACGACATTGTCAGCCTGATTGAAATACGCACCGCCATCCCCCCTCTACTGAAGGTAGTGTCTGTGCTCCACTTCCTGGCCACAGGCCCCTACCAGCACACAGTGGGTCACATGCATGGCATATCACAACCATTATTTTCTCGCATGCTGAACCAAGTGCTGGATGCCCTACTAAAGCACTCAAGGAACTACATAACCCTACCACGGACTGCCCATGAGATATTTGACACGCAAGTTGGCTTCCATGCACTGGCAGGCATGCCAAATTGTATTGGTGCACTTGACTGCACCCATGTAGAATTGGTGGTCCCGCATGCAACGGAGGTGGTGTACCGCAGTCATAAGCTATATCACTCCATCAATGTACAGATGGTATGTGACTCCAGCAAGATCATCATACATTGTTGTGCCCGATTTCCCGGATCAACTCATGACTCAATGGTCCTGCGGAATTCCACGCTACCACGCTACATGGAGCGACATGCAGGACGACGTGCTTGGCTGATTGGTGAGTCGCATGACAGGCACATGGCAGAGTAATGGGGGGAGAGATGCACACACCACCACGGCGCCATTGTTGAGGTGGACAGCACAATGTCCACATCGCAAAACACTGTGCCCCAAAGCAACCCAAACTAAACATGACAACCAAACCCCATAGCAATGATGGAATGTGCACACCAACTACAACATGCCTAACTTACACCCAGCCCACATCCCACAACACGTCCACCACCCATCATCAGACCTCACCCTCCGTAACACAAACCAGCAACATGCTGTGAGTATGCACAATGTAAATGTCTGCAGCAATTCACGACACAGGACAACCATCCATGAGAGTGCACAAATCAATCCCACCAAGGGAATACACTGCATGTCACAGGGCCACCACCACCACAGTAGCGCTGCATGTCACCATGGGAACAATATGCACTGATTGACAAATAATGCTGAGACTACTGGCAACGTTGACAGTAATTAAATCACAGTGATCACTGCACATCACATAATTTAAACAAGCACAGCGTTATGCGTCCACAGTGCATGAGCAACTGCAGGGGAGTGTACACCCTGTATCATCTTGAAGATGCATTCCCACACCATATGACCATGGCACAGCACATATTGTGGCAAGGTAAAATGTGTGCATACAACCAGGGACATATGCATGTGAACAACAAATAGCTGCAGGCAGGTGTGATTATTACAGGTGTCCATCAGGAATGGACTAACACATACCTTATTTTGCACCCATGCAGGTGACAGTGGCTATCCCTTGAAGATGTGGCTCCTCACCCCTGTCCGGAACCCGCAGAACAGGCACGAAGAGGACTACAATCGTTCCCATACCCGTACCCATGTGGTCATCGAGCAGACCTTTGGCCTGTTGAAGGCACGTTTTGGTTGTCTTAGCCGGTCGGGTGGGGCACTCCTCTACAGGCATGAGAAGGTGGCCAAGATCATCATGGCATGTGTCGTGCTGCACAACATGTGCATCCGACGGAACGTGCCTCTGCCCCCTGACATTGAACAGCAGTGATGATGAAGAAGATGAAGAAGATGTGTTTGCAGATCATCGCGGTGGCGATGCACAGGAGGGACGTGCTGTGCGCCAGTCAGTGATTGGCCAATACTTCTAAGAGACATGGGTGCTGAGCAGAGGCGTAGCCAGGATTGTCTAGCAAATGGGGCCTGATGCTAATGTAGTTGGGCCCACTGCACTGACAAAAATATCTGTAAATGCCCACACAGCGCTGCTGAGTGGGCATTTACAGATTTTGGGTGGGCCTTGCCCCTCAGGCCCTACCCTGCCTACGCCTCTGGTGCTGAGGGTGCCATGAATCAGTGACTGAGGGCACTGTGTGTGGGAGTACATGGACACCATGCACTGTAAACCAATAAATGACACATACACAATAAGGAATGTCCAGGCCAGTATTTTTTTCTGGTACACAACGGGTGTATTTAACAGTAAGAAGTAAAAAGTGCTCATACCCTCCACCTCACGCACGCCATCTCCCCGAAACCCCTACCCCCCCAACTCCTCCACACACCACCTCCCGCCTCCTCCCACAACTCCCCCACAAACCCCCTCCTGCCTCCCCCCACAACTCCCCCACACACCCCCTCCCCCTACAACTCCCCCACAACTCCCTCACAACTTCCCCACACATGGCGTGCAATGTTATGGCACTCGATTCTCCACAGGTGTGCACATGCAGGCTGAGCCTCCAACTAATGGCCTGTGTTTGACTCCGGGGGTGGCATGTTTTGGTGGCGCATGGTGCGCACAGACCTGCGCAGCAGGCTTGTCTGTGTTGAGCTTGAGGAAGACCCCATGGGCACATGCTCAACTGTCGGGGCAGGACGCAGAGCCTCCATGGCATCCGCTATCCTGCCAAGGACCTGCCGCACAGCCGACAGCTCCTCACATATCTTCTGTGTGCTCGCCTCTATGGCCCCTTTCACTGCCGCAGTGTTGTCCCTGGCCTCCCTCCTCGTCACATCACCATCTGTGACATATTGTTTGACTAGGCCAGTCAGCTCCTGCTGGCGCGCCTCAATCTGTGTCATCCTCAACTCCCTGTCCCGGACTCCTGTGGAGGTGGATGGCAGGTGTGGCAATGGGCCCAATTCTGGTGTGTCCTGTGTGGGGCTCCAGCCCTCTGCTACAGCCTCTCCTCCCGACTGGAGATGAGAGGTGCCATCGGGTGAGCTGATGGGTGTGTACTGGTGTTCCTGTGAGGGGCTTGGTGTGCCAAGAAATTCCATGGAGTGGGAGTCCTCCTCAGGGACACAGGCCTCGCATTGTGAAAGGACCTCATCGCCACTCTGTGGCGCAGTGGCAGCTGTCTCACCAGCAGAACTGGTAGCTGCAGACAGGGTCCCATCTGCCACCTGCTCTACAGCTGCGGATTCCACAGGTGTTGGGACTTGTGTGTTGTGGTAGACCCATGACGGCCCTGTGTCGGAATTGAAACAATATTATGCCTCCTATCGCAGCAATTGTATGTGTATTGGCCTACACAACAAACCCAAAGTGGGAACCTCAACTTTCACTGATACCTAGAGGTAACACCGAACATTATGAACAAGAATGGTATCAGGAGAACAAGAGAGACTGAAGAAGGTGGACCGACAAATAAGAACTTAAATCGGTATATTCATTTTATTAAGAATTATCTAAAAAACACTTCAACACATATTAATTTAATTAATTCTAAAAGACATTTTGCTAATCATACAACCTTACATACACACTCTAATGCAATGTTTAAATAATGTACAGTGCTGAGAAATTAAAGAAGCTGATCAATTCATTAAACCACTTCTTTTCATTGAGTTTATAAAACATTCACAATGTTATAAACCACAGTTCATTCCTAAATGTAATATCATGTAATATCGACTATTGGTGCCTAAGACTATTGGTGCCTAACACTATCAATCTTCTTTACAAAAAAGCTTCCCATTTATTTAATAGTTTCGACTTCGACAAGTTGTGTGTGTCTTCATCAGGATTGGATGAACAGTAGCAACATTCTAAAAATAAACAAACATACAATTAAGACATAGTTAAAATACTGCCGTCAACCTTCTATCAGTAACTCTCTCTCATGAATTGGATCAAACATTGAACACTAGAACAAAAATTGTTAGTACAGTACAACCAGTTTAAGTAAAGCCGAGCCCTTTTTTTGAACCCTGGAGCCCTGAATAAAATTGGGGGGACTGCATAAGGGGATATGAAAATAGCTGATTTAGTCGGCTTTACTTAAACTGGTTGTACTGTACTAACCAGTTTTGATGGGATCATGGGTAAGGGAAGACCCACTTGGACTTAGAGACAATTTTTGTTCTAGTGTTCAATGTTTGATCCAATTCATGAGAGAGAGTTACTGATAGAAGGTTGACGGCAGTATTTTAACTATGTCTTAATTGTATGTTTGTTTATTTTTAGAATGTTGCTACTGTTCATCCAATCCTGATGAAGACACACACAACTTGTCGAAGTCGAAACTATTAAATAAATGGGAAGCTTTTTTGTAAAGAAGATTGATATTGTTAGGCACCAATAGTCTTAGGCACCAATAGTCGATATTACATGATATTACATTTAGGAATGAACTGTGGTTTATAACATTGTGAATGTTTTATAAACTCAATGAAAAGAAGTGGTTTAATGAATTGATCAGCTTCTTTAATTTCTCAGCACTGTACATTATTTAAACATTGCATTAGAGTGTGTATGTAAGGTTGTATGATTAGCAAAATGTCTTTTAGAATTAATTAAATTAATATGTGTTGAAGTGTTTTTTAGATAAATCTTAATAAAATGAATATACCGATTTAAGTTCTTATTTGTCGGTCCACCTTCTTCAGTCTCTCTTGTTCTCCTGATACCATTCTTGTTCATAATGTGTATTGGCCTACGCCAAGTTGTCTAAAACATCATATGCGAACAAACTCTGCGGCTAGGTTTTGACCTTAGAGAAAGTAATGTAAGTCGCCATCTTGGATTAAGCCGCCATTTTAGGTTCTCTTGTAATGTGGAAGTCACCCTAAACATCAAAATGGAGGCCGAATGACATTCTGAGTAAGATTCTGGCCGTTGTGACCTCCGTACACACGAATAGTTAATATGCCTGCAGGCCACTTGTCGGGGTCGCGAACTGAGACCTTGTCCTATTGTTGACCTATGTGTAAATGTACAACTATATCAGCGAAACTAATCAAAATGCATATATTATAGGATTGACCTGGCAAGGAACCCATAAGCCCGATCCCAAGAATGGTTAACCCGCGAGGGGTTGGCCAAGGGCTGGATAAAGGATATAAAAAGCCCAAGTATTCCAATGTACGCTCTCTCTCACTAATGCATCGAACCTTCGTTGAAGTTCGTTACGTTACTCTGAGAGCCGAATAGCTATCCGTTTGTCAATTGACTTTGGTAACTGTTGTAGCTTTTAAATAAAGCACTTGTATGTTCTTTATAACCTGTGTTGGTGTGTTTCTTTTTGGGCTTCCCGGCCTCATATTATTTTTATGTTTTCACACCTGTACCCTGGCATCCAATGGTGTCTTTGTCCTCGAATGCAGATCTGCCTTGCCAGTGCCCTTGGAGGTGGAAGGCCTGTTGGTTTCCTCCCTGGACTTGGCCCTCTTGGTAGGTGTGGTGGCCTGTGCTGCAGAGTCCTCTGCATCGCTGTCCGTATCTCAGCCTGTGGGGGACCATAAGAGGGACAGCATCAGTGCTGGTTCTACATGCATCATGCATTAAATGGTATTAGTGCACTTATACATATTTGATGACTTGCTGTCCTACTCTTGTGGCATTCAGGCCATCTGCCAATTGGTAGGGTTGCTCGGGCATACGTTAGGTTCAGACATGTGTGAGGTGGTGTCTGCTGTGAGACATGCCTTTTTGTTGTGGACTGTGTGCAGTGTGACACATGCCGTTTCCCTGTCTGTGGTGTGTGTCAGGTATGGCATAGGCATGCGTCATGCATGTGGATGTGTAAGTGCTGGGGACGGCATCTAGTCAGGGAAGCGTTGATGTTTGTGTAATGGGCCATGCATTGCCTTAAGGCACGGTCACATTGGTGGACTATCATCATACTTTGCAATACAGTGTTTCCTTTGGACACTCACCTCCATCTGGTGCCCCGCCCACCTGGTGCCTTCATTCACCATCACTGTCTTGTGGCCAATGCTGGAATTGACTTCTATGGACTTCATTCATTCACGGTGTGTCACTCTTTCTGAACTCTCATGCTGGACTTCCTTTGCATCTTGTTCTCATGGTGGGCCTGAATCATGCTGTTCCCATCTTCATCTCGTATCCTGGCTTGCAACATTATGTGTTACTACTGACTTCTGCATTTGTATTCGCTATCCACTCTTGCTTCTCCACTCTTTTTGACTGCTTACTCTCTGTTCTCTCCTCCTTTCCCTTCTCCCTTTTCCTATCTCCTCCCCTTACTTTCTTCTATGCACTTACTCTATCAGAATTGTCCCTGGACCTAATATGATAGCAACCTCGTCTGTTTCCTCCACCCTCCCATTACTGTTTTTTTCCTCCCCACCATCCCTCCAGCACTATCTGAAATGTCGCCAGGCCTAGTATGATAGTCGCTTGTTTTGTTCCTCCCCTCCCTTTCTGCACCCCTCTCCCTCACCTTTTGTTTTTCTCCGGCTCTACCAGAAATTTCGTCAGGCCTAGTACGGTAGTGTGTTCCTCAAAAACCTTGGCTTGGAAGGTTTGGTCTAACTTGGTGACATCTTATAGTGGTGAACAAGGAAAGTAGTTGGTACAATCAATACATTAATTCCATGGAGTCGCGAATCAATACATTAATTCCATGGAGTCGCGTCTCACCAGGTCTGGGGTTTAGCCAAGTACTTGGCTAGTACGGTAGTGCCCTGTCTGTTTCCATTTCCTTCCCACTCTCCCCCTCCCTTCCTTATCTATGTCTTAGCTCTTGCACTATCTGAAATGTTGTCAGGCCGAGTACGATAGTTAATTACACATCCTTACTGTTCATGGCCTGTAAGAATGTGGTTGTATTTTCCCTTGTTCCCTCCCTTGCCTTGAAGCGCTTTGAAGCACATTGTGTATAGGCGCTATATAAATAAACGATCATATATCATATCATATCTGCTGATGACGTTGCTCCATGTTCCATGTCTCCCACACCTTCTATTGATTCCATCTCGATTGTGCTGGTGCAGGTTTCCTCCCAGCGGCTAAGTTTGATTGGGGAGTTAGAGCCACCGTCAGTAGCCAGGCCCTGGCTCCGGTTGGCCGACAAGATATTGTGCACTCTGAGGCGAAGGTCGTCCAAATGTTTCCGGACGTTCTTTACTGTGCGGGGGGTGGTGCCTACCGCACTGACTTTCTGGGCCACCTGCTCCCAGATCTCCTTTTTTTTTTTAGCTTTGCTGCACTTTTCAGGTCTTTGGGAAAGACCACATCAGCATTTTCAGCCAGAGTGTCCGCGAGCATGTTCAGTTCATCCTCGGAGAACTGCTCCTTGCGCTGCCGGGATGCCCCTTTCTTAATCGCCTTTGGCATGGTGCTGGTGGTGTGGTAGATGCTCTGGTGTTGGTTTTAGGCTCCAGGTCCTGTGTATTGAGGATGGCAATGGATTGTGTTTTTCAAGATGGCCGCCGCGCCATTTACCGTTCTGGCACGATGACGTTACTTCCGGTTCCGGTATTATCGGGTTCGCTATTAGCCGGCTCGTTATTAGCGGGCCTGCTATTAGCGAACCCGATAATAACGAGCCTTCTATTTAGATGGGTACGGAGGGGGAAGGGCTGTTTGCGCTTTCAATGATGCCGCTAAGCGATGTTTTAGGGACTTTTTTGGCAAACCGGTACTGTCGATACCGGCATGCCGCTACGCGCATGCACTCATTCTCGTAATCGCCCGCTGTTAGAAGCGTCATTGCTACCCGGACCCGGTATTGCCTCCATGTCGGTAAAAACAATTTTTTTTTTTTTAAAACTCTTTTTTATTAGTGGTCACATAAAGGCTATTAGCACCACAGCACATCTGTTCAACTGCTACAGCAAGAGTAAAATATCCATTACATTTCACATAGCAATATTATGGCGACAAGTCATCATCAGTAATCATATTCCACAGGTAGACTCTGAACGGGCCCCAAATGTCCTTAGGTCTGCATGCCGAGGGTCGGGTCAAAACAAACTGTTCCTCTGATTCGTTGACATGTGTCAATTCTTGTAGGAATTGGTTCATGGTGGGCGGAAGAGAACTTTTCCATTTCTGTCAAATCCATTTTTTGGCAATAGCGCATGAAACGTTAAATAATCTTCTAATTTTTTCTGACTGCTTGCCAATGTCCCCAAACAAGTACTTCTGGGGAGTCAAATCGGGGGGCACCTGAGTGATTTCTTCCAGCAGCTCAGCCACCGCCCTCCAGAATCCCCTCAATCCCGGACAGTCCCAGTACATGTGAAAGGACCCAGCTTGAGGAGCATTACATTTAGGACAAGCGTCAGAGGTGTCTGGTGCAAACCTTGCGATTTTAGC
Organism: Ambystoma mexicanum; assembly: GCF_040938575.1. Lineage (NCBI taxonomy): Eukaryota > Metazoa > Chordata > Amphibia > Caudata > Ambystomatidae > Ambystoma > Ambystoma mexicanum. Next base: position 1,310,025,444 of record NC_090935.1, read on the forward strand.
CGGTGTATAATGTAGCCTGTTCAGGATTTTAAATTGGATCACCCTCAGGCCAGCATTAAGCGAGACCTTCTTGGATAACGCACAATATCTGACCCATTTCTTCTCTTCAATGGGCCCTTGTAAATCAGCTTCCCACTGCTCCTTTATCTGATTCAATGTGGGGGTATGAGCTTGAACAGCTGCACATAGCCTAGAAATCCCCAGGCCGTTTTTAAATGTTACTAACTGCACACATGGATGAGGTGGGTGCTCATCCGGGAACAGAGGCCACCTCTTCTGGAATGCAGATCTCATACGGTAATATTGCAACGTTTTCAGGGGTCCACCCCCCAGCGCCCTCAGAAGAAGACCCAGGTCCAAAAAACACCATTAACAAACATGTCACCCAGCTTCATTTCCCCATTAGGGTCCCAGGACTCCTGTATGTTAGTGTCATGCGTGGGGTGTTCCTGGGAAGTCCCAAAGCGGTACCTCTGGATTGTAGGGGACCTCCAATCCCAGCCTCTTGAATATAGCCATCCATGCCCTGACTGTACAGCTAACCGGATTATATGCACATGTGTCTTTATACTTTGGATCAAAAATGACTGATTGTATATTCGTGGGATGTGTGGTATGTTCCTCTATCCATGCATGGGGTGTACTGTTCTCGTTATTATACCAATATTTTGCAAATTGAGCTTGGGAAACATAATAGTAAAGCTCGAAATCGGGAGCCGCTATCCCTCCAGAGGAATAGGGTTCTGTCATTTTCTCCCAGCTAATCCTAGCTGTTTTACCGTTCCAGAGAAATGTTACCACCATGGATCTGAGCTTGGAGAAGAAGGCCCTGCCCGGCCATATAGGAATATTGACAAATAAGTATAAAAGTTTAGGGAGGACCACCATTTTAAGAATGGCAACATGGCCAGCTATGGAAATGGGAGCCGTCCCCAAATCTGAAGCTTGGCGCCTAAGGCCTGCAGGGAGCCCTCATGGTTATCTGCATAGAGTGTGAGCTTATTCCTGGTGGCCAGTATTACCAGGTACCTAATGTGGTCTTCGTACCACTTGAGTCCGCCCGTGTCTGCAGGGCAGACGGGTGGTAGGTGTTAGAGGGAATATTTCCGATTTGGACATATTTATAGTATACCCAGAATAGTCTGCAAACCCATGGATCTCTGTCATGATGGGTGTTATATTTACCTCAGGCTCCCTGATATATAGCAATGTGTCATCCGCGTAGAGCGAGATTAGTTGGGTGGAGCCCTTCATTGTGATCCCTTTGTCTGAGTGTCTAAGACGGACAGCGGCCGCCATAGGTTCAATGGTCAATGCGAATGGTAGGGGCGAAAAAGGGCACCCCTGTCTGGTCCCCCTCTCCAGGAGGAACATCTCGGAAATGGCTTTATTGGTCAGGACACGAGGCCCAGGTTCCGTATATAGAAGTTTTACGTATCGTATGACGTATCGTATGAAGGTGGGACCCACCCCAAACGCCTCAAGCACCGAAAGGAGATAGACCCACGAGACTGAATCAAGCGCTTTTTTGGCGTCAAGGGATATGGCCACTGCGCTCCTCGCGGGGTCGATCTGTGCCATAATACCAAAGAGTCGTCTGAGGTTTAGGGCTGTATATCGAGTAGGGACAAACCCGTTCTGGTCGGGATGAACTAGGGTTGGGATTGCTGGCCAGGACCTTTGCAAAAATTTTAGCATCAGTGTTGATGAGTGACAAGGGCCTGTAGGACGAAACGTCCTGTGGTGGTCGCCTGGGCTTATGGAGTACCATTATTATGGCCCCTCTCATAGTTGAGGGCAACCTGCCGGATTCAAGCGCCTCCTCCCACACTTGTAATAGTATCGGCACAAGTTCCTCACGAAACTCCTTGTAACTATTCAGCACCCAACCCGTCCGACCCTGGTGCCCTGCCTGTTGACAGATCCTTGATTGCTTCCACAATCTCTTCCGTCGTTACCGGCTGATCCATCGTAAGGCGCACTTCGTCGGGGAGCCTAGGGAGGGAGAGAGCTTCAAAATAGGTCTTAATTTCTGCGGATGTTTTCTTATCTTGGTTTGATTATAACCGTTTATAAAATTCCATAAATTCCCTGTTAATGTCCTCATCCCCAAGGAGAACCCTTCCCTGTTGCGTGCGTATACTTGTGATCTGTGTGGGTTGTTTATCGTGTTTAAGTAGGTTGGAGAGCGCCCTGCCAGCCTTGTTGCCCTCCCCGTACCTGCGCGCCCGAATAGGGGCCGCCACATATCGGACCTCCCTCAGTGCAAGCTTGTCAAACTCCTGGAGATGTGTGTATATATCAGCCAGTACTGTCTTGTCTTGCGTATTTGAATATGTTTTCTCGAGTGCATCGAACTTTCCTTCAACAGACGACAGTTCGGACCTCAAAGCCTTCAACATACCCGCAGTTCTGGACATCAACAAACCCCTCATCCAAACCTTGAAGGATTCCCTAACCGTTGAGAATCTGTCGACCGATCCGATATTATTGGACAGAAACTCCGAAATTTCAGCATGGAGTGACTCCACTACCCCGGGGTCACACAACATTCCACCAGACATCCTCCACCTCCTGAAGGAACGTGGGGTATTCCGGACCAGTAGTTCCAACAATACTGGGGAATGATCTGAGAGAGTGCGGGGCAGGATTTCACATCGCTTAACCGAGGGCGTCATGGGAGTGGAGACCAACCAGTAATCAATCCTGGGCAGTAATCAATCCTGGGATCGGAATCATGCACCGAGGAATAAAACGTGTATCTTCTACTGCCCGGGTGAACCTCCCTCCATGTATCAACTAGTGAGAGCTGTGCAATGACATGTCTAAGATTCAGTGCTGTCCTGCTTGGGGGTCTCACCACCGTAGAGGATCTATCAAGAACCTGGTCAATGGCCAAGTTGAAGTCCCCACCCCACAAGACACTCGAAACATCCAGTGACATAACCATCTGATATATATCCAAGTAGAAAGCCGGGTCATCGATGTTGGGGCCGTATGTATTGACCAGGAGAAGCTGTTGGTTAGCCACCTCCCCCCAAACCATGACAAATCTCCCCTGGGGATCGACCTTGTGACCTCCAACCTGGAACCCAAGGCCTGGGTGAACAAGGGTGAGAACTCCTCTGGACTGAGATGAATAGTCCGTGTGGAACCTCAGGGGACCCCACCCGGGCAGAATGTGAGAATTACCCGTCCCCACTGCATGGGTCTCCTGCAACATCAGTATTTGGGGATTATGCCTGGAAACGTAATTGGAGATCTTCCTAACCTTAACTGGATTGTTCAAACCCCGCACATTCCACGTCAGTAGTTTAACCTTTAGCCCATTACAGGGGACCTGCGATGGAGAATTAGCCATTGTCAACTCTGACGAGTTCACAGTATTCGTGCCATACAATCAGTGCCAGCCCAAATGTGACCAAAACTTTACTTTTCAACCAACAGGTCATCCCAACCCACCCTCCACTTAGAGGTAGCTCCGGAAGGTAGCCAAAATCCTCAACAAAATGCCACCATAAGTCCATCCAACAACTGAACAAAACAACCCCTTCACCCTGTCCCACCCGCCCCCCCCCCCTCATCATCGCCCCAACTTGATGATGTACCCCATCAGACTTATGGAACATTCCACGGGATGTTGCTTCACATGGCCGCCGATCAGGTCCAACAACTCCACCAACCAAAGTGCCTGGTGTACCTTAACCAGCTAACCATCTGGGCCCGAGGCCCAACCAGGGTCTACACACAAGTGTTTCTCATTCCACGGGTCTGGGCCTGTTGTTTTGTGCTGGTCTGCCCCCTCTGGGAGGAAGGGGTATGGAAGTTTCAATATAATGCATGGCCTCCGCTGGGGACTCAAAGAAATGGGCCCTGCCCGCATGTTGAAGCCTCATTTTCACCGGGAACATTAAAGCGTATGGAATCTGGTGCTCTCTTAGGAGCTTCTTAACTGGCTCATAGGACCTTCTGTGTTCCAGGTGGTGCAGTATACTGTCTGCCAAAGTTTATTTTTTGTTACGCGGTCACGGATTGCTGTGGAAACAGTGTCCCAGTTCTTAATAGGAGCCGAATAGGGGCCCAGAGGCGTTATGGGTGACTAGTCGATAGCGACCCCAGCCGCAGCCCAGCCTCCGAATGGACTGTGTCCCCCCACGTATTAATCGACACGGTCACCACGGTAAAAACTAATTTTTACCGCGAATTTCGTAATGACCCTCAAGGTCTTATCAGGCTGGAGTGAGCAGACATTGGATACAAATCGTGTGAAAGAACAAAACTCCAGTTCAGAAGGCATGAACAAAACAAGGAAGGTGTTAGAGGTCTATTAGAAAATAGTATTTTTAATACACGAGAGGCTCGATTTTGTGGTCTTCAGTCACATGGAAGGATGAAGTTGGATGAACATGATAGTCACACCTACGCATGAGGGTAGAGCATGCCTTCACTCCCCTGAATTCTCCAGAGCATAGAACACTCCCAAGGACAAGTTTAAAGTCCTAATTGACAGCAGACCATTGAGGTGATGAAAGATGCATATGCTAATTGGTGGGAAGCTATGGTTAAGGTGAACTCACCAGCATCTGGAAGCTCAGCCTGCGTGCTGCTATTATAGGAGGAAAAGTACTGATGAAGGTTAGAGTGCCAACCAATTGTAGGGGACTACGTAGTTCAAGGGTCCTATAGTTTGTGTAGCCAATAAGACGTCATGTATTAAGTGACGTTCATAGTGACCTGTTTAAGGGGAGGACTTAGTTAACCCACCTGATGTTAAGAAACCAATAATTTTCTTTCACTGTCCCATACTAGTATAGAACATATACTTAGATATCCCTTTAGACCCTATCGCTTTCTTCAATTGGCTGTGTAGTTTGCAACATAGGATGACGTTAGTAAATACGTAGGTTGACATCATCTATGATGATTTTTTGCTATAAAAGAATGCTTTTTTCTAAGATGCATTGAGAGAATTTGCAATGAGACGTTCGTTGAGGTCCGTTGTACTCCCTGTTTTAGGTAATTGATATTAAAACAGTTATCCTTTTTGCCAACTACCTGAGTTGTTTTGATTATTGATGTATGAATAAAGTCTGCATCCCCATCCATCTCAAGGGTATTGCTACTCATTTTAAAGGGCTGGAGGTCACCCAGTTCATGAGCAAAACAAAAATTGTGGTTTGTGGGTGAGAGAGAAAAAAAATTGACCATTCATGGTTTTTAAATGGCATGAAAATTGAGGTGGTGAACTCATTTTTCTATGTAGGTGCTTTGTTTGCAAAAAATGGGAATTGGACGATACATCTAGATATTTTACGTAAGAATGCCCAGATAAGGATGGTGGGACTTGTTAGATTTTATCACAGATTTGGTGGTAGTATCTTGCATAAGTGTCTAGAGGTGTACACAATTAAGGTGGGGATTATTGTGTTATATGGGAGTGAAATTTGACTGCCCTCCCATCAGGCACTCCAGATAGTGCTCTCTGCCTTGAATTTGGGGTGCCTAAAATTGAAACACAGGCTAGGATTAGGTTTGTTTCCTTTTTTATGAAAATGTTTATGGGGGAATCTGAGAACCCAAAAATTCAAAATGCATTAAGCTAATTTGCCAGGCCCCATTCCTGCTATGGATATAGGTGGCATATCGAAGGGTGCAAATTGCTTAGGAAGTGGGGCTTAGTTGTTGTGAGTACACTGAAACAAACCACCCTACACATCGCAAAAGACTATGCTTAGACAAAGAGCTGTACGTGCTGACCGGAGGATTGGAAAGTGGCATCTACTTTGGATTAGCTAAGACTGTTTTCTGCCTTGAGATGCAATATAGTGGTAGGGAGGTGTGTAATTTTACATCACCCGATTACCAGAGATTTGTTTTGATGATCCGCTAAAATGTGCTCCCCTTAAATGCTCTTATTAAATGGTGGGAGGTGGAATCAACTAATCATTGCCTATGTGAAATGGCTGCTCTGGAGAATTTATGTCATTTCTTTACTGGTTTGCAAGTGTTTTACAGATCTGAGTACGGAATTGGTAAAACCCTATTTTATCAGGAATATCATTCGACATTGTGGGGTGGCACTGCAGTATGTCATGAATTATAATGATGCTGATTTTATTTATTACCTGTTGTGACTATGCTAGGGTTGCTTTGATCCGCCACGCAAGATACATACACAAATAGACTGGCTTCCTTTAGCCCATTTGTAGCTTGTCTGCATTTGTGGGGTTTGTGTAATGAATGTGGTGATTTTTATTATTGTGAATTTACTATTCTGGTTGAGGCCTGGTTTTAGGCACCTTTCCTCTTTTTAACTTGTATTTTTATATGTGTGTTTTCTGTTATGTATGTTTATTTATTGTTAGTGGAGAAATCCGATTTAATAAACTGAGTTTGATCTTGCACGTAAAGAGCAGGTGCAGCACTGAAAGAAGTAGCAGAAACGTTCCCTCCCTCACATACACACGTAAGAGAGGTAAAACTTGGGCAGCAGCAGCAAAGATCTGTCCCAGAAACAGCTGCCTCCTGAGCAGTTCAATTTTGGTGCATCCTTTCTTATGACTCACTCAAACACAACAGGCCCGAAAATGACAGGGCAGTGTCGGCTTTCCTCAGACAAATGCACAAATCAGGTGGAGCCTGGGCAGTCGCCGTGCACGCTTCTCCCACTAATCAAATAGGTTGACATGTGTCAGCCCTTTGTTTGAGCCCTGCTAAAATTAGAGAGCTCGATTTTTCATATTTCAGGTGTTAGTAGCCCATACAGTCGTTTTTTTCCTTGACATTCTGGGACTTGGATTCCTGTGTTTTATAGGTTTCATAGATAACAAGCATTGGCAAAGCCAACAGTTTGGGCTCTTGTGTAGGTATGGGATAGGCATTTGCTAAGTACTGATATAATGGTAATACATGGCAATAAGATGGCAACAGCTGGAACATAGAGTGAATACCTGGGTATATGATGGCAGAGCGTGGCAAATGCCCATCTAATACCTCAAACCAAAATTGTTTGCTTTGACGTTGCTTGTTGTTAACAAGATGTCAGTGCACAAAAGAGATATAAATAAAGTGGTGGAAGAAACACTTGATTAAGACATTTTGTATTACACTAGGATCCATTTAAAGCTGCAGTTAAGTCATTAACGCTCATCCCACTACTTAGACCAACGTCTGATGTTACTTCTTGATAGAGCGAGCTTAAAGCGATCCCACAAGGATGTGTTTTGGGTGGGAAGAGGCAGGTAGTGGGTGGTAATGGCCATAAGGATTAACAGTGCCTTGGGCAATCAATGGGTGGGTAAATAACTAGGCAACACCCACAAGCTGTGTGTCTCTCCTGACATGCATCTGCCTCCTATCTGTACTCCAATGCAATAGTTTCGCCTTATAGGTAGCGCTTAAGTCCCACCTAATTGCTAGACCAAAAAGTAATCAAACAAGTGGTTTTGGGATAGGGCTTCTGCACATACACTGAGATAAGGTATCTTTCAATTGTGCCAATGTCAAACTTTGGTTGCAGCAATTCGAAGGATATTACATTTACACTGGAAGCCCAGACACTCTAAAATCCATGAACAGAAATGGAGAATCGGTAACCTGTCTTCACAAAACCATAGTGAAAAGTCATGTAATCATCTAACCAAACACTATCATACCTTGAAACACAATGTGCACATAGGTAACCCATCACAATTTCAGGACTCATTGACCAACTCTGCACTCATTCACATATGCTGTAGCATTCAACTCTGTTGTCAACATGTTTTGGCTTGTCTGGAACTCTTCATCAGGCGTACTGAAATTAAATCAAGGAACCTCAATGAACGGTTCTAAATGATCCTGCTTGTCTAACAAATTCCTACATTAAAGTGGATGGGAGAGGGGAATTAAGGTGAAGACGGGTGCAGATTGCACTCCTTCCCCTTGTTTCCTGTTCTGGTGCAAGGGTGATGGCTGACTAAGGAAAGGCCGCTCACCACACTTCTTGTGCAGGGCTTCTGATCTTGATTCCCAGCGATGTGAAAGGCTGCCTAACGCTGCCAAGGCGCCCTTTTCTCTGGCATCACTCCAGCAGCTCCCAGGGTCATGATGTGCAAGCTATGGTGCAGGGGCTGCAAGAGACTGTTCGCTGTTCGTGCCTTGATTTTTTTGCCAGCTGCCAGCACTACAGCGCTGGCCCATACGGGCCAAAATCATACAAGGGCAGTAATGGTGGGATGCTGTGGCGAAGGAGGTGACAGGGGTTTGTACCCTTTCAGCGTTCTTTTTTTGTACTCAATCCACTGGCCTCTTGGGTGTCACCCATACGTGCCAGTGCAGAGGTACGGTGAGGTGGGATGGATTTGCTAATTCATGCTTCACTTCCCCACTTTGGCTTCTTGCCTTACATCATTGTGCATCCGTGCTGTGCAAGGGGAGGATGGTGAGTGTGGGTGGAGAGGGGCCACCTCACCTCCAGCTTCCAGCTTGCAGCAAGCCAGACGGATTCAGATTCCAGATCCAGTAACATGCAAGGTAGTGGAAGACGTTGTCATCATGTGAGTGCAGCAAATGGGTGCAGTATCCTAAGATGTCTGGAATTCAGTGTTCTGGACACTCCAGAGATGTAGGTCAGTCAGTGCGATGAATCAACTTCCGGGTCACCAGTGGTCCAGGGATGAATATGGGTTTCTAAACTATCAATCAGCCACACACCTCTAGTACACCAGAAGGGATCCGAACAGATCGGAAACACAAGCAAATTATAAACCTCCTTGTCCAATTTTGGTAACGTGGACAGAACAGCCGACTTATCTCCGAAATGTTGTGGATCGTTGGTTAGATGCAACACAGCGAAAAAACAATTATTATCCAATGATAAAAGGGACTGTCCAGTCAAGGTTGTATACAAATATCTACTTTATTATTATCACAACAGACAGTTGTAGCATACTACAAAATGCAACCCACCCTGTAAGAGAATGTAGAGGGCAGACAGTTTCAAAGAAGGAAAAAGCATGCACTCTGGATACTGACAGGAGGGTGGTCAGTATAGCAAATAATCAAAACAGTTCAAGTATACTTAGCTACAGCACAGAGGGAGCAATGGGTCTTAAAATGTCTCTAGGGGCCTTCGGAGAAGGACCCGGGAACAGAACCACAATGCACCTTGTGCTTGTAGGTGTTCTTGGTGCTTGAGAGGGTCGAGTCGGTTTCAGGGCGTTTTGCAGCTTCTGTGACAGAGTTCAAGACGGGAGATAGCTGCATATATCAGGTAGCAAACAGTTCGGCGAGCAAAACTGGATGGGTGGCTGCAGGCCGGCCTACACGCTGGCTCGGGGTCAGGAATCAGTGTCTCAGTGCTGGTTGGTGGTTCTGAAGGGATTTGGGTTGTTTAACCGTGGTAGAATTGTCAGTGGCGGAATTAGCCTTAGTCATTTTTACAGCAGCCAAACAAACCAAACTCATGTTCCCCCAATTCATCAGTACATCCACAAACCCCTCCCTACTTAACCATCCGCTGCCTCTCCTGTACCCTGCAGCATCAGTTCCATCCCTCTAATGCACCACAGGGTCCCTTTTTCTTTCTTTTTTTCACATCCCCAACTCCAATATTGAGGAAGCTGGGGACTCCCCCCACATCCCTGAAATCCAGAAATACCAAACATGAGAAGCAGGGGACAACCCTGCAGCCCCTGCTCTCCGTGTTCAGTATTTTGAAACATAGATTGAATGCTACTGACCGAAATTGGTTAATTGTACCATTCCATTGATTTGTTTATGGTGAACTTGGCTAATTCCTTCTGAAGCACTGGTTGGGACGTCTTGGATGGCTTTAAGTGATTGCAGTGTAACAACGGTCAGTGTTGCAGTTGGATGCAGGTTGAGGGACTCAGCTGGCTCAAAAATGTCCTTTCAGGTGGACTTCGGTAGATGCTCGCCGAGGGACTTCTGCTAGCTTCTACAGTGGGCTTGTGTCGTCCTTTTAGGCAGATGTACCAAATCTGAGGAGTGTGTTGCAGGCAGCTGCCTTGTCCTTGGTTTGGTCCATATACTCTCTGGCACTTCCCACCTAGGAAGCTTGCTCGAGAGCCTAGCAGGGCACACTGTGTGCTGGCTGGGTACCGGTTCTGGAGCTGCTGGAGGGTCCTCTGGATTCAGTATCTCCCTCTGTTATATGGGAGATGTTTAGGGGAGGGATCCTGCTTCCCTTTATGGAAGTCCTGGCCTTCCTTCACTGCCGGAAGATGTAAAGTAGACTGTACCTTCAGCACGGGTCCAATGATGAGTTCTTCCTTCTGCTTCTGGTGAAACCTTCAAATCATCTGCCAAAAGACTGACTTGGCCCTCTTTTAAACCCAAATGGACCACAGTGATTGGTGTAGGCTAAGCCTACCTTGATGAACTAATCCTGGGGTCCCTACCAACAATCTCCTGTATGCATGAGGTCATAACCAGAGTGCTTTGCAACAGGAAACCTAAAGGGGTGAAAACATGTGATACTAGGTCCCAGCCATTTTCCTGTCTGTTGTGGATCAAAGAGTCTCTCTGGTTAACTCTCTGTGTTTCCTGTTTAAAGCGGCAGGTCTCCCTTAAAGCTGCCGTGAGACCAGACTATCTGGCTCCTGCAAACCACATCCCCATACCCTATGACTGGGGTCACCCTGCGGGGTGAACTTCTGTAAACACGCAGTCCCAGACATGACAGCTCACTGTCAATTGATACTGAGGGCGGGAGCTGGCTTCATGTTGGCACAGTTGCATATGAAATGTTGGGGTTTCCTGTTTACTTTGTTAACCTCTGTGGCCAGGCCCCATGTGGGCCTTTTTGAAGTACATTCTATTTGTATGTTAATCGCTGCCACCAGCTGCAGGGTTGAACACATGAGCAGGACAGATCAATGGAGCCTCTTGTTAGATAATCAGCTGGCCATGATGTGGGAAGATTGGCCCTCCTCTTACTGAGATCACATGGTACATCTGGCTGTCATATCCCAACTAAATTTGACAGGGGGACTGCACCTTTAGGCTGTGTCCACCCAGAGTACACAGGTCTATGTGTTTGTTGTGCTTTGAGCAAAGGAAAATTTGTGTGGATTAGCCCCACACATTTTCCATAGGTCAATCTACCATCATTCAATTTCAGTGCCTCAGAAAAAGTTGCTGTTGTTCTGGAAATGCCACTCTCCTGTCCTGTTAAGTGTTCGCCCTCGGCCTTGAATTGTCATCCTCCACCCTAATGTTATTGTCTTCAATCAGGAACATTTGCCCATTGGCCTACAACTGGTTTTAACTTTCCCGAATGTGTTTAAGTACCTCTGCAAATTGTCACAAATGCGCATAAAAAGGTATTTAATTGCTGTGTGCAGGCCCTGGGTGAGACAAACCCCAGACAGTTACCCCCTTTTTTTTTAACAACTTTATTAAAAAAATCAGTTGCATTCACACAGCTATTTACTGACATTAGGGACCAGATAGACATGAAACATATTATAGTGTTTCAAACGATTCCCACCCTTCCCACCACAAGTTATTCCTCCATACTCTGTCTCAACCCCGCCAGAACTCAGCAATCCCCATAATGTTCAATGGCTTTGCAGGAACTGCACCACTAGGTATGGTTTGTGTGCTTGCGCAGGAAAGTCCAGGCCATACTCCAGAACCAGGGACCAAATGTCAGTGAACCGGTGTAATACCCCCCTCTTTAACCGCTCTGACATTCTATGCCAGTAGGATGTCCCAGATTTTGGCCCACCACATAGGTAATAGCAGGCCTTCAGGTGTTTTCCAGGCACAGGCAATCGTGATAGTCACAGCCAGAAGGAGATGAGTGATTAACTTGGCCGTCAACCCCAACCTCGGGTATACCCCAGGGACTGGTACCCCCAGCAAAGTCACTACAGCCTTCATAGGCAGTGCGACCAGAGCGATAGACTCAATTGAGTGAACCACTTTCTACCAAAAGGTTCGAATTAGGGGGCATTCCCACCACATGTGGAAGTATGTCACTTGAGCCCCGCATTTCCTCCAACAAGCCAGATCCAGGAAGCTCTTAATGTGGTGCAGCCTCAGTGGAGGTAAGTACCAGCGATATGTCAAATTAAAGGCACATTAATTATTAGTCACACATTTGGAGGAAGAATCATTTCTTGACCAAATGTCCACTCATGTCTGGTCCTCTATGGGGTGGCCCAGATCTGCCTCCCATTGGGTCATGTATCGGGGTCGTTCTGTCCACATGTCTGCCTGCAAAAGCCTGTACAGCTGACATATCTTCCCCCTTTGTGAACCCTCTAATAAAGTGAGCTCAATGGCTCCCAGATTACGCATAGATCTCTGACAAACCAACTGGTGAACTATCCAGTGCTGAATTTGGGCATAACTTTATCCATCTGCCTCGGACAGGGTGAACCTTTCCTTGCAGTTTCTAAAGGACAGGGGTGATCCATTAGCAAAGAGTTGGGATAAGACCATCTCCTGCATTTGGTGGGCTGAAGGCCTGTGGTAAAGTATGGATTATGGAAGGTTGGAGTGCGTGAGTTGGCCAAGTCCCTTCGGTATTCCCGCCTTTTTCATCTCCCAGCCCCATATCCTCACTGTTGTTTCCTTGGAGGAGAGTAGTCCGGGCCAGTATTTCCATGCGAGGGCGGAGGTATAGTGCAGATAGCAGAAGGGGAGTGGCACTCTAGACTGCTCAATTTCCACCCATCTGGGAGGGTCATTGGGTGTTAGCCAGGTAAGAAAGTGTGTCAGCTGTGCTGCTGCATAGTAATTGCGCAGATTTGAAACCCCCGTACCTCCCAAGCGGTAATCCTTGACTTCCTCCCCCGCCAAATAAATTGAAGAACCTTCCGCTGTACCCGGAGGAGGGGTTTTTGCGGGATCTCCACTGGGAGTACTGAGCAGTGGGAGAGGAACCTTGGGACCAGGCACATTTTACTGGCCATGATCAGACCCATTAACTAAATCTCTTGGGATGACCACCTTTCGAGATTAGCTTCCAGCTGTTTGAAGAGTTGTGGGAAGTTAGTAGCATACAGCTCTTCCAGGATGGCTCAGATGCAAATCCCCACATATTCTATAACTTTATTGTCCTACTTAATTGGACATAAGGGCCGAAAGGCCTCCACCTCTCCTGGCTTCAAACCCACCCCCAGTGCCCCAGATTTGTGATAGTTCACCTCAAAGCCCACATCATGTATGAAGGTGTCTAGGGCTATGAGGGACTGATGTAGAGATGACTGGATGTTCATGCGATTATGCATCACATTGTCCGCACACAGAAACATCTTATACTGTTTTTGGCCTACCCTGACCCCCTCGATGGCAGGACTGTTGTGGACCCACTGGGCAAAGGGGTCCATTACCAGAGCAAAGATTAGCAGGGAAAGGGGGCACACCTGCCTTGTCCCACGCATGAGGGATATGGGGCCTGTCTGTTTTCGGTTCCCCGCAGCAAGGTCCTAGGCGAGCTATAATTGGCCAGGAGCATTTTCCGAAAGAATGGCCCAAAGTGGAATGCTTCAAGGATTAATTGCATACAGGCCCAGTCAACCTTGTCAAATGCCTTGGTGGCATCAAGCATCAGCAGTGCCATTTTACGGTGCGCTGAAGTCACTATTTCCCCCAGGGCCCGGCCAATATTATCCCCTGTGGTTCTATCCAGTACAAATCAGGTTTGATCTCCGTCGACTATTTTGGGGAGGACCGCGGCTAACTAGTTGGCCAGGATCTTGGAGTAAATATTAGCATTGATGTTCAATAAAGAGATTGGCCTGTAAGAGGCAGAGTCTCTAGGGTACTTAACAAACAGGGTTTAGCAAAAGAATGGTGGAGGATTCCTGCATTGATGGTGCAGTGCTTCCAGTCTGCTGGAAGGAGTTAAAGAGGTTAGTTAGGGGAATCAGAAGCTGTGCCGGGGAAATGTTTATAAAGCCTAGTCATGAAGTCGTCGGGGACCGGGGCTCTTGCCTTCAGGGATTTCATTACAGAATCCACTTCCTGTAACGTGATCGGTAAGTCCAGGGATTTCCTGTCTGCTTTGGCGAGGTGAGGGAGAGCAGCTCCCTCTATGTATTGCCTCTTGTCTGAAATAAATAGGGGGTGCTGTTTCCTCTGCGTAATGCGCCTCCAATCTGTTGCGGGCTACCTAGAGGGACCGATGTGCCATTGGAGACCACCCCTTTGTATGCCTACTTTCTGCCTCGACTACTTCCCTCTCCGAATGGGCCTTAGTTTCGAAGCAGCGTTTGTGGTAGGCCGCTGCGTGGGCTATTAGCGCCCCCCTAATTACTGCCTTCATGGCCTCCCACCCTATCGATATCGAAGTGGGCCCCTCTTTATTCTCACAGCAATAATTTCGGATGGCCTTTGCAATCCCATCCCGGAGAGCCATATCATTAAGGATTGGATCATACAAACTCCAAGCTGATTTAGGGGGGGTCTGTAGGGTCATAAATTTGGACCATTAGTAGGACCTGGGCATGATCTGACAATGCCCTCGTCCATCTAGCTACATCACCTACATGGGTTGGCCAGGAGTGGGTCTATGCAGGATGAGGTGCGATGCATGTGAGAAAAGTACGAGAAATCCCTTTCCCCCGGGTGCAGTACTCTCCATACGGCGATTACCCCAAGAGACTTAAAAAGCCGTAGCAAGTGCGGTCTTGAAGTCTCTCAGCGTGGGGTGGTGTGTTTTATCAATCTGGGGATCTGGTACCCCATTAAAGTAACTCGCAATTAACACTTGTCCCTCGACAAAGGGGGTCAGCGCAGATTCTCTTGCCACTTGTTTGGGGCGTATGCAGAGATCAAAGTGTAGAGTTGACCAAACAGCCCCCACAATACACCCCTCTAGGCCATGCTGCGTCTCCTGCTCGACAAAGGGCACCCCTATCATGAGGAGGATAGCAGTGCCACCTTTCTTAGTGCTGCTCGATGCCAAGAATTGCTTTGGAAAATATCTGTTGCGCAGGTGGATAAAGTCTGGAGGGGTCAGGTGAGTCTCTTGGAGATATACAACAGAGCAATTCAGGTCCATTAGTCACTGCAGGGTCGATTTGAGCTTGACCGGGGAGTTTAAGCCTTTCACGTTAAGAGTCACAAATGTCATCTTCCAGTGGGAGGCAGGCTACTGTTGTGGTTCAAGTTCCTGAGGGGGATGAGGTTGAGCGTCAGCTGCCATCTTGTTCCATCATCATTTCATCATTTTAGCGCAACTGGGATTTCAACTTTGCAAACCAGAAATGAACCACTGCAAACTGTGCAGAAGCTAAATTAGGCATATCGCCCCAATGACCAATTAGCAGTTTCAATCTCATGGTCTGGGTAAGACCGTGAGAAGCCTGGGACACTTGTTGCCTGTGTTGCCCTGGTTTGGTAAGCTTGCAAGCTTCCTCTGAGAAGTGTTCGAGCTAGGCGGACTCAGATCTGTGATTATTTACGTCTCAGAAGGGCTCCTGATTTTCTTAATTTGCCAACTGTCAACCATGGGGTATGCTGAGATTTTGGGTTCTCTCTGTCTGGCTGCGTAGAGTGCTTCAGTGGGGCTTCCTTGTTCGTTCTATGCCCGGGACCCTCCCATAGTTCTTCTGCCTTCTCCAGCAAGCTGCGTCCGCGCATGGTGCCCTCCATCGTAGACTGAAGTGTTGCTGGGACAATCCATCCATAGCGGACCTTCCTATCTTGAAGAAAGCTGGTCAGTGGCCTAAGGGCTCTCTGCTTCTGTATTATGGCACCAGCTACATCTTGATATATTTGGAGGGGGGACTCTTGGAAGGCTATTTCATTCTGTGCTCTGGCAGCTGCCACGATGTCCTGCTTGGTGGTGTAGATGTGCCGCTGAGTATTCACCTCTGTGAGGATATCCGGGTCAGCCCTTCGTCCGTCTACCCTGTAGTCTATGGGTGCAGTCCAGCAACAGAGAGGTTTTGTTGGGGTTTGGAAGAAGCATCCAAAAGACTTTGCCGACATATTGCCCCAGGACTTTGTCTGGGGTTGCTGTTGGCACTCTTGTTCAGAGGAGAATTGTTTAGCATTCCAGTGCTGGACTGCCCTAGGGCAGGACAAAGACTGATATGTTTTAGCTATTTCTCCTCACAGATAAGTCTCTCGTAACCGGGACTAATGTCCCAGAGAGGGACTCCCAGGAGCCCACTTGTTTTTTGCATATTTAAGTAACTTTGGGTCTCACCCTAAATCACTAGGGGAATCCAGACATGGATCCCTTGCTCACTATTCTTAGAGAGGCACATCTCCACCCTACTGATGAGGTCCAACCAGACCTAAACACGTGTCTGGGGTTGCTGTTGGTACTCTTGTTCAGAGGAGAATTGCTTACCATTTTGGTGCTGGACTGCCCTAGGGCAGGACAAAGACTGATATGTTTTAGATATTTCTCCTCTGTGAAAGATTGTGAGCTAAAGACTCTGGGTAAGTCTCTCGTAACCAGGATTAATGTCCGGCAGAGGGACTCCCAGGAACCCCCTTGTTTTTTGCATATTTAAGTAACTTTGGGTCTCACCCTAAATTACTAGGGGAATCCAGACGTGGACCCCTTGCTCACTATTCTTAGAGAGGCACAGCTCGACCCTAATAATGAGGTCCAACCAGACCGAAACATGTGTCTGGCGTTGCTTTTGGTACTCTTGTTCAAAGGAGAATTGCTTAGCATTTAGGTGCTGGACTGACCTAGGGCAGGACGAAGACTGATATGTTTTAGATATTTCTCCTCTGTGAAAGATAGTGAGCTAAAGACTCTGGGTAAGTCTCTCCAGGGATGTCATTTCACCAAAATGCCTGGGGTACCGGAATTGACATCACACGACCCTTGACCTCTGATGACATCACAGGAAGTGAAGTCATTTGACCCCACCCCGAAGCGATATCGTGGGAAGCGACGGAATGCGACCTTTCACCCCTTGACAAAACAGGAAGGGGCATCACATATCATTGTTCCTAAATACACTATGAAAACAATATGGTTACGATATCACTATAATGTGATGTACATTTCATACACGAATGAAACACCATATGTATCGTTCAGATCAGTATATATATATGTAGGCCATATTACCAAATTACTGTGAATGCAAGCAGATGTCCATGGCCAAATGATAATGATGTGTTATTACATAGCACTTACATTTAAGCACTTTATATAGAATAAAATATACATACAAAATCACCCAACCTGTTTTGCTACTTATTTACCGACCTCAGAAGTATGAAAGGCTGAGTTGAGGTGTTTAAGAAGAGACTAATTCATTGACTCACCCCCTGAAGTATGACTGAAATAAACCTTTAATGAGTCTAGCAATTATTGTATAGAATTCCAGAAAAACACATTATTTGGTATTCCTATTCTTTCTTATTTAGGGTCACTGCTGAAAGTGTTAGACTTGTGGAACCCGTGTTCATTTCATTTTAAGAGGCCTGAACAAGAAAGCCAGCCACTCAGAAGCAAAGAGCCACATGGTGCTGGCCACAGCCCAGGAGTTTGCACTACTTTTCATTTAGGGGTAGCAAGGAGACCACAGGGGTAGCAAGGGAGACCACAGGGGTCACACTTGCGACCCCTGGCTACCCCTAAATGACGTCCCTGAGTCTCTCGTAGCCGGGACTAATGTCCAGCAGAGGGACTCCCAGGACCCCCCTTGTTTTTTGAGACCCAAAAAGGCCAAAACATGTTGGGTGTGCCTTGTGTTTCGACGCAGAGGGGATGTGACGTAGCATTGCAGGCTGGACTGCTCCCATTGGTGGCCGTACCAGACTGGTTTACATATGATTGAACCACTTTTGCAAACGGACAAAAAGCCTAAAAAAACGGTGTTGTGGAAGTGTGTCCAGAGATTTTCCAGTGGTGAAGATTAATTCCAAACCTTCACAGCTGAGAGGAAAGCTCAGGGGCAAGGCATTTATCTTGGAAACAAGATAATGCAGCACAACACAGGCTCACATCCCACTCCTGCACTTAGGGAATGCTCTCTGTTATTAAGTGTGTTATAAAAGATTAATTAATCACTCATCACATTTTTGTTCATAACAGTGTAAATGCGCATGATAAAAACGGAGTCAGCCATTTTGGATTGTATAGGCCTTCTGCCGCCTGTCTTCCACGTGAGATCTCTTTCTCACGAGCTCTCACAGAAAGTTTTCCAGCACCCTGCCAACCTTTCAGGTTTAGTGTGTTGAGCATGCCTGACAGATTGATGAATTCCCAGTGCAGTTTCTGGGCCAGAGCACCCGAGTTACGTCTTTGGTTCACTTGTTTAGTGGAGTTTGTCACTGCAGGCAGGCGTGATGCCAAGGTGGAAAGTCAATCCAACGGAAAGCTCTAGCCATTTACTGAGGCCAAACTGAAAGATTTTCTAGTCACCCAAAGTCACATATTCACATATTCCCATGCTATGGCACAGGAATACTTTATGCCATAGAAGCAACAGGACAAAGCATTACTAAAGCACAGGTAGGACATCAGGAAATCGTAGCAGAGCTTGGACACAGCAGTGAGACATATGAACAAAGGATGGCCTGGCAAACAGATTGTGGTGTAATCATTACAACAATACTGTAAAGTCACTTTGAAACGTACAGTTGATTTAGGCATACTCTTACGCACAGGCGTTGTATTACCAACCCATGCATGACGAGACAAACTCATAGACCTAGTTTACGAAAGAGCACCAGTCTCACATGCATGCAATGAGAGTGACATACTTGCGCCCTGACAAGAACAAGGAAGAAGATCATACAATTGGCAACAGGTACACATGTATCCAAGGGGACAAGAGGCTCATCACCAGGCAACCACACATCATTAACCCAGAATGGACACAAGACTCCATGGCTCATGAATGTAGATGTGAGATTTCCATATTTGAATACACATCCAAGTGTACTGAGCTGCCTTTTGTGGGAGAAGATGTCCAGGTGCAGCATTGTTGTTTTTCAAATTATATTCGACAGGAAATATTTCCCTAATAAGATCTTTGCAGACAACAGTGTGCAATTCACCTCCCATTAGATACAAATATGTGCTGCCACCAGAGAAATCACAGAACATAGATCGGCAATCTATCACCCACAGTGCAATCGGCATATGAAATGGGTAAATAGCAAAAGTGATGCCCACATGGCAGCTGTCAAAGCAGTCGCACCACAAAGGGTCCCTCCAAACTCTCTCCTGGGCGTGTTCCCCATTCATCCCATGTGAGGCCTCCTCCCTGTGGCTAAGCTCAATGCAGCATGGAGGATAAAGATCAAACAAAACATATATAATCAACCAAACACACCAAGTAAGAGTACAAAGTGCTAAATAAAATTGGTCACTGTTGTACAAAGACAAACTCATAAGCATTTGGGTAAAGTGAGAATTAACATTAAAAACAAGGAGCCATTATTGAAAAAACAGTAGGTAAAATGCTGTGGGTGGCATTGTGCAAGAGGCATGGTTAGCTAAACGATAACTACAGAACTTGTGTCACACTTACATTACATGTAAGAGTGACAATAGTAAACAACTGCATGAAACAAACACCGTCAGATAAGGTCAAATCACACAGGTTATTTTCGAAGTCCAGGCAAACCTGGAGAAGGAAGCCCACCCAGGACCTGCTGTAAAGATACAGCCACAGAGAGCAATCAGTCACTTTGACCACAAAAGCACAAAAACCTCGAGCTATATTCATAACCCCTGTCTCACCCTCACCATTAATAAGGGGACGTTATTCCTGCCCGTCTGCTTCCCACTATCTCCTGGTGGATGTTTTTTGTGTTATGGCACTAGCCAGCACCAATAATACCATTGACAAATTGATCTGACTGGCTAAGAACTCCGTTTTGAACAAATAAAGTTAATCTTCAAAACCTAAAATGTATCTTTGCGTCTCGGACTTTAATCCACCAAATGCCGGCCTCATTATGAGGATGGTGGTAACGGACCCAATGTGCCTCTTAAATACCTCCTGTTTTTAAAACACCACCAAATTATGAGTGGAGAATGCATGAGATAATTACCTTAAGGTGAACATCCTGTATAGGTACTGCAGGGGATAAATAACTCATATTTACCCCATGCAGTGCTTTCCAGGGGCGCAACTAGACAACAGAGGGGGATAACCCTTCAAATGGTGGCATAGGGGCCAACTTCGGAGACTGTGGGGAAAGGGGCAAGCTTAATTGTGCAGGGGTGTTCTCCCACAAGGCATGTTTTGGGGAACTAGTGTCAAGTTAGTAGCAAGTTATGCAATTTAAAGAACCACCTGTGACACCGACACTGCCTCTAAACGTGTTAGGGTTTAAGGACGCAATGCACATTTCCATTGGCTTTTCCAGCTCACTCATGCTGCGGTTGGTCTTATCAGCTGCTAGTTTCTTGTGCATGTCCACCTGCATTGCAGTCTAATCCCATTTAAACTGGAGTGTTGCTAAGGTTGAGTTTTCTTCTCATCTTAGACCAGGGTGGGAAATTAGTCAAGACAGTGCTTTGGGAAAGCTTGTCTCCCAAAGCACTGTTCCAAACCCTTGGACTACGCTTGCAAAGTAGTCCCTAAAATGTGGCTCAGGAGCTCTCACCCGTGAGGTTTTAGAAGACTCACTGGAGATGGCATGTTACATTTATGAGCTTTGTATAGACACCATCCACACCTCCTGTGCATGTCCCCGCGGATGGCTATTTAAGTCTTGTGATTGACAGACATGTTTCTGTTAGGGTGAATATTAACATAAATGAAAAGAGCAGAGATCCCAATTTGCATTACTTGATCAGAAGGGACTCGTGCCGAGTCACTATCACAGACACATTTCAAAGGAAAACTGTCGCCATTCTTAAGTTCCCCAAATTCTCTCTGCTCTTATGTAAATCACCAGGAGTGGGTTCTTTGAAACCACAGGGGGTTGTGTAACCTGGGTTGGAGCTCCACACCCTTAGCCTGCCCACATAAAACCCTTCAGAGTACATTTTTTCCATTTCCATCCCTGTCCTAACTAGTAGACCTCATGGTTATAAACTCAGCTTTAAAAAGTAGCTTTATTTTGTGAGTCACTTTCTTTGTGTCGGTATTGTCAAGCAATTGTGTTCTTTAGGGCATCTATGTTCTTTATACATTCTAATAAGACTCTTCTGGTGAAGCTTCATTGTTAAAAGCAGCCATAACTCTAACCTTCACGTCTGAAACCAGGCACTTAAGTACTGCTGTGAGGACGAGTTGTCTCATGTCCTCTTTTACCCTTCCTAGCACTCCCATGACATGCAAGTGCTGGCATCACATTACGATTTCAATTGCCGAAAAGTGTACACATAAGAAAAGCACAGTTGCTAACAATGAAATGCTTTACAGAAGCCTTTTCCAGTCCTTTGGTATCAGTTCAATCCCAGCCTTAGTTTATCATCTGTGTCCTGGCCTGCCTGCCGACAGCTCGGTAGGAAAGCAAGGTCAAGTCAACATAAGCCAAAATTTCAGGGGGGTCATAAAGCCCCATTTTTTGAAAAACAATCTGTAAGCCTTACCACTGTAATTCCAAACAAGGCCCAGGGTGTGAGTTTTATTTCGGCGCGTTGCAGTTTTCAGTGGGCTTATGCACCCATACACACACTGTCAAACTTAGCTCCCACACTATCTAAATAGTGTGGGCATTATAATTAACCCAATACAGAGTGCCTCAATGCCACCATGTAGTGTCCAGTGTTGGGCCCTCATTAAGAGTTTGCCAGTATGACTTTTGTAATACGACCAAACAGAATGACCATTACCACATGCGGTCACAAGAAGGGTCTGCATGATTTAGTCAAGCAGGCCCTTCAGTTATCCCCTATTTTACGTCCCTTTGTGCTCCATGGGGATCATAATTACTGCATGCGGTAATTACCACATGTGATAATAGTTTTGTCTAGAGGAAGTTTCCACCGCATACAACCAGGTGCTGGTCATGACTTTCAGGACCGAAACCCAAAATTTGGTGGTTCAATAAAACTGGCAGTGATCCCGTAACCGCCACTTTGTTTACCGCTGCACCGCCAAGCTCTTAATGGTTCCCTTGGTTTGTGCCCCCCTATTTTCCAGCTCGCTTCTCTTCTCATCAGTTCTGATGAGCTTGGGGCCCTCCAGTGCTGGCGAAGAACTGGCTCCCTGGAACCCAGTTTCTCCGCACAGCTCTTGGCTCCTCATTGCCCTCCCCTCACTCCCAATTCACATGATCGTTCACTTGCACGTACACAAACACAAACGTTGCCTTTAATCAAAGAAGTTGTTGGCAAGTGTTTAACATGATCGCTTTACCCGCTTTATTTAGAGGCTCAGCAGATGACGGGTGCCATATGCGAGTCTTGTCTTTTATCAGTGGTTAGGGCAGCACTGAAGCCCAAGAGCGCTAATAAAACGCAGAAAGGAAACATTTGGTTGTAATCAGCCCCCACCCCCTTTTCTTTCCACTACCCTATGTGCGATTAAATGCCCGGAGTCACCTCTCCTTGATCTGATTGCTTGGTTACTGCATCAGTTCAGCCTGAAAGCTTACTATTCACAAACTCCAAGTTCCCTCCCATGATTTTCTTGATATCGATTACCTAGACCTGATTGCCTCACTGCCAGTGGGTTGACAGTGGAAACCTTTATGAAAAGGGAGAAAGGCACTGTTCTCCTCCCCTGAAGCTCAAACGCCAGGCCATGATGAAGCTGCCACATCCCTCAGCTCGGTTCCTGGGGTTCCACCTCTGAGTCCTCTCGGACCCCCAGTGGGAAGAGCTCCCTTGTGGCCGGGTTAGAATCAGCTTTGTCTTACCCAAGCGTATGGGAACACATGAACCATTGTCAGTTCCTTCACTGATTTGTATTTTCCTGAATATAACCTCACAGTTGAGATGTACTGTGACGAATCAACTTCCAGGGCACCAATGGTCCAGGGATGAATATGGGTTTCTAAACCATCAATCAACCCCACACCTCTAGTACACCGGAAGGGATCCAAACAGATTGAAATACAAGTGAATTATAAGACCTCTTTGTCCAATTTTGGTAACGTGGACGGAACGGCAGGCTTATCGCCGCAAGGTCGTGCATTGTTGGTTAGTGGCAATACAGCGAACATACAATTATTACCCAAAGATAAAAGGGACTGTCCAATCAAGATTGTATAAAAATATCTACTTTATTATTACTACAAAAGGCAGCTGTAGCACACTACAATCACAGCCCACACTCTAAAGGAACACAGAGGACAGACAGTTTCACAAAGGAAAGGGATGCACTCTGGATACAGACAGGAGGGTAGTTGGTAAAGCAATCACTCTTACTGTTCAAGGTTATTTGGATTCAACACCAAAGGGGCAAAGGGTCGTAATCCACCCATCACCAGATTAGGGTACTTAAGAAGGTCCTCCCTATGATCCCAGAGGCTATGCGTCCTCCTGTGGTAGCTGCATTAGTCCTCTCACGGCTGGACTATTGTAATTCCTTATACCTCGCTCAGCCGACGGGCCTTCTCCAACGCCTCCAACGTATACAGAACCTGGCAGCTAGACTGGCCACAGGTTCCCCCTATGGAGCTCATATCTCGCCAGTGCTTCGCCAACTCCACTGGCTCCCAGTGGCCCAGCGAGTTAAGTTCAAGTCACTGTGTATTGTCCATCGAGCTATCCAGGGCCTAGGTGCTGAGTTTCTTCAAACCAAATTTGTTCGGTATATCCCAGAACGCAACCTTCGTTCCCTGAACACCAATCTTTTGGTGGTCCCTAAGTATAACCGGGAAAGACTCGGTGGCAGAGCCTTCTCCATTGCTGCGGCAAGGCTGTGGAACACCCTCCCACTGCCACTCAAGTCTATCTCCAACCATTTGGCTTTTAGGAAAGCCCTCAAAACTACTCTATTCTAACTCTCTGACTATTACTGTTCCTCTTGTTTGATAGCTTCCTCACCAGCGCCATGATGCCCCCGGGCGACCGTGCGCTCTACAAGTTCAGGTAATAATAATAATAATAATAACTGTCTCTAGGGGCCTTCAGAGAAGGACCAGGGGGGGCAGAACCACAATGTACTTGGCGCTGAAGAAGTTCTTGGTACTTGACAGTGCTGAGGGGGTTCCAGGGCACTTAGCAGCCTGTGAGACAGAGTTAGTTGTGGGAGACAGCTGCGGGTACCAGGCGGCAGGCAGTTCAGCAAGCAAGACTGGGCGGACGTTTGCAGGCTGTCCGGCGTGGTGGCTCGGGGCCAAGAATCGTAGTCTCTGTGCTGGTTGGCGGATCTGGAATGCTGGTTGAGGCGTCCCAGATGGCTCTGGTGACTGCAGCGTGAGAACAGTCAGCGGTGCAGCAAGATATGATTCGAGGACTCGACTGCCTCGAAAATGTCCTTGTGGCACTCCTCCTAGTTTCTTTGCAGGGCTCGTGTCGGCCTTTAAGGTGGACAGCCCAAAGTTGTGGAGAGTGTTTGCATGCCACATCCTTGTCCTTTGTTCAGAGACTCTCTGGCACTTCCCACTTAGGAACCTTGCTGGCAGAAATAATCAGGGCACACTGTGTGCTGGCTGGCGACCGGTTCTGGACCTGCTGGACGGGTCCTCTGAGTGCGGTATCTCCCTCTGTTCCTTGGGAGATGTTTAGGGGAGGGATCTTGCTTCCCTCTTGGAAATCCTGGCCTTCCTTCACTGGCGGAAACTGTAAGGCAGTCTGTACCTTCAGCCAGGATTCAAATGAGTCCTTCTTCTTACTCCTTTTGAAGTCGTCAGATGATTTGCTAAGTGAGGAGCTCAGCCCTCTTTAAAAGCAAGATGGGTCCCAGTGATTGGTGCAGGCTTAGCCTACCGTAATGAACCAATCCTGGGTCCCTACCATCAATCTTCTGTTATGTGTGAGGTCAGGACCAGAGTGCTTTGCAACAGGAAAGGTAAGATGTGCCAACATGTACTCCTAAGTCCCACCCATCATCCTGTCTGTTGTAGATCAAAGTGTCTCTCTGGTAAACTGAGCCCTCTGTGGCTTGTGATCCAAGTGCAGGTCTCCCTTGAAGTTCGCGGTGAGAACAGACGTCTGTCTCCTTCAAATCACATACTTCGTCCCTCTGAAAGGAGTCCGATCTGCAGGGATTGCCTACGGTGAATATTGCACCCTGGACCCAGACACACCCTTCACTATCCTTTACACAGATAAGGTTAAGGCCCTTTAGGAGCGTGCATGCAATGGATGGGTTCACAGAATAACTGAGTCCAAATAACCGAGCCAACTCAGGAAGATGGCAAAGTACTGTTTTATAGGAGTTGCTTTTATTATTAATTTATTTATTTTGTTACTTATTATTTATCTGTATTCCTTTGCTCAACACTTTCCACTCCCCCCCCCCTCACATGCACTCTCCCCTTTCCCTCTTCCATGCACTTGTGCGTTCTCAATGTCACTGGGCCTAGTAAGATCGTTATTTTGTTCTCCCATGTTCCCCTCCTTTGCCTTGTCGCGCTCTGAGACACTTGTGTACGAGCGCAATACAAATAAAATATCAATATCAATATCAACAATTATCTAAAACAGGGAGTTACAACGCTCATTAACGGACATATGATCAATTTCTCTCAAAGACTTTTTCACACAACATAGACTTTATACTAAAAATACATCAAAGGTGACGTCATTCTACGTGGCAAATAATGAGAAACCTACTGGGGATCGGGATAGGCTTAAGAGGAACATCTAAGTGCACATTACATAGGAACTAAGATTGTGATTGGCTGCCCACTTTCAGGTGGACAATGTATGCCCACCTCTAAAACATGTCATCTTCAAAAACATCAAGTACACAGTTTCTCATTGGTCTTCAAACTATAAGGTCCTTCGTTATCTGGACCACTACAATTGATTGGCACGCTTGTGCCAGCTCTGGAACTTTTGGTTCACTTTGCAGCACATAAGCCCAGACCTATGTGCAAGGAGGTTGGGCCTGACTCTACCTCTCCACCCTATTAGCCCAGCATCTCTCATCACCCAAGCCTTGAATGAATACAATACGTTGGCCTTGGAGCCAGAAGAAGGCCCGCAGCAGCCTTCTTTAGTGGCTACAGGAGGTGAACCAAATAGGTGAACCAAATAGGGGCAGGTAGATGCTGTGGGTACAGCAAATTCTTGCCAAAACCACACGGCCTGAACTCTCGTGAGAAGTTCTGGAGCCTCATTGAAGATGGGCCTCAAGGCTTTTAGGTGGGAAAAAATCGAGCTGTCAAAATGTTTTCCCACAATTCTTGCACATGACCTCCAGTGACGTTCCAAATATGCAGTTTTCTGACATGCCTCTATGAAGCCAACACCTGACAGAACTTTGACGAGCGAGAGTGCGATTTGGATGAGGCTGCCAGCAGTCATGAGCGATCAGATTCGGAAGTTTTCACCGCTTGCATGTGAATTCACACATTTATCGCTGCCATTTACCGTACAGATGTGTCATTTCGTTCGGACCCGCAGAACATATGTGATCTGTCTGGATCTATAGC
Source organism: Ambystoma mexicanum (assembly GCF_040938575.1). Taxonomy (NCBI): domain Eukaryota; kingdom Metazoa; phylum Chordata; class Amphibia; order Caudata; family Ambystomatidae; genus Ambystoma; species Ambystoma mexicanum. The sequence goes on from NC_090935.1 coordinate 1,310,051,895, forward strand.
ATAGCCTGTCTAAAACCCCGGCGTGCGTGCAATATAAATGCTTCAAGATGGTGACATTTGGGTAAGTATCTCTTTGAGTGAAGAACAAGGGTTTTGAAAAAGAGGAACAGCACATATTGTTTACGATCGTAAGATTCTGCATTTGACAGGACAGGATGACGAAAACAGAAAAATGGGACCCTGGAGAGTGCTTAATGCGCAGGGTGTTGTGGATACAATCCTGGTAAATTGAAGAATAGGGATAAATGATACCCTTTGGAATAAGGCTCACAGTAATGTTAGTGAATTTGTGCCAGCATAACTCCAGCTTAAATATTGAGCTGTACCGCTGCGTGCCTCGAGTGACGCAGCCGGTATGTGGGCCTAGAATCAATGGCTGCCATTTCATTTCTAGTTTCCACCTTTATCTAAATGTTGGAAAATGCCACCCTTTTCTGGCCAGTGCACCCTAAGCAGACTAAGGTCCTGCTGTCCCTGGGTAGGACTTAATGGACCTTAACTCGAAGAAGGCCTACACGCTTTAAGACTACTATGGTGGTGAGCTGGTGCAGTACATAAAACGCTCAATATTGATACTAATAATGTATAATAGTGAAGCAGGCGCTAATCCAATACCGAAACACCTCACACCAATTGGTAAGCACATTTGTTTTTTTAAATTTTGAAGTCAACTTTCTGAGTCGAGGTCGCTATTTATTTGGAAAAATGACTAATTTACAGAATGATTTCCAAAAAGGAAAGCAGGGTTTGCTTGCATTTTCAACTTTATATCTGAGTACAATGCCCTCTAACCACGAAAGGAGATAGAAGTGCAGATTACTCACATTTTCCAGGATCTGCTGTCTGAGTCACATAGAAGGGATTTGCAAAGGTTCAAGGAAAGCTGAATAGTTTATACTTCATTGTACATTTGTTAATCGGGGGCATTTTACAAGTGTGTAAATTAAAAAAAGGCTTTGATTTCTATGCACATTCGTCTTATTGACGGGGCGGATAGTGATAACACTATGCCAAGCCAAATGCCCCTTTGGGCAAGTGAAATGCCTGCATTTAGAAGTTAGGCCTAGGAACACTCGAACAGTGAACAACTGAGAAAACAAATGATTGAGGACTGGATATGGGATGTAATAACACCTCTTTGAATGTTTGGGATGGTCACACATCAAGAAGACATAACTGATAACTAATAGCCTATGTGGAGAATTGTAGATTTTTATATTTGTTTTTTCTTTCTTTTGTGTTCGTTTCCTGTTATGTGAGCTAAAAACAGAAAATCTAACTCAGAGATGTTTTATTGTTATCGCACTATTATTATTGTTATCGGTGGTAATGGGCCCGATTCATGAAATTATTTGTGCAGAAAATAGGGACTTTGCACACCAAACCACGCACGAAAATCCGTTTGTCGAATCATGGAATCGACTGCGTTGTACTTTACAGCGACTTGTCATAGGCTCGACTCATCTCTGCGAGCGGCTGAGTGCCTAGCACGAGACACCACGCGTGGGCGTGGCTTGCGCACAGGGCAGATTAGGGGGCGGAACTTGGAAAATTAGGAAGAACAAGGGAAAATGTGGGCCAATGTCGAGACTGATATGAGGCTCCACCTCTTCAGTCTGGAGAGGGCACCTCAATAATCCCATAACGCTACACCCTCTCCCTCACCTCGTCTCTAGCACCATGCTATATAGAACCATTCTCCCTCTATGTAACCATTCTGCCTTGGGCTCCTGTCTTGCACCGCCCCTTTGTTATGCATCATGTGTTGCCTACTATCAACCTGTCACTTGATCCTTACTTTTCCCTCTAATGCAAAGCCCAGGATTGCCCTGATACTGTGGCTACTAATGCAAGTGTTTCTGGTCCCTCTCAATGAATACAATAGGTTGGTCTTGGAGGCAGAAGAAGGCCCGCAGCAGCCTTCCTTAGCGACTACAGGAGGTGAACCAAATACGGGCAGGTAGACGCCGTGGGTATAGTCAATTCTTGGCAAAACCATACGGCCCGAACTCTCGTGAGAAGTTCTGGAGCCTCATTGAAGATGGGCCTCAAGGTTTTAGGTGGGAAAAATTGAGCTGTCGAAACGCTTCCCCACAATTCGTGCACATGACCTCCAGTGACGTTCCAAATATGCAGTTTGCTGACATGCCTTTATGAAGCCAACACCTGACAGAACCTTGAAAAGAGAGAGAGAGAGAGAGAGAGAGTTTTGAAAGACAATCCATAATTGGAATGTCTAATGAGGATATCTTGGGATGGTTTCGCTTTATACATACTGGAAGTTATGAGTGTGTGAGGGTGAGGAACCCCCTCACATGCACTTTTATCACAGGTAGAATGCTTGCAATGCTGCATTTCCTTGCCACCATGTCATTACAGGCAGCACTTTGCGGGCCAGCCAGTCGCACAGTCTGAAGCAGGTGGGTCAGCACCACATTAGGGTGCATGCTGCAATACATCTGCGTGCCACACATGGTACAGGACAGGCAATGCTTGGCACAGCGGGTCTGTGCTGTTACACATCTGCTCTGTGTGCTTGGCTGCACACTTGTGGCATTGCACCCATCACTCTGAGCTGGAAACATGTGCCTCAATCAGCTCTGATATCCCATTAATGTGCAAGTGGCCAGTGCTGCTCGAGGCAGCATCATGCATCTGAATGCCATCCTTCCTGGTGCCACGCATCACAGCTTCATTCTCCAGCGCTCTTTGAATTCTGAACCATTACTGGCTGAGCACTAAGGGAACACAGAGATGGTGGATGAGTACACGCACTCATTATTCTAAATGTGCATGTAGAGTATGTGCAATGCCAGCGGGCCACACTCACTAAGCGAGCCTGCACTCATTGAAGGTGACAGCGCATGCACTCTGCATCTCCAGCGTAGGTATAATGTCACGTGTAAGCCCACCAGAAGCATCTTTGAACATACTCGAGGCATGTTCAAGTCTTGTTTCTGCACAAGATTATGGTTATGGAAGCCTATGTGTTCCACAACACGGCCAGGCAAAAGACCCTGCATTTTGAAGTGCAGAATGACCGTGGGCATTGCTCTTTGGTGTGGCGGGACGAGGGGTTCAGTGCAACGCTATCAGGAGCCATGCTATCTCTGGTGAATGCCTTCTCCAGTTGACATATGGATCTCAGTGTGGAAAATACGATTTCCATCATCAAAGCCTGACGCAAGATCCTGAGACTCCTCGGACCGCATGTGAAGAGTCGCAGCATCACTACCAGTGACACATAGCGCACTACCAACACACACGATCGAATGCACACCATTGACAGCAGCGCATCATTGGTCAGAAGTACCCCAACTGAACACTTCCATGTATGAATGTGACACAGGGACATTGGCACCAAGACAGCAAACGTAGTTGCACACATGCAAGATGGTTTCCTGCAGAGAAACGACACACTGCATGCACAAGCGCTCACACGGGACTACAGTGAGTGTGCAAATGAGTGAAAAGTGACAGGGATCCCGGTGTAAGGGATAGTTGCTCAGTAGGAAGTGGCAGAGTCCTAGGATCATCCTGGATCTCCATGGGGATGTGTAGTGATGTCACACAGAATGCCATGCCTAAGTAACGCATCCGGTTGCCTCTCTGCAGCATTCTGTGTGCACTGCAGGCTGGTGGTGAGTACGGTGGGTCAGCGTTACATGCTTCTCATGACATCCACCATTCAATCTAAGTGGGAAATATGTCCTTCTGCAGACCATGCCATTCTTGCTATATGTCCAGCGTGTGCTGCTGTAATCACCATGCATGTCAGATGTCACCAACCAGATGAGACAGGGCATTTTAGACAGATTGTCAAGGAGACCTATTTATTTAATGTATTTATTTGTTTTTTTTTATAACACGCTTAATACCTGAGTTTGGTTTCTAAGCACAGATCCAGGATTCAAACCTCTGTTGCTCTGCGTGGTCTTACTTCCAAGACCAGCACGTTGCCCCTGTGCTATCCTCTGTTTTCCCTACTGTTGTAGGGAAAGCCAAGACACATTTAGCCTAAGATAAAGTTCCTGCTAATAATTTTAAATTTTATTCTAAAATTAACTTCTCACTGTTCATATCAGAGTTACCTCTATGAAATCCTTGGAATGAATCAATATGACATTCAACATAGAAGGTGACTTCATGAAGCAATCAGAGATGAAAGAAATGTGTTTAGAAGGAAAGAAACCAAATGAAATACAGTAATAACGAGAAGCAAGCCATTCCACATCCACCATCAGCTCGCTTCAGAAAAGACACAGTCAGAGAAATCACTTCACAGTGGCATAAATGTTTTCAAAGAGAGGCCCAGCCCAAGCACTCAGGGGGGGCTGGTCTTCTACAGCTGATGCTATATTCCAAGGGAGGACATAGACCTCTCAATAAACAGAAAACTCTTGTTAGCTTTACTGCTCTGACACTGGAAGATAGGAAGAAGGCTGTCAAACCCGCTTCTACGTGGACTTCCTCAAGGCTCCCAGGTTCAGATGTGCCTCTTCTGCAATCACAAGAAGGGAACATAATGAAATGATCTGAAGCCCGTACTTTAGGAAATGGGAAGCGCCTAGAAGAGGGTGCATGAGAAGAAGTTGCTCAGCGTGGCAATATTCTGAAAGCTTTACATTTGTTTTGAGCTCTCTTACAGTCCTACAAACAGGAGGGGATAGGGACTGTTCCTTATTGTAGTTGCTGTTTGAGCCCTATATTCTAATGAGCATGTCCTAACCTCAAAGAATGTACTGCCTAGTAGCTAGTGGAGCTTGCTTCCACAGTTCTCACCTCTGACGTGTTTCCCTTTTGGCATATGGAAGCGTGTTTTAGAATTCTGCTTTCCTAGGCAAGGCAGCTTTAGCAGATGGAAGTTGTCATGTAGTGAGCTGGCTCGCATGCTCTGTGCTCCGTGTGAACTGTATAAATAGCATGTACAGCAATAGTCAAAACGAATCACTGTTTGTCTCCCAAATTGCTGCCAAACTCAGATTGATAGAGTTGCTGATATGTGATAACACTGGGAGCTCAACACTGCAGGCCAATGGGAGTACCATCTACATGAACTCTAATGGCCAATCAGAGCCACCAATAGTTAACGTATGACATGACCCTAGTGTATCTTCGGATAATAGAGGGCACTAGCTTATTCTGAAAGTGATTAGCAACATATTAGAAAGCTATAATATTAACATACTGGTTGCCATGCTTGGAGATGTTAATGCTATGATACCAGGGGACAGTTTATAGGGAATAATCCCTTGTCACGCTTAAACATCCCCCCCATACTAAGACATTCTGCTACCAATCGCAAGAGACAGACACAGGTAACCTTGTTAAATTCACATGGTTTAGTCATGTTGAATGGGCGATATCCAGGGGATTATCCCAGACGTTTCACCAGAACCTCACATAATAGTGCCTCTATTATTGATTACATCTTTGTTCACTACTCATTATTTCCTTTCATTCTAGGTATGGACGTTCTCCAACGTGAAGAAAGTTATCACTTTTCCTTCATTGCCATTATAGAATGGCCTTTATCACACCTTATATTAGATAGTACTTGCACGGTTGACCAAATGCTGGATCCAACCACCTTCGTTGGTCCTCACCGAATCTGAACAAGGCTAATGCTATCGTGGAGAAGTTAGGTTCCAGTTACATAGCCACTATTAGATCTAACAGAAATTGTGGAAAGCCAATCCTTACTAACAATGACTGGTAGTATGGAGCACCCCTCAATAACTGTGTAAATGTAATGCCTGACCATTAACATCAATAGAAATTTGAGGGGTAATAATTGCATTATAGCAAAATACAACAAGCATCCACATATATTTAACCCAGAAATAGGTTTGGCAAAGAGGACATAGTGAAAAGATACACGGAAATTATGATGTATCTCTCTTGCGATTGAAGATTTAGCGATAGCCATCAGGAAATGTAAAACATTATGTATTAGATGGACCAGTGCCCATGGTCAACTGAAGAAAAATAGAACACTGGGGACATTTGGTACAACACGTTAAAGATAATCCTTCTGGAAATCAGTCAATGGCTCCAAGAACAGCCTATTGTTCCAGGAGGGAGCCTCCAAAGCTGCATGAGATTAAATTATTGAGGAGACCATTGAGGTTAATCCTGATATACACTTGAGTAGTACATTTCAGCAATATAATTGGTGATTTGGGTATGGTTATAATGACATCTATTCCATTATGAAACCTATCAATGACTCAAAAGCCCCATGTCCTTATGGGCGCTGCAATGCCTGATTCCCAGAATATGGGGATTTTTATTACAGCAACTTTTTCTAGCCATTGGCATTACTTGGTTGTTTCCTGAAAGCTGGACTGAAAGCCTTATAGTGCCTGTCTACAAGCGAAGCCCATGGATGGAACCTAAAAGCAATAGAATTTTGGCCATGATAGATGCCCCACCCAAAATATTTGCTTGTCTGTTATTAATAGAACTAAATGACTGGAGAAACAAGAATAACATCTTTCTGCTCAATCAGACTGGTTTCTGTAAAGGGACCAGCACAATAGACAACATATTTGCTCTTACCCAAATCATCAAAGGAGCCAGGGACACCACCCTACAGGCACTGTATATTGCCTTTGTAGAGTTTAGTTCTGCTTTTAATACAGTAGGAAGAGAAGTACTATGACAGAAACTAATGCGCTGGGGGATTCCATTCGGACTATTACAAATTATTGTGTCTCTACACACTAATACTACAGTTAAAGTCAGAATATCACAGACCAGCCTTCTCACTGCTCCCACACACACGTTTATGGGCTTAAAACAAGCCTTTATTTTGGCTCCCACTTCATTCAGTCTATATCTTTCTGATTTACCAATGGCACTGGCATCTGATAAAGCTCAGATAAAGCTTACCCTCCTCACCTAGGACAATTTCAACTACAATGGCTCAAATATGCGGACGATCTTGTCTTGTTTTGTTAGACTGTACCCCTATGGGATTACAACACCAATTGAATCTTCTCGCCACATATTCAGTAGCAAATGGCTTAATTATTAACACACTCATGGTCTTCCAGGCTAGAGCGAGATCTACGGGGAAATCCTAAACACAGAGACACAATAATTACAACATTAATATTGTCTCACAATTTGAATATCTTTTTGTCACCTTTGATAATAAATTAAAATGGAATGCTCTATTCTGAAAAAATTAGCATCACCGAACATCAGCTAGTGGGAGGAATTAAAACATGTGCTTTAAAATATGGGGCATATTCCGTCGATTCGATTATTATGCTATAATAAAATGAAAATCCTCCCCACAGTGCTGTATTGTGTGGAAATATATGGATATAAAAATTGTTTAAAAAGGCTGTTTAAACTGCTGATAAAGGTTTCTACTGAATATATCTATTTGGAGTTTGGATTGAGAAGTATTAATTCTGTGGTCATTAAGCGTAAATTAAGTTTATACGGAAGACTGGTTGATTCTAGTTCCAATACTTTAATGGATACTATCTATCATAGCATTAATACTTTATCATTGAGGAGTGATAGCATTGCATTAGGTTGGCGCATTACTGATGGGTGTGCGTGGACCAAACTACCTCATAGTTCTCCACTGAGGATGAATAAAATAAAATATAAATCTGCCATGAGCAATAGACTGTGTACAATCTATTAAAAATCTAACATGTAAAATATCAAGTGTTTAATACCTGCTCAGTATGACTAATCGAAGGGCGAGAAGGTTTAACTGAATTCCGAGAAAAGATTCTACATAAATATCTTAGAATCAAGCTCAATGATGTGGAAACCAGAGAAAATACTAGTGCCTGGAGGAAACTCCCTAGTGAACTGAGAACTTGCAACCTTTGTGGCTCTAATACCTTAGAAACTAATAAACATGTATTGCTGACATATGAGGGCTAAAATGTTATACACAGACAATATGCCTTGGCATCCGGCAGATCTGAAGTCTATATGGAAACTCTGGATACAGAGAGGGAAATAGATCATAGAGGAGATGATATAGTCCTGATATATTATCTCACTAAACATTGGTGTACAATCAAGGACATTTTGATATTACTATGTTAATACTTACAATTGTATATTGTTGATTGCACTGAACTGTTCTTTTTTTACTCCTTTCTATATAATTAACCTATACAAATATGTGAATGTATAAAAAACCTTTACTGTCCAAAATATACTTAAACAAATAACGAAAAGAAACAGAAAAGGAACAATAATGCCCAAATGGAAATGCAAAAGCAAGCCTAGAAATAAGATAAAGTAAAAAATCTCACAGTAAGTAAAACAATTAAAAACTCCAAATTGATGGCTCAAATCAGCTAAAACCAACTGAAACAGAGAAAGGATTGTGTGAGGTGGTTTAAGCGACAACTGCTCAAAGTAAACAGAAAGGAGAGAAACGGAAAACAAGTGATTAAATCATATTATTTAAGATAGAAGTGGAAATCACAATCAGCAAAAGGGAACACATCAACTAAAAAAAAAATCAGCACACAGTGGTAGTGCAGCCAAGTGGCAAGTGCTAGGTTTGAGGCAGCAGATCAGGTGGGTCTGATAAGTGCAGGAGGGGAAAAAAAAGTGGGGGGATGTATTGGTACAGATACAAACCCCAGAAGGGGTGGCCCGGAGGCAGTGCGGTAGGGTGGTAGGATGAGCAGGAACCTTGGACCAGAGACAGAGGGTGTCCCAGTTCAAGATGCCAAGAGAGCAGATTAGCAGGGGAGAGAGGGGGCGAAGGCAGAAGCAAAGAGGAAGGTCTTGAGGTGCATCCGGAACCTCAGATGGTTTTCCTCATGTTTTAGAGTGGCAGGGAGGCTGTTCCAGAGGGAGGCCCCACCCGAAGACAGAGATCTACCCCCAGCTTCTTTGTTTGAAAAACGACTGACCCTGAGGGAGTTAGAGGAGGAGGAGCAGCGAAGAACTCGAGAGGGGAGGTATTTACGGAGGGATAGCTGAAGATATTTTGGACCCAAGCCCCAGAAAGCCTTGTGGACAATGCAGAGGGTTTTAAATTTAATCCTTGCATCCACTGGGAGCCAATGGAGAGATTTCAGAGCTGGAGAGATACGATCCCAGGGCTTGAGGCCAAGGACAAGTCTAGCAGTCCTGATCTGTATTAGTTGCAGACAGCGGAGAGAAGAGGCAGGTAGATTTAGAAAGAGGCTGTTACAATAATCCAACCTAGAGAGAACCAGAGCTTGGGAGACAGTGATTTTATGGGGAAAAGAGAGGAAAGGTAGAGTACCTCTGAGGAGGTGCAGTAGGAAGTTTGACTTTTTAGAGACCTCAGAGATGTGGGCAGAGAAGGAAAGTGTAGAATGAAAGATGACCCCGAGGTTCTTACCCTCGTAGGTGGGGGTAGGAGGAGGGCCAAGAGAGGCCGGCCAGAGAGTGTGGGGAAAGGATGGAGAAGGTGTCCCGATGATGATGATTTCAGTCTTGCTGGCGTTCAAACAGAGATCGCTGGCGGAACACCAATCTTGAATGACAGTAAGGCAATCAGAGATGAGAGAAGGAGAGGAGGTGGCCGAGGGTAGCCTGAAGATGAGTTGAGTATCGTCAGCGTAGCACTGGAAATTTGAACAGAAAATGGCAATGCAGTGGGTGAGAGTTGCCAAGTATAGGTTGAAAAGCCAGGGTGAGAGGTTAGATCCCTGGGGAACACCACAAGTAGAGAGGGAGATAGATGATAGGAAGGACCCAAGTGTGACCTGGGAAGGTCGGTCAGAGAGGAAAGAGGTCAGCCAGGCCACAGCCTGATCAGTGATACCGAGGTTATCACGGAGACCGTTGAGCAGGATGGTATGGTTGACCGTGTCAAAGGCAGATGAGAGATCGAGTAGGATGAGGACAGAGGGAATGTTAGCGTCAAGGTTGGAAAGCAGATCCTCACAGATGTTCAGGAGAGCAGTTTCCGTGCTTCTGGCAGCTCTGAAGCCAGATTGGTGGTCATGGAGACAGCCAACCGTGTCAGAATGAAGGTTGAGCTGAGAGATGGCCAATTTTTCCAGGAGTTTGCCCAGAAAGGGAGTAATGGAAATTGGGTGATAGTTAGCCAGACAGGTAGGATCAGCTGTGGGTTTCCTGAGAAGAGGATGCACAAGGGAGGGCTTCAGGGGAGAGGGGAAGGATCCAGAGGCAAAAGAGTGGTTGCAAAAGTCAGCAAGGGCTGGAGCAAGGGTGTCAATGTGGTCCTTGATGGTTTTAGAGGAACGGGGATGAACCTGTTGTGATGAGGTTTTCATAGATCGGACTTGTCTAGCAACCTCATCAGGGGAAAAATTAGGAAAGGACGAGAAGGGGGTAGAGGGTGTGGCTTAAGGAGGGTCAGCAGGCATAGATGGAGAGGGGCGGGGAAGGGAAGGCAAAGTAAGGGTGGACAGGATGTCCAGGGTTTTTGAGATAAAGTGAGAGGGAAGGGCATCGCAGAGAGCCTGGGAGGAAAAAGGAGGGGTAGAGACTGCAGCAGGGTTGGCCAGCTCCTTGCAGATTTTAAAGAGTTCGGCCGAGTTGTTAGATGCCGCCGAGACACATGCTTGAATGTGGACTCTCTTCTTGGTGAGGACAGAGAGTCGGTATTGCCTTTGGACCAGGCGACAGGCAAGTTTGTCAGAGGATGAACAAGACGCCCTTCAATTCCTCTCAGCCGCCCTACACTTACGTTTAAGTGTAGCTAGGTCGGAGTCAAACCTGGAATTGCACTTGGCTTTGGACTTCAAGCGGATCCTCATGACAGGGGCCGGATCCTCATGACAGTGGCAACAGCATCAAGATTGTCGGAAATAGAAGAGTAGAGAAGGGAAAGGGCTGTTTCAGGGTGTGAGTCAGCCAGAGGAGGAGAAGGTGGCAGCGAAAGCCTCAACTGACATACGCTTCATAGGTTGGATGTCTGAGAAGGTGGGTGGCAGTGTTGGTGTGGGCTTGGCTTGGTGGGAAGAGAGTGAGAGATGAGAGGAGAGGAGGCAGTGGTCACTCCAGGAGAGAGGAGTAGGCAGAGGGATAGAGAGGGCCAGAGTGGAGGATAGAGAGATCGAGGGAGTCGCAGAGGTCGCGGAAAAGCAATGATGAGGGACAGGGAGAATCGAGATGGATGTTAAGGTCACCAAGGAAGAGGAGTTGAGTGGTAGTGCACTGGAGGAAGGAGAGGTCAGCCCGAACAGAGAGGAAAGGGGTTATTTGACCAGGGGGCCGATATAGAGTATCAACAGTAAGAGAGTGGCTAGGCGAGAGAGAGAGCCTGCATACAAGGCATTCGAAAGAGGAGTAGGTCTGTGTGGGAATGATAGTGGCAGGAATCCACTCAGGAAAGATCAGCGCTACACCGCCCTCAATGAGGGAATAAGAAGAAGACAAACTACAGCAAACTGATGAAAATCGCAAATATTTTTGAAGCTGAATCTCAGATTCTGATGAATCAGAGCTATGTGGTGCGTCATTTACATACTATTCCTTAAATCGGTGTAATAAGCAATGATTACATTGATATAGACGAAGAAATAGAATGATGGTTACACTACTACTGCATACTTCACTACTTGGATTGAAAACATATTTAAAATGGGGCACACATGTCAGAACATGTGAGGCGCTGTTGAACATGGTAAATTACAACTACTTCCTGCCATAAATATTGTCAGAAACTGGGTTAGCCCTTTGCAGAAAACCGCTTCATTAATAACTGAATTAGATATGGGTACGTATAATTCTGTTAATAATGTGGTACACAATAGTATAATAGTTAATTAATTGTAGACACGTGCATGGTTATTACTCCAATGCATTCCGGATAATTGTATCCATCTTCAGGGAAATCTCTGTAAGTAATCATTCATACGAAATGTAGGTTACATATTACAGGCTTTTGTTGGCAACAAAAATGATCTAAAATAACAGTATTATATTATGATTTCCTTGCTTCAACTGTGTCTTTGTGAAACCATTCAAAAGAGGAAAAAGGGAGTAGAAATGTATAGGAAAACATGTAATCAGATCTACATAAGAATACTCTGTGTTCGTCTAAGTAAATTGCATACCTACCACATTCTCATGGATCCAGAGTACAAAAGAGCCTGGAGTAAAATGGATACCACTGGGAGAATACGTGCATGTAAGGAGTCCTGAAACAACCATGAATCAATCCATTGTGGGTTGATAGTTTATGAAAAACAATGTGTTAAATGTAAACATATGTACTCACCAAGAGCCAGTTCTCAAAGGGGTATTTTATGTGCTATAGGAAAATCAGTAGGGATAGCACAGCATGTGGATTGCTGTGGATTATATTTAAAAAGATGCCATGCGGCAGCGTGCATGTACCATGACATCATCATGATGATGCCATCAGGGCGAAGATGCACCGAATTGAAAAAAAGGGAAATATCAGATGTTCTTTGTGACCAAAATAAATGCAATTATCAAGTTTATACCTAATAATTAAAGGAAAATGTACATAAATAAAAATGTGTGAAAAATGTGCAAATTGCTTTGTACTGGTGTATCAAGCTTTGACAGGATTGCGTGATCCATCAGCGAGAACGAGATTTTCTAGTTCATAGCATACAGTTGAAACACAATCCTATGAAATGGGAAGGAACTATAAGGGGAAGAATAGAATGATGCAACCTAAGTATCTGAAGGTATGAAAAGTTACTTGACCCATAAACATATACACATCAATAAAAAAGCAGTCTCTCTGTAGATAATGGATATGATGTTTGCAATAAATACTTTAAATGCTCATTACTTTATGAAACATGAAAACCTCTCCTTATCGCTGTGACCACAAGTGGGATAGTTATTAAAAACTCTGATGGTGCTAAACTGGAGATTGCTTTGTTTTTTTGAACATGGTAACATAACACAACTAAGAAAAGGAAAACTAATGTTAATGATTCATTGTCAAGAGAATCCTTAAGGGTTCAAAGAGTGGCAATCGTGCTGGAGGACCCAGTCCTTAAAAGTACTTGGTCTAACAGCTGAAACGGGAACCTGCTTACCTTGCAGCCTGTATAACAGAGCCCTGATAAATTGCACACTTTTTCTATAACATCTTAGATTACCAAGGGCCATATATACTAAAGGGAGGACGGCCCTTCTTATGATTTCTTTTTTTTTTTTTTGGATAATTTTAGAATAAGCCATACAAAGAAAGGTGACATCAACATATCCATAACTTCACGGATTTGCAATCAGATGACAAGATGCACAAATTAATCAAACAATCAAATATAATCATATTGAGATACATAAAAGCAAGTCCTTAATAAACTACTACAAATCTCTATCCCACCGTAAATTTCCAAAAACCGACTACAACAGACAATACAACATCAACAAACACAACACCAAACACTATGTAGAAAACACAACAATCCCCCAATTACATCATATAGAGAATACATAACAAGGTTTATGAGTATCAACTATATAATTCATTAAAAGAACCCCATGTTCGAAGATAATGCTCCTCTCGCTTCTGTTTCATTAACATCACTTTCTAATATCAAGACAAAGTACGGACATCTAACAGCCAGTCTTCCACATTTGGCTTTTTCCTTGATTTCCGAACTTTTAATATTTGTTTAGTCGCTATTACCAGTACCCTGTTGATCCATTCCATCCTTGCTTTGGTCTTATCATCTCTATCCTTGCTTGATAACAAAATCGTCAAATAACATGTACGTGGTAGCGAGTCCTCCAGTATAATATCCAATCTATTCAGGACTTCACTCCAAAAGGCGGATACCCTTGAGCATGTCCATAGCATATGAATCAAGGTACCCTCATGAAGACCACACCCCCAACAGATATCATTATCTAATAGTCCCAGCTTGGCCATTCGAGCAGGGGTCCAATACAATCTACATAGACTCCTTTGCCTAACATACCTTAGTCCCAAATCCATTTTTGATTGCACACCTACACGATGTAGACTCTCCCATTCTTCACTCAGAATGTCCATACCCAGTTCCTCCACCCAAGCTTGGCGAAGATTTTCCCACGCCTCCCTATGCGAGTCTTCCTTTGGCATTAATCTCATGTATGTTGAGACTGCACATGGAAGAGAACGGACAACCTCACAGACCGCGGGGTCTCTCTTTCATGGGATCCCCTAGCATTCCCTGCCGTTCCGTCAAAAGAACCTTTAGATCCCCATAAGGTGTACTTTCCCTACCCACTAGCCCGAATGATTCCCTAAAACGTGCAAAGGAAATCATATGACCACCTTCCCAGACATCACAGATCCTCAGTATACCTTTCTTGATCCAGCTTTGCCAACTCAAAGTTTTATTAGCTATCTGTAGACCTGCATTATACCATAGGGATGCATCGTACTGTATCCAGATGTTTTCTCCTTTGAGTGGCATACAATTTTGCAGGGCCCCTCAAGTAGTACTTATGATTTCTTGATCTCTAAAGATACATACATTTTGCATGAATGCTTGAGTCAGAAGAGATTTATTTTGAAGGCAGTATCCCCATTTACAAATTTGCTATCAAAGGCAGGCCGTCTTTTGGTATTATGATTACTGGTCTCAATAACTTGATGATGGCGAAGCTGCAAATCAAATCTGGTGGCAAAAACATACTGTCTGACTTGGTATCTGGCCTTGAAATTAATTACCTTTAGTTCAGTTCATATGGTTTATTTCTTCGAAAGCCATAACAGCACACACAAAGACCACATAAATACAATTCATTGCATCTGAGATTGGCAACGAGCAGACTCGCTAATTGTAAGATACCCAACCGGAACTTCATATAAAGTGCTCTAGTTGGCTTGTGGATGATGTTATCCAAATAAACCTGAAAAATGTTGCTTTACTGCCAAATAGTTACCAAGCTGGGTAGAGTGATTGATATAGCTGAACACCTCATCCTCTACTTTAGCCTGATAGCCATCTTTGACAATCCACTTGCTATTAATGTCCATTAGCACCCTGGCAGGGGCAGCCAGACAGCCATGTGGCTAGGAATGTGGCTTGAACTGGAGGTGAAAGCCTGCGTTCCATGCCGCCTAAGGGGCGGCTCTGCCTACTGCCATCTTCCATCCACCCTGCGTGCCCTTATTATAATTATTTATTTACACCCCCCACTTACCTTATTTCAGCTGCGCCAGCACTCGCTGCCGCATCCGCACATTCTGCTCTGCTCCCGATGGCCGTTATGGAAAGGAAAGAGGGGATCCGTATGGAGCCTGCCTTCCCTTTCCATGTCAGCCATCTTGAAACAGTCTTTTCATTCCATGAACGGGACACAGCGAGGCGTCCTGTTCACAGAGCAAAAATACTGTAATGAACCCTGCTTCAGCCCATGGGACGAGTGCTAATGGCCTTATCTACCCAATCCACTGGCATCACCAGTGAGTAATGGTCTGGGTCCCGTGTTAACGGCCCTTGCTTCACTTGGGCCATTAACGTGGGCGCCAGGCAGTTACCCCTGTTGATGCCCGTGGAAAGGGTACATAACGCCACATACATTCAAGGTTTTCCCAGTATGCAGTCTGCCCAATATTGTGGAGCTTTTTCTTCATATTTACAAACCACGGCAGTGAAGCACCCTCATCCAGCGCTATAATGTGCACTAATGCTTCTCTGAATTTTTAGTATGTTTGGGGTGGTAGAGATTCTTATCCAAAGAGATACTGGTTTTGATTTGCACAAGGATTCTATCCTTAGCATGGCCGCCTCTAGATAGATGGAGAAGTCTGGTGCAGCTATTGGCACACCTTCGCTCAGCCCCATATAAGGCAGCCTGTCTAGCCTGCAACTTATATGCTTCCAGCGTAATAGTGCATGCCCCACTTCGACATTCAGCGGTACACCGCCCCAGTCTGTACCTCGCTAATGTCACTCCAGCGTTTGAAAATTACTTACTGTAATAGGGGTATGGTGATTTCAAATGTGTATGATTTAAGGGACACACCTAAAAACATGTTATCACAACTAGCTGTGATTTATTTGGAAAAATCGTTTTCTTTGCAAAAAGCAGCACTCCTTATTGTTATCGATTTAAAAGCAAGATGCCAGCAAAACGCCATAAAAGACAATGGCCCTCATTACGACCCTGGTGGAAAGGGGTTTACGCCGACGTAAAGCATGGCGTACCTTTCAGCCTGACTACGAGTTCCCGTAGCGCCATGGTGCTTTTTTCGCCTGCTTTTTCCAGGCGGAAAAATCCATGGCGCTACGGGACTTGTTGTTAATTACGCCACCGTAATTTACGGTGGCGTAATTAACGCCTTCCCCACTCCCATTATACCCTATGGGGCAAAAATGGGAATGGGGAACGGTAAATGGGGATTGGGGACTTACCGCCCCGCCAAGGTCAGAATGGGGCGGTAAGTCCGCCAACCACCATGGCGGAGTTGGCAGCTTAGCGCCATGGACCATGGTGCAAATTGCACCATGGTACTCCGCCAGGGTCGTAATGAGGGCCAATGTGCCTCATTACAACCCTGGCGGACAGCCAGGCACGGCTGCCACCGGAGTCGTTTTATTTCCGGCGCCCTGGAATGGGCAATTACCGAGGTATTACAACCCCTGCGCACCCGCTAATTGCCCATTCCAGGGCGCTGGAAAAAATTCTTCCCCATTCTCATTTGAGCCCCATATGACTTAATGGGAACGGGGAAGCTGCATGCACTGGCACTATTTGTGAATGGTGCCGGTGCATACGGCATGCTTTCCTTGCGGATGCCGCACTGCCCGTTTCTGTCTGACCTGGCGGACAGAAATGCATCTGTGAACACAACTCATAGTGTGCCGGTCCAAGGAACTACGGCAATGGCATGCTTGCCGGTACTGTAGTTCCCGGACCGGGAAACTTATGATGAGGCCTCGTTGAACGTGATTTAGGGTATAACTGAAACGGTATCCCGACAACAGACAAGAATAGAAACGGTTGAGCAATTGGAGGTTGCATCTGAAGTGTAGACATCTTCAAATACTGAATGGGCGATCCATGGGAGACATACCTGCACAATACACGCACCGGGCCACTAAATCTGTTACATTGATAGACTTCCTATTCATCAGTGTTCTGTTCTTCTGTGACATAATCTCGTTCAAGGTTAGACCTTGATATGATAGTGGCCACTTTCCTTTGACATTAAGGTGCTCACTAAATGCAGCTATATGTCCATGAGACTGGATAGAACAGGGGGGATTAGAATGAATGCCGGTGGTGATCGAATAGCATGGTCTCAAACCAATCTAAGTAGGATGGTATCAAGGCTAGACCCTTATGAAAGGAATACTTACTACACGTCTCGCTCCAGTGGTATTGATCTTGATGTAACATTTGTTAGATTATTTTAATGCCATGTAGATTAATTGATAAAGCCAAATGGCCACCCGTTCTAGATCTCTCAGAATGAAATAAACCAAAGAGACAGGTGCTTGTATGATCCTGCTATCGTAAAACCAAGGGCTGAACTAAGAGGGAGCCTAATATGAATTATGATATCAGCAGACCCAGTAAACATGCAAATTAAACGCATGAAGTCAGCAAAATTAACCTATAAGAATTAGATGCAGTTCCATCGTTGGTCAATTAAATGCAAATAATGGTGAAATATGCTGGACATTCTGAGAAGCATTAACAGTAGAAAACATTGGTTGTACTCCCAGGGCACAAATCCATTACGGAAGCTGTCAAACTGCTTTCTTGCTAAGTCCTGTGAAGATTATCCATCAGATCTATTTAGCAGATCTGCATATGAAACGACTACTGTTATAGGTATTTAAAGGTGTCGCATTGAATGAACCTGTGGGGAATTATGCACCTGTACCATGGGCAACACCGAGAAGTAAAGGCCTGCCGGCCCAAGGTAACGGCTTGAGCAAAGCTGTAACCCGGGGTGCTAAAACAAAAGGATTTTCATTGATTGAATGGAACGAGGCGCACGTCGCATTCAGTGACTGAAAATCCTTTGCTAAAATGACTGCCATTGTTGTGGAAGGCGGGCCCTCTTCCATTACCATGGCTGCCGGAAAAGCGAGAGACAGTTTGAAACTGGAGGGTGCAGTGAAGACCCTCCAGTGAAGATGGCGCTGCGGCATGGGGATGCAGCCGGTGGGTTCCATGGAACGTGGGCTGGGATCAGAGGTTTCAGCCCGCGATCCGCAAAACCTGATTGCCTGTGCCCCCTGTAATGGGGACCACAAAGAGTCTCAACAATTCTAGGGTGCTGGGGCCAGATGAATTATGCAGAGTGGTTTTGAAAAGATCACCCATATATTGGGGCAAAATACTCCACTGCTAGCCATATCAAACTCTGTTTTCTTTACCTGAGACATAGAGACAGAGTACAATTGTCCTGATCTATAAGCAGGGGGAATGCACCAATGTTAAGAACTATTGTTTGCTGGCTATGCTGGATGTCTCTGCTCTGCAGAAATAATGGCTCGATTTCTTTCAGATGAATTGAACAGATGAGTTTATGAGCACAAGCTGCTAGCAGCAAACCAAACTGACTTTTGTACACATTAATGCCACCACCAATATATTAGCTATATAAATGATTATTGATAAGGCAATAAAACACTCTAATAGAAAGATGTATTTATCATTCATTGATTTTTTTTTGTTTCAGCTTTTGGCCAGGTGATTCAAGGTTAATTATGAACTAAATTGCATGGCTGGGGCATACCACAGGGACGGCTTAAACTGTTACATTCAGAAACAACGATGCTGCTCAGACTGAACTTGACTGGAAAGCTGAGTAAGGATATCTGTACTATGTGATGAATCCTGCAGAGTCATCACTAATCCCCAGCCTAAAGTCTCCTCCCATGCGGACAGGGGAAGGCAGCCACTACCTGGTCCTGACTCTGGGGGTAGTATTCTGAGGGTCGATCACATGGGAGGAGATGGGTGTCGGGGGGGAGTTGATGGCTCCGACAGAAGAGACGCAGTATTCTTCCCTTACATGTGAAGATAAATCCCTAATACCAGAATGTCTAATGGCCTGTTGTCATGCATCAGAACACTTTCATTGTAAGAGCTTGAACATCTTAATTAGAACTTTACTCCTCATTCCTATATGCATAGTCCCTTTGAAGCTCCTTTGATATCTAAGGTTGATGATTGTTGTTGTGTAGGTAAAACTGTTAACAAAAGTATTTAAAACCTA
The DNA here is from genome assembly GCF_040938575.1 of Ambystoma mexicanum. Taxonomy (NCBI): domain Eukaryota; kingdom Metazoa; phylum Chordata; class Amphibia; order Caudata; family Ambystomatidae; genus Ambystoma; species Ambystoma mexicanum. Next base: position 1,310,071,051 of record NC_090935.1, read on the forward strand.
TTTTAAACCTTTGGGCACGAATTCCCAGAAAGCTTTTGATACTGGGGAGGAGCAAAGAGTTAATGAAGATCAATAGTGTTGCCAAGAAGAACGTATGGTCTAGTTGTTACCCTTTCAATCAACCGAGCTGGACATTTAAATCAGAAAATCACCCGCAGGTGAAGGAAGCTGAAGGTGAAGGAGAAGTCTTATGGCGCTGAATAGTCTGCGGAACGGGAAGTGGAATCGTGGAGGATAGCAGAAGCGTGGGAGGAGGCCCAGCTGAAGGGGTGAGATGCTCCCAAGTTGCAGAGAATCGCTCCAATGTGCCTGAGTGTGAGAAGACCCGATGGAGCCTGGTGAATACCCGGGAAGTGTTGCGCAGGCAACAGCAGTCGCAGGAAAGCTATCAACAGCATGGTCAACCCAAAGAGCAGCAACCTTATCGGCAAAGAGGAATAAGGCTGGCCAAGGAGCTGAATGGGGGTGTGACAGTGTACCAAAGCCCTTCTTGCAGCAATACTGCACTGCAGCAATGTGAGACGATATGGAGACACCAGAAGAAACTAGTGAGTTGGCCTAAATCAGAGAGGCAACCCTGGGGCGCTCTGAAAGGAACAACTGCAATTAAGAGCATACCCTGGCAGTGTCTTGCAGATATGAGCTAAGGGCGTATCTGTACCCATTTTATTGAACAATGAATCTTCCAAAACATTTTGGTGAATGGCGAATGGCGGCAAACTGGACAGGTAAAAACCAGGACTCATGGACAGGGGAAAATCAGTATGAAGGGCCACAGTGGCCATCCAGAGGCAGCCGAGGTGGTAGAGGGGGATTAAGAGGATCGCAAGGAGGGGGTTTCGGGTACAGAGGACCACAGGGGGAGGACAAGGGCAATGCTGGAATTGTGGGAGATGGGGACACTTTATGAGGGAATGTCCAAGTAGGCCCACAAACACATACCCAACGAGCAACAGTATGGCCACCCCCACCCTGGGAGCCCATATGGATTACCGATGGGTGGAAACAGAAGGGAAGAGCAATCTGACCCCACGTATATGAATGAACACCAAATGCCGCCATAGCACGCAGTACAACATGCACCATAGCACCCACAGTGTTATGAACGCATGGCCCCCGCCCACGGAAACTCATATGCCACTACAGCCAACAGAGCACCTACACCCTGCAGGAGGGCAGCGGTGGTGTCGGGCAATGTTTTTGATACTGATGAACACCCGAGATACTCAGCATAGGACAGCCCACAGGGAACACTTGCATGTCCAGTACTGTCGACGACCCTTAACGCAGCAGAAGAACCACTGGTAGAGGCGGCGATAGGAAATAAACAGTTCATTTTCATGGTGGATTCCGGAGCGGAAAAATCATGCCTACAAGAAGGCAGGTTTCCGCTTTCTAATCAGACAATGAAATGCAGGGGTTATCTGAGGCGGTGGTTGAGGTTCTGTACACTGAAGAATTAGACATCACAGTAGGGGGGGAAACAGTATGAGCACCCCTATTGTATTATGAAGACTCACCCATTAATTTGCTGGGGAGGGATCTCCTCAGCAAGCTTAACATGACCATATCTTATACTGAGAGAGGAATAGTGTGCTCTACACCAGGAATATGTGCAATGTGCAATGTGTGCCATGTTGGTGATACACACTCAGGCAACCACCCCACAAACACGGGGCATACCTGTAGATCCAGACATGTTCATACAAGGGCTAAGAATATTGGTAAGGGTGGTGCCTGAATTGAAGAAAAGGAGTGGAGAGTGCCCTCAGAGTTCATTTTCCACCCAATCGCAGACCCTGAAATAGTGCCAGGATCAATCGTGTCTTTGGACATACATGCAGTGCAGGTGTCATCACAAAGGATAGCAGTGATTGCTATGGACATGCAGGGGTGCCAGTGGAGAACAGTACTGTACATCAACGCGAATGTCGCCCTGCAAGATTTAACTGACGAAGAACTCTTTTTTGATTCAGACGATGATGGGGAAATAGTAATGGAAATAGCAATCCCCTGTGACATAATGATTCGAAAGAGACAGGTGCTACTTCCCCTAGTAGCAGTAGTTAAGACCCCGCCAGTGTATTTCGAGGAAGACATGTCACACACAGGTCCACATGATGTAGGGCTGCTACACGAAGTAACACCCGTAAGGGTAAAACTCAAGCCCGGGCCATTTTGCCTCGGGTGAAACAGTACCCCCTATCCAGAGAAGCAGAAGAAGGAATAAAGGACACAATATATGCATATATACATTAATGATACAGGGAATAATAGTACCATCCAACTCACCCTGCAACGCTTGCATTTACCCAATTAAAAAGGCAAAGGGAGGGGCTTGGAGGATGATCCAGGATCTACTCTAACTTAATGACATAATACAGAAAGAATTTCCTCTTGTCCGAAATCCTGCTTGAATACTATGCAGCATTCCAACACATGCCATGTGTTTCACTGTAGTGGATTTGAAAAATGCATTCTTTTCAATTCTCCTTGACCCCGACTCATGGTACCTAAGGCCTTCACACTAGGTGGGAAAAGATATGAACACTGCAGGCTGCCGCAAGGGTACTGCGAAAGCCCCAGAATTTTTAACCAGATTTTACATGAAGACCTTGGAAACATACACACAACAAGTACAATAATTCAGTATGTAGATGATTTGTTGGTTTGTGGGAAGGATGAGAAAGAGTGCAGAGAATCATAGAAGGGATACAAGGTGGATAAAGAGAAACTGTAATATTGTCTGACAGAGGTTCTATACTTGGCCCAGCTGATATCAAAGGGTATCAAAGGATGGCAAAATAATAATACCTGACATAAGAGCAGCCGCTATAATAGCACTATAGCTATTATAGCCACTATAAAAGCAGTAGGTGAACCCAAAACAGTGAAAGAAATGTACAAATTCCTCAGTATGTGTAATTCCTGCAAGCCTGGATACTAGACTATGCAACATACACCAGGCCCCTATTGCAGGCAATTAAAGAAGCGCAATGAGAGAACACCCCATTACAGCGGTAACAAGACATGCACACAGCCTTTGACACACTCAAGGACTTGATAGCAACAGCCCCAGTTTTAGCAACACCTAACTATGATCGCAAATGTTACCTGTTCTCACACTGCAACAGAACACTTATGACAGCAATTTTAACTCAGAAAACGTCTCTAGGCCACAAGCCCCTGGCATTTTATAGTGGTACACTAGATGCAATGATGCAAGATCATTTCGCTTGCAAACAGGCCGACACGGCCGTCACGTTCGCGATTGAGAAAAGCTCAACCATCGTGATGGGGTGCTCTGTCACATTGTATGTAGAGCACTCCCTATTTGCTATACTGGAGAGATCAAAAAGCACACTTACAACACATAAACCAACGGCATAAGAAATTATCCTGTCCAGCACAAACATCCACATCGTGCGGTGTGAAAGCGCAAATCCCGCTACATTCCTCACAGAAGCATGCACGGTAGAGGACATGCAACAACATTATTGCGCCACATACAGAGGTGAGGATGATGACACACCCACAACACATGAGATCACACTAACAGAAGGAGAAATTTACTTTGTGGATGGATCAGCTTCCATAGATTGTGAAACAGGAGAGAAACACGTAGGAGCGGCAGTGGTTCAGGTGGAGGAAGGGGAATTCGAAGTGATTGTGCAAAAAAGGTTACCATCCCATTTCTCAGCTCAAGCAGCAAAGCTAGTAGCGTTAATAGAAGCGCTGCACACTGCTAGAGGGTGTGCAGTTACAATAATATACCGACTCTGCCTACCTGGCAACGACAGAACACAAAGGATTATAAACGTTGGGAAGGAGGGGGTTTAGGAGAGCAGACGGGTCCCCAGTCCAGCATGCAGCACTACTAGGAGAATTAATGGATGCACTAAAAAAGCCCACAATTGTAGCGGTTGTGAAATACCAAGCCCATACATGAGGTGATGACATCATCTCATTAGGAAACGTGGCAGTGGATGCTGCCGCTAAGGAAGCATCCCATCTACAAGGGAAGAAACAGGTGGGTACATACTACAAAAATTGATTGAGGAAGAGCACCCGGAGGGTTACAATTCACTGCCAATATCCCAAATTATTGAACTCCAGCAAGGAGCATCAACCGAGGAAAAGGAGGGGTGCGTAAAGAGAGGGTGTAGCCAGTCATCCACTGATCTCCTCTGGAGACAAAATAACACTGGTAAGGTAGTAATGCCTGTAAAATTACTGGAGGTAGCATTCCAACAACTCCACTTCCCCGCCCACAATACGGAGCAACATATCATCGCAGACATACAGGAGGACTGGTTTGACCCCGGATTGCAAGAGAACATTTTGAAATTAATGACAGAGTGTGTCACATATCAAACATACAATTCAGGAATGACAGTGTGAACATTGCGAGGGACATTGCCAAACCAGAAGAGCCATTTAGAGAGCTGCATATAGATTATGCAGACATGGGAGGAAGGTGCAATGGGTCCTGAGATTTGATTGTGGTAGTCTGCCCCTTTTCCCGGTGGGTTGAGGCAGGTCCCTGTACCTATCCAGACGAACAATGTGCTGCCACATTTTTGGTGAGGGAAGTGTTTCCCCGTTGGGGTATTTGTGATGTTATACGTTCCAACAATGGGACGCACTTTGTGAACGAAATGTTCAAACACATAACAGCAATTCTGGGTATAACCCACAAACTCTGCACGATTTATCAACAGCAATCAAACGGAATTGTTGAAAAAATGAATGGACTGCTTAAAAGCAGATTGTCAAAAATGTGTAATACGTTAAAAAAGAACTGGGTCTATTGTCTACCTTTGGCCTTGTTCGAGATGAGGAATCAGCCCAGTAAGGACCACCACATGTCGCCCCATGAGATTGTGACAGGCAGAAGGATGCACACAGCACATTCACCATTACGCAGACAGTCAGATGCACATAGAAGTGCAACAATATTAGGTGAAGAATTCCATGAATATTTAAGACACCTCACGAGAGCAGCACGAGCAATAGCAAGACAAATGGCACCTCCTTTTACACAAGACATAGCGACAGGAACCACCACTCCAGCCATTGATAGCCCGGACTGCCAGTTGATGACAGGTGACATGGTATACGTAAGGAGCTTTGTATGAAGATGGAACAAACCTAGGTTCCATGGCCCCTACAAGATAATATCTAGCACACCCACTGCAGTAAAAGTGCAGGGCCTGCGTTATTGGATACATCTGACAGACGTCCATAAGGCACACAAAAGTACGGATTGTGTAGATGAAATAAACAATACAGATGAACATGTAACACAAACAAAGAAGATCTCATGCGATTAAATTGAATAAGGAACCTGATTTGTGCTAGAAGAAGCTGTTGATAAGGATGGACTAATGTAATTGTCTGCATATATTGAGTTTGCGAACACAGATAATGTACATGAACGTATAGTGTGAATATTGAATACTCTCTGTTGGGCTCTCTCTCTCTCTCTTTTTATCTCTCTCATTTTTGGCCTCTCACCTTTACACACACACTACTACTTTCTTTGATTACTCCTCCTGAGCAACGTGGTGAGGTGGAAGAGAAGAACGTAAATTGTAAATTGTGCACATGTATTAAGTTATAATATAACATGGGCAGGTGTGATTACAAAGTAAAGTTATGAATAACCAAAATGAAAATATAACATGTATGCTTAACAAACGCTTATATCTAATTTAATAGGAGCTACAGTGGCCATGAGGAGGGCCCCAATGGATAATCACAATAGAATAGGTAGAACTAGAAGAACAGCCAATAGTTATCCTAGCTATTCATATGAATGTGTATTATTTGTATGTGCAATAATATTCTTTTCAACACTGTTTGGGCTTGTATTATATTGGGCCATTGCATTTATTTCTAGTGACATGAGCAAGGGGGGTGGAGGGACAACATTGATCAAGAAAGGGACCCCCTTGATATGGGTGGGGTTAAGTTAATTTGGGCACACAAAAATGACAAAAATGAGTGACATGTTGAAAACGGGACTAACAATATGACCACAACTGACACTCCACTCCCCCATCGATTAAATTAATCTGAATTTAACGTTTACTCCTTGAATGATCGAACACCCTCAGGTCTCACGTGGGTGCAGAATCACCCATACCCAACTACAGTGTCAGTTGCAGAAAATTCATCAGCGAATCATGTACCTACACGGAAGGAGGCCAATTATAATACATACATGGCTGACAGATATCTTAAATTATAGAGTGGGAAGAAAAGGGAAAAGATGAGGTACCTAAAGGTGAAAAGGGCGGTGGTAATAAAAGCAGGAAGAGAGAGGCAGAACGGGAAAAGTGGGATGAACATTACAAACTCAGTATTGATACAATTGATGATCCACAGCACCCTCACCAGTCGAACAAATGGTATGCAGACATGAGCAACACTGCAAATCAACCAACGAACAAGAGTTGTTACGTGTGCTCACTTATACCTCATGCCTCAGGTACCCCTAAGGTATTGTTGCCACAAGAAATCCCATTTGCAGAGGCACATTGCCTCCTACATCTCGTACTATGCAGAATTAAAAACACTTTTCAAGCGCACACTGTTTCTTTCGAACTGTTGCAGAACAAGCGTACATGCTACTCAAGATCGCAAGGAGTGATCTGTGTCAAGGAGACCTTTTTAATAATAAAAGGAACATTATATTCCGACAACAAGTGGCAGAACGAGCAAATACTATGCAAAGCTGAAGCATTAAGAGGACGGTCTAAGGAAAAGCTGTCATGGCTTCAGAGAACATGCGCCCGATATGGACTGAACACATAACAAAACTGACTTGGGTCACGGCAGTCGAGAAACCCTTCAAGTTGCAAAAAGAAATACCTTATGAACTTTGTTTTCGTGGAGAAGGCAAGATGACCATGGGAGAAAACAGAAACTGTAGCAAGACTCTCATAATACCGGACATGAAAAATGGCAGCAATGATGGACACCTACTGGGTTTGCGGAAAACGGGTGTACTTGCACCTCCCGCAATCATGGAGTGGCACTTGCTCCCTGGCGATGCTGCACTCTGCCCTGATGGTGATTCCCGAAAGCCATATCTAAGGAGGAAGAGCACAAGCAGTACTAGCTGACAGAACACCTCTGTCACCAACAGAAGAAGCTCCCATGTATGTTCTGGCCGAGGAAAACCTGCAAAGTACGATGCAGCGAAAGAAAAGGTCATCAAACTATGTCTCTACCAAATCCTCAGAACCAGTGCTTTAAGTGGGCTGGGGCCTGCCGGGGCCAGACCCCGGCATTCTCCAGAAAGTGGGGCCCAAACAACATTGGCGGGACGCATTATCCCACTGCGGCTGCAGCCACGATGGGAGATGCGCCCGCCATTATGTCAGGCAAGCTGACAGAAGTGCCAGCCAGCCCCAGCGACGCTGAGTCTGGCTGGCACTTCTGTCAGTCAGTGTAACTTCCTCTGATGACCCCTTATTAGGGTCATCAGAGGAAGTTACTGTCCCTTTGTTTGCCCTCCCCAGATCACTGACCCTCCGCGAACCTGCGGGCTGTGTGATCTAATATGCAGATTAGATCACGGAGCCTGCGGGTTCGCAGAGGGTGAAAGGCGCCTCTGGCTCAGTGATCTCTGCTCAGAGCAGAAAGATCACTGAGCCCGAGGCATCTATCTCCGTTGACAAAGCTTTATAAAAGATGCCTTGAATTGTGTATGTTTCAAGCCATCTTTTATAAACGTAGAAATATTTCTATGTTTATAAAAGACGGCTTGAAACGTACACAATTCAAGGCTTCTTTTATAAAGCTTTGTCGACGGACAAAGCCACCTTGGGTTTTGTCCGTCATCAACGCTTTATAAAAGATGCCTTGAATTGTTTACGTGTCAAGCCATCTTTTAGAAACATAGAAATATGATATAAATGTCTATGTTTATAAAAGGTGGCTTGAAAAGTACACAAACCATAGTAAGGTAAGCACACAAGTGTGCGTAACTTACTATGGTTTGTGCACTGTTCAAGCCACCTTTTATAAACATAGAAATATGTAACATTGCTACGTTTATAAAAGATGGCTTGAAATATACACAAACCATAGTAGTATGCATACAAACATATAAATGCTCACATACATTTATATATTTGTCCCGGGAGGATAGCTCAGCGGCAACGTGTTCGCCTTGGAAGCAAGACGACACGAAGCAACACAGGTTCGATCCCCGGGTCCGTGCTTAGAAACCTCTGGGTATTTAAGCGCGTTCTAAATACGCAACTAAGACAAAAAAAAGGAATTACACATCTAAAAAACAAACAATTCCTGTAACAGAGCCTCAATGCCCACGGGCTGTATGAGCGCTTTAATAATGCAAATAAATAAATTTGTTTGCGCACCTTACTATGAGTTGTGCACTTTTAGGCCACACCCACAATGAAAGTGACGCCCCAAATGAGCCCCCCATCAATTTCTTACCCTACTTAGAACACTGCTCAGAACTCTTGGGACAAATCCCTGATCGATTCCGGCTGTTCAGCTCTGTCAAAACATTCTTTGCGTCCCTTGTTCCAAGCATCCAGGCAAGAGCGAATGCAAAATGGCTTCAAATAACTAGATGGGAGATGATCCAACTGGCCAACGACACTGAAGAAGGGTTCAACGTCATCAGAGTGGAACTCAGAGCCTTGCAGTTAATGACAATGCAGAACAGGTATGGACCTGTTAACAGCAATGGATGGTGGTGTTTGCCGAAAAATCAGGAGCAAATGTTGCACTTTTGTACCTTCTGCAGACGCTGACAACGGCACCCTGTCCCATGTCATAGCAGCACTACACGACCTTGGAGAGCGCATGAAGGACGAAGGAGGAGCCCAGCCCAGCACCTAGTTGGACAATCTTTTTTCCTGAGTACCGTCCTGGCTCGGAAGACAGTCAAATTGCTTATACGACTTATAGTTTTTCTACTCCTCATTTATTGTGCGTGCCAATTAGGTCGCAGGTGCTGTGCTAATGTAGTACCCAGTGGTGCATTATTGATGGTGGCAATGGGTAGTGCAAATGGAGTGGTGCAAATAAAACACGAGGCAGAAGTACAAACAGGGGAAAATTCAGAGCCAAAATATCGAATGACCGCCATATACAACACAGGGTACACAGTAGATAATTTATATCACACAACAATAAAAGAACCACAGGAACTAGAATGGTATAAAGAAGTGTCGGTGTACCTTGAGGGAGAAGGAGGGTGCATTTATATGACCTGCATCCCAGATGAATATTCTAGGAGGGGGAGAGCCTAAGGGCAGTGTGTAGAACATGGATGCCAATGAAAGGAACATCTGCATGGGATGAGGCAGTGGCTGAGGAGGAAGAATGTAAGAGATTAGGGGAATTGCAATATTCGTTACTTAAGTAACGAAAGGGCGGAATGTGTGGGAGGAGGGGTCGCGATGCCCCCCCCATCCATTCTGAGTCATATACACTTCCTGGTCGTATTTTGGCACGGCTGCTTTGGGCACAGGGCCCCGGCTACAGAGCATCTGTGTAGAAATGCCTCCAGTGAACTGTAGCTCTTGAAGCCAGTCTAGACTACGGTCTATTAGGACTCCATTTTGTGTGCCCACCAACTCCATTTTGTTTTCGTACAATGGCAGGCCTGCAGCTCTCCCCATTGAGCTGCTCACAGTGAGCGAGATGCTCCCCCCACCTCCTCCCCTTTGTCATCTCTGCAGCCGTCCGGTTCTCAGGGGAGACTGGCCATGCGAATGAAACAAACTTTACACTGTATCTTCTGCATTCCGTCTTACCTCATTGACACAGCCTTGGCACAGCTCAAGGCCTGGCTGCAGAAAACCATTTGTCTTTATAAACCTGCCCCCAACATGAAGACCCAGGCCATAAAGCACACTACCCCCATATCCTCTGAACATGCCGAGACAACTGATAGCGACCCTTGAGTATACAGTGTTTGCCTATGCTTCAATATGTTATGGTAAATCTCTTTCTAGCAACACATTCAAGAATGGTTCGTTTATAAACTGATTCTCCATGTTTGAACATTAAAGAGATTATAAATGAATTACAGTGCATAGCCCTTTTTTCTGAAATATGTATAAATGCCAATGACATCTGATGGAGTTTGTTGCATAAAGTGAAGTACAATAGGTTATATTATGGCACACATTATGTGTGCAATAGAACTAGGCAATAGCAACGTGATGAATAAGCTAATGAGCGATGTAAAGCTGAACGTGTACACACATGCTACCTCCTTGAGTTTGATATAGATACATGTATTTAATCGTGTGATAATGATTAGGTATTCACATGCTATGGATATTATAATTGTTCTATGATAAGTGTGTGCCAAAACCTGCATGTAAAGAATCTATTTTAGAAACATGTAAAGAATCTATTTTAGAAACTCCCAGTTCCTCGTGCAATACAGGGCTGCTCCATGAACAAGCTCTACTCCCCTCCCCTTCGCCCACCATGCAAGGGTTGACCAAGAGACATTATATAATGATGTTTAGATGAACTAACCTCTGCCTTGCAGTAACATCTACTACCACTATGATATACATTGCTTGTGACATTGGCCTTTATCTGTGATATACATCCCAATCCTGTGCCCTCATTTTATGTACCAGATGGGCATTCCAGGGCAAATATCCATCTTCAGCCTGTGGACCCTTGAACAATGTGTCTTAAAGTGCAATAACATGTAGTTAACCTGTCCATCAATAGATCTAACACCGGACCGTTGAAACACCCCCAACCTCTAACGTGGGATCAATAACCTGAAGTTATGCATTGTTCTCCCTCTTGATGTTAGATTAACGTTTTTTAGGATTGCAGGACATAATAATTTGTAGTCATTAGATGAATGGGTATGTGTGGCCACAAGGGCAAATGTTAGCAAAATACTAGATAACGACATGTATCACTCTGACAGCCGTCCGTTACAGCATGCCAACCCGATGAGCTCAGCTGGACCGATTGACCTGAGAAGTGTCATCACAGCATCACAAGAACCTCTGCCAATCACCAAGCACCGATTATATGGAACCTATACATGCCAACCCTTAGTAGCCAATCCCAACTTTTCATGTGCCCCCTAGGCCTCACCCGTCACCAGTGACGTAAAATTGTGTTAAAACTGAACTGTAACATTTTTTTTGGCAGAGCGCCTTTCAGAGTTTGTACAGTAGATTTTGCTTACCCTATTTTAGATAAAGTTTTTTGATATCACCACCACTTGGTCCAGGTCTCATTCCCCTCGGGGGGGGTGTCCTATTTGACTCTTATTGGGAGTGGTTAAGTGCATTTTTGGAGACATCTCACTTTCACTTCATGTAAATGGATCAGGTTTTCCAATGTTCAGTTACAGACCTTTCTCTACAGGTGGCAGTGGTGGTACAACACCTACATACTCCATTGTGTGTGCTATCTATGTGTATCCAGAGTAGGCACTTTTGTTTGCTGTACATACATTCCATGAACTCCCCTTTAATTGTGTTCCAAGCTGGTGTATGTTTGCTGTGCATATAGAGTAACCTTTTTTCCTTGACCTCTTGGGCTAATGCAGTTTCTATGAGATGCCTGGACACTGACAAATTATGACAATGGCTTTGAAGCAGAGCACTTAAAGCCTTTAGTGTACGTCTGGCATGCCCATTAGAGATATAATCTTCTGAACAGGCCCAAACTGGACCAAAGAAACCCTGTATGTGTGCTCGTAATGTGCACTCCCAGGCTGGGTCAAGGCTTTTTACATGGGAAGCCTGAGATGTGAGCAAGAGCAAAAGATTAGGTAAAAACCCAATCATACAGCCGCTCTCTGAAATCACAAACTGGGTTTTGTGTTAGTTGTAATTTTACTATGTACAATTCCTGTTATCCAATCTTGGAAAAAATTCGAAAGTCAAATATATAGTGGTTTTTCAATGTTGATTTTATCCATCAAGTAGAAAACATTTTTTAAAGAAAGGAGTGACAAGTAGCCACTAATAATGTTCTTCGTGAGGAAGAGATTGCCATAAATCACTCTATCCGTAGACTTATATTGTGCCAATGCATTTCGGAATACAACATATTCCTTCATCAGGGCAAGTCTAAAACATAACATTTAAATGCAATTGTGCCAACCATCCATTGGTTAATATCCATATAAAATAAATCCCATATTTAGAACAACGTAAGTATATAAACATCAACATGAACAGTCATCATCCAAATAGTTGAAAAAAAAAGGAAGGTAAACACATACCCGACAATGTAATGAGCAGGATCAGAAGGCAGGTCAAAAAATAAAAGAAACAAATCAGATCAGTACAAAGGTAAGTAAAGACGTCCTATAACAAAATGGAGAGAATTGGGTCCATTACCTGATGTAGGTGAGTAATGGCGAAATCTATGTTTCAGAGTCCAGGCTACTTCACTGTGTGCGGCGAGTAGGTACTGTAAATGGTAAAGTAAATATATATGAAGGACCTATCCAAAATGTAGCTAATCTCCTAAAGAGAGAACAAGCATGGATTGTAGCTTACCATATGTAGAGAACGGAGCGGAGAAGTTCTCTCTGCGTCTGCCGAAAGCAGACTGTCCTCGTTGCATCGGCGCGTTGCCGAGCAACCTGGTTTTATAAGACACGTGATTAAAGGCAGAATGTCCTCCTTGCATCGGCGCGTTGCCGAACAACCTAGTTGTGTAAGACACGTGATCACGGCTTCATGAAGAAGAGCACGAGCCGCGATCCGTGTCTGTGAACAGGTCAATGAGCTTGAACATGATAAAAATACCTAATTTGAGGACCTCCTGGGTTAGTAATGATAAAAGTCATCACCTAAAAATCAAAAAGGAATTGGTAGCCTGTCATCCATGGACATAGAAAAAATGGTAAGAGTGAATGAACTCAATTGGATAGCAGTAATGGCTGTTTCATGAACACCTCAGATGAGGCTATGTTGTTATGAACGTGCCTAAATTGGATGAATAGAGCCTAGGGAGCAATCCTATGGCTGTACCTTATATTGATAATATGTGCCTTAATGCCGCTAGTGGTGTCGTCCTGACAGACGGCACCTCGGGTCCTGGAGGAGAACTCCAGGATGCGCAGCATGCAGGACATTTTAAACATGGGAAACATCTCTTATTCATATACATTCGAGTAACCCTCAACATTCAGGTCATATGTGTACTGGTGTCAATCTAAACCAAACGATGCAAAATACAATAAAAGAAATACAATAAAAGAAAACAATTAGAGGAAACAATTAGAGAAAACAGTGAAAGTTGATCTCCTCATTTAATCCATTGGGTGCCAGACTGCCAAGTTTGTCAATCCAATATGTCTCTCTGCGATTCAAACGTTGGCATAAATCCTCATGAGGGCTATTCTTGGTTAGAACTTCCAAAATCACGAATTTTATTTGTGACACGTTATGTCCATTGGCCATCCAATGCCGTGCCACGGCTGAATTGGTGTTTGCATTACGAATACAGGATCGGTGTTCACCCCACCTCAACTTGGCTGTTCGGGTTGATTGTCTCACATAAAATTTCCCACAAGGGCATTTGATGCCATAGATGATATTACTGTTGTCACATGTGGCAAAAGTCTTTAGCATAGTCTTCTGCCCCGTCCTTGGATGATTAATGGAGTTCCCTTTTATAACAAAGTTACAGTTGACACACTGTAAACAAGGAAAAGTCCCAGTTCGCTGTGTCATAGGTTCCCTTGCTGTAGGTTTCGTCTGCACCAGCTCATCTCTTAGGTTCCTACTGCGTTGGTATGCAAATATTGGTTTTTCACTAAAAATATCCTGAACTCGGATGTAATTCTTGAAAATCTCCCAATGTTTCATAATAGTTTTCTTGATTTTGTTACTTTGCGTGGAGAACTTAGATACAAATACCGGTGACTTTAATTTTCTCTTATTTTTGGGATTCTGTTCTGATAATAGAGTCTCTCGTGATAAGGCATCAACTCTGTCAGATGCCAGATCGAGTTCATTCTGCTTGTATCCCTGGGCCAGAAATGTTTCTTTCATTTCCATCTGTTGCATTCTGTAGTCTTCAGGGTCACTCACTATTTTCTTGACCCTAAGTAATTGACTGTATGGTAGATTCTTCAGTAGGCTCGGCTGAGATTATTCCGATCAGCCTGAGATGTGAACCTTGGAAGGCATCATTTCTCCATTTTGCCAACCCCCAACTCATCAGAGCAGAAGTGAACCCCAAATGCAGCTTCATCTCTGCTCCCATTCCTCAGCTGCACTTTGTTAAAATTAAACACAGTCAACTCTAGTCTTTGAATACAAGACACATTAGAATTGCAGATACGCTGTTTCCTTACAGGGCATATTCTCAGTTATAAAGATCATATGAAGGAATCCAGTTCAGTACCGTATTCCTTGGGAAATAGATACTTCAACAGTTTTGGGACTATCACTTAGATGGAGCATAGATCTGATTTGGTTCTCGACCTTGTCCTTTTGCATTGTCACAGAGTGGCTGAAAGCAAATAAGTAATCTACATTATTGTATTCACATGTGAAATCCGGCCTCAAAATGATAGAAATCCAAAAGTTACTTCCACAATATGTACAATGTATTGTAATGATTCACTGCTGCAGTCTTGGGCCTAGCACATGGTCTCTATGGAGAGGCTTGCAACATGTTCCATTCCAACCACGTGGATCATGTTACGCTGCATCTTGACGTCGCTGCCCGGCAAACCAGAAAGTCAGCAGCCTATTTGTATGTCGGGAACCGAGTGAGCTATGCGTCACAATGGTTCTTTGTTGCAGGATGCTAGTTGTCTTCCTTTCTGCTTCCTTCCATGTACTTGCTCCCTCCTGCCTTTAGTCTTCATTGTTGCTCACTCTCCCTCATGCTCTTACATGCCTGCGGTCCGGGTCCAGTCCTCCATCTCTACCATGCTTCTCTCTGCTTGACTATCCTCTTTGGTTTCCTTTTTCTGGTTTTTGCTTCATCTGTGGACCTTTAAATTCCAAATCCCGCACTCTACAGTTCAGCTACCCACCGATTGACCAGCACATCAGAAAATCCTTCTGCCTTAACATCCTCTGGGTATTTTCCTTAAAATGGGTTTTCCCATTTTTTTGGCTCGGCCTCCCCTGGTTAGAGCCAAGATCCACTTCCCCCTGCTGGGTCGCGGTGGTGCCCAGCGGACTGGAAGCAGATCTCAAAACAGACACTTTTACAAAGAGCTAAGGTAAGACATGACCTTGACACGTATTGGACATGCACACATTTCATTGCACTTTTCAATGGCATCCTTTTAATCGCGACAGCAAGCAAGAGGCAGAACTCTCCAGAAATTACAATGCCAAGAGTGCCTTGTACTTTGTACTTTTTTGTATGCCTCATTTTTGCTACATTTTATTTTACGGGTTTTCCAAGCTCAATGATATAAATCCAGGCTTACATGTAGCACTGAGTAAGAGCAATGTTGCTGTGCTTGAACACTAACTCATTCAATACTTGTGATTCATTTTTCGTTCGATTCTGCAATTCCTCCCCTTCCAGTGTTTTAAACTGTGCGGGCTGAAGCATGTGATTGAGCTATTTGTCTTAATGCCTTTGTGTATCCAATGGAAAAACAGGTTCATTTCGTTCTTTCTTTATTCGAATGTCAATCACCATTCCTTAAAGATACAAAAAATAAAAATAAAACATGCATAGCATAGTAACCCCCGAAACAATTAAAACAGAGCCAAGGCATATAAAATTCCATACATAGAAATACAATAATACAATAAAACTAGATGACTAAGCCAGACTCCCAAAACAAATATCCTTCCACAAACCTTAAAGACATGAAAACAATTGGGTTTCTATCTTCCGTGCCGCGTGGGCAAAAAAAGCTGAGCAAAAAGTTACCTATGAACCACTTGTTGTTAATAACGCAAGTGCAGCAGGCGTGAAACGTCTGAACCCCCGGGTCTGTATGACTGGGGCCAGAAATGGTTTCCTCTCTGTGGCGTAAAGGGGGGAAGATAAAAGAAAATGTACGCGGTTACCTGCTCTCCACATTGACCACTCTAGTGTGCCCCTCATTCCACACCAGTTGGCCCTTACATGCGCCAATGGAGAATAGTATTCATTCCGTTAGACTTTCGGAGTATGAGCACTCATATATATTTTTTTAGTGGAAAACGAAAATCCAATGACTGGTTTAATTTGTCTTTGGGGTGGTAAGGTTTTCAGCCATGATTGTATTTACGTGGGACAAGGTATATTTCACTGTATGTGGCTCTAGCTGGTGGCAAAATAAATTCAAAATAAACAGTCAAGAAACTTCTGGGAGACTGCATTGAAGCGGACTTACCAAGGATCCTCTGATAACGGCTGCATTGATAGTCACAGATCTGGCAGCGGTAAAGAAAAAAAACGTATATTATTAGGGGTGTACAGAATAAGAATAAGTTTATATATTTTTATATTTGGATGAATTCTAAATAATTGGTGAAGTTGAATATTTCCTTGTATTACTTAGGTTTCAAACTGGATAAGTCTGGTTTATAAAATCAATAAAATTAAACTAATTAATAATTTCTCATATTGCTAATATTTCTCCCATTTTTATCAGCATAGCGTAGCATAGCATAGCGTAGCATAGCATAGCATAGCATAGCATAGCGTAGCACAGCATACCGTAGCATAGCATAGCACAGCGTAGCGTAGCATAGCATAGCATAGCATATATAACTGAAGCATTGATGACATGAAATGATAAATGAACAGCATGCAAGAGTTTAATGTCAAGTTGTTAACTGCTCATTTCTGAGGGCACCCCAGCTTTTACTATATAAGATAAAAAATAAATGTTTGTTGTCAGGTTCCGAGCTGCTAGAAGCTGGACATCATTGCTCCCAGAGACACAACATATGGATTTAAAATGACACCCAATTATTGATGAGGGGAAAATGATGTCTACCTTCATATTGAAGGGTCCAGCGTGCTTGACCCCACTTACACCTGACTATTTGTGTTTTTGAGGTTTAGAACAGATCACTCATTCTGCAACAATCCCGACTTACCTCACATTGTGCCGCGGTTACCACAGAAATGAGTCAGAGCAACACTATGATCCAGCGATGAGCAGCTTCCATTTCTGGATGTTAAAGTACATAGGAATATTGGGACATTTTCAATCTTGATGTTTTTGCAAAGTCATGGACAGAAAGACTGTTCTCATTATCTCCTGTTAATCTCTTAACCTAACGTTTTGAATTCCAATGTTTTTAGTATTCCAAATAATCAAGTGACCATAAATAGATGGAAACCGATGTAACTAACATACATATTGAAAGAATATATGTCATCACTGCGCCGCCCTTAACTGCGCTGACGAAAATGTCGATGCCAATTACAGCGTGGCGCAGTGTTCAGATAGATCACTTTTCCCCCGCAATACCCCAACCCCCACCCCACTTTCCTTTACCCCGGCACACTTGTGCGCGCCGCTGACTCTCTTGTACCCCTGCAGTGTCAGTTCCTCCCACTTAAGTGGGGCAATAATGATGCCTCAGGGTCCTTTTAAAAAACAATATATTTTTCCTGTCCCCCACAACTCCCGCTCTACTTGGGCGCAGTAAAGAGAGCCGGCATTCTCTAAAATGCTGACAGCGCAGTAAAAGCGCAGTCGGCATTTTAGAGTCGCAGTATTGGTACGATTCCTATTGAAAAAGGCCAGACCAACATGAAGTGCAGGTGTACCGTTCTTTCATCGAAGTGAATTACTTTGTTGTAATATTCACTTCGAGGCCTTTACTGAGAAATACTTGATATATTTATATTTGGAGTAGGAAGTGTCAGGGTGGGGTGGGGAAGGTAGCAGGGTGGATGGGTAGGTGTGGTATAGGATGGGGACCCCCTTTTATAAAAATTAAAAACAAGAATTCTAAGTAAATGCATCGAAAGTGAATTACCGTGAAGAAATTCACTTTGGTGAAACAGAGTAGAACATGTGTGCACCCAGCTAAACCTAGACAGCTTTCAAAACAAAAGGGGCATGCCTGCACCACACCAGGGACAATGAGTCCAATAAGGGGATATCATTTCATGATGATTGTATCATGGGTTCCAACAAGATCAGACACAGCATCAAAAACGACTTCTCACATGGCACTGAAAGCCTCCCTCATGGTCTAACCTGCCACCAGAGTGCCTCAATCGAGTAACACTGCCCTAGTAACAGAGTCAAGCTCCAGCTGGAAGTGCCGCAGAGGATCACCCTTCTCACTCCTATTAATCACGCTCTGGAACTCAATCCAGAAGAGTCTGGGCTCACAGGAAAACTACCCAGCCTTCAGAAAATCCATCAAAACATGTATATTCAATGGGCAACCAATGCCACACTAGCACGGCGCCCCTAAAGAGTCTGCCCACTCTAACCCCCCAGACCATTCTCACGCAGCAGCCATCACCCAATTCAGAGAGAATGTCCCACCGTACACAATATGATACACAGACATGCACCTCTGAAGCCAAGTGCCTGAGACTTTTTAAATCATAAAGAAAAATCACAAATATCAAAAGATCCTCCAGTGCAACAAAACAACCTGAAGAACAGAAGAGTAAATCTAGATTCGATTCGGTTCGTGTTGAGCACGCTACAAATGTCTCAATCAATCAATCAAATCAGGACAAAACAGAAAAGGACCCTCTCTGGTTACTCTCACCAACGCCTGAACACCCCAGATCAAAATCAGACTGAGGCTGAACTCAAGACATTACTTTTCGTGAAAGCAACTCTTACCCCATCCTCCCCCTCCCAATCAACCCTTTTGCTGCTAGTAAAAGGTCTCTTCAGCACTCATGCCATAGTCCCTTCGCTTGATTGACAGTGTCCCACTGAGACTCATGCTGATGCCTACTTCTCCTTAAAATACTGCAAGCCGGGATCACTGATTTTTAAGGACACACTTGAGACGTATTCAAATACTCCTACGCTTCTCCAGGCCTCCCGCCTCTCAGCAGCTAGGTTCAAACGTCGTTGCAGCCCCTGGGCTTTGCTGAATGTGCTAACTGCCCTAATCCCTTCCCTTTCCAATGGCCCCCCTTCCCACTTCCTCCCGGTAGCTACTCCCTCTGTGTTTACCAGAGACACGTATCCACTACCTTTCCCCAACCCATCTTTTCTCTGATCCCTCTCGTTGATCCCTGCCCTTGCCTCCCTCCTCTTGCATTTCCCCATCACCCATCAACCTCAGAGTGCTATGAAGCAACTATGCGTCTGTATGTTTGGTGCTGTACAAAACACCAAAAATAAATAATAAACTCAAATGATGTAGTATGCATTAAAACCCCTTTGACTGAAGCCTTCTAACTGACTGCCCTCTCCATCTCTTCCACCTTTGCACATGGCCGCGACCTCTTTACAAAACACCACATTAACGTTCATGGAGCAGTGCCACTCCTCACATCTCTAGCTCAATCACACTCCCGTCCCCAACACCATTGGCTAGCCTGGTCTCACAACGCCGACTTTCTATTGATTGAACTTGGGCTCTCCCCTCTCGATATAGCATACACCCAAGGGTCACGACCACTTTGATTCACACTGGCACCCAGGCCACTCTGGCACTCTATGGAGAATAGGATAATGCTGACAACTTGCGCTCAAAACTTTGCATTTTGGAGCGCTCTAACGTGGACGGTGTGTGTGGGGTCGATCCCGATTTTTGAAATAACTGTTATCAGGTATTGGGACCTACAACAGTACAACAAATGGGAACTTATCCTCCAAAGGCAGTAGGAACAGAACTAGATTTTTGATATGGAATCACTGTCAGAACACAAGCAAGTAATCACCAAGAGGATCACTCATATGTAAATTCATGAAGCTATCACAAATGGAATTATTAAGATGAATTCTCATATGTCAATTTACAAGCACGAGCTAAAATGGGGATACCAACTTAAAGAAGAATTTGCCTTGAGGACGACCGAGGGTCGAAACACGTGCGGCTGTGATTGATACCATTATTAAATAGCTTACAGAAACTGTATAATTCTGTCTCTTCTATTGGTATACACACAAGGGTAATGAATGCAAAGTGTTGAAGCGCAAGTTGTCAGCATTAGCCTATTCTCCACATTAATCTGATCAGGAAGATTTGGTGTTCTCTTCCTAATGCTGATACTGTTGCATATGACGCAATTTAGAGACTAGGCTCATTGCGCACCCGACCAAGGTTATACCCCCACGTTTCGTCACTCTGGCTCACATGCATCGACGACTCCGTATTCACATCTGCCTGAGCGTCTATACTTTGCATGGCCACACACTACGAATCCGACAAAATGGCAAAGATGCGCTGTATAAAAGCACTTTACATCACATTACCATGCAGGCAAAGGTATGCAGAAACTTAAAAAACCTAATCATGGGCAGATAACAGATTAAGAGATATACCGAATCCGCGATTCCGATACACCCTTTCCTAGGAGCACTATACTAGCAAGACATTGAAATGGTTTACAGACAATCCTGATGTGGCACCTGCAACCAGAACCCTTTAAAAAGGGAGGCATTCTGGTTATCAAAAGTGGACTTTTTGAGGGGCGGTGGGCCCCAAAATGGAAGTGGCCTGAGCAGATTTGTTATAACTACTTTCTTCTCTCTAGACTTAATGTTGTGCCTCTATATCTATAACTAATCCATTGAGTATCTTACTGCCAATCTCCGTCAGTTCAATGTGGACAGTAATTGTGAATATTTGGAGATACTCTCAGCCACTACTCTGTGGTTCTCTGCCTGATCTCCAAACCAATATAGCAGCATTTGTATCAAGTTCGATATCCGCAAACTGGACATTTGTGGCCAAGTGCACTACAGCAAAGCTGCAGAGCTGGTGTCTACACTTACCAGTGCCTCCCTGAGGCAGTCACCAAAGCATGAAAGATCTGATCACCCCAAGGATCTTGAAGACTCTATTGTGTGATGTCCACATGCTATACCACGGAAGAGGGACATTCATACATCAAGATACTTGCGACCAAATCAACAGTGTCTTGGCTATGAACTAGCAACCTGCGCCGTGCTGTGCATTCACTGAGAGCCTAGTGACCAGCAAGAATGGTTCTCGCTACACACAACCTCTATTATGCAGGTGTCTGTTGGTTCTCTCTGTCTTTATCGTTACCTGCTCCAGTGCATTTGGATCCCAAAATTCCAAAGTAAATAATAGCAATAATTATAATAATAATCTTGCATTTGTGGTTTCCTGCAAACACTGCGGGTATGGTCGTAGCATCATGACATTACCACATGTCTGACATCACATGCACACCACTGGGTGTCAGGTTATATGTTCTCTTTGATGCGCAGGCCCCAGATGCCCATTTAACCCCCTCCCCACGAGTCCCAAAGACAGGCTTTGCAGTCCAAGATCAAGGCTGACTCGATGGTTCCCTCCAGGCACTTCACCAAATACTGGGCGCTTCACTGCACGACACGCGTGTGTCATGCGCGAGTTTATGATTGCCCAATGCTCTTGCAGAGCACAATGAGTTGTCTGCCCCTCGTTGATTTAACCTGGGATCACTTGACTCTGTGGACTGCACGCGCTTTACGCCTCCGTCATGTGCGTGCCGACATTCATTCACAATTTCAGCCAGCTTTTAATGTGATTCATGTTATTTAAAAATAAATACACCACTGGCTGTGTCTGCATGGTGACAACATAAATACATATCAATTGTCCATGCTCAGAGTGATACCAGTCTTCAACAAACAACCTGTCCAGGGCCCCACACCTATCCACCTGATTGGAACATCCATTGGGAAGGTCCATCTGACCTGCACGCTTTGGTTCCCTCTGCCCATTTGTCTAGAGTATCCGCCCTTGCCGTGAGGTCATCTTAATGTGGTGCACATGCAAGCCTTGACTGGGGCAACTCTATAATGCGGGTCAAATGCAGAGGCGTAGGCAGGGTAGGGCCTGAGGGGCAAGGCCCACCCAATATCTGTAAATGCCCACTCAGCAGGCTGGGAAGGCAAAAGGGGCACTTGCCCAGGGCCCCCACCTTGGAGGGGGCCCCCACAAGGCTGCCTGCTCTAAAGTAAGATTGCATTGTTCACCAGACTTAAATAGCACACGCCAGGAGATTTTATGGCATGCTGCTGATGCGCTAAACCTATTGCCTGTCGGTTTTGACAAGTACATTCTGCCTTGATCAATTCATCATGTATTGCTTTCTGTCTTTACTGTGGTATACATAGTGGTGTGTTCCGTACGGCACAACTTCTGTAGCATTCTCCTCCTCGTGGGAATTATGTTGATCATGTGCAATAGCCAAAGTTGAAATCCATATCGATTCATTGAGTGCCGCAATGGTTCAGACGTTAGCTCAGTGTGTTAAGCACTCATTGCAGAGATGTGTGTTCATATGAAAGATTAGAAGAGCACATTCCAGCAAGGCTGGCTGAACCTTTCCTATGTCTGAAGTTTATAAACCTACCTGCATATGTACTTGGTTTTGCAGCATAAGAAGTGCTATTATCAGCAATGTTCCTGCACCAGCATAAAAACTAACATGCCATTCATATGGTGAAGTTCTAGAAATTGGTTTGTTCAGATGGGGCATTCTAAAACCTAGGCAATCCCCTCCAAACGTGAGCATAAACTATTAGTCCAAGAGGTGAATAATAGACTGTGGAACCAAAGTGTTCATGCTGGTATCCTGGCTTTGCCAGCAGATGATACAGTGATTCTGGTCAAATCATACATCTCTTGCATTACTGTGCTGTCTTCTGTGAGGTTTGCCTTCTTGCATGCTGGTGGCATTGTTTAGCTCATTACTTGATCTTTCTTCTTATGTAGGCCATTTGAGTGGAAAGGGTGGTAGACAGGAGAGAGCGGACCAGATGTTGTAGGCATTGGGCAAGCATATTTTAAGGTCTGCTCATTTGACACAAAAACATTTTGCTTTTTGTATAAAAGTCAAAGGTTTTTTTGCACGTTTATGAATGACAATTTCACAAGCCATTGTTTTGGAAGTATTTCAAGCTTAAAGGTACAAAAGACATACCCAGATTAAATCTGTTAAATCACATTGATTGGTAAATCATTCCCTTTTTGTGTAACACCCTTCTGTAATATCTTGGTTTTAAAATTGGTCAGGTCTGGAAATGTGATTTGTGTACTTTGCAAGTCAGTGGTAAGAGCTGGAAAAGAAAGTGTTCAAACGCAGAAATTGCAGAGTTGGCACAAATCCCTGCTTCACCCCTTAAGCGATGTTTGATCCTGGGCATCTCATTTGATCTTGTATTGCCTAACCTCTCAGAATTGCCAGTCCCTAAACCTTTAAAAATTGTCAGCCCTTTAGAGTGATTTCCTTCTCAGGGTATGATCTTCATAAAAGCCTCACTCATGGTTTCACTGGCTATAGGGTTGCTTCCACTATAATAGTGAGCATTAATACACTGCACACCACAGGCACTTGTTCCCTTGATCTCTAATGACAACACTATTTGAAAACCATGTCCCACTTCTAATCTCAGTCTGTCTGGATAGAGGCACCTTCCTGGTAACTTCTAATCTGCCTCCACTATCCATGCTACGATATGTGTAGCTTTCTCCTTCCTTACGATTGGTCTCATGTATCCATGCTTGAACACTTTTGCATTCTCTGAGGCAGCTAATGTGTGCTCTCTGCCTATTCTGGGTTACATGTACCTTTTACATACAGTCCTGCATTAATACTACAGGCTGCATACCTTCCAGGATGATATTGTTAAAACGTACCCTGTTTCTATACTAGAAGAGAAGTAATCTCTTTGTAGACTGCTAATGTTGGTCTTCAAATGATACTTGTTTATCATTCTGATTAGAGCAAGAATGAAGAGGATAAGGGGATTTAAAGGGACTAAACATGCTTATTTTTAATGCTGCAAGGTGGCATATCTACCTATGGGTTCTGCTCATGGTGGGGGAGACAGAGGGGAGGTACCACCAGATATTCTTGATCACTTAATTTCTTTTGTTTGGTGGAGGGGGCCCCAAAGATGTCCATGCCCAGGGACCCAAAAATGCTTAAGATGGCCCTGTGAGCAGCGCTGTGTGGGCACTTACAGATATTTTTGTCAGTGCAGTGGGCCCGACTACATTAGCATCAGGCGCCATTTGCTAGACAATTCTGGCTACGCCTCTGGTCAAATGGCACCCAAGCTGCTATGCCTAATGTCGGAGTTCCACTGGCAGAAAACCACCGCACAGGAAGGAAGTCTGTGAGCGCCATGATGGCTTATGAAATTTACCAGCCACTCAGAGTCACCCAAATAAACAGTACAAACAATGACAGGGGGAGAGAAAAAGAGCTATACTGTAGAGAGAGTCGTGCAGTATAAACCACAGACCAACACTCTCCAGTAATCGAACGTAATAAAGGCAGAATGTACGGTAGCAATTACGCTGCCTCTGATTGGAATGTTGCGTCGCTATCCTGTTCCTTCAGGCAGGCGCAAACACTGACTCTTGGAGGACTTGTGTGAAGGGAAATCGTTTTATGATAGAGTACGTTAGAATATTTGCTCCCATCCTGACATGACGGAACATTCTAGCAAAGACCCAAAGAAAGTGAGAGAAAGAGGGAGAGACGATGCAATTACCATTGTCAGGGAGTGTGCTGTATGCCGTGTACGGTAACATAAGGTAACTAACGAACCTCAGTTGTACACAGAAATACATTGCATTACTTTAAGGGCCTGGTTACAGGTTAACAATTACTGGGTGTCTTACAGCTTTGGCAAATTATGAGTTTCATTTTTTAAACTCATTTTACTGACTGGTTTTGTGTGGTGGATTTTAATGCCACACAAAATCAGTACCTCATGAGGTAATTACCAGGTGCAGTATTATTGCATGTGGTAATTACAGGCCGCCCATGGAGTCCTATTGGACTCCCAAAAGGGGAATAATGGCCTGGTGCATATGACTCGTAATCATATGGACCCACCGGGCCACTCGATAATTACAGCCTGTTGTAACTGTAAATGTGTTGAGAGGCATTAGCAGGTGTAATACCGCCATACTCCAACTCAGGGCCTCAGTGAGAGAAGAAAGATAGAGAGAGAGAGAAAGAGAGAGCGAGTGAGTGAGAGAGAAAGAGAAACATACTAGAGAGAGTGACATAGATAGAGAGAGCGAGTGATAGAGAGAGAGAGATAGTGAGAGCGAGAGATAGAGAGAGGGAGAGAGAGAGACATGCGCAGTGTAAACTGCAGTAACACACCCTTCAGTAACAGAACACCAGATGGGCAGTACAATACTTATTCATTTGAATACGAAACACCTTGTACATCCACGCCACCTTAGCAGGGTTGGCAGGGGGCTTTTTGAGGCATTTTGGCATCAAGGCCCATTTGCTCATTAGGGGAAGTGGTCTTTCAAGGTCTGTCCGCTCAATGTGGAGTTTACGTGGCAGGGCACAAGTCTTGTAAAGGGTCTTTGGTTCCACGG
Source organism: Ambystoma mexicanum (assembly GCF_040938575.1). Lineage (NCBI taxonomy): Eukaryota > Metazoa > Chordata > Amphibia > Caudata > Ambystomatidae > Ambystoma > Ambystoma mexicanum. Next base: position 1,310,096,541 of record NC_090935.1, read on the forward strand.
TCAGGCAGGATTCCACTTCCAAGAGTAACAGTGACGCATTGGAATATTGCCTAGACTGTGTTACACACTCTGGCCTTTACCCGTGCCACAGAGACAGGTGTGTGCTAACTGTGACGTCGCCCACAGATGGGCAAAGACGAAAGTGAGGTGCGATCAGATGGGGGTTTTGAAGGTAGCAATGCCTATGCAGTACTCCTTATTTTTCTTTGTTTTGAAAGGGCAAATGCAGACAGGGGTTATCTGTTCTTAAAGTATGTGTTCGGCCCAATGCTAAAGAGAGAAGGGGCGGCATTGCATTTCTATGTGGCCTTCTCGCCTGAAAAAGGACAGGCATGCCCCCGGTATTAGCATGCAGCTGGCATGGAACCTCAGCAATTTTTCTTATTTAAATGTTCACACAGGGATTGCATTTTTTTAAGATTCAAAACAATGCTAGATTTGGCTTGCAGTTTCCATGTGCAGGGAGGTCATGGAACATCACTGTTGCTATGCTTACGGTATGTGAGATAGGATAGGCTGCCACGCCCTTTCTGCTGGTCAGTGTAGGACAGCTGTGGGCATAGCTTTATGTTTGGCATATTCCAGCTCCCACAACGTATCCCCATGACCAGGACTTGGTGTGCAGGTCCTCTACTGGATGTACAGACTGTATCGTAGTGATGCAGGTTGAGGTCTGCGACCAGCATCTGGCCCGATGTTTGGGCCACTACTTCCATGACCCCTCACCATTGATCATATTTATCTCGAGATGATTAGAGCTGGGGTCATAAAACAGCTGGAGAGCCAAAGTTAGCAGATCCATGATGAGTGTGGTGGCAAAACAAACTCTCCCTATTAGTAGGGTAGTTTCTGGATGAGTTTGGTGTGCTGCTCCATTCTGTGAATGCTGTGACTTGATGACCCCAAGTAACAGCACATTGCGCTATGCGGCGAGCAGACATCTGCCACCATACTAATCTTGTTACTGTGACCTAGCAGCTGCTTTTTAACCAAGAGCCCAGCTCATTGTAATCACTGACTAGGTTGTTTTCAACTTTTAGTGTTGGATTGTTCATCTCAATATTTTATTTATTTATTTGAATTCTTGATAGTGCGCCAAATCGCCCGCAGGCCTCACGGCACACACAAAACAAAACAAGACAGTCAGATACAGTCAAAGAATAAAGACCTGTTCAGAAATAAAATGCTGGAGCCTACGTCGCCCAATTTGTTACGTACATGGAAATGTCTTGGCTGCCTCCCACCCCACAACTACATCTTTGGCCTCAGGCTCTGGTTGGGATAGAGGCCAAATGCACATTAGGGACTTGACTTGCAATTGCAGCAACCTCAATGACTTCTGGGAGCATGGGTGGGGCAATGGGAGTGAAGTTAATGATTGGTTTCATGGGACACCAAAGTGTATGTGCCAGTCTGATAGCAGCCAGTGCCAGAGGGCAGGGGCAAAGTCTTGTTGACTAGCCCACAACAACCCTCTAAATAGGGTCCCGTTAACAGGGCCATTGCTAAGTGGATGGCACATGAGCGGCTTAAAGTCAGATGTGAAAGTGCTGCTCTGCAGTACAAGGGGTAAGAGGCGGGGAGGCGAGAGAATGCAAGTGGGGGGCATGGGGTGGAGTGGGATAACAGGCACGGGCCAAGCCCCAAAAATTCAAGTGGGGGGACTCACCGACAGGAGCAATGGGATGTGGTGTCGCCAGAAATTAGCATATCAATGTGAAATATGCACATTTCTTTAAATTGTCTTTGCATAAACTCCCAAATCGCACAGGACGAATGGCATTTGCCTTTCATAAAATCAACACACACAAAACCAAGAGAGGACGTTTTCTTCTTATAGTGTTTTTGAAAACGTTAAAAGGTGTGCATGTTTTAAACTCCAAGAACCAATCCAAATGTTTTCCATGGAACTTGCACTCCCGAAATGGGACATTTCTTCTTTAGTTGTTTGTTATTTTTCGTCAGGTTATATAGTGCAGTGGTAAAGTGTCCGGCCTCAACACCTGACGACTGACGAGCAATCCCTGAGATTGGCTTTAATTCATAAATTCAAAGAGGACATTCAATGTTTTGCATTTTAGCTGGGGGGGGGGGCTGAGTCCACCCTCTGAAAAGAGTGGGTGACTCTAGCCACCCGCGTGTACCCTCGACTTGAGCCCTGATAACAGGCAACAAGAGGCAAAAAAAATGTATTGGCCTCCTCACCCATTCTGTAAGTAAGCATAATGAACAAGAACAGTGGTGAATGTGTTGCCCGACAGAGGGTCATGGGAGGTCACCCTATAGGGTACCATAACATGGAGAAATGGCAAGCTCATTTACCTTCATCATTGCGTCACTGTTTGTGAAAAGACAGGCGTGTTTGTCTCCAGTGGCAAGGAGCAGAGTTTAAATCCCACCTTTGCCAACGACCTTTGGAAATTGCCACTTTTTAAAAATTTATTTTTCTGCTTTTGTTTTGATGTCTTCAAGCAATTACAATACCAAAACCAATTCCATGCATATTCATTCTAGTTATATTTATAATCAAAACGTTCCCCACGGTTTGATATGATATGATATTTATAACGCGCTTAATACCCAGAGGTTTCCAAGTACGGACCCGGAGATCGAACCTGTGTTGCTCCGTGTCGTCTTACTTCCAAGGAGAGCACATTACTGCTGCGCTATCCTCCCAGGACCACCTTTCTTCCTTTCATAACTATCTTGTAGTAGCTTTGAATTCTGACTTCATGGTAGTGTAGTGGCCTGTGTTGGTGGCTGTGTGAGCAGGTTGCTCAAGTCATAGGGAGTTTCTTAACCTCTCGCAAAGTGCTTGACACCTTCTCACATGAGATCCTGTTGCTGCACGTTGTCAATGGCTGTCGGGGGGAGGAGCATGATAGGAAAGCAATTTGAGCAGAGCACGGCTTTTGAGTAAGGTACTGTAGTGTAGTGGCCGTTCCAGAAGTGCTCTGCAGTGTAGACGATTTCTGTTTGTGTCATATGTTCATACAAGTATGTCCCGTGCTCTCACTATTGACTGCACACATTCGTTAGCACTTATGTTCAGTTCTGCACTCAAAAATGGAGTTTATAGACTAGCGGGTAAAACCACAACTACCTGCTCAATAAATGTTGCAGGTGTAAAGTGTACACATTGGTGATTCACTAAAAATAGCAACGGTAGTCATATCAAATCCTTGGACCCAATTGATTTGGGGTTACCCAATAGATAGGCATGCACCCAACTGATGAGGTCCACAACAGGTTCAAACTCTGGTCGCCAGTCTATCACAGGTACACCGTGTAGGCTTTCAACCCTTTGGCCACCGCTGCCTCAGAGAGAAATGGGAGTCTGAGTGTCTAAGTGCTTGAAAGTACATCTATGTCACACTCACCTCCCAATATCTGTGCGTCTTTGGTACGAGCCCGCAAGGGCCAGCGTGTGACGGAGCGGGTGCAGTGGTGGCAAGGAACCATGCAGTGGTGAAATGGTGACCAGTGTCTTGAAAAGGCTGTCTCTGACCAGTATTAAAGATAAATTGGGGCCAAACCGGTGTTGAGATCTGTCGATGGTGCAGCTGATTTGGCTGTACAAAAAGTGACTCCAGGTCCCACACAGGTACTGTACCTCACTCTTCCCAATCCTTTGATTTCTGTTTCTGCTATCCTCTCCTGATCTCCAAATGCTTGCAAGTTCTCCAGGCAACCTATGTACGAGCCTCTACTTATTTTTAATATCGTTCCCTCTCTGGCTACCACACCTGTCACCAGATGCCCATCAAAGATAGCCAGGTGATACTGAATCACATGTCTGGAAATATCACTTATATCATTTGGCCCATTGTGAATGATGAGGCTACCTGTGTTCGTCCAGTGTGACTAATGAAGCTAACTGGGTTTTTTATTTTACTCAAGTGCTTCGAGTGTCTGTGGACCATGTCATTTTCAGACAGTCTCTCCTTATATGGAGGAAGAGGCTTGATAGAGAGGCTATTTTAGAAGCTATCAGACATTCTAAGAACTTCGGGACCGGACATGCTAGCCCTGGTTACCATTAACGATCATTTGGAATGCTGGGCTAATATTTTGTGCCCCGTGTTTTCTGAAATAATTGAGAAGGATTACGCTCCTGTATCTTGTCAAACAGCCAATATTATCTCCGTTTTTAAAAAAGGAGAAAGGCCAATCCCGCGAAGTATCATCCGATAGCTATATTCGATGCACCAGTAAAATCTTTGCTGTTTGCTTTTACAACAAATTGGGTTAAGACTTTGAGGCATGTTTCTAAATATCAAATCGGCTTTCAGAGAAATATGGGCAATACATTAAATGGGTTTATTATGTCTTTAATTCTTGCTAACAGCCGCACTAATTATGGGAAGACTGTCTATGTTGCCAGTATGGATTTGACAAAAGACACTGTGATTAGCGAGATGCTATGGGCTTAACCTAAATCCCGAGATCTCCTTGAGGGGGTGCTGAGGCGTATTATATTACTCCTCTATGATACTAAAATACAGATCAGGCTCCCGAAGGGAGGCGCCCTGTCTAGACCCATCGGCACGCTAATATGACTTTGGAAGGGTTACATTTGTTCTCCGGTCCTTTTTAATTTAAACCTTTCATATATTAGTGAGGTATGGGCCAATGTAAATTGCTTCCCAGTTAAAATGGGGATGTGTTGCTTACACTGGATGCCCTTTACCAACGACTTAGGGCCTGATTCTCAGATGTGTTTTATAATGGCAGAATCCCATTGGAAAACGCTCTATGAATCAGAGTCCTAATGTTGTTTGACCTAACCTCCCTGGGGCTTCAAAGGAAGCTGGGTGCTTTCTCTGCGTGTGCTGAGAGAAGCAACGTGACAGTAAATCTCCTTAAATCTAAAGTCATAGTTTTGTCTAAACGTAGGAGTCCAAATGTCATGTGTTGGTCTGTGATTGGCTCAAGATTAGAACGAGTAGCCAGTCTCACCTACTTGAGTTTGGAAGTAACTCATTCTCCTTGAATTTAAATTAAGACGTGTTAAAAGTTAAAGGTAAATCCTATTACATTCAATTGAAATACATATACTATAGGTTTTGTAGGTGTTCACTAATTCAGTCTATTCATTTTCATAAAATGAAAGTTATCCTTGCCTTGACCTATGGCCTTGATATTGTTTTGGGAGATAAGAGAGGTTTTTGAACACCTTGGAAGGCAAGGTATGGAAGTCTACTCTACGCTTCCTTATTATCTACCTAATTGTCTCCTATTCCATGAATGATGTCCTACTTCCTTAGGAACTGTAGTTCGTTGGAAGCAATTGTGTATTTTTGGGAACATTCTAGCCTCCTCCCCCACTCATAACCCCTTGTTTGAGGATGTATATATTTGTTTAAAGGAAAGGTCGAGCCCAGCTTTGTATAAGTTTGCAGAAGTAAGGTGCATACTTTGGAAGAACTGGGATATGATAATGAGGCTTTAGTGACGAATACAATGGGCCTCATTGCAAGCATGGCGGTAAGGCAACAACGGCGCTGGTATTGCTACCGGCACCGTTGCTACCATACCGTCATACTACGAGTTCTGCCCTTGCAGCCACCAGGTCTGACCTGGTGGCCGTACCGGCACCCGCGAACAGAACATGATGGTAGCACCAGTACTGTTATCAATGGTACTGGTGCTACCACCCTCCCCATTCCCAATGAGCCCTATGGGGCTCAAATGGGGATGTACCGGGCCCGGCACCCATGAAAGGGAAATTACCGGGTCCGACTGGGCCGGAATAGTCCGGTAATTGCCCATTTGCGGGTGCTGGACCCAGATATGAGTTTGGAGGTAGCCTTGCCGGTTTTACCAGCAAGGCTACCTCCAACCTCGTAATGAGGCCCAATTACTATTAAACCAAATGATATGAAAGAGACTGGTGTCATACCAAGGAAATGCTCTCCAACTTGACACTGTATAACGCATTAACCCTTTAACACTGGCATAAGGATCTTTATCGTATATTTGTTAGTACATTCCCAGCACCCCAGTCTAGACTTGAGTACATGAGATTTCGTTGTAATATTGTCCCTACTTTGGAAGTGATAGGACCTAGATTTGGTTTGGGCAGATCAGAGAGCAATTGTAGACTCTGTATTTACCCTAGACTCTGTATTTACCGAGAACGCATGAAATAATTTTTCTAAATATCTGTATGGGGTGTCAGAGGTCGCACTAGAAGCCCTGTGGACACACACACCATTAATATTACCCCTACTTCGTTTTCTATCTAAATTGTATGGCACTTTGGCAAGTGACCATAATACAGGGGAAACTAGTAGAGGACAACAATTAATTTATCAGTTTTCGTTGAATTGAATGAATTGGAAATTGTCGGTCTGATTTTTATGAGATGTGTGTGATGTGGGAATACTTTTATTGTAATCTTCGAGTTATTTATTTGAATTGATGTAATATGATTTCATGTTTTTATATTCACTTATTTTCAGGTAAGAGATTGTTTCCATTCTCTCTACCCTCAAACTCTTTTCCCTCAACTTTCCTCGTGCCTTTTGACACTGTCGCCTTATGCTTGTTCAATCCCCCTCCCTCAATTTCATCTTTTTCCTTTGAGCCTTGCAACTCTCCATCTGCCCCTCTAGCTCAGCCTTCGTAGTTGGTCTGCCAGAGGTTGGTAGTGGCAACCCAAGGCTACTACAGCGTGGAAGAGCCCTGCCAGTGGGTCACACATAACAACCGGCATGAACAGGTAGAAGCAGAACAGTAACATCAACTTCTGTTGCACAGAATCTCCTACTTCTCAGCAAGAGGAGGAACATTTTCATCTGAATCCCAGAGTTTTGACACACTCCCTCAGAGGTCCAGAGGAGCGCATTATAATAATTACTGACATTTTTATTTTCTATTTAAATGCAACAAAACATGAAATGTCAGTGAAATTATATAACCAATATACACAATTATAAAACATCATTATAATAATTATAATAGTTTTTTAACACCCGGGATTCGAACCTCTGTTGTCGCTGATGACGAGAAAGACCAGAAGCAAATGGAGGAGGCAGCATTTTAACCGCTGCAGGGTCATGTCCCCTACAACCGGTACCCTCCCCCTGGAAAAGGGGAGGGCAGGGGGCGGAACAGCGCCAAGGCGCCAAAACAACCCAAAAGCCTGCGAAGGGCTAAACAAAGGAAGTGGGCAGGGCGAGCCGCCTCATAAGCAGCAGGGTCCGACTGCAGAAACATCTCGCTCCTGCAGTGGGACCCTGCTGACTCGCCGTGGCAGAAGGATTTCGTTTTGAACGCGTTGGAAGGAGGAGTTCGTTTTCCGGGCCGAACGCGTCGCAGCGGAGCAGTGGAAGCGGGGCAGGAGCCCAGGATCGAGGAGGCCAGCGGGACCGGACATGGCTCAGCTCTACGGTGAAGGCGGGGTAGGAGCCCAGGAGTGAGGAGACCAGCGTGAGCGGACCCGACTCAGCTGTGCGTTGAAGGCGGGGCAGGAGCCCAGGATCGAGGAGACCAGCGGGAGCGGACCCGGCTCAGCTGCGCTGTGAAGGTGGGGCAGGAGCCCAGGATCGAGGAGGCCAGCGGGAGCGGACCCTGTGCAGCTGTGCAGTGAAGGCGAGGAGGGGGCGTCGGCGAGGAAGGAGCGGAAGGTACGTCTGAGGCCGCAGCCCCGTACTAAGGTCCTGGACTGCCCGAGCGGGCATCCGCAGGCGGGCCGCGGTGGGATCCCTCACCTCAGGGCCGGCACACTCATCATTTGCCGCGGCGCCGCACGAAAGAGGCGGGCGGAACAAGCGGACAACCACAAGCGGTTTTTAGCTTGGCTTGAGCCGCAGGCACCGGCAGTACACGTGCTTAGAACTGCAGCCACATCGGAAGGACTCGGACGCCCAAAGCGGGCTGCCAGGGGGCGGGCCGCACGGACGTGCCCCGCAGTTGCTTGCTGCACATCAGGCCACTACAAAGCAGCGGAGGGGGGGAGCGAGCAGCCAGGCAGGCGCCGGCAGATCGCCCAGAGCGGTCTTGACGCCTGGGGCCAGACCCACCTGCCGGGAGCAGCGGGCCAGTCACAAAGGCCTAAAAAACACACGGAAAAGCCTGTGGCAAGCAGGCGACCGCCAAGGGGCTAGGATAGGATGGTGAGCCATGGGGAACAGCAACAGGCTTCCCAAGTGGGAAAGAAAGCGGTCAGTTGGCCCAGCAGTAGATCCACACACAATGGATCTGGCAGCCTTTTTGGAGATGGCCAGAGTGGCGGCAGCAACACATGGGCCGGATTGAATGACAATGGTGGCCCAACCGGGCCAGGAAGGGCTCAGACACAGCCAGGTGGTAGAGAACTCACCACTCATGTTTCAGTACAGTGCCAGTGAAGCAACGGTGGTAGAGGTGGAAATTCACAGTGTGGAGGAGGACGAGGAAGAAGAGGTCCAGGTGAAGAAAAGAAAGAGGACAATGACAGCAAAGGCTAAAGCAAACAAGGAACAGGCTAGCAGCACCAAGAGGCCTCGACAGAAGGGGACGGCGTAGGAGGATGTGGCCTTAACGGCTCCTATACCTGCTGAGGCTCCAAGGAACCGTGTGAGCCCACCCAGCACTCCTGCGACCAGAACGGTGGACGTAGCTGGGGAAGGAACCACATCCCTGGAGATGGTGAAAGGTATGGTGATGGAATGCATGCAAGCATGGGGAAAAAATGGGCAAATGCCAAATGTAATTTCTAATGCCAGTATGATGGAAGGGATGGTGAATAGTGTGGGAGCAGTGACTCAGCATTGGACAGCCCAGGGCTTTTGGGGGCCAGTGGGCGGAAATGGGGGTCAGGTATGGTCCCAAGTAGGGGGAATAAGTCAGTTGCCATAGAAGAGTGGGATCCCACCCGGGGGTTTTCAATCAGTCGGTCTGCCTAGCGTGGTCCTCCTGGGGGGGGCAGTCAGCAATCGCAGATGGCCGCCACAGCGGGGGCGCCAGGGGGACAGGAGTGGTGGAGTCAAGGGCCGGGGGCACCTAGCACCACGGGGATGGCTCAACCACCGGTACCAGTGGCCCCAGAGTGGATGGGGACTGGGGCCGGGGGCGGTCTTGTCAGGGGTTCAGAGCACAGGGCAGCTTCCAGCAGCAGGCCCGACCAGCTTTGGATCAGGGGGAGTTTGGGGTCAGGCAACTCAGTATGGTAGACCAATGCCAGGGTTTGCTCCAATGCGGGCAACAGTGAATTCTTTGGTATGGCATATTCCATGGGCGGACAAAGAGAGGTTGTGGAGGAAAGGATTTATTGACATCTTCGACTTACTAGGGATTGTGCCCATGGGGGAGGGGGGGGCTGAAGGAGCTGTCCGAGAAGGAGAAGGAAAAGAGGGACAGGGAGAGCACCAAGGTGGAGCACTCCATTAACAATTGGCTCAAGGCATTTAGGATGTACATGTGAGTGATGTTGGAAAGGTATCCACAGGATGCGCTAGCAATGATAGCTTATGAGCAGTATGTGCATGACTTGTATCAGAAATATGGCGGCGAGGGGTGGCTGGAGTATGACCGGGGTTTCAGGCTAAAGATGCAAATATGGCCAGCAATGTTGTGGGACGAGTTGGATGTCGGGGGATACATCGACAAAGTCGTGCCCTCCAGGGAGCCAGAGGACAGGCCACAAGGGGAGAAGTCCCGGGCAGGGAGGGGCAGAGGGGGGTACACACAGCGGGTGAGGGGGTCCTTTCGTGGGCCCTCCTCCTGGGTGTATCAGGCAGCAGCCCACCAGGGGGAGCAAGAGAACTGCTGGAGGTTTGCAGAGGGGTACTGTTCATATGGTAAAACATGCAGGTACAAGCATCAAAGGGGAGGCAGCGCCGGTCTCCGCAGAGCCACCCCAGACGAGGCCAAACACAAGGACAGTAGCAAACCAAAAGAGAAAGCAAACAGTGATTAAAGTACCGGCAAAGCAATGCAATGTGGGGGAAACTGTAAATGACAAATTTGTGATTAAAGGGAACTTACCCATGCCGGTTAACCTCCTTGCCATGACTCCTTTTCTGAAAATATATCACAATAAGGTGGATGCGAAGTTGTTGTGGCAAGGGTTCAGGTGGGGTTTTCAGATCCCTGGGGCAGGTAGCCAGGAGGGGAATGAGGCGGCCAACCTACGGTCAGCGTTGGAGAAACCAGAGGTGGTACAGAGGAAGGTGGAAAAGGAAGTGAGGCTAGGAAGAGTGGCAGGCCCATTCCCTTCTCCACCCATGGACAACTTGGTGGTATCCCCACTAGGGTTGGTACCGAAGAAGGAAGAGGGCCAGTTCCGCCTGATCCACCACCTTTCCTTCCCCGAGGGTCAGTCAGTGAATGATGGCATACCTGAAGAATTGTGCAGGGTACAGTACGCCTCACTGGAGGATGCGGTGCAAATGGTGAAAACGGCTGGGGAGGGGGCTCTGTTGGGGAAGGCAGACATAGAGTCAGCATTTCGATTGTTACCAATCCACAAAGGCAGTTACCATTTGCTGGGTTTCAAGGTGGGCAACGACTATTATTACGACAGGTGTCTGCCAATGGGTTGCACTATCTCATGCGCTTATTTTGAGGCGTTCAGCTCCTTCTTGGAATTTACAGTGAGGCAAAAAATGAATAAGGGGGGAATTTTGCATTACCTGGATGATTTCCTCTTCATTGGTAGAAAGGGGACAGAGGAATGCAGGGCCCTGATGGAGGAATTTCAGGGGATGATGGGGCATCTGGGGGTGCCTTTGGCGCCAGGGAAGACCATGGGTCCAGCCACTACATTGACATTTCTGTGGATCGAGATTGATTCAATAAAGGGCGAGTGTAGGCTCCCACAGGACAAGATACAGAAACTGCAGGTCATGATACGAGGCCTGTTGGGGAAAAGCAAGGCGACCCTGCGGGAGTTGCAGTCACTGGCAGGAAACCTCAATTTTGCGGGGAGAGTAATACCATTGGGCAGGGCATTTGCCAGAAGTGTGGAACTGAAAACAGTAGGTTTGCAACACGCCTCTCAGCCAGCACGTCAGGTTGGGAGCTGAGGTAAAGGAGGATCTCAGGATGTGGGACACCTTCCTAACAGAGTCCAATGGGGTGGCGATCTGGAGGGCAGACTGGGCTAGCAGTCAGAGGCTCAAACTGTTTACCGATTCCTCTGGGTCCCTGGGTTTTGGTGCAATCCTGGGGGACAGGTGGTGTGGCAAGGCATGGCCACTGGAATGGCACAGGGACGGTGTCACAAAGGACATTACGCTATTGGAACTATTCCCCATAGTAGTGGCATTCAAGTTGTGGGGGGAACACCTAGAGAACAAAAAAGTTGCCTTATTGTCGGATAATTTGACAGTGGTACAGATTATTAACACGGGGTCATCTAGCAATCTGGGGGTGCTAAGGCTACTCAGGGAACTCACCAAAAGTCTGTTAAGTTTGAACATTGAAGTCAGGGCACGGCACATTCCCGGTATAAAAAACACGGCCGCTGATTCTCTGTCTCGTTTACTGTGGAACAGGTTCCGGGAAAGCTGCCCCGAAGCAAGGAAGGAAATGGCCCCGTTCGAGGAACAGTGGTGGGGGATGATTGGGGTGATCTGAGCTCCTTGGTAGAGACAGCACTGGCGCCAGGTACAACTAAGGGGTACAGGGCATGTTGAGATCGTTTTACGCAATTCCGAGAAGAGGTGCTGCCAGGCGATCAGGGTGAGAACCTGGTACGGGCCTTTGTGGGCTGGTGCTGGAAGACGGGGAAGACCCGAGCATGGGTAGGGTACCACTTGGCGGCCATAGCGCATTACGCCAAGCTTAAGGGGGAGAAGGATCCCACCAAGGAACACTATATCACGCTGGCCATGAGACACTGGGCAAAGCAAACAGTAACAAAACCAGATGAGAGGCGGCCAATTGATATTTTAAAACTACATGGGTTAATTAAATGTCTGGACACAGTATGTAACGGCGAGGCCGAGAGGGTACTGTTCACGGTGGCCTTTATGGTGGCATTCTTTGGGGCTCTCAGGGTCAGCGAGCTGGTGCCGGAGAATAAAAACGGCAAGGGGTGCTGGTTTTTACGCTTGAGGGACGTTCAGGTGAACAGCACCCAGGTGGTCATCCATGTGAGAAGGTCAAAAACGGATCAGAAAGAGAATGGGGCAGCATTAACACTGCAGGCCATCCAAACAAGCAGAGTATGCCCAGTGGCGGCGGTGGCCAACTTTCTCCAGCGGCGGCAGCCGTCAGACGCAGAGGCTCCGTGGCTCTTGCACAGAGACGGGTCCGCACTAAGCCGCTTTCAGTTTAAAAAAGTGATGGCCCAGGGCCTGGCAAAGATGAGGTTGACGGGGGGGCGGTTTGGGACACACTCATTTCGAATAGGGGCCGCCACCTCTGTGGCAGTCGGGGGCTTAGGGGCGGAGGACATCATGAGGTTGGGGAGATGGTCTTCGGGGTGCTACAAACGATATATCAGGCCGGAAAAGATGTAAGTTAATCATGCCGTTCCCTCCACTTGTCATTTTCCAGCAGTGCAAGGAAGGAGGAAGCGCACCGTGTGGGTAGTGGGGCACACGTTCGTCTCAAGGGCCAAGGCGAGCTGGACTCAGCAACAGGAGGAGCTGACAGCCGGCGAGTTCAGGATTGAGTGGCACGGGGTGCCAGGGATGAAGTGGGCGCAGCTAAAGGGGCAGTTGCAGAAATTGCTGAAAAGGCAGCAAAAGCCTGACGTGTTGGTGATACACTTGGGAGGGAACGACCTGACCAGCCTGGGGAGGGGGTTTTGTTGATGGACATTACGAGCTAATTGCAGGAGATCTCGGCACAGTTGGGCGAAACTGAGATCATATGGTCGGAAGTTATTCCCAGGGCACAATGGAGTGGGGCCGAAAACCATTCAGCAGTTGAAAAATCAAGGAGGAAGTTGAATGGGGCCATTGCAAAGTTCTGCAGGGGCAGAGGCTTCCATCAAATCAGGCATGGCCTGATCAACGGAAAGACGCCCGAGTACTTTCTGAATGATGGGGTACACCTGTCCGCAAAAGGGATGGAGCTCTTTTTCTGGAACATTTGTACCAAATTGTTGGAGTTGTGAGAGGGAGACAGGAAGAAGGGGAGCCACAGTGGGCGGTAACTCTCTTAGTGGCGTGGCGGTGTTTGGGCAACCAAGCACAAATGATAGATTCCGGATGAGCCAGAAGGAAACCGGAATGGGTCTTCGCTCTTCCGGACCAGCGCCTCTTGGGGGCCTAAACGGCGGGGGCTTTTGGTGGTAACGAATAAGGCTCAGCTTCCCCCAAAAAACGGCGCTCTCCCCACCCACGGACACTTGCACGGGCAGGATAGGCTCAGGTACAAAGGGTCGGGGAGTTGGGGGCCTACTATACAAAAGTATAGGGGGAAGCAAGGGAAATCCAGCATGGAGCAAGCGCCACACTTGCAGAATGAAGTTCACAAATGTGTACAATAATTCTGTTGTTATGGAAATAAAACTGCGGCCAAGTTTGCCATATGAAATACTGTGTCATGCCAATTTATTGCTGAGAAGTAATAAAGCGCAGCTGGGTGCATGCGCAAAGGAATAATTGGCAAGAAAAGCAAAATGGACAAATGCAGTGGTTATGCTCTGCGTCTTCTTGCTTGGAAGTCGAGCGCGTTGCCAATGAGTTATATAGTACCCATGTCTAGCAATTCAGAGACAAAGGGGGGAGCTGTCGAGGGGGGGGACTAAAACTGGGCAGCAATGCCCACCATGCAACCTGAACACACTGGTTTAAATCCAAGGTTTGTGGACAGAAGTGCAGTTTGTGGTGTTGCCAGCAGTGACCGAATCTGCAAAGCAGGCTGTGAGCTGACTGCGAATCTAATGTGCTTCAGATCTAGACAAGACAACCATTTTAACTCTGGCAGTTCCTATCTTCGTGTCGTGTTGCTGCTAACAGCCCCTTGGACTTCTCCACCCCAGTCATTTTCTCAATCTGGCCTATGACATTTCTAAAATAAGCGTGCTGTTGTGTCCTGCGAGGACGCCGTAGGAAAGAGGGAGGCCCAGGAGGGAGGAGCTGGGAAGAAAGGAATTAATGGAAGGGAAGTAGGGGATTCTCAGAGGAAGAATAAAGAGAGGAGGCTGCCCCTTACCTTGGCTCCTGTCCTTTGTCCTCTACATGTGTGTCCTCTATCCAGGCCTAACGGCCGCAACGTGTGCCTTTTTCTAAATGTAGTTGGGCAGGTGTTTGAATATGCTATTAATTACAGTCTATGAGGTGTGCCCCTTGTATTGCACAACAAACGCTATGCATGCAATGAGCGTGAAATGCCCATTGCGTAATGCAAGGCAGCGAAAGGGGACAGGAAAGGCTGGGCTGGCGACAGAGGTGGACTTGTAAATGGGGAGGGAAGCGGCCGCAGAAGGGCATGATGACCGTGCGAGGCGAGTGGGAAGGGGATAGAGCGGCCAGGGTCATTTATGGTGTCAACTGGAAAGCAAAACCGCGGAGACTGAAACGTGGGGGGCTGGTGGGGTAGGGGGTGTCTCCCAGAGCATCAGCCAGGGGAAGGGAAGGAGGTCAGGGGCACTGGCAGAAGAATAGATCATTTTTGCAAATCCTGTTGCTCAAAGGTCTTAGAGGAATGGGAGTTTCGAAAAGGATCTTTTCGCAAGACGCATATAGATCAAGGGCGTGTGATGTCACTGCTGCTTCCCTTTTGGTTTTGTGAATCGATGTAATGTTTGCTGTAACCCTGCTTTCCCGTGAAAAAGTCTGAAGTGAGTTTCTGACCTTGACTCCTTCCCATCTGTGCACCAGTGCATCTCGACTTCCATTCTGTCCCCTTAACGTGCACCAATGGGACACACCAAAGGCACACATGAGTTGTGTATCTGACTTTCAGAAATAACGGTGTTATATCCATGTTGGTCATATGGTAGTGTACCTGTTTAATTAGGGTGACCATATTTCCAAAACCAAAAACCGGGACGACCAACAGCATAAAAGAGGGACGACCCCATTGAAGCCCACCAATTACCGCCCCTCCCCCAACACGCCCCCACAACCACCACCCAATCATATTTCCAGCACTTCTCCTTTCCATAAACTGTATATGATCTCATTTGGGCAGTTTTGTCTGTGAATCTTGGCATGTTACTTCAAAACAGGCGTTTGCTCTAATTGATATGACACGGGTTGCTGTACACTCACTTCCAAGCCAGTCTCTGGGGCACAGTCAATAAGTGTTGTGACTTGTACCTAAAACGTTGGGGGTGTGAGTCACTCCTCCAACTTCAAAATTAGGAAAGTGCTGTGAAAAGATATTCCAATTTTAATTGCCGTAGCCACCCAACCCTGCAAACCCCGGACGGGGTTTCTAAAATGAAAAAACTCTGGGGACCCCGGGACAGGGGATGATTTCCCCGGAGTGTGCCGGGAAAACCGGGACGTCCGGTCACCCTATGTTTAATGCCTGGCTTGCACTTTTAAAGGCACCATTTAATAATCAGGACAGTGCATGTCACTGTCAGGGAGTTCAGTGACTAGACAGAAACTTAAGGCTGCAGTCCAAGTTGCGTGAAAGGTTATGGTACACAGGTGGCCGCCGCATTGTACTCTGTTTTTGGCATCTGCCTCTCTCCTGACGTTCATCGATTATACCTCTTCCTCGCTTGCCGTCAGGGCTCCTCATGGTATGTATTCTTGTTTGCTGATTTATCCTCAAAAAAAGGTTCATAACATATATTTTTCAGTTCGTCCAGGATAAGTGAGTGCAAGAAGAATAGCTAATCTCCCTCACTAACGTGAGAGGGGGGTTTAGATTCTATTAAAGGCTAGTAGGTGAGTATTATGCATACGAATCTTTACTATCTGACACCAGAGCAGCAAAGAAAAACACGTTTACACAACACAAGGTTCTTTAAACTAAGACTGGAAACAGTATTTCAATCACATTGAAGGCAAGAAGCAAAGAAAAACACGTTTACACAACACAAGGTTCTTTAAACTAAGACTGGAAACAGTATTTCAATCACATTGAAGGGAAGAATCCCAAAACAAGATGAAGGACAGGTCATCATGCCCTGTTGCCCTAACAACCAATAGGCAGAGACCTTCACCCATACATGTCCTCTACTCTAACACTGTCTCCTCTTCTGCAGCTGCACCACACCAGACGCCATCCCTGCAGACCAGACACTGCAGTACGGAAAACAATCCATGACCAGCTCTGGAACCTTCTTGCACCATGTCATCCTGGGACACTCTAGGAACTTATTAAATTGGGCCACCTCACCCCAAAGCTGTATGCAAAACAAATAGAAAAGTGTGGGTGGGTGGGATAATACTCGCCTCCTTGTCTTTAATAGAACCTAAACCCCCTCTCACATTAGTGAGGGTGATTAACCATTCTATCTCAAGACAGGAGGCTTCATATTATGCAAGTTTAAAGCCCTTGCATCACAATAAATGCAACATGACCAATATGTTTATGCTAAAATGTCTTCCACATGGACTCTCTGGACCAATCAGCTGCCTGTAAAATTTGCTCCAGGCTTCCCCCCAGAAAAGCAGCTTTACAAGCCATTGCACCCCTTACTGAATGTGATCCGAAAGAAGAAATGTGCATACCTGCTTCCTTCATGACCCACCTAGCTAGTGTGGCCAGGGACACAGACTTATGGGGTTTTCTGTAAGAAATTCACAGCTGAAAGGTACATGGGTCCCTAAGCCCTCTGTCTTTAATTCAAAACATTTTACGCATTGCACCACACACAGTTTGTGATCTTCTGGAAAAGCTGGATCTGAAATGAAAGAAATCATGCACTTAGTTCTCCTAGAGACAAAGAAGGTCACTCCTTGCGGGAAAAACACCTTATTATCAACATCCATTGCCCTGATATCTGAAACCGTTTTAATGGAAATGAGACACAATAACATGGTTAGTTTGGAGAAAGGTTGCTGCAAAGATAACTCATTATTATGAGGCAAAGAATGAAACAAATACAAGACCATATTAACATCCCATAAGACCGAATACCTAGCTTTAGGTCGGACCTTAATGTGAATAGATTTATGAGCCTTGCGCACCCGGGAGTGTCTACCCACTGGTTCCCCTTTCACCAACACATGTCCAGCCAAAATGGCTGACCTGAACCCTTATAAAGGTCTGTAGGCCTTACCCTCATTGAACAATTAAACCGAAAAATGAACCACCTCTACTGGAGGGGCAGAAATGGGATCGTAGTGCTGAGCCACACACCAGCCAATCGAGCAGCTCCATGCCGAGAAGGTGCCTGATTTGGTGGAAGCTGCCCAGGAGTCCTTGATGATACAGAAAAAGTCCTGCGAAAGTCCTTGGAAGCACCAGGAAGAGCTCAAATCTACCAAGCCATAAGGGAGAGATTCCCCCAAAGGACCGCGTCATGAGGGAGCCCTGTCGGGTCCATTAGGAGCCGAGGGTGGAGAGGGAGAATATGAGGTACGTCCACTGCTAGCTCTAAGAGGGCTGCATGCTTGTACCAGGACTCTGGCTATCATGGTGAATGAGGGAAAGGCATAGGACAGGGGAACCAACAAATCTTGGAGAAAAGCATTGGTTGCTAATGCATTGGTGTCAGGCCTCCAACTGTAGAAGCTGGGCACCTGACAGTTGAGTCTCGAGGCAAAGAGGTCTACCTGAATCAGATCCCAGAGAGAGAGAGGATCTTGGCAAACAGAGCTTTGTCCAACATCCAGTCGCTCCCATCCTGAAGATGTCTGGAATTCCAATCTGCCACTGCATTGCTGGCCCCCGGGGAGATATTCTGCCTTCAATAGAATGTTCCTGTCCTGGCAAAAATGCCAGTATTTCCTTGCTAGATCCACCAGGTCTTTGGAGTGCACTCCGGCCTGATTGTTTATGTAATGAACTGCTGAAATATTGTTCATTCGAAGGAGGACACAGCAATTACCCTGACCGTTGAGAAGACCTTTGACTGCGGAGGAGCCTGCCAACAGCTTCAGGCAGTTGATATGCAGAGATCTCTCCTGATCCAACCACTTCTCTGCAGTGGAAACCTGCACTATCCTGGTCCCCCAGCCTGCCCTGCTGGCATCCGACTCCAGAACGACATCCGGAGATGGCACAAAAATCGCCCTGCCATTCCAGGCATCCATCTACTTCAGCCACCAAAGGAGTTCTAGCCTGGCTTTGGGAGACAGAACCACTAGCTGAGGGAGGACTTCTGTGCAGATGTTTGCCCTTGAGGAGCTGCAAGGCCCTGTAATGAAGGGTCGCTGGAAAGATGGCTTCAATGGAGGCGGATAGCATCCCCACTATCCTTGCTAGCTGTGCCGAGGGAGACCTTCCCTTTCCTAAGGAGGAGGCAAATCTCCTTCCATATTTTGGAGAGTCTGCTGTCTGTAAGCAGAAGGATGCACTGCCTGGAATCTATACTGAAGTCCAGAAATTGGATACATTGCATAGGTTGGAAAATTGACTTCTTTGCATTTATGACAAATCATAATGATTGTAAAAGAGAGACCATTAAATTCAGATGAATCTGAAGAATCTGAAAACTCTGTGTTAGAAGGAGCATGTCGTCCAAATAAATGATTATTCATATCCGCTTTGACCTGAGATGAGCCATCACCGGCTTCATTAGCTTGATGAAGCACCATGGGGCTGATGAGAGGCCAAACGGGAGAGAGGCAAACTGCCAAGTGTCACTCACCAGAACTGGAGGAACTCCTGGTGCGGGGAAAACTGGGACCTCTAAGTATGCATCTTTGAGTTCTATTTTCACCATCCAATCCGCAGGTAGAAGGGTGTCCGTGAGGAGGTGAATTCTTTCCATCTTGAAATGTTGATAAACCACAAGAGAGTTGAGGGCTTGCAAGTTTATGACTGGGTGAAACCCCTCCTTGGGCTTTGGCACTAAGAAAAGTGTACTTCCGAATTATGAAGCTTTGAAGGTGGCTGGGACCACTGCACCCTTAAAAATGAGATCTCGGACCTCTGCATCTACTAACTTTCGTTTGGCTTTGTCGAACAAGGGGAGATAGGAGGAGTGAGCTGGCAAGGAGGGAAATAAAACTCTATTTGAAAGCCTCTTATAGTTTGCAACACCCAAGGATCTGAAGTGAGTGCCTGCCACTGAGGAAAGAACCTGGCCAACCTGCCCCCTAAACATTTGCAGGAAGAAACATTTGAAACATGTGGCATTACCTCGAGCTGTCCTTGCTCTACCAGCACCTCTGCCGGCACGTCTTGTCCAGTGGAACCCCATTTGGGGGTAGAACGCTGTTTGGGCTCCTCGAGCAGAGGAGGAATGGTGTACACCTCTGGAAGCATATTGCCTGCAACTGGTAGAGCCCTGGGAGAAATGGCCAGAGGAGAATTCTCTACCTCTTCCAGCCTTGTCAAAAATCCTAGGGGCGAAAACCTTTCTGATGTTACCTTGTGCCTTATGTAAGGCTGTGAATGTATGCACATAAGCAGACAGGTCTTTAATGAACCTTTCTTCAAACAGATTGCCCTGGGCTTTGCGGTCTGCCTCCCCTTCTGCCATGTCTGATAATTTTGAATCAATTGGGTATATTTTTTACCAATTTCGCTGACGATACCCAACTGGTATTTGAACTCAGTGGGAACTACCAAATAGACAATGATAAACTTTCTCTCCTATACAACACCATCGAACACTGGATGAAAGAAAACTGGATGTGTCTAAATGGCTCTAAGACTGAGCTCATGATCTTCGGATCTACACAGGCCAGAAAAAAATTGAGCCCTGCTTTTAACTCATTTACCATCAAAAACATCCAGATTCCAATATCAGCAAAAGTAAAGACCCTAGGTATGTATCTTCAAGCCTCTCTAGGCGCTGAAGCACATACAAGCTACCTTAAAAAAAACTGTCAGTACCATCAGATCCTCCTTAAAAAGATCAGGCCATTGCTAGACCAAAAGAACAGCATCATCATCGCTAGGGCCACTATATTGTCTAGATTGGACTACGGAAACTCCCTACTCTTGGGAGCCAATAGTAAGTGCTTGAAAAGATGTCAAACCATCCAAAACAACGCCATCAGAACGATCGCTGGAAAATCATGGAGAGAACACATCTCCGGAGAAAGGAAAACCCTCCATTGGTTGGCTATGGAGGAGAGAATCTCCTTCAAGTCTCTTACCACGGTACATCGCTGCCTATATGGCGCAGCCCCGGCCTACCTCAAGAAACAGTTTAAATGGTACGAGCCACCCAGGAGCCTCAGATCATCAAATACAGGCAAACTACAAACCATTATAACTAAAAAACAACATGGCCTTGGCAAGGCCTTCCCGACATTAGCCATCGGAAAATGGAATGACCTACCCACCTCATTAAAACTTGAGCCTAACTACCTCACCTTCAGGAAAAAACTGAAAACCTTACTTTTTAAGTAAATCCTGGTAACATACTGAATCAATTTGAGTTAACTTAGGCCTTCTCTCGCCTAGTCCTGTCTCTTTTTCTGTTGTCCAGTCTATATGTAAGCGTTCTGATGCCCGCGGGCTTTAACGCTATATAAACAAATAAATAAAATAAATGCGCATAAGGAGAGACTTACGCAATTGCCTGGAAATGGCGGCGTTTGTATTGCCGAGAAGGCAAACCGCCCTCTGCACCCAGCCCGAAGAGCTTGAACATGTACAGGGGAATAGGATAGTGCAGCATCCTCTGCCAATTCAAATATTTGCGTCAGGGGACCCAAGATGTTCAATAACTTATCTTGGCAGCTCCTTAAGGCCTTAGTAGTTGGCCTTGCAACGCCCTTCTTGGAGTTTTTCCCTTTTGGGGATAGGAATGAGACCATGGGCTGGTCGATATATCAGGTTTAAGGGCCACCTTGTCTGGGATGACCGGCCTAGGACACTTGGAATGGAGCTTATTCCTATCTTCCTTGGGCAAGGGTAACCTTACCCAATGTTTTAAAAAGGCAGAGACAGCCTCAGACGGATACCACTCCGCAGACCTGTGGTGTTGAATGAGGGAAGGCTCGAAGAAGGACACCCCACTGTTGTCCAATTACGGACCAGTAGCCTCCTGGGAAAAATCTACAAGGGTCCCTTTCTTTTTATACCCTTTTGGAGGGGAATCTGAATCCTAAGAACTGTCCTCTAAAGTCATAGGAACAGAATGAATGCTAATGGCTGGTCCCGGCTGACTTTACCAGGAGGAACAAGGCTGGGACTGAGGGGGACCCGCCTGAACCAATGTATGCCTTAGTGCTCTCCTAGGGGATTGTTCCTGACCTGGGGAACTAGACACAGGACTGAGTTGTCCTTCTAAATGTTTGGACTTAGCAGAACACTTCTGCGGGGCATGCAGTGGAAGTGAAGGCCCGCCTCAGAAGGAGGGCGAAAATCTGAGATTTTATAAAAATTTTTATTAATTAACATATCAAAAGCTGAGGCCAGAGTGGAGTTAAGGTTGTGATGGGCAGAGTCCATAGTATGCTGAATCACCTGTGTCACTAAAGGAGGGGCGGAAAGTGATACCTTCCCCGACCCTGTCAAAATACCATCCTTCCCCGACCTTTCACTTTTCTTCGCTGTTCTAACTTGGGTACTCGCATCAGCTGAAGAAGGGCCCTCCACCCAGTTGGTAACAACCATGGTTATATATATTGGGTAAAATGGATGTAAGAACAGTGGCAAACTCAACAAAAAAAACTACCCACAGGCTTCTGAGAAGGGAAAACAAAAGTACTTCAAAAGGTCCTTAATTACAGCGGTCTACAGTGTTTATTTCGAAATTTGTATATCGAATCCCAAATATATCTTAACTTATATCTTGAAAACCTTTATATCGAATATATTTAGAGTGGGGAAATGGTTAATTTTTTGGGGGAAACGCTCGGGATGGATTTTTAGGGGTCGGAAACAGGGGATTGGGGGACCCCCCTCCAAAAAAAATGCATTCATTGTTTAGGTTTTCAAGATATATGTTTTGATATATGGTCATTCGGTATACAATATCTCTGTATAAAGACATGTAACCAAAGACAGCGTAACACTGAGGCACCGCAAAACCTTATTTAATATATGTACGCAAAGCAGCCATTTCTAGAGCAGTCCTCCCTGCTGATCCGGGCGGGCTAACTACTGCGGTGAGCGAGGGAGGGCAACACACCTCGCTTTATTATAATTTTCCAGGTGCAACCTGGAAACCAAGCAGGCCACACGCAGGAGAGACTCGCCTGAGACGGACGAGCCCCCCAAGGGAGAGGGGAGGAGCTGCAGTTGAGCCGGCTTGCACGCGTTGAGCCGGAGGCACTGGGTAAAGCGTTCGGTGACCATAGGCCTCTGTGCCTCGGGCCACTGTCGAAGCGCAACTGCTGCAGGGGTGAATAAATAAACGCAGCGGTCACCTCACATGTGTAACAAATTAAACTGAGAGGAATGAGGAAAAAGACGGTGTCTCATCCTGCCCTGGCACATGCTTTCTGTAGAAAGCAACCTACTGTGTAACAAAGGGAAGCAAAGCCCTAGCAAACAATGGAGAAATACTTTGTATCAAGACAGCAAAACACATTAGCTATAAGTATTGTAGACACCAGCTAGCAACAAAGTACACAACTGAAGGGAGTGACTTAGCTTGTGGCGTCAGCAGCAAAGAAAAAGTATATGCTGTTAGAGTAAAGGACTTATATTGGGAAGGGTCTTTGCCAAATGGTTGTTAGCAGGACATGACCTCTCCTTCATCTTGGTTTGGGTTTCTTCCCTTCATTGTGATTGAAATACTGTTTTCAGTCTTAGTTTAAAGAATCTTGTTTTGTGTAAACGTTTTTTCTTTGCTGCTGTGGTGTCAGATAGTAAAGATTGTTATGCATAATATGAAGTCTCCTGTCTTGACATAGTATCCATACTGGCTTGATTAAATTCAGTTTTAGGAGCCTCAAAAATGTTCGCGTTGAACCTGTTTTATGTGCTACATTTGCTGTACAGCCGTTGGCACCCCTTGCCTTGCAGCCTGGGCATGAGCGTGATTCACTCAGATACCCGGGGCATTTCGGATTTACACCAGTCACTTTCTGCCGCCCTGAAGGAGATTTTGCACAGGGATACGCCTGGATTATCCTTGGAGCTATTCAGCGCATCTTCAAGATGCAGTGAGTACATCTTTGTGAATCTTTTGCACATGAACATTGGAGGGGCATGCCATTTCTGCAAACATTTTGAATATGGTAGAACGTGGCTGCTCTAAATCTGAGATGTCTTGGCAATTACCCAATTTGCTCCACAGCAAATTGTTGAAAATTTGGCACACAGACTCTATTTTATATGGTATACCGTCATTTCATCGCCGCTCTTTTCATCGTGGGGTTTTTTGCCGCGATTTTTTTTTCGAAAAAAAACCCCGACTTTTTTGGGGGGGTACATTTTTTTAAAAATGGGTTTGGGTGTTCGGGATGTTAAAAAACGAAAAAAAAGAATGGGGGGTTTGGGGGGTAATCCCCCCCAAAAAAGAAAAAAAAATTCAATGTTTTTTTCGAAAAGAAAATCGCGGCAAAAAACCCCGCGATGAAAAGTGCGGCGATGAAATCACGTAGAACCATTTTATATCAACACTAGGGGAGGAAGTATAGCTCAGGGGCAACTTGAACGTGTTTGTCTTGGAAGCAAGACAACGCGGGGCAACAAGTTTGAATCCCGATCCTGTGCTTAGAAACCACTCCTGGTATTAGGTGCATTTTAAATGAAGAATTATAATTATACCTCCCCTGCAGTCCATTGCTCGATTGTGAACTGATATTTCTTGGCACAGCATGCTGCAAATATGCCGTCAACAACTATCTATATTTAATCTGATTACTTAGAATACCTGGGGTGCTGTATTTCTTCTAATGCATGGTGTCCTGCATCGACTTCTCTATCTAAGATTTAGCTGGTGTCATATGCTCTGCAGTTCCACTTCTTAATATCCCTGTATTCAAATCAAAGTGTTGTGGGCTTTTGTCTGCATTGAAATGTGATTGAATCTTCAGAAGGATATTAGAGCAGCCTTTGAACTGAAGTGCACTGCTCAGCTGTGGTGTAATTTTCTTATTCCAACTGTTTGTGCTGCTAGAACAAGAGGGGGCCAAGGACAGCATGTGAGTAAGCTCTTGGGAGCCTGCCACATATATGAGGCGATGAGCTCTCATTTCATTTGTGTGATTCCCCCTGGAAATCAGGGAAAGGACATCATCCCAAGAGCAGCTTCCCAGGCACTGCTTCTTCCAGAGGCAGCTCGCTCTGTAGACCATATTCAAGGGACCAGGATTATCCAAGTTGCCCCCATGGATGCCCTCCTCCTAGTAGAGTGCAGTGAAAATGTCACCTCCCATAGGGGACAGCACCCCATGGAAGGGCAGGCCAGGGGCATGAGGGAAATTGCCTAAAGACTTGCCAACAATATAAAGATGACATGTCAGGTGCACCTGAATAAAATATAGAGGGCATTTTGAGTCCCTACAGGGTAACATGTTTAGTGGTTTCCAAATGATGGCCTCAGGATGAGCAAAGTGTGAGCCCCGCCGAAGGGTAGTTCGGATTCAGATCAGGCACATGTACCAAGTGCTCATTGAAATGTATCAGCGACAGTCAGAAAACAGTCAGGGGAAGCCCCCCGCCCCACCACCCTCACTTTCACAAACCTGTACCCCTGGAATATCCAGGGGTGTGGGGGCTGTGGACACAAATGGACAGAGATTAGGCAAGGCCGTACCATTGATGATGTGTGGCGGGCATTGAAGAGGCCTGGTTTGCCCAGAGCAGTTGCAGGACAGGCCTTTCAGAAGCCCTATATATTATACCCTTGAGAGAGACAGGCACAAACACAGCTCGTACAGCGCCTGTGGCAGTCGAGTGTGGCGGGTGCTCTTTACCTGCTAAAAACATCTATGTTTGATCTCAGATTAGTCATGAAACCGAAGGCCATGTGGGTCTCAAACTCCCTTTTTTATTTCTCTCTAAATGGATGTATATTAAACATTTTGACAAAGTGGTTTTCTGTTTTTCTCTGTCTGCAACTTTCTCAGGGGAGTTAAATGTCTGTTTTGCACGTCTTGTGATAATTTGAATTAGAATTGAGGCTGTCATGTAGTCAGAATTTCCTTGTTTCGAAAATATGAAATATCACGCTTCTGAAGCATTTTGACTATCAAATGATAAATATATTTGGTCATGTAATTTGTTCTTGTTCTTTACAGATGATTACAAACCATGGAATGAACCAAAACGTGACTCAATGAAGCCAGACAATACGTACCGCCCACCCGGGGAAGCATTTGCTACCAGCACCACTTTTGGGGATGCCTGCGAGTTCAAGGGACCAGCTTACACAAAGAGCTGCAGGCCTGACAATACTCCCCGAATTTCCACAACCCCTTTTGACAATGTATCAAACTATAAAGATGCATATATATCCCACCAGGTACAGAAACCTAAATTCCACATAGCGGATGTGTGGAGGCCCTGCTTACATCCTTTTGATGGGCTGACCATCAACCAGCGCGATTTTAGAGGGCAGCCTGGAGATCCAGCTAAATCCACAAAGCCAGAAAATACCCGCAAGAAATATGATATCCCATTTTGTCCCTCAACGGAGTGTCAAGACGCCTACACAAAGATGCCAATACAGTGCCGCTTCCACAAAAAATATCCAACCTACATCCCCCCTGTGTTGAAAATGGATATGGTCACAACTAATCAATGTGCCTACACGGAGCACAGGATCCAAATCCCTAAGTCATTCCGTCCTGTGCACCATGGTGGAAGAGACGACGTGCCTTTTGAAGGCCGTTCGGTCATGAAGGACGACTACAGGCAATGGAGTTACACCAGAGTGCCTCCGGTAAAGCCGGATCAGATGCTACATCTCTCAGATGAGCCGCTTGAGTGCATGACGACTTCTAGAATTAATTACGTTCCCCATCCCCCTGCACATACGCTCTCCTGTAAACCAGTTGGAACATCGGCCAGGCATTCTGAGCCCATGGATGCAGAAAGCATGTACTGCACCACATACACACCCAAGCAGATTGTTCTGTGCCCCGCTCGCTTTAAGGACCCTGAAGGGTATGTTTTTGAAGGAATGGACTCCTCTGGTCATCGGCAGTACAGCTCATTTTATGATAAGGGTCAGCGGTCTAGTTCCAAGGAGGAAACAGGAAACACTTACGCTGTTCCGGAAGATGCACCTCCGTCAAAGGATGTGCAGTTCACAGAGCAGCCCAGGAAGCAAGAAGTTGTAGCCTGATTCTTTTATTGTACAGTATTTATTGCACAACTTCCATGAAAATGTTTCAAAACTCTGACACTTCTTGAAAGCTATAGCAAATAAACTCAGATTATTTTATTGTGATATTAACTCTTACTTTCATTTACAGACAAAGCAATTACAGATAAAGTTTTATTCTAGCGCTATATGGCCACATCTCATTCCCAATGTGTCCCTCATGTTTTTATTCTGAATGCGGTGTATGGTGATGTTTTCATGAAAGGTTATCGCAAATTGGCTTTGTGCAAGAATTACCTATAAGGGAATTATTTTCATTTTTTCTGGAGTGTGCTCGAGCACCTTGAAGCGTCTTGTTTGTGCTAAATGGAATTACCAGTGATTATCACAGACCAAATAATTGGACGGACTAAAGGAAGATGGTAAAATACTGCTTTAGCTCAATGAAAGAAAGCAGGGAGAAATAGAGATATCAAGTAGATGCTCGATATATATTCACACCTACATTTGCTAGAACAGAGTTTATATACTTTTACATACATCATTCATTACGTCATCCTATGTGGCATTTCATAAAAACCTAACGTCGGGAGGGATTAGATTAGGGGAACATGTCTACTTATAGAATTATATAAGTGTTAATATCTCATTGGCTGCCCCTTGTCTGTAGGGCACGCCCTGATCTACTTCTACGTACATCACATACTGATTATAGCAGCGAATATGGCAGTAGGCTAATAACTGCAACATTGTATATGAAAGTGTGTGGCAGGCCTTTATGATTGGTTGGCAACCCTGTCCAACCTTGGACTTTTGGCTCGTTTTAGCAGAATATGAACAGAACAAAACCCAGGTGTTCAAGCTGCGTCAACTTGTTCTCTAGTTTTCCAATTATTCCATCATATGTCATCGACCTGATCCTTAGCCAAGGTCTGTTGTTTGTAGTTGACCTCATAGCCTGCTCACTGTTCTGGGACATTCGAGTGATTGTGAGCACACCAGCATCTTAACTCAAAGCTCTAATGAATAGTCTTTGTTTCGCGTTCTTCATTAAGAGCTAGGAGACCACGATTTTGTCCATTTCAGCCTCTCCATTACTACTATTTGATTTAATTAAACAGGGTGCCATTACCCTCTCTGGCCTTTAGCAACTTGCTCACTCCACCTCACATAGGCTTTTGCCTTTGTGGTTGTCCAATATCGGCATCAGCAAATGTCCTTGCCCTCCTTAACAGAAATATGACTTCAGGCCAACATTCTCCCTTTGTCTGCACACAAAACCAGCTTCTTTATTAATTCTCCAATCTGCAATCCTAGCTTTGTATTTTGAGGTAGCTGGGTTGATTCATTAACATGTGCCATGGTCCATTTTCTTCCAATGGCCGTCCTAAACGTTTTATATATACCTCTTCTTAGCAAGCTTCTATATGCTTTTTCTACCTTGCATTGCAGCATATTTACAGTTGTTGGTCAGCAAGTTACTTCATCTTCTTATTCTCATGATAACTTCATTTTTTGGTTCATGTTTCTCTTAGTGCTTCTGTTACTTTGTCAATCGTAAGTATTTTCATATCGTTTCACCTTAGGTTTATATATCTTCTTTATGACATCATATTTCTGTTGTCAGACTTTTGTTCAGAGTTCATCCATGATTCCCATAGACGCATCCTGGTACTTCGGCAATGGACGTCCTTCTTGGTAACTTACTTCCATTGCCTCAACATGAGGGTGTCTTCTGAGTGGCTGTCTGAGTGCATCTTGTCTTTCGTACAATCAACCCGGTACGGACATGTCACCTAAACTCGTGCATGAATTCCCAATCTGCTACTCCAATAGGACGGTGGTGTAGGGGCGGGGACTAGAGAAGAGGCATCCACCTGCTCCTCTACATTCCCCCCTCTGGTCGAAAATTCAAACATGCTCTTCTTTTCCTCTTCCACAATTCCTGCTTCTGTCAAGGAGTTCCCCCCTTCTCACCTGGTCTTGAACAGCGCTGCTCGAGTCTCGTCTGGTTCCAGGTTGCGTTTAGTTCCGGAAGGGCGGAGGCTAGGAATCCGGGAGTCTGGGAAAAGCTAGTAATGCTCGGGATCAGGAAGGGGGAAAGGGTCAGGAGCGGGTAATAGCACTGGGACAAAGGAAACAATACCGCGAGCTATGAATACACGTCTGAGGCTACTCTGCAATAGCATTGAGACGCGCAGAGTCGCGGAAGGCATGGTCTATAAATAGATCACGCCGCGTTCAGCGCATGGAGTGAGCAAGGGCTTCAGCTCTGGATGGCCATGTTGGAAGTAATACGGAATGCAAGCCCCGTTGAGACAAGGACCAGGAGGTCCAAAAGGGGCGTGATCTGAAGTTCATGACAGCTTCACCTTCTTCCACCATCTCATCATATTTTCTTTTCTTTGGAACCCATATTCTCAGCACCCCCCTAAGGTAACTCACATTCTTTATGTGTTCATCCACACTCCAGGTCATGTAGCAAAAATCCCCTGCTGGTGAACAGAATTTCCATCATCCCACAAATCTCTTCCGATCTTGGGGATAGTAGAACCTTGTTCCTACAAGTGCAAGAGAACTCTTCTTGATGTTATCTCAAGTACTTTCTTCAGTCTGTGTTTTCTCTAAAGTGTCACTATTAACATCAATCATTGTCTTCATCCAAATAGCTTGTTTGACTGTATTCTGCCATTTTCCCAAGATGATCCTTAAGAGACAGAATCCTAGCAACACCAACACTAGTATTGAAAGCATGCCCCAACCAAGATGGAATGCATGAAAACAGGGATGAGAACCAATCGTCCCCTGCCATCTCATTAGCTTTGTCTTCCATTTTTGTATGCAGGGCTGTTTATATCGTTATTGCTTCTGGCAGGATTCCATTTTCTCCATCATGAGATGCTACAAATGTACAGCAAGAATGCCCAACCTTGGCAAAATGCCTCCTTCCATTGCTGTTATCAGATCCTGAACATACCTGTTCTCGAGTGTTCATCATCCTGATAGCTCTTAATTCTTCTTTTATTGCATTGAATCCTTTTATCGTTGCATTAATCGTCTGCAGCAATTCACACCTAGTGATCTGCAACCACTTGGCAGCTTGAAGTCTTGGTATAAATATAGATGTCATTATCATGGTGGTTTTGCTGAATATCTTGTGTTCATCAGGAATGTCTTCATGAGCCTTTATTAAATTCAGTGATTTAGTCGGCGAAGATGAAATTATCTCTTCCTTCTGTTATATTCATTAATGTTTTGGAACTCCTCGATATGGAGGTCCCTTTGGGTAATCACTAGCGTTGGGGTGTTCACATCTACAACGGAGCACGCTCCTTCCCAATCTTTAGGCAACTGCATGTAATCTATGGATCCGCAGGCCCAATATCGATCCATAAGAACTGCAGTTCCTTCATCCATTCCTGGTACTTCAATTATTTCTCTGCAGCCTTTGTTCCTTCCAATTACCTACCTTGCCATTATTGTTGAAGCAGGTTGTTGCGTTCTTCAATTGTAATATATGCATTGGTCCTACTTCGTTGTCAACCTTTGGTTAATAGTTTTGCATACTTGACTCATGATTCCAGGAATTCATCATTTACCTTTTGCACTTTGTGGACTGTACCTTTCTTCCATAGATGTGCAGGGCATGATATTAATCCATCTTCCCATCCATTACAAGTTGCTACACGCCCATACACCAACAGCTGTGTTCTCTCCCAGCATCCTGGCTCACCTGATTGTTCAGTCATGTCTGAGAAATTCTTTCTTTTCATTTCAGCAGTTTGTATCTTTCGACAGTTTGTATCTTTTCTCATACATACGTTTTTTTTTTGTCCACCCTAGTCCAGTCTCCATTCTCTTTATCTTCACATATGTATCTTCGTATGGAAAAGTCTGTCTTGATCGCCATATTAAAATTGCCAATTTTCCTTTAAATTGTCCTCTTGTGGTGCATGCTGCTAGGTGACTGAGGCATTCTACATTGTGGGGGGACATTTCTCTTGCAATAAACGTTCTTGCCGCATTCATGGAATACGGTATTAATGAGCACACATAACAACTCTCTTCCGATGTTCTCTCTCCCACCTCTTTCATGTGCTGGTACCATGAATTATCGGGCAGCTGAGCCGATTTATCTATACTTTCATTGTCTTCCTCAGCATCTCTCGTTATTCGAGAAAACGTTTTTTTGTTATCGGAAATCAGTAGGCAAAATGGGGATAATGGATAATGGGGAGAGTGGGAGATGTTTTGTTTTCTGGCTCTTCACTACTTATAATGTGTGTAAATGCCAATGCAGTAAGGATAACAGTTAGAATCAGAATGCCGAGTGGCTTGAGCGTTTCTTCCAAATCAATGGGTTGATTGTCTTTCTTATTTCCACTTGACCCCTCCCATCGATTCTGGAGCTGTTGGGACATGAAAGAAACGCTTTCAGTCATTGTTTTCAAATAATCATGCATTTCATTGCCTACACTGTGGGCATCTGTATTTGCCTTTGTTGGGGGAGTGAGAGGCATTCTCATGCTGCACCAGTCACCAACTCAGTGGGTGTCAGATGATGATCTGAGCCTGGGTGATTCAACAGTGTATATAGCGCAAGAGGTAGGCAAGGTAGCCATCTCTTCTTAAAAGTGGCTTTTAGTTTGCTATCTTTTCTTTCAAAAGACCACTTAATTTTTCAAAAAAACAGTTTGTTTGTGGATGGTAAGCTGAAGCAAACTTGTGTCGAATACCTAATAGCAGAACTATATTTTTGAATAGCTCATTTACGAAGTGTGGACCATTGTCAGATCGCAAAACTTCGCACACACCCCATCTTGGAAATACTTTGCATACAAGGAACTTGCTGGCACACGCGGCATCAGGGTGTGTGCATGGACCCACCTCGATCCATCTCGAAAAGGGACATACTACAACTAACATATACCTATATCCATTGCAAGTCTGCAGCATATCTATATAATCTATGTACAGGTGCTGGAATGGTCCATTTGGTCTGGAAATTACTCCTCTCACTGTTCGCAGAGTGTGTCCTGCCGTACATTTCTGGCACAAAACACAGTTTATAATAAACTGTGCCACATGTTCACATAGGTTCGGCATGAACCATTCTTCTGCAATAGTAGCAGCTAGACCCTCTCGAGTCACATGCACTGGGTAGTGTAGCTGCTCCAATGCTACCCTCAATAATGCTAGAGGTATAACTGGCTTTCCAGTGCTATCCTGTCTCCAAATTGCCTCAGTAGTGGACAGAGAACATCCTAGTTTTTTCCATAACTCTTTTTCTTCCGGTGATACTCATCCTTGTATTTCAATTAACTGTACAATGGACTTCATGTTGAATCCTTCCTTAACTAGCATGCATCGCCCTGTTGGCTGCTCATATTTTTTACTTCACTATCAAATATAGTTGGATGATAGGCTGCTTTTTTGGCCTCTAAATCTGTGGCTTTGTTTCTGCGAGAGATCTGTTCTCTTTAAATGGGCTGCACATTTCACAATCGCTATGGTCTGTGGAAAACTCAGCGCTTCAATAAGCTTTTCTAATAATCCTGGACGAACAAGATGTACACAGGGGCCAATTCATCCTACACAATAGCCTAGTTCAGACAATAAAGAAGAGGTGGAGCACTATGCCAGAGCCTGAGGACACCGAAGGGGAACTAGAGGCATAGTACGATATATCCGAAGGAGGTCATACGGTGTCCAGACTCTATGAGCAAATACTGGGACACACCAACAAAAAAACACTAACAGCACGGATGAAGTGGGAAGAGGAACTGCAACAACCCTTCGAAGACGAGGAATGGAACAAAGTCCTCATGTACACAAAAAAGGTGTCCAGAAACGCCAGGTTCAGACAACTGCAGATATACATAGTGCATAGAGCATATCTAACCCCCAAGAGAATGTCAAAGATGGGAGAAGGACAAACCCGGAGCTGCCCGCGGTGCGGAGACGAACAGGCCGACATGGTGCACATGTTCTGGTCGTGCCCGCAAATAGCAGACTTCTGGAACACGGTGAGAGAAAAGGCGTTGACAGCAGACATACAGATGCCAGCAAGAACGCCAGCAACATACCTATTGGGCCTGTTCCCAAGGGGGCACCGGCAGATGACACACGTGGCAAAAATGAAGGATTTAATGACAATACTAGCGAAACGCCGCATAGCGATGGCATGGAACAAGAGCGAAGGCCCCTCGAAGGAAGGATGGTGGGCCGACCTACAAAAATGGGCAATAGCAGAGACGGCAGTCTGGGCGAGAGCTACACAAGGGGGAGAGAGCGACAGTGGAGCCAGACTACAAGCATGGAACTCCCTGGTGCAAGACCTGTTTGGCAGCGGAGGCGAGGACGATACGACTGACATTACCGATCCAGGTGACTCAGGAAACGATGAAATTGAACCGCCCACGTCGGGAGGCACTACATAATTCAGAAGAAGAGAACTAACGGGAAGAAAGAGACGAGGTCGTGACCAGCGCGGACTCTGAACAGTGCAACTCCAACTGGGAAAGACCAGCAAACACATGCAAAGACAAGACCAAGGGAAATTCCCAGGGAAAGGAGGGAGGCCACCGGGAGACTGGCCCCTCCACTACGAACTTGACAACGGCCGGCGCCGGCCCCGAGGCGGCAACGGACCACGAACATACTGCGGCAGCCTTTGGGGAGAGGGAGGGGGGGAGGAAGGGGGAAAGGAAAATGGGAGGGGGACTTTTGTTTCTGTTTTGTTTGTTCTCTCCCATTCCTTTTATGTTGTAAAACCAATAAAAAGAAGTTAAAAAAAAAAAAGCTTTTCTAATAATCCTGCATGTTGCACTGGAGTGCCGTCTGCATGGAGGAAAACCCTTTTTACAGCATGACAAGCCTGCATGTACATTTGTTGTCACATAGGCGAGTCAGAGTACACTGTCACTTTCTCATCCTCAAAGCACTGCAACGCATCAAAAAGCGCTGCTAATTCTGCAGCCTCTGCTGAATAATTTGGGGACAATCTTCTAATAATCATTACCTCAAATGTACCCTTTTGGTTTAGTTTTATCACTGCCGATCCAGTATGTCTCACCCCACTCTTTTGGTCAATTCTCGATGACCCGTCAATAAAAACAACTTCCCCTTCCCTAGTGAATTCTCTCTAACTTGGGGAATATCATCATAATATTCAGTATACATTGTACAATCATGCATATAATCATCTTTCACTGGTTCAGCTATAAACATTGCTGGATTCACTATGATACACCTGACAAATTTGATTGCAGGGTTTGAGATAATTACCTCATATCCTGATGCTCTTTGTTTGGTCAATGTATTTTTAGGTTTTTCCAAAATTGCTAATAATGCATGTTCTACAAACAACGTTACTCAACACCCCATGGTCACACTTGTGGCCTTTTAAATTGCAAAGGCAGCTGCTGCTAAAGATTGCTCACAAGCATAATGTCATTTCATGACTGGCTCTATGATCTCACTGTAATAAACTGATGGTTTATGATCATGTCCTAATGTCATTTTCTGTGTGAGCACTGCCGTCATGACTTCTCCATTTGAATGAGAGAATAACAAAAATTCTTCACTATAATTTGGCATCCCTAATGCAGGGGCTGTGCTGATCGCCGTTTTTAATTGCTGAAATCCTTCAGTCATCTCTCCTGTCCATATTAGTTTATTTTTAGCCATCTGTGCTCTTTTAAAAGTGGTTGAATATATGTACTGTAATCGACGACACAGGCCCTGCAGTAGTTGCATAGGCCTAGAAATGGTTGCATTTGTCTCACTGTTTTTGGCTGTTCAGCCCTCATAATGGCCCCTGCCCTTTCAGGTGTCACTTTCCTCCGTTCGTGTTAAATTAACTGTCCCATATACAGTACTTCTTCTTGGCAATATTGTTACTTCTCCTTATCCATTTTGTACCCTTTCTCTGCCCATATAGTCATAAGCTTGACAGAGTCTTACCTGCATCTTTCTTCTGTCTCACTATGCACTAAAATGTTGTCAACAAATTCAATTATGGTACTTTCAAGTTGAACATTACCCGAGTCCATCTGAAGTATTCTGGAATTGGACTCACAGTACCCCTGAGGCAAACAAGTATGTTTCAGTGTAATCGTTCTATATGAAAAGGAAGTTAGATCTTGTCAGTCTTCATGAAGGGGAATTGAGAAAAATGCATTTCTTAAATCTACAACAGTGAAATACCTTGCTTTTGATGAGATATTGCACAATATTGTCATAGGGTTCCGAACTAAAGGAAATTCTATTTCAACTATATTGTTTAGGTGTCTTAAATCCGGAATAAATCTCCACGATCCCCACGTGGATTTATTGATAGGGTACACAGATGTGTTACACAGAGAATTAGAGGGTACCAAAATGGCTTACTTCATTTAAGCAGATATGGTTTCAAATATACCTTTATCCGCTTCTCTAGACATGCAATACTTTTTTGCACCCGGCATAATTGCTCCTGGTTTGTGCTTAATTTGTATTGCTCCCACTCCTTTTAATAGACCTGCGTCACATGGACTTGTACTCCATAAGATACTTGGCACTTTTCCCAAGTCTTCCTGAAAAAATGGCGGTCTCTTTTTTCCAATGCCATTCTTTGCTGTTTTTCTAGATTCTC
Organism: Ambystoma mexicanum; assembly: GCF_040938575.1. Lineage (NCBI taxonomy): Eukaryota > Metazoa > Chordata > Amphibia > Caudata > Ambystomatidae > Ambystoma > Ambystoma mexicanum. The sequence continues at coordinate 1,310,131,370 of NC_090935.1, forward strand.
TACTTTAATCCAATAACTAAGATTTATGAAAAATACCAGCTCTTCATTTGAATAGTCATCCCTAAATAATGCCTTGTCCGTCAAATCGGTCAATCTGTATCCTTCATCGAGGGTTATCACTGTTCTCCATCCCCCTTCCCTCATCGTCTCTCGCCTTCAGTGCAACCTATGTACTTCCTGTCTTTGGGCTTCTACACTTTTTGCTTCTCCTCTTCCAATCTCTCCTCTTTTCTTATCACACAACTTTTCTGTTCCTCCCTTCGCTTACATTCTTTGTCCCTTTCTTCTTTGTACATTCACTCTTCTTCTTTCTCTTTCTCTTTCTCTCTTTTTTCTTGCTCATCCCTTTTCTCTCTAACCCATACTCCATCAATGTCCTTATCATCTAGTTTGAGCAATATTTGTCCTCCCATCCATTCATTCTGTACTGCTGTCATGCCCTTAGCTGCATCCTTTGTTCCCTTCTGTCTTTCTGCCTTTTCCTCTATCTCTTTCTGTTTATCTTTCTTTTCTCCTATCACGCTGTTTATTTTCATCACGTATTGATGTATTTTGTTGTTCTCTATTCCTATAGTAAAGATTTGTCATAAGTGATGTCACACTACGTGGCAAGCTATAAAAACCTACTTGGGGTGGGACAAAGACTGATATAAAAATGGATATTTGCCATCTGAGAAAGGTACAGTGAGCAAAAATGCAGATGGCTGCGAATTCTCAAAGTGGTTAATAACCACTGAACAGGTTATCATGCCGTGTTCTTTCGAGAGAGGGGTGCCTGCTACCTTTTTTGTATTTTTGGAAGGAACTTTGGGTTGGTCACCCTAAGTTACCTGGGGGCAACCAGACATGGACTCCCTGCTCACTGTGCTCAGAGAGGCACAGCTCCAACTCACTGATGAGGCCCAACAAGTCTGAAACATGTTTATGGGGTTGCTGTTGGTACCCTTGTTCAGAAGGGATTTGCCATAGCATTTCAGTGCTGGACTGCCGCTGTGGGCGGGACAAAGACTGATATGCAAATGGATATTTCCCACCTGTGAAAGGTACAGTGAGCAAAAAGCAGATGGCTGCGAACTCTCGAAGTGGTTAATAACCACTGAACAGGTTATCATGCTGTATTCTTTCAAGAGATGGGTGCCTGCTACCTTTTTTGTATTTTTGGAAGGAACTTTGGGTTGGTCACCCTAAGTTACCTGGGGGCAACCAGACGTGGACTCCCTGCTCACTGTGCTCAAAGAGGCACAGCTCCACTTCACTGATGAGGCCCAACAAGGCTGAAGCACGTGTATGGGTTGCTGTTGGTCCTCTTCTTCAGAAGGGAATTGCCATAGCAGTTTGGTGCTGGACTGCACATGTGGGCGGGACAAAGACTGATATGCAAATGGATATTTCCCATCTGTGAAAGGTACAGTGAGCAAAAAGCAGATGGCTGTGAACTCTCAAAGTGGTTAATAACCACTGAGCAGGTATCATGCCGTGTTCTTTCGAGAGAGGGGCGTCTGCTACCTTTTTTGTATTTTTCAAAGGAACTTGGGGTTGGTCACCCTAAGTTACTTGGGGGCAACCAGACGTGGACTCCCTGCTCACTGTGCTCAAAGAGGCACATCTCCACCTCACTGATGAGGCCCAACAAGGCTGAAACACGTGTATGGGTTGCTGTTGGTCCCCTTCTTCAGAAGGGAATTGCCATAGCAGTTTGGTGCTGGACTGCATATGTGGGCAGGACAAAGACTGATATGCAAATTGTTATTTTCCATCTGTGAAAGGTACAGTGAGCAAAAAGCAGATGGCTGCGAACTCTCAAAGTGGTTAATAACCACTGAACAGGTATCATGCCATGTTCTTTCGAGAGAGGGTAGCCTGCTACCTTTTTTGTATTTTTGGAAGGAACTTTGGGTTGGTCACTCTAAGTTACCTGGGGGTAACCAGATGTGGTCTCCCTGCTCACTGTGCTCAAAGAGGCACAGCTCCACCTCACTGATGAGGCCCAACAAGGCTGAAACACGTGTATGGGGTTGCTGTTGGTACTCTTGTTCAGAAGGGAATTGCCATAGCAGTTTGGTGCGGGACTGCACATGTGGGCGGGACAAAGACTGATATGCAAATGGATTTTTCCCATCTGTGAAAGGTACAGTGAGCAAAAAGCAGATGGCTGCGAACTCTCAAAATGGTTAATTACCACTGAACAGGTTATCATGCTGTGTTCTTTCGAGAGAGGGGCGCCTGCTACCTTTTTTGTATTTTTGGAAGGAACTTGGGGTTGGTCACCCTAAGTTACCTGGGGCAACCAGACGTGGACTCCCTGCTCACTGTGCTCAGAGAGGCACAGCTCCACTTTACTGATGAGGCCCAACAAGTCTGAAACACGTTTATGGGGTCGCTGTTGGTACTCTTGTTCAGAAGGGATTTGCCATAGCATTTCAGTGCTGAACTGCCCATGTGGGCGGGACAAAGACTGATATGCAAATGGATATTTCCCACCTGTGAAAGGTACAGTGATCAAAAAGCAGATGGCTGCGAACTCTCAAAGTGGTTAATACCCATTAAAGAGATTATCATGCTGTGTTCTTTCGAGAGAGGGGCGCCTGCTACCTTTTTTGTATTTTTCAAAGGAACTTGGGGTTGGTCACCCTAAGTTACACGGAGGCAACCAGACGTGGACTCCCTGCTCACTGTGCTCAGAGAGGCACAGCTCCACTTTACTGATGTGGCCCAACAAGGCTGAAACACATTTATGGGGTTGCTGTTGGTACTCTTGTTCAGAAGGGAATTGCCATAGCATTTCGATGCTGGACGGCCCATGTGGGCGGGACAAAGACTGATATGCAAATGGTTATTTCCCACCTGTGAAAGGTACAGTGAACAAAAGGCAGGTGGCTGCGAACTCTCAAAGTGGTTAATAACCACTGAACAGGTTATCATGCTCTGTTCTTTCAAGAAATGGGTGCCTGCTACCTTTTTTGTATTTTTGGAAGGAACTTTGGGTTGGTCACCTTTAGTTACCTGGTGGCAACCAGACATGGACTCCCTGCTCACTGTGCTCAAAGAGCCACAGCTCCACCTCACTGATGAGGCCCAACAAGGCTGAAACACGTGTATGGGGTTGCTGTTGGTACTCTTGTTCAGAAGGGAATTGCCATAGCAGTTTGGTGCGGGACTGCATATGTGGGCGGGACAAAGACTGATATGCAAATGGATTTTTCTCATCTGTGAAAGATACAGTGAGCAAAAAGCAGATGGCTGCGAACTCTCAAAGTGAAAAATTACCACTGAACAGGTTATCATGCTGTGTTCTTTCGAGAGAGGGGCGCCTGCTACCTTTTTTGTATTTTTGGAAGGAACTAGGGGTTGGTCACCCTAAGTTACCTGGGGCAACCAGACGTGGACTCCCTGCTCACTGTGCTCAGAGAGGCACAGCTCCACCTCACTGATGAGGCCCAACAAGTCTGAAACACGTTTATGGGGTTGCTGTTGGTACTCTTGTTCAGAAGGGATTTTACATAGCATTTCAGTGCTAGACTGCCCATGTGGGCAGGACAAAGACTCATATGCAAATGGTTATTTCCCACCTGTGAAAGGTACCGTGAGCAAAAAGCAGATGGCTGCGAACTCTCAAAGTGGTTAATAACCACTGAACAGGTATCATGCTGTGTTCTTTCGAGAGAGGGGTGCCTGCTACGTTTTTTGTATTTTTGGAAGGAACTTTGGGTTGGTCACCCTAAGTTACCTGGGGGCAACCAGACGTGGACTCCCTGCTCACTGTGCTCAGAGAGGCACAGCTCCACCTCACTGATGAGGCCCAACAAGTCTGAAACACGTTTATGGGGTTGCTGTTGGTACTCTTGTTCAGAAGGGATTTGCCATAGCATTTCAGTGCTAGACTGCCCATGTTAGCAGGACAAAGACTCATATGCAAATGGTTATTTCCCACCTGTGAAAGGTACAGTGAGCAAAAAGCAGATGGCTGCGAACTCTCAAAGTGGTTAATAACCACTGAACAGGTATCATGCTGTGTTCTTTCGAGAGAGGGGTGCCTCCTACCTTTTTTGTATTTTTGGAAGGAACTTTGGATTGGTCACCCTAAGTTACCCGGGTGCAACCAGACGAGGACTCCCTGCTCACTGTGCTCAGAGAGGCACAGCTCCACTTTACTGATGAGGCCCAACAAGTCTGAAACACGTTTATGGGGTTGCTGTTGGTACTCTTGTTCAGAAGGGATTTGCCATAGCATTTCAGTGCTGGACTGCCCATGTGGGCGGGACAAAGACTGATATGCAAATGGCTATTTCCCACCTGTGAAAGGTATAGTGAGCAAAAAGCAGATGGCTGCGAACTCTCAAAGTGGTTAATAACCATTAAACAGGTTATCATGCTGTGTTCTTTCGAGAGAGGGGCGCCTGCTACATTTTTTGTATTTTTCAAAGGATCTTGGGGTTGGTCACCCTAAGTTACCTGGGGGCAACCAGACGTGGACTCCCTGCTCACTGTGCTCAGAGAGGCGCAGCTTCACCTCACTGATGAGGCCCAACAAGGCTGAACACGTGTATGGGGTTGCTGTAGGTACTCTTGTTCAGAGAGGAATTGCCATAGCAGTTTGGTGCGGGACCGCACATGTGGGCGGGACAAAGACTGATATGTAAATGGGTATTTCCCATCTGTGAAAGGTACAGTGAGCAAAAAGCAGATGGCTGCAAACTCTCAAAGTGGTTAATTACCACTGAACAGGCATCATGCTGTGTTCTTTCGAGACAGGGTGCCTGCTACCTTTTTTGTATTTTTCAAAGGATCTTGGGGTTGGTCACCCTAAGTTACCTGGGGGCAACCAGACGTGGACTCCCTGCTCACTGTGCTCAGAGAGGCGCAGCTTCACCTCACTGATGAGGCCCAACAAGGCTGAACACGTGTATGGGGTTGCTGTAGGTACTCTTGTTCAGAGAGGAATTGCCATAGCATTTCGGTGCTGGACTGCCCATGTGGGCGGGACAAAGACGGATATGCAAATGGATATTTCCCATCTGTGAAAGGTACAGTGAGCAAAGAGCAGATGGCTGAAAACTCTCAAAGTGGTTAATAACCACTGAACAGGTTAACATGCCATGTTCTTTTGAGAGAGGGGCGCCTGCTACCTTTTTTCTACTTGGGGATGTGATAGGCTTACAGGGGACATCTAAGTATATGTTCCATACTAACGGGGGTTGTGATTGGGTTTCTACTATCAGGTGGCAACTAAGCCCATCCCAAGTGCAAGTATTCTTCCGTGTCACTCTAATACTCAACACTTCATTGGTTATACAAACTACAGTGTTCTTTGATACGTGGCCCTCTTCAGTTGTTTTGGAACTCTTGTACCCTTCTGGAATATTCCACATGCTAGCAGCACGCAGGCTACCATACCAGGTACAGGGAGGGTCGGCGTGATCATGCCTCCCCACCCAATTAGCTCAACATCTATCATCACTCTTGCAGTCTGCCAGTCAATTAAGGCTTTGAACTTGGCCTTGCAGAAGCTCTCTGTGCCTGGGAATAAAAGGGAGTATCTTCTTGGTTTCGGTGTAGCTCGAGCCAATGTCTATTTTGATCTGACCATGTGACTTGGAGACCACATTTTCAAGCTCTTTAGAGCATTTAATATTATTAAATGATGAACTCTTGACGCCTTCAGTATTTTTCCATTTCACCTCAAACAGAAGTTTGTTTCTTTCTCACGTTCATTTAAATACTGGATGTACAACCAGGGTCACGGTGGCCTTGACTTCTTGGTGCTGGGCCAGCCAAGCCTTTCTTGTATTTCTCCATCGCCTTTAGTTATTTTCCAACTGTGCCACACTGAAAAACCCTTTCCAATCACAGGGTTTCAAGCCTTGCTTAAAGTGCAACATTGGCGCATCGCCGCAACTATTCACTACGTATCCAGCCTTAAGATCACATTGTCTACTTGCGTTACTGCATCTGTACAAGTATAAACTGATTTAGCATTTTCTTCAGCGTTTCTATAGCATGAGCATCTTCATCTCAAGCCCGAAATGTTGCTCATCTTTTACCACCTTCTCTTCAGATCTTAGAGAATGTCTATGTTCTTTTACTTTGTTTAACTTTTCTGGGTGCATCAGCTCTGCTCCGCATGACGTCACAGGTCTTCTTTTCCACTTGTTTTCATACTTCCTCTGGAACTTTGCCCAGAAGACCATCATATCTTTGTGAATGCATATAGGGTTTTCTCAATGGATATCTTGTTTCCAAGATTCTCTGTGGTACAGGCATTCTCATTGGTACTGCACGTGTCACAATTTCCGGTTCCCAACATATAGGCAACATGGGGTGGAGCTTTTGGTGGGGATACTTCACACCTCGTCTGGACGATTCATCGACCACTCTCTCATCAATCTTCACATCCAGACATCCTCGTCTGAAGAAGTGTTTCTTTGGGACCCATATCTTTCTGACTCCCTTCAGGCATCCTGCTGATTTCACATGCTCATCAACACTCCAAGTCATGAGCGTGCATTGTCCATTGGGACTACAATAAATCCATCTCCCCACATACTTCTTGTGGTCCTTTGGGTACAGGAACTTTGTTCCCTCGGGTGCATGAATGCTGGCCTTCACGTAGTCTCTGATTTCTTCATCTGTCAGCTCCTTTGGTTCAAATCCTGATTCGACATCCATCCCTATCTTCATTCTTTCTGCTTTCTTTGCAGTCTTCTTGCATTGTGTGGTTATTATCCTGATCACAGACAATCCAAACATGATAATCACCAACAGGGCTTCAAGTAACTTGAAGATATTCGCCATCCATTGTGGAACCCATGAGAAGATTGACCCAAACCAGTTCTCATCAGCAATGTCTTCTGTCTCATCTTCCATCGTTATGGCCTCTGTCAAGGTGCCATCCTCGTTATCGTGAGAAGGTATGAATGTGCAACACGATTCTCCAATTTTGGCACAAACACCTCCATCCATAGCTGTGATCATGTCTACGACATAAATGTTCTGAAGAGTGATCAGTCTTATGGCTCTCAACTCCTCCTTGATAGCATTGAATCCTTCTATAGTAGTGTTGATCGTCTGCAACAGTTCCCATCTGGTTACCTTTAACCATTTGGTATTTACCATTGTCTGACTCCCAGGCATAAAGATAACAGTAAAAACTGAAGAAGTCTTGCTGAACAATCTGTGTGCATTTGGAATGGCATCAAAAGCTTCTATCGATTTAGCTGAAAAATAATTCTCCCTCTTCATTCATTCGATTCAGGAGCTCAGCAGATCTCTTCTTTCTCAGGTGAGCATCTGCTTTTGGGAATTCGCCAATGTTCAAGTCACTCTTTGGGATCACCAATGCTGGAACAATGACAATCACTATAGTACATAGTCCTCCCAATCTCTGGCCAGCTTCATATATGCTCTGGATCCACAGGCGCAATAGTGATCCGTTATCACTGCTGTCCCATCCTTCATTCCTGGCACATTAAAGATGTGTCCGCACTGCTCATTCTCTCCAAACTTTCTTGCACCATCGTTTCTGAAACATAGTTCTGCACTTGCAAAGCCATAATCTGTAATGGACCTCCTTTGTCTTCGACCCATGTCAATAATTTTTCAAGCTTTGGCCCTCCATTTGCATCCATTTTCCACTCGTTCAATAAGTGGTTTGTGATGACCAGTTACTGCTACAGCTCTGCAAATGACTACACCTTCTTCCCATTCGTCTTGAGAAAGCACTGTTCCTGAGATCTGCATCTGACCTCTTTCTTTGCAGCTTCAAACCTCTTCATTAGTTTTTCCTTTACAATGAGTCTTCTGTTGATCTCCCATCTGATTCCTCCTCCCTTTATACCAGGCTGTTCGTATCTTATCACATTATTTTTGGTATGCGCTCCTGCTCTTGTCTTCAAATCTTGGACATAATCATATTCATCTAGTGCTGGCCATTCTGTCACCCATACCAAGGATACCGTTCTACTCTGGAATTGACCACTTTTATGGCAGAGTGCAAGGTGAGTGTGGCAATGAGCCGTTTGAACATCTATTTCAATAGCTATGAATATCTTAGACTTTCCCATAGCATAAGGCAGGCGTGCACATACATAGCAATCCTCCTCAGAAGTTCTCTTTGCCACCTCTTTCATTAATTGATACCACGGGCCTCATTACACAGTATGCGGTAAGTGTTTACTGGTACCGGTAAGGGCACCGGTACCGGTAAGGGCACCGGTACCGGTAAACCCTTATCCCCTTACTACGAGGTCCCTTTGCCGGACCCGACCTCAATGGCTGGTTTTACCAGCCATTAAGGAACGGGCCCGCAAAGGGACCTTGGTGCTAATTACGGTACCTCAATTTGCGGTACCGTTATTACCTCCTTCCTCATTCCCATTGAGCCCTATGGGGGCAAAAATGGGAATGGTCAAGTGCCTTGGTGAATGGGGAATTACCGGCCCCGCTCACCTTGGAGTAGGACGGTAATCCCGCCATCCACCAAGGCGGACACAGTAAAATACTGGCAGCAAGCTAATAGCGCCATGGTTACCGCCTACCGTGTAATGAGGCCCCACATGTTGTTCCCCAAATGTGCTGTACTGTCCAAATAATTGTTCAGTTCATAATCATCATCCCATGCACTTCTTTTAGGTCTCTGTTTCATTCTTGCCAAATGATTCTCCCTAAAATGACCGTAATGTAAATAAAAAACAGATCTCCCTCCAAAGGGAAGGTTTGGATTTTTGTCACATGCAGAGGTACGTCTACATGGGCTATTGGAGTAGGGATAATAACATAGGGCCTTGGCTGTCTCACAATGTCTAGTTCTGCGAAGGTAACTGGAGTGGGAAGAATCAAAGGGACCATTGCTTTCTTGGGACAAATGAAATACACAGAGTGGATTAGCAGAATCAGAAAAACAATGATAAACGTAGAACAAGCATATATTATGCACCAATGCATACGGCTCTACCATCGATGCCTCTACACACGTCGTTGACTCTGCTCACTCTCTGGACCTGCAATATGCTCTATATCCCACATGTTTGCCTGTGATTAAATTTAAGGAAAGCAAAATTAGCAAATGCTCCGGTAGATGTTGAATCTGTTCAATGATTTCCACAAGCAACTGGGTGATTACTGGATGGTTTATAGGATCTCGCCTAACCACAAACGTGTTTGTTTTCCTCCAAACAAGATAAGGATGAACTTGAAGCATATAGTAAAAGATCATAACAAGTAGCTTGTGGGCATTGTTGCTAGACAGGTTCATCTGTACCTCCAGTAAGATGCTCAGGTAATACTCTAATCTGCCTTATTATAGCTGCCAATAAGCATCTAAAGGTCGGGCCATTCTTTGGATTCTGGACAAAAGTATGTTTGTCAGTGCTTCTCCCAACAAGAGCAGGGTAAGCTCTGAGTATAAATATGAAGAAAGTAAGAAGTGGTCTGTGTATATCAGCATCCAACAGCACCATAGGCACCTTCAAAAAGAAATTCAGTGAGAAAGGAGTCAAGGAACTGCCCCCTCTTCCAATCGTCAAACACAAAATCCAAGTCTGGCTTACTTTTGCACTCCACAGTGCAATGTCAGCAAAACTCCTGTGGCACAAGAACAGCAACTTACTTACTCCTTGCTTAGCAACTACAAAGAGTGTTTCAGCTGAGCCACAGTCCAAATGTACACTTTATCTGTCTACTTGACAGTCTATGTGTCTTTCTTCCTCGTCATTGATCGAGTCTGCATGTGCTGAAAGTCTTCTCTGTGACTTGCTTCTGAATGGGTTGGGGTTGCCGCAGCCTCTCCAGTTTAGACTTTCACATCACCTCGATGAATCAAAGCTCACCTTCCCAGGACTTTAACAGCTGACGGAGTGATGTCCTGTACAATTAAAGGGTCGCTGAAACGGGGCTCGTGCCACTTTCGTGTAAAGTTTCTGTTTAAATCCTTGTCTCCAGCAAAGAGTCTAGGTAAACATAGTTCTTTAGCTGTGGTTGCTGTATGGTCTTCATCTGTGTTCTGAGACCGACACCCCGTCTGCTTGACTTGTTCTGAAATTACAGAGATACTAGCCATTATACATGTTAACTACGCACGTAACTCATCACCTAACAATTCTGCAGTTGTCTGGGCATCACTTCTAATCCTCGATGGAGGAGTTAGAGGCGTTCTCATTTGCTTCCCTGGAACTAGCTTGTGGGGTGTGAGGTGGTGGTCAGAACTGGGCTGATTTCTCAATGCATATAAGCAAGGGGCAAGCAGTGCAGCTACCCCATTTCTAATGTCAGTTTCAACTTAGCTATTCTCTCTTTGAGTAGACTGTTGAGTCTCTCACATATCCGTTCACTTGCGGGTGATAAGCAGAAGAAAACATATATGCTTAATACTAAGTAATAAGCTAATTTGCTCAAATACCTCATTTACAAAATGGGGGCCATTGTCTGATCTCAGCACCTCACATACTCCCCATCTGGGAAATACCTCTTGGACTAAAAACTTCACCGCACAAGTGGCGTCAGGGTGTGTGCATGGACCGGTCTTGATACACCTTGAGAAGGGGCACACCCCCCCTATCATATACCTATATCCATTACAGACCTGCAGCATATCAAGACAATCAATATATAAATGCTGAAAAGGACCATTTGGTCGAGGAATTACTCATCTGACTGTCCGCAGCATGTGCCCAGCAGTAAAACTTTGACATACGATGCAAATAGATTTTGCACAAATCTAATAGATTTTAATAGATTTGAATCTATTCTAATAGGTTTGGTACGAGCCAGTCCTCTGCAATGGTTGCTGCGAGGCTCTCCCTAGTGACAAGCACAGGGTAGTGTAGCTGTTCTAACGCCACCTTTAAAAAGGCTACAGGCATCACTGGTTTACCAGTGCTGTCTTGTCACCACAATGCCTCGGAAGGGGATAAAGAACACCCTCTTCATGTCCACAAGTCTTTCTCTTACTGTGGTGCTTCATCTTGAACTGCCATCAATTGTGTTCCCGATAAGTGGTTAAAGCTTTCATTCACAACCATCATCACAACAATTTTATCTTTCACATAAGGCACATCAAAACTCATTATATCCGGTGAATATACAACCCTTTTTGCCTCTTCGTCTGCAGCTTGGTTTCCGCATGAAATAAAGCCTGCTCTCTTAGTGTGCACTGCACACTTAAGCATTGCAATGGCTACTGGGAGTTGTAGTGCTTTAATAAGCCTGTCCAATAATGCGGTGTGTTGATCTGGAGTGCCATCCGCTCGGAGGTGGCACCTCCTTTTCCACATGCTAGCCGTGCGTGCATGGTTGACGTCACATAGGCGGAGTCACTGTACACTGTTACTTCCTGGTCTGCATGATTCCTGAGTGCGACAATAAGTGCCACTAATTCTGCAGCCTGCGCTGAAAAATGTGATGATAGGTCTTGCACTTGTTAGTACTTCAAATTCCCTATTAGCCTTGTGCTTCGATACAGCGGCACCTGAATGCCTTTCTCCATCAGTTTGACCGATCCTTGAAGAACCATCAATAAAAAGAATCTCCCCTGCTGCTAACGCATTTTCCTTTACCCTCAGGATCTGCAAGATTCACCATTTTACACCTGACAATTTTGATCGCTGGATTTGAAATTACCACCTCTCATAAGTAGAAGCTCTTTGAGATGTCAGGATACCCTTTGGTTTCTCCAAAACAGCAAAAAAAGCATGTTCCACACTTTTGGAACACCCCATCACTATGCTGGCAGACTTCTGAATAGCGAACGCGGCTGCAGCCAATGATTGTTCGCAAGGGAAGTGACCCCTCATTACTGGGTCTAAAATCCCACTGTAATAATGCTAAAGGTTTGTACCCCAAGGTAATTCTCTGCGTAAGCAGTGCTTCATTACAGTCCCATTCGTATGCGAGAATAAAAGGAACTCATGTGCGGTTTTGATGTTTTCAAAATCGCCTCAGATCTTTCAGGCGTAACCTTCTTTCCCTCGTGAGATTAACTGATTTATGTGCAACACCTCTTCTTGACAATACTGCAATTTCTCTTTGTCCACCTTATATCCTTTCTCAGCTAGAATAATCATTAGCTGAACTGAGTCTCGTCTCCGCTCTTCTTCTGATGTGTTACAGACCAAAAAATCATCTACGTATTGCAGCACGAAACTTGGCAAATCAAAATTGCTTAGGTCCATCTGCAGGACTCTATTGCAAATCGATGGGGACTCACAGTACCCCTTGGGCAAATGTGTACCTTTCAGCTTAGTCTGATGGAATGTAAATGATGTAAGATCTTGAGAATCTTTTTGCAATAGGATTGAGAAAAACTGAATTTTCAAGTCAATCACTGTGAAATATCAACAGGGATGCTACATAATATCGTCGCTGGATTAGGAACTAGAGGAAATTCTGCCTCTACAATCTGGATAATCGGCCTTATGTCTTGAATTAAACACCATGACCCCCTTTTGATTTCTTGATAGGATACACTGCAGTATTGCATGGTGACTCTGACGTCACTAAAATGCCTTGGTCCATCATGGGTGATAAAGTCTTGAAAATACCTTCATCTGCTTCTTGAGACATAGGATATTGCCTTGCTCGAGGTAAAATTGCTCCTGGCTTCAGTTTAATTCTAACTTCTCCCACTCCCTTTAACAGGCCTACGTCATAGGGGCCCGTAGTCTATAAAGAAACTGGCACTTTCTCCATATCTTCACCAAAACATGTGGGTCGCTGGTGCACTATCATAATTTTCTGTGGGATCTACAGTATTGCATGGTGACTCTGACGTCACTAAAATGCCTTGGTCCATCATGGGTGATAAAGTCTTGAAAATACCTTCATCTGCTTCTTGAGACATAGGATATTGCCTTGCTCGAGGTAAAATTGCTCCTGGCTTCAGTTTAATTCTAACTTCTCCCACTCCCTTTAACAGGCCTACGTCATAGGGGCCCGTAGTCTATAAAGAAACTGGCACTTTCTCCATATCTTCACCAAAACATGTGGGTCGCTGGTGCACTATCATAATTTTCTGTGGGATCTCTCATCTTTCTGTCCTGATCCAAAGAGTAATGCTCATCTCGAACACCACTTCGTCATCTGACGGGTCATCTCTAAACATGTCCTCGTCAGTGACGTCAGTCAATCTATACTTTTCTTCAATAAAAATCACTGTTCTCCATGGCCTGCCTCGATCCCAACCTTCGAGTGTGGCTAATTCTCCTCGCACTATGGCTGCCTGTAATTCCAAGGAAGCCCCCCCCATTGTCCATAGGTATCTGCGGCCTGAACAAAAATTCATCAGTTATTCTCATAATCTTGCCCACTATACCGGCTAGCCACGCTAACAAAATGTGTACCCCATAGTGAAAAACCTCTGGCTCTAAGTGCGTTCCTCATAGAGCTATTTGCCCTGTAAATGCCATGATAAATGTACCCACATTTAAATAATATATTTCTGGCGTTGAAAATACTGTGCCGTCATCAGTGAAAGAAAACGTCATATTTAGCTTCATCATTAAATCTCTGCCCAGTATATTAACAGGTGTCTATCTTGAATACAACAATGCGACAGAAATATCCCACTCTCCTATAGAAACGAATTTCTCAGTAAAAGGATCTCTACTTATAGCTCCGGAGAACCCTTGAGCATTCATGGCATTTCCTGATAATGAATATTTTCCCTCTCGCTTACATGAGCGAGTTTCCCCTGTGTCTACTAAAAAAGAAAAAGATTTGCCTCCTATGGTACCCTCGGTTTCTCTTCAGGATTGGGCATCACCGATAGTACTGAACACATCAAGTCACCCTGTGAGCTGTCCTATTGTGGGTACATAATTAGTCCCATACCTGTGAAAGGTTTCCCTCCCGTGACAGTGACACCCCCTACTCTAGGAGTCAATAACTGTCCCGTGTTTGCACTCTGTTGTATCTGCAAGGGTGCATGCTGTGACTGCCCTTGCGGCAGATTCAATGGTGCTTGCTGTGAATGCAAAGCCTGTTGTGTTTTCAGTACCTGTGCTTGATACACTGTCTGATCTTGGGTGAACCCGTCCCTGTTTTGTGGTCTATATGCTGGAGGATAAACTGTCCACCCCCCTTGAGAATTGTCCATTCTGCACATACCCTTGGCTCTCAAATGTTTGCATGATGTGCCCTGTCATTCCACATGTTCAGCATACAGAAGGGAATATCCTAACTTGCCCTCTCTGCATATCTTGACTATCATTTTGCATATTCTGAAACCCGCCTTGGTTATTCTGAAAGCCTCCCTAATTATTCTGAAAGCCTCCTCTTTCAGGGAAGCCTCCTCTGCCTCCAACCATAAACCTGTTCCCTCCTTGGTCTGACTGTCTTTGGCTATTCATCTGTGGCATACCTGATATTTGCTGTGATCCTGGCCCTTCTCCACTAGTCAGCAGTGCCCCTTCTATAGCATATTTCAACAGTTTCTTGTGCACCAACTTAGCTTCTTTGATTTACCTAGTATCTTCTTTCTTTCGATTTTTCTCTTGAAACAATCGGCAATGGTGCACGATTGTCAGCTGTATTTCTGGCCATGGCTTTGCCTCCATACCAACCAGCTTCTTCAGCTGTCTCTTTACCTGGTCTGGCAACCCCTGACATAATATATGATAAAATACAGGTATAGATTTTCCCCACGACTCTCAAGTTTCCAAAGATCACTGCCCTTTAAAATTCTGAATGTAAGCAAGCAGATCTTCACCTTCCTGCATTTTTTGTGCCATTATAGCTCCCATATCCGACATTTCAGGATATTGTACTCTAAGTGCTTTCCAGACTGTCGCTCTTCAATTATTAAACAGTGCTCCATTGTGCGCTGTGTTCTTTACTGTGACACTTGCATATCCTGCTCTCGTCCAAATTTCATCAGCCCTTTCCCCAAGGATAGCTGCTAGAAGACCCTTAATGTCCCCTATAGCTAACATATTTTCTCCTGTCATTTTTTCTAATTCATAGATCCATTTCCCAGCACCTGAAGTAAAACTCGGGAGCTTACACCTTAGATTATCCTTATCCATCTGGGGCCACGGAATATACTGTGGTCTGGCCCCTTCTTTTTTCTAACAAGGGAAACTGCAAAATTCCAAAATCGCAATCGTCTCCCATCATCTGCCTGTTCATAGCAGGGACAATGGTTCCTTATCGCCTTCTTCCTGGTAATGACCTCAGCCTGCTCACATAAAGTGGTGAGTCCCCCCTCTCACTAAGAGGTCGCCTTTTAGGTTGCTCTGGCTGCGCCACAGGCTCTGGCGTTCTTTAGTTAGGTCCAAATCTGACCACCTTACTTTCTTATCTGTCTGAAAACACCCCTCGGGACCACACGCACCACCCTCCTATCCAGTGAAGGTTTCCCTTGCGTTGTCTGATATATCGTGTCCCCAACTCATATGGCTAACCTCCTGTCTCTATTTAGTCTTAGCCTATCCAGAGACAAGGCTGTATGCTAAACAGGCCTCGCTCCTTGCCTCGGGATTGGCCAATTTCAGATCAATCATTTTTTCCTATATTTCTTGATTCACCTTTTGTGCTCATCTCTTGATAGGCTTTTTCGATTCTGTCTCCAATATATCCTATCTTAACATTCTCCTCTATATTTACTCTAGAGGGTCCTAGCATAGATTCTTGTGATGGGAGGAACTCCGCTATGTCCACCCATGCCACTTCTGGGCTTGGTTCCATTAATTCCCTTTCAATGCGATCAATGTCGCGTATCCTCTGCCTTCTCTTTCATTCCATTTCCTCATCAAATTCCCTTAGTTTCTTTGCTTCCTCCCTAATCCTTTCTTCTTCCTGCCTTTTTTCTTCCCTTCTTTCATTTGCCCTACGCACCTCATCATCTCTGCGTCTTTGCATTCTTCTGCCTCTTCATTTC
The DNA here is from genome assembly GCF_040938575.1 of Ambystoma mexicanum. Classification (NCBI taxonomy): domain Eukaryota; kingdom Metazoa; phylum Chordata; class Amphibia; order Caudata; family Ambystomatidae; genus Ambystoma; species Ambystoma mexicanum. Next base: position 1,310,147,238 of record NC_090935.1, read on the forward strand.
TGTTCTTTCTCTTCTTGTTTTCCCTTTTCTATCCTGTCTCTTTGTTAGATTGCTCTCTGCCTATTGTCATATTTTCTTTGCTCTTCCACCCTTTTTTCTTAACTGTTCTTCCTGATACAGTTGCTCTCGTCTTTGTCTACTCTTTCTTTTAGCCTCATCTTCCTTCAATTGTTTCTTTATTTTGTTGGGGTAATTATCCGGGGGTCGGCAGGGCCATCCGCGGCCCTCTGGGGTTGGCGAGGCCCCAACTCCTCCCGCATCCCAAAGGAGTATGAGGCACACACAAGAGCAAAGAGTTGCTGCTGTTTATTGCACAAAACAGACAGGGACAGGTTCTCGGATCACAGGTACCCAGGAAACGTCTCATTTGTGGTAGGCTCGTAGGCCCTTTTTCTAGCTGGATGACGCGACTACGTGCATTACCTGGGAAAACTAGCCCCTAAACCTAACACTATCTCGGGTTGGCTACCCGAGTGGTAGGGTCAGTATAGCCCCATATAGAAGAAAAGGTTATTGGTAGAGAAGGGGTCAGCAACTATTGGGTCGTCCCTAATAGTTGCTAATTGAGAATTGTTACAAGGGGAAAATGAGTGATTGGCTAAACTATAGTGGCGTCAGTGGTTAGCCCCTCATATTCTGATTGGTTCACCCATGAGCCCCCAAGCATGGGACCATCGCTGTTCCTAGCTTGCGGTGTACTTGGTGCTGGCAACAGTGTATGACTTTGTGTCAGTGGCGGACAATGGACAGTCTGACTACTGGCTGTTGGGTGTCCCTTTCCCATCCCTGTCAGTGTCCAACTTGTCACTTCATTGTTGCAGTCTGTGTCCCAGACGTGACACCCCAGAGTTTCCCTGGTCCTTGGGGCTTGGCATCGTATCAGGTCGGCCTGGTCACGTGATGGGGGACCGTGGCTGGAGCAGAATTACGGGTATTTGATTTGTATTTCAGCTCTGAGGCACGTTTAGCAGTAGCAGGTGTAACCTTGGTGCGGGGAGCGCAACGTGTAAGTTGCAACTTCGTGGCCTTGGCTGTGGGGCTCTCATCAGGGTTCGTTCTGCATGATCAGCATCTTGCAGCCTTGTCTGAGCTGCTCCGGCCTGGGGACTCTGGTTTGCAGCCTAGCTTGGCCTAGCTCATGGGTGGCGGTATACAGTCCATAATACGGAGGTCGCGAGGGGCGACAGAGGTTCTTATGGATTAGTCCATATACAGGGCTTCATACATCTTCATGGTTTTAGTTGCACAGAAGCATCTGCAAGCATAAACACAATGGCGTCTTGCATTTCTGCAGTGCTGTAGTTGGCCTATGTGAAAAATAACAACGATGCATTTGTGAGTGTGAGTAGTCCTCTACGTCATAGCACTGAGTATGTTCTTTGTGTGGATTGGTGTGTGTCTGATCCATGCACTTGGTGGCACGTGTGTTCTTGTCCGCTGGTTATGTCGTCATGGCATCTCTAACGATGGCGATATATTTGTGGGTGCTGTCTAATCGAGTTGGTCCATATGGTCGGTGCCAGCTCCACCTAAGGTCCCAGCCCGAGGTTGGGATGACGGGCAGCTTGCCTGGGTGTGCGGGCCGTTGCCACGGTGGATCTTGACGCCCAGGGTGGCAGTGAGCGGGTCGAACTCCTCCTGCAGTGGGTACTTAGGTCGTGACATCATAGGCCATGGTCTGGACAAGAATCGGGGGAAGGGATCATCCCATTTTCCCTCTTCAGTCCCCCCTCTGGTCGACTTGTCGGCCACAAAATTATCCACTCTCTTATCTCCTCGTACTCGCCATACCTTCGTTATGCCTGCCAGGTGTCCGAACCGGTCCACATGGTCTTCAAATGACCAGTACATGTATACACATCCTCCACCGGGCTTGCAATAGACCCATTTTCCAACATAGCTTTTCGGGTTTCTTGGATTCTCAACTTTAATGGATGGTGGGTACAAGTCAGCTTCAACTATCTTTTGACGTAGTCGTTCATGTTCCTTGATGATGACATCTGTGTGTTGGTCACCTTCAGCTGGCATTAGGACGTGCATGCTGATAATTTCCTCAGCAATACACTTTGATCTTGCCTTCCATAGCTTTATCCCCATCAGAGAAGCCATTCCCACAATCACGCATCCTGCCACAACCTTCAGGCAATCTGAGAGCCATGATGGCATCCAGGACCAGATGTATGAAAACCAGCTACCATCCTTCTTCACTCCATTTGCGTACCGCTGTCCTCATCATTTGCAGGAATGAACGTGCAACATGAACTTCCAATTTTTGCACAAACACTTCCTTCCATTGCTGTCAGAAGGTTCAGCACATAGCTGTTCTGTAGGGCCACCATCCTAATCGCTCTTAGTTCTTCCTTGGTTTGCGTTGAATCCGTTAACTGTGGAGTTAATCATCATCATCAGCTCCCATCTTGTTATTTGTAGCCATTTTGCATTTGCATACGCCTGTAATCCTGGATGTATGATAGAGGAGAAGAACATTGCCGCTCTGCTAAGTAGCCTGTGTGCTGGTGGAATGTCACCGAGGGCTGTTTCTGACCATCCCCACAGGTAATTTCCTGTCACTGGTTCTCCTTGTCTTTTTACTCTGGGTAAGTGTGTAGTACCTCTCTGTGACTTGCTTCCTGTCATCTTCAGTGATCTTTTCTTCCTTTTGTTCCCTTCGTCCATCTTAGGGAAGTTCTCCAAGTTGACATGCTTTTGTGGTACTACTAGTGATGGTACATTGATGTGTACCATAGTGCACACTCCATTCCATAACTGTGGCAGGCTGTTGTATGCTTTGGCTCCGCAGGCCCAATAGTGGTCCATCAATACTGCTGTTCCCGCACCCCCCTCAGGAAGCTTGATCGTTCTCTTGCATCCTTCATTCATTCCAACATTCCAACATCAATTTCTCCATCATGCTGGTAACATAGTGTAGGTGCTATAAGAGGAATTATTGTTATTGGTTCTTCGTCTTTATCTATCCATGTTACCAATGCTGCACTCCTTGTCCATTCCTTGTAGCATTTGCCATTTTCTTCTTGCACTGTCATCACTGATGATTTTGCCAACGTCAAAGGTTTACTTCCCACAACTCCATCCACCCATACGTTCTTCGTGTATACCTTGCCGTTTATTAATTAGTGGCCTTTCCCAGCACCCTGGTTCACCTCCAATCTCTCTTGCGCACCACTTGCATGGTAGGCAGCTCAGTGTAACCACTTTTGTTTCTCCTTTGTCAGGTCCATCTGTCATGTACTGGAGCCCTTCGGTCAGCTGCCAAGAATTGCCAAACATTGGTAGTGTTTTGATGAAGTTGTCTTCGTAGGGGTATGTTGACCTTGATTTCCATCTTAGTGTTGCTTTTTTCCCTTGAAATTGCCCTCGAGTTTGAAACAGCGCTAAATATAACAGGCATTCTGCAGTTGTTGCAGGTACTTCAGTTGCCACAAATGTTCTTGAGGCGCTCATGGCATATGGGATCAACAAGCACACATAGTAGTTGTCCTTTGTCGTGTCCTTACCAATTTTGGACATGTGCTTGTACCACATGTTGTTGGAGACATGTGCAGATTCTGTAAGGTATGTGTCCACCCCATGTACATCAATAGAAACACTAGGTTTATCCCTCTTTATGTTGGACCCCGTGCTACTCGTACCACCTGACACCGTGCTCCTTGCAGCCATGGTAGGGGAAATGTTAGTAGTGGGAGATGCCGTCACATAAAAAGCATAGTAGTCCTGCCAGACAGCGGCAGTGATCAGTACAGTGGTGAAAAATATCCCTAACATATTTATTACAGTTGCTATTATCACTGGCATTTTCCTCTTACCTTTGCTGCGGTCCTTCAGCTATTTTACTTTTAGATGATATAGGTGCCCGCCTGAAAATCTCTCAAAATGTGCGTTATTACTGTTAGTACTTTTATTCAAGCCCTGCGTATCAAGTGGTCGTTCAATGCCCAGGCAAAAACGCTTTCCTTACCGTCCTATTTCTCAAGACAGGTAATGCTGCGTAAAGGTGTGGAAATGAGCGAGCTATTAGTATGAGAAACGTGTTCTAATAGATGCGTATTCTCTGTTGTCTTAAATATTTTGGCCTTTTTATAATATATACAAATTGGTGTGACAAAGCTTCTGGGATATCGTCTGTGGGCAGCATTTGCCCCTTGGCAGTGACGTATGTTCCTTGTTATTCACTTACATATACAATAACAATGTGCAATACCTGCATGTGCGAGACAAAAGAGAAGAGTGCATGAATGTGTTTACACAGTGTGGTGTATATTGTAGATTCCTTTGACAAAGTTCTTCATTAACTGGTTACTGGTGAGTGTCAATTTTAGCTAAACTTATTTATTTTTGTTCTCTTATCAGATGTTCTTAATTTATTGTTCTGGTGTGGTGGCGCACTTTGACTGGGATCTCGTGATCATGGGGTGTGCTATGGGTGGCTGATCGTTTGTGTCTTTTGGGGTGTCTGGCACTTGTGCTGTGTCATTGTTGTCAGTTGTCGTTGCTGAAGCGTTGGCCCCTTCGCTAAGGTGAGGGCAGGTCTGTGCTTTGTTGGGCTTGATGTTGTGAATGTGTGTCCACACGTCCTTGTCACAGAGTTTTAAGGCCCTAGGGGACACTTTCTGCACTATATGGGGCCCTGTAAATCTATCGGCGTTCTACTTTCTCCGGTAGTTCTTTAGGAGAACTTCATCTCCTTCTTTCACTGTCCACTGTGCAGTCAGTTCCTGTTCCTCGTTGGTTTCTTCTTCCTGTTGGTTGTTCTTCGACCCGCCCTGTGTCCGTTGGATCTGTTGAGAGAAAAAAGCGTCACTAGTGACCAATGAAGAGACATACTTGTGCATTTCTTCACCAAAAACAGTACTTGCATTATTACAGTCACTCATAGCCCTTGATGGTAGTGTGAGTGGGAGGTGCATCTGGCATCCGGTCACCACCTCATGGGATGTGAGGTGGTGGTCCAAACCTGATCTATTTCTTAACTCAAACAGGCCAGGGGGAAGCAATACAGCCAACTTTTTTTGGTTGTTTGCTGGATCTTTGCTATTTCCTCTTTTAGGAGACCGTTGAGGCGTTCACAGATGCCATTAGCTTGTGGGTGATACGCACAGGCAAACTTATGCTTTATTCCTAGAAGGGCAGTTACGTGTTGGAATAAATCATTGGCAAAGTGGGGGCCATTGTCTGACCTCAGTACTTCGCAAACTCCCCACCTCGGGCACACCTCCCTTACCAAAGTTTTAGCTGCTCTGAATGCGTCTGCATGGGAACACGGTCCGGCCTCGATCCATCTTAAAAATGGGCACACTACTACAATCGTATATCTGTATCCTTAACATACGTTGATCATGTCGACGTAGTCAATGTGTAGGTGCAAAAAGGGTCCTTCAGGCCAGGGTATTATACCTTTGATCACCTGCAGCGTGTGACCAGCCGTGTATTGCTGACATGTGAGGGAATTGCTAATGAAATTTGCAACATGTGAATTTAGCTCGGGGCAGAACCATGATTCTTTAATTTGTGCTGCAATTAACTTCTTTCCCTGTGTGCGTGGGATGGTGTAGTTGGACTGGAGATGTTTTCAGTAGGGCCAGGGGCGTCACAACTTTCCCTGTATTATTCTGTCACCATAGTTCATCTGTGGGGGACATGGTACATCCTCTTTTTACCCACAGTTCCTTTTCTGCCAATGGTGCTGTTGCCTGCAGCTCCATAATCTGTGTCTCTGGGATGTGTGTGTACCCATCCTTCATTAACATATGTCTTACCCCCGCCCCTTATCTTTTTGTTTTTCTGGGAGGTTCCATGTCTCGCCAAAATATGCAGCATATGTTGCATGTGCGTCAGCTGTTTCGTTACCTCTTGATATTGGATCGTCACCATTAGTGTGTGCCTGACACGTTGCCAGGGCTACTTCTTCTGGGTAATTAATTACTTCTATTAGTTCACCGAGTAGGAGAGCATGTTGTACTGGAGTACCATATGCTCTTTTGAATCCTCTTCTTTGCCACTTTATTAACCCTGAATGTACTGTTGATGTGACATATGCACTGTCAGACTATATAGTTACTCGCTTCTCATTGCTTTCTTCTAAGGCCATAATGAGCGCTACTAGTTCTGCTGCTTGCGCTGAATATTGCTGGGGTAGCTTAACACATTTTACTGGTATGTAAGTATGTAAATCCTGTCTTCCCTTAATCGCACTACTGCTGTTCCTGTCCTTCTTATTCCATCACTTTGATCAATTGTTGATGACCCGTCGATGTATATTATCTCACCCCCCTCTACGGCAATCTCTTCTACTTTTCTGGTACATGAGTGTGCATGCTTTCCATTTTCCACTTCCTCTGCTATATTTGACATTACTTCACTTCACTATTTTCAGCTCAGGTTTGGGCAGGATAATCTCGTACCCTGTTGCTCTTTGAGTAGTCAGTGTGGATTTCGGTTTGTTTAATATTGCAGACGGCATGTTCCACGTACAGTGTGGTGGAGCAGCCCATGGTGATTAAGGAGGATTTCTCTACTGCAAACGCTGCTGAAGCCAGGCTCTGCTCGCATGGAAAGTGTCCCATCATTACAGGATCCAAATGGCCACTGTAAAATGCCGCTGGTTTGTGTCCCATGCTTGTCTTTTGTGTTAACACTGCTTTCATAACTGCACCATCACAATATGAGAAGATGTAAAATTCCTCTTCAGAATTAGGGCTACCTAGTTCTGGTGCCGTTGAAGTGTCGTGTTTGAGCTCATTGAATGCATCTGTCATTTCTCTTGTCCACCCCAACGTCCTTGCCCCTCTCTGTGCCTCCCTGAGGGCCTCTATCAGTGGTCCTATGTATGAACTGTAATCAAAGACCCATGCTCTGCAGTAGTTGCATAGACCAAGGAATTGCTGCAGTTCCCTTACTGTCTGCGGCTGTGGTGTACTCTTTATTGCTTGTGTCCTTTCTGGTGCAATGTTCCTTTCCTTTTATGAAATGATCGGCCCAATATAGAGTACTTGTTCTTGACAGTACTGCAGTTTCCCCTTGTCAACCTTGTACCCTTTCTCAGCCAGCACTGTGAGCATCTTTACAGTCCCTCCTGCACTTTTCCTCAGTGGTGCTGCAGATGATGATATCATCTACATACTGCAGCACCGTGCTTTCCATCTCTATGTTTCCTAGGTCCATTTGTATTACTCTGTTAAAGATTGATGGTGACTCACAATACCCTTGGGGCAGTCTAGTGTGTTTCCACTTTGTGTTGCGGTATGTGAAGCCTGTTAAATCTTGTGAGTTGGGGTGTAGTGGTATTGAGAAAAATGCATTTTTGAGGTCGATCACTATGAATCGTGATGCCTCTGCTGGTATTCCGCACAGTATGGTGGCTGGGTTGGCTGCTATCGGGTACTCTGCTTCTACAATGTGGTCAAGAGGCCTCAAATCTTGTATGAAATGCCAAGATCCTCCCTTTGCCTTGCTCACAGGATATACCGCAGTGTTGCACAGTGATTCTGATGGTACCAATATTCCTCTATCCACTAGGGCATTTATTGTCTCATAGATCCCCTCATCAGCTTCCTTAGATAGTGGGTACTGCTTCACCGTGGGCAGCCTTGCACCTTTCTTTAGCTTTATTTGTACTCCTCCATGCTTTTTATGCACCCCACGTCATAGCGACTAGTAGTCCATAGAGAGGCGAGTACAGCTGCTAAGTCTTCCTCGTAGGAGGGTACTTGTGTAGGAATGGGTGCTTCTAGTGCCATTGCCATTTTCTGTGCTGCCTCCTTGTAGGTCACTCTCAACCAAACATAGACGCTCATCTGGAACACCATCTCCTACTTCGCCTGAGAACAGCTCTTCATCTGACACCTGCATCAGCCTGCATCCTTCAGCTAATGTTATTACTTCTCTCCATGCTTTCCCTTCCCCATCCTGGGCGTGAACTGCAATGTAGTCTGTGGTTGCTACAATACTCTCGGTGTCCACTGATATTATTGCCCCTTCCTCCTCACTAGTGGGCATTTCTGGCCTGAAAAGGTATGCTGCTGGCCTCCTCCACACCTTCCCTCAATTCCTGGTAGCCATGCTATTGCCATGTCTGTTCCATATTGGAAGAGGTCCCTGTCCACTGGTTCTGCCCTTGCCACTGTCTTGCCACAGTAAGCCTGGAGTATCTGTTGTGCGGTGAGCATGTGTATTCCTGGTGTGGAGCATACTATCCCCTTGTCAGTGAAGGATATAGTCATGTTCAGTCTGCTCATGATGTCTCTCCCAAGTATATTTACTGGTGATTGTTTTGAGTATAACAGTGGCAGAGATAGGTTGTGATCTCCAACAGATAAGGAGATATTATCAGTAAAAGGAACCAGCCCTCGAGCCCCAGAAAATCCTTGAGTGTGCATGGCCTCGCCTGACAAGTTGAACTTCCCTTCCCTAATACAGGATCTAGTGGCTCCTGTATTAACTAAGAAAGAAAATGTTTTGTCACCTATCGCCACCTTTATGCGTGGTTCCTCCGCAGGCTTAGGTGTTACCGACAGGATGGGACACAACAAGGATATCTGTGGGCTGTCCTATTGGGGGTATAGTGATTGTCGGTTCCCTGTGTATGGGTTGTGACCCGGTATAGTCACCTTTCCCAGTTGCGTCTGTTGTATTGGTGTGTCTGTGGGTAGTTGTTTATTGTCCTGTATTTGTGTGAGCTGTTGTACTGTCTAGACGTGTTGTTGTTGTGTCATCACCATTTGCTGTTGTGCTTGTTGCTGTGCTGGTTGGTACTGCATTTGTGGTGCAGGGGGCGTTGTGCAACGGTAGTGTTGGCACTTGTGCGCTTGTGTTTCAGTCACCTGTTGTTGCTGTGGTTGTTGATAGTACTGTTGTGCCCCGTTGTAACCCTGTTGCCCTTGCTATCCCCATCCTGCTTGTGTTGGTCTTGCCCTGCATGTGCGTGATACCAGTCCTACTAGCCCACATGTCCAGCACATCGATGGCACTCATGCTTGCCACGGGTATCCTCCAGTGCTGTCTAAGTACCCTTGCTGTCCATATTGGTTGTACCCTCGGAACCCTCCCCCTTGCTGTGGTGGTGCTCGTCCAAAACCCCTCCCTCTTGTTGGCCCACCCTTTCCCCTGTAGTTGTTTGTGTAGCCATTTCCCATTTGCGTGTGCCCACCCCCATTCTGATGAGCGTATGTGTTTTGGGCTGTGTATGGAGGCGGGGGTGGCATTTGCTGCATTGCGATTTGTGCTTGCTGTTGTGGTGCTGCTTGTTGTTGTAGCTGTTGTGTAGTGTCTGGTATTGGTGTCACCTAGTGCGTGTCTGAAATTTACGAAAGGCGCCCCATCATGTGACGTGTCACTGATGGTCACCCCTCGGAACCCCGCCCTCTTCCAAATGTCATCTGCTGCGTCACCCAATATGGAAATTAATAGCCCCTTGACATCGCCCACTGCTAGCTTTTGTCCTGCAGTTTGCTTTCCATTTCAGATATCCATTTCCCCACCCCTCCGCTCAAAGATGGTAGTCTACATTTAATGTTTTCCTTGTCTGCATGTTTCCATGGGACATATTGTGGCCTTGCCCCCTCTCTCTCTAGTAATGGTATTTGTGTGTATTCTCTTACCTCCCCTGACGTGTGTCTGTGTGGTGACATGTCTGTGTATTCACTCTCATCTTCCATGTCAGAAAGTTCTTCAATAAAGTCAGTAAGGTGTTGTGTAAGCCCAGTATCTCCTATGCTCTTATGTCCTCTCCGCTGACCCATCTGATCCTTGTTGTGTGGGGTGGCAAATCCCTCCATTCTGCGTCCTTGGAGGTCTCTAAGCCTATTAACATATGGCGTGTGTTGTGCTGGTGGAGTCAGTGGCCGTTGTGTCCCTTCTCTTTGTTGTCTTTTGCCCTCCCTTCCTGTCTTTCCTTCTTCTTGTGTCTTACACTCCCATGACGACCCACAGTCTGTGTGTGTTATGTATAATTTACTTAGCCCCTCCCCACACCCATCACTTCATCCTCCGTAAAACCCCTCTTCGTCCTCACTTCAGAACCCGTCTGAGAATGCCAGTTTTGTGCTTGGGCGTTTCCCCACACTGTTACAGTTTCTAAGTCTATGTCTTTGTACTCACCTGTCTTCTCCGTTCCTCCCTGTACTTGTGTTATCGTTATCTCCTTACTGTCACACGCATGTGTCTTAACCCCATGTGCTTAGTTTGCTCCTCTTAGCCCTGTATTGCTTCGTTTGTTTCCTTCATCTTCTAGCTCTGTTCTTGCCCTGCAAAGTTCGTTTATTAGCATGTCACTTACCTGTTCTAGTACCCTTGTGTCTCTATCCTTCTCATTCCATATCCCGCCCTCCTTTGCAATATACTCTCTATTATTCTTACTTCCTCGTACTTTTGTGCGCTTTCTGATATAATCTTCCTCTTCCATAGCGTCATTTTCCTGTCATTCTCTTCTCGCTCCTCTTCTTTCCTCCTGATGTCCCGCTGCTCCATGCGTGCTACTCTTTCTGCAATCCCCCTTATGCGGTCCTCCTCCCATTTCCTTCTTTCTTCCTCTTGCTTGTTTAGCCCCGCTCGCTCCTCCTTACCTTTTTTCTTCTTCACCCTTCTCTCCTGCTCGTCCTGCTCGAGCTGTCTAATCAACACGCTCCGCGCCTCCCTCAGGTGTGCTAATTTCGCCTCCAACACCGCCTCTTCTTCCCTCGTCATGCTTCCCTCTTTCTTTGTACTTACCTCGCACCCTCTCTGTACGTGTCCTATCTCCTCCTTACCTACCCTGTTTACCGCTTCTTCCTCTTCTCCTGTTAGCGTCCCCCGAAGTTTCAATAACACCTGCGCTGCTATCCATTCGTCTGGCCCTATACTTGCTAAGTCTATTTGTGCCTTTTTTATGCTCCTGGAGCTCACTTGTGCCAGTTGTGTATCTGCTGCGCTCCCTGCACTCCACCCCTTTTGGTAGCTGTCTGCTGGTGCGTATGGCCGTGGGCTGTATATAGGGTTCGAGTATCCTTCAGCGGCTGTCAACTGCTTCTCTCAATTCCCTTATTGGATACAGCCCTTCTGGTTATTTCTTCACTTCTTTAATTGTTGGTGTCTCTCCCTCACTTTCCTTTTTTACCTCTGGAACTGGGTATGATCCTTCTGCCTCTTCCTAGCTCTCCTAAGCGCTGGGGGGAGCTTGGGGTGCGCTGCACACCACCCTCCTCGCTCACCTTCTCCTTTTTTACCTCCTGCACGCTGAACATCCCTGGTACACCTGGTATATATCCCTGAAACATTCTCCAGAGATCGAAAACCTCTAGGTGGCTCGCTAACTTCTTCCCCTTATATGTGTTATGTAAATATGCTAGCAATGAATGTTGAGTGGACATGTCAAAGCTGCCATTGGGTGGCCATGGTATCCTAATTCTGTTGTCCGTCCCTTGAGTTCATTCAACACTGTACTTTACTATTTTATCTCTGTGCATTGTTAGTGTTGCGCAGATATGCTGGAGTGGTGTAGTTAAGGTGCTGGTTCTGTATCCTGTCCCTGGCCCGTAATACATAGACATTTTAAAAATGTTCAATCTTTCAATACCACCGATACCTGGCCCTGTATGTTCAGGACTTTCGACTTTCCGCTGCAAGGAAAAGCAAGGTTGTTATTACAATACTTTCGTGCTGGGCGCCACTGCCCTCTTGGTCTTTACACCACTATCACCTTCCCTTACACTCCTCCTTTCAGAGCTAGGGCCCCCTTCGACCCGTGGCACGCGATGCCCCCTGCGGCTTCGCGCCCCGCACAGCGTGCTTTTGAGCTGCCCCACCTTTCCAGTGCTGCCGCTACTCAGCGCACCTGCAACGTACTTCTAACTCCTCCTCCTTCCTCTCTGACCTCACCACCTGCACAGTGTATGCCCTTCTCTTCCCCCTTGCACTGGTCGCGCTGCCTCTCTGTGCAACCCCTTGATCGAGAACGTGCCGGCATTCTCCGTGCACGGCTGCCTTTCCCACTTCACCCCTCCTTTACCGCGTGCCTCTGCTCTGATTATGCTGAAGACGACCGCGGTGTCCTATGCAAGCCCTATGGGTGATGTCACCAACTATTACAATGGGTTACCGGTACGTACAATTGTAACAAAAAATGCGCGCCACTTTTGACAATGTTATTCCCCACAATCCCCATAGCTGTCTTCCCACCTTGCCTGGAGTGGAGTATTAATTAATTACTTTGTGATTGCAATTGGACTGCACCCCCTGCATCGCCTCGTGTGTGATACGGTCCCTCACTAGGGGAACTTAACCAGCCAACTATCTTCCGCACTGAGAAACAATCTAGCTACCTCCTGCGGGAATACGTCATCTATTCACCGAGCTAAGACACTCAATTAATAGGAATCCTCATCTATTCATTGATCTACAACGGCAACTCATAGGAATGCCACACCCCCTTATACAGGTGTCCGAAATCTAGACCAATCAGCGCGATTTGCCAGTCACACGTGGGTGCTCGAAGCCCCACCCAGCTTGCTCTGTAACACTAGAGGGGACGTCCTCTACTCCGTTCCCCGCTACACCTTACACATCGACCGCCGCCCAATGACCAAAATCTTTTCTTAACACACTGCAAAAACCACCCAGCACCCTAGTTACAATGCCTCCCGCCACCCGCACAACATTACATTGCTGGTTGTGTGTGCCATACTCACATCAGGCTCTCGTCTGCTGGTGCCGCTCGGCTGCGTGCACCCCTCCCAATCAGCTTTCCGCCTCCCCTCGACTGGACCACGTCTGGGCACTCGCCAACCATGGGCGGGATACTTCTGAAGTGGCCAATCTCTGGATTGCGCTGTCCGGTCGTCTCGGAGTTCCAGGATGGTCCTGCAGTCCTCCAAAGAGGGCAACGGCAGAGGGGGCCGCATTGCCGGACCACCTTGATGCAAGCGGCATAAATCTCCCGGGTAATTTCCCGGGGGTCGGCAGGGCTGTCCGCGGACCACCAGGGTTGGGGTGCCCACAACTCCTCCCGCGCCCCAAAGGAGTATGAGGCACACACAAGAGCAAAGAGTTACTGCTGTTTATTGCACAAAACAGACAGGGACATGTTCTCTGATCACAGGTACCCAGGAAACGTCTCATTCGTGGTAGGCTCGTAGGCCCTTTTTCTAGCCGGATGACGCGACTACGTGCATTACCTGGGAAAACTAGCCCCTAAACCTAACGCTATCTCGGGTTGGCTACCCGAGTGGTAGGGTCAGTATAGTCCTATATAGAAGAAAAGGTTATTGGTAGAGAAGGGGTCAGGTGGTACGCTTGGGTCGTCCCTAGTAGTTGCTACATGAGAATTGTTACAAGGGGAAAATTAGTGATTGGCTAAACTATAGTGGTGTCAGTGGTTAGCCCCTCGTATTCTGATTGGTTCACCCGTGAGCCCCCAAGCCTGGGACTATAGCTGTTCCCAGCTCGCGGTGTACCTGGTGCTGGCAACAGTGTATGACTATGTGTCAGTGGCAGACAATGGACAGTCCCTTTCCAATCTCTGTCGGTGTCCAACTTGTCACTTCATTGTTGCAGTCTGTGTCCCAGACGTGAGACCCCAGATCTTCTCTGGTCCTTGGGGCTTGGCATCGTATCAGGTTGGCCTGGTCATGTGTTAGGAGACCATGGCTGGAGCAGAATTATGGGTATTTGATTTGTATTCCGGCTCTGAGGCACGTTTAGCAGTAGCAGGTGTAGCCTTGGCGCGGGGAGCGCGGCGTGTAAGTTGCAACTTCATGGCCTTGGCAATGGGGCTCTCATCAGGGCTCGTTCTGCATGATCAGCATCTTGCAGCCTTGTCTGAGCTGCTCCAGCCTGGGGACTCCATTGGCCTAGCTCATGGGAGGCGGTATACAGTCAACAATACAGGGGTTGCGAGGGGTGACAGAGGTTCTTATGCATTAGTCCATATACAGGGCTACATCTTCATGGTTTTAATAGCACGGAAGCGTCTGAAAGCATAAACATGAGCTCTTCTGGCATCTTGCGTTTCTGCAGTGCTGTAGTTGGCCTATGTGAAAAATAACAGCGATGCATATGCGAGTGTGAGTAGTCCTCTACGTCAAGCACTGAGTATGTTCTTCGTGTGGATTGGTGTGTGTCTGATCCATGCGCTTGGTGGCGCGTGTGTTCTTGTCCACTGGCTATGTCATCATGGCATCTCTAACGATGGCGATATTTGTGGGAGCTGTCTAATCGAGTTGGTCCATATGGTCGGTGCCAGCTCCACCCGAGGTCCCAGCCCGAGGTTGGGATGACGGGCAGTTTGCCTGGGTGTGCGGGTCATGGCCACGATGGATCTTGACGTCCGGGGCGGCAGTGAGAAAATCGAACTCCTCCCACGGTGGGTGCTTAGGTTGTGACGTCATAGGCCATGGTCTGGACGAGAATCGGGGGAAGGGATCATCCGATTTTCCCTCTTCACTTTCTCTGTCCTTTTTATCTTGCTCGTCTTGATCTTCCCCTTGCCGTACTTCCTCGATGCTTTCCCCATTAAGTTTGAGCAATATCTGAACGCCCATCCATTCGTTCTGTATGAGCGCTATCGCTTTAGCTTGATCCTTGTCTCCTTTCCATCTCTTCATTTCTCGTTCTACATCTAGTGATATACTCAGTCTTTCACTTCTCTCTTTGTCCCTTGGGACTTTAGAGAGCACATCCCTCTCTGGAGTTTTTTCCTGTCCTTCATCACTACTATACGTAGGTAGCTCGTGCGTCGGATTACTGTATCCTGCTGCTGCTTTAGGCTTCCTTAATGGATACACTCCCTCGTTTTTCGTACTATCGTCATTTACTTCAGGCAGAGTAGGGGGGTTAGAAGGCTCTACACCCCCCTCTTTACATAGGTTAGGCATCCAATCTTCAGGAGGTGGTTTTTCCCGTTCCTCCTGATACATTTTCCAAAGCTCTAAACTAGCAAATCTTTTTTTTAACTTCTTTCCCATGTATGCTGCGTGCAGGTATGTGGTCATGTGTTGCAAAACTGCTTTCGACAGTGATCCCCCTTGTGGCCATGGCATGAACATTTTATCTGCTGTGCCCTTAACCCATTCTGCACTACATTGCTTAAGCTTGGTGCATGTTTTGGCAGCTGTTTGCACAGGTGCATGAGCGGAGTAACATCCTCCATCATGACTAGTCACACTTGACTGTCAATACTTACCGTCGTTTTACACAGAAAATACTATTCCGAAAAATAGCACAATATGAGCCTGCACCAATCGTCGCAGCTCCAAACCTTTGTGTCTCACTTTACTTTAGTCTACTTGTTCAATCAATACTTTTGACAACTAAATAAATAAATAATCTACTCTCAGCCTTTTGCCACAATCTATTGGTTGTCGCTCTTCAACATTTTCATCATATCCTTAACACAAATAATACATACAATATACAGACAGACAAAAACTATCTGGCCCACATATACTTCTGAATAAACGCTCCTCGTGCCTACTCTCTCCCCTAAAATGACTCTGATCGAAGTGTACGTTTTTCTCTTTAGCAGATCTATCTGTTCGCAGCCTAAATATCCACTTGGATTCTAAAACAACTTCTTCTAGACATCCCTGGACGTAGGATACTGGGCTTATCTTATGGATAGCTCCTCTCCATATATCTTGACTTGACGTTCCTCGTCATCAACTCAAAGGGATGATAGCTCTGTGGCAATGCGTGGGTCTTGGAAGCAAGACCACGCGGAGCAAACACAGATCCGAATCCCGGACCTGCGCTTGGGAGAAAAGAAAAAAAACACAAGCATCTATTCACCATTAGCTTTTCAGCTCCTGACCCTTGGGATTGTCTCCTCCTCAACCGGCCACCTTAGCCTTCGGTCCGCTCAGCTGCCTGTAGAAACCGGGAGGGGAATTCTGTGAAAGAGGGCCCCATCCCACATGCTTTGTTTGTCTTGCAAGATCTTAGTTCTCGGCCGCTACCCACAGGAATCCTGACGTCGTCCAGTTAACTGGCAGAGGATGACTGATATTTCCGAAACCCTTAAAAGCCTACTGGGTCGATGGATTGAAACCATCCTCTGCTACTGCGTGAACCCATAGACCTAGGGCCTTTTAAAACAAGGTAGCAATAGTTAGAGATAGATGGGGATGCAGAATTTACTCAAACATCAATATTCAAAACCAACTCAGGAAGTTGGCAAAACCTGGTCTGTTTTATTTGCAATTGTCTAAAACAGGGAGTTACAATGGACATCAACGGACGTTTGCTCGATTTTTCTCTGAACGCATATTATAAAAAACACAGGTTTTATAGTAAAAATGTGTCATAAGTGATGTTACACTACGTGGCAAACTACAAAAACCTACTTGGGGATGTGATAGGCTTACAGCAACATCTAAGTATATGTTCCATACTGACGGGGTTGTGTTTGGGTTTCTACTATCAGGTGGGCAACTAATCCCATCCCCAGTGCAAGTCATCTTCCACGTCACTCTAATACTCGACACTTCATTGGTTTTTACAAACTATAGGGCTCTTTGATACCTGGCCCTCTACAATTGGTTTGGCACTCTTGAACCCTTCTGGAATATTCCACATGCTAGCAGCACGCAGGCTACCATACCAGGTGCACGGAGGGTCGCGTGATCATGCCGTCCCACCCAATTAGCCCTACATCTATCATCACTCTTGCAGTCCGCAAGTCAATTGAGGCTTTGAACTTGGTGTTGCAGAAGCTCTCTGTGCCTGGGAATAAAAGGGAGCATCTTCTTGGTTTTGGAGTAGCTCAACTCAATGTCTATTTTGATCTCACCATGTAACTTGGAGACCGCATTTTCAAGCTCTCTGCAGCATTTAATATTATTAAATGATGAACTATTCATGCCTTCAGTGTTTTTCAATTTCACCTCAAGCAAAGGTTTGTTTCTTTCTCACATTAATTTAACTACTGGATGGACAACCAGGCTCACGGTGGCCTCGACTTCTAGGTGTTGGGCCAGCCAAGCCTTTCTTGTATTTCTCCATCGCCTTTATTGTTTTCCAACTGCACCACAATGAAAAACCCTTTTCAATCACAAGGTTTCAAGCCTTGCTTAAAGTGCATCGTGGAATATCCAGGTTCTATACATTCCTATGTACTATACATTGGCGCATCGCTGCAACTATTCACTACGTAGCCAGTCTTAAGATCACTTTGTCTACTTGCGTTACTGCATCTGTACAAGTGTAAACTGATTTAGCATTTTCTTTAGCGTTTCTATAGCATGAGCATCTTCATCTCAAGCCCAAAATGTTGCTCATCTTTACCACCTTCTCTTCAGATTTTAGAGAATGTCTATGTTCTTTTACTTCATGTAACTTTTCTGGGTGCATCAGCTTTGCTCCGCATGATGTCACCAGTCTTCTTTTTCTATTGTTTTCATACTTCCTCCGGAACTTTGCCCAGAAGACCATCATATCTTCGACAATGCATATAGGGTTTTCTCAATGGATACCTTGTTTCCAAGATTCTCTGCCGTGCAAGCATTCTCACTGGTACTGCACATGTCGAAATTTCCAGTTCCCAACATATAGGCAACATGGGGGTGGAGCTTTTGGTGGGGGTACTTGACTCCTCCTCTACAACTGGATAAAATTCCTTTTCTTCAACTTTTACATCTTGCTTTTCAGGAGTTAAAATAGGAGCCGAAGGTAATACATCTTCTCCTTTATTCTGATTAAGCATCCACTCTCTCTCACCTGGATCTTTTTTCTCACTCTGATTCATTTGCCAGAGTTCTAAAACTGCCAAACTTTTCTCTAACTTTTTTCCTTTCAGTATGTCGTCATGTGATACAATATCGATTTTGATAATTAACCCTCTTGAGGCCGTCACATAAGTGCTTTTCTAGTTGTGCACTTGACCCATTCAGGATGATATTTCCTAATTTTGGCTGTACGTCTCGGCTATGTTCTGCATAGGAGTAAAAGCGGTGTGTTTTCCATGGTGACAAGTCAATTCAGACTGTCAATACATACCCAGTCTGTTATTCTTTTTTCTTGGTTCATTAAATCTATTGTTTTAATCTTTTTGAGCTAGCACCATAAATCGTTGCTTGTAATCCATTAATCAAAATATATTGAAATCTTTTTTCACCACTTCTCTTCTCGCTCCTTCATTCACACTTTCTATCAACTCTTTTAATATAGTTCTTGGTTTTTTACCATCTTAAGGTTCTCTTCTTTATTTAGATATTCATTTCATCTGGTTTTAACCTTCTGATTTAAGTCAATCCTTTGTTTTAAAAAATGTACCAAAAATCACTTTTATTTATTTATTTTTGCTGTCATTTTATATCAGTCAGTTTAAACCTGCAGAAAACTTTATAGAAACATATTACACCCCATACACATGTGCACTTTAATGTATCCCGCTAAGTGCATCTTCCTTTACTATTCTCATGTATCTCATCCCTTATTGACTCCATCACAGAGCTTAATACACACCCTTCTTATTGGCTTTCCGCCTCAGGAATCCCTCATCAGTCCTATATGGAGTTATGGCATGTATTCTTCCCATCCTCCATGATTCTGTGAAATCGAGGTATCCTTCTTTTCTCTATAATCTCTAAAAATCCAGTTACTATTTCTATATATATATTCAACACACCACAACACAATCCTCCCCCTTTTGCTTTTCACCATGTTCGGTGGTCTAATCACATCTGCTATTCAGCTCGTGTCCCTCTGCATCGACTCTCCCACAATTGACCAGTTCGCCTTCAGTCTGTGGGGCGCCTGCGAGGACCATACAGGAATATCATCAAAGTGGGACCTGAAAAACCGGCTCGTGATCACATGATTTTTTTATGCTCTGTTCTCTGCAGAAAACTCTGTGATCATCTGGCTAATAGTAGGAGCCGACGATTGTCCGGTGTCTGGATCTGGGCCCATAAGCCAGAGGTCGATGGATCAAAACATCCTCTACTACCAAATGTACTCTAGCACCTTGAAGCGTCTTCTTTGTGCTAGATGGAATTACCAGTAATTATCACAGACCAAGTAATCAGACAAACCAAAGTAGGATGGTAAAATACTGCTTTAAACTCAATGAGAGAAAGCAGGAAGAAATACAGCTATCAAGTAGATGCTCGATATATTCACATCTAAGTTTGCTTGCACAGAGTTTATATACTGTTACATATGTCATTCATGACGTCGTCCTATGTGGCATTTCATAAAAACCTAACACCGGGAGGGTTGGACTAGGATAAACACACTGATTATAGCACAGAATAAGGCAGCGGGCTAATAACTGCAACATTGTATATGAAAGTGCGTGGCAGGCCTTTTTGATTGGTTGGCAACCTTATCCATCCTTGGACTTTTGGCTCGTTTTAGCAGCAAGTGAACAGAATGAAACCTAGTTAGTCCATCATTTGTCATCAACCTGATCCTTAGCCAAGGTCTATCATTTGTAGTTGACCTCCTATTATGCTCACTGTTCTGGGACATTTGAGGGAGTACGAGCACACCACTATCTTAACTCGAAGCTCTAATAAATAGTCTTTGTTTTGAGCTCTTCATCGTGTGTTAGGAGACCACGATTTTGTCCATTTCAGCATCTAAATTACTGCTATTTGATTCAATTAAACAGGGTGCCATTACCCTCTCTGGCCTTTAACGATTTGCTCACTCCACCTCACATAGGCTTTTGCATTCGTGGTTGTCCAATACTTGGCATCAGCAAATGTGCTTGCCCTCCCAATCTTAACAAAAATATGTCTCATGCAACTGGTCTGTTCATTCGGCTCCCTTTGTGCCTTGCACCTGTGTCAGGGGTCGCCTTGGAACTCACCAATAAAAAATTTCAAAAGTAGTCAAAAAAGGAGTGTATGCAGGCAAGAAGTAACAGGTTTATTCAGGGCTCAGACGTAGCTGGGACAGCCATATTCAAACAGATCGCGGAACAGAACTGCATGAAAAGGTGCCGTCAAAGTAACGCCTCTAAATCCAACCCTTTTATAATAATCGAGCTAATTAACATTAGTAACTTTGCAAGATGAAAAAATCTCCACACACCGAGCTGATTGGTGCTGACATATTATATCCTTATAGAAAACCATACATTATATTCTGTAATTCGGTCATAACCTTCCCAAACCACCCACAATTAAAATATGTGACATCACAATCCAACCCCCAATTCCCACATCATAATGACAATTCATTGAAACATTTGAGATGACCAGTAGAACTTTATTCATCTGTCCCGGACATCTTATCTAAGTTTTCATGAGAAGCGCTCCCTACGTTGACACTGCAAGAGCCTTGAACCACGGACATACTGCTATACAAATGTTGCATATTAATAACTCTTTGACCTTCTTCCCAGGCTAAATGTGCTAAGGTACAATTTAAAACCACTGTGGTTCTTCCGACTCCATCAAAAAATCACGCTTTGTAAATTACTTTGAATTATTAAAATGGTTAACCTCTATGGAGACATAGTTCTGCCCGTGGGACCCATTGGTTCTAATCTGTAACCTCAGAAAATTAAGAACTATTGTTGTGCGTCTTACCATACCAGCCTGGGATTGTGGGACCTGCAATGTGTTACCAGCCACTGCGGCTTTGTTGCAGACTAAAAAAGCTAACACAGGTTTGCTGCAAAGGCGTGCTATAAGGCCTATTTACCACATTTTAGCCTACCTCTAAGTTTGGTTATACTTACCAGTGCCCCTGCATTTCTTTTACGTGTATGTTACTTTTAGTTTGGGCTTGACCTGTGTAACGAATGAAAGGAGCCCCTCCCCTTTTACAAAGTTACTGTCGCAATTGATATTTGAGCACATTTTCACCACAGAGAACTTGCATTTTTATAGCATTATTCCCCCTTTTATTGATCTATCAATAACAAACTCTTTTTGTGCCTCCCCATCCCTTTCTGCTACTTTATCTTTTGAATGCAAATTATTTCCAGTCCTGTCATGTCTCACCCAATCTCCTCTCCAAAATCCAGACTTTCCCACACCCATATACACCCTGTGCCATCCTTCAGGCATGAGATAAATTGTTGATAGTTTTCTAAATTTGCTGGTTGTTTAAAGACTACCCTTCAGGATTCCCTTCTTTATTTTCTCCAATTACTTTATTACCACCCTTCTTTTCAGTAGCCTTTTTATCAACATTTAAGGGTAACATCAAGTGTCCTTTCTTCTTGTTAGAATATGATCTAAAATGTTTTTAATGATGCAGAAGGTGACGTGAATGAGCACCAATGCGGGGACAGTCACTTGAAACAGTCCAGAAAGCCAGTTGGGTGCCCATGCGAATATGCTGTCCAACCAACCACTTAATTGCACTCCATTAATCTCTGATATGGCTGTTTTCGATGCTCCATTTGAAGTTTCTCCACCAGGTATCATTGTGTAACAGCAGCCCTCAAACTCTCTGCTGTTGAATTTGCCAACTGTAGCAGCTCATATCTGGTCAGGTACAACCACTTTGCATTAGTGGCAACTTGGACAGCTGGGAACAGTAGTGAGGTAAAAGACATTGCAGCCATGGAGAGCAGCCTGAACTCATCAGGGATCCCGGCCAGGTTCTTTGCACTTTTCTCTAAAAAAACAATTGTTTGCCAGCTTCTTACTCCTTTTTGATTTTTGATCCTCCTCTTGCTGTGCCATTTTTCCCTGTAACACAATCTTCAGGGTAGTGCTATTTTGTGGCACCACCAGTGCAGGGCTGTGCTAGGTGACAAGGGCACAAACACTACTCCAGTCAGGCGGATGCTGGGCATAAGCCTTCGATCCGTAGGCACACCAATTGTCCAATACCACAGCAGTCCCCTGCATCAGCACTGCATTCTGCATCACCTTTGTGCATCCAGAGTTAGTGCCGAGGTATATAGACACGCAAAGGGAATCATGTAAAGCTCTTCATGTCAACTAGTTGATGCTTTTCATATAACCAAGTTAATGCATGTACATATTTTCCCCAGATTGCCCTGCAACTGTTATTCACCACGGCAGCCACGTTTTGTTCAAAACCTACCAATACTTCAGCATGACATTGCATTATTCCCCCCTCCCATTGGTCCCTGTACCACACTGCCCCATCTACTCTCATCAATGGTCCTGTATGACACCAGGGTATGCTTTGCCCCTTCTTACTTGAGCACCCTATTCTCTTGTGGACGCTTTTTTGTAATTCCCCTTGTTTAGGACTCTCCGTGAGATATTCCATTACCTTATGCCGGGTTTCCTCATTTTCAAGCATTTTTGTTAATTTCATGAAATTGGGGGTCATTACGACCCAGGCGTTAACCATGGCGCTATTAGCGCCATGGTTGACGCCGGAATCTGCCATGGTGAATGGCAGAATTACCGCCCCATTCCAATGTTTGGTGGGGTGGTAATTCCCCATTCACCATTGGCCCTTCCCCATTCCCATTTTTGCCCCATAGGGCTCAATGGAAATGGCAATGGGGAAGGCGGTAATTACGGTAGCAGACCGTAATTACCTCCAAGGTCCCTTCCTTACCGGTACCGGTAATCCCTTACCGCCTGGGTCGTAATGAGGCCCATTGTCTTCATAAACAGTTTCCCTTTCATCTACCCATTGAACTGTCACCTTTTTCGCCTGGAATAAACGTCTAGTCTTGCAGAGTGACAGGTGCATTAGGCATCCTGCTTCTTCATAGGACACAACTTGGGACAGAAAATGTTTGGGCGTTCCTATCACGTGTGGGATGAGAGAGCACACGTAGCAAGTGCCACTTGCCCTCTCTCTCCCCACATGCAACATCTCGTTGTAGCAAACATTTTCAGTTGACAAATCTGGCTCTCCTGCAGTGCCATGATGAAAACCTTCCTCATTCATTGCACTCCTTTTTTCCCTATTTATTTTCTCGTTCAATTGTGTTCTACTTTTTTCCTCTTAAAACCAAATATATCAAAAGCATTAATCCTATACCAAAATATGTTAATATCATCATACTCCAAAACAGTGAAAATGTCTGTTTCTTCTTCATTAAAACATTTTCTTTAAAGACATTTTCATAATTTTCTGTTGCTGGTTTGCAATGTGGTCTAAAAGCAGAGAAAATGTTTAAAGCAATCTCCTATATATTTCCCATCACGTTGTGCTTGGGGAGATGCAGCTCTTGTCTTTGTGCATGTCGGAGATGTGGACCCTTCCTCGCCACCCCTCTATTTTCACAGCAGTGGATATCAAATAGATCATAGTGTGTGGATCGGTGAAGCGCTCCTCCTTCCATTTACAAACGTGATTTTTCATAAATATCTTCTCCCCTGGGTAAAGAGGTGTTGGTGGTGGGAATTTTCCTGATTGTCTGTTTTGAGTTTTTGGCCTCATCTGCAAGCATATGTAGCGAAGGGATTTTGTAAATTCTTTGATTCCCCACCAAAATGCAAGAAGAAGAATGTGCATCAGAGTTTGTATGCAACAGCAGAATAGGCGCATGCATTTGCAGCCCTCTAACAATCTTGTGAGAAGACAAGTGGTGATCTCCTCCAGACGTATTGCGCAGTGCAAACAAAGCAAGAGTCAAGCAGTGAACCCAGGATTTTCCAAGTGCTTGCGTAAGTTTTGCCAATAGCATTTTAAGCAGTCCATTCATCTTGTTTACCAAGCCATTGGCTTGAGGATGATAAACCGTGCATAGTTTGTTGTTTATGTTTTATCCTCAGGAGTGTTGTTATCTCCTTTATTAAATCATTAGCAAAATGCTGTCAATTGTCAGAATGAATTTCATCTGGAATCCCCCACCTTGGGAACACCTACCTCACAAGAAATTTGGCCACAGAGCGGGAGTCATTATGGGCACAGGAACCAGCCCCAAGCCAATGTGAGAATGGACACACCACTTAAAGCAGGTACCTATAAGAGGTACATCTCTCTTGCATATCAACATAGCCAATATGCAAGTGCCAGAAGGGGCCTTCCGGTGGTGGCAATGTTCCCTGCACAACTCTCAGTGAGTGACCTGGCAAACACTTTTGGCATATCGTGGCATTCACATACTCCACAACACTTTCATTCAAATTTGATATGAACCAGTCTAAACTTATTCTTGCAGCCACATGCTCTTTCGATATGTGGGTAGGGTAGTAAAGCTGTTCCAATGCCACCCACAATAATTTCTTTGGCATAACCACTTTTCCTGTGCTATCATGCCACCATGCCAAATCAGTTGGGGATAAAGAACATCCTCTCCTCTTCCACAATTCTTTCTCCTCATCTGATGCTTCTCTTTGTCACTTTACTATCTGCATGATTGGGGCTGCATTAAGGTTTTCTGGTAATGCATCTTTTTCTTTGCTCACTTTTAGCACTGCCAGTTGGGGTATTTCTTCCTTTTCGCCAGGGAACAGCAAACAGGTTCCTTCTGGTACACATGCTGCTTCTTTTGCTGCTCTGTCTGCTCGTTCATTTCCCAATGAAATAAAATCTTGCCTTCCTATGTGGGCTCTGCATTTTATTAAAGATAGTTCAACTGGGAGTGGTAACATTTCCAATAGTTTACTGAGTAATCCTGAATGCTGAACAGGTATACCATCACTTCATTTGAACCCTCTCCTTTCCCATCTTGCTAGTCCTGAGTGCACCGTGGAAGTAATATAGGCCGAATCAGAATTTCTTTTTACTACCTGGCCCTCTGACATATTCATTGCCTCGATCAAGACCACCAGTTATGATGCCTGTGCAGAGTAGTGGTCCAGTAGTCACATCTATGGATACACTATCAACTCCTTTCCCAGTGTGTACTCCATGTCTGTGCCCCACCATTGTGGAACCCCAATGCCTTCTTCCCATCATCTTGTAGAGGAGCAGCCAACTGCTTCTGCCGGAAGTCCCACCCCCCTATACCTGTATGCTGGAAGCCTAAAATAGTGCCATGTTTGACACCAGCAGTTGTGACTTTTATGCGTCAAGTCTTCGAGAAAAGGTATCCACTAAGAAAACACTATCAGATGTATCTCAGGAGAGATGATAATCTCTTGGAGGAGATTCCCAAAGGAATATGAAATAGAGAGAAAGAGAAGTTGGTGATGTCACAAGAAATGAGCATGATGCACTGAGAAGACTAGCTGACGAAGAGAATGTATGGATCTTATAGAAACTAATGATGAAGTAAAGAATTGAGTAAACTTTCATGTATGAAACGAAGATTGCATGTGTGAAATGCACTGTAGAAAATGCAAGCCATTTAATAATTGTACAGATGCAGCAACGCAAGTAGACTAAGCAATCATAGATGCTGGCGATACATAGTGAATAGACTGCAAGCGAAGCCGCCATTATATAGAAGCTGGACATCAGTGTCACAATGTTAGTAAGTTCAGATCATGAAGAGAAGGACTGAAGACTGTGTCACAGCAGAGAATTAGCTGGGAGCCTG
This sequence comes from Ambystoma mexicanum, assembly GCF_040938575.1. NCBI lineage: Eukaryota > Metazoa > Chordata > Amphibia > Caudata > Ambystomatidae > Ambystoma > Ambystoma mexicanum. Next base: position 1,310,172,604 of record NC_090935.1, read on the forward strand.
GAAGAAGCGAGAAGGGCTGTCTGGTTAGGTGTCAAGACTGAAAGCAGCCAAGAACTGGTTATCTATCCTCAAAGAACAGTGAACGCTAGAAGCTGAATTATCCCTCGTTAAGGTGCAAAGAAAGAACACCGTAAGTGCCAAGTTTATTAATTCAAGACAATTAAATGCCATAAAATCGGCCGAATTGCGGTCTCCTGTCACGTGAGCAGGGGATAATAATAGAGTTGGACACGCAGTCCAGAACTTTGATAAGCATGTGCCCGTACTCCCTTATATTCAGAGAGACGAGACTACATTGTAAGACCAAGTTCAGAGACAGTCTTCATGGCAGAACGCATGGGTGATGAGAGATGATGGGCTAATTGGGTGGGGAGGTTACAGTTCAGTCTACCCGCTGGCACCTGGGTCTGAGCTCACATGCTGCTAAGTGAATGGAATGTTCCAGAAGGACACGAGCATGCCAAACAATTGTAGAGGGTAATATAATGAAGGGCCTTAAAGTTTGAGAGCCAATGGAGTACCGTATTTCTAATAAACTGTTGAAGATGACTTGCACGAGCTGTCATCTAACTGTAGAGACACAATCACAATCCCAGTCCCTATAGAAAGTATATTCAGATGTTCACCTTGAGCCAACCACAATCCCCTGTAGGTTTTTTCTTATTTGCCACGTAATATGATGTCACGTATGATGAGTTTTTACTATAGAAGTATTGTTTTTTATGAAATGCTTTGAGAGAGAACACTGTGTGACCTCTATTGATGTGCACTGTAACTCCCTGTTTTAGATAATTGATAATAAAACAGTTTGTTGGTCTGATTATTGGATTACGAAGGCATTCTGTTCCCATTCACCGGCATGACACGCTACCTAAACTAAGGCCCCATGGTCACATGGTAGCAGTGGTAGGATGGCTCAGACCCATCAACCTGTTAGCTCTAGATTTTCCGACGATCAGACATCGTGCGCCATCTAGCTGGAAGATCGCAGGGTGTCCTGTGGAGAGCAGCCAAATAGAAAACTTGCAAGAAGACCGAGACGGTGGGCAGGGTCCCTCTTTGACAAAATCCCTACCTGGTTTCCACGGGCGCTTTGCGGATGGAAGGTGAAAGTGGTCGGTTGAAGGAGGAGATGATACCGAGGGCCTCGAGTCAAACGACCGAATGGTGAGTAGACTGAGGGAAATGGCAAATTAAGGGGACGGGATTGTGGTAATTTAAAAGTAACAAGAAATATTGAATAGAGAAAGAGATAAAAAGCGCCCAGAAGCCTGACCCAAGGGGGTCTAGAAGAGGTTGTCTGACACTCCAGTTGGATTCCCTAGGCTACGTGTAAAGAGGTTACATAAAGAGACAAGCTACATCATGTCACAGGTTATTGATTAGGGGCGAGGAGAAAAAAGGTTATCACAGAGTATTTTTTTGGTAAATGTGTAAAGTCGACCAGTCTGACTGTCTGTTTTTTTGTTGAGTTAAGGTGTTGAAAAGTTATATATGTTGTAAAGAAATTGAAACGAAGTTAATGAGCTAAAGGGACTATCTAGGGAAGTGGTTGGTACCAATCCAGAGATAGATAGAGGCTTCAGCATCGATTGTTGGAGCATGCTAATATTTGTTGATTTAAGAATATTGATAGTGGTGAACATTTTTAGAAAACCTGGTAAGTACTGACGGTCAATTGAGATTCGTCAAAATGGGAGACACTCCTCTGATGCATTTATGTAAGACATTGCCAAAGGACATGCCCAAGCTAAAACAGTGTAGTGTGGAATGGGTGAAAAGCACGGCAGATAAGGTGTTGATGCTGTGACCACAAGGGGGATCATTGTCAAAAGGGGTGTTGCAACACATGACCACATACTTGCACACTGCGTACAAGGGGAACAAATTAGAGAAAAGGTTAGCTAATTTAGAGCTTTGGAAAATGTACCAGGAAGAAAAGGAAGATCCACTATCTGAGGAGTGGATGCTTAATCAGTGTAAGGAGGAAGGTGTTGAGTCCTCAGCTCCCCTTGTCTTGCCTGAAGCAAAAGGCACTAGTGCAGAAGAAGTAGGGTTTTATCCTTTAAAGGAACAAACTGAAAGCAGCGACGGGGTATAGTAATCCGATATATGAACCACCTGCTTATAGCAGGGATGATCGTCTAGAGGAGAGTAAGAGGAAAGAAGAGATCTTTATCATACAAAGCAAAGAAGAGAAGAGTGAGCGGTCGAACATATTGACAGAAATACAAAGGGAGATTAAGAAATAGAAAGGGGAAATGGACAAAGCTCACAAGGTAACACTTGTGCTGAATTATTGGATGGGAGGACAGATATTACTTAAGCTAGATGAGAAAAGCATCGAGGAAGTAAGGCAAAGGAAAGATAAGGATGAACAAGATAGAAAAGACAGAGAATGAGAGTAAAGAGTGAAGGAAGAGGAGCACAAAAGAAAGAGCAAGGAACAGCAAGAACAAATGTATCATGAGGAGCAAGAGAAAAACAGAAACGGGCAGAGGAGCAAAGAAAGTATGAAATATTTAGAGAGCAATAGAAGATAGGGATAGAAAAGAAAGGAAGATAGAGGAGGAGGAAGCACAGAAATTACAAGACAAAAGGATACAGAGACAAAGAGAAGAGGAGGAAAGGAGAGCAGACGTAAGGAGAGAAGAGAGAAGACAAGAAGAGGAAATGATTAGAAGAGAGATGAGAAAATGAAGAGAATGAGATGAAGACTTAGAACGACGAAGGAGACAGAAAGATTTTGAGATTAGCCTTCTTCGTAAGGAACCAGTAGAGCCAAGCCAAGCAATGCAATGGGACAGAATAGAAGTTGCTTCCATTAAAGGGAGCAACATCAGGTGCATCTAGAGTAGCATTAGAAGAAGAGAATTTTGATATAGGAAGTATCGGAGACAGGATCGATAAGGAGATCAGTCCTTAGTATTCCAAGCACAAAGCAAAGAAGAGAATCCATTCAGCCTTGAGCACAGAGCCTTATCCTTAAGCATACTGGACTTAGATATGTGTGAAGGAGATGAGAGTCACACTAGTTGGGGATTAGACATGTCAGATGAGGAAAGATAATCCTTCTTTGGGGAAGAGGAAGGGAGCACATGTGCCCCTGAGGGAAGCCTGCAGATGGACAAGGAAGTGAGATGGTCCAATCTAGAACAACCTAATGATAGGATGCCAGATCCCATAGCATATCCAGAGAGTCCCAGAGGACGATCGTATAGTGAGAAGGGAGAATCGCTTCCATATGTGAGCAGGTTAAGATCACTACAAGTGAGGAGACAGACATGGACGATTGTCCCTGCCATGAATTGGTAGACGATGGGAGCCGACTGCGGGTTAAGGTTTACGCAGTTTCCCTTATTGGAAAAAGGGGGAACTAGACCCCAGTATATTCCATGGCCGCATAGTGATAAAGATAATTTAAGGTGCAAGCTCCTGAATTTGATGTTGGTTTCTGGGAAATGGATATATGAGTTAGAACAAATGACAGGAGGAAACACGCTGGCGATAGGGGACATTAAGGGTCTCTTGCCAGCTATTCTTGGGGAAAGAGCTGATGACATATGGAGGAGAGCAGGCTATTCAAGTGTGACAGCCCAAAACACAACACACGATGGAGCGCCATTCAATAATTGTAGAACAGATGTTTGGAGGGCTCTCAGGGTGCAGTATTCCGATACCTCAGATATGGGTGCAATTATGACACGTTAGATGAAGAAAGATGAAGACCCTCTTGTTTACATTCAGGATATTCAAGAGCGCTGGCAACATGAAATGCAGGAACCATGGGGGAAAACGTTGGCAGTATTTTACCACATTTTATGTCAGCGATTGCCTGAGCCAGTATAGAGGCAACTGAAGAAACAAGTGGGAATGGAAGCGAAGACATGGGCTGAAATACAGTTGATGATAGTCATCACTGTCGGCTGTTGCAGGAGAAAATCAAGAAGAAAGATGAGGCTAGGAAAATAGAGGACGCCAAATTAGTTCAGAAGAAGCTGTCAAAAATTGCTATTGAAGGGGCGGTATTGACCAGCGGAGAAGGACTGGGTACGCAGCAAGCAGTGGGTGCATCACAGGCAAATAATTAGCGCCAGATGGACCAAGGAGGGAATTAGTTCATGCCACGAGGCAGAGGTATGGGATATAGAAGAAGGGGAGGATTCCAAAACAATCTAGGTGGGTTTCAAAATGCACAGAATGAGAGTCAGAATGCGCAAGTAGGATTCAACCCAGGAGGACTAGTCAGGCAGCCTCTCTCTGTATGTTGGACTTGTGGGATGACAGGACACATTTCACGCATATGTGGGAGCCAAGGGAATGTCCAATGGCCAATTCTCAAGAGGGGGGACAGCTTATCCTCCACCATATATCACTTAACCTAGGGAAGGGTTCACCCAAGATCAGACAGTGTATCAGACAATAGTGCCGTGAATGCAACAGACACAGCAACAACAGACAGAGCAGTCGCAACACACCCCCATGCAAACACAGCAATATGCAAACACGGGACAATTACTGACACCTTGAATAGGAGGTGCCACTGTGGTAGGAGGGATTCCTTTCACAGGTATGTGGATATCTACCCACAATAGGACATCTCACAGGGTGACTTGATGTGTTCAGTACTATCAGTGACACCAGACCTCCAAGAGGAACCAAGGGTTGATGTGACTATAAGTAAAAGATAAATTACGGGTATGATCCTAAAATTGCAAGGCACTAAGACGCTGTGCAGTAATATGTAATGGGAGGCAGCGACTAACAAATGCCCCGCAAGGCCACCCGTATGGCCTCAAGGAGGGGTGAATTAGAGAACATCAGCAAAATGGGTCTTGTAGTGTCAGCGCTCTCCCTATCAAATAATTCAACAAATTCAGTGCTAGCTCCAATACAAAATCAGTATCTCATCAAGTAGGAAGTCATTTAATGGTTTGGTCAGTACAGCCGACACGTGTTTTGACCAACACTTGGTCATATTCAAGGCAAGATGAAAAATAGATTATGGGTGTCTCAGGTTTTTGGGTTTCCATAAACCAATTATAGAGTTGCAGGTGATGGGAGAAGCTTTGCCAAATCTACCATATCCTTACGTTGTCATCGAATAACACATTTATAGCTAATTAATGTGATGTCTTGTCATTTAGGAGCCAAAGTATATGGGTCAAGTACCTCATGCTCTATTTACAGGATTCATCCCTGCACATTGTCAGAGAGCAACCTGTCACCAGCAGCGTGTTCCTATATGTTACTATAGGAGGCAAATCCTTTTCTTTTTTAGTAGACACTGGGGCTACTCGCTCATGTATACGGGAGAGAAAGTATCCAATGTTGAGAATTGCCATGAATGCTCAAGGGTTCTCTGGAGCTATGAGTTGAGTTCCTTTTACTGACAAATTACCAGTCTCTGTAGGAGTGTGTGACATCTCTGTTCCATTGTTGTATTCACGACAGACACTAGTTAACATTTTGGGAAAAGACTTGATGGCAAAACTTAACATGACGATTTCGTTCACTGACGAAGGAATAATGTGTTCCAGTCCTGGAATACACTACTGAAATATGGGCGAATTCATACTGGCGTTCACAGGGCGAATGGCTCTGCGAGGCGTTCCAGTAGAGCCATAGCTTTTTCTTAATGGATTAAGCATTTTACTAACATGGTTACCTGGGTTAGTGGGGAAGACTGAGGGGATACCTGATGAATTCTTGTTCAGACCAAAGATACCTATGGACAAAGAGGGGGGACAGACTATCCCTCTAGAGCTAGAAGCAGCCATAGTATGAAGGGAAATGGCGATGCTTGAAGGAACAGAAGCTCTTGAAGAAGGGTACAGGTTGACTGACATTACAGATGATGATATGCTTAGAGAAGTACCAACAGATGATGAAGTAGTGTTCTTTATGAGCATTAAATATTAGATTAGAATAGAGAAAAGGGAAATCCCACAACGAATGGCAATAATGCGGCAGCATCCAGTATTTTTTTAAGAGGACTTGGAGAAAGTGCCGTGCGTCCTACATCCTATGGACTACAGGTCCTTATGACATATGATTATTATAGGGAATAGGGGCAGTTAAAATAAATTGAAGCCAGGAGCAATTTTACCTCGAGCAAGACAGTACCCCATGTCTCGAGAGGCTGATGAGGGTATATTTCAGACTATTTCAGCACTGATGAAACAAGGTATTCTGGTGCCATCAGAATCATAGTGCAATACTGCATTGCATCCTATCAAGAAATCAAAGGGAGGGTCGTAGAGATTCATACAAGACATGAGACTGATTAACCAGATTGTAGATGCAGAGTTTCCTCTAGTTCCTAACCCGGCGATGATACTATGCAGTATCCCGGTGGCAGCACGATATTTCATGGTGATCGATTTGAAAAATGCATTTTCTCAATTCCATTGCACAAGGACTCACAAGACTTGACTTAATTTACGCTTCACCAGACTCATCTAAAACACACTCATTTACCCCAGGTGTACTGTGAGTCTCCATCAATCTTTCACAGGGTCCTCCAGATGGACCTAGGCAATGTGCGGTGATACAATACATAGATGACATTTTAATTTGTAGCACCACAGAAGATGAGTGCAGGCAGGACTCGATTCAGTTGATAACTGTCTTAGCAGACAAAGGATACAAGGGAGACAAGGAGAAGCTACGATATTGTCAAGTAGAGGGATTATACATAGAACAGTTAGTTTTACTTGAGAGACAAAAGGTGATACCTGAAAGAGCTGAGGCGATTATGAAAACTCCAAAACCGCATACAGTAAAACAGATGCAAACATTTTTGGGACTATGTAATTCTGTTAGGGCCTGGGTGTTTGACTACAGTTCATACACAAGACACCTTTTGCAGGCTTTAAAGAAAGCACAGGTGAATAAGGACTGAGGAAATGGAAGGAGGATTTGAGGAATTGAAGAAAGCAATTTGTACAGCCCCTGTTTTAGGAATTCCCAATTATGCTGGGGAATTCTATTTATTTTTGCATCCAAATGGGACAATCATGACAGCAGTGCTTACACAGAGGACTACATTGGGGTACAAGACTCTTGCATATTACAGTGGGATTTTAGACCCAGTAATGAGAGGACACTTTCCTTGCGCATAGTCATTGGAAGCCGCTGCATTCGCAATTGAGAAGTCTACAAGTATTTTTATGAGCTGCTTGATGACCCTCTTCATGGAGCATGCTCTGTTCGCCATTTTAGAGAAACCCAAATGTACATTTACATCTCAGAGAGCCTCTGTTTATGAAGTAATGATTTTGAACCCCTACGATCAAAATTGTCAGATGTAAAATAGTGAATTCTGTCACATGTGTAGCTGAGCCAATAGCTGACGGCGATCATGTGCATGACATTGCAAATTATGTTGAATTTTATGATGATATACTATGCGTGAAAGAAAATGCTTTGCCAGGAGGGGAAATTCTCTTTATTGATGGTTCTTTGAAAATTGATCAGACTAGTGGAGAAAGGAATTATGGTGTCTATGTAGTGAGGCATAGAGCGAATGGTGAGTTTGAAATTGTAGCAAGTGCTAGACTACAGTCTCACTTTTCAGTGCAAGCGGAAGAATTGGTAGTGCTCATTGTTGCACTTGAGAAACACGAAGGGCAGGAAGTGACAGTGTACAGTGACTCCGCCTATGTGACATCGACTGTAAACGCAGGGCTGGCATGTTAGAAAAGGAGGGGCTACCTCTGAGCGGACGGTACTCCAGTACAGCACGCATCTTTATTGCACAGGCTTATTAAGGCACTACAACTCCCAGTAGCCATAGCGGTCATTAAATACGCCACTCACACTAAGCAAACTGATTTTATTTCTTGTGGAATGAAGCCGCAGACATAGAAGCCAAAAGGGTTGTGTATTCACCAGATATCACAAGTTTTGATACTCCAAATGTCAAAGAGAAAGTAGCTAAGATTATGGTAATACAGAAGGGTTTTTGATAATTTGCTGAAGACCCAATTAATGGAGATCCAAGGTAGTGCAACACATGAAGACCAGGAGTTATTCTGTATCCCCCAAATAAACATTGTGGTGACAGGATAGCACTAGCAAGCCAGTGATGCCAGTAGAATTGTTAAATGTAGCGCTTGAACAGCTGCACTACCCGGCGCATGTAACTAGGGAAAGTCTTGCTGCAATGATTGCGCAAGACTGGTTTGTTCCAAATTTGTTAGAACATGTTGCATTCTTTGTAGTGAATTGCATTGTGTGTCATTGTGTGTCAAAGGTTTATGGCTGGGTATACACTGAAAACGATTAGAGGAGTAATACCTCAACCGAATGATCCTTTTCAGCATTTACATATTGATTATGTTGACATGCTGCAGGTGTGTAATGGATACAATTATCTGATAGTGGTGGTGTGTCCCTTGTCTAGATGGATTGAGGCAGGTCTGTGTACACACCCTGACGTCAATTGCACAGCAATGTTTTTAGTGCGTGAACTCTTTCCAAGATGGGGTGTGTGTGAAGTGCTATCTGATAATGGGCCACATTTTCTTAATGAAGTGTTTAAACATATAGGACTATTATTGAGTATTAAGAATACGTTTTCTTCTGCTTATCACCTGCAAGCAAACGGGATATGTGAGAGACTCACCGGCCTCCATAAAGAAAGGATTGCCAAGATTAAGCTAACTTTAAAGAAGGGATGGCTACATTGCCTGCCCGTAGCTTTATATGCTATAAGGAATCAGCCTGGTTCGGACCACCACCCCACCCCCCCTATGAACTAGTTCATCGAGGAGTAGAAGTGATGCCCAGAGTACAGCGAAACTGTTAGCTAATGAACTGCATAAATATTTGACATGTATGACCTCTAGCATCTCTCTCATTTCAGATCAACTCAAGTGCCAGAGGGGCCGGTCTCAGAACACAGATGAAAACCATACAGCAACCAAATCTCCTGAACTTTTACCGGCACCTAAATTGTTTATTGGTGACAATGTTCTGATTAAGAATTTCACCCAAAAGTGGGACGAGCCATGTTTCAATGTCACCTTTATCGTTGAAAACATAACCCCCTCAGCAGTGAAGGTCCAAGGCAGGTGAGCTTGGCTTCATTTGAACAATGTGAAATTGTGCACGAGCAAGACCGCCCCTCCAATGTCTACACCCTCATACTGTTGCCAATCCTAGAAGCAAGACAAGAAGAAGAATTTCAGCGTGTGCAGCCTCGACGATGAAGAAGATGGATGATAAATCAATGAGGTGAATAATGCAGATTTTGCATTTGGACTAAAACTCGATCGGACACTCCTTACAGGTATTATAGCAGGAGTGCAAAACTCTGCTGAGAGTTTTAGGAATCTTTTGAAAAATGAACTTTAGAGATTTGTTGACATATCAAAGTTATGCCTAAATGACAGTTCCTTGTATACTGGAAAAGAGCACAGTATCCAGACTCATTTCTTGGTGAATATTTGTTCTAAGTATTCGAAGTCCATGGTGTTGACCGATAGCGATGTACATCGGCTTGTGCTTGCTATTTTTCTGTTTATTCTTCAAGCTTATCCTGCTCTTGTCAGAAGAGATGTTGATGTTTGCACTTTTTTACAGGATCCTAAAAATGGCCCTGTGATTAGGAGGTTGTTAATTGTAATCATTGAGCATGTACTACAATACCAGGAGACATTTCCATTACAGGAGTAAAAAGTGTTTCCTTTTCCTTAAATGATCACAGTAGAAATGAGGAATGTTGAAAGTAGTGCCATTTTAGGGATGAGCAAACCCAACCAATTCCAGAATGCCACAAATGGTGGGGGCTAATATGTTGGTTCCTGATATACGTATGTGCAACTATACTTTGTATCTTTATGTTTCTCCTGTTTAGCATGCCTGATTATATTGATGCTACTGTTGAGGCAGATGCCATTATGATTTTTCCTAATGCAGGAATTGCTTTTGATCCACTTATTTCCACTAGGATAGAGGCTTTTATGGTATTCCCCAAACAAAGGACTCTTTTTGATTGGCTTTGTGATTATTATGCAAGTACTGACCTTATGGAAGTACGACACAAGAGATATACAGAGGAAGATAATGATGGGATAAACACTTATCTAGATAATGCAGCACCCTTGGGTAATAACATGTTGTATCAGCACATGAGAAAGGTGAGCAAAAGAACTTCCAAGGTGGGTTGCTATGTGTGTTCCCTAATACCTTATGCTTTGGAAACCTCCAAAATATTCATAGCCACAGAAAAATCAGTGAAAAAAGCCCACTGCCTGATGCATCTCTCACTTTGCCTAACACGAGGACAATTCCAAGGCAGAACAGCATCCATAGTGTGGATGAACAAAGTGACATCTCTAAGAGAAGACAATTAAGTGCAAGATTTAAAGACAAGAGAGAAGCCAGAAACAAGGCATCAAATAATAAAATATGAACAGCCTGGGATGAATGGAGCTGGAATCAAGATTGAAGAAAACAGAGATTCTACAATGTAAGGATAAGAATGGGAAGGAAATACGAGAATGTTTGAAAAGAGGTCAACTACACATTAAAGGAACTGTGCCCTCTCACGAAGGATGGGTTGATGGATTGGTTGTGTGCAAAGCAGCAGCATTAACTGGACAGTGGGAAGCAGGTGTGGCAAATGCAGAAAAAGAATGCAAAGATTGCAAGATTTTTGACATGGGTCGATGACAAAGGAGGACCATTGCAGATACTACCCTTGAAGGCTGGGATGCGTCCTTATGTTTCAGAAATAATGGTGCAAAGAAGGTTGGAGAGAGTCACCAGTGTGGCCAAATTTCTGATGTACCAGGTATGAAGGAAGGGACAGCCGTCGTAATGGATCATTATTGGGCTTGTGGGTCCACAGCCTACATGAAGCTGCCCAAGGACTGGGAAGGGACGTGTACCTTAGTGCTCATCCACGTTCCAGCGCTAGCGATTGCTCAGAGTGACCTCAACATTGGAGAATGTCCAAAAGTAGATGCTCATTTAAGAAGGAGAAGATTGCTTGAATTTCTCAATCGAACCAAGAGAGGGAATTATTTCTCAGCAAAATCAATAGAAGCCTTTGAGGATATCCCAAAGGAGCACAGCTTGTTCAGCAAGACTGCTTGAGCATTCACAACTATCTTTATGCCTGGGATCCAGACGATGGCCAACACAAATTGGTTGCAGATTACCAGATGGGAACTTCTGCAGACCATTAACACCACCATAAAGGGATTCAATGTTATCAGGGAAGAGCTGAGAGACATATGACTAATGACCCTACAGAACAGATATGTCCTCAACATGATCACATCGATGGAAGGAAGAATTGTTGCCACAATCGGGCCATCATGTTGCACGTTCATACCTTCTCACGATGTAGAGAATGGGACCTTGACAGAGGCCATAATGTTGCTGACAAACCTGCAACAAGATGGAAGACGAGACAGAAGACATCAAAGATGATGAATGGTCCATGTCCATTTTCTACAGTGGATGGCGAACATCGTCACGTTTCTTGGACCAATATTGGTGATGGTGATGTTTGGATTCTGTGTGATCAGGATAATAATTACACAGTGCAAGAAGATAGCAAAAAAGGTGGTAGGAATGAAGATCATGATCAATGTTGAATCAGGGTTTAGACCCAAGGAGTTGACAGTTGAAGCCATCAGAAAATACCTAGAGGCCAGCATTGTAGTTCCTGTATCCGAAGAATCACAAGAAGTACATGAGACGATGGATCTATTGTAATCCAAATGGACAGTGCAGTTACATGACTTGAAGTGTTGATGAACATGTAAAATAAGCAGGATCCCTGAAAGGAGTAATGAAGATTTGGACCCCAAAGAAGCACTTCTGCAAGAGACGAAATCACGATGCAGAGATTAATGAAGATATGGTTGATGAAAAAACCAGAGGGTGGAGTGCAGAGAAGCAGCCAACTGCCTCTGTAGGAAGTCCCGCCCCCCTACTATCTGTATGCTGGAAGCCTGAACTAGTGCCATGTTTGAAACCAGCAGTTGTGACTATTCTGCATCAAGTATTCTGGAAAAGGGGGCACTGTTGCACAGCAGAGTCATGCAGATGTGAGCCTTTGCAGCTCCGGTGAAGCTGCGGAAATCCTGAAGTATAATCCTGCTCCTTGCATGTCTGCAGGGTTTTGAACTACTGCTCTAGGCAGCGGAACGCAGGGACAGTAAGCCGCAATCCCAAATAAAACCACACAGGGGAACCCTGCGAACGGACCGTCGGAAGGGGAGAGAGGTGGCAGGTGCCATCTTCCAAGCCCAGCCAGGCAGTATTTCTGAAACCTGCGTGGACAGGAACGTCTCAAACAGGTGCCAGCAGCATTTTTAACCCCCAGGGCAGGGGTGCAGCAAGCTCTGGGGTATAGTGCTGCCACAATTGGGGACCACGCACTGTAACGAGGGGGACCCGACATCGGGCACCCCTCCCCCATCTGAGCGGGAGGCTGAAGACAGCGCTGGAGAGCCGCCACCGTTCCGCGGTGAGCGAGGTGAGGAGCCCGGGGCGTGGATCTCCTTGGTAGGCTTCTGACCACAGAGGTGCTGGAGGTGGACACAAAGCCCGCATTGTGGCGAGCGGTGTAGGGACACCTTCCCCGTCGCCCAGAACACTGCCTGGGCACACGGAATCGCTGTGTGCTAACTCAGCTGTCAGCCACCAATGTTAGCCTCACTCATCACGAGGCAGCTCAGAAGAAGCCCCCACCACCAACTGGATCAATACCTGGGCACACAGATATACCCTCATCCAACCCAAGCACTAACCAACAGCACCAGCCTACCCCATCAAGTGGCAGGACAGCAGGACAGCAGGACAGCAGAAGCCCTCCCCCCCTGCAGGTGGGTGGAAGAAGGCAACGAGCCTCCAGCCAGTGCAGAGCCCCCAGCGGCAGACAAAAGTAAGAGAGGGGAGGACAGCATCAGGCCCACAGTGCAGCCGCAGGACAAAAATGCCCCAAAAAAGGGGTTAAGAGGAGGGGGAATAAGCCAAGACTCACCCCAAGACTTGTCTGGGGCAATATAATGCTGCCAAGGGCAGGGTGGCAACAAGGGCAAAGGCATACAGACTCCTGCACTCTGACCCCAGCCTGAGGGTGGACTGCAACAAGCACACAAGACCCTGTGAGGGTGACACAGATGGACAGACCCAGTGCCACAATCTGTAACCGCGCATTCTCCCCCAACTTGGACCTAGGCTGGCTCGCTCGGCTACAGTGCAACACGATGAAGCAAAAGGAGGCGTTAAGGCTACCCATGCACCGCACAGGCCAGCCAGACCAGCAGCACAACGCCTGGGCCCTCACCATCCGGGTACCGGCAACCGCACTGTGTAGGAAGCAGGGAACCGGTAGCGAAGCACCAAGCTGAAAGACAAAGCTCAGAAGAACGGACATGGTCTCAAGGATCGGGGAGGTCAGAGGATGCCATTAAGAAAATGTAAAAGAAACTGATCACCCAGAAATTCACGCAACTCGAAAACAGGGCAGAGGACAGCGAGGGAAGAGCCAGGTGAAACACTATAGATAGACAACCTTTACTCTCCATCAGGAGCCCTAGTGATCGTTATATAGTTGCACCTTAGTTGCATACATTTGCCTGGACTAGTAGTGATTGCTCAAAATCCATATTGCTTGTTTTGATGATTGTCAATAGTTCTACTTGAACTTACATGTACCATACTTGCATTGCGGTATGTTCAATATCCTCTCAATTATCACACTGTATCCTGACTTCCATGTATTGGTTTTGTAACCTAATGTACACCTTATAAGTGTTAAGTACCACCTAGCAAAGGTAACATCATGCTATACTCATATAACCTAGATAGAAACTGTATAACATGGCATTATATTGGCATTCCACGTGCTTCTTCCTTATTCCCCCAACGTCTGTGCTAGTGCCCCTCAAGGTCTGCCTGCCTAATTTGATCTGTGGCCACCTGTACCCGCATTGCCTGCTTATTTCCATGCACTTCTGTTTTAGAACGAGGCTAGTGCCTTTCTATGTCTACCTGCCCTAACTACCTCTGCAATCGCCTGCACCTGTATGAACAGCATAAAAGTAGGATATGAGGTAAAAACGTTAGGCTTTTACCTCGACTCAAATCTCTCATTTGCCAAACAGGTTAACTCTCTAGCATCCTCCACGGCCTGCACGTGTAAACTCATCCGCACAGCTAAACTATTTCTCTCTGACACTAGTTGCACTACCTCGCCTGGACTATTGCAACACCCTCTATCTTGGGTCAACCAAAGCCACCATTAGAAAAATCCAAATTTTACAAAATAATGCCCTCAGAATAGCCGACAGAATAATTGGCTCCGTACCAATGTCAAAATCCTCCTAAAAGCTTTGTCACTTACCTATAAATCCCTTAATAATGCTGCGCCCATTTACCTGGTCAACAGATTCCATAGACAGATCTCTCTGAGACCATCTAGAACAGCTTATAAAGACTGCCTTGCTATCCCTAATTTCAATAGTTCCACAATCGGTGGCAACGACTTCCCAGTGAAAGCAGCTAAACTGTATTTATACCCTGTATTTAATGCCTTTATGTAAATATTGTTGTTGTTGTAACTAAGTTTTGCATATTCATGTAACTGTTGCGCCCTGTTACCTTAGGGTATGTTGCGCATTATAAATAATAAAACAAACAACCAAACAAACAATATTCGCATACTCGGAATGCAAGAAAAGGAGGAGGACCCAGTATGGAGCTCTTCCTGATAAAACAGAACTCTTTGCCCCAAAAAAACTCCCCAAATTCTTCTCGGTGGAAAGGGCATGTAGGATTCCAGCGGGTCGCTGTGTCTCCCTGGGGCACCCCCGCCCCGCACTATAATCGCTCGCCTGCTGAACTACACAGACCGGAACGCCCTGCTACAAATGGCACGGGCTACCGGTCCCATAACGTATAATGGCTACCAGATTGGGTTTTTCCCCGAATACACCAGGGAGGTCCAGAGAGCACTCCAGTCCTTCGAATCTGTCAAGAGGAAGATGCATTCACTCGGCATGAAATATGTGCTCTTTTTCCGGGCGCAGCTCAAACTCTATCACGAGGGAACAGTGCACCTCTTCAACAAACCGAAGGAGGCATGGTCGTGGTTAGAAACAAACGTTCTCTCACTGTAAGAACACCAGATGCCGAAAAGGCGACCCAGAAAAGAACCATTGTTCGACTCGCAATCGACGGAGAGGGGAGCACCTCTGGGACCTATGCCCAGGGCAGAGGGCAACGGATGACTTTGCGTCTACAGATGCCGGACCATACTCTTGCAGTATATGCAGGGGGAAGCGTCTAGAGCGGCTTTGGATCAGTAGCAGAGGCTCGCATGGACAGCTTCTGCGTGTACCCAGAACATGGTTGACACCATTTATTCGCACCCACTTGGTGCAGAGTTAGGGATACAGGTGCTTCAAGTTTGGGAGGAATACAGAGAGGGAAGGGGGGACAGTTGAGCAGCCGTTGTTGGCCAGACCGTTGTTGAGGTTGGATTTACAATGTACACAGCGCACAAAGGCTCCCGAACAGTGGCTGACATGTGGAGGGGAGGGTTAATGGGCGGCAGGGGCGGGCAAGAAAGGAGGGGCACTACCTGGGCTGCAATAGAGTTCCCTAGGGATGATGGCTCATGACGCGAAAGTTACAGTGATGACCTGGAATGTAAATGGGCTGTGCTCTGGGATCAAGAGAAGGCTAGTCCTGCAGTTTCTTAACAGGCTCTCCCCTGATATTGCGTTCCTCACAGAGACTCATCTAGCAGGAACGGAATACAGATTCTTTCTCAGTTCGTTTTACAAGGTGGCGTTCCATGCAGGCTTAGCAAGAGGTTCCAGGGGAATGCTTATACTACTGCACAAGAGTGTCCCCTTTCAGCTAGCAGAGGTGAGGTCTGACCCCAGGGGGTGCTTCATCTTGGTAAAGGGGGAATTGTGGGGTGACACTCTGGGGATGGTAGCGGTTTACACCCCCCTCCCCCCTCAGCTTTCTATAGACCTTCTGGTGGACCTGCAGGGGCTCACACTCCAACACTATGCTGACACCTGGATATTAGGGGGAACTTCAATGAGGTGATGGACCGGGGTCTGGATAGATTGTATATGGGCACCTGGCACCTGACAGCCTGCACCAAATTGTGATAATTTGCCGAAGCTCTGGGATGGGTGGACATGTGGAGATGGATGCATCCTACCGAACAGGGCTACTCCCTTTTTTCCGGGGTGCACGCTTCGATGTCACGAATTGACAATTTTTTGTCTCCGCAAATGTGACACACCGGCTGCTGTCCGTCAAATACCTAGTGAGAGGGACATTAGATCATTCCCCCCCTAGTTATGGAGCTAAAATACGGGAGGGCAAAGCCCAAGTGGAGTTGGCGCCTCACCTAGGGGACCCCGAATTTATAAACGGCCTAGCGGCAAAGACCGAGGAATATTTTGAAATGAACAAAGGGACGATCGACAGCCCTGTTACACTCTGGGAAGGGTTCAAGGCCACGCTGAGGGGGGAGGCCCTCTCAATGGTGGCGGCTAAGCGTAGGCAGCATGCAGCTGAGGTCAAGAAGGCGGAGAGGGCAGTGCAACAGGCAGAGGTGGAGTTTCTCTCCTCTGGGGCGCAGAAGGCCAAGCAGACGCTAGTCACGGCTCAAGTAACATTGTGCAACGTGGCACTGGACAACGCCAAGGAAGCGCACTCAGCCAAACAAAGCCAAATCCATGAAAATGGGGACAAAGGGGGTAAAATGCTAGCCTGGTTATAAAGGAGGGACAGAGGATCCGGACACATACGTGACTTACAGGACGCCCAGGGGGAGGAATTTACCAGCGACACGGACATAGCAGAGGCCTTTGTGCAATATTACAAGGCACTATACAGTGTGGGACGGAGGACCAGGATGCATGGGACCCAGATGCTTTGAACCGGGTGCCTATCCCGCGACTCTCCACCCAACAAGCTTCTGGACTGGAAGCGGACGTCTTGGAGCAGGAGATCTCAGCAGCAGTTGCACAACTGCAGACCGAGAAGGCACCAGGGCCCAATGAGTTTCCACTAGAGACATAGAAGCGGATGGGGGAGAAGGTTTGCAGCCCTCTGCATCGCCTCTTCGACAATGTAAACTGGATGGTGAGCTGCCACCTGACCTCAGAAGGGCTCACATAGTGGTTCTCCGGAAGCCTGGTAGACCCCTGGAACATTGCGCCTCCTATAGGCCAATATCGCTAACAAATGGGAAAGCTAAGATCCTGACCCGATTACTGGCTAATTGCCTAATGCGGGTGATAGGCTTGTTGATACACCTGGACCAGTGCGGGTTTATGCCCTCCAAATCTACGTGAATGAATCTACACCACGCACAGCTCGCTACTGGCCTTGCAACCGAAATACCTCATGCGTTGGCACTCCTCGCCATAGACTTCGAGGAGTTTGATTCTGTGCGGTGGGACTTGCTCTGGGAAATAATACGCAGCATGGGATTTGGCAAAAACTTCCTCGCATGGGCACGGTTATTATATACCTCCACTGAAGCTGTGGTAAGAGTGAATGGGGTCACCCACCAGACCTTTGAACTGGGGAGAGGCACGCAGCAGGGATGCCCCTTCTCGCTGCTGCTATTTATTATTGCAATAGAAAACCTAGCAATGCAACTCAGGGAAAGACTGAACTGGGAGGGATTTAAATGGCTCTGGGGGGGAGAGGACAGGATCTAGCTTTACGCGGACAACCTCTTAGTATATATAAGCAACCCCAAAGCCTCATGCCGGTTGTGATGGGAATACTACAGGAATACCAAAGCTTTAGCTCAAAATAAACTGCCAAAAATCTGTCCTTTTCCCTCTGCAGGGAGAGATGACGTGGCTCCCCCAGGAATGCCCATGCACAATAGCAGAAACAGGCTTTAAATGCCTCAGAATCCACCTCAGCTCATGCTTAGCAGATTATATACGGCTCAACCTAACCCCTGTAATGCACAAATTCATACAAGATATTACCCATTGGCAATCCCTCCCACTAACCCTACTGGGCAAGGCGGCTCTGTTTAAGATGCTGACACTGCCCACATTTTTATATGTCCTAAAGAAAGCCCTGCTCCCGATTCCGAGGAAGGTATTTGTGGAAAATGAGGGCTCCTTGATGGGGCTCTTATGGAAGGGGGAAACAACTGAAGACGCTACAGCGTCAGTATGGGAAGGAGGAATAGGCTTACACAACCTGTGCAGATATTACTGGGCCACCCAGCTAGCGGTGGTAAATGACTGGCTACATGGGGACCAATCACTTCCGCATGTTGCACCAGAGCGCAAAAGGTTGAGAGGACGGACGCCCAGGCAGGCTCTATATGGGGGGAAGCGATACATGAGGACCCTACCGGGGCCAATGCGACACACATTCCAGGTGTGGGTGAAGGCTCATCAGAATCTGGGGTGGGGCCGGGAACCGACTCTAGACCAGCCTATATGGTATAACGTACACCTCGGCCAGCTGTCGAAGGTTGGGTATTTTAAGAACTGGGCGGCGAGTGGAATAGACACCTTGGCGGACATCACACAAGATGGATGTCTCCGGTCATTTGAGGACCTGTAGGGGCAATATGGCCTATGAACAGGGGAGGGATTTCGATATATGCAAATATCTCATTCCATTACAGCCCAATTCCCCTCCCTGGGAGAAGTTCCAAGTAGGTCCCCACTCGAGGCTGACCTATTCACAGCGGGAATCTCTGCTACGGTCACATCCACGTTATACCAAATGCTGACGGCATTCGGGGCTGCAGAACTCACCAGCCTGCGAGAGAAGTGGGAGCAGGATCTGAGAAGGATGGAACCGGAGGAATGGGTAGAGGCTCTGATTTTCCCAAGGGATGTGGGAATGGCTGCACGGCTGCGGCGTATGCAATTTAAAATCCTTCATAGGGTGTACTACTCCCGCACAATGCTCAATAGATGGGGTAAGAAAGATAGTGACACATGTCTCAGAGTGACAAGGACGGAGGTACTTTTTATCACACACTTTGGGAATGTGCACAAGTCGGAATCTTCTGGGCTAATTGTGCACAAAAATTGTCCACTGTGATGGGGGCCCCAGTCCCCTTGGAGCCAAAACTGGCATTGCTGGGCATATGGGAGGACACTAACTTCAAGAAACACGGGAAAACGTTCCTGGCTACAGCAATTGAACTTATCAAAGAGCTGATGGCAGCATCCTGGGGCTCAGCGGAGCGCCCAAGTTGAGTCACTGGTCTGCGGAACTGGACCGCTGTATGGCTCTAGAAAGGAGAGGTTATAGAACCTAGGGCTGTCCCGGTAAATTCACAAAGGTATTGGGGAAGTGGGAAGGTGTTGGCTAAGTGGCCTCATAGGATGGACTACCCCTACTTTAAACATTCCTCCCGCCAACTTACCTCGCCAGCACCATGGAAGATGGTGCTCTCATGTGAACACCAGTAACATGCATCGAGTGTACTGTAATGTGCATAAGTCGTACTTGTTGTGTATTGTTTCGTTTTGTTCTGTTGTGAAAATAATAAACAGATGGATTAAAAATAAAAGTCTTTAAGAAAATGTATCCACTAAGAAAACCCTATCAGATGTAGCCCAGAAGAGATGATAATATCCTGGAGGAGATCCCTGAAGGAATATGAAAAAGAGAGAAAAAGAAATGAGCGTGACACACTGAGAAGACTGGCTGATGAAGAGAATGTATGGACCTTATAGAAACTGATGACGATGTAAAGAATCGGGTAAACTTTCATGTACGAAACAAAGATTGTATGTGTGAAAAGCACTGTAAAAGTCGTTTAATAATAGTACAGATGCAGCAACGCAATCATAGAAGCTGGCTATATGTAGTGAATCGACTACAGGCGAAGCCACCATTGTATAGAAGCTGGACTTCAGTGTCACAATTTTAGTAAGTTCAGACCATGAAGAGAAGGGCTGAAGACTGTGTCGCAGCAAAGAATTAGCTGGGAGAATGGAAGAAGCGAGAAGGGCTGTCTGGCTTCATGTCAAGACTGAAGGCGGTCAACAACTGGTTATCTAACCTCAAAGGACAGTGAACATGAATATTGCTTGCACCATACAGTCATGAAGAATATAACATAACCAATGTATATGCTGAAATGCAACATGAACGATATTCACATATAGCTTGCTAAAGTAAAAACGCAGCAGCAATGTGTCATGATCTCTGCTTCCAAAAGATCAGGACTTGCCCGACTCCCTTGGAAGCAGACCCATAACCCCGGTTCCGAGTGCCAGCCAGTCCCAATTGGGACCTTTTGGACCCTGTCCTGGCGCCAGTGGCACCAGGCTCATAAAGATGCCCAGTCCCAGCGCTGGAAGCGCCGGGCTCATAATGGTTGGGTGGACTTACCTGCAGCAGACCATGCTGCTTACTTACCTGCCAGTTGAACCCTGATCCTCTTCTGTTTGGGACTACTTCTCCTGTTGGGTGGGGCAGGAGCCACTCCCTAGGTTCAGAACACTGGAACTCTTCTGGAAAGCAGGAACTCTTTTCTTACCTAGGCGTGGCTGTGGAAGGAGACACCTAAGCACTACAGGAGGCTATTTAAACCACACCCGATGGATGAATCTTGCTTTGCGTTATTCTGAATTCTCTGCAGCAGAACGCTCATCGTGTGTTCTGATCCTGGGCCTAAGGGAACAAAGGCTTACCATCCTGGAATCCAGTCTTCAGCAGCACCTGTAAAGACAAAGGCCCTCATTACGACCCTGGCGGAGGTCCATGGTGCAATTTGCACCATGGACCATGGCGCAGAGCTGCCAACTCCGCCATGGGGGTTGGCGGACTTACCGCCCCATTCCGACCTTGGCGGGGCGGTAAGTCCCCAATCCCCATTTACCCTTCCCCATTCCCATTTTTGCCCCATAGGGTATAATGGGAGTGGGGAAGGCATTAATTACGCCACCGTAGAATACGGTGGCGTAATTAACGAGGGGACCCGTAGCGCCATGGACTTTTCCGTCCGGAAAATCCGGGCGTAAAAATCGCCATGGCGCTACGGAAAGTCCTAATCTGGCGGAGAGGTACGCCATGCATTACGCTGGCGTAAACCCCTCTCCGCCAGGGTTGTAATGAGGGCCAAAGAAAGAACAGGTTAGCACTACGGTCTTCAGTGGCAGCGCATCTCTTACCTGGTCCATCGGCTGTCACCAACGCCTCGCGCTGTATTCCGGCATCTGAAAGACAAAGGCTTACCTACTCTTTGCATGCTCCGGAGGTCTTCGGCGCTGCATCCCGCATCTGAAAGACAAAAGAAGGTGCGTTTAAAGACATTGGGCAACTTTATTACTCACGTGCCATTACTCCTTCCCACGCCGAATCCAGTGGGTATTCCAGCACCCTTCAGCTTCTCTAAAGCTCCGAACTTGTACCTGCAAGATAAAAGGGACAGTTAGTGCGCATCGTGAAGCAGGCTACAAGCGCTTACTTACGTGCTTCCAGGTGCTTCTATTCCTCACGCGGGTTCGATCCTCAACTCTCATTAGCCCGCCATCCGCCATCGCCGGAACCCTGCAAAACAAGAGATATCATTACAAAAGTCTTTTAAGACATTTGAAGTGCCCAGAACTTACAGTTCGTGCAGTTAACGACGGACAGCAGTCCTCTGAGGTCAAGAGGCCTGCACCCTTATCCAGTGAAGAAACTGGTTACGGCACCCTGCCCCGAGGCAGATGGAGAGCTCGGCGTTCACTTACCTAAGGTGAGGGCGTTAACCTTTGGGGTTCTACAGGAGAAGAGAAAGGGAAGAGGAGAGAGGCACCCAATAACCCCAGTTCATTAATCCCATATCTGCAGACATCTTACTCTTCGAGTCAGACATACAGTGCACAGAGGTCCAGCCCAAAGAGCCAACCGTGTGTTACACATCACCTTTGAAGATACGGCATTCACCCAGTCAAGACCGGCGCCTCTGCGGGAATCAGGTGAGCGTTACAGAACGCAAAGCCTACCGCAAAACTCCCACCCAGGCGCTATGGAAACCTCGGATACCGACCAGCTAGCCCAGTTACTTGGGGAACTAAGAGCAGAAGTGCATGCAGCCCGTCAGGAAACGAATGCTCTAAGAAGGGAACTGATTATTTCCAAGGAGCGAACAGACGATCTCACTAGACAATTGCTACAGTCACAAGTCGGACAAACTCCGTTACCCGCATCAGGGGCAAATCTTCCTTCAACATCCTCTACGAACCCAGTGCAGATCAACCTACCTGGGAATGTACCTCTGGCTCCGCCCGAACGATTTTCTGGTGACCCAAAGAGGTTTGCAGTATTTATTAATCAGTGCCGGTTGCACTTCTTATGCCGGCCAGCAGCCTTTCCAACTGATCAAGCTAAGGTAGCTTTCGTGCTTTCGTACCTTAGGGGCAATGCGGCAGACTGGTCGATCCCTCTAGTTAATCAAGATGATCCGGTTCTCCATGATGTTCAAGCTTTTCAGCTCAGTATGGAAAAACTGTTTGCAAGACATTCACAGGGGCAGGCCTTGGACAATGAGCTCCTTTCATTGCGACAGGGTAATCAAGACCCTTTGGCTTATATTGCGTCTTTCAACAGACTGATAGTGGAAACTCGATGGCCTGAGGACAAAAGGATTATGCTGTTTTATAGAGGTCTACGTGGAGAGCTCAAAGATGTGTTAGCCCAAGTAGTGAACCCCCGCAAGACTGTTCGGACTATATTGACTTAGTCGTTCAAATTGACCACAGACTGCAGAACAGGAAGGCTGATCGTTCCAAGTTTGATGCTCGAGTATTTTCCAGACCACCAACTCCTACCAAAGGAGTAGACTCCGGGGAACCCATGCAAATAGGGGGCCTGAAAGGACCACTAACACAAAAGGAGCGGGAAAGGAGAAAACAGCTGCAATTATGCCTCTATTGTGGAAACTCGGGGCACTTTCTTCGAGACTGTCCGGTGAAACCAGCCAAGAAGGCAGTAGGAGCTGCAGTTACCAGGGTCACAAACTCTGAGCAGGGAAACGACCTCGCCCGACAAGAAAAGAGGTCCTCTTGCCGAGCGTTAAAACCAGTTCCGTGACCTCGCATTTCGTGATACCTATGGTCCTCATTAGCCCTGAACATCCGGATCGATTACATGCGATTGAAGCTTACGTCGACAGCAGTGCCATCAGCAATTATGTGGATCATGAAATGGTTTTGAGGATGAATCTGACTCTTTGTCCAAAGGCTGTAAAGGACGTCATTACTACGGTGGATGGTACGGAGATAGCCTCCGGACCAGTAACGCATACCACCCAAGAAGTGACGCTAGTAAGTCAAGATGGACACCATGAGAAGATCGTGTTCGATGTGATCAAGGCCCCTCAGTTCCAGATTATTCTAGGAATTCCTTGGTTAGAGAAGCACAATCCTCAGATCGATTGGCGAGCAAGAACGGTTCAGTTTCCAGAATGTGTCTCTACTTGTCACCCTCGACCTGGTGTTGCACTGGCAGCAATTTCCTCGGAGGCTCCCCAGTTACCTGCTGAATACCTAGAATTCCAAGATGTTTTCCGGAAGGATCAGGCTAACTCTCTACCTCCTCATAGGTCTTATGACTGCCAGATAGACCTGATACCTGGATCTACTCCTCCTTGTAGTAGAATTTATGCCCTCACCGAGCCTGAGAATCTTCACCTCCGACAATACCTGGATCAATACCTAGCGAATGGGTTTATTCGTCCTTCCAAGTCCCCTGCTTCCTCAGCTTTGTTCTTCGTTCCAAAAAAAGAAGGGGACCTTAGAACTTGTATAGATTATCGCGCCCTGAACCAGATCACCGTTAAGAATAGATATCCGTTACCTTTGATCCCTGAACTCCTGGACCAAGTCAGAAAAGCATGCATATATACAAAGCTGGATCTTAGAGGAGCCTACCACTTGGTACGAGTAAAAGAGGTCGATGAATGGAAGACGGCCTTCCGCACCAAGTATGGGCTATTTGAATATCAGGTCATGCCCTTCGGACTTTGCAATGCCCCGGCCGCCTTTCAATATTTTATGAACGACGTCCTCAGAGAGCTCGTAGATGTGTGTGTCGTTGTCTATATTGACGACATCCTCGTTTATTCTTCATCGGAAACTGAACATCGGAAACACGTGAAAATGGTCCTCGAGAGGTTGCGTCAACACAAACTTTTCGCTAAGTTGGAAAAATGTGTTTTCAACGTGACTGAAGTTGAATTCTTGGGATTCATATTATCACCTAGCGGAGTGCGTATGGATTCAAAGAAGGTCGATGCAATTCTCAAGTGGCCTTCGCCATCCTCCGTAAAAGGTGTTCAAAGCATGTTAGGCTTCGCGAACTTTTACCGCAGGTTTATCCCCGAATTCTCTCGAATAGTCCAGCCCATCACCGCCCTGTTAAAGAAAAACAAACGTTTTGAATGGTCTACCGAGGCGGAACAAGCTTTCCAGAATTTGAAGACTAAATTTATCTCTGCACCGATCTTAAAACATCCTCGCCCAGAACTCCCCTACATTGTTGAAACTGATGCTTCGAGTCTTGCCATGGGAGCAGTTTTATCACAAAAGGACCCAGTAACCAATCAGTTGCATCCCGTGGCATTTTGAGACATTAAAGACAAAGAAAGAACAGGTTAGCACTACGGTCTTCAGTGGCAGCGCATCTCTTACCTGGTCCATCGGCTGTCACCAACGCCTCGCGCTGCATTCCGGCATCTGATAGACAAAGGCTTACCTACTCTTTGCATTCTCCGGAGGTCTTCGCACTGCATTCCGGCATCTGAAAGACAAAAGCTTACCAGCTCTTCGCACGCTCCGGAGGCCTTCGGCGCTGCATCCTGCATCTGAAAGACAAAAGAAGGTGCGTTTAAAGACATTGGGCAACTTTATTACTCACGTGCCATTACTCCTTCCCACGCCGAATCCAGTGGGTATTCCAGCACCCTTCAGCTTCTCTAAAGCTCCGAACTTGTACCTGCAAGATAAAAGGGACAGTTAGTGCGCATCGTGAAGCAGGCTACAAGCGCTTACTTACGTGCTTCCAGGCGCTTCTATTCCTCACGCGGGTTCGATCCTCAACTCTCATCAGCCCGCCATCCGCCATCGCCGGAACCCTGCAAAACAAGAGATATCATTACAAAAGACTTTTAAGACATTTGAAGTGCCCAGAACTTACCGTTCGTGCAGTTAACGACGGACAGCAGTCCTCTGAGGTCAAGAGGCCTGCACCCTTATCCAGTGAAGAAACTGGTTACGGCACCCTGCCCTGAGGCAGATGGAGAGCTCGGCGTTCACTTACCTAAGGTGAGGGCGTTAACCTTTGGGGTTCTACAGGAGAAGAGAAAGGGAAGAGGAGAGAGGCACCCAATAACCCCAGTTCATTAATCCCATATTTTCTATCTGCAGACATCTTACTCTTCGAGTCAGACATACAGTGCACAGAGGTCCAGCCCAAAGAGCCAACCGTGTGTTACACATCACCTTTGAAGATACGGCATTCACCCAGTCAAGACCGGCGCCTCTGCGGGAATCAGGTGAGCGTTACACAATGAGTGGCCATCTTTTCAAAAATGGACAACAGAGCTACACTGGATTGAATGGAAAGCCTTGAGGCCGCAGGGAGGTTTGACTTGCTGAATTCACTGAAATACAGATATGTGCAGGGCAGACAGTAGCTGTGTGGCCCCTTTCCAAAGTCACTGTCAAATAAGGGAGGGTTTGAATGGCTCCAAAAGAGAACAGGAGATAATAATTCACAAACCGTAAGACATATTTCTCTCAGATTAAGGAAGGAACAAATAGCCTTCGAAAGCTAAATGCTGATTAATTAGAAACGTAATTCTTTATAAGGAACTGATCTACTAAGTCTCCAGTGGCCAGAGAGAGAAATAACACTTGCATAAATATTAGCGGAAATCACAGCAAAAGCAGGGTAAACTAATTCAAAACATGGTCTTCTCACATGTGATCTATAATTGGAAGACACATTCATAAGCTCCAGACACGGAGAGGGGCCTGCATCGACTTCCCACAAATTCCCAGAAAAGAGGTGGCCGGCAAGTCCAAGTCCTAAACTAGATGCCCTGGTGCATCTTATTTAATTGGAAGAAAGTAATTCCTGGATTTCTCTTCCTCTACTCCTATGTTTGCTCATGTGTTGAGGACGTGGCAAGTGTTCAAGGTTGGTAAGACAGACACCAGCCAATCAAAACTCTCAATGTGATGCTGTCCAGTACATGTTGCATTAGCCAATTACCTATCGCTGAGAGGATGTCTTTTTACTTTGATTAATTTTGGGATGGTCTAAGGTGGGGCCATCAGATAGCTATACCCAATGAAAAGACTCATCCCTATATTTTATATAAGTATACAATTCTCCTAACCAATCCCCCAACCTTCTAGGTTTGTTTAACTAATATTGTAGTATGACATCAGCAATGATGTGTCTTTCATTTATAATTTGTTGTTGTGCATTGGAACCTCTGAGAGCTTTTGAGACTTGTGTGCTTACATGCTGTCCCTGCTTTATGTGGATTGTTAATACAGCAGGCTTTCCATTCAATTCCATAATGCTACAGTCTCTACCCTGCCTGTTGCCTCCCAGGCTCTTTGCAATGCCCTTGCCTCACACTTCATTTAAAAAACCCAGGACATCCTGTCCACCCTCTTCACCCACACCCCTTCTCTCCACTTCCCATCTGTGCTTGCTGACCCTCCTTTAACCACCCCCGCAACATCCTTCTAGTCCTTTCCTCTTTTCTCCCCTGATGAGGTCGCTAGACAAGTCCGATCTATGAAAGCCTCGTCAAAACAGGTTCATCCCTGTTCCTCTAAAACCATCAAGGACCACATTGACATCCTCGCTCCAGCCCTTGCTGATTTTTGCAACCGCTCCTTTGCCTCTGGATCCTTCCCCTCCTCCCTGAAGCACTCCTTTGTGCATCCTCTTCCCAAGAAACCCACAGCTGATCCTTCTTGTCCAGCTAACTATCGCCCAAATTTCCATTACTCCCTTCCTTGGCAAACTCCTTGAAAGGTTGGCCATCCCTCCGCTTAACCTTCAGTCTAATTCTGTTGACCACCAGTCTGGCTTCAGAGCTGCCAGAAGAACGGAAACTGCTCTCCTGAACATCCGTGACGATCTGCTCTCCAATCTTGACTATAACATTCCCTCTGTCCTCTTCCCCCTCGGTCTCTCTTCTGCCTTCAACACGGTCACCCAAACCATCCTGCTCAACCATCTCTGGGAAAACCTGGGTATCATTGATCAGGCTCTGGCCTAGCTGACCTCTTTCCTCTCAGATCGACCCTCCCAGATCCAACTTGGGTCCTTCCTTTCATATATCTTCCTCTCTACCTGTGGTGTTCCCCAGGGGTCTAACCTCTCGGTCTGGCTTTTCAACCAATACCTGGCAACTCTTGCCCACTGCATTGCCACTTTCTGCTCATATTTCCAGTGCTACGCTGACGACACTCAACTCATTTTCAGGCTGCCCTCTGGCACCTCCTCTCCCTCTCTCATCTCTGATTGCCTAACTGCCATTCAAGATTGGTGTGCCGCCAATGATCTTTGTCTGAATTCCAGCAAGACGGAGATCCTCCTCATCAGCACACCTTCACCATCCTTTCCCCTCACTCTCTGGCCGGCTTCCCTTGGCCCTCCTCCTACCGCCACCTGCGAGGCTAAGGACCTCGGGGTCATCTTTTACTCCACCCTTTCCTTTTCCGCCCACATCTCTGAGGTCTCTAAAAAGTCACATTTCCGACTGCCCCTCCTCAGAGGTACTCTGCCTTTCCTCTCCTTCCCCCAGAAGCTCATGGTTTCCCAAGCTCTGGTTCTCTCTAGCTTGGACTATTGTAACAGCCTCTTTCTAAATCTACCTGCCTCTACTCACCGCCCCTCTGCAACTATTCCAGAACAAGACTGCAAGACTTGTCCTTGGCCTCAAGCCCTGGGATCGTATCTCTTCAGCTCTGAAATCTCTCCATTGGCTCCCAGTGGATGCAAGGATTAAATTCAAAACCCTCTGCATTGTCCACAAGGCTTTCTGGGGCCTGGGCCCAAAATACCTTCAGCTATCCCTCCACAAATACCTCCCTTTCTCGAGCTCTTCGCTCCTCTACCTCCAACTCCCTCAGGGTCAGTCGTTTTTCAAAGAAATGAGCTGGGGGTAGATCTCTGTCTTCGGATGGGGCCTCCATCTGGAACAGCATCCCTGCCACTCTAAAACTTGAGGAGAACCATCTCCGGTTCCGAAAGCACCTCAAGACCTTCCTCTTTTCATCTGCGTTTGCTCCCCTTCTCCCCTGCTGATCTGTTCTCTCTTGGCACTGTGCGCCTGGCCACCCTCTGTCCTCTGAGCTCGGGTACCGGCTCACCCTGCCACCCTCCCGCACTGCCTCCGGGCCACCCCTTGGACTGGGGTCTGTATCTGTACCCATACAGCCCCCCTTTTCTTCTTCCTGCACTTATCAGACCTACCCTGTCTGCTTCCTTAAACCTAGCACTTGCAAATTGCTAGCTGCACTAAAACTGTTGCCTTTATTATTTATTTATTGTTATTTATCTGTTTTTTCCTCTGCTTTGCACTTTCCACTTCTCACCCCTTCCATGCACTTTTCCCCTCCCCCTCTCCCATGCACTTGCGCGTTCTCAATGTCACTGGGCCTAGTATGATTGCTGTTTTTTTCTCCCCTGTTCCCCTCCCTTGCCTTGTCGCGCTCTGAATCACTTGTGTACGAGCGCGATAGAAATAAAATATCATATCATATCATATCATTTACTTTGACTATTTCCTTTATTGGGTGCAGGATTTCCGAGCCTGTCTGTTCTGCTAATACTGGCGCTTTCCAGTATATCTTTACATATGGTAGCGATTTGGATTGGTTGGGCAGCGCACTCGGATTGTCACAATTCCCTGCCACAAGCCTGAGGACTGCTGGATGATCTGTGGAGACCAGTGAATCACACGTGAACTGAGAAGGTCGACAGGAGCCCCCTTTGGAGAAAATCATGCCCGATCCAGGCTGTGGGCCCCACAGGGCGGAAGGCGACTTGCCGATTGAGAGAAGATCGATACCGAAGGCCTCGGCTGATCCATGGATGTAAGTATGGCATTCATGTGGCAAAACGAAAGTGGAATTGTTTGTATATTGGGGGATTGTGAGATGATAATGGATTGATGTATGAGAGAATACCTGTAACAAGGTTGTAGAAGGAGACACACTAAAGCTTGTGATAAGGTATTAATGATAAAGAGATTGCCAGAGACAAGAGTGTGTTTCAAACCCCCGTCCGGGGTATGATTAAGAAATAAGGATTCCTTGCCAGGTAACAAGAAGATGACAGTGTTGTATTATATTGGGGGGAACCTATATGTGTAATGATTGCTGGCCCCAGTGCTAGGGGGTAAAGTGGTTTGGGTTGGTGAAAAGTAAGAGCTTGTGGATATTGGTGTAGCAATAGAGTATGTAGAGTTGTGGTTTGGACCAAAAGGGCATGGTCCAGAGCATGGGTGGCATTTGTGGTGCCTGCCCGAATAGGTATTGTAGTAAAAAAAGTGTTGGGAGGAGATGTAGAAGCGTTGGAAATAGAAGCAATATTTTTTGGAAGGAGAGTGTGAAGGAGGCGTGGAGAGGTCGTAGGTTTGAAGGTACACTAAAGTCAGGTAAGAATAGTCAGTCTAAATTGTGATGTGCCATCATGGGAGACACTCCCCAGTACATAGACAAAATTCTCACGTATAATTTGCAGTGAGTCTGTGACATTGCGGGCAAGATGTGCATGCCCTGGCCACAGGAGGGAACCCTTTCGAGATCAGTACTGGAACACATGACAAAATATGTGCATGCTGTACACAAAGGGAAAAAGTTGCACAAACGATTAGCCATTTTACAAGATATATGGGGATGAGATGTAAGAGCCACCCATGAGAGAGAAAATGAATGTTTAATCGGCATGAGCGGAGAGTGCAGTACCCTTGGCTTCTCCTCCTCCTCAGATCATCGATCCATCTGCCGAAGTACAAGGATTCTATCCATTGAAAGAATTAAAAGCAGTGGCAGGGTACACTAACCCGTGTATGTTCACCCCCTTACAGTAGTGAAGGTGCTATAAACTGAGCTAAAATAAATAAACAAAATCCAATGCCCCCGTACGATGAGTATATCGAACGCTGCAAGCTGCAGGCGAACTGACAGAGGCTGACAAAGAGATCCAGAGACAAAGGCAGGCAGGGCAATGGGGACGAGATGGCGAGTATCCCGAATGAGTGGGTCGTAGGACAAATATTGCTTAAGTTGGGTGGAAGAAACGTGGATGACTCTAAAGACAGAGAAAGGAAAGCTAGATAAAGACAGGAGAAAGAAGAGGAAGAGGAGAAAAGACAAGAATAAGAGACATGACAGAGAAGAGAGCAGGAAAAGAAAGAGAATGGGGAATAATGTATGAGTAAGAAAAGGAAAAGGAAAGGAAACAAAACTTGAGGCAGATAGAGAAAAGCAGGAGGAAACAAAAAGAAGAGAAGAGAAAGGAATAAGAGGAAAGCAAAGAGAGAGACAAAAGGGAGAAAGGGAAAGGGCAAAAAGACAAGAAGAAGAAGAAGCAAGGCAAAAGGATGTAGAGAGAGAGCAAAGGAAATAGTGGAAGAAGAGATAGGGAGATAGAACGAGAGATGGAGATAAGCAGAAGAATGCGACAAAAAGAAATTGATTAGACTGTCAGGGGACACGTGCTCCAGGAAAAAGAGAAAAGCAAGTAACCGGAACAGAAAGAGAGAGGAGTCTAGAAAGGCGAAATAGGGAAGTGGAGGAGATACTCAGAAACTGTACCCCTCCAGATGAAGATGAGGGAGAAACCATGCAAAGGAGGATTGGTAATTTATACAGAAGCAGGAGGGATGGTGGTGCCTGCAGTGTCTAAAGGAGTATAGTGGGTTCCCCCACAGGAGGGAAGAGAGTGTATTAGAGAAAGCTATGAGTGGATTGTATGGGACGGTCCCCTGAAGAGATTAGAGTTTGAGGACACAAGATGAAGGAAGTGATGACAGCTATAATACAATGTTTATGGATGGCAAGAGCCCTTTCTACCGGCTTAAAAACAGGGGAAGAGAGAGCGTGGTTGGGCTTAGACTAATCAGGACGGATGCTGCAGCCTGTTAGAAGCTTCAGGGAAGGTTTAGAAGAAAGAACGTCTTATGTGAATAGTTTGAGGAACTTTCTGGGATGAAAGAAAATGTATTTGACAGATGTCACACCCAAAACCCGGGGACTGACTGCGATTAGACAGAAAATGGAGTTCATGCAATTCCCATTGTTAGAAAAGGGTGGAGGTCGGCCGCAATATATTCCGTGGCCAAAAATTGACAAAAATAATTTATAGTCGGTAAGCTACCAACTTTGACATTGGGAGCTGGTAAGTGGATCTATGAAGCAGAAAGAATGACAGCAGGAATGACACTACTGGTGGTGGGTGACATAAAGAGCTTGGTTGCTGCCATTATAGGGGAGAGAGCTGACGACATTTGGAAGCGAGTGGGGTAACAGCCCAAAATACGACTCATGACATAGCACTGTTTAACAATTGTAGGGCAGATGTATGGAGACCACTCAGAGTGCAATATCCCAATTCGTCAGACATGAGCGCAATCATAATGCACACAATTCGTAATGATGAAGATCTGGCTGCTTACATTCAGGAGATTCAAGAAAAATTGTGGCTCTAAATGGGGTAGCTGTGTGATAAAACTATATCTATTTTTATCATATATTGGGCCTCATCACGAGTTTGGCCTGTGCCCTTTAAGTGAGGCGGTAACAGTATTACCACAGCATTTCAGGGGTGGCCAAATAACAAGTTGGGTATGAAAATGATCATTTGTGGGCTGTTTTCAGACATTTTCGGCACTATTGCCGGTGGCGCAATTAGCGCCGGCTGTAATAGTGCTTCCCAACCCCTTTGAGTCCTATGGACCTAATGGGAAATGGGGATTTACCCCCCTGCAACTTGTAATCTAGCACTAATTGTGCTGGACTGAGTTGCTGTAGCGTTATTAGCGTTGGGCGGTATCCTAGCAGTATTACTGCCGGGATACCACCCAACTCGTGATGAAGCCCATTGTGCAAAGGATTGCCAGAGCCAGTGCAGAGGCAATGGAAGAAGATAGTGTGAATTAATGCAAGACCATGGCAAGAGATTCAGTTGACTATAGTTCATCATTGTTGGCTAAGGCAAGAGAAAGCCAGAAAAAACTCAAGGAAAGAAAGCTGGAGGAAGCAAAGGTAGTTCAGAAAAAACTATCCAAGTTCTCAATGGAAGGGGTAGTATTGAACAGTGGAGAGGGGATGAGTGCATCAGATACACTGCAGACACCACTAATAGGTGGTGGGAACTTTGCAGGAAGAGGAGACTATAATTATTGGGCGTGTGGAAGATGGGGTGCACCCAGACGTAAAGGTTATGGATTTCAGGCTCCACCGGGAGGAGGATTAAATGGGGGACAACCTTGGTTTGGAGGACAGCCTCAACAGTGCTGGACGTGTGGAAAAACGGGGCACATTTCCCGAGCGTGTAGAAGCAGGGGAGTGATGCAGCAAAATTGGCAAGATCCAAGAGGGAGGACAGTATATCCTTCACTGTATAGCGCAGAACCACCAGAATATTTTTACCAGGATCACACGCAGTACCAGATACATGCGCCACAAATGCAACCTGCTCAATAGGGAAGGTCAGTGCAAATGCAACAGGTACCAATGCAAGTGCAACAAGCAGTGATGCAAACACAGCAAGTCCCCATGCAGACACAACAAATACAAATGCAACCACAAGCACACATACAACAGAATACCATGGTAACATGGAACACAAATGCTGGGCCTCAGGCACCTACACCCAGAATAGGGATTGTGACTGTGGTAGGAGGACACCCTTTCACTGGTACAGTGATGAACCTATATCCACAATAGGACAGGCCACAGACAGACTTGATGTGGTCCATCCTACACAACAGACCCACAAGAGGAACCAAGGGTTGCGGACCAAAGGTGACAAGACATTTTCCTTCCTTGTTGAATATGCGAAGTTCTCCGGTCTTATAATGGACCTCATTTTGTAAATGAAGTCTTTGAGCACATCACAATCCTATTGGGTAATAAGCTCACATTCTTTTCTGCTTACCACCCACATGTAAATGCGATCTGTGAGAGCCTCAATGAACTTCTCAAGGAATGCAATGACAAGCTAAACGTGACTCTGAAAAAAGTATGAGTCCATTGTCTACCCTTAGCCTTATTTGCATTACGCAATCAACCAGGCCCAGACCATCACCTCACTGCTCACAAGCTGGTGACGGGACACCATATGCGTGTACCTCTTGCTCCTCCCACATTAGTGCAGACTAATGCCCATAGCCTGTCAAATGTACTTGGAAATGAAATGCATGATTATTTGGCTGCTATGACGGCGAGTGTTGCTTTTATGTCTCAACAGCTTCGAACCCGGCAAAGGGAGGTCAAAGAAGAGTGATGAAGACAGTGAACAAATTGATCCCAAAACATTGTTGAAGACCTTAGCATTATACACCCAGAGTGGTAAGGGTGCAATG
Source organism: Ambystoma mexicanum (assembly GCF_040938575.1). NCBI lineage: Eukaryota > Metazoa > Chordata > Amphibia > Caudata > Ambystomatidae > Ambystoma > Ambystoma mexicanum. The sequence goes on from NC_090935.1 coordinate 1,310,206,208, forward strand.
GAGAAGAGCCTGGCTGCACCTTGGTGACGTCAAACCCTACAAAGAAGAGACCCCCCTGCCGCAGCTCCTTGAATTTGAAGGTGAAGACGAGATGACACTAGTACAAACTAGGTCGACTTCTGAAGCAAGCAGCAACGAGAGGACTGAGACAAATAATAAGTTGGCTGTCCATAGCCAACACACAGAAATAATGTAGTGAACATTTATCCTAAGAATGTTACCTGCACAAAATAAAGAATAGCACTTTTTAGAAGGAAAGAAATGCAGACACTAAATGCTTCCTCTGCAGACAACACTGTTTTCTTATATAGCAGACACTTAGCCTGCTCTAAGAACAAGAAATTTAACTCTCGCTGCTGTTCTAGGGAATCCTAAAACGTGCTTTATTTCTGAAAAAGATCTTCTTGCCATATTGGTACAGTTTTTCTTGTTAACATTAACATTTCAGACACATTGTAAAGAAACCCAGTGAAAAGAAGAAAACAGGACTTTTTAATTTTGTTATATACTCCCTTTTGGTTCGCAGACAACATAACACACAATGTTATTTTCAAAAGGTGGATAAATTAGCAATGCTTATAGCTACATTTCTTACATTTTGCAGCCTCTATTTTATTATTCTCATGGAATTGTGGGAATTGGTTCTCTATAATGTATCCAAACCAATGTATAATAATGTAACCCATATTACTATGGCAGATGAAATAACAAATATAGGTTTTTCTGTAGCTACTATGCAGAGAAGAAGACTACAAAGAAATGTGATTAATGACTTTCAGCACATGAATGCATATATGACTAATTCCGCCCAAGTGACTAACAATTTGTGGTATCAACACATGAGCCAAGTAGGTAGAGGGACGTCTGAAGAGAGCTGGTATGTGTGCTCCCTTATCCCCTATGCCATGAGCACTTCCAGAGTCTTTATAGCCACAGAGCTGCCTGCAGAAATGGGACATTGTCTGACGCACCCTGCACTTTGTCTAACTAGAGGACAATTCCAGGGCCAGACTGCTTCATTAGTGTGGGTGAACAAAGCAAAATCCCATTAAGAAGATACTTATATACAAGATACAAGATATCAAGTAAAGGGAACTGTACGTACACCTGGGGGATGGATTGATGGATTAGTGCTATGCAAGGCACTAGCCCTTTTGGAAAAATGGGAAGAGGTTGTGTTAAACACATATGCAGAATGTCTCGACCTGTGGTCCAAAATTACAAAGTTACTCATATGGGTTGATGACTAGGGGGGAACAATGCAAATAGTGCCCCTTAAAAATGCCACCCTATGCTTCCAAAATAATGGTACAATAAGTGTTGGGAAAAATACTTACTGTAAACACATCTTTGATGTACCAGGCATGAAGACAGGAACAACCGTACTGTTGGATCACTATTGGGCGTGTGGATCCAGGGCATAAATGTAGTTGCCCCTGCATTGGAGATGGTTATGTTCCATAGTACTATTAAACATACCCACTCTGGTAGTACCCCAGAGTGACATACAAGCTACCATCATCCCCAAAATTGATGCATATTTAAAGAGAAAGAGATCCCCCACTTTTATGTGCAGTAAGAGGGAACATTATTTCTCAACAAAGGCAGAAATACCTTATGAACATAGGTTGTTTAGTAGAGCATCAGTAGTTTTCTTTTCCATCTTTCTCCCTGGATTGCAAACTGTAGTGAAATGCAAAATGGCTGCATATTGCGGGGTGGGACTTGTTGCAGACAATTAACGCAACTGTGAAAGGATTCAATGCCATAAAGCAGGAGTTAAGGACCATCAGGCTTATGACCCTCCAGAACATGTCCTTGGTTTGATAACAGCAATGGAGGGTGGTGTGTGTGTAAAAATAGGGCCATCTGCTGTAAGTACATGCATGCCCTCAATGAAGAACATGGGACCCTTCCAGAGGCCATTGCCACTCTAACAGAATTGCATGAAAGATTATAGAGGAGGTGGATGAACCTGAAGACAATGATTTGTTCAGTTACCCTCCAGGTTGGTTAATGCATTTAAGATACTAATTGTTATAGTAGTATTCATACTACTGGCCTTCTGTGTTCTAAGAATAGCAATAAATGGGTGTAGAAATTCTGCCAAAAGAGCAGTTGGATTGGAAATAGTAATAGACATGAGTACTTCCACTCATGAGCAAACACAGACAAAAAACCTGCTTAATGCCCAAGTGAAGGAAAGCCCAACTACACCTTCAGGGTCAACATTCCTTTATCCCCCAGACCCACGCAATTATGTTGGATGTTGGACATTTTGCAAACTGGATGGGGGGGTGCTGCTATATGCCCTGGAGTGTAGATGAGCACATAAGACTTGCAGGTAACCTGAGGGGGGTGAGTAAGATATGGGTATGCAAAGTACTTTACACAGAGGAGGGCAGGAGTGAGAATGTGGTTGAGGATTCGACCATAGGGGGGAATATCAAGAGAGAGATGAATACGTCATTCATGGTAACTGGACCTCCCCTTCCCCTATATCCTATAGGTGAAAATGGTTATGCATTACAGCGACCATATTAGCCTTATCCCAGACAAATACATGGTAATGAACGCAATGTAACTAAAGATGGCAAGAGCAAGTGAACTCACTGTTGACTGACACACGTGCATCCAATAGACACAAAGCAAATATGCATTCACCATGAAGAAACACGAACAGTAGATCAAACGTGCATTTAGATACAAAGAATATTGCTTGCACCATATAGGCATGAAGAATATAACATAACCACTATATATGCTGAAATGCTACATGAACGATATACACATATAGCTAGCCAACGTAAAAATGCAACAGTAACGAGTGGCCATCTTTTATAAAATGGACGGCAGAGTTGCATTAGATTGAATGGGATGCCTTGAGACTGCAGGGAGGTTTGACTTGCTGATTTCACTGAAATACAGATCTGTGCAGGTCAAACAGTAGCTGTGTGGCCCTTTCCCAGGTTACTGTGAAATAAGGGATAGTTTGGATGGCTCCAAAGAATACAGGAGAAAATAATTCCCGAAAATGTAAGACATATTTGTCTTAGATTAAGTACAGAACAACTAACTTTCAAAATGCCAGGTGGCGATTTATTAGAAACTGTATAAGGAATGGATTGACTAAGTCTCCAGTGGCCGGAGAGAGTAATAACACTTGCATTAACATTAGCTATAATCACAGCAAAAGCAGGGCAAACTAATTCAAAACATGGTCTTCTGACACGTGACTTATAATTGGAAGACAATATCCATTCGCTCCAGACACAGAGAGCCACCTGTATCGACTCCCCACAAATTCCCAGAACAGAGGTGCCCGGCTAGGCCAAGTATAAAGCTAGATGCCCTCACTTGTGGCCTAAGAAATAGGCGATGGTATCCTGTTTAATTGGAAGAAAGCAGTGGCTGGTTTTCTCTCCCCCTACTCCTATTTTTGCTCATGAGTTGATGACTTGGCCATCGCTCAAGGTTGGTAAGACAGATGCCAACCAATCAAAAACCTTAATGTGATGCTGCATAGTACATGTTGCATTAGCAAATTACGTATTGCTGAGAGGATGTCTTTTTTACTTTCATCAATCTTGGGATGTCTAAGGTGGGGCCATCATATAATTATACCAAATGAAAAGACAACCCCTATGTTTTATATAAGTATACAATTCCCCTAACCAATCCCCTGACCCGTAGGTTTGTGTTGTTACTAAGATTGTAGTATGAGACTTGTGTGCTTATATGCTGTCCCTGCTTTATGTGAATTGTTAATAAAGCTGTTTTGCCGTTTACTTTGACTATATCCGTTATTGCATGCAGGATTTCCCACCCTATATGTTCTGCTTATACTGGGGCTTTCCAGTATACCTTTGCACATGCACTTTCAAAGAGAAAAAAAAACAACAAATAATCACATAATAACGTAAGTTAAAAAACAATCCTTCCTATATCAACAAAGTCCTTATTTACTAAAGATTATCCCTTCAAAAGGTCAAACTCATACATGTTTCACAAAAATTATTATAATGAAAGTAAATCATATTCCAAAGGTTACAATCAATTTAAACAACTTTAGAGATTCATATTTCAACAAAACAATTAAATCCAATGATTGTATTAAAGAACTAATTTAATTAACTAATGTTAAGGTTAGCAGTGTAATGTTGTTGCTCCTCAATGCGTTTTGTTTTAATAATCCAAACCCTTAATCGGAAGAACCATTACCTGACTTCCTGTATACGCAGCAAGCATGTCAGTGCAGCAAATATTATATTAATTAACGGAAACTATCAAAAACCATATAATATTCATAAGGGTAACCAATTGGCAATAGTGAATGATTGCTCCACCGTGACTACGCTTTAAGACCAAATATACCCCAGTGGTTCTTACCTTAAAAGAAGAACCAATGAAGCCCAACATGATGTACCTGTGTCTGTTGGCTTGTAGATGAAAGTGGGGCCCTCATACTGCTGAGCAGACTGGCAAAATTCCAAATCCTCAAAAAGAGAAATGACTAAAACTGAGAATACATATTTCCAAATAAAAGAACTTAAAATCCATAAAAGTTGTACACCCCAAATGAAATAGATCTACCTATTAGCCCACACGTATCGAACTGATAAAAATAAGCTCCAGAAAATCATTGAAAAGTTGCAGAAACTCTGTGGCAAGTCTTTCCTTAGACTCTCAATGATGAAAAAAAAGAGGATCATGGAGTGTCTTTCATAATTGGAAGACATTATAGAAATTACGTAACAGATGTGGACCTGTTAAAAATGGTGTTCGCTATTCTGTTACAATGTAAAACGCCTTTGAGTGTATGGATAATCATGGTTCACTAACCATACTGAGATGTATTTTACAGTATAATATTGTAATGTCAATATCAGAACATACTGAACACAGTCTAAACAAGTTATTGAAAACATAATCAATAAGCAATAACTCTGTTTTTATTATTAGCATTCATAACTCATAATATAAGATTCAGAGATACAAAGAAAAACATAATGCACGTGTTTGGTAATAATTGGTCCTTAGAAAACACAGACTCATAAACAAAAACATGAAAGAGAAATGATTTAAATGACACTATATACACATGTTCACAAATAAGAAAGATCATTTTCAAAATTCATACCTTCAGGAGAAATTTTTGATCCAACAAAAAATTCCCTTCTTGCTAAGAGTGTGTTGGTGTTATCTCCTCTTTTGGGACATCTGACCACTTCCAAAATAACAAACTGCATCTGTGCGATTGTGTTACGCAATCTTTAGGTAAAGCTGTGTGTCACATAATTGATCTCAGAATGGTGAATGGCTTAGCCTGATCTGTGTCCTTCATATTCAGCACGAATGCCCAAAGAAAGGGCTTAGCAATGTATTAAAGGTGCTACTTCAGCACCAGATAGGGGGCACACCTACCACCTACGGGAGTAAGCAAGAGGGGAGAGAGCACCTCTTAGGGGGGAACAACATGGGTAGACAAACAAACTGCAGTCACGCCATGAAAGAAGGCCTCAAGGGGAAATGTGGGGTAGGGATGCACTGTGTATGCCACCGGCCCAGGGAGCATTTGGATAGACTAGAAAAGGGAAAATCTCAGGTAAACACACTTAGCAGGGATTCCTCCAGGTTGGGTCTTGCCCAGGACATCTGCTCTGAACACATGATCAGTGCACCATGGGTTAGGGAGGCGAAGCTCAAGCTGTGCGTCATGGGCAGACCGAAGCAGCTAAGACAACACTCGGTAATGTAATGACATGGGGGCAAGCCAATCCTGCGGGTGCTCAGGGGGTAGAGGTGAAGTGCACCTGAGCCAGTGAACCATTCACAGAGCTATTACTGCTTGTCGGCAGGTGGTTGTGGGAATGGAAAGCTGAACTGAGTTGCGCTCCTGGGAGGACCAATCAAATGATAAGTTTCTATGTCCCTGGGAGGTGGCCAGTCTTCAGAGTATCTGCCACAAAGTTTCCGAAGACCACTATCCAGTAGGTACTGTGTGAATGTCTCCCTTCCCAACAGAAGCAGGGTGCCTTGTGTTCCTTTTGCAATGGTGCTGACCAATGGTAGGATAATAAAGTCCCAGCAGTCAGCACAAATGTTATTTTACTAATTGATAACTGTTCCCGGGAGGGGTGAGAAGCGATGTGGCGCCACATGGGGAGGCGATGAGTTGGGATACTGTTGGCCTGTTTGCGCCAATCAGGTTTCACTAACATACGTTTAGCTCTAAGGATATGATGTAGCTTAACCAATGAGTTTAGTGAGAAACATGGAAAATATGAACATCCTGAGCTGCAACTGTTTCCAAAACCTTGACCACTGTATTTCTAGTATAAAACTGATGTTTGCTGTATGCGCAGATGTCAGCTCTCATCAACCAGTTCCAGTCCACTGTTCTGTTTGATTTGTGCTTGCCCAGCTGTAACAAACAGTGTTGTTTCTTGCCCGGTGTGTGCTCCTTTTTAATCACATCCTCCCGGTTAGCTGAAAGTATTCAAACCGCCCTCCCTGGAGGCGGGGGTCCAGCAGCCGCAGACCTGATCAGCGCGCATCACTGAGGAGGTCCTGCAGACACTGAGTTTACGAAGGTCTGCCTGGTCCTGAGCGCCGCCCATGCTCAGTGGGAGGAGTGAGCTTGTGCTGGAGGCTCAGTGCCGAGGAGACTCAAGGGTCTCTAGGACGTGAGTATAACCATGCAAGAATGCACTGCATAGTGGTTACATGCCCACGGCGGGGGGAGGGATAGATATTTATGGAGTCTAGGACGCATCCTCAAGGAGGGAGGATGATCGGCTGTAGTAGTATTAGGAATTAGCATGTGCCACCCAATAGGGAATGGACGTGAGTGTGGGCACACTTGCATTATAACGGAAGAGGTGCGTAGTGAGTGGCGAACCCCGTAAGATGGGAGTTTATTTGTATTTATTTATTTATTTATTTATTTAGTTTTCTATAGCGCCGAGCGGCCCTCGGGCATCGTAGCGCTTGTTACAGAGTACTTGATAATTACGGAGATTGGTTGCATACAGTCTATGCAGTGTTCTTAGTCTGCTTACATAGTGGTGCAGACGTAAGAGGCAAGTTACAGGTTGATTAGAAGGTGACAGTTGATATCGGTCAGAATACAGCTTAAGTACATTTGCAGAAGCAGAGTATTCAATTAAACAGTTTTGTTTTAATCATTTTTCTGAACAGAGTGTAGGGGTTTTCATTTCTTAATGCTGTGGGGAGTGCGTTCCAATGCTTTGGAGCTAGATATTGGAAACTGGCACCACCCGCTTTAGATCTTTTGAAAGTAGAGATGATGATCTGGTTGGAGAGGTGAGTTCTAAACAGGGGGTGATTCTTTCGGATAGGTAAGGGGGAGCGTAGAGTGAAGGGCATTTGTGTGTGATAGCTAGTGTTTTGAAGAGAATGAGCTCTTTGATAGGGAGCCAGTGTGCTTCTTTTCTTGCTAGAGATATGTGCTCCCTTTCGGGGATGCTGAGTGCAGCCCTAAGGGCATTGTTTTGCGTTACTTGTAGTTTGTGTATGTTTTTGGCAGAGGTGCCCAGGAAGAGTGCATTGCAGTAGTTCAATTTGGTGCCGACAGTGGCTCTGGCAATGGATAGGCAGTTTTGAATTGTTAGGAAGGGTTTGACTGCGTTAATGATTTTGGTGTTGAGAGCTGCAGATGAGGCTATGGCATTTACCTGTCGGGTCATGGATAGGGAGGAGTCGAGGTACACCCCTAATGTTTTGACTGCTGATGATGTGATAGTAGTGTTGTTGACAATGAAGGAGTTGTAGTGGGGAGATAGTTTGTTTAGCGTTTCTTTGGTGCCTACTACAAGGATCTCAGTCTTGTCTCCATTGAGACACAATCTGTTTGCTGCCATCCAGGTTTGGACAGCAGTGTAGATGTTAGTTAGGGTAGCTGCATCTTGTTCATAGATGCCGCTGAGTGGGATTAAGACTTGTGTGTCATCAGCATAGTTGGTGTAGGCTATGTTGCGACTGTCGAGGTCATTGAATAGTGGGAGGGTAAAAATGTTGTAGAGAGTAGGTACAGTGCAGGAGCCTTGTGGAACACCACAATGAATGGTAGTGGGTTGGGCAGCGGCAGAGTCAGAGAACACTCTCATGAGTCTACCGCGGAGGAAGGAGTCAATCCATGCTGTAGCTTCAGGGGAGAAATGGGCCGCATTTTGTAGTTGCTTCCCTAGAATGCCATGGTTAACGAGGTCGAAAGCTGCAGACAGATCTAATAAGAGGAGGAAAGCCGGCTTCCCTTTGTTCATGATGTCGCTGAGTTGAATTTTTAGATCTAGTAGGGCGGATTCTATGCCGTCACCAGGGCGGAAACCAGATTGTTTTTTGCCTAGGATTTTGTTGGATAGGAGTTGCGTGTGGTACCGGCAATTGTATAGTTGTGTCAATGGGGTAAGAGCTGTGTCATTTAATTTTTTCTTGTTCTGGGGGAATAGGGAGGGACACGCATGTTGTAGTTAGTGTTGTCTTATTGTGTGGACTTGTGGTGGAAGGGTCAAGACCAGGAGGTATCTCCTGTAAAATAGTTCACTTGGCATTATAGCGGCAGGTGTGTGCAGATAGTGCTGAGGAGGCACAGTGCTTACTTGCTCTAACATAGGGAACGGTGAGGTAGGATAGAGGGTCTTTGGGCCATTCTTCATATGCCAAAAGATGGGGCATGTGGCACGCACTTGTCCTTTTGCACAACAAATCCAAGCACAGGCAGTGCAGATGGTACAACATCAAGGAGGGGTTACTATGCCACTGCAGTGGCAGCAGATGCAACCTTATGCAGCTCCAATGTAGCAGGGGCAGATGTCCTTGCAGCAAGATGCCCCACAGGTACCTGGGGGTGCTCAGAGGAGGGAGCATGGACCTCAGCTACAACTCCGGCAGTAGCAGCAGGGAGTACTGTGCTGTTAGGGCAGAATGTGATACCCCATTACACCGGGGTAAGTGTTGTGGGGGGAAAACCTCTTCCCTTTCCCACAGGGTGACAGGCAACAATAGGAGGGTTCCACAGAAGCCTCAAGTGTGTCCAGTTCTAGCAGTAACTGATGGCTCTGATTAGGAACATGAAATAGCAGTGAAAATAGGACCCAGGGAATGTTCTTTTCTCATAGACACAGGTGCAACAAAATCCTGTGTATAGAGGCAGGATTCCCATTATCGAACTAGGTCATGGGCATGCAAGGCTTCTCTGGGGTGTGGTCATGCTTCCAGTCACAAAAGATCTACAACTAGCAATATGGACACAACACATCGTAGCACCACTATTGTACTCCAAAGACATTCCCATCAACATACTAGGGAGAGATTTGCTCAACAAATTGAATGCCACCACATTGTTCAAAGAGAGGGATGGTATGCACAACACCAGGCATCTACTACACCCACGTGGCTGCGCTCTTGTTAGCAGCACACACTCAAAGAACATTGCAAGGCCGACCCATGTACCCAAGCATGCTGTTGTACAGAGTGGAGATACTGCTGGGGTGGGTCCCAGGAATACAAGGGAAAGTGATCCGACTGGCATCAGAATTCTTGTTCCGACCACAGTGTCAAAGGGATGACATAAAAGGCACCACACTTGTGCTACAGTTAGAGGTGGTAATTGTACGTAAGGACATGGTGATCTTGTGTGGGACAGAGAATGACAATATGGAATGGTGCACAGTGCTCTGCATCGACTCAACATTAACAATAGCAGGAGTAACGGATGGACAGCTGTTATCTGACAAAGAGGAGGAGGGAGAGATAGTATTTCAGCTACAAATTCCTTGCCCAGTCAAAAATAGTGGAGAAGCTGGTACCGATACTGATACAACTGCTGAAGAAGGGGAGTATCCACGCAGATGAAGATCTCAAGAAGGTTCCCATGACATAGGGGTACTGAAAATAAAACTGGCGTAGGGAGCACTGCTCCCCTGAGCTAACCAGAGGGAAGCAGGGTACCCTACCCAGAGGGCAAAAGAGAAAAACAAATGATGGCAGGGGAAAGAAGGAAAGAGCAGGAAAGAGAGAAGGAGGAAAGTTTTAATGCAACACCAATTGTTCAGATAACAGAATTGCAAGGAGGGGCCATGAAGAACGAGAAGGACTTTTGGATACAAAGAGGGTGTTCTTTTTCCCAAAAAGATTTATATGGAGGCAGAATAGCACTGGAATACCAGTGATGCCTTTCAAATTGCTGAACTTAGCTCTCGAACAATTGCATTTTCTGACCCATGCATCCAAACAAAATATAGCATCAGTGAGAGAGTTGGGGGGTAAGTACCAAATCTGCATGAGCGGGTGGCAGAGTTTGTGGTGCAATGTGTGTTCTGTCAACAATTTTTGTCTGGTCATACATTAAAAACCATCCGAGGAACGATATCGCGACCGGAAGGGCCATTCCGGCACTTGCATATATACTATATTGATATGCAAGAAAGATGCTTGTCTTATAAATACCTAATTGTTGTCATCTGTTCCTTTTCATGCTGGCTTGAGGCTGGGCCCTGTGCAAAGAACAACATGAAATCTGCAGCCAAATTCTTTGTAAGTGAAGTATTTCCAAGGTGGGGAATATGTGAAGAGATAAGGTTGGAAAATGGCAAGCATTTCGTCAACAACCTTTTTGATGAGATTACGCACTTCTTAGGGATAAAACACAAGCTTTGCAAAGCGTACTGGCCACAGGCGAACAAGATTGTTGAAAGGCTCCAAGGCTTGCTTAAAGAATGCTTAGCAAAGCTAGCCTCTTCTCTGTGCCAAAACTGTCTTTCCTGCCTCCCCCTTGATCTTTTTGCACTTCGCAACTCACCGAGTGCGGATCACCATTTGACTCCACACTAAATTGTAACGGTAGGAGGATGCATGCCCCTAGCCCTCCTGCATGTTCAATTTCAGATGCTAACCCTAGCTCAGAGATCGTTGGAGACAAAATAAAAAGTTATTTAACAGAAATGACAAATATCCTCCACTACATCTTCCGGTAGGTTCAGCGACCTATATGTCGGCCAACCAACGTTGAAGAGCACACAAGTGCCCACCGGGAGGAGGACTTTCCACAAGCACAGCCTCTCTATCCCGTAGACAGAGTTCTTGTCTGCAATGTCGTACTGGAGTGTAAGGAACCAAGGTTTTGCGGTCTATTCGAAGTTGTCTACGCAATGCCAATAGCAGTGACAATAAAGGCAAGGAGGGCATAGATGCATGTAACCGACGTTCGCAAAGACAAGAGAGAAGCGTCACGTAATGGGATGTATGAGCCAATTATCATTGGCTTTGTATACTGCTATAAGATTCTACAAAATCCCCGTACATGAAAGAGAAGATGAGCAAGCGAATACTAGGGGTGATGGGGGAAGAAAGAAATGTGGTACAAATGTAATAGAGGTTGGATTGTTCCGTTTTTCTGTCTTCTGTCTCGTCGTCCTCTTCTGGTTCCTAATGCATACGGGTAGTACGAGCACACCTGCTGATGGTGGAAGGGAGACATGGACCAAAAGAAGTATATCTAGTATTGAAGGAATCTGCAATGCTACTGGGGAGGGAGAGGAACTTGCATCTGAAAATATGTGGTATAAAGAGCTGAAGAGGTTGGGGCGAGGAAGCACCAATGGCATATGCCATGTGTGCTCACTCATCCTACTTATATATCAGGGGAGGAAGCCCGGTAAAGCACTGACTTAAACAGGTTAGCAGTGTTTACTTTGTCTATATCCGGGTGGATAGTAGTCAATGTATATAGAGAGACAAAGTTAGTATGCAGATGCTAGAGATTTAAAAACCTTTAGGAGTCAGGAGGGAGAAGGACCAGTCGCAGTTAAAAAGATAGAAATCAATTTTAATAGTCAGTTATAAAGTTTAAAACACATAATTAAATGTGTGGTCCACATTTTATTACTTAACATCCAATATAAAACAGGGGGTACGTAACAGGCTAGAATAGAAAATTAAAACAAATTCACAGAAAAAACATACACAATTGGTACTGGTAAAACAAATAATAGTGTACCAAGTTCTCATATAATTAAATGTATCTTAGAGTTAGGTCTCTGTTTTTAGTCCTGAGAATTGTCTCGACATGTTTCTGTTCTCAAAACAAGGGTGTAGAACATTCATCAGGAGAAAGTAGTTATTACGATATAACCTAATTCTTATTGGATTGTGATTGATATCAGCAATTGTCTCATAGCATCTGTAGGGTTAAAAACACATAAAACAAAGGGTCAGTTTGTAAATAACTAGATACTTTGATGAGTTCAGTTGAACTAGGGCACCAATGGTTCATAGTCATAATATCGAAAACATAATTTCGAATTACAAAAATGTCGAAACAAAAATGTCGAATTCAAAAATGTCGAAAACACATACATATAATAGAAAAAGTCATTAATTCGAAAATAAAATGTCGAAAAAAAAATCGAAAAACCAATGTTAAAATAACTATGTAAAATGTCACAAATACTAATGTTTTTTATGGGGGGGTCCCCCCCAACCCCCCCATCCCAAACCCCTACCCCAACCCCCCCTCCTCCCCATCCCCTCCCAACACCCCCCATGGATATACCTTTAATTTAAAAAAAATATATTTAATAAAACATTAATTAAATAATTAATTATTAAAAAAAAACATCCCAAACCCCTACCCCAACCCCCCCCTCCTGCCCATCCCCCCCACCCACCATGGATATACCTTTAATTATTTAAAACAATTATGTTTAATAAACTATTATTAATTAATTATTTATTTAAACATTAATTCGAAAAAAAATTGAAAAAAATTCGACATTTTTGTAATTCGACATTTTTATTTTCGAATAAATATTTTCGACATTTTGACTTTCGAAAATATTGTATTCGATATTATGACTGGACACCGGCACCAATATATAGGTGGTAATTACCTTATATGGTGCTGGTGGGGGCTCTCTACTTCCGTCAGTCAGTAGGTATAGGAGGATGAATCATTCCTATAAAGTATATTTAACATTTTAAGCATTATAAATTGCTTGAAACAATAAAAGCCTAATGTGTGCTCTAAACACAGTAGCAGAATAGGTAGACTATCTCGCAAAGATAAGCATAGTTGATAGTGGGGTAGTGTGGCAACTGTAGTAGTTTAACTGGGGAGTGGTGGAAAACCTCCCTATGGTTAAGAGGTGGTGTAGTAGCTTAGTATTGATTAGGATAGCATATAGCGAAACCCCAGGTTCCCTTAAGGCGTAAGTATTCAAATAGATGGTGCAAAAAATTGCATGTTATAAGAGTGAGCGCCGATGGTGCGCATTAGGCAAATAGCGGAAAGATTCAATAACCAGTGTGGTAATTAATGGTGGGAGTATCTTTAGTAGATAACAAGTTTAAAAGAGTTTAAAGAAAACTTAGCTTGCCAGTTAGTGTCATCGTTAGTATAATACCCCTTATAGGAATTAGGGACGTACAATAAAGGTCTAACCTCTAGTCTAGACTGTCCCATCAGGTGTCTGGTCGTGGAAGGGTAGCGATAGAGACCTCCACTTCTCAAAGTTATGAAAGATCAGGATGGCAGTAATACGGGAGTGGATCCCTGGCTCGTCGCTGTAAAAAAGCGCGAGGGAGCGAGTTAGTTTAGGGAGGCAGGAATGAATCTGTGCAAGAAGGCAAGAGTGCGCACGTATCGGGCGAGCTTACCAGTGAATGAGCGACGGTAGCATGCAGTGTCACAAATGATTCAGCAGAGCTCCGTGTGGACGACTGCTAGCACTGGAGACTCGATGCATTAGGTAGTCATGGAGACGCGGGTAGTCCTTTCTCCATATTAGTTAGCCCGAGTATGGCAGTGAAAGTGGCGAAGGTATGGCGGCCATGATGGAAAGGACCCTTGGTATAGGGAAACACCATTGTCACAGATAAGATCACGTTGAACTGTGTTTCATGGATGAGGTGTGAGGTGTGTAGTATATATAATATTAAATATATATATATATATATATATATATATATATATATATATATATATATATATATATATACACGTATGGGCTCATGTAACTTAAGGGATACAGTATATGTATATGTGTGCCCGGCGGGACAAGCCAATGGAGAAAAAGCCAGAAAACAAAAAATAGAGTAGGTAGATGTATAATAACACTAATCCCGATGGAGAGTAGTAAAGGTGGAAGAACCAGGTAGTGCAATATAGGAGGTTAAGGAGACTAGAGTGGCAATGAAAATAGAATAAATAGTACTACTTGAATATATGTATGTAAAGTGTCCCTTTAGAGGTAAATAGAAGAAGCGTGGAATGGATAGGGTTACCTAGTAGGTGACTATATATTATACCATTCGATGGATTCGTTCAAACCTTTGACATCGCTGTGTAAAGTATAAATCATGTTTTGCTCCAATTTCAAGAGTTTCCTTTCTCGTGTTTCATGATTAATCCCTTTAAGGGACAGCAATATGGTCCATGTAAAATCTTCATGGTTGTGATTCAGATGGATGAAGTGCTTAACCATTGGGGCGTTTTCAGTTTTGTTTTTAAGGCTGCTTCGTTGCTCCATGATGCGGGTTTTCACTTAGCGGGTGGTCTTTCCCACGTGGTGCAGTCCGCATTTACATGTGATCAGGTAAACAACAAATTGTGTGTTACAATTGGTTAAATTCTTTTGGATCCAGCGTTTTGAAAGACCAATATCAATTTCTTTAGTTTTAGAAGTGAGTTTGCATACTCCGCATGAGCCACATGGGTAGTGTCTGGTGGCTTCTGGGAGGCCCCATAAGGTGGTCAATTTGGGCTCGGGTGTATTTATGCATTTCAATTTACTATGACTAACTCTATTGCCTATAGTAGTGCTTTTTTATAAGCAAATATCGGTATGGGCATAGGTTGGGTGGCTGTATTGAAGATTTTCCAGTGCTTTTTAATGATATTGGTGATTTTAAAACTCTGGTCCGTAAAGGTGTTGACACAAAAAATGCGATCATCCTTAGATTTAGTAGGTTTTGGTTCTAGTAGGGGTCTCGGTTATTATTAAAGGCCCTTTTGGCTGCTTTCTTCACTAGTTTTTTGGGGTAGCCTCTTTGTCTTCGTTTTTTACTCAGGGTAGCGGCTTCTGCTTCGTATGTATCTTTGTCTGAGCTATTCCTTTTCAGGTGTAAAAATTGGCCAAAAGGAAGATTGTCCCGCAGATGTTTTATATGGTGGCTGGAATAGTCTAGTAGAGAGTTCTTGTCTGTAGGCTTGTGGTTTGGTTTGATTTTTAGAATACCGTTCTGAGGAAAGATGGTAAGGTCTAAGAAGTTGGTGGATGCATTACTAGCCGTCATGGTAAATTGGAGGTGGGGGTTAAGAGTGTTCAACCATGTGAAGAAGTTATCGGCTTCTGTATGGGTACCTTTCCATAGGACCAGAATATCGTCTATGTATCTACTCCATTTAATGATGTTATTGATAAAAGCGTTGGTACTGTTGTAGATATGAGATTTTTCAAATGTCTCAACGTAGAGATTAGCCACACTAGGTGCTCACTCATCCTACACCTCACAGGGACACCAAAACTATTCCTGCCACAAGAGGTGACAGTAGATGAAGGGGGGATGTTTGATGCATATGTCCCTGTGCAAAACACAGAGGCTGTTCCAGGGGCACATAGTAAATGTAAAATGGATAGACGGAGGGAAGGAGGTGTATGCTGATAACTATATACAACTAGAAAGCATGGCCCAGGGAAAAACTACCAAGCACATGAAATTAGAACATAACACTGAAGGGATGCAGAGGGGAAAACAGGTGGTCTTCGCCCACAAGAGAATAATGTGAAAGAATTCCACAGGGCACAATATACCATGGTGCCACAGACCCTTAATGCGAATACAAGGCTCGGTATACCACAATAGAAAATGCGAAAGAGAGATTGTACAATGTCACGCAGAAGGGCTGGTGGGGTTTGAAGAGAGGGTGGAGCAGAAAATAGATGCCAGATGCAGGAGAATATGGGATGCCAATATACATGCTTCAACATAGATAGATAAAAAACATTGCCCACCCTATATAAAACCGCTCATACAGTATTCTTTGTGTTTCAGAGCAAACGGGATGATGGCGCTGGGGTTGAACACTGGCTGCGGGAAGACGATGAGCATAGCGGCACTGCAATAAGCTTGTTTTGAAAACCTGTATTTTACAGAAAATCATCATGTTCAAGCACATCACAAAATACATGGTGTTCGTATAATAAAAACCTACACAAATAAGTATTAAAAGAAGAATTAATTCTTATCTTGAGTTATTACATCAAGTTCTATGTTAAAAAGCATTTGAAATCATTATCATAAGGTACGAGTGCAGATATTGTATAAACCATCATCGCCCTCATCTACATAAGAGAACACATGCTATGTCTAAAAAGCATTTTTTTTAAAAACATTGTAATTCTAGGAGAGCTGTGCTCGCAGCCAACATTGTGGCACAATAATACAAAATTGGCAAAGGGCATCATCACTTTATCAGTGCCCTCCTCCTCAGCAGCCAAGCTCTGTGCATGTAATGAGCAGCAGCAAACACTACTGAAGGAAGGGAACTTTGGGTTAGAAATAGCAATGCAGGACTAAGCGAATATATACCAAACTCCAGCAGAATAGGTCTCAAATACACACATCTTAACCAGAGGGCCGACACACAAAGAAAACGAAAAGTTGAGACTGTCTCCTCAGCAGCTCCACACATTGGGCACTTATCAGAATCAGAGCCCTTCCATGCATGGGTGAAAGCGGCAATGGGCAAAAACCCAGCCTAAGCCGTGTGTACAATGATCTCTCATAAGCTGGTGTGATTAAGTGCAGATAGGCTTTAAAGCCGACATCCTGCTCATGTTCCAGATACTCAAAGCCCAACTTTAGTTTAGAAGCGTCAAGCAAGAGAAGGTCCCATGCTCTCTGCTTACAAACTTGCTTGAGCCTACTCAAGCTTGAAGCACTGAAGCTGTGTGGGTTTTCCCAGAACTCGCTCACATTCAAGTTGGTCAATATGTCTTTCACATGGGAAATCCATTTCAAGCTTTTTCAACCATCAAGTGACATGATATGTATCAATGCATCCCTGCACTGCCCTAGACATGATTAGGTCCACACTTTTAGCCAAAAGAATGCTGGCCTAAACATAATTTCTACACCCAATGGAGTAGTGCCATATTCTAAATGGACTAGAGCTGACAGTGCACTTACAGGTAATAACAATAAGTTCATCATAAAGATTTTTCACTAACAAGCATCTTTTCAACCTTCACCTACCCCTCACAGTTCTGACCCATAAAGTGCTGCTGACAAAGCTGCTTCTGGAATAATTCCAGTGCCAGCGATATAGCACCACTCCCGTGATGGATAAAGAAAGATAGAATTGCATCGCTGAACCTTTCCAATATGGTGGCAGCCCTGTTGGCCTGGGACACCCCTACTGGGCTTTCCTAGAATCTTACTCCAGGGTAATCAAAACTGTTGACCTGTTCTATTGGCCGCCCTCTATTATCAACTTGATCAAAATATGCTTCCTGAATTGGGGTCTGAAAACCAGACACTTGGTTTTAGTCGTGTTCACAGTTAGACCAAGATCCTTACATTTCTACAGGAAGACAGAGAGAGATTGCTCCAGACCCTGCGGAGTGGTGGAAATCAAGACTACCTTGTCCACATAGAAAAGGGCCGGAAGCTTATACACCCACTTAATGCAGAAAGGGACAGCTGCAATGATGGACGTATGGTGGGCCTCTGGGAAAAGGGCGTACGCCTAGCTACCACCAGATTGGGGAGGAGTATGTGCACTGGTGACCTTCCACAGTGCTACATTGGTGGTGCCCCATGCAGATTTGATGCCATTCAATGAGCTATCCTCACAGAAATGGAAGAATAAAGCAAAAGGGCCAATAGAGACACAAGGAGAACAACTGAAAATAACAAGGAGGAAGAGAGCAAGCAATTACATATCAACAGAATCTGCCCAGATCTTGGATGCTATCCCACCACACTTGAGACAGGCATCTGTGTTTTTCAGCTCTTTCCTGCTTCCCGGGGTACAAACAGCTGCTAATGCGAAATTGATTCAAATAACGCATTACGAGCTGCTCCAATTGGCTAATGCTACCAAAAAAGGTCTGAATGCAGTGCGGAAAGAGCTCCTGGGCTTTCAGTCTGATGGCCCTACGGAGCTGTTACCTGTTGGACCTTATGACTGCTTTGGAATGCGGCATGTGCCAAACGATTGGAAGCACATGTTGCACACCAATACCCGCCAATCATGCTGCTAACGGGACACTTACGGAAGCTGTCGATGGGATATGAACCATACATGAAAGAATGATAAAAAGAGATGCAGGGCACCACATCAAAAACTTGGCTTGACTCACTATTTGCCTGGGTTCCAGAGTGGCTGGCAGCGATGCTCAAAATAACTGGCCCTGTGCTTGTCGATATGCTCGTCCCCATCTGTATCGGTCGGTGGTTCATCGGCTAGTGCGACTGTCACCAACGAAAAGCATGTTACACAATGACAGCAAATAAAATTGAGCTTCATAAAGCATTAGGTGAGGAGCCTCCAAGCATGAATAAGAGCGAGGATGATGTAGAGCTCATATTTGCAGCGACCCCACAAGATTTAGAAAACTATGAAGCACTTTGTGCCACATTCTCACCAGATGGGAATAAAATACTGGTGTTTGGAGAATGCCTAGAAGGGTCTGAAGAGAACGGGTGTGAGTCCGTACAGGGAAAGGGTAAGGAAATGAGCAGGAAGGAGATGTCGATCGAAAGATCGATCGAAGGGGGGAATGTATTGAGGATGCTAATTTAGCACCAGATAGGGGGCACACCTACCACCTACAGGAGTAAGCAAGACGGGAGGGGGCACCTCCTATGGGGGAAAACACAGATACACAAATGAACTGCAGTGACACCATGAAAGAAGAGCTTGCAGGGACTTGCAGGGATAGGGATGCACTGTTTATGCCACAGACCCAGGGAGCTTTGTATAGTATTACGAGAAAGAGGAAAATCCCAGGTAAATACACTTAGCATGAATGCCCCCAGGTTGGGCCTCTCCCAGGACATCTGCTCTGAACACATGATCACTGGATCACGGGTTACGGAGTAGGGAGACGAAGTTCAAGCTGCATGTCATGGGCAGACTGACGCAACTAAGACAACAGTGGGTGATGTAATGATAGGGTGGCAAAACAACCCTGTGGGCACTCAGGGTTCAAGGGGAAGTGGACCCGAGCCAGAGAACCATTCACATAGCAACAACTGCCTGTCGGCTGGTGGTTATGGGACTGGGAAGCTGAACAGGGTGGCATTCCTGGGAGGACCAATCAAACAGTAAGTTTCTATGTCACTGGGAGGTGGCCAGCCTTCAGAGTATCCACCACAAGGTTTACGAAGGCCCTTATCCAGCAGGTACCATGCAAATGTCTCCATTCCCACCGGAAGCAGGGTGTTTCGTGTTCCTTTCGCAACGGTGCTGACCAATGGCAGAAAAATAAAGTCCCAGTGGCCAGCACAAATATTATTTTACTAATTGCAAACTCTTCCAAAGGAGCAAATGCAATGATTGCTAAGTGTAACTACAGCATGTCAAGGAATAAAGATCATTTGAAGTTTCAGTGTTATGCAGCGACTGGCCTATATAGTATATATGAGTGCACATACATGACCTGTGGTCCTTAATTTATTTGTTCAATTATTTCTGTCTCCATGGCATTCCAGACACCCATCGTGCAAAGCTGGGGTGCAGCAAAAAGTATATAATATTGTGGCAATAAGCCACGAGACGGCAGGCCAATACCACCCCAGGTAATGCCCCCGGGGGCGTAGTTAACAAAACCATGGGGGCATTACCGCGGCCGGTATTGGCCCGCCGTCAAGGGGCTTATTGCCATTAGTACCCGGCCTGTTAGACCGGGGTACTAATAGCTTTTTTTTCTAATCCGAAACACGTTTTGGAACAGAAAAAAAAAAGTCGAAAGAAATGGCAGCCGGGAAAGGGAAAATGTAGTCTGTTTTCCCTTTCCATGGCAGCCATGGGGAGCGAGCGCACTGGGAACACTGTTCCCATCGCGTCTGCTCCTGAGAAAAGAAGAAAAAAGAAGGTACGTCGGGTTGGGATGGAGGGGAGGGGATAGTTTGCAGGGGAGGGGGGTGGAGGAAAACAAAACTTACCTGAGTCCCCGGTGGGGGACGAAGGCAGCCTCCAGCCATGGGGAAGCTCGGAGCGGGGATTGCCCTGTTTCGAGCCTCCTCATTGGCTAAGGGGCCGCCATGCCCCCCGCCGGGAACCAAAGGCACGTAGAGCTTGCAAGAGATTCCCAGCCGGGTAATGCCCCGGCGAGGGCCAATCGGAATGCATGTTGCATTCTGGTTGACCCTCGCCGGGTACTAATGATAGTTATCACTGAGCAAGACCTTCCCATCGCCAAGTCTGAACAAGAGTGATATTGGTCCATCGTCGCCACATGTGATCGAGCCTTACCAGCCTGAAAATAAAAAGGACCAGAGCACCTTGGGCTCAAGCATCCAGGTGAAGGGGATGTTAAAAGGATAACTTTTGTTAATCTGTTCACCGGGCTCACCCCTCACCAGGACTCCTGGGAAGAGGGTACTGAGTTGACCCATTCAGGATCACTTTGGTAGATGATCTGATATTTTCCTCTGTGAGGCTGATGTGGTCCTTGGGGCCTCCCCAACCCCTTGGTTTTACCGTCTGGGGTTGGTTTCTTGGTTACCTCTCTCCCTATAGCGATTGCACTCCGATGAGTGTCCTGGGTTCCCATCCAAACTCCCCACCCTTCCCAGGAGGGTCATGGATCCGCAACGACTTCCACACCTACAACCCGCATAAGGGCCCTGGGTCTCCATCTGCCCCATTCCTCACACTCGGAGGAGGGTCCTCAAGCCCCATCCATCCATCTCATTCCCAGAAGGGTAATGGTTCTTCCCATCCCAGACACCCAATGTTGCAATGTTACTAAGAAACTCTATTACCAGTGGTTCATGTTTCCATGTCTCCTTTAATGTCTCCAAACTGTAAAGTGCTCAGCAATTAGCTGCTACTGTCATGCTATGCCTCATGTCAGTGCTTTACATGAAACTCCTTCCGGTTTCAGAAATCTAACAGAAAATGCAAGCACATGCATTTTGTAATCACAGCAATGAAAGCCGGCATCAAGCAGGCTCAACATTCCAGGATCTCCTGTTCCAAGAAAGACTAAACGCCAAGCAGCTCCGGTGCCACAGAGAGTAAAATAAAGCAAAGGGTGTAAGGGAATTCTCCACTGGCATCACAATGCAGGCAAAGGAAAACCACAGGCATAACGGATCAAACGCCAATAACTAAGATCGAAGTTCCCGGCACTGTTAACTGTATTCAGCAACAAAATTGCCTGTAAGGCAATATTTGCTGTCACTGTTTACTTACCAGCCTCTCTTCCATCGATCTCTCTACTAACAGATCCCACCATTTCTCCAAAAATATTTCTCTACGCTCCCCTCTTCTATACTTTTCTATTGCCCTACTGTCATCAAGCATACATGTGTGACTCTCCCGTTTTCGTTTTTTTCACATACTCAACATAGTAACCCTTAGAGTGCCATGTTAACTTGGTCCGCGGGTGCTGAGAACAATGGTATCCCAGGGTGCAACTAACTTTCTGCCCCTACCCCCAAAATATGTATTTATACATGCTGTAGGCCAAACAATTCCCCCTTTTCTGAGGCCATATGTTGTGTAGCTGCTGGGATAGCTTTGTGTTCTCTGCACAGTTATTCTAGTCATAGTTATTTATGAGCTGGTAAAGGCTGAATGATAATATACAATGGATTGGAGAATGGAAACAGCAAAACAAAAGAGGTGATGGATGGCATTTTTTTTAGAATTAATCTTAACTTCTGTCATCACTCTGGGCAACCCCAGGCCATAGTTCTTCACCTGCCAAGCCATTACAGAAGGGGAAAGAGCATATGCAAATCACACTTGAGCCCACCCCAGAAGGGGCAGTCCGCCCTGAACTGCTAGGTCACATCTCTTCTGCAAGAGACCACAAGCAACCCCAGACATGTTTCAGCCTCATTGGGCTTCACCAGTGACTAGTAGCTTGGGTCTCTAGGCCCAGCAGTCAGGGGACCCACATGTGGGCACACCCCTTCCACTCTGGTGACTGCAGCAAAACAAAAAAGGTACGGGGATGGAAACGCCATGTGACAAAGATGTACCTCCACTCGTCTGTCAGGGGAGTACTGTCTATTGCTGTCCCCTGCTACGTGTGTTGTATCCACTTTGGGATTTTATTTTGGTTGTTTATGGCCTGCATGAGGTGTTGTTGAGCGCTGTCATGGAGGCGTGCAGTGCGGTTGAGGCTCCTCCGGTGGCAGCCGTGTCGAGTCTGGTTATGGTGTTGGTGGCATGCCGGACTCATTTAATGCTGCCACCTCTGTAGAACTGTTTCCACTTCCTGCTGTGTGGCTGTCATCTGCTCGCACACCCGTGTGCAAATGGCCCAGCCTGACAGTAGTGTTTGCCACTTGGGTTGCTTGTGTGTCACCTGCATTGCTGGAGCCACATGCACAGGTGGTGCAGGCCCCGTTTTCAGGGCCTCCTTTTGGCGTAGCATGATGTAGTGTTTGTGTGGAGGATCCCTCCTCGCAGGTCGAAGACTCAGTTACCTTCAGGACCCCCCAGCATTCCCTTGTTCAGAAAAGGATACAAGTTTACATCAAAATACGGTGGGAGTGTGTTTTTGTCCTTATGTGACCTTTTCCCCAGAGCTGCCATTTATCTTGCGATGCAAGCTTGTGCTTGTGGTTTGACAGCAATGTCAGTAAAATGAACAGGTATATATTGGGTGCACTGACAGTCTTTATTATTGATGGTGTTTGATGGCATATCTATCTGGCCGAACTGCACGCGCGCGCTCACCCACGCACCCACTCTCTCTCTATCTCTCTCTCTCTGTGACGAAGCAAAGAAAATATGGAATTTCTATTTCTGGCAATGTTTTAGAGAGATGGGGCGAAACGCTATCACAAACCTACCAATCGAAATGTGTTAATATGCTAGGATGGCCACCACGTGAAAACCCCTCGAGATGACTTAGCCTTCGGACATCAGCTCCGACTAAAAAGCAACAACAGCACGACACAGTCGTTGGAAAAAGAAGCTAACAAGCTCGAGATCATATTACAGGGACGAGGATATTCTAAAAGGTTCTTCAGGAAGTCGGCCAAAAGGCCTAACAAGAATAACCGCTGAGCTCTGGTAGAACTCAGGCTGACGGCATTGATGAAAGAGAATATACTAAAATGCCATTTTAGCATTCAACAGGTCATAATGAGAAATGTGAAACTACTGCAGCACGAGACAAGTAAGTTCACGTCCTCATTGTTAGCTTACAAAAGAAGCGGCAATTTAAGAGATATGGAGACGTGTTGAAACAGGAGTAAAGCTAATCAGCGAGGACTAATGGAGCGAACGTACAGCTGGGGCCTAGAAACCCGGACAGGAAACACACCGTGTCCCATGTGACTAGAAGAACCCATCAAGTAGATAGGGGGTTAAGTAACGTGTCCCATGTGACTAGAAGAACCCATCAAGTAGATAGGGGGTTAAGTAACGTGTCCTATGTGACTAGAAGAACCCATCAAGTAGATAGGGGGTTAAGTAACGTGTCCCATGTGTCTAGAAGAACCCATCAAGTAGATGGGGGGTTAAGTAACGTGTCCCATGTGACTAGAAGAACCCATCAAGTAGATGGGGGGTTAAGTAACGTGTCCCATGTGACTAGAAGAACCCATCAAGTAGATAGGGGGTTAAGTAACGTGTCCCACGTGACTAGAAGAACCCATCAAGTAGATAGGGGGTTAAGTAAGTGGTCGAAGTGTACGAAAAAGAAGTAGTGGAACCAGGGATGTAATTTCACCAAAATGCCAAAGGTAGCGGAAGTGAGATCACAAAACTCGTGACCTCTGATGACATCCCAGGAAGTGATGTAATTTGATGCCACCCCGAAGTGACATCACGGGAAGCGATGGGACACAACCTTTGACCCCTCGACAAAACAGGAAGTGGCATCACTAAGCATTGTCTCTAAGTACTCTATGAAAAATATGGTTATGATATTGTCTTAGGCAGATAGCTCAGGGGCAACATGCTCATCTTGGAAGCAAGACCACATGAAGCAACTCAGGTTTGATCCCCGAGTCTGCGCTTAGAAAGCTCTGGGTATTAAGCACGTAATAAATAACCAATTACAATTCAATACAATCACTGTAAAACGATATACATTTCATACAAGAATGGATCACCATATGTATTGTTAATATCAGTGTGTATAGGCTCATATTACCAAATCACTGTGAATCCAATCAGACATTGAAGGCCAAACGATAATGATTTGTTATTAAATAGCACTTACGCTTAAGCGCTTCATATAGAACAAATATACATAAAATATAACTCAACCTATGTTGGTACTCATTTATCAACCTCAGCAGGATGAAAGGCTGAGTTGACCGGCTATCACTATCAGGAAACCAGCCATGCCAGAAATAAAGAGCCACATGCTGCAGTCCACAGCCAATAAGTCTCAATTTAAAAAAAAAAAAAAAACTTTTTTTTGTTTAAGGGTAGCAAGGGAGACCTCACGGGTTCCCAATTGCGACCCCTGGCAACACTTAAATGATGTCCATGAGTGGAACTGTGTTCCTTCTTGGCCTGGCCACGCTCCCCACACACATTCCATCGCCATGCCTCTCCAACACCCAATCCAAACCCTCAAACAAATACACCTGCTGTTTAAGGCAATGTTCAGTGCAGTGCACTGAAGTGCAAATGACAACTTCTTCCTGCACTTTTATTTTAAAACGAAACCATTCCGGAATGGTTTCCTTTTAAAATAAAAGTATAGGAACAGCAAAACCATTTTTTTTCAAAGTAGAGGAGCACCGCTCCCGCTCACTCTGACCACTGGGTTAAGTAAACCCTGTGGAGAAAGAGTGCTCAGCGACTAATTTTATTCATTTGTATTTATTTATTTATTTGGCATTTATAATGCGCCTGTACACAATGGCTCTGATTCATGGAATTATTTGCGTGTAAAACGAGGATTTGAGTGCCATTCTGCCCGCAAATCCCTGTTTGACCAATGGAGATTTGCGGGCAGAATGGCATGCAAATCTCAGTTTTACACGCAAATAATGAATCAGGGCCAATGTGTTTAGAGGACCACCAAGACAAGATGGTGGGGGAACAGGGAGGACTAAACAAAAACGATCCTACTAGACCTTGTGACATTCGGATCGTGCAAGTGCAGTAATGAGAAGTGTAGGAGCGGGAGTGGGGGAGTACCGGTCAGGGGACGGCAGGGCCCGTGAGAAAAGTCAGTGCGAGGGGAGGCCAGGTGGACAGTCAGGGGAAAGCGGAGAATGCAGGGGAAGGAAGGTCCATTAGCTTAGTGAGTGGTAAGGGGCAGTAAGGGCTACAAGGGTGCATGTCCAGCCAGGCAAGTGCGTGGCGAGGGGCTTGGAAGGGCAGGTGCAGGTTGAGGGAGGGGTCAGGGTACACCAAGTGCAGGGGTAGACTCTATTAGGGGGGGCTGGTGCCCTGTTAGACTCTGAAGGAACCAGGCAGCCAGTTATGAAGCAGGGACATTAGCAGGGTAGGGGGAGAGGGAAGGAAGAAGAGAAAAGGAAGGTCTTGAGAAGCTTCCGGAACTTAAGGAGATCTGACTCAAGTCCAAGAGAGGGAGGCCAAAAAGTAGATGGGTGTTGGGTATTTAGAAAGGTGGGTGTGTGTGATGGGGGTTGCTGGAGTTGTGGGGGTCCCGCATTTTTCTGTTAAAATGGGGGAGAGAAAATGGGGAAAAGGTGAAATGGGATTCAGTGAAATCCTTGTGATTAAATAAGAGAGAACCAAGCTGTCCAGTATACCATAGGGAATTTCATCCCAGTACTGAAGAAATATGACCAGATCATTGCATCAGTTACATGGCCGAACTAGTTACCTCTTCAAACCACTTCACCTTCAAAATGCCTGCATCACAGAAAGAACAATGCTCAACAAGTTCCATCTGACCTGCCAGGTAACCCCACCCTCTATAGAGGCCTCTCCAGCCCCAGAGGCCTCAGCATCACTATAGCTAGACTCTTTGAGATGTACGATGGAAGGAACCTGGCAACAGGCCTTCCCCAGCTGCTCAAAACTAAAGAGGTGATGGATGGAAGGTTTGGAATTAATCCTAACCTCTGGCATTGCTCTGGGCAACCCTACAGACCATCGTTCTTTGCCTGCCAAGCCATTACAAAAGGGGAAAGACCATATGCAAATCAGGCTTGGTCCCACCCCAAAAGGGGAAGTCCAGCCCGAACTGCTTGGTCACATCCCTTCTGCACAAGACCACAAGCATCCCCAAACATGATCTTGAATAACATACAACCCACATCAGATCGCCCCCATCTCTCCTATGCTTCCGGAAGGAACTGACGACCCTGCTTTTAAAGCAACATGTTGTCACCTGTGATCCACTGATTCTCTCATAGTCCCACTTCACTCCCTCACCCCTCCTGTACCCCATCTCTTTCTGTCCTTTCCCCACTGCAGTTCCTTCTTTGCAATGGTGTGCTGGCCCTCTGAATGGAGGATCTATGCTCTGTTACACTGCAATACGTGCTGTAAGTTGGATCTGGCCTGCTGAAGGTGGTTACACAAGGTTTGCATTTTGGCCAAACTCTTGCTACACCTTTAAGGAAGACCGTTTTAAAGTGCAGACCTTACAGGAGGGCGAGGGTCACATTGGGTGCCCCAATAGGTTCTTGGGCAACTACATTTAAAAGTGCTACTCAAAATGTTTTCCTGGGAAAGAGTGAATTCTGATTGAATATACCTACATACCTAATACTTCATGACTAAAAAACACCCTGATGAGAGTTTGGGAAAAACTCAATAATGCAACATATGTGTCTGTATTCACCATTAAAAGCACTGCATGATTGGTTCAGATGAGGTTTTCAATTAGATGAAAGAGCAACCTGACATAGCTGACCCGATGACTAGGTTCTCAAGGGCGGATCACTGTTTTGTGCAAAACACTTTTTAGAAATAGTAGAAATTACTATGTATGTCTTGTCGATGCGTGATTAGAATGCACATTATTTTATAAGGAGAATGTGCATGGATTACATTAACTTGTTATAATAAGATGGAATCTGGTTTAAATATGTTTGAAGGATGAATAATTTCTAGTTTTGTTGAGATTGTACATTCCAAATGGGTTTATATATGAATATATCTAACTACCATGTTTGGTACTCAGATTACTTTAAGTGGAAATAACTGGTAACTATGCCATTACTTGAGAAATAATTCCCCCATTTCTTTTTTGCTTACAATGTCCCATTTGTGGAGTCCAGCGATTCACTGTTGGTATATTAATAATATTCATTTTGATTTGCTGGAAATGATGCAATTACTGCTACTCTGCCTTCCTTACGTTTTGTAGCGTGGTAGGTTGAGGTGTGAGCATTTGGAACAATTTATTAATCGGGTAATTTTTTAACAATTCATTTGAATCCATTAAATATATTCATTACTATAAAATATCACATCATTTGATCAAGACAACATATAGATTTCAAATACATTACAAACAACAGGGAAATTGAAATGCTAAATAAATAGCTGCTGGATAGCTAAGATTCCGTGACCCATTGAAATATCACATGATTTGATCAAAACAGCATATGAATTAGAGCGCATAACAATCAAAAGGAACCTTTCAGGGATAAATGTCTAAACAATTGCTTATCTATGATTACATTCTCTGTCTACCAAGAAACAGTCTGCCATTGATCCACTAGATGCCATCCAATACCACCAAATACTGACGCGTGTTTCGACGCGCGGGAGTTGTGGAGATACAGTGATTCCACGTAGGTTCTCTATTGGCTGTAATTTGCCAAGTGAGGAATCTTTGAAGCTCTCCACCCTCTATGGGCTCCTTCAAGGTATTGGTTGGGTGGTTATTGATGTTCCAGAATAAATGTGGGAACATGGTCTGTGAAATCAATAGAATGCAATGTGTGACTATTGTACGCCCTTTATTACTGCACCCCCCTCCCCTGATGAGATAAAGTAACCATTCAACATATGATATTCATGTCACAAAGCTCCCACTGTAGGTAGGTGAAGCATCTCCCTATTACTCTGTCGTGCTTGATTGATTCTGTCCCCATGTGAATGCATTATTACCCAAAACAACGTTGTTTTAACATGTTGTATTCCCGTTCGTCGGCCTCACATCGGCAAATTTGATGAACGCTAACTCATTAATCTAATTGTGCTACATCTAACAATTTTACTACGTTCATATATACTGATCCAAATCACAGCCACTTTTTCAAAATAGTAAATTATCATGTCCCCTAATCGAATTTTCGTGTATGTGCCTGAAAGATGTTTTAAGACTGAATAGAACTTTTATTTATTTATTTGTTGAACATTTGTATGGCGCCTATACAGCAAAAAGTGTTTCCAGGCACCATGACAAAAGGAGAGGGGGGCAGAGGACAGAGAGTAAAATAACAATAACGGTCCCACTAGGCCTTGTGACATTCGGATCATGCAAGTGCAGTAACAAGAAGTGCAGGGGGAGGGGGCAGATCAGGGTGAAGGGATGAGATAGGGAGAGGGGAAGTGCAGGAGGGAGGGGGCCCCAGGGGCTGTGAAAGTGCTAAGGGGAACCCAGGAGGGCATGTGCCCTGGCAAATTAGGGGTTGTTGTCAACTAGTGCGAGGGTGGGGATGGACCCGACTCAGTAGACTAGTCGGGGAAGGGTGCTAGAGGGCAAGTGCTGGTGAAAAGGGGCATGGGGGCAGACTGGTCGAAGAAGGGCCTGGCCCCAGTAAGGAAGGTTTTGAGAAGCTTTTAGAATTTAAGGAGATCCGTCTCAAGTTGGAGAGAGGCAGGGAGGCTATTCCAGAGGGAGGCTTCTGCCGAAGAAAGAGATCTACCCCCCATGCTGTGCTTGGAAAAGCATCTGATCTGCAGCGAGTTAGAGCTAAACAACCGAAGGGCTCTAGCAGGCAGGTATTTAGGGAGAGGGAGTCAGATGTAGTGGGGCCACAGACCCCAGAAAGCCTTGATCCTTTCAGCAACTGGGAGCCAGTGGAGAGATTTTAGGACTGGAGAGATGCAGCCCCTGTGCTTGAGGTCAGGGATAAGTTTTGCATTCCTATTCTGGATTAGTAGAAGGTGGTGTTAGAACTGATATAATATTGTCTTGTCCTCATTGTATATGTTGGCCTCTGCCCTGTCGCTTTGCGAGGAAATTCGTATTACAAGGTCGTGACCTCAAGTGAATCAAGCCTCCATTTTAGGTTAGAGCCGCCATTTTAGTTTATTGTACAAAGTCACCCTGTAGTCTAAAATGGCCGTTTCGTGTGCTCTTGTTCTTGCCTTAACCTCTTCAACCTCTGTACGGGGTTAATGTCCAACCTGCCTTCAGGCTACATGTTAGGGTCATGTAGACCTTGTCCTTTGTTGACCTCGGGATCAGGGGATTACTTGAATCAGAAATGTTAACCTACAAGTATACAAGAACAATAATGCTATCCAAATACGACATGCGAAACATTTGTTTGATCTGTATTAAAGCAATGTGTAAAGAGTGTAACGTTAAACTAGATAATAATAATGTTTGTTAGTAAATGTATTAAAAAGTAAACCGCATGCACGAGATATGTAAATTAGGAAACGAACATGGCGCGACCCTAGGCCAGTGTATAATTAACTTGTAAGAGGCTGGACATCATTATAACAAACTGTATAAATACGCTGATGTCCAGCTAGCAAATTCTGCTCACTGCTCACATTGAACCCTGGTGGTGGTCTCTGTGATGTATTGACAGCCAAATAGCTATTTGTGTACTTTGTTCGATACTGTTCAGTTTTGTAATAAAGATTCAGGGAATCTTTACAAGCCTGTGTCGGTGTATTTTCCTTTGCATGGTGTAAAAGCCTTAATATTGTATTTTTCTGATTTCACAGATGGCGCCCGAATAGGGACCCTCAAGATCGACTTCGTCTCGTTGAAGGTTGGCTCGGCTATCGGACCGGGATCGGACGGTGCCAACAGAAACGGCCACTTTGGACGAGAAGCGAATTCCTCGACAAAACTGCATGATCCGATCCCTGAACGGTGAGCTGTAGCCCGAGACGACGTCTTGACGAGGGTCCATATATCGAGGTGGGTAAATTTGCCGAAAATCACCAGACACGTGGGTCCTTAGCATTGTCCTTAGTAACCCGATCAGGCCTCCCAGTCCTTTGGTCAGGTGAATCGTGTCCTGATTCTTAATTTAACCCTGACAATTTGAATTTGGCGCATTGTACTCGCAAGCACAATTACTTGACCAGGTAACACCAGAACTTTGATATGCCTGGGAAATTGTCTGCCTGCTTTAGGGCATTATTCCGCAGCGACAGACAATCTTTGGAAGATAGCCGTCCCGCACCACAGGAGGGGTCGCCGGCATGTACTATGTACTGTAAGAAAGGCTTTGGTAGTATAGCATTTAATGACATTTGGCACAGACAGACCAGACATAATTCTAATCTTCGGTGGCCAACCAATGGTAGTTTTGAAATCCCTCGTATAGAATATCTAGAGTCTGTGTTAGTAAAGAAAAAGGCTAGACTTGCAGCATTTGACGCATTGCACAGTTGGAAAACAGAAGCTTTGCAGCAACAAAAGAGTAGAGAGAAACATATGCGTAGACATATGACATGTGTCGAAAAGGCACGGTTATATGACCAAAATAAACAATTAGAGTCAGTTAGGAACACGGACAGGGCATTCCAGTTAGGCATTCAGAAAATCTACCCTTCAAAAGATTTTCATACGTCAGATGAATTGATTAATAAACTTTTTGCATGAACGAAGGCCCAATGCATCCGCGCCACCCCCGTACGTCCCTCCTCCTGGTGCTTTGCCCCTTCCCGTTGTTATCCCCCTACTATAGTTCTTCCGGTCCTCCCTGCTGTTCTTCCTGTTCTTCCAGCTGTTGCTCCTTTGCCTGCCCTCTTGCCTCCACCTGTTGATATTCAGAATGTGCCTACTCTTCCTCTTCCAAGGGATTCTGCATCGCTTGTAGTAGACCAGGGAGCGAGACCAAGGGTTGTGACTCGTAATACTGTGTCCCCAGACAAAAAGAATGAATTGATTGCTTGGGATAAACATTGTATGGAGAAGGGTGAACAAGCTGATGTTTTTTCCACACTCGAAAACTTAAAAGGTATTCCTGAGAAAAATGTTTTTATTGAAGGATTAGGCACCCATTTGAGTATAATGTGGAATAGATTAAACAATGTAGATTTCCCACAGGGATTACGGGATTTGAACGCCTTAGCGTTGTCCAGAGATACTGCGGAGAAGGTATATGAGCATGTTGAGTGGATTTTTGAATATAGGAAGGAGTTGGAAGGGTTACAGAATGAGGAAGCAGATGGTGGTAGTTTAGGTATTATGTACTTACAGAAACGGTTTTCTCCTCGCCGTGAATTAAAAGGCGAGGAAGCGCAAATTTGTATAAAGGATGCGATAAAATGGATTTTGGATATGTCGATAACTCCAGATGAAGTATATGACACATATAGTCAGTATACGTTTGAAATGCAAAAGAAGGTGATACAGATGATGTAGAGTACCTGCAGAACGAGTGTGTAAATAGAAAGATTTGTTGTCCCGCAGAATTGTTGAGTGTTTATAAGAGAGCTTTTCGGTTGATACTTCTTCGACTGCCTTAGCGCTTGATCTGGCTCTGTTGCTTATTAAGCGTTCAGAGCTGCCTACTTCTCAGTTGCCTATCCTATGAGAGAGGTCCCTCCGACATTTGTTCCGAAAGTTGAGATTGCGGCCGATGCTGGACAAGGAATACTTGCGGGAGAAATTCCTGCACATTACGTATCACAGTTTGTTCACGTCCCGTTTTCAAGACAGGAAGGGAACACCATAAAGCAATCTATTCCCGATGTAAGACAGAATCCGACCGGGTTCTATAAAGAAATAGAGTCAGTCTTACAGTCGTCGGTATTTACCTTAAGTGATATTGATTTATTATTTCTCATACTCCTGCCAGTTGATTTGTGGAAACAGATTAGGACTGTAGATGATGTACCTGGGTTGGGAGATACATGGGATAACATGGTTAGGTTAGGTAGAGAAAGACCAGCTGGCGAACGACCGCCTCAAGTGATATTAACCTTGCCTGATAGAATTATTGTAAAATTGAAAACTATAGTTCCTGAAAAAAAACAATCATTTGGGACAAGCTTACGGCCTGTGTCCAAGGAAAGTCTGAGGGTGCTACCGATTTCTTCAATCGGTTCGAGCAGGTATTTTCAGATTTCAGTGGACAAGACTTAGGCACAGAGTCAGGGAAAAGGCTGTTTGTCGACAAATTTGTACGTGGATTGCTGCCTGACATCCAGCTACAGATTATGTCTTCTGAAAGCGCTTGGCAGGCGAAGTCTCAATCGGAAGTACTGCATATGGCTCAGTACTATGAAAATCGTGTAAATACTGAAAAAGAAAAACTTGAGAAAAAGAAGGGTGACCTGAAAACAAAAGTTTTATTACAACAGATTGCTAGAAGCCGTAGAGGGGGTAAACAATTTAGAGGTCAGTACATTCCACAGGGAAGTGCGCCGTTGGCTCCGGTAACCATTAACCAGTGTGCCTATTGTCGACAGGAAGGCCACTGGCGCGCACAATGTCCGACCTTGCAGCAAAGGTCATTTGGGAACATGGGTAGACGATCCAGAGGTCACCCAGGTGCAGGGGGCCCTGGCAGAGGTCAGTTTGCACCAGAATCACAGCAACCTCCTTCACAAGATAAGCAAGTTTCGAATGTGGATAATAGAAACATTTTTGATCACCCTTCTGCCGCGTACCTCTCTGAAGAGCTTCCTTTTGATAATATTCTGTTTCGCTAGGATTGCCCGAAGCAGGATTTGGAACCTACACCTATTCCCGTTCATCAGAAAGGCCCCTACTTTGAGATGGCGGTGGGAAATAGGAAGCATCTATTTTTAGTAGATACGGGAGCACAGAAATGTTCCATTGATCATTCACGGGTTCCAAATATTCCCTGTCAGGGCAGTCCAACGTTTCCGTAGGGTTTTCAGGCACACCTGTAGTTTGTCCGGTCTCTTTGCCGGTACCGATAACACTGGGTCCCTTCACTGAACAGTGTCCATTTCTACTTACCACAAACTGTGGGGAGAACTTGCTGGGGCTAAATTTGTTGAAGGCATTGTATTCAGTAATACATTGTTCTCCGGACGGAGTTCGGTTAACAATTTCACCTCAGCAATCACTCGCCTGTCAGTTTTTGACTCGACCTTTACCGCCAGAATTCAGTTCCAGAATGCTTATGGGCAATTGATGATAATGATGTGGGCATTCTTCAAATTGAACCTGTTAAAATTATTCTGAAACATGAAGTAAAATTGCCTCGCATCCCGCAATATAAGATCTCAGTTGAAGGCGAACAGGCTTTGAAATGTATAGTTTCTGATTTTGTACATCGTGGAGTAATTGAGGAGATTGCGGGTAGTCTATGTAACAGCCCCATTTTGCAAGTATACAAAAAAGGTGATAATGCGATTCCCTTTCGTTTCATAATTGATTTACGTGCTATTAATAAAATTGTGGCTCCTCAATTTCCTATTGTACCTGATGTTACAACGATACTAACCATGATTCCGGCTTCTGCCACTCATTTTAGCGTTGTTGATCTTAAAAATGCATTTTTCAGTATTCCTATACACAAGGATAGCAGGTATTTGTTCGCGTTTACCCTAGGTGGACGCTCGTTCACATTCACTCGTGCACCACAAGGGTATACTAAGAGTCCAAGTATTTATAGTAGGGCATTGAAAGAGCAGCTGATACTCTCGAGTTGCCTACTACTTGCACATTACTACAGTGTGTAGATGCTCTCCTCTTGGCTGCTGATTCTGAGAGCGCCTGTAAAGAAGGCACCGTGTTGTTGCTTTGTCATCTAGCGAAACATGGCCACAAAGCTTCACTTAAAACCTTCCAATATTGTTGTCAGGAGGTCGCCTATTTAGGCTATCTCCTGTCAAAGGAGGGAAGACGGTTGACCCCTGAATGAATAAAGACTATTTCTGGCATGTCTGTCCCAAATACGCAGAAGGAGGTTAAAGCCCTGATAGGTATGGCTTCTTACTGTAGATTGCGGATCCCTAACTTTTCGTTAACGATTAAACCAATCCTGGCTTTGACAAAAAAGGGCATTTCTTTGCCATTGCCATGGACTTTGGAACACCAGACAGAATTTGATTTGCTCAAATCCGCGCTGTGTTCAGCGCTGGTTTTAGGAACTCCGAATTATGACAAGGCCTTTGTGTTGTATGTGCATGAACGTGATGGATGTGCTTTGGCTGTGTTAACGCAGGAACATGGAGGGAAGAATAGGCCATGCAGCTATTTCTCATCCGCCCTTGATCCTGTTGCATGCGCTTTGCCGAGTTGTTTGAGAGCTGTTGCTGCTGCTGCTGCGTCTGTAAAACAGAGTGAGGGAATGGTGCTGGGTCATGCGTTAACCCTAATGGTAGCTCACTCTGTAGATATTTTATTGAATAGAACTCAAACGCAACACCTCACTTCCACACGATTGACAAGATATGAACTAATCTTGTTTGCCCCCCACATTAAAATTCAGAGGTGTTGTGTATTAAATCCGGCTGAACTTTTACCTGTCCCGCAAGATAACGTTGATGGTGACGAAACGTCACATGATTGCCTTTATGTGACAGAACAAGAGACTAAAGGCAGAATCAATCTGAAAGACACGCCTTTGAATAGCCCACAAGGAGAGCTATTGTGATGGCTCTTGTTTTAAACTTCCGAACGGTACATTCACGGCTGCTTATGCCGTCACTACTTTAAGCACGATTGTGGAAACCAAAAGAATTATGCATAATTCCGTGCAGGCCGCAGAAGTTATACCGTTAACTCGAGCTTGTGAACTTTCTGAAGGGCTTACAGTAAATATATATACCGATAGTCAGTATGCTTTTGGAGTGGTTCACAACTTCGGTAGACTTTGGAAAGAACAAGGTTTCTTGACCTCGCACGGAACGAAAATTCAGCATGGCACTTTAATAGTGCGATTACTTTCAGCACTCGCACTCCCTGTTCAGTTAGCTATTATAAAATGTTCAGCACATCAAAAGGTTACAGATGATCTAGGAAAAGGGAATGCTTTCGCTGATCAGATAGCTAAACAAACTGCCACTGATTTCAGTTCAGAAATGTATGCTGTAAGAGAAACTGTAAATATTTGCACTTTGGGTGAAAGTATCGATTCTGTAAAAGACATTCAAGCAGATGCTACCATAGAGGAAACTAAGAGATGGATCGAGGGTGCAGGGAGACTGGATGATGATGGGTGTTGGGTGGACAATATTGAAGGAAAATGGTTACTCCCTGACGCCTACATTACAATGATGGTTATTATGGCTCATGGTCCGACACATGTTTGTGCGTGTAAATTGACTAAAATGCTACACAGTGTATGGGCCAATGATAAGATTTTCAAATCTGCGGAGCGTTTTGTCGAAGGGTGCATGGTCTGCTTGCAGAACAATGTAGGAAAAGGTACCTCGACTCCTAGAGGAAGTTTCACTCCACCTTCTGTCCCGTTTGAGGTTATTCACTTTGATTTTATTGAAATGGAACGTTGTAACAATCTTAAATATGTGTTGGTTGTCATTTGTACCTTTAGTGAGTGGGTTGAGGCCTTCCCGGTTAGAGATGCAATGGCCATAACTACGGCAAAAACTGAAATCGTTTTTTCCTAGGTTCGGGCTGCCGAGAGTCATCTGGTCTGATAATGGGCCGCACTTTATCGCTGATGTAATCCTACAAATATGCAAAGGATTACAGATTGATAAACGGTTCCATTCGGCCAGACATGCCCAAAGTGCCGGATTAGTGGAAAGGCATAACGGCATTATAAAGAACAAGCTCGCTAAGACCTGTGCTGGCACCAAGCTAAAATGGCCGGACGCCTTACCGATCGTGTTGCTGTCGATGAGAACGACCCCTCAAACTAAGCCTGAGCTCTCTCCCTTGGAGGTGGTAATGGGGAGACCTGCTAATATTTGGGGTTTGCCAAAAAGCAGCTAATTGCAGGATATAGAAAATGAGCTTCTTTCAGATTACTGTAACCAGTTGACTAAAAATCTGTTTTCAATTTATCACCAGTTGCGAGTGGCATTACCTGTACGCTACGAGGGTCCCGGTCACAGTCTACGACCGGGGGACTGGATCCTCACGAAGGTTTTTGAGAGGTTGTCTTGCCTTGCACCTCGGTGGAGGGGTCCCTACAAAGTCCTGCTAGTCACTCAGACTGCTGTGCGGGTAGCGGGTCATAAGAACTAGATCCATGCGACGCACACCAAACGGATCCCACAGCCCATGCCATATGATACAGAAGACACAGAATCCCTTCCCACTGCTGTAACTAGCGTGCTTGAAACAGCAACAACCAACAAGGGAGAATCGGAGACCGCTTCAGAATCCGCAAGGCCAGACAAAAAGGCCAACTTGTCTCTGCACTCCCCAACAGTGGAACTTCCGTATCAATCACTTTGTGATCCCATTTCCGTTCACTCACCACTTCCAGGAGGAAGTGACGACACTTTGTTCTCACCAGAAACTGTGAAATATAATTTGCGTCCAAGGAAGTAAACGTACAGCATGGTCTGACTGTGCGATTGAAAAAATCATTTGAGGGCTTGTCTTTTGGCCCGACTGTACGGAAAGATTCTGTTGGCTAAGGGTTGTGGGAAAGACATTAAGAAGACGCGCGACTGGAGTCGCCAGCAAATGAACAATTGGTGTTTTTTTGATTGAAGACTACAATGCCTGCACCCGCTACCGCCCGTACCGAACTTTTAGATAGATATGTGACTAGCAGAGACAATGATCAAGCATGTAAGGGGACCCCCAAGGTGTATTGTTGCCTTTTTGTGATAATAACTGGATTTTTAGTAACTGTTGGTTTTGGGTTATAGTATCTGGAGGAAGCATATCCGCTAGAGGACTTTTTACCTATTGAAAATGTATCTGTTATCCCCACTCCGTCCGTGCAATTACATACTTTATCGCCTAGAGATTCTTCGCATAGATGGAACTATCAGAATAATACCCTTTTGTTAATTATGAATGCCACTCATGCAATTTTAAATAGAACCAATTGTTGGATCTGTTCACATCTACCGCAACATGGGGATAAGGGGCTAGGTTGGTATATTCATCCTTTACATTTGACAACTGCCTGTTATGCTTCTCTTAGAGCACTATTCTTTGGCCGATGGAATGACAGCATCTCAGGGAACTTTGATGGTACAAATTTAAATAGTTTTGAAAAACATGTTTTGATGCCCCTGGGATGCTTGCTCTTTGCAAATAGGAGTAAGCCAAACGTTGCTTCTGTTAGGCCCTCTGATAGATTGTCTCGTGCTTTTCAGTCTTTAATCTCTTTCAAAATGGCTCCTATAGGCAATAAGGATGCCACGCCTCCATCTTATTCTGTTAACCATAGCCCTGATTCAGTATCCTTCTGCATACAGAGGAATGGAACACGGTCAATGGGTAATTTTAGAAAGTGCGCCAACGTTGCGAATTTGACTAGTGAGAACAGACCTCTGTACGTAGGCAAACCTGTCTATTTTGTTTGCGGTGATGTGGCATTTCCATGGTTCCCCAGGGATTGGCAATGAACCTGCTATTTAGGGATTCTACTACCTGGGGTATTTATTGCCAGTACTGCAGATATTTCGAAAACTCGTCCACGACGAGGTGTGAAAGGGGATACTGCAGCGCAAACTCTAGGAGATATCATTAAATCCTTTGTGCCATTTTTTGGCCAAATTACGAATTCAGAAGATATCAGGGGACTAGCGAGAGTATTGGAGAGAACCATCAATCGGACCACTGACATACTCTATAATATGACGTTAGAACAGAAAGCGATAAGATTAGTGTCTCTTCAGAACTGGATGGCATTAGATGTCATTCTGGCCGAGCGTGGAGGAGTATGTAAATTAGTGGGGTCCGCTTGCTGCGTTTACGTACCAGACTCCTCTCCAACGATCTTTAGGGCTATCCAAAATCTACATGTTCTTAGTTCAGAAGTACATGTTCCTGAGGGAAACTGGGAACTTAGTGCATGGTTTTTGGACCTCCTACGGTCATGGGGATGGAAGTTGTTTCCGGCCCTGCTGATTATCTTGGGAAGTTTTCTGTTTCTTTGTTGTTGTATACAGTGTCTCCCTGGTATATGCTCAGTATTAGGGGGGTATTGCGCGCAAGCAACAAGTGTATTAGGGCATAAAATATACGCCCCAGAGAAGGTTTCCAAAGAGTATGTGTTGAAAGAAACTCTGGTGTCTGATCTAATGGCAATAGATATGTCAGACAATGATTCGGGATGTATAGATGTTGAAATGTGGAGTTAGTCGCAAAGTGATTGAAGGTAGTTTAGTGCTTGGCATAGGCCAAAAGGAGGGTTTGTTAGAACTGATATAATATGGTCTCGACCTCATTGTATATGTTGGCCTATGCCCAGTCGCTTTGCAAGGAAATTTGTAATACAAGGTTGTGACCTCAAGTGAATCAAGCCTCCATTTTAGGTTAGAGCCGCCATTTTTGTTTATTGTACAAAGTCACCCTGTAGTCTAAAATGGCCGTCTCGTGTGCTCTTGTTCTTGCCTTAACCTCTTCAACCGCTGTAGGGGGGTTAATGTCCAACCTGCCTTCAGGCTACATGTTAGGGTCATGTAGACCTTGTCCTTTGTTGACCTCGGGATCAGGGGATTACTTGAATCAGCAATGTTAACCTACAAGTATACAAGAACAATAATGCTATCCAAATACAACATGCAAAACATTTGTTTGATCTGTATTAAAGCAATGTGTAAAGAGTGTAACGTTAAACTAGAGAATAATAATGTTTGTTAGTAAATGTATTAAAAAGTAAACCGCATGCACGAGATATGTAAATTAGGAAACAAACCTGGTGCGACCCTAGCCCAATATATAATTAACTTGTAAGAGGCTGGACATCATTATAACAAACTGTATAAATACGCTGATGTCCAGCTAGCAAATTCTGCTCACTGCTCACATTGAACCCTGCTGATGGTCTCTGTGATGTATTGACAGCCAAATAGCTATTTGTGTACTTTGTTCGATACTGTTCAGTTTTGTAATAAAGATTCTGGGAATCTTTACAAGCCTGTGTCGGTGTATTTTCCTTTGCATGGTGTAAAAGCCTTAATATTGTATTTTTCTGATTTCACAGTGGCGAAGGGTGGAGTTAGGCAGATTAAAGAAGAGGCTGTTGCAGTAGTCCAGCCTGGAGAGAACCAGAGCTCAGGAGACATTGAGTTTCTGAGGGAAGGTCAGGAAAGGGAGAATGCCTCTGAGGAGATCCATCTTAAAGTGGGCCTTCTTGGCAAGGTCTGTGATGTGAGGAGAGAGAGGAGTTGAAGATGACACCAATGTATTTTGCCTCACAGAAGAGTGAGGGGAGAGGGCCCATGGAGGGTGACCAGAGTGTGGGGGGCGGGGGGAAAGAGGGAGCAAGGGTCCCAATGAGAAGGATCTCTGTTTTACTGGCATTAAGGCAGAGATTGTTAGTAGTGCAGGCAGGTAATTCTGCTATTCGGGCAGTGCCTGAATAGCAGACAGGCAGTCAGGAATGAGAGAGAAAGAGGAGGTAGAGCAGGGAAACTTAAAGGAGAGCTGCATGTCATCCACATAACACTGGAATTAGGAGAGAAGTTGGAGATAAAATGGGCTAGAGAGCCCAGGTAGATGTTGAAAAGCCAAAGCGAGAGGATAGAGTTGAACCTGGGAAGATCGTTCCGAGAGGAAGGAGGTCAACCAGTCCAGAGACAGGTCTGTGATGCCAAGGGTATCACGTAGCTGATTTATCAGGGTAGCATGATTGCCCAGTTTGTTAATTGTGTTTCAGTCTGCTAGTGTGAACTTGAAATGATGATAACATCAACGTAAATTATGCCTATGATATGTGTCTTTCGCATTTGCCATAGTTACCCCGATATTGTACTGCCACCGTGCTTACAAGATTATATCACTGTAACTATACGGCCATGATATGTGTTTTTCGCATTTATCAATGGGACTCTGATACTGTACTGCCACCTTGCTTCACAGTATTAAATCACTGGATTACCCTGTGACGTTTTGCAATTGTACGGCCAATGTGTGCCCTGCCACCTCGGATGCAATTATCTACTACTTAACTACACTACACACCCGTACAGGTTCTGACCACACGGAAATGACAACCCCCCAGAGATTCACCTAACTATCAGATACTCCGACTATCGTTCCATTAAGCGAGTGTTTCAGACCACTCCCGCGACGTCCCATACATGCCTTTGGATTTATTTACTAATATAAGGCATTCATTAATTTGATTTTGAATACGTGATGCCTACACATGATCTAATTTCGGCCACTGTAACTGTTGTCCTTGATGACGCATCAAATTAGCCCCGCCTGTGCTTTCCTTATGTACCCGATTGGCTCCTCGCCTCGTCACCTAACAACTGGACGCTTGCTTCGTTACCTAGTGATTTGTCACATCGACAACCACTTGCCGTACCATGCATGCGCGACTGAGAGACGCTTCCAGTGCTCCCTGCAAGACCTGTAAGAGATTGTACGCTCCTATGCATCTGCATTGATTCACTTTATCGGGCAATCGTTAGTACACTCCAGATTCCTAACAATCAAGTGATCACCTGTGCTCTACCACCTGGTTCACTTACCATGCCTTATTAAGTGCGCCATATTAACTCGTTGTTCATTAACAGCTCGGTTTTGCTTAACTGCTGATAAGATAGCAGCGCTAGCACCTTACTGTACGTAATAGCGTGGCCAGTTACTCTGTCCTCTGAGACTTTTCACAGTGCAATCAGCCATTCATGCATCTTGTAAGCGAGTCGCATCTCTCTGCCGAGACGGCCCTTCTTTACACTCACCCTGACGAGTGTTCCCTCCTCCACTTAATACAAGTAACGTGTTTTCCCTGTTTTGTGAAGGCGGTCCAACCACCACACCATCATCAGACAAGTTTCATATGCTGCCCGCCACCTATACGCAGCACCACTGGTAAGCGCAGTACTTTCTCACGCAATTCGAATATGAGGAATGTACTCTGATGTTTTTGATACAGCAACCTTGTTTCTTTCCCTGCAGTATTTACTTCAGCACTGTTGCCATTACACCTCGTGTGGAATCCTGCGAGATTGACTCTCACCGTCCCCTTCTCAGAAGCCTGGCAGGTAATTCCTATTCCTGATACCATGCCACATTTCTCATGCCTAATTAATTCAGCAATCAGCACATCAAATTATCTGACTTTTTAGATTTTCAAAAAGTCCTGTTCAATCCTATGAACACACGTCATCTAGTTCTCAACACCGTCGTTCTCCAGCCCGAAGACGCTCATCACCGACTGGTGGTATGTTGACAGCTCTCTGTCCTTATATTTAGGACTTTTTTTACATTAACTGCCCCACACCCTCACTCCTTGTTTTGTTTACATTGGGCCTCATTAGGACCCTGGCGGAGAGGGTGTTACGCCAGCGTAGTGCATGGCGTACCTCTCCGCCATACTACGAGTTCCCGTAGCGCCATGGCGGCCTTTTCCGCCTGGTTTTACCAGGCGGAGAAAACCATGGCGCTACGGGACCTCGTTGTTAATTACGCCACCGTATTTTACGGTGGCGTAATTAACTCCTTCCCCACTCCCATTATACCCTATGGGGCAAAAATGGGAATGGGGAAGGGCAGAATGGGGATTGGGGATTTACCGCTCCGCCGAGGTCGGAATGGGGCGGTAAATCCGCCAACCCCCATGGCGCTATCGGCGGCTTTCCGCCATGCTTCGCGGTGCATTTAGCACCGCGAAGTCCGCCTGGGTCCTAATGAGGCCCACTGTTTTTAGATATGTCCTGATTTGTGAGTAACACGTCTTCACTACACTCTACTGCATTTCCTGCAAGCATTTCGAGTCCTGATGAAAGTTCTATTGTGAACTGTGTCATTTGACGATTTGACTCTAGAATCCATAGTCTCTGAACCAGAAACACCAATATAGTGTTGACAATTTGATATGTGCCATGTATCTGTTTATAGCACATAAAATCCTGACTCATCTAACATTGTACACATTCTGAATTAACTAGATCAGCCACATGCAGATGATTTTTGTTCTTGTATTGTCTTTGCTTTCATGTTATAACATTGTAAACATTTTAGAATACATTTTGTTTTAACCGTATATGTGTGATACTAGTGTGATTTAATAATGTTACACTATATATATAGCTCTGTCAACATCTACCCAGCATCAAAGGGAGAGGTAGCCTTGACTCACTCTTCTTTCCTTTATAGATTAACCACACCCTCATGAGTCAGGCCCCCCGTTACCAAAAAAGAGGGTTCCTGTGCCCATTTTACGATTGCCAAGACAGTGGCACCAAGGCATCTGGGTAATTATTTTGGCTAACAATTGACAGAGAGATGAACGCAAAGTTGGGGAAGGGAAACTTGCTGTTGATGAATATTAATTGAAATTGAGACAGTCAAGAGAGGCAAAGAGGCTGCCCCTTTTGAAAGATATTCAGAGGAAGAGTGCCTTGCCTGTTGGAAGGTGCTGAAGTGCCAAAAACTAAATCTTGTCAGAACTAAAAACTGGTGTACCGAAGCTGTAGTGGTATTTCAAAGTACTGGAGTTATGGTGGTATATCTACGTGTCAGTAGATGAAACATTCCAGAAACCCAAATGAAGTGAAGCACTATGAGACAAAGGAGAGTATTTCCATGGTAAATCTGATCAATCTGAGTAGAGGTGAAGTTGTTAAAGTAGCACTGTGAAATCATCCTGACAAATGTACCTATTTTGAACCTATTGTGAACCCTAATCCTGTGACTGATGACATACAGTCACACACACTATTTCAAGCTATTGCGTGCACACAGGTTTATTTT
The DNA here is from genome assembly GCF_040938575.1 of Ambystoma mexicanum. Taxonomy (NCBI): domain Eukaryota; kingdom Metazoa; phylum Chordata; class Amphibia; order Caudata; family Ambystomatidae; genus Ambystoma; species Ambystoma mexicanum. The sequence continues at coordinate 1,310,249,350 of NC_090935.1, forward strand.
TAAACATACCTCTTCAATGTGGTGTTGCCGGGCTCCACGCAGCATCCCGCCACTCTCCGTGTTAGACCCACAGTCCCAAATGCGAAAGACAGAGGGGCTGATTCATGGAATTATTTGCGCCAAAGAACAGGAATTTGTGCACCATTCTGCCCGCAAATCCCTGTTTAACAAATGGGGATTTGCTGGCAGAATGGCGCACAAATCCCTGTTTTTCGGCGCAAATAATTCCATGAATCAGCCCCAGAGATTCTTGGCAGCGATTAGGGCAGGGACAGCAGAGAGCCTCTGGGTTTCTCTGCAGCTGTTCTCGCACGACCAGAGCAGATCCCTGAAACAGAACACCCATCTACTGCTCCCCTCCTGTCCTGTAGCAGTATACTAGGGGCATGGCGTCACTACTTTCACTGTCAAATGCTCTATGTTGACTCTGATGGATTAATGGATTATTTTTCGTGCAAAAAAACTCTCTTTGAGTTCATGGAAGCCAAGGTCTGCCATTAAAAGGCTCCTGGAATCTTTTTCTCCTAAAACAAATGGAACAGAAAAAACAATTAAGAAACATTACTTTGCCTTAGACTCTGCAACCTATTCCGGGACCACACTTCAAAAAGAAATTCAAGCTAGGACTGCATGATCTGAATAGGAAGTCTTCTGAGTCTTGTACCAATGTATTTTAAACCAACACAATTGTTTCTGATCCATTTTTGGGGGGGTGTTTCCCACCAACCCCAACCTTTTTACATGCACATGGAAGCTTTGGTTGTGCGCAGTATGGGGCACAAACTCACACAGGTTTTGACTTCTGTTGTAAAGATTGTAAATTTGATTAAGATGCACCCCACAAGAGCCTGCCTATTTGCCACAATATGTGCAGAAATGGGAGCTGACCATGATGCTTTGCTGTTTCATACAGAGGTCGGGTGGCTATCCAGGGGAAAGGTTTTAAATCACATTAATGAATTCAGAAACAAAGTGAGACACTTTCTCCTGGATTTAGACCAGACGAAAGCAGAGCCTCTGTGTGATTCATGCTGGCTTGCACTGTTAGCTTACCTTGGCGACATCTTCGAAAAGCTACATTTTCTAAATCCCTCCCTGCAAGGCACAGAAACCACATCATTTGCCATGAATGCAAAAATATCAGCATTCAAGAAGAAGCTGGAGCTTTGGAGGAGGAGCGATGACATTGGCATTACCGATGCATTTCCATTATTAAAAGATGCTCTTGAGGAGACGGAGTATGATCTTCCATGTGTTTCTGAAATAATAGAAAACCATTTAAATGCTCTCAGAACCAGTTTCGAAAAGTACTTTCCTGAGGACAATTGCAACGTGAATGACTGGGTGGTTCAGCCTTTCCTTGCAGACGTAGGAGCCCATCTCCCAATACAACTCCAGGAGGTACTAATGGAGCTCTAAAGTGACTGCCTACTGGAGAGCCAATTCAGAAAATTGCCTTTGGGTGGATTTTGGCAACAAGTGTCTGCAGAGTTACCAACTTTATCGAAATGTGCAGTCAATGTATTGTTACCTTTCAGCACCTCATACCTATGTGAGATTGGTTTCTCATCATTTGCAGCCCTAAAGACTAAATATCGGTCAAATCTGGAGGTGGAAGAAAACCTGCAGTTGGCTATTGCAAAAATAGAACCCAATATTAACAGGCTGGCTGGTGAAAGCAGGCCCACCCTTCACACTGGTTCTCTAGTATGCCACTGTCCAATTTGCAAGTGACAGCATTGATAGTAAGTTGTTGTACCTGAGAAACAAATTGTTAAAGCACTTGCATGGCAAATGTTACTACAAGACAGCAATATTGGGTGTTTTCGTTTGTGTGAAATAAATATCCAACACTATTTTTAGTCGAGTCCTCTGTATTCTAGCAAAATAATAGGAATGCTTTGTTCACAAATATTTGTCCTCTAATCTGATTTGAATCATTGCAAGCAATGATTTTGAAACAATTTAGCGTTTGGCACCCACTCCTGCATTAGGGGCACCATTCTACTCCACTGCGCGATAACCGTTCTCAACCGAGTACAATTTTGGAGTCCATGTGTATAGGGGGGGCCTGGGCCGCAGACAGTTTTCTCATGGGGGGATCGTGGTCAAAAAGTTTGAAGACCACTGCCTTAGAGGAAGACAGGGCTAATGGCCCTCGGCCTGGTTAATGCAATTTATACGATGTTTCACTGGTAGAAAAGAAACGTAAAATGTGCATGTGAAGGATTCCCTGAAAATAAGCAGCGTTGTAAGGCAAGGGAGGTGATTACCTCAGGATGCAGGGGACATGGGCGGATTGTAGCAGTTTTACCCAGCGTTCTCTTCTCCGCCGGCTCTCGCGTCGTTTGCCATCTTCACGCACTGCTTATCCTGCCTCCGTATGCAGTCCCTTGTCTCTTTCACGGTTCCCCTTGAAGCTCCAGCTGATGTGCATATTCTGCACCGATTGTAATTGGCATTACCAGCTCCCAACTGTCTTTGCCCTCCTCCTTTTGTTTCCGTCTTGCACTTCCTCGCCTCACACACAGAAGTGCCCATGGATTTCATGGCATTGCAGGGTGGTTTTCACGGTGGTAATGTCCCCAAGCCCTTCGTGATGGCCCTTCACTGTGACAAAGCCAGTCTGCGTGGCCAATCCAAACACTGTAATACTAGGTGTCATTATTGTCCAAATTATTCATATTCACTTCTCAACCCTCTGAAAGGTAAAGGACTACGTCACTCCAGCCAGGATTTTAACTTGTGACTGTAAATTGCACACAGATCAGTGAGGCTGGTGCCCGGTGCTTAACTCATCAATCTTACATATTGGCAGTGCTGGTTATTGGGGTGAATTTTCCTGGATTGGGCATAAAAGATTTCACCGGATTTCGGATCCGGGAAATCCAATTGAATGGTATCCTTCATTTATTTTTGTGTGTTATAAGGCTTTAAACTATACCATGCAACCAAAGCCGGGATTCGCAAAGTTGAATATTTATGAGCAGGGCAGGTTCTCAAAATGTCAGTGAGATGTACAATTGCACAAAGAGGCACATGCGTCATTGAGCAGTTGATTGCTCAATGAACATGAATTCACAAAGGAAACCCATGACAATGAGCTGTGTGCAAGAAAGCACAACCTGTAGTACAAAAGATGCCCAAAGAAGTCAGAATGTACTGCTGTGCCTTCACGTTTCAGGTGCAAAGGACTCCATGTGCATCATGTTGTATCAAATCTATGTGCGTCACAGCAGATTGTAATGTGTCACCCTTCCTGGGAGCATGGTATTTCCCAGGAGCTCGTGGCAGTAGCCACGTGACGAGTCTCAATAAAAAGTAATGAGCGGCTTCCCGTTCTTCAGTCTGCGAGTAACTGAAACCATGGTGCCCCGTTTCCTTATTGCCAGCACCATGCTGGTGCTGTGTAGCTGACAGAGGGCCTGCCCTGCAGGGCCCTCCGCCATGACAGTGCCCCTGCAGGGCAACGCTGTCCACCATGGCTGCCAGCCATATCTGTAGAGCCCCTGCCGGGCAACTCTACCCTTGGAAGCCGGTGCCCCTGTTGGGCAACACCAGCGTCGTCTGGCCCTACAGGCCTGGGTGCCCCGGCCAACGAGGAGCCCTGGTGCACACGGGCTGACTGGGGGCCCCCAGTCTGGAGCTGTCTGCTGGGTGCCCCCAGCCTGGATGTCGTGTCGGGTGCTCCAGATACATGCAGGGTGATCCCTGCATATTAACATGGTGCATGACCAAAGCCCATGGTCTGCTGGGTGCCCCCTGCCTTGGTCAGCCTGGCCTACGTGCCCCCAGGGCAGGACATAACACGGATGCAGCAAACATGTGCTGAATTGCCCTCAAAAACATGTGCAAAGCAGGAGCGGGTCCACAAACAGCTTTTTGCACCAGTTGAGTGCCTTGGAGAACTTCACCCAGGACGAAATTGTTAACGACATGTCAGTGAAGGAGGACTAGTTATTCAACCTCCTTGGTTAGCGGGCCAGCACTGCAGCCAAGAGAAGTGTTCTTTGGGCCCAACCAACTCATGGCCACCATCTACACCCTGGGAGTGGCCCAAACTACCACCAAGTAGGTGAAGAATTGTCTCTGTATGCGGTGCCCTTGCTCTCACAGTATATGCACAGCTGCAGACAGCACTGATGCCCGGAAGGGGTAGGGATCATGTCTGGCCACATCTGCTGAACACGTGTTGAAAGAAATGATCAATGGGCACATCCTTGCTGCCCCGTGTTCAGTGTCAATGACTGCATGCATGTGTGGCCCGATAGAAGCATCGGTGTATCTAAGGCAACATATATGTCCACTCCGACAGGGCCAGGAAAGCAGATGTGGACAGGGTTTCATAATCCAAATACGTCGCTACATCCTATTGAATGTGACGATGTGGTTAGATGTCAACAGAGGAGAGCCAGCGTATTCGTGGGTAGAGCCAAGCCAGAGCCAAGCCATGGGGCCTGAGGTGGCTCCACGAGGAAATGCAAGCCGAGTCAGCACAATATGCATACATTGCAATCTGCCTCCTAACCCTCAAAAACGATAACTTTCATAATTTGTCATTCACCCCTACAATAAAAACCCAATGACTGGCATCCTTCCCCTTGGTCCCCACTGCACAAACCCATTTCCGATGTCCTGTCTCCCTGCCCACATAACAGGAAACCACTACCTAGCATCCACGTTTTGTAAGATCCGGCAAAGTGAAATTAAACGGTTTCTCCAGGATCACACACATTCTGTAAAATGGGATTTGTCCCCAGTCTGCACTTTTGACACTTTACAACCCATCTTCTAATTTACAGCGGACATGACTGTGTTAATACACAGTTTGAAGGAGCTAAATAATTCTCTATTCATAAAGACGAATTAAAAGTACACAAATCTAAATATAAACCTCACAAATATATAAATCCTTATATTATGCACTTATATTATGCACAATTACGATGATAGCTTTATTTTACCATCCTGAACCCGTGCCAAAATGCAAAGTAACATCAGCCTAAATAACCCCTTGTGTTATGCAACTGTAGTTTAAAGGCTTAGCCTCACAGGATGTAAACTGTGTGACAAGGTCAGATACTTGTAGTCATTGCTTTATGCAGATGTACGTCTTTACTTTTTCAGCATCCACTTTGTCATGCATTCACTTTGTCACATGTTACTCTTCATGCCTTTACTTTTTCTGTCTTTCACTTCTAACATTCCCTTTGTCATTACAGGGAAAATATGCCCACTCCCCCCACCCCCCTTTCTTTTCTAACCCATATTCGTCCCCTGGCCCCTCCGTGACCCCAACCCTTACCAAAAGCTAACCTTCCCATATCCATTGCCAGCTGGACAATGTTAACATGCAGACAAAGTAAATGCAAGAAGAATGAAATGTCTGACGAAGTGAATGTAGAAGAGGTGAGTGTAGCAGAGTAATGGGGCGGGGACACCATTTTACACAGGCTTGGAGTTGGTTGCTGTGCACTGCTTAAACCCTAGGGGAGCTATTCTGAGTCTTCCCACAGGCATAAGTGGGAGCACAGGCAGCACCGACAGGGTGATGGAAGATTTAAACTAAAGGGCTGTGCGGCAGAAGGAAAGCCTCATGTATAGACAGGCACCCCGCTTGCCCAAGACAGGTATGACCTCCCACTAGTCAATAACAAACTAGGTAGTACCTGGAGAGTCCGTGGCCACTCCGCAGAACCTGGGAGGAGAATAAAAGTGTCCCGTAAGGCTCCCTGTACAGTTAAGGAAAATGTCTCTGAAAAAAACCCTTTGCCCACAAAAAGTGTAGTACACTTGTCACGTGTTGCTTTGCTTGTTACAACATCGGATTGTTTAGTGGTTTGTAGTTGGTGCGAAGCAACCCTCTGCTTCATGGTGGTTCAGACCGGGCAAGTGTTCAAGTCCAAGAACTCACTGTAAGTTCACAGTCCAGTGGCTGAGTGTTCTGAGCTGGCGTTAGCCCACTGGCATTCATGGGTTGCTATTGGCACGTTTTCCCCCTGAGGTGGTCTTAGGCAGCCTCAGCTTTGCACAAGGTCTTTGCCTTTATCTTCAGCAGCCTGTCCTGCAGGTGGGGCTGCTTGCAGGTGGGATAACTACTGATGTTGTGTTACTTCACTTGGTCCCAGCTGCAAGCGGCTTGAAATGGAAAGATATATATTTTTTTAAATATCCTAATCACCTTGTCAGGGATTCAGTAAATGGTCCTGATCCCAATAGTCTTCCACTCACAGGTTTGTTTAATTTCTTTCTTGAGCGCCACACAGTGGTCCTGCGGGGGTCTCTCATGGCTCGGGGTGATCTTTCGCATCATCACTTCTCCTGCGAGACTGCTGAGAGCAAATAACAACCCCGGGCTCTGCATCAAAAGGCGCACCTTGGCATTGCCTGGGAAATGCTCGACATTTTTTTGGGATCACCTCCCTACCCTTCTGGAAAAAGTAAACATGTGGGCAAGTCAGAAGCCTGCCCGGTGGCACTTACTTGGATCTGCCTTCCCGCGTTGCACAGAGAGGTATTGTCCTGATGAAGCGCGCCGCCCTGGGTTTAACCAGTCCCAGCATAATCCAGGCCTCCATTTGTTGGATTACCCTGTGCCAGGCTGTCAGCGATCTGCCAGGGGTCACTGCTGGTCTGAACAGTTACATGATCACCCACCCACAAGGTAAAAAAATAAAATAGAGCTCACATACCTGAACCTTCAAAGCTGGGACAAGCCGGTCCAACCCAACACGTGAACTCGTTACCTCAGATGTGAATGGACTATAGTGCGCTACAACGCAGAACTCGCAAGCACACGTGACACATCTAGGGCGTACTGCCAATATGTTCAATTTCAATTTTGAAAACTTGCAGTAAAAAGAGCAGTGTAAAATCCCAAGCAATGGGTAAGGCAGTTTAATTAAGCAATAGGCCCGAGCAGGGGGGGGCATTACCACTGTTGTATCATGTGACCTGCGTCATGACGGTCCATGTCATGATGCAGGAGAAGGAATAAAGGGGACCGGCTTTGCGCCTCCTGGGCAGTCCCGAACGGGACGGTGAACCTTCACCATATGTGTCTGTGCCTTACTTGAGCGCCCTGCTGCATCATGCGTGTAGGCCCGGACCAAGCTTATAACACTGGCGACAAGTGCTGAGAACCCGGATGCGTGCATTAAAGTTTCGATTCCTGCTGTCTCTGTGATTCCACTCCATACGGAACAGCATCCCTCAGCAGACTGCAGCGCATTCCGTGCTCTGGCACGACGCTAAGGGCCTCCGCCCCTCATATTACATCCCGCCGCATCGCACTGGCACAGGCCAGAATTTTTGGAACCCTTGGTGCACCTAGCACGCCCTGGTCCTTCAAAAACCGAGGACATTGGATTAAAAAAAAAAAAAACATTTTTTTTTCTTCTTAAGAATAATCAGCAAGATGCTCGTGCGCTGCAACTTTGCCCCCCTGCCACCCTGCCACACCACAGCCCCCAAGGCTGGGAGCATCGCAAAAGAAAACATATATACAGCAAGTGTACGATCGCGCCTTGTGGGGCAGCTGCCCCTAAGGAGCGCCTGTGCACCCCTACAACTACGCCCACAACAACACCACATATTGGACACCATGTCGGCAGATGAAGCTGCAGCAACCACCGCGACACGGCAACAGGGAGGGCCATCTCAACAGCGCGTCTCGCTGGCTCCACTATATGAGTTTGACATTGATGGTGCACCAACATCACTTGGGCCAAGATGGGAACTGTGGCGGGAGCACTTGGATATGTATTTCAACGTGACGGGTGAACATGATGACCTCACAAAAAAATGTACCCCGATATTGTCAGCTGGACCAGCAGTCCACAAACTTTTCAAGACCTTGCGCACTGCAAATGACTCGTATGACGCAGCTGTTAAAGCCTTGAAGGACTACTTTGCCGCTATGGTAAACACAGACTATGAGAAGTTTGTGATGCGCATGGCTGTGCAGCAGGGTGACGAAAATGTTGACAAGTACCACAGCCCTCTCAGACACCTGGCATCGACTTGCGGGTGGGAAAATGAGGAAGAGGAAATAAGACTCCAGATTATCATTGGATGTCACTCAGCGAAGCTCAAGAATCATATTCTGAGAGAACCAGGCATCATGCTTCCCAGGATCCTCGAGCTAGGGCGCTCTCATGAACTGGCGGACGCAAGGGCCTCCAAAATGGAGTCGGCCCTGAAGTCAGTAAAACTGGAAGAAGTGTGCCTAGTAAATCAACAACCTCAGAGGGACCAAGGTGCAAGAAATGCCTGGTGGCAGAAGAAGCCGCAAACTACCCTGCACCCTGCCCACAGTGCGGGTATGACCTGCGGCATGACAAAGATAACCCAGCAAAAGGTTACACTTGCACTAGCTGTGGCATCCCAAGCCACTTTGCGAGAGTATGCAGGGCCTTAGCCCCGCAGTAGTGCCAAGAGGAAAGGAACGCCCTAAGAGCCTCCTGCAGGACAAAATGAGCCAATCCGCCAACATAGCATCCACCGTTCCCCAAAGGGACCCCCCAGGCGCAAATCTGGGTGAAGAAGATGAAGAGTCTTTGTCGTGTTGGCAGTACTAACAGTGGGAGGAGGAAGTAAACGCCAGCCCCTTTGCACCGTGTCCATCTTTGATATCCCGGTCCACATGCTCCTTGACACGGGAGCATCAGTAAACTTGATGACCGACAACAAATACAGGACATCGCCATGACCGTCGGCACTTCAGGACACCAACGCGTGCATCTTCACCTTCGGGGGAAAAACTCCTCTGTCTCTGGAAGGTGCCTTCATCGCCACCGTTCAGCATCACAGAGCGTCCATACAGGCCAGGTTCTACGTTGCAAAAGTGGCAACACTAACGATACTTGGCTGCGCCGCAGCCGAAGCTTTGGGGCTGGTCCATTTTGCCCACGGGCTAATGCCCCGGGACCCATAGTTAACGAAGGCCACAGAGCATTACCTAAAGTGGTAATGCCCCCACCCCCCTGCTAGGGGCCTATTGCTATTAGTACCCCAGCCTGTAAGACTGGAGTACTAAGAGCATTTCGTTTCTGACCCGAAACGCTGAAAAAAAAGAAATAGCAGCCGGGGAAGGGGAAACAAAGTCCATTTTCCCTCTCCATGGCGGCCATTGAAAATGAATGTGAAAAAGTAAACAAACAAAATGGCCACCATGGAAAGGGAAAAGGGACTACGTGTTGTCCCTTCTTCCTTTCCATGATGGCCTGTCGCGGATCGGGAGCGAACGCCCTGGGGACAGAAGTGTTCCCAGAGCGTCTGCTTCTGAAATGGATAGCAGCTACACCTACTACATCACTTTTTATTATGTGTCCCTGCATCTTATTAATCTGCGGCCTTCTATTGTTCTCACACCTGTCCTTCACAGCAAGGCTGCTCCCCCTCTCACCACCTACCCACATCACATGCCCTCCTTTACCCGCAGTCGCATCAGCATACCTTGCTTACTATCAGCTACTGCATTCACCCTGGTACATTATGAGTTGTCTCCTGCCAGCGGCAAATGAGCACAATCAGAACGTTACCTCCACTAACCAGTACCTTAATGCCCCTGCTCTCTGGTTAGAACACTTCGCAAAGAAACCTACATCGAATCAACCTTGTGCCATCCCCACTAGAAATAAGAGACTAGGATCCAGGTTCTGTCATGTGAAGAAACGCTACTCTGCCCACACCCTGCCCAAACTCACCTTACCTAGTCTCAACCCCCCTGCCACATGCACGCTCCTCACTATCATCAACCCTACAACTGTACCCCCAGCAGCCAAAGATACTCAGTTCAAAGGCGCACTTATTAATGCTAGATCGATCACAGCCCACGCACTAGACATTGCGGACTTAATTACAACTCAAGAGCTTGACTTTATTGCCATATCTGAGACATGGTTACATGCAGCCTCTGGTCCCACACTATCGCTTGCCATACCTCCAGACTACAGCATTACGCGCTGCGATCACAACACCACCCACTCTAGGGGGCGTGGAGTTGCCATTATCCACAAAAATACACTTGGCCTTAGAGTTGTACCCAATGTCAACTTAAAGTCGGCGGAGCTAATCTCAGTCAAACTATCTTTAACGCCCAACCAAACGGCCACCATATACCTTATTTACAGACCACCCGGCCCAGCCTCCTCCTTTGCGGATGACATCTCTACCTTATTACTTGACAAATCTAAAACCAACTCGCAAATCATTCTCCTAGGAGACCTCAATTTGGGATTCCGTGACCTTAATGAACCTACCGCCATTGATCTGGCTAATACTCTACCCGACCTTGGATACACTCAGCACATCTTAGAACCTACCCACATCAAAGGCAGGACACTCGATTGGCTAGCTGATACTAATTGCAACATTAATGTAATATGTAATTCATCTTGCCTATGGTCTGACCAAAATATCATCAACTTCACTATTGATTCAGCCGTACGCCCTTCACCCACTTTGGCTCCTGCCATCCCCACTAGAAACAAAAAAGATCTAACTAAAGAGAAACTGCTCGCTCTCTTACTAACCTCCATAAACAAGGTCACATACTCCTGTTCTGATCCTACAATCCTTGCTGATACCTATAATCAAGCAATGCTCTCAGCTTTAAACTTTATTGCCCCTATCAAACGGAGAAAGCCAAAACAGCACGCGCACCTTAACTCCTGGTTTATACCGCAGCTAAGAGTGCTCTGCAAAACTAAACATTGCGCAGTAAATCCGTTGGAGAAGCCATCAGTCAGATGCCGACAAGGATGGCCTTATCCTAGCAACCCTTAACTATAAAGAAGCCATCTACCATGCCAAAAAAGAGTCCCTCAATACCCGCATCATGCAAGCCAACTCGAATACTAGAGAACTATTCAAGATCTTAAAGGAACTGGAATCTCCTGCCACACCTCCTGACACGTGTATCAAAGATAGCAATTGGTGCGCTATTATCCAGTCAGCCCTACTGAATAAAATCGCTTCCCTCCACTCTAAAATTAAAGATAAACAAAGCGGATTGAAGCTGGATAACCGTCAGCCTACTCCTATCATGACTCTCCCTCTAGTAGCACCTAATATCAAACCGTTTGCCTTCTCTCCACTCACCATTGCTGAAGTGGAAGTCATTATCAATAGAATTAAACCGTCAAACTGCGAAGGTCATTCCTGCCCTGCCTCCATCATCAAGGAGTCGGCTCATGATCTTGCCGCCTTCATAGCAGCATTATCAACTCCTCCTTCAAAACAGGTATTGTTTCAGACAATCTTAAGGATGAAAACTCAAATCGAAGTCCTGAAAGATAATGGGAAACTAGCCTTGCTACTACTCCTAGACCTGTCTGCGGCCTTCGATCTGGTCAATCACGAACTCCTGTGTCAGCACCTCTGCTCCCCTGCCTACTTTTCTGATTCAGCCACTGCATGGATCAGCTCCTTTCTCAGCAACAGATATATGAGGGTTTTCTCCCCCCTCAGCGGCTGTGGACCCAGCCCCAATCCAATGTGGGGTCCCACAAGGCTTGTGTGTGTCTCCCACACTTTACAATGTGTTCACCAAACCTCTCTTTGATGTTCTTGATTATCTGGGTGTATCTTACACTAATTATGCTGATGACACCCAGATGCTCATCCCCATCACAGGTGATCACATTGCAGATACCAAGGCACTGAACGAAGTATACTTGGTAATCCAGGCTTGGATGGCCCAATAAGAACTTTGCCTCAATTATGATAAGACGGAGCTCCTCATCTTGGGCTCCGCTCAACGGCTTAATAAATTAGATCACCTGTATCAGTCCTTCACCATTGATGGCAGTCATTAAAGTGTCCAAGGATACCAAAACCTTGGGCATCTATCTTGACTCCACCTTGTCCCTGACAAGAGAAACTAATGCCGTTAGATCAGCATCGGCATATACCTGCAAACTCATTGCTGCCTGCAGACCTTTCTGACCACCCCCAACAGCATCATCCTAGCTAGAACGCTTATCAATTCTAAGATCGACTACTGCAGCGCCCTCTACCTGGGGACTAGCCAGTCCAACCTGAACAAACTGCAAATTACCCAGAATAATGCCATTAGAGCGGCGTTAAATATTCCAAGAAACCAACACATACCTGATATAAGGACCAACTTGCATTGGCTCCGTCAAACATAGAATTGTGCTGAAATCACTTGCCCTTACCCATAAATGCCTGACTAACAAGGCCCCCCACTACCTCTCCAACCGCCTCTCCCTGCATACTTCCTCTCGACCCCAAAGAACTGCCCAGATACATTGCCTATCCTTGCCAAGATTCAAACTCCAAACAGCCAGGGGTCCAAGCTTTCCTGTTCTGGCCACTAAGCTATGGAACTCCCTTCCATCAGATATCAGGTCTGAGCCTTTTTTCAATTCTTTCAAATTAAAAAACAAATTTTCACGCTCAAATCTGAGGGAGCCTCCGCCTGTGGCAATCACCTGAGCCATCTGCGTACTTACAATTTTTTGCCTCGCCTAATTGTGTTCATTTGATAACCATTTACTGTGATCACTTATGTACCTTATTGTACATTTTAAGTTCTACTGTTGTTTTGTACATGTTCTTGAATATATGTAAATAGGACGTATTAGTAATATGTATGTTGTGGAATATATGTAAATATGCTTACTAAGTTATCACGCCCGGATGTCCCTGGACCTGGCGCGCTACAAATAAATAAAATACAAATAGAAAAGAAGGTAAGTGGGGTTGGGAGGGCTGGGAGGGAATTCTTTGGATTGTGGGGGGAGCGAGGACGGGGGGAACAACACTTACCTTGATCCACGGCAGGGGAAGATGGCAGCCTCCAGCCGTGAGGTGGCTCGGAGCGGGCATTACCCTGTTCCAAGCCTCCTCATTGGCTGAGTGGCTGCCACACTCCTCCCTGCCGGGGACAGAAGGGAAGGAACGTTGTGGGTGTTAGGGATTCCTGGTCGGGTAATGCCCGGCGAGGGCCTTTGAGCTTGCTTCTAACAAGCTCATTGTCCCTCACCGGGTACTAATATGCAGAACACAAGAGGGTTGGCAAGCCAATCTAGAACCTAGATGGAGTTAGAATGCACCAGAGGTCATAGTGCCGAAGGAGCAGGAATCACAAGCAGCGTCATGGCACACTTCCTGTGCACAGGGCAACTAGGCCAGAGAGCACCTGTGGTGGGGCATGTGTGTGGCAAACGCCAGGCTCACCATTTGTCTGCATATAATGCAAACGCACACAGTTGTGGTGATGTTAGTGTATAGAATATTTTTCGTCTTTGACCACAGATTGGGGAACAGTCTTGCTCGAGATATTGGAGCTCTTGAGTCATTGTATCACTTCCGTCGAAATCTTACGACCTTCCTATTCAAATACGGGGAGGTGATGTTCAGGGTGTTCTTGGGGACTTCCTTCTTTTCCGTAAAACTGGATTTCTCTTTGCATGGCTCTTTGGTGGCCTCGCTTTGTCCACCAGCTGTGCCTTCATACAGTTGAGCCCATCCTGTGTGCGTTACAAATGCCCCCTCACCAACAAAAATACATCATCGTGTGTGCATATGACGCTGCTGCCAACCATTGTGTGGGACTCAGCCTACCACGTAAGCCTTGAGGCGGCAAACATAGAAGTTGTTTTTGGAGGTTAGAAAGCGTGTGGATAGGGATACAATAAAGGAGGACCTGGGAACTGCTTGTGCGGCCATTTAAGAAAACATACTGGATTGTCGGGTCCAGAAGGGGCACAGAGTGAGCAAACCTTCCCTTCAGAAGAAGAATAGTTAGAAGGTGTAGTGCTGCAATGAGAGCCACTCGACCACCAAGGGCAAGGTGTGGATAGCCTGGACCCATGGGCTGCATCTCTGCAGGTTTGTCCTCTGAGGATCAGAGCTCATTTAACTCACTCATTCTTTTTAATGGCCATGCTGGCCACCAGCAATAAGGCCATGTTTGCCTGGCACCATAGGGGATCATAGTTCTGCAGCCCAGGGCTGCTGGACTACCTGTCCATCTTCACCCACACAGACTCATACACACAAGCTGCAGTTGACCCACTGGGCCACCAGGATGTAGGATTTTAAGGCCCAGTCCGTTAGAGGCCATTTCTCAGTAGCTTATACATACTCTACTAATCCCAAGTCACTAGGCATTCGGGGCACCCAGGGACAAGACCCAGAGAGGCTGGTCTTCTAGGCACAGCGATTGTACATACTGGGTTTACAGGGAGATACCCCGCCAGAATATTTATAGCCCATTAGGACAAAAGGAGCAGCCAGTCCACAGTTTTCTGTATGGCAAATGATTCTTCTGATTGGGTACTCCCTATTTTCTGTTGTGGGGGGTGTGTGGGGGGTCGACTTTGCATAAAGGGAGACTTATAAAGCATAATAGCAGAAAGAAAACAGGTCGACTACCCCTTTCTTTGTGTCCCTAAGTGTCTACCTGTCAGTCAATTGACAATCTATTAACATAATAGATCATTCAGTACATGGCCTTTATACGGTTTAATTCAATTTAATACATTTCTAAAACAGACTTAAAACACTAAAGAAATGTAATGTAAATATACAAAACATCAGACAAAACATCTCATACACTCGATCTCCGATTGTTTTGATAAAAAAATCTCTATGTGACTTAAATCAATGAACATCAATGAAACAAACAGTGCTAAAAACACACAATGAAGCAATTGTTTTGGGACACATACTTTCTGCAAGTATAAATAAACCATTGACTCATATGGTCTAACTTTCATAAATCAATACCTCTATTCACAAGAGAGAAACTGTTTCCTTCTTTATTTATTTAATACAGCCTCTCTGTATTACTTCATTCCATTTTTTGGTTTAGTTCAATATTGAAACTCATATAGAACAACCCACAAAATACAGTTGTATGTAGAGAGAAAGGAAACAAATTCAGTGAGTGTTCCCTTCGATTTGTTGACATATGTTTCAGTCTTCTAGACTCATACTTCGCACTCTCAGATTCTGTTGGTCTAATTTGGTTAATAGGCCATCTTCAGGACAACGAAACTGATCTAACAAGAATTCTATTCTTTACACATGTGATGCTTCTTTTAATTTCGATCTACAACAGAGATCAAAAGCATTTGTTTTTACTTAAAATGCCACTCATTCTGAATGTTCATATAATAAAGGCAATGTCTACAGTATTTATCCAATGTACCACCACAATTACTGACCTGTAGTTCACTATGTATGCTTGGGGACATTTAAGAAAGATCCATCCGGCAGCTTAGTACATCTTTCGTCCAGATTTGTAGGCGCTGCAAGCTACCTATAGATATACATTAGTTATATGAATTTTGCTGCTTTTTACTTTTCATTTTATATTGCGTGAACTTTAATTTATTTTTAGAACCACATACCTTCTATTTTTTCTTTTTCTTTTTTCTTTTTTATTCAAAACTGCCAAATGACAGATTTAAAGTAGTCATTTGCATCGTGACAGTTCTTGATATTACTGTCAAACTGCCGTCTTCTCGCAGTTCTTTAAAAAAAAACACTCGACTGAAGCCCCAAGTTTTCTCTTTTAATGAGACAAAAGGAATGGCTTTTTACTATTGTTTGTTGTCCACATTGAGTCGCAAATCACGATTCGTGTTGAGCTTAGTGTGTACAAGACTGTGCACTATCGCGCTCCTTTACATGCAGCCACAACTCATCCTAAGCATTTTTATGGTGTTTTTTCACTCTTGTTACATTTAGGGCCTCATTACGAGGTGGGCTGTATGGGGTTAACAGCGCCAGTAAAGGTGCCGGTGCCATTAACCCCGTACCACCCTAATACGAGGTCCACTCGCGGGACCCGCTCTGGACGTCTGGTTTTACCAGACGCCCTTAGCGGATCCCGCGAGCGGCCCAGCATGCTAACAACTGGCCCATCATTAACGGGGCCGTTGTTAGCATGCTCCCCATTCCGTCAGTCAGGAAACACAAGTACATGAACTCATCCTCTAAAGGCCAAGGATACCCAACAATGCTATTGTGGAGGGCACTGAGAGGCTTTAGCACTGGGCCTTTAGTTTTGTGAAATGGGATGAGAATTAGGAAGGCAAACAGAGGCGAGACATCTGTTGCCCATTCAACCCTGGGCGATCTCACAAGTGACACTCTTGCATCACTTTGCATTGGTGACATACTCTGTGTCAGAGCTGAATGTGGGTGTGGGGATGTCTGCGAGCCACTCTGAGAAACACAAATGGAGCAAAAATTGGTTGAGAAAGGCCACTTTCAGTCACTGCACTGCTCTGCAAAAGACAACTGACCCATAAGCGAAACACTGTCAACAGTTTAGCGAATGGTGTAAAGTGCTTTGAATTTTAAATTTGGGGTACACGATTGTGTGTTTCCCCTCGGATAGCAATGTCCAATGTGTGCATTTGTAGAATATATTCCTCAGATATGCCAGTCTGCCTCAGATCTCACATGTGGTCCATACATCTTTTCTGGCCTCACTTCCATCTTTCTTGCAGGACTTCTGCTTTTCATCACCTCCTGTTGACTGCAATGGTTGATAGGCCGATGATATGATATGATGTGATAAGTCATTTATAACGTGCCTGTACACAAGTGTTTCTAGGTGCGACAAGACAAGGAGGGGGCGAAGAGGGACGACAAAACAACGATCTTACTAGGCCTTGTGTCATCCATATCACGCAAGTGTGGGGAGGAGGGAGTGGAGATGTGCCGGGGGAGAGAAAAGTGCAGGTAACTCAATTAGTGCTGCCGCAGGAGGGTGGCTCATAAGTGCAGAGAGACAGCGGACTGTAGTGTTGCAGATACAGACCCTTAAGTGTTGGAGGAGCCTGGAGGCAGTGCAAAGGCAACTGGACATGCAGGAGCCTGGGCCCTTGTTTCAGTGGGTGGCCAGGTGACCAGTGTGTGGAGCAGTCATGGACATCAGCAAGGGAGAGGAAGAGAGAAACCGGAAGCAAAAAGGAAGGTCTTGAGTTGCTTCTAGAATGGAGGTAGTTCTATTCAAGTTTAAGAGAGACAGGGAGGCTGTTCCAGAGGGAGGTCCCAGCAGAGTAAAGAGGTCTACCCCCCCTCTCTAATTGGAGAAGCGTCTGACCCTCAGAGAGTTGGAGGTGGATGAGCGGAGGGCTCGAGAAGGAAGATATTTAGGAAGAGAAAGTTGGAGGTAGCGTGGCCCCATGCCCCAGAAAGCCTTGTGGATGATGCAAAGGGTTTTGAACTTGATCCTTGCGGCCAGAGGGAGATTTCAGAGCTGGTGAGCTACGATCCCTGGGCTTGAGATCAAGGACAAGTCTTGCAGTCCTTTTCTGGATAAGATGTAAAGATCGAAGAGTAGACACAGGCACATTTAGAAAGAGGCTGATGCAATAGTCCAGCTTAGAGAGGACCAGGGCTCTGGAGACAGTGAGCTTCTGGAGGAAAGTGAGAAAAGGTAGAATACCTCTGAGGAGGTGCAGCTGATAGTTTGACTTCTTAGAGACGTCAGAGATGTGAGGAGAGAAGGAGAGGGTGGAGTCGAAGATGACACCAAGATTCTTAGCCCCACAGGAAGCAGCAAGGAGAGGGCCCAGGGTGGGCAGCCAGAGAGAGGAAAGGAGGGAGCAGGTGTCCCGATGAGAAGGATCTCAGTCTTACTGGCATTAAGGCAGAGATCAATGGCGCACACCATTCATGAATTGCGGCCAGACAGTCTGGTATGAGACAAGGAGAAGAGGTGGCTGAGGGGAGACTGAAGGAGAGTTGGGTGTCATCCGCATAACAGTGAAAGTTACAGCATAATGTAGTGATGCGGTGGGCAAGAGGTGCAAGGTAGTGGCTGAAAAGTCAGAGAGAAAATGTAGACCCTGGGAGAACACCACAAGTAGAAAGAGAGATAGAAGAGAGGAACGACCCAAGTTGGACCTGGGAGGGTCAGTCAGTGAGAAAGGAGATCAACAAGGCCAGGGCCTGACCAGAGATACCCAGGTTGTCGCGGAAGTGATTGAGCAGATGGCATGGTGGACTGTGTCTAAAGCAGAGGATAGATCGAGAAAAATGAGGACATTAGGATGGTTAGAGTCAAGATTAGAGAGCAAGTCTTCACAGGTGTTCAGGAGAGCAGTTTCCATGCTTCTGGCAGCTCTGAAGCCAGACTGGTGGTCATGGAGACAACCAACAGATTCAGTATGCAGATCAAGCTGGGAGATGGCCAGCTTTGCCAGAGTTTGCCCGGAAAGGAGTGATGGAGAACGGGCGATAGTTTGCCAGAGAGGAAGGAACGGCAGACCGCTTCTTAAGAAGGGGGTGCACAAGGGAGTACTTAAGAGGGTTGGGAAGGTTCCAGTGGCAAAAGAGTGATTGCAGAAATTGCCCAAGGCTGGAGCAATAGTGTCAATATGGTCCTTGATGGTTCTGGATGAGCAGGGGAGAACCTGTTTTGACAAGTCTTTCATAGATTGGACTTGCCTAGAAACATTTTCAGGGGTGAACAGGGGAAAGGAGGAGAAAGGAGGAGGAGAGACGGCCGAAGAGGGGCCATGGGTAGTAGAGGTAGAGGAAGAGAGAGTGGACAGGGGTAGTAGTGGTAGAGGATAAGAGAGTGGACAGGATGTCATGAGTTTTAGTGGTAAAATGAGAAGCCAGAGCCATGCAGAGGACCTGGTAGGGACCAGGAGAGGTAGAGACTGCAACAGTATTGGCCAGCTCCTTCCTTGCAAATTTACAAAAGTTCAGATGCGTTGTTAGCGGCTGCAGAGATGTGGGATTGGATGCAGGCTCTCTTCTTAGAGAGGACAGAGAGTCTGTACTGCCTTTGGAGCAGGGGGCAGGCCAGTTTGCCCCTGATGCCTTCCACTTCCTCTGAGCCACCCTACACTTGCATTTTAGGGTGTCAATTGTGGAATCATACCAAGAGTTGCACTTGAATGTGGGCTTCAAACAGATCCTCATGACAGGGGCAAGGACATTAAGAGTATTAGAGATAGAGAGATGAAGGTTAGAAAGGCCTGTGTCAGAGAGAGAGTCAGCCAAAGGTGTCGGTGGAGGAGAGAAAGTAGTGGCAAAAGCCTCAACTGACACATGCTTCATGGGCCAGATGATAAAGAAGGTGGGTGGCAGTGTTGGGTCAGCTTGACCTGAGGTGTAGAGAGAGAAAGGTGGGCGGAGAGAAGAATGTGGTCACTCCAAAAGAGAGGAGAGGTGAGAGGGTTGGAGGGGGGAGGTCTGAAGAGATCAGAACTTTCAGGGTGTGCTCTGCAGAGTGAGATGAGCCAGAGGGAAGAATAGAGACAGTGGGCAGAGGCTCCTGATTGCTGCAAGGATCAAATTCAAATCCCTCAGGCCAGAGACCATGCTATATACAACTGGCTCTCACTAAAAGCACTCCCTCCGGCACCAACTCTCTGCATGCCAAGCGATTCGCTAAACAGCGAGTTGGTGGTCGATCTCTTTCATCGGCTGGCTCCCTCCTTTGGAACAGCCTCCCCTTCCTCTGCGTCTTGAGCCAGATCTCCACAATTTCCAGAAGCTACTCAAGACTTACCTCTTCACCTCCTCCTCCTCCCCCCTCCTTTGCTAAACCCCACAGTCACTGAGATTGGTTACAGGGCTCTTATGTGTCCACCCGGGTCCTGATCTCCCACCCCAATCGCCTTCAGCCTCCGGCCATGCCCAGAACTTGCCTTAGGCTCCCACTGGCCTGTGCTATCAAAGGCCTGCACTGACTTATTTATTGGCAGTTGACCACTCTCACCAAGTATTCTCTGCCAGTCACTTAATAGTTGCAGCATACTCCCTAAACGCTTACCTCCTTGTTACTCCTAGCACCTATCCCCACTCCCTCATCCCTCACTCTCTGCACTTGCACGCTCTGAATGCTCACAAGGCCTAGTAGGGCCACGTCTCTCTTTCATTGTTACATTTACTTTTCTCTCCCATGTTCCCTCCCTGTTGCCCTGAGGGCGCTTTGAAACATAATTTACTTTATGTATAAGCGCCTTACAAATGCACAGTAAATAAATAAATAAATAAATAAATAAATAAATAAATGAGTTTGTCCAATAAGGATGCATGTTGCCCTGGTGTGCCGTCTGCGTGGAGGAAACCCCTCCTTTTCCAATGTGACAATCCTGCATGTACGGTTGACATCACATAGGTGGAGTCAGAGTACACTGTCACTTTGTCATCCTCATATCTCTGGCGTACGGCAATAAGCGTCACTAATTCTGCAGTCTGTGCTTGCTGAACAGTGTGAAGACAGTCTTGCACTTGTCACTCCTTCAAATTCACCACTCCTGTTCAGGTTCACTATTGGTGTCCCCATATGCTTTTGTCCCGTTGTTTGCTCAATTTTCGAAGAACCATCAATGAATAGAATTTCCCCCATTTGTGAACATTTCCTCTAAACTGCGGAATATCATCATAGAATTCAGTAAATCATGTAGTCCTCCTTTCCCACTGGTTCTGCTTTAAATGTTGCTGGATTCACTACTCTACATTTAACAATTGTAATTGCTGCATTTAAAATAATTACCTCATACCCTGATGCTCTTTGTCTAGTCAATGTACTTTTGGGCTTCTGTAAAATGGCAAATAAGGAATGCTCGATAAATAACGTTATTGAGCACTCTATGGTAATACTTGTAGCTTTTTCAATCTTGAAAGCGGCAGCAGCTAACGCTTGTTCGCAAGGATAATGTCCTTTCATTACTGGGTCTAAAATCCCACTACAGTAAGCTAATGGTTTATGTCCATGTCATAATGTCATTTTCTGTGTGAGGACTGCTGTCATTACTTCTCCATTTCAGTGTGAGAACAAGTAAATCTCTTTGTTATAATCTGGAATTCCTAACACAGGGGCTGTGCAGATCACCTTTTTAATTCTTCAAATCCTTCAATCATCTCATCTGTCTATGTTGTCTTACTTTTGCCTACCTGTGTTTCCTTAAGTCCTTTTAAAAGTGATTGAATATATGAACTGTAATCAAAAACCCTAGCCCTGCAATAATTACATAGGCCTAAAAATTGTTTGCATTTCCCTCACTGCCTCTAGTTTGGGAGTCTTCATGATCGCTTCTGCTCTCTCAGGTGTCACTTTCCTCTCTTCTTGAGAGATTAGCTGTACTATGTACAGGACCTCTTCCTAACAATATTGTAATTTCTATTTGTCTACTTTCTATGCTTTCTCTTCTAGTATGGTCATTAGTTGAAATGCGTCTTTTCTGTACTTTTCTTCTGTCTCGCTACATAGCAATATATCATCTACATACAGAATTATTGTGATCTTTAGTTGTACGTTACCCAGGTCTAGCTGGAGGACCCTATTAAAGATCGAGGGGGACTCATAGTATCCCAGAGGCAGTCTTGTGTGTTTCCAGCGTCAGGGTCGGTCTTAGACCAGATTGCACCCCAGGCGGGAAGCATCGTTGGCGCCATCCTCCGCCCCAAAAAAATGAAGGCAAAAATGGTTTGTTACAAATGTTTAGTGTGAATACGGCAGTCAATAAACAACTAGAGGGAAATGCATTAAAAAATGCATACATTAGATACTAGGTAACAGTCCTAGAATGTTATCTGTATTATGTGTTCAAAAGTAACTTTTCTTGACTTTGCCTTGCAAATACGTCAGATTTTTAGAGTACTAACCCTGGTTGAGTGATACTGTGTGTAGTAAATATGTTCTATGTAAAGTGTTCTGGTGAAAGCTCTATATAAACAACTTATCATTACTGTATTTGCAAAACTTCCCCACCAAACACCATGCTCTCGTACAAGGTGGGGTGACTCCACCTTGTACGAGAGCAGGTTGTTCTGTGGGGAAGTTTTGCAAATACAGTAACGATAGAGGCACCCACACCGTAGATTAGTGATCACTCTACTCAAGCAGGCCTGGCTGAAGATGTGTGGGGTCCCATTTCAACAGGATGGTTCGGGCCCCCTGCTTAGAAGCACCCCTGGGGTACATACATTACAATGGTGACAAGGATAAGGTTAATAGCTGCCAATTAGCATGAGACGGCAAGCTGCCATGGAGCCTAATTACGAAATGCCCAATGAAGCGCTCTAAACTCTTCTTTGTCAGCAAATGTCTGATGTAGTGGAATCAGTGTTAGAAGGCAATGATGTGATAACACTTCTGTATCTCCTGTGGGAAGATAAAACACATCTTGCAATGCAAGCGCTGCAAAGCACACATTGTAAACTCCAGAACAAAAATGGAGAAATTAATATATTGAAGGACTGCTGACTGGAAACCTGGGGGCGGTTGCTGAGGGTCCCCTGAGGCTAGAGTCCCCTTTCATTTGAAAATGTTGAAAGGCCCTGACACCATCCCTGTAAAACAATTGCGATCACAAAGATACTGGGTCTTCTCTTAAATATGTGTGTACACACAAAATGTACACAGATTCCAAGGACAGAGTTCATCTTTACATGCAAGTAACTCTTTTCGGAGACATTCCCCAAATCTTGAATTAAACATCTTCAAAAGGTTGACCAACTGAATGTAAAAGTAATTTCAGAGCTAATACATTAATGTCTCTCAATCAACCACTAGGAGGCTAAAATAAGACATTGACATCAACATCAGCACCACCACCACCACATGAGAAATCAAGAAAGGGCTGGAAGCATCGTAAAGTCGCAGAAACTAGCACCCTGAGCATATTGATTACTTCCAACAGGAGGCCTCCCCACTGAGCCACGGCCCTGAAAGTGGGGTTTGAAAGTGTTGTTTGGGCTGCAATGTGGACGCCACTTCTGCTGCTTCTGAATATAACCACCGTCCTCAGCAGTGAACGTGAAACCTTCACCAGCTGCGCACACGCACACCTGGCTCTAGCTGCACCAAGTGATCTATCTGCTTCTCTTCCAAAAAGGATGTTGTTGTCAGGCAAATGCAGCAGCGAGGGATGGTGCGCAATGTGGGAAGTTTAGAGGGGATGTCACTTAACATTACTTTAAAAGGGTGTTCTGTAGAAAGGCACAAGGTAACCACACCAACAATCTGCAATTGATAGCATGGTCCATGATTATACAATCCCATCATCAATCAAAATCTGATGCCTAAATATCGAACACATGGCATTTAAGTTATGTACAAAAGTAACAGTACTATCCTTCATATACAGTATTTATAGGGTTCTGTTGAGGTTTGCCAGTATTGTCCTACAGAAAAGGCATTTTAATTATGTACAGAAGTGCCAGTACTGTAGATAAGGTATTTGAATTTTGTTGGGAAGTGCCTACTGTGCAAGTGACATAGTGGAGCCTTGCTGAAATAGGGCAGTAATGTTACAGTGCAAGTATTCGAAAATGTCATAATTGCGCTTTTATAACAGATCTATCTTCCAATGTATTGGTACGCAACTGATCTACCTCGGAAGGATGAAGGCCTGAGCCAGGCCTGCAGGGATTCGGACCTGCTGCAAGCTAGCCTGTGTTTGTGGGAACAGCTTTAATCTAAAAACTATCCAGCCAGTGCTTCAGATCTGCTGAGAACTGGTAATGCTGCCCCGTGACACACCTGAGTCCTGCTGAGAAGTGCCAATACTGCCCTAGTGAAGCGCTTGAGTTCCTGCTGAGGAATGGCAGTACTTTCACACTGAATTACAGGAGAACTGAGAATTGCCAGTGGGGCGCACAGTCTACTCCCCACTACTGTCATGCGTTGCCGGTCTTTGTATCAGGCTGTGCATTTTTGAAATGTCAACATTAATTTGCAGGATTAAAAGCACTGCTTTTTTAATCCTGCAAGTTAATTTTAGCATTTCAAAAATGGTACTGTCTGTCAGAATAACGTCCAGCCAGGACACCTATTCCTGGCAGTACGAAATAAATACACCATATTATTTTGTATGTTCTTATGGAGGGGAGCGATGAGCAAGGGATCGTCGTAGATACAACCAAATCTAATCCAATAAACGCGTATGGATCTTGGCACACAGGCAGCTTCTTCCTCAGTGGGGATGATTGTCCTCCTCTTGCCCTGCTACCCATGGGGACCTGCTGGCTGCTTCTATCTATGTCTGCGCTGCTGTGCTAGGTCTTGATCCTTCCCAGTTCCTCCGAGACCAATGATGGCAAATTAGGGATTCATCTCTAAATGTTTAGAGTGTCCGTCTGGTCTGCTAACTGAACACACCTCAGCCAGCCCAATAAAGAATCACCCCCCTGACTGCTGCAGGTCATCCTTTGAGGAGGAGGCATGTGTGGTCAGGCCTGGGCGGTCCCCCATACTGATAAGCAACAAATGTTGCTTTTTACTAAGCCTAATAGCCCGTCATAAGATCAAGCTCATGGTGCTAGCCTGGCTTTGCTCAGCAGCCGGCATCATGCAGTCACAGTGCTCTCTCGCTCTCAGGCCGAGTCTGATTTCGAGTAGCACTATTTTGTTTGTATATAGATAGTAACGTTACCCTTTTGTAACATACTCAAGTTTATGAAATTAAATGATACAGAAGCATCAAGCATCATGATCCTCTTGGAGGACTTGGACTGTGCGGGTGGCGCCCCCTAGAGGCTGGGACATCAGGCAGCTGCCTGCACAGCCTTATGCAAAGACCAGCCCCGTCCAGCGCTGGTTTCTATACAAAAATGAAGTCAAATCTTGTGAGTCCTCATGAAGTGGTATTGAGGAAATGGCATTCTATAAATCTACGTATAATACTTGGCTGTGGCTGGAATATTGCATAATATCGTAGCTGGATTCGGAACCAGCGGAAACTCTGCTTCAGCTATATTGTTTAGTGGATGGTGATCCCGAATAAATCTCCATGACCTCCCTGTTGATTTCTTCACTGGGTATACAGCTGTGTTACATGGGGATTCTGATGGCACCAATATTCCCTGCTGTGCTAATGCGGAAATGGTTTCAAATATACCTTCATCTACTTCTCTGGACATGGGGTACTGCTTTGATCATGGTAAAATTTCTCCTGGCTTGAGCTTAATTTTAACTGCTCCTGTTCCACTCAGTATACCCAGGTCATATGGACTGCTTGTCCATAAGATGCTTGGCACTCTTTCTAAATCAATTTTTACCAATGCCATTCTCTGTGGTATTTTTCTATTCTATTCGCCACTTTAATCCAATAAGTGAGACTTATGAAAAATACTAATTTATCGTCTGAATCATCATCTCTGAACAGTTCTTCATCTGTCAAGTCTGTGTATCTGTATTCTCCACCAAGAACTATTACTGCTCTCCATCCTCTTCTCTCATCATCTGTCCCATGAACAACCACCCTTTCCTCTCTGACCACTGCTGCCTCTAGTTCTAGAGGGATATCCTGTCCTTCTTCATCATCATAGGTATTTCTGGACTAAATAAAAATTTGTCAGCTATTCTCAATAATTTACCTACCAGTCTAGGGAGCCACGTTAACAAAAAAGTTACTCCATACAAAAATACTTCTGGATCTAAAGGAACTCCTCGTAATGCCTTTTGGCATGGAAATGCTAATATAAACTCTCTCACATTGATGCAATGTGTACCTGGAGTGGAACACAATATCCCTTTGTTAAGTTAAGTTTTGTCATCAAATCATGTTGACAGGTGTCTGCCAAGAATACAATTGTGGCATAGACACCTCATGTTCTCATATAGAAATTGGTAATCTGTCAGTAAAAGGAACTAAACTCATAGCCCAGAGAATCCCTACGCATTCATGGCAATACCAGACATTGGGTATTTACTCTGTCGAACACAGGAACGAATCACACTAGTGTCTACAAAAAATGAAAATGTCTTACCTCCTATCGTTACCCAGACCCTTGCTTCCTCTTGGGAGTCTATTGTCTCTGATAGTACTGAACACATCAGGTCACCCTGTGGGCTTTCCTAATGTGGATATAAATTCATCCTTCTACCTGTGAAAGGATTTCCTCCTACCACGGACACACTCCCTATCCTAGGGGTTGATGCTTGTGGAACTCCTGTATTCGCATTCCATTGTGGTACAGTGGCTTGTTGTGTCTGTACCTGCTGGGTCTGTACTTGTTGTGTTTGCATAGGTGCTTGTTGTGGTTGCCCTAGTGACAAATGTACTTGCAATGAAACTTGCTGCATTTGCGGCTCGCCTGTCTGATTCTGCGTGTGATTTTGGGTATAATATTCTTGCGGTTCTGCATTATACTGTGGAGAATAGCCCATTCCCTCTCTTGGCGCTCGCCAGTTTTGCTGCATGTGCTCTCTACTTCTACATGTTCATGCCATGTGTCCTATCCTCGGAGATTCCAGCATTGCTGTGGCTATCCTCCAATTAATCCTCCTCCTCCTTGAGGGTTTTGAAATCCAACTCGTCCTCCTATAGGTCCATTCCCTCTACCTTGTGGGGCCAAAGATTGTACCCTAGATTGCTTGGCTGCACTGGCTGTAACTCTTGTGTTGTCACACCTTCAACGCTCCTTCTACGGCGAATTTTGAAAAGAAATTCGGACCTAAATTTGCTTCCTCCTGCTTTCTGCGCTCAGCTTTTTTCTTATTCTGCTCTTTTTGTAATCGACAATGATGTACAATTGTCCATCCTTACCTGTTTCTTCATCTGCTGTTGCACTGGCTCGGGCAGTCCCTGACATAAAATATGATAGAATAATGCTACTGTTTTATCCCATGGTTCCCTCGTCTGGAGATGTCAATGCTCTTGAATTTCTTGAATCAAGGGAACAGGATCTTCGTCCTCACCCATTTTCCTTGGGCCTCATTAGGACCCAGGCGGAGTGGGTTTCCGCCAGCGCTAATCGCGGCGGACCCGTCCGCCGTACTACGAGTTCCCTTAGCGCCATGGAGGTTTTCTCCGCCTGGTTTTACCAGGCGGAGAAAACCATGGCGCTACGGGACCTCGTTGTTAATTACGCCACCGTATTTTACGGTGGCGTAATTAACTCCTTCCCCACTCCCATTATACCCTATGGGGCAAGAATGGGAATGGGGAAGGGCAGAATGGGGATTGGGGATTTACCGCTCCGCCGAGGTCGGAATGGGGCGGTAAATCCGCCAACCCCCATGGCGCTATCGACGGCTTTCCGCCGTGCTTCGCGGTGCATTTAGCACCGCGAAATCCGCCTGGGTCCTAATGAGGCCCCTTGTCATAATCGCACCTATGTCTGATGTTTCGGGATATTGAACTCTCAGTGCCCTCCATACATCTGCTTTACAATTATTAAATGGCACTATATCGTGTGTCATGCTCTGCGTTGTTACACTTGCAGATCCTGCTCGTCTTCAAATGTCATCAGCTCTCTCCCCTAGAATGGCTGCTAGCAGGCCTTTTATGTTGCCCATTTCAAATGTCATTCCCACTGTCGTTCTTCCTAATTCTTTCCTGCACCTGCTGTCAAACTAGATAATTTTCATTTCAGATTGTGTTTGTCCATTTGTGGCCATGGTATATATTGCGGTCGCCATCCCCCTTTATCTAAGAATGGGTATTGTGTAAATCCTAGTCCACAATCATACCCACCTACACTTCTTGTCTTCCAGGTGGGGCTAGTTTCACCTGTTCATCTTCGTCCTGACAACAAACTTTATCCGCTTACATATGTGCTTGTTCAGTATATGGTGTTGGATCTGGTGTTTTTTCATTCCGGTCTTCTAAATGTGACCATTTTTCCCCTCTTTCTATGCTTGGGTCTATCGAAAAAATATGTGAGTCCTCTCTTCGTGTTCTTTCATTTTCCACCCTTTCTTCATCTGACATTGTTAGGAAAGATTTCCATTTATGGATAATTTTCCCTCCTGTTGTCTACCCCCCAACTTTTGCTGTTGTCTGACCATCCTAGCCTGACTTTTGCCAGTGGAGCCCAGCCTTCTGCTGTACTTTGCTGGGCTTTTGCTCATTTTGTTATGGGGAAATCGACATGCCCATAAGACAGTCAGCACTTGGAGACTAAGGGGCTGATTCATGGAATTATGTACGCCAAAAAACGGGCTTTGTGCGCCATTCTGCCCGCAAATCCCTGTTTCACAAATGGGGATTTGAGAGCAGAATGGCGCACAAAGCTAGTTTTTCGGCGCACATAATTCCATGAATCAGCCCCTTTGTTTCCATTAGACTTTCACTTTGTTGCTTGCTATTCTGTAGTAACATTTTATCAGTGCACAACGTACTTCACAGTACAGTGTGCTGGGGTGCCTTTTTCATTTTTAAGGCCTTAGAAACCCTTGAAGGATTTGGTGAATGCGCAAGTGTGCCCTGGGCAGTTATGTGTTTTGTCATGTGTTTTCAACTCTTTTCAATTGGCCATACCGCGTTTACCGCGTTTGGCCCAGGACAGTGGCCAGTGCCTAAAATGGCCATGCCATGAGGTCCTTTGTTGTGTCCTTTGGCCATTTTGTACCTTTTTCTTCCCTGGGTTGAGCAGACCCGGGAAATTCCTTATTTGGTCATGCAGACGCCAGTGCAAACCAAAGCTTTCACGAGTTTCTGCATGCTTTGTGTGTGTGACTCCAGGATGTGGGCTGGAACTGTCTGGCTCCAATACACATCCTGGGTGCCAGGATGTTTGGTGTGCTAGGATGACTGGGACCACCGTGGTCCATGATTGGTCCACATCTGGGATGGCTGCATGTCAGCCGATCTCTCATTGGTTTCTCTTCGTTTTGTCTCGAAGGAGATTTTGGATAAGAGAAGGCATCTTACACCCATTCCATGACAATCTTCTGAGTTCACACCAAACTTAGTAAAGGAGCCAAGTATCCTGAATCAACCAAGCTGATCCGTGGAACTGCTGGTGACCCGCAGGAAGGGATAGCACTCTGAGCCCGCTGTTGTCCCGTCGCACCCCCTGTTTCTGATCAAACCTAAAAGGCCCGCAAAGGCGCTTCAACCAATTGGAATAGTGGAACCAACTATAGTCGGCACCTCCAAAGTGTTCGGAAGTGTTCCTGGATTGCCCAATGAACTGACCAGCTTGTACGGGACCTTTGCCCTGGAACTACCGCTGCCTCGAGTTTTGACTTGAGCCTTTGGAGGCTGTAAACTCAGGGTATAAGGCACTCTCCCGCCGAGTTTCGTACACCTAGCATTCCTAGGTCTGGAATTAGGAGAGTACACCTGAACCTGAGCACACACGGTCGCCGTGTCGCCCAGTTGACAAACTTCGTGGGTGCCTTGCTGCTGTGCCCCCCCTATATCCTCAGAGTTGCTGCAGTGGAACTGGCCTGATCCCTTCATCAAGAGCCGAGAAATCACCACTGTCCCGCCACAGAATAATTCCTGGAACGCAGCCCTTGAAAGCCGCAGAGGCGTGCAATTGCAGGATTTGAACCTGCGACCGAAGTGGACTCGACTGCTGAAGTTTGGTCTGGAGTGCGCCGAGGGTCGGTGAGTACCTGCAACCCTTACTGGTGGCCCCTGGCGCATCCATCCATTTTTATGCATGAGTGTCCCCTGAGGCCCACTCTTCTTTGTCAAGGTAGCCTGTGCTACCGAGCTATTCCCAACTCTTGCATCCTGCTCTACCCTCTTGCGGAGACTCTCGTCGAATAGTGGGAATTCTTCACTGCCTCACCGACCTTCCTGAGTTGCTACAGCCCCTTGAAAAGACCCCGTTTTGACTTAACCGCAGGTTCACGTGCGCCAGCACCGAAAGTACATTTGAGTTCAAAGCTCCACTCATCTTAGGAACTGGACTGCCTCTTAGTTAGGGTTTGAATTGTGAAGGACTGTCTGAACAATATTCGCTCTGTGTGACCCCAATCTCTTGTCAGGTTGTGGATCAATACTGTCTACTATTTCTTTAGGCCATTGGTGACTGTGTATATGTTTGCTAGATTAGTGTTGTGTTGGTTTTGTTAATACTGCTGAATAATTACTTTGTGTTTGACTTAAAAGGCCTTTAATAAATGTATGTCTATTTTTAATATACCCTGACTGAGACCAAGGGCCTCATTACACGGTAGGCGGTAAGGGTTTAACGGTACCAGTATTTTACCGGTACCGGTAAACCCTTACCGCCTTACTACGAGGTCCCTTTGTGGGTTGGTACCCGCAAAGGGACCGGGGACAGGGGTGCTAATTACGGTACCGCAATTTGCGGTACCGTAATTAGTGCCTTACCCATTCCCATTATGCCCTATGGGGCCAAAATGGGAATGGGGAAGGGCAATGGAGGAAGGAGGAATTACCGCCTTCCCAACCTTGGAATAGGGCGGTAATTCCCCTTTCCTCCAAGGCGGTACCGGTAAATTACCGGCATGGTTTACCACCTACCGTGTAATGAGGCCCCAAGTCATGACCGCTGCATTGCTACCGTGATTGGTCTGGCTTGTGCAGAAGGTTACCCTGTTCCAAGAATCTAGGCTGACCTTCTGAACCTCTGCCCAACAGGTCAGAGTTCAGAAATCCATCTTAACAGACATCATTATACCCCAGCTCGTATGGCTATTGTCCCTTTCTTCGTCATCAAGATCGAGTCTACTTAAGGACAGCGTTCTATGCTCATCCATCATTACATTATCCAATCTGCCTCTTGCTTCTTTTGGTGTAGATCCTTCAATAGTCCCTTTAGGTTTATAACCATCTTTATCCCTCTTTTTCCTATATAAATCCCCAATCCTTTTCCCTATGCCTTCTGCATTATGCTCATCAGCCCATGTCTGTATTCTTGGTATTCCTTGCAGCTCCTTGTGGGGATATTGTGACCCTCTCTCTTGTTCCCATCATTCTCGTGCTTCGATTGGCATTATGCACCTATTAACCAAGTGATCTATTTTGTCATCCATTTGTCCCCTACTCCTTCTCATTTCCTCTTCTCTTCTTCTCATTGTCTTTTTCTCTTCTTCCTCTCGCCTTTTTTGCAACCTACGTTGTTTGTGTTTCTATTTCATCATGTTTCTTCTCCTCTAGTCTCTCTTTCTCTTTCTTTTGTTCCTCATACCTTCTTTGTTCTTCCTTTCACTTCCTAGTCTCTATATGCTCTGTCTCATTCCTTTTCCTTCTTTTCCTGTTCCTCTGTTTCTTCTCTTTCTCTAACATCATCGATGCCCTGTCACTGTAACTTGAATAATATCTTTCCTCTGATCCACTTGTTCTGTACTATCGTCCTTCCTTGACGTTGTCCTTCCCTTCTTTTTGTCTCTTAGCTTCTTCCTCTATCTCTATCTGTCTGTCCCTTCTTTCATCACACTCTTCATATTCATCATGTGTTGACATACATTTGCGTTCTTTAATCTTGCTTTTTTCCATGTTGTCCTCACTGTTATAAGCGGGGGGCTCATATGTTGGATTAACATACCCTGCTACTGCTTTTAACTCCTTTAAAGGATAGAATCCCTGTTTCTCAGGGTCTATACTCTTGTTTTCAGAAGGAGAAAGAGGATCGTAGGGCATTATGTCCTCTCCTTTATGCTGATTAAGCATCTACTCCTTTTCGGGCGGGTCTTCCTTCTCGCTCTGATACATTTTCCATAACTCTAAAATGGCTAACATTTTCTGTAACTTCATCACTGTCTATGCAGCATGTAAGTATTGTGTCATGTGTTGCAATATGGTTCTTGATAATGAACCTTCTTCAGGCCAAGGCATATACATTTTGTCAGCCGTGCCGTTTACCCATTCACAATGGTACTTTCTAATCTTGGGTGTGTAGCTCGGTAGTGTCTTACACAGGTGTAGCAGAGGTGTATCCCCCAAGTCATTTTTGTCTGTCAATACTTACCAGACTTTTTATTATTTTATTACTTTAATCAAATATACCACAATAATCAATTTGGGCAAGCACCATCAATTGCTGCCCGTTACACAAAACACAATTCTTAAAGCAATTTAAAAAAACAATGATGTTCTCTTTATTCCTTCATTTATAGTCCTATTGATTCTTGCTGTCCTGCTGTTTTATTATTAACAATCTAAGAATCTTCTTTTATTTATAATTTTTTTCGCAACTTTCATCCTTCTCTGATTGACATCAATCACTTGATTTTTAAAGTCTGATAACCAACAAAATGATTACTATTGTTTCATGTCTCCTAGTTTAAGCAAGACAAAAGGTTTACACTAACATTTATAACTCCGAACAAATGAGCACTTTAATTTGTCTGCGATCGCCTTCTTTTACTTTCTCTAGTAAATGTATCTCATCTCATGTTTACCCCATTTTGTAGTTTGACACGCATTCTTCATCTCGGCCTTGCCTTGGGAATTCCTAAAAGTACCCTACTTGGAGTTTAATGCGTGTACTTCTGTCCACTTGGAACTAGGAATTGAGGTGTCTCTCTCTCTCTCTCTCTCTCTCTCTCTCTCTCTCTCTCTTTTAACCCAAAATCCTGTTGCTATATATCTATTTACACTTAAAATACAATCCCTCCCCTTTGTTTGCCACTTTCGATGCTCTACTTACATCTGCTGCTCAGCTCGAGTCCCTCTGTATTGACTCTTCCCCAGTCGACCTCTTTGCCTTCTGTCCGTGGGGCGCCTGTAGGGACCGGATAGGAATTTCATCAGAGGAGCACCTGCCGACTGACTCTTTGTCACATGTGTATCTTTTCTCCATTCTCCACAGGAAAGTCTGTGATCTTTTGGCAAATGGTGGAAGACGTAAACAATCTGAGTGTCTAGATCTGGGCCCGGGAGTCTGGACCAGAACCATCCTCACTGCTACCAAATTGTGCAGTAGCACCTGGAGCGTTCCAAGTGCCAGATGGAATTACCAATAAGTGATCTCAGACCCAAATAACCAGACAGACTCAAAGAATATGGCAAAATACTACTTTATTATCAGGTCAAATAAAGTAGGGAAACCTGGTGAACAGACAGATTGCAGCTCACTCACTCTTGTCTACATTTCAATCACACAAAGGCGTTATACCTCGATGTACATCAGCTATGACGTCATCATATGTGGCAAACAGTAAAAACCTATCGAAAGGAGGGATTGGTTAAGGGAAGATATATGCCTGTACTTTGTTTAAGTGTTAGTTACATAATTGGCTGACCCTTATCTGGTAGGCACGCCTTGAACTCCCTCTAAATATGTATAATAAAAATTAATAACAGAATATTGCACAGGACACGCTGACCAGAGAGGGCAGGAGCCCATCCCTCTTCACCGCGCCATCTTTGACCCATGAGGGAGCCCATCAAAGAATCCACGACTTCTGCTGTCGTAAGGAGAATACCGCCACAATCTCCACCAAGTGCAGCATCCACGCACTGCCTCATGTGCGCATGCTGCTCAAATCGGAATATCACCCCCCGCATCTACGCTACATTGATTTTGCTTTTCCCACGTGTATAAAGCAGCAC
The DNA here is from genome assembly GCF_040938575.1 of Ambystoma mexicanum. NCBI lineage: Eukaryota > Metazoa > Chordata > Amphibia > Caudata > Ambystomatidae > Ambystoma > Ambystoma mexicanum. Next base: position 1,310,282,568 of record NC_090935.1, read on the forward strand.
GCGACCATTCTAAAATGGCCCACGCCACTCGATAGCATTGTTGCCTAGCAACATGCTACAATAACGCCAGGTCCGCTCTGACTGGCTGCACCACTATACATCAGCCACCAATCCAGTTTGCCGGCAGGCGGAAGCCGGCCAACTCCAGAAGGCCACTCTAAAAAGCCAGTTTCCTGTCCGTGCCATCACGGGCCAGAGGGGCCCTCACGCTGCGCCCACGAGCACCCATCATTTCCCCTCGAATGGGTAAGCCGCATCTCCCCTTTCTAAACCTGAACTCTGCAGCTTACATCGTGACCCACTATCCACTGCCCAGAACTAATATAATGCCGCCCTCATTCCTACAACTGACTGGTGCCGCATCTATGCCCCAACTGATTGTTGATGCCCTATTATAATTGATTGTTTCTGATTCTTTGACCAATTGGCTGCTGCCGCCCTCTGCCATAATTGATTGCTGATGACAATTCCCCAATTGATTGCTGCCGCCCTGTTAGAATTGATTGTCTATGATTCTATGCCCAATTGGTTGCTGCCGCCCTCTGCCATAATTTATTGCTGATGATTATGTCCCAATTGATTGCTGCCACCCTGTTATAATTGATTGTTTCTGATTCTTTGCCCAATTGGCTGCTGCCGTCCTCTGCCGTAATTGATTGCTGATGACTATTCCCCAATTGATTGCTGCAGCCCTGTTATAATTGATTGTCTGATTCTTTGCCGCATTGGCTGCTGCCGCCCTATGCCATAATTGATTGCTGATGACTATGCCCAAATTGATTGCTGCTGCCCTGTTATAATTGATTGTTTACGATTCATTGCCCAATCGGCTGCTGCCACCCTCTGCCATAATTGATTGCTGATGACTATGCCCCAATTGATGCTGCCGACCTGTTATAATTTATTGTTTATGATTCTTTGCCCAATTGACTGCTGTCGCCCTATGCCTAGAATCAACTGCAGCCACCCACACTCTCACAAGTGATTACTGCCGGGCATATACTCCAAGCTAATGACTGCACCTACGAACGCTATTGCTACTACGCCCATGTCCAAAACGAGTCACTGCTGCCGTCCTGCACCACAGGCTGTTACCATGACTAACGCGGTATCATTCCCCCCATCCACGCTCATCCCTCCCACCCTGTTCTTCCCACCCTTCTTCACTCAACCCAACCCCCAAATCACCCACACTAAACCCACTATTCACACTACACTACCCAGAAACACCAGTTCCAGAAACCAAACACTTGGCCTCCGCTCTAGGCATTGGCACAAAACCCCACGGACCAACCATGGTAACGCACAGCACACTAACCAGAATGTACACAGCCCACCCAAGTTCATACCCCCCTCCACCACAAGGAGAGCACCCAAAATCAAAAATGATAAACCGACCATAGCACCCCCTCCTAACCTACAATGTGCCCTGATCAATGCTAGATCCCTACCAGCGCATGCCATAGAGATCCGCAACCTCCTTACCAACCTCGACCTGGACATCTTAGCTATCACTGAAACCTGGCTTCACCTTGCCGCTGGGCCTGCTATCTCCCTTGCCATGCCACCAGGATTCACCATTCTCAGACAGGACAGACAGCTAACCAAAGGCGGGGGAGTAGCCCTCATAGTCAAGGATCACCTAGATATAAGATAATCCCTTGCTGAACTAGGAAACAACACTGACTCCCTCACCGCTAAGATCTCACTATCATCCAACACTATCATTACCATCAACCTAGTCTACCGCACACAGGTCCCATGGCGGACTTCCACGAAAACCTTACGCACCTCCTAGCAGATAATCTAAAAACCACTACCAAAACCATCCTCCTAGGCAATCTCAACCTGGGATTCAATGACCAATAGGACCGACCTTCCTCAGCACTAGCTCAAGCACTTCAAGAACTAGGCTTTGACCAAAAAATACACTCACCTACACACTGCAAAGGTCGCACCCTTGACTGGATTGCGGACCATAACTGTGGCATAGACATCAGCTCTATCATGCCCACCACATGGTCTGACCACTCACTCATTCACTTCCTCATCCCTACCCCTACCAGCACAGCCAATAACAACGCCACGCCACCGGCCATGGCCATAAGCGCCAAGGACCTTACCAAAGAAAGGATCCTACCACACCTAGACGCACTAATCATCAACCTCCCTACCACCCCTGACCCAGCAATACTGGCGGATATCTACAAATCCACCATCAGCACGGCAATAGACACGATCGCCCCTCTCCAAAGAAAAAATCTAAAAATATCAAACACTCCAACTCCTGGTTCTCCGCAGATCTAAAAGAACTACGCACTAAAAAACGTAAAGCATTGAACATTTGGCTAAGTGCCCCCAGTGCCTCCTCACTATCCTCCTATAAATCACTTGCCAAAGAATACAAAAAGGCCATCATTGCAGCCAAGTATACACCTTACAATAACAGAATCTCCAATGCCAGCTCAGAATCAAAAGAACTTTTTGTCATATTCAGGGAACTATCCATACCAGCCACTAAATCTAAAGAGATCGTCAAAGATGAAGCTTGGTGTAACACCATACAGTCCGCCCTCTTGAACAAAATCGAGCTCCTTCAGAAGAAAATCCTAACTCACCATAAAAACCTCACTCAGCACATCCAATCAGCCTCACACGCTGAAACAATGTCTGAGGCCAAAGTCAAACCTACCACACCTTTCAAATTCAGAGAAGTAACTGAATTAGAGGTAATAGAAATCGTGAACAAAATCAAGCCCTCCAACTGCAAAGGCTACGCTTGCCCCGCCAAAGTAATCAAAGACTGCGTGGAAACTCTCGCACCATTCCTCAAATCATTCATCAACGCCTCCTTCAACTCCAACTCAGTCCCTGACAGCCTAAAAGAAGCCTGGGTGCGCCCGCTGCTCAAAAAACCATCCCCAGACCCTGAAAATGCCAACAATTATAGACCTATCACCATCGTCCCCATCCTGCTTAAGATTCTGGAAAAGGTGGCTTACATTCAAATCCAGCAATACCTTGAAGAAAATCACATTTTAGGTAAAAGACAATCCGGTTTCCGCCCTGGACACGGGACCGAGTCCGTATTACTCGACTTCAAAATACAACTTAACGACATCATGGACAAAGGCAAACCAGCTCTCCTGCTCCTGCTGGACCTATCCACTGCCTTCGATCTGGTCAACCATGACATCCTAGGCACGCAACTGAAAAAACGAAGCCCACTTCTCGCCACAAGCCATCTCCTGGGTCACATCCTTCCTCGAAGGTCGACTCATGAAAGTCTTCTCTGACTCAGCACGCGCCACACCTACCACCATCCACTGTGGAGTCCCACAAGGCTCATGCACAGCCCCTACATTATATAATATTTTCACCCTCCCGTTCTTCAATGACTTGGATCGTCAGAACATAGCTTACACCAACTATGCTGACGATACCCAAGTCCTAGTCCCCCTCACAGGCATCTATGAACAAGATGGCGCGACACTAACGAAGATCTACACAGCCATCCAAACCTGGATGGCAGCCAATGGCCTCCCCCTAAACGGAGATAAAACAGAGATCCTCATAGTTGGCACCAAAGAAACGCTAAACAAAATCCCATCCCAATACAAAACCTTTAGCATAGACAACTCCACTGTTCCAGTCTCAGCTGCAGTAAAAACTTTAGGACTTTACCTTGACTCCACGATGTCTATGTCACGGCAGGTCAATGCCATAGCATCCTCCGCTGCACTCACCACCAAAATAATCAATGCTGTGAAACCATTTCTCTCCACGAAAAACTGCCTGTCAATAGCCAGAGTCACAGTAGGCACCAAATTAGATTATTGTAATGCCCTCTTCCTAGGCACCTCTACAAAAAACTTAAGAAAAATGCAAGTCACAAAGAACAATTCTCTCAGAGCAGCTCTGAGCATTCCAAAAAGAGAACACATTTCCCTGGCCAGGAAAGACGCCCACTGGCAGCCAATAAAAGATTGCATACTCTTCAAATCCATGGCCATTACCAACAGATGCCTCTATTCAGACGCCCTGCGCTATCTATCCGAAAGGATCACCCTCAATGTTTCCACCAGACCAACTAGATCTCACCTGACTAATCAGACATTTGTACCCACATTCAAAAGATGCAAAGCCGGAGGTTCTAGCTTCCAACATCTGGCACCCAAAAACTGGAAAGGCCTTCCTACTGCACTAAGGAATGAAAAGTAATTCCCTGCCTTCCGCAAACTGCTAAAAACCACTCTATTCAACTAAACTACACCCACACTCCCCATATGCACACCCTCCGCCTGATTGCTATGCATGTAGGGGTGCCTCAATGTGATGTACAGCCTTGATAACTTTTGTATGTACTGAATGTAAACTATGTGCTTCAATGTTGTTTATCGGTTATATGCTCTGACCTCTTATAATTTCTGTATGCTCCGAATGTAAACCACACCCTCAAATACTTACCTGTTGTATACCTAGCAAGTTTGCATGACGTGTACTAAGTAAGCCTACCTTTCAGTGCCACGATGCCCCCGGGCAGCTGTGCGCTATACAAATGCAAATAAATAAATAAATACAAATAAAAATAAAATACCAGCAGCGGATTGGCTCCTGCAACATTGTATACTAAACTGCTACATAGACCGTCATGATTGGTTGGCATTCTCTCCCAACTTTGGACATTCGGCTTGTTAGCAGCACGTAAGTAAAACAAAACCCAGGTGCGAGGAACAACGTCAGACCACTGCACACTTGGTCAATGAGCCTACCATCTCTCATCAGTTAGGCCCTAAGTCAAGGCTTCTTCTCTGTAGTTGACCTTGCTGACTGTTCTCTTCCTTTGGACTTTTAAGGGAGTGTAGGTACATCGCTATCTTCAATTGGAGCTTAATGAATAGGCCTTGTTTTCGAGTCTTGCACCACGTGTGAGGAGGCCACGGTTCTGTCCATTTCGACCTTTGATTCAGTGCTATTTAATTCAATTACACGGAAGTACACTAAAGTACTGTTGGCTGTTGCAGGTGACTCATCTAAGACTTCTCTGGATTTGCCTGCCTTGGATTTGAAAAGACTTTCCCTGTCGCCCGGCGAGTCTGCATTAAAGCGGACGTCTTTGGCGTGCACACAGAGGCTGCCTAACCCTCAATTTGGAACTTGCCACTTGATTGGACCAGTAGTCCAAAGTTCCCCGTCGGCTCTGCCCCCCATTTACATTCAAATACAACGTGTGTAGCGCACCCGCGCGCGCACACGGAAGTACACTAAAGTACTGTTGGCTGTTGCAGGCGACTCATCTAAGACTTCTCTGGATTTGCCTGCCTTGGATTTGAAAAGACTTTCCCTGTCGCCCAGCGAGTCTGCATTAAAGCAGACGTCTTTGGCGTGCACACAGAGGCTGCCTGACCCTCAATTTGGAAGTAAATATTGAACGCTGTGAACATTGTTAATGAGTAATCATGTTTAGCGCTATCTTGGATTGATCACCTTTAGCGCTATCTTGTCTCAGAGTAACTACGCTCAGTGCCACTCATTAACAGCTTTCCTTCTAACTTGTTTTCAGCTTGCCACTTGATTGGACCAGTAGTCCAAAGCCCGCCTCCGGCTCCGCCCCCCTTTACATTCAAATACAATATGTGTAGCGCACCTGCGCGCGCACACAGAAGTACACTAAAGTACTGTTGGCTGTTCGCTGCTTCGATGATTTGTGATGTTATGATTGTGCCTGATAACATTCTAACTTTGATCTCGATATAAGCCCTGACTTTGACCTGTGGTTCGATAAGATAAACTTGAAGAAGTTTACTTAAAGTAAATTGTTTGGTGTGTTGCCCTCTGCCCTTTTACTGTATCGTGGCTCTTCTAGCTCTTGTCTCAGTGGCACACTCGTATTTACAAAGCGTTTCCTTAACATTGTTAATGAGTAATCACGTTTAGCGGTATCTTGGATTGATCACGTTTAGCGCTATCTTATCTCAGTGTAACTACGCTCAGTGCCACTCATTAACAGCTTTCCTTCTCACTTGTTTTCAGCTTGCCACTTGATTGGACCAGTAGTCCAAAGCCTGCCTCCGGCACTGCCTCCGGCTCCGCCCCCTTTTACATTCAAATACAATGTGTGTAGCGCACCCGCGCGTGCACATGGAAGTACACTAAAGTACTGTTGGCTGTTCGCTGCTTCGATGATTTGTGATGTTATGATTGTGCCTGATAACATTCTAACTTTGATCTCGATATAAGCCCTGACTTTGACCTGTGGTTCGGTAAGATAAACTTGAAGAAGTTTTCTTAAAGTAAATTGTTTGGTGTGTTGCCCTCTGCCCTTTTTCTGTATCGTCGCTCTTCTAGCTCTTGTCTCAGTGGCACACTCGTATTTACAAAGCGTGTCCATAACTCACTAATTTAGAATTGCCAGTTACCGTTAACCATACTGTTAGCCATTTACTTATACTCATTTACATTACCTGTGTCACCATTCTTAGGAATTCCTACGATAACTGTCTATAACAGCTATGGCTGCAGGCTTACGGAGTAAATGTAATGACTTAACCATCACGGCACTTACATCTTCTAACATTGATTCACTTGTTTGTAATGGCCGCACATCATACATTGAACACGCTGCTTTAGAAGCAATGATCCCAGGTAATCTTGCGGTGGACAATGCCTGCCCTAATTTGTCTTCATATGCGGTTATGATACACGCCAATGAAATGAATTCACCATCAACTCCTTGTCCCATAACTTCTCATGGTGATAGAAAAATGAACAACTCTCCAGCTATGCCTTCAGATGAACTTTTCGGAAGTTGCCCCGAGGTGCCCTTATCGAACCTATCCACCAGTGATCTACACGATCGCATCATAAAAAACCTATCCACCAGTGATCAACATGATCGTATCATAAAAAACATGGTTGCCCTTGATGACCAAGTGTCCCGTGGCATAGGTACATTGACCCCTCTTCTCTATGGCCCGCTTAAGAAGTCCCAAAGGGCTCTGTCGCAATCATTTGCTGACCAAGGTTCGGTAAGCAAGCCTGTTTGCGTCAGTTTGCAAGATATTAACCACGAACTGCCTCCTCCGCGTATGTCCTATTCATCGGATATTGCAGATGTCTCAATTAGGCCTTTCCAAATCGATCTTTTGGATGGCCCAATTGACTCAGGTGAGAAACGTTTGCGATCGCCATGTACTTTTCCAATAATCATTAAAATACTAGATTTACTGGATAAAGGGCATGACCTGACTCATTTAGAATTGAAAGAGATAAAAGGCACCCTGCATCATCTAGGCTCCAAAATGGACAAGATAGAAGGTTTTATTATTGCTGCAGACACCTTACGAGCCATAAATAGTAAAACTACTCAGTTTGCCTCGGTGCAATTTGAAAAAGCTACTCAAGCTGGTGATGAGTCAAGCACTCACATCCCACAACTTCCAAGCTTCTCCAATACCTCCTTGCCATGCAACTGCACATCTGAATTAAAAGAACTTAAAGTTTTAATAGAAGCAATGAATTCCACCATGATCTCTCAATTGAGCAAGCTGGTTCCCCATGCTAACTGTCCGGATAGTCCTTCAACTTTGGTGAAGGTGCTTGACGAACAAGAGCTGAAGGAACGCAAATTCATCAATTCCGAAAAGGATTTCTTTTCCATGTCTCGCCGTGCAAAAAAGGTGCACCTAAGGGCAATGAAAAGAAATGCAAAGAGGAAAAAGGAATCCATGGCTAAAAAGTCTGACAAGGAGGGAAGTAATAACAATATGACACCATTGAGATCTGAATCTTCTCAGATCTTCGAACAAGAAACGTCATAGTAATTTCTGATGAGGAAAGCATTGACCTTCAGCAACTCTCAAAGGAAAGTCAGGAGGCACTAATATTGACTCCAAGCATTAAATCTAAATCACAAACCAAAAATAAAAGGATTGAATCTATCATGAGAAAAGCAAGGGTGCCTGTGAAAATGACAACAATTAAGCCCCCTCTGGCCGATGTCCCGATCAAAGCCTTCTGGTTATTCTCGAATCATTGGTAACTGAAAAGGAGACCAAGGTGATCGACGAGACATCTCTCTCAAACTCGAAATCCAATTTGACCAGATATTTTCCGATTTTAGGAAGAAGCTGTACTACTAGAAAAGACGTCACACTTGAGCATTCCATCGCCAATAATGTATTAAAAACCAATGCCAACCCTCATCCGGAATTGAGAAAATCTTACAGTGCAGCTTGCACTGAGCTTCCTTGTTGTTCAGGGATCCCTGTAGGAAAAAAAGAGATTAGCAAAACCAAGTTCTCAAATACGATAAATGGCAAGGGCAAAGTCTCAGTATTATATACTGAATCTGCCCAACATAAATCCAAATCCGTAGCACCCACCCCTGGCAAGGACAAGATGCCCTTGTTAGATAATGAGCCCGAAAATGAACAATCCACTTCAAGGAAAAGGAACAGTACCTTTGGCAAAGAGGAGACAAAAACTATCTTTGCCCCTTCTCGCATTTCCATACACGGTCCAGTTATGAGTAGAGTCGTTCCTGAGACCAACTCTAAGGACCTTGTGAACTCTTATCAAATCCCTCTAGGAATTCTGAAAAAAGCACTGGAAGAGGGTACGTTTAGTATTGAAACACTCATGAAGACTATCCCTGATGTAGAACCATTGCCACCTTTATGCACTGAACTAAAAAGCCCCTTGAAATCCCACCATGAGATACTAGAAATTCTCAGAAAGGCTTTATACAGCGATGATTTGAATGTTGAAACCCAAAGTAAGGCATTACCAACATCCGGATCGCAAATGGTGAAAGGGGAAGCCCCCCCCCTCTTCGAATTGAGGAGAAAAACCTTGAGAATTCACCTGAGGTTATTAATAAATTCCACCTTGTTGGCCTGGAAGGAAACAGGGCTTCGACTGCAGGGAAGCGCATTAATCGATCTTTTATCCTGTCGCTTTTCTCACGTATCTCACAACTAAGAATGGTTAAATCTGAAGACATTCTTAGAGTGTCTATAGCCCAGACTGACAATTGTAGAGCAGTATGCTATTTGAGCTCTGAAACCATACTGAAGTTTCTTTGGTTTCATCGTGATGAGCTCAAACATCAAGGTCTAAACCAATTTACCTTTGAATCGGAATCGCCAGCCAATGACTTTCTAGCCTACATTGACCCTGTCGTTGCTGTGAAACCAGTGAGTGGTTTTAACGCTCAACAAAGTAACGGTAGAGTTGATGGAGATTTGCATGCGCTCCTAACTCATGTAGCCATAACAAAAGGTATGCCATGGCTTGAACCAATGGTCACTGCTTTTTTGGGAACCAAAACACCATCTATTTCCTCGTAGAATGCTGAATTTGGTTTGCTTAAGGTTCTCTCTTGGAATACCTGTGGCTAAGCAAATTTTACGGGATGGCATGCATCATTACCAAGCAAAGATCAACCAACGATTCTAATATTACAGGAGACAATGAAATTGACCGCATTTTCTATACCAGGGTTTACCACTCATTGCAAGCTTGCTAATAGGCCTATTTCAGGACGACCTAGTGGCGGCCTTGTAATAGCCATTAACAATTCAGTTAATCTCCAGTCAAAATGGGTCTGGAAATCTGCAAATCTTTTGGGTGTACTTGTACAGAACAACTTGTCTAAAAAACAAAAGTTTATTTTAATTATTTGTCTATACTGGAATCCCGCTAGATCCTCAATCGAAGTAATGCTAGACAAACTGGATGAATGTCTAGGGAACATATCCACGAAATACCAACCCCTAGAAATTATTATTGGAGGTGACTTCAACTGTGACTGTAGGGAATTCAGTGAATGTGGACCTCTTAAACCCTCACATCTGTCACGAGGAAGGGGTGCGCAATTCAGAGAGCTACTAGAAAATTGGGATATGGATATGGTAACAAGTAATGATGTAAAGAACCAAATTACATGGTCCCGTGGATCCAAATCATCGACAATCGATTTTATTATTGCCACCTGATCCCTGTTAACTCTCATCTCACCTTTGCAATATAGTTGCATCCTTACTAGTGACCATGCACGCATTGTTTGTAACCTGAAATGGGAATGCAGACTATTGGCTATTGAACCAGCTCTGGCACTAGTTGAGATCGATCGTCCTCAAATCTCCTTTAGATGGAGTCAAGGGGGGTCATTAAGACCCTGGCGTTAACCATGGCGCTATTAGCCCCATGGTTGATGCCGGTATTTTACCAACTCCGCCATGGTGAATGGTGGAATTACCGCCCCATTCCAAGGTTGGCGGGGCGGTAATTCCCCATTCACCATTGGCCCTTCCCCATTCCCATTTTTGCCCCCATAGAGCTCAATGGGAATAGGGAAGGCGCTAAGTACGGTACCACAAATTGCGGTACTGTACTTAGCACCAAGGTCCCTTTGCGGGTCCCTACTTTAACGGCTGGTCTAGACCAGCCGTTCAGGTAGGGTCCCGCAAAGGGATCTCGTAGTAAGGCGCTAATGGGTTAACGGCACCGCAGCCTTTTACGGCGCCATTAGCCCATTAGCGCCAGGGTCGTAATGAGGCCCAAGGACTGCGCCAGCAATTTTTTAATTATGTATCACATCAGATACAATCATTTCAATTCTCCAACAAGGAAATTGAACCTTCCATGATAAATTGTTATTCTGATGTGATAAATAATGCGCTTTCCTTCTTTAGCAAAAGGTATACTGGGAGTGCTCACCCCCACCCGTTTGATTCCACTTGTAAAACCCTCAAACGAGTGAAAAATAAGGCACTTAGACAACTCAAAACATCTGGCCTGGGAGTGGAGCAAAGCCGGTTTATGTGGCCGCAAATTCTGAAGGAATTTAAGAGGAACTTGAAACACGCACATATACTTAAATACAATAGAGAGAATTGCGACCTCATAAGAGCGATATCTTTGCATGACACAAGAACAATATGGCGCATGATGAAAAAGCATGACAAAGGACTCCCATCGACCTCATTTTGTTGTATATCTGATAGAGTATGGTGTGACTACATAACAACGAAATTTCGCATTCCATTGAGATTTGAGTCTGTCCCAAATGTACAGTTGTGCTATAGCAGGATCGCCCCATTGAAATGGACACAGGAAGACCTCAAATGGGCAATATCAAAAATATCATACTCTAAATCAGCAGGCCCTGATAGATGGAGATGTAAGGTGTGTTCTCATATGACGCCCTGTCACTAACTCATGAGGGGTGAGGTGGTCATCAGAACCTGGCTGATTCTGAAGGGCATATAAGGCTAGGGGAAGGCAATGTAGGCATCCCTTCTTTAAAGTCAATTTAATCTTGGCGATCCTCTCTTTGAGGAGGCCATTGAGTCTCTCACATATCCTGTTCACTTGTGGGTGATACACAGAAGAAAACTTGTGCTTTATACTCAATAGAAGCCCTATTTGTTCGAATAGCTCATTGATGAAACGTGGGCCATTATCGAATCTTAGTACTTCGCACACGCCCCACCTTGGGAGACTTTGCGCACTAAAAACTTTGTTGCGCATGTGGAATCAGGGTGTGTACATGGACCAGCTTCGATCCACCTAGAGAAGGGACACTCCACCTCTGATAGATACCTGTACCCATTACATGTCTTCAGCATATCGACATAGTTGATATGTAAATGCTGAAACTGACCTTTCAGTCGAGGCATTACTCCTCTAATTGTTCTCAGTGTATGCCCAGCAGTAAACATATGACACACAATGCAATTCACCATGAACTCTGCATTGTGTAACAAAAAACAATTTTCAGTGTATCAATGCATTTCATTCATTGTATACATTTATCAACTCATTGACAATCGTAAGATCTTTCATTGATTTTGACATTTTCCTATGAAACTTTCTTTTAGATATATTGTTTGTGTCATTAAGCCTTAGTGCTAACATATGTTTAACTATTTTCTGTTTTAACCATTGTTCATACTTTATTAACATTCTATTGATTTTGTATGTTAGTGTATCACGATTGATCACTTTGCTAAGTGCTCAATTATCTAAAACAGGGAGGTCACAAGGAACATCAACAGACGGACGCTCAGTCTCTCAATGATCTCCACACAAATGCGTCAGAGTGATGTCATACTATGTGGCAATAGTAAAAAAGCTATCAAGGGTCGGGATTGGTTAACGGAGACATCCACGTATACTTTTCTATAAAAGCTAGGATTGTTACTGGCGGTCCATTATGAGGTGCCTACCTCTAAAAAACATGTTATTTGAGAAATATTGATACACAGTTTCTCATTTGGCTTCAGACTATAAGGTCTGTTATTATATGGACTGATATAATTGGTTGGCATGCTTGTGCCATGTCTGGAACATTCGGTTCATTTTAGCAGCACGTAAGCCCAGACCCAGGTGCAAGGAGATAGGACATGTAACTATTTCACCACCCAATTAGCCCAGCATCTCTCATCGCCCATGCCTTCTGCCATGAAATTGTCATTGTACTTGGCCTTGCAGAGTATCCTTGTCTTTGAGAAAGCACAGGAGTGATGGCACTCACAATCGTGTCTGGAACTCCAATTTCAAGCTCTATTTCCATCATTGGCTCACGTAACAGGAGACCACGATTTGGTCCATTTTGCAGCTTTTAAATGCTCTAAAGGAATTAAAGCTTGGCACCCTTTGCATTCTTTCTTGCACCTTAATGTGAGAAGGTTCATCCTCTGCATAATCGTTCTTCTTCAGAATAGATAGCTGACCTTGCTTCTTGAATCTTGACTGCGGGCCAGACAGCCTCGCCATGCAACTCCATGAGCTTATTATTCTTGCTGCAACATAGTCTTTCCATTCCCACTTCATGGGTTCTGACTTACTTAATTCATGATACCAGTGCCCAGTTTCTGTACACTGGCAGCTTCGCCTGCATTCTATTTACTACTTATAGCTGGCTCCTATAATGACTTAATCTACCTTGCGTTTCAGCATCTGTACACGTGTTGAACTTCTATTTTCTGCTACATCTTATTTACTTATTTACTTTGTAATCTTTTTCTTGACTATGACAATAGTTCATTTGAACTCTTGCGTTGTTGTTTGTCATTTAGGACTCACACCTTCTCATACTTCTTTATTTTGAGACATCGTGCACAGTTCTTTATGACATCATCAATTCACCCGTTCAGCATCTCTTTATCCTTCTGGGTTTTCCTCCTGTAGTTTATCATCACGTCAAGGGTACATTCAGTAGGGTTGTCTCAGTGGGTATTTTCTTTCAGACACTTGCTGAAGTATTGGTATTATGGCTGGTGTTAGGCACGGTGCAATCTCATGTCTCCAATACACAGGATGTACGGAGGCAGGATCACCTACCAATGTACACATTTGCTCCTCTACACTGGTTTCACACTGTGAGGAATTCCACCATCCGCACAGGGAGAGTGTGCTCGTGTGGGCTTTTACTTTTTTGATTGTTTGATAAATGAAAATGAATGATGGAGACCAACCTCTGAGAAAGGAGTGCGGCCATCCCTCACCCATTTTATCTGCTTCCCGCACCAAACATATAGTCACCTGTATTCTGGGAAGAAACAACCTACATGCACTGCCATCCCCAGTCATATTCACATGGAATGTGACAGCCCTGGGTACATAAGAGCATTACAAGGAGGAGGAAGGCACACCTTCCTCCAGCCATGTGCAGCCTAATTAAAATATTAAATGCTCTATGGATCGGCATTCCTTTGTTCTCTGACTGGTGGTAGTGCATACTAATGTGAGATAATTGAGGCAAGCCTGCCCAGTGGGCTTGGTTGCCGGAGAGCCAACAGGAAGGCGGGACTAACACCCCTTTGGTGTGCTATGTGTCAACTTGAAGCTAGTTCAAACCGCTCTGTATGAAAGGCAGTAAAAGGCATGTCTGTGTCCGCTATTTACCATGAGAAAACTTCTGCAGAGCTGACCTCTTTCAGAGGGAGAAGTATGTGGTTTGGGGGAGACAGGAAACCTGCTCCCAGAACATACTTCAAGGGAAAACATGCCCTTTAATCAAGTTCCACAGAGGGCTCAGTTAACCAGAGAGACACTTTGATCTACAACAGACAGGAAGATGTGTGGGACTTAGGTATATGTTGTCACCCCTTGTCTGTCCTGTTGCAGAGCTCTCTGGTCCATGGCCTTTAAAAGAGAGCTGAACCCCTCACTTAGCAGATCATCTGAAGACTTTGCAAGGAGTAAGAAGAAGGTCTAATTTGGACCCGAGCTGAAGGTACAGTCTTCTTTACATCTCCCGGCAGTGAAGGAAGTCCAGGACTTCCAAGAGGGAAGCAAGACCCTCCCCTAAACATCTCCCAGGGAATGGAGGGAGATACCCGACTCAGAGTACCCATCCAGCAGCTCTAGAATCGGTACCCAGCCAGCACACAGCATGTCCTGCTAGGTTCTGACAGCAAGCTTCCTAGTTGGGAAGTGCCTGAGAGTCTCTGAACAAAGGACAAGGCTGTTGCCTGCTAACACCCTCCTGAGCTTTGGGCCATCCGCCTTGAAAGGACACAAGACCTGCGAAGAAGCTAGGAGGAGTGCCACACAGCATCATCCAGCTTCCATCTTTTTAAGGACAATTTGGAAACAGTCGAGTCCTCGAACTACATCCGGCTGCACCGCTGACTATTGTCATGCCGCAGTCACCAGAGCCGTCCGAGACGCCTTGACCAGCATTCCAGATCCGCCAACCAGAACAGAGACAACGATTCTTGGCCCTGAACCGCTACACCGGACAGCCTGCAGACGTCCATCCAGCCTCGCTTCTCGAACTGCCTGCTGCCTGGTACCCGCAGCTGTCTCCCACCACTAAGTCTGTCCCGAGAGCTGCAAAGTACCCTGGAACCTCCTAGACACTGTTGAACACCAAGAATTTCAGTACCGGGTGCATTGTGGTTCTGCCCCCCTGGTCCTTCTCCGAAGGCCCTTAGAGACAGTTACGACCCTTTGCCCCTGAGGTGCTAAAACCAGATAACCTTGAACAGTAAGACTGATTGGTTTACCACCTACACTCCTGTCGGTATCCAGAATGCATCCCTTTCCTTTGTGAAACTGTGTGTCCTCTGTGTTCCTTTACAGTGTGGGTTGAAATTGTAGTGTGCTATAGCCGTCTGCTGTAGTAATAATAAAGTAGATCTTTTTATACAACCTTGACTGGACTGTCCCTTTTATCATTGGGTAATAATTGTATTTTCGCTGTGTTGCAACTAACCAATGATCCACGACCTTGCGGAGGTCTTATAATTCACTTGTATTCCAATCTGTTCGGATCCCTTCTGGTGTACTAGAGGTGTGGGATTGATTGATGGTTTAGAAACCGATATTCATCCCTGGACCACTGATGTCCCAGACACACACACACACACACATGCACGTGCACACACACACACACACAGACACACACTCTGCTCTCTTGTTGTTCTAGTATGATGGATGTGAGGGGCGGGCCGTAGAGGTGACGCGTACATCTGCCTCTCTACACTATATCATATCAAAAAAGTTGTCATTACATTGCTGCGCGTGTGCAAATCTAAAAATTCATCATCTTACACAAATAACCCTAAAAATAACATTTATCCCATTCATATTAACTACACTATATTTGTGCCAATTTGTAACATTGCCATCACCCGAGTCCCCAATAAGGCACGAGCAATTCAAACTTCTCTTTACCCGGAGAACCTTTATTAACTACCACAACATTACGCAGACACGGATGTGTGAGCAAGCATAACACACAGTACACAAGTTTGGATTTTTTAGATTTATTTCAAGCCATTTTTTTTTTTTAAATGGTTAAAACATTGCTTTCCCTAAAGGAAGATAGATTAGATAGAGCGCTCTCTCTATTCTTTCACCACCGTCTTCTAAGGTAAGCACACCCACCCATAGGACATTTAGTACCTTTACAGGGACATTTACCCAGATGAACCCAGATGGATCCACCATTAATCCCCATTGACTCTGTGCTTCATTCTTCGCTGTGATCCACCGAAAGCCGAGGAACAAAAATGATGAAACTTGTTCCAGTGTACAATAGTGCAGGTTTTGCATTGTCCATTAGTAGTGATCGTACCAGGTTCTGAAGATGATGCAAACTGCCATCCCATCTATGTGTGTCTCAACCAGTCATGTTTTTAGTTTGGACTATTAAGACGCGCTTAAGAGCCAACTATAAGCCAAAACGATGGCTTAGGAGTTCATGAAGGAGTCAGATGCCATGTGAGGAGGGACACATAGTTTGTGGGTGTTGTTTGGTTATTTACCCACCCATTGACTGCCCATGGCCATGCTAATCCCTATGACCAATCCCACCAAATACCTGTCCTCCCAAAACACATCCTCCTGGGATCTCTTTGAGGTCGCTCTATCAAGCAATAAAATGAAGCTTTAGCCTGTCACTATTTTTGTAAGCAGTCAGATGAGAGTTAATGGCTTAATTGCATCTCTAAAAACCTACTGGTGCAATAGAAAAGTCTTAACTAAACGTGCCTTTAGCCACTTGATTAATATCTGTCCCTTTCACTGAGTCCTCTTGAAAACAAGCAGTGATTAAGCGAACAGTTTTGGCTTGAGATATTAAATAAGCATTTGCCAGATACTGAAATCATATGCCCTCGTAATCACTCAATTGTCCACCTGTTGTGATCTTATGGCCAGGTAGTACCTTTATGTCATAGATCAATACATCAGTGCCTATCAAGTGCCTATCCCATACCTACGCAAAAGCCCAACCTGTTGGCTTTGCATTCTGGTATGTGTAGTGTTGCTTTACCCACTAGTAATGCAGGTTGCCTACTCACAGAATGAAAAGACAGCACTGCACGAGCATCTCACTATGAATCTGGAGCACTTGAAATTCTAGAAGACTGGACTTTCCTGGCTTGGTTTGTTCCTCTTTTTCCTGTGTCTCGCATCAGTGCACAGAGCCCCTCGCCGCCCCCGTGACTGTGAGATTTGTACACACATCACAAGGGGCTTGCCCCCTTTTCCTAAGAGGTTGGCACTCTGGGGCCAGCAGCCAGGCAATCGACACAGCCGCCAAGTTGCCCCATGTCAAACATGACACATTCAAACAGTCCTGGCTTTTCAATTCACAGTACTTTGCAATAGAGGAACCTGTAGTTGTGTTGCTCCCTCGATTGTAGGTCTGGGCCTACAACTCCTGGCAGGCAAAGTCCTGTCGACGACCACAAAATGCCACACCTTACCCGGCACCACAGCTACGCAGCAACACATCTACCATTTGCAGTACATTCGTGTTCTAAACTAATGTTTGCTTGAAGGAATACACCGCCAAATTACACACACATGCAGTGTTATTCTTATACACACATAAAAAGCAATATTTTTATGCAACCTTCTTTTTTGGTCGTTCAAAAGTAAAAAAAGACCTGCCTTGCAAGCACATCAAACATAATTAGGAAAAAGGCTTCGGGCGTCCTAGTTTAAATATATGTTCGTGGGAGTAATGTCTAAAGAGAGTTCCTTTCATCCTTAACACTAACTTAACCAGAAAATTGCACAAAAGCGTTTTATGGCGCAAAAGAGAATTGACATGACTGCCTCATTCCCAGGGGAAATATAACCACGACATGAAAACACGGCCTGATCTGAAGCAGCTGTCCACATAACTGTGTGTGTTTTTAACATTTCATTTGTCTGTGTGTGTGTTTGACATGAGCCTACATGCATTTTGGATCCTTTTTTGTTCAAATTCATTACATATTTATTTGCTATCTACAATGGCCTGGCTGCGCGCCTTGAGCTGAACCGATGCCACGTCTCCCCCAGTCACCACTACAGGCCTCCTATGTGTTCCCCTGAACCTGCTCAAGATTATTGCCGGGGGGGACTGACTGCTCATCCACTGCACAAAAACACTTGTTCCACATTCTGAAGCAGCAGAAATGTGTGGGTTCAGGAAAATTAACCAAAAGAAAACACCAGGCCAATATGTGCACCTTTGACGGCCATTTTGGAGCTTGTGATCGGTGAAGGGACACTTTTCCTGACACCTCTACTGCTGGCATTTTATAGCCTCATTCATAATTTGGCAATAATTCTAATGGCAAACATGTTTAGTTCTACCACCGCTCGGCCAGTGGAATTACCGGTTGGATTGCGAATACATAACTGCGCGGTTAGTCCACATTTTCAGAATCCATAGGGCTCCAAAGGGATTTTGGAGGATTTACCGTGAGCAATAATTCCGCTGCACTATATCGTCTGATATTTAAAGGAAAAGGGGAGGAGTTAACTGGTGCGTTCCATCACTATATATCATGTGTGTGCAATTACAGGAGCCGACCAATCATTTTCAAATCATTCTTGTCCTCGTGCCCGCATCGAGCAGTCCTGCCCAGTGCTGGCCATGGTACTACTGCACAGAAACATAAGAAACCCTTGACATGTTTCTGCCTTTTATGGTTTCAGCATGGCTCTGTAGCTTGGGTCCCTAGTCACAGCTAGCATGTACGCACCACTCCCTATTACTTTAGGGGACTCATAGAGAAAACTAAAAAATTGATTGATAAAAATGTTTGATCGAACTAAAAAGCTTGTAATGCAGAGGCATAGAATTGTACTCCAGAATTTGTTTGGTTCTTTGAGCCATAAAAGGAGGGCCTGAAAGCAAGATTCTATTATGAATGGAAAGGATACAGTATGTTAATTGGCACCGTGGACTTTAAAATCTTAACCAAGATACATGTAAAATAAACACAGATATTAGAGATGTGTTTCCATGACAGGGTGGGTTTCAGGAGTTGTTCAACTAACGCCCTCCACATGCATGGTGTCGTTGGAGCGTGGGGTGCACCTGTCAGTGGTTTTCGTATTCCCAATATAAGGCCTGTTTTACTAACGCAGTGAAACGTTTGCCTGAGGCGAGAGAATAAAGGCTAAAAGCGCGGGACTCCTTCTTCAAAGAAAAGCGAAAACATCTGTTTTTTTAGTGGCTTTTGGTGGACTTGGAACTGGTTCTTTGAATGGACCGCTTGGGAAATGTACATGAAATGTGCACCCAATTCCATGTGCATGTCCTGAAATGATCAATGGCTAATTAGTACTTAGCAAAGAATTCATACTCATTGAATATTGGAATAAAGTCACGACTCTGAAACGTAACTGATCCTAGTTTCCTTGCTAATCATAAGTAGCAATTTACTAATGGTTACAGGCTACTGTGGGGCTGTCCAATCCCATGTGTAAAATGTCTTTGCTAAGCATTTGAGGACATGCGTCTGGAATTGGGTGTATATTTCATCTATTATGTTTGGTTATAAGCTGTGTGCAAAGGCTAGCTACACCTATCCAAGCAGCAGTCTATCTATCTTACTGCATGGTAATCCCGATCACGCAACGGCGTGCAGCTCGCTCCCATCTCCGACAGCATTTTCGTTCTGGAATGGCCATCATGGAAAGAGAGAAGGGACTACACCCTTCTCCATGTTCCACAGCGCCATTTCTTTGTTTACTTTTTTTTTTTAAGTTACTTCAATAGCTGCCATGGAAAGTGAGAAGGGACTACACATTGTCCCTTCTCCCCTTCCATGGTGGCCATTTTCATTGTTTACTATGTCCGCCCCAGAAAGTGAAAACGCACTCGTTTTCTATCCGCGGTGGCCATTTTTTAAAAACTTTTAAAACTTTTTTTTTCCAGCTGAGAAATGCTACGCCTCTCGCAGCTGGGGGAAAAAACATTAGTACCCCTGTCCAACGGGCCAGGGTACTAATGGTAATAGGCACCTCGCCAACGGGCCATTACCACATAATGTAATGCCCCTGGTGCCTTTATTAAAACTATGGGCCCCAGGGGCAATTATGCATTAATGGCCCACCAGCTCGGGGCTTATTGCCATATTAAAAGTTTGATGCCCAGCTGAACTGAGTCTGCCCCACAACAGCTGTGACAAAATGCAGCTCTGCAAGGATGCTTTCTTTGAAGGTCCTGTTGGAGGTTTTTTTACAATACAATGTCACCATTCCAATGTCTGGGTAAATGTTGGCCAGTTTCAGTGTCACTCATTTTAGAGCAGGTGTAGCTTTTTAAAAAAAAAAGAATCTGAGGGAACAATAAACAATAAAAACTTTGCTATCCAGCACTGATGTAGACGTCGTTGTGCCAGATAACTAAATATGCCAGAGAACGGAATGTCGGTATGCTGGGTGGCAGAGAGACAGAAACTGGAGCAAAGAGGCTTCTTGTTGGAATTGAAATAATATTATGCCTCCTGTCGCAGTAATTGAATGTGTATTGGCCTACGCCAAGTTGTCTAAAATATCATGTGAATAGACTCCGCGGCAAGGTCTTGACCTTAACAAAAGTAATGTAAGTCGCCATCTTGGATTTAGCCGCCATTTTAGGTTCTCTTGTAATGTAGAAGTCACCCTGAACATCAAAATGGAGGCTGAATGACATTCTGAGTGAGATTCTGGCCGTTGTGACCTCCGCACACACGAATAATTAATATGCCTGCAGGCCACTTGTCGGGGTCGCGACCTGAGACCTTATCCTATTGCTGACCTATGTGTAAATGAACAACTATATCAGCAAAGCTGATCAAAATGCATACATTATAGGATTGACCTGGCAAGGAACCCTAGGCCTGATCCCAAGAATGGTTAACCCGCGAGAAGGTTGGCCAAGGGCTGGACAAACCATATAAAAGACCCAAATATTCCAATGTACGGTCTCTCTACTAATGCATCGAACCTTCGTTGAAGTTCGTTACGTTACTCTGAGAGCCGAATAGCTATCCGTTTGTCAATTGACTTTGGTAACTGTTGTAGCTTTTAAATAAAGCACTTGTATGTCCTTTGTAACCTGTGTTGGTGTGTTTCTTTTGGGCTTCCCGGCCTCATATCAATTTTTATGTTTTCACATTCTAACCGAGATTCCTGCTCTTGTTCTATGTACCTGCACCCTGCCATGTACAGTTTTGGTTATCCGTCTCTAAACGTTGTTATCTGGCATTTTATTAACTGGAATGGCACTGTTCCCAGTAGCAACCTGTGCCAGGGTATAGTCTGCTTGAGTCAATGAATTGCCAGGTGTAGTAAGAGCGGGAAGCAGCCACATGCAATCCCCGCCACCCACTGTTGATACACATTTACTCCTGCAGGTCAGTCATGCCCCCATCCTTGCACCCCATGGAACCATTGCATGAATAATGCCCCCCTGCGCTGTTTTTAGGTTGCCATTAACACATGGGCCCTGATTACAACCATGGGTGGTGCTGCACGAAAGAAATGCCACCACTTCTCTGTGTTTGTCTACCTCAGAGCACTAACACCTCTCAGTAAATCCTCCCTCGGAAGCATTACCACTGGAGGGATTTTGCGCCAGAATAAATTACTGTAAGTTCTCCAGATAAAGAGCCTGAATACGGCCCAAACCAGGCAGTCATTCCTGCATCAAAAGGGTGATTTTACCTCCTCAGTGGTGGTGGCGGAAAATGAAATAGATGATGAAAATGAACACACGGGTGCAGGCAATACACCCACACGGGTATAATAGGCCCCACAGCTTCAGCAGACAAGCTTCCCATCACCATGCAGCATCTAGCAGTAGCCAACTTCAAGATCCAGAACCCCCTGCTTCTCCTTGATCTCCAGGGGTGTGCCCGCAGCATTTGCAAGGATTCCACCAGGGAAGGAGCGCAGGAGATGTCCAGTGCAGAGGCCACCCACTCCCCGGCTCAGACCATCGCCCTGGCCACTCACATATGGGCAGACAATTCTTTTTTTAAACATTTTTTTTTAAATGTTATTTTGTTGTGGTTTACAGAGAACCTTACACAAGAAACAATCTTACGGCAAATAAACCATCATTTAAAAAGCAGAAAGATAAACATGAAAAAGACATTTACATCACATAATCACACAATTGAAAAAATATCATCAGTTGAAAAACGTCCAAGAGTAATAATTAGGGACACATTTTCCCCCTACATTAATCTTGCCCAAAACAATCCTTGGCACAGACCGAATGAAAACAGTCTAAGTGTTTATTAAACACCTTTACACGCACAGTAGCCAGAGCCTGACAACCCATGACCAAGTGTTTAAGGAGTTTCCAGCTCTCCATGCAAATCGCAGAACCGAAGGCAAGGGAAGCTGTCCCTGAAGAAGAAAGGGACCAGCCTCGGATCCTTTCTTTCGTGTGAAATGGATTGAGCCTAAAGCCAAGAATACAGATCTCCTCAGTTCATTACACAGACAGATAATCACTCTCCATCGCCTGAGCATGGAGACCATGGCAGACCTACTGGCCGTTATCCAGGCTGGAATCCAGAGCAGGACCAATATTAGGCCTGCCATGCCAGCACTGCTGAGGGTGGTATCAGTGCTGCTCTCTTGTGCCACTGCCACATATCAACACACCGCGGACTTGCTGCATGGCATGCCACATCCCACATTTTCAAAAACACTGGCGTGGGTGCTTGATGCCCTCCTGCAACATTACCCCAGCCCGTCTCCCTGCTCACCCCCGAGCTAAGGTGAATGCCACGAATGATCGGTTATATGGCGCTGCCCGCATGCCACCCATGATGCCATGGTGCTACAGAACAGCACCCTCCCCTATATATTGGTACCTAGGGATGTCAACATACACGGATCTTGGGTATGTATCAAATATGTAAAATCTATGTTCATGGATAGGAATAGAAATGGGAATTAAAGCAGCTGGGGTGGCACTATGCAATAAATTCCATCTCATCCGCCCCTGTGCATGTTTCACATGCCACCAATTACTGTGTTCGTTCCCATTGCATGCTTTGAGTCATAGGCCCTTTCACACATGGGCCATGATGGAACTACAGGTACCATTTCCGGTGGTTCTCTGTGATAGCGCCGTGCCATAGTCGGATACTCAGGTGTACAGGGTTGGAGTAACACCAATCATTGCATTTCCTATGCACTTTGCACAATTAAAAGGGAATCACCAAATGCACACCTAATATTGGTATACACAAATGAGTAATACTACCATACAGCAGAGATATGCAGTATAAGTCATCAAGCAGGCATGGTGTTTAGTGATGGGGTAGTGATTTGGAAAAATTGAGGTCTCTGCAGACTACACTGACCTAGAAGAACACTGGTCATCGGACTTTGACAATCCTGAGGCCTGCTTCCCCAAAAGGTAGCATTTTGAGAATAGCCTTGAGCAAAGACAACCCCTATTATCACAGTTCTCACGTGGATCGGCACATCATATTACATACATTAAGTCCTATGATTTCAGTGGTCGAAGTGAGCGGGAAACGGTCGGGAGCGGTGTTCCACTACTTTGATTTTTTACTGTTAACAGTTCCACTGCTTTTTTCACACTTGTCCACATTAAAACAGGATAGCAGTTACAGCTAAAATTAGATCTCTTTCAACTCAATTGGCTGTCAACGAGCATGGCTGCAACCCTTGAAAAATATGTTGCACGTTTCTTCCTTCCTGCCTACTCTGTCCCTTTCCCGGGTCACAGCTCCACTACTTTTTCTGGTACACTTCTACCACTATATGATTTCACTTCCATTGCAGATGACGTTGGATACCCACAGCTCTCATGGCTCATGACGCCTATCCAGAACCCTGGGCTGCCCTGCCACAGGAGATGACATAAAACGAGGCACCCTACTGGCCAGGTGTTTGAACGGAACAGGTATTTGAGCTACTAAAGGGAATGTTTTGGTGCCTCCACCAAACACAGAGGGCCGTCATGTACAGCCCTGAAAATGTGGAGAATATTGTTGTAGTATGTTTCATGCTGCAGAACACCTCCATCTATACACGTGGGGTAGTCACGAAATCTGGTGCCTGACTTCCCGCGCCATCAGGACTTGTCATGTCCTTTGGCACCGGGAAGTCAGGCGCCGGGTTCGGTGTTACGGGGTTGGCAGCAAACCGTCGGTCGCACCAGCGGGTTACCGCCAACCTCATCATGAGG
Source organism: Ambystoma mexicanum (assembly GCF_040938575.1). Lineage (NCBI taxonomy): Eukaryota > Metazoa > Chordata > Amphibia > Caudata > Ambystomatidae > Ambystoma > Ambystoma mexicanum. The sequence continues at coordinate 1,310,306,533 of NC_090935.1, forward strand.
CCCATAAAGTCAGCAGCTGGCCGTATGCACAGGGCAAGTTGAGTAGATGGCCCTGATCATGTGTGGAGTGACATGAGGGGCATGGCTTCAGGAGCAGGCATTGCTGATATTGCATGTCCATAGCTGTTGGCACAAGTGCGTGTGGGTGGTGACTTCAGTGACAAATGGTCTCAAGTATTCACCAGACCACATCATTAATTTTTTCCTACATGTATGTGGTGTACTCCCCTTCCACCCCAGTCCCTACTCCACAGTTCCTTCAAGGCAAATCATTGTGCCTCATTACAAGTTTGCCGGTCCGGTAACAACGTTACAGGTAATCTTGCTGGTACCGTTGTTACTGGACCGGCAAACTATGAGTTCTGCTCATGGGTGCCTTCCCGCCCACCAGGTCTGACCTGGCGGCGTACCGGCAGCCGCGAGCAGGCCATGTCTGATGCACCGTCACCATTCACGAATGGTGCCGGTGCATCCGACCTCCCCATTCCCATTGAGCCCTATGCGGCTCAATGGGAATGTGGAGCATTTTCTTCCGGCACCCGGGAATGGGCAATTGCCGGGTCCGGCGGGGCCGGAATGCCCCGGTAATTGGCCATTCTCGGGTGCCAGTAAAATGCGCAAGTCTGGCAGCAGTCGGCTGGTTTTACCGGCAAAGCTACCGCCGAACTTGTAATGACGCCCAATGACAGTCAGCAGGACCTTCAACTCGTCCTCCAAGAACTTTGAGCGTCTTCCATGACATAGTCCCTGCTGGCTGCCTAAAAGAAGGTTGCAAGTTGGCCAAACAGGGATATGGCAGCATAATGTCATCAAACCAGTAGGGAACAGGCTGACAGACTGGGGTTTCTGTGGGGGTGACTGGGGAGGTGGTGGGTGACTTGGGAAGGGAGTGAGGAGAACCAAAAAGGTTGCAGGTAGCAGGGACCATGTGGAGGTGGCAGGAGCAGCAGGCAGCACAGGATTGATATTGGGAGCAAGAGGGAGGCGGAGTGAGCAGAGCGGTTGCTTATGGGGTAGATCAGTCAGGAAGAGGGCAGGGTGGTCAGGGAGATAGCAGAGGAGCCAGAGAGATCTACACAGCAGTCAGGGAGGGGGCTGCTGCAGGTGGGGGGCGCCAGGGTTGTCGTAGCAGTCAAGGATGGGGGCACAGAAGGCAGAGGGCAGCAGTACTTTGGGAGGTGCACATGTGTAGGTACAGGCCGGACGTATGGGTAGTGGTTTAGTACAAAAACCCACAATAATTGTTTTGTTTACGGGAGGCAGATGCAGGGACTGGTAGTGGTGGGAGACGTGCTTATGGGGTGCTACAGGGACAGTTTTCACAGGAATTGACTTGTGCCATAAGCTGGTAAGCTTTATTTTTACTTGGTGTGGGCCAACAAAAGGAAGTGCCACAATTTTGTTGTTCCATGTGGATTTTACGCATACAATGGGCCTCATTATGAGGCTGCCGCTGGCATCCTTTTTTTTCTGGCACCCGCGAATGGGCAATTACCGGGTCATGGCGAGTTTGGCGGACCCGGTAATTGCCCATTTGCGGGCGCCGGTAATAAGGGACTCCCCATCCCCATTCGGCCCCATAGGGCTGAATGGGAATGGGGAGGGTGGTAGCACCGGTACCGTTAATAATGGTACGATGCTACCATCCTGTTCTGCTCGCGGGTGCCGGTACGGCCACAGTTCAGACCTAGTGGCTGCAAGGGAACCTGCGAGCCGAACTCCTAGTATGGCGATAAGGTAGCAACGGTGCCGGTAGCGATACCGGCACCTTTGTTGCCTTAACGCCAGCCTCATAATGAGGCCCAATGACTGTGCCTTTTGCATACACAGATTTTCTATGTGGCACATTCGCTCCACATAAAAAGACTGCGTCAGCCGTACAGGCATGATAATCATATGTAAACTCGGATTTAACATGTTCTTGAAAATTCCAACTAGAGTGTCTACCAAGAAGTAACTTAAGTAGTTTTCATCTTTCGCAGCAAAAGTGATCTTTTAAGATAATGCAATCAAAGAGGTCCAATGTAGTGTGATTTTCAGAGGCAGACTTAAAACCGTTCTTCACTGCTTGCATGTACAATTACATGAAATGAGCTCTGATGTGAGTAGGAGACATCAGGGGCATTTCTAAACTCCAATACCCGCTTTGTTGGCATAGAACGCATAAAAAGAATCTGTCTCATAATAACAAGGTCAAAACAAGAGAGGTGATGGCTGAAAGGTTTAGAATGAATCTTAACATCTGGCATTGCTCTGGGAAACCCTCCAGACCATCACCAAGCTATTATAAAAGGGGAAAGACCATATGCAAATCACACTTAGTCCCACCCCAAAAAGGGGGAGTCCAGCTCGAACTGCTGGGTCACATCCCTACTGCACGAGACTACAAGCATCCCCAAATATGTATCGACCTCGTTTGCCCAGAGCAGTGCCAGTATTTCAGATGTATTCAAAACCTTGCCCAGAGCACTGCCAGTGGTTCAGATTCTTTCAAAACCATCCACCCATCACTTTTGGGTTGTAGTTTGTATCTAGCCCAGAAAACTGCCAGTGGTTCATATTCATTCAAAACCTCCCAGCCATCACTTTTTTGATTATAGTTTGCATCTTGCCCAGAGCACTGCAAGTGGTTCAGATTAATTCAAAACCTTCCATCCATCACTTTTTGGGTTGTAGTTTGTCTCCCTATGTGAGAGACGGTATGCCCAGACGTAGGCCCCTTGCTTGCTGTGCCATAGGGAACCAAGCTGCACCTTACTAATGAGGGCCAACAAAGCCGAAACAAGTCTGGGGTTGCTTGTTTTTCAGTGCGGAGGGGACCTGGCCTAGCAGTTCGGCCGGGGCTGGTCCCATTGGTGGCAGTACATGCCTGATTTGCATATGGCTGGCCCCTTTTGCAATGGTGCAGACGGACTAAACAACGGTGGTGTGTAGGTTGGACCAGAGCAGTGCCAATGGTTCAGATGTATTCAAAACCTTCCGACCATCATTTTTTTGGACATAACAACAACATACTGAGCCTGGAGATGTGCCAACTCGTCTGGGCTTGCATCTCATGACTCACAGTGGTTACCTGATAAGTGTGACTTCAGAACAAGTGAGGGCATTTCCCAAATGAGGTACATCTTGGGAAAGTCCCAAAAGCCAGAGAGGGACCGATTTCGTCCATGAATGCGAATTTGTTCATACTCCACCTGCTTCCACACAGTGCATGGATGTGGTACTCTCTGGGCAGGTCTTCACCAATCTCTCTTTGAGGCCTCCAAGGAAGTTCTACTACCCTGCAGGGCAGATCATCCCTCCCCTTGCAAAGACCTTCATTGTACATGTTCATAAAAGCATTCCGTAAGCTAGTAAATAGAGTTTGTTACAACTCAGTGTACAGTTAATACTTTTACTGGTCAATAAACTGATGCCTTTTAACCAGATCATTATTAAAGAAAGTACTTTTTTTCCTCACGGTTTATGTGGACAAAGGCCCTCAGCTTTCAGCAACTCACTTTCCCGCAGCAATGCACTTTCCCAGTTTCATTGAAGCCTCCGGGCCTGCTTGGCACCTGCCACACATGTTTTGCGGGGCTTGGAAATGGTGAGGCGTTAGTAGTGGCAAAAAACAGACTGACATGGCATAGCCCACAGTACATATAAACTATGTGTATGTAGCCCCCAACCCAGATGGGACCCCTAAAGACAGAGGCCCTGATTCACAAAGCGTTTTCCAATGGGGGTTTGCCATTATAAAACGCTTCTGTGAATTAGGCCCAGAGGGTTATAGAGAAATATCTAAATAAATATATAAGGAAAGACAAGACACACGAAAGGGGTTTAAAAGCTTTTATTTAATGTATTTGTTTACTAATGGACTTACCTGACTGTACCACGTTCCCCACCATGGGGGACATATGGAACTTTGGGACTGAGGAACAATGGGCAGGCCTCCCCTGCCAGGGACAGTGACTGGACTTACCTGAAGACAGCTGGAAGAAGGCGCAGAAGAAGGAAAACAGAGAAACTAAAGCAGAGAAAGGACATCAGAAAGAAAGGGAAAAGATCAGTGTTGCCTGGGAGAGGGGAGGTGGAGTGTTGCAGCCTCGAGCGGCCTCCCACCTCCTGAAAGCACTGAGCCGGGCTGTGTCTTCCAGCTGCAGCTCGGCGTGAAAGTTAGCACCAAGCCACATCAATGAAAATGCATGTTTACTGGAGGACAAAGCGATCTCTGAACGGGCCCATGAGATTCAGAGCTTGCCCCGGCACCTTTAAACAAGATAGCAGCACCATGAAGAAGATGGAGTGCGGGATTCACTTACTCCATCACCAATCAATGAGGACAGATCAACGGTTTGGCAAAGGGAAGTCCGTTTAATGACAAGTACAAAAAATGGGGAAACAAATGGTAATCAACAGTGATGCGATCGCCTGTCTTGCTTCAACTTCCAAACTCTTCATTCAGACAGAAATAGTTATACCCAAAAATCGTCATCATTGACGTGTAACACTCATAAGTTTATCATGCAATTCTATTGGTTGGAAAAGGTAACTTAAGTATAGGTGCTATATCTGTATACGGTAACAAAGTGTAGGGATTGGATAACTCTTATTGGGTGGGCGTCTACGCCCATCCCTCTAAATCACTTGTGATAGACATCACTACAAGCACAACGTCTAATTGGTTCTAGAGCTATAGGACCCTAGATTATTCGGTCCATTGTGATTGGGTGGGTTCCACCCCTAGGCATAACTCTCTACTTTAATTAGAAGCATGCAGAGTAGACACCCAGGTGCCTTGTGCTCCAAGATTCACCCTGCCTCCCTTCCATCAATCGGTACTTTAGGGCTATGTGTCAATTAGTTGGCTGAGGATGGCCTCGAAACTGTAGCTTCTTATCTGGGAAAGTTATGGCATCCTCGGGTTCTGGGTGACATCAGACGTTGGTACCTCTTTGCCCTTGGCTGGTCACGTGTCTGTTCACTGTGAATCTGCTTCATTTTCCTTGTACTCGTGTATTTGATTCTCCCGTAGCCTTGCCACCTGCCTGGGGCCTCTTTATCTCGACCTTCACTGGCTGGCTGCTATGCTCTGAAGTCTCGATTCTCTGGAGCTGCCGCTCTCCTCCCTTCCTTAGATTGACCTCGAATTCCAGCATGAGCTACTTCTCACTAAGTTTCAATTCTGCTCTTCCCTTTGGCTTTGGCTGGAATATGAATCTTGGCCTTGCTAGCCCTTTGCAGCCTGGGCTTAATTCTGCTTTTACAAAATGGAGTCGCACTTTTATAGTGTGCTTTATTGAGGTAGATATATAGTTGGTGCATGCCGCTCTATTCTTCTACTAAGCATTGCAAGCAGTATCGTTCTCTTAGCTTCTTGCATTCCGAGCCTATTTACAGGCACTTTGTATTAACGTCTTTTCTCTTAAACGTCCATTACAACTTTATTCCTAACGTTTCACCCTTGTGTGTCAATTTTCGTTCGTCGTTTATGTTCATCTGTACGACTGTCCAGGTTCTTACGTCGTCACCATTTGCCTTCCATTAAGGCTCTTTGGGTCTCTTCGGGGACAGTCTGTAGGTAGTCTTCATTGCGTGTTAACTGCTGGTACGGTTGTCTCAGTGGGTACCGGGCTGCCCAAGGTTGTCTGATTATAGGCAGTTCAACAGGCATTGCTCTTCTGATGTGCACTGGGCAGAGTCCCATAGCTGCTCTCTGTTGGCTCATTTGTTCCTCAAACGTCACATATTTTGGCCAGTATGATCCTGGTACCTCACTCTATGGGGTTGGGGTGTAGGCCATGTCTGGGACCTCCTCTACACTCCCCCCTCTGGTCGGTTCATCGACCACTTCTGCAACCTCCTTTGGGTTCGTCTTACTTGGTTCTTCAGTATCTTGATCATCGTTTTCTGGGTTTGTACATGATGGTGTGAACATGTGTGTCTTTGGAGTGCATATCTTTATCACTCCATTTAGACTTCCTGCTGTTTTTACATGTTCGTCTTTGTTCCAGGTCATAAGATGACATTGTCCATTTGGGCTGCAATAGATCAATTTTCCTTTGTACCTTTATCGTTTTCCAGGATACATGAACTTTGTTCCTTCTGGCGCAAATTCTCTGGCCTTCACAAAGTTTCTTATTCCTTCGTCCGTTAGGTCTCTGGGCTTCCATCTTGGTTCAACATCGACTATGACCTTCATCCCAATGGTTTCCTTTGCAGTTTTCTGGCAATGTGTGATGATTATTTTGAAAACACAAAATCCCAATAGTATCATCAGTAGCAGGGCTCCCAGAAGCTTGAGTATGTCCGCCATCCATTGTTGAACCCAAGAGAATAATGCCCTCAACCAGGTGTCGTCATCTACTCCATCAGTTTCATCAGTCATCTGGTTCTGCACATTTGTTAGCATGCTTATGGCTTCTGTTAAGGTTCCATTTTCTTCATCATGTGAAGGTATAAATGTGCAGCATGATTCTCTGATTTTTGCACAAACACCTCCATCCATTGCTGTGATCATGTCAAGTACATATCTGTTCTGTAGGGTCATCAATCGGATTGCTCTTAGTTCTTCTTTGATTGCGTTGAATCCTTTTATGGTGGTGTTAATGGTCTGCAATAACTCCCATCTGGTTATCTGAAACCATTTCGTATTTACTCTTACTTGAATGTGTGGCAAGAGTAGTGTTGTGAATACTGTTGAGGTGAAGCTAAATAGCCTGTGTTCATATGGGATGGCATAAAATGCTTCTTCTGATTTGGCAGAAAAGTAATTTTCCCTCTTCTTTCAGGACACCAGTTCCACAGACCTCCTTTTCCTTAGGTGCGCATCTGCTTTCGGGAAACTGTCTATACTCAGGTCACTCTAGTCTCTGTAGTTTTATTTTCCAGCTCCTTGTGTAGTTTCTTTGCTTTAGCTATAAATGGGAATAAATGATCTATCAGCATTTGTGTCTCGGCAGTGAATTCTCTCGTAGCCGCTTCTGTCTTCTTGAAATTTTTTGCTATATCTTCTTTAGTTGGTCTTTCATTTGCTTCTTTTCGGTCGCCCTTGTTATTTTCAGGGACTGGTTGTTTGGTGGGCAGTCTCGTAATTTCTGTTGCCATTGTTCGAGGTTCTGCAGTCATTGACAGTTGCCCTTGTTCGTGTGCTTTCAGTGTATGTGCGCGTGTAGTGGTCAGTGCTACATTTCATTCATTCCGTGCTGACCCTGTCTCCAGCTTTTCTCTTCATTCATTACCTCAAGTGTGTATGAATTGCTGCTAATTACATTCAATTTTAGTTCGTTTACCTTACCATCAGATTTTCTCTTGGAACCGGAATGACTATATAGGGTCTGGGAGATTTTGTGGGATTCATGCGTACATTATCTGGTGGGTGCACTGAAATTAGAATGCTTTGTGCCCCAATAAAGAATGCAGTTCTTCTAGTTAGAGACAGAAAAACTATAATAATCACTATACATATACACATAACTGGGCGATGTGATAATTTGGAGCACTTTCTTCCAGGAAAGTGGGGTCGCCCCTCTGTTTGTGGGAGGATCAGGTTACTTTTCTGGGCCCCCATCTCAATCATGTCACTGTCAGTGTTTACTTCCTTTCACTTTACTCCATTATTGTCTCTCGGAAAGTTTGCAACATAAAGTGTCTTGTGCTTCGTGAGTGTCACCCCTCTCGAGGGTGGTAATTGTCCCTGGTTACGGGATACAGTTCCCTTGCTAGACTATGGAAAAAGATTAGACTATCCCCTTTGGTGAGTCACATTCATTATGCATATTCAAAATAGATAGGTTCCCAATGCACTCCCCGAATCTGCTTTACTCCTGAGGACATGCTGGAACGTGTTCAATGGGAAAAGATGGAAAATGTGGTATCACTCGAAATTAAACAAAAATAAAAATAAAATAAGAATAAAAAATAAAAAATAAAACACAACGGTGAAGTTCTCTTCTCTGCTCTTCTCGATCTGTCCCTCTGCGAAAGATGAAGAACTGTGTCTCTTTCTCTTGGATCTGTCCCTCGGCGGAAGGTTTCACTGGAATCTCCGTAAATATTCTCGCTGAAAGTTGGACAGCTCCACCTGGAGCATGATCACATGGAGGAGTGTTCCCATGTGTGCAACATTAGCTGGATCTCTGATGAAGGTGATGACGGCAACCTCGGCAGGTCTCCCCACCATTTCTGGATAGTCAGTGACTAGACGGAATAGGACATTGTGGGCCAGCCTGCTGTCCTCAGGTGACAGGGACATTGTCCTGCTTTGCTGGTTTCGAGATCATAGGCCTTTCTTTTGACGTGAACAGTCTTTACACTTTCCTGCTGCGTGGATTGCCACTACGTAGTTGAGCTTGATCCACAGTTGGTTCAAATGTTCAGTGTTTCTTGGGTCTCTAATGTGGGTTAGTGTGTCCGTGGTTCTCCCGACTAGTCCTTGGCACTCCTCTATGATACGAAAGAAAAGCGTATAAGTGAGTTCATCAATGTTTACCTGTGGCGGAAGCATTTGTGTCCTTATCACTGTGTTTGGGTAATTTCGCAAAAGGCTTCCGCGATGACAGTCAGTAGTTGCCAGATCATTTTTTTGTTGGCAGGATCTTGAATAAAGTCTGTGACACTGGTGACTCTCCCTACGAGTGACGGATATGAAATTACCACTAACTTGAAGTAGGTGAGTACATCCCATGTGAGATTTCTGCTGGGAGATACCATGGGATCTGCACCCAAAGTCTTGGTGTCGGCTGCTTCAGGATACTGTTTTATGCTCTTAAACGAATAATCTTTGCTCTCATTCTATCAAGTCTTATTTTCCAATAATGCTCAAATATTTCAAAAAAAGGTAGCAGGCGCTCCTCTCCAGAAGGAACATGGCATGATAACCAGTTCTGAGATGAGAGTTTGCAGCACACGCTTTTTGCTCACTGTACCTTTCACAGATGGGAAATATCCATTTGCTTATCAGTCTTTGTCCCGCCCACACGGGCAGTCCAGCACCGAAATGCTATGGCAATTCCTCTCTGAACAAGAGTACCAACAGCAACCCCATACACGTGTTTCAGCCTTGTTGGACCTCATCAGTGAGGTGAAGCTGTGTCTCTCTGAGCACAGTAAGCAGGGAGTCCACGTCTGGTTGCCCCCATGTAACTCAGGGTGACCAAGCCCAAGTTCCTTACAAATATTTCAAAAAAAGGTAGCAGGCGCTCCTCTCCAGAAGGTACATGGCATGATAACCAGTTCTGAGATGAGAGTTTGCAGCACACGCTTTTTGCTCACTGTACCTTTCACAGATGGGAAATATCCATTTGCATATCAGTCTTTGTCCCGCCCACATGGGCAATCCAGCACCAAAATATTATGGCAATTCCTCTCTGAACAAGAGTACCAACACCAACGTGTATGGGGTTGCTGTGGCACTCTTGTTCAGAGGAGAATTGCCTAGCATTTCGGTGCTGGACTGCCCCTGGGCAGGACAAAGACTGATATGCGGGGACATTTCTTCTCTGTGAAAAGAACAGTGAGCTAAAGACTTGGTTGAGACTCTCCAGGGGCCATCCACCCAAGAACAAGTCAATGGGCTGTGTTTGTGCTGGTAGAGAGTTTCCCAGACCCCCCTCTGTTTTGCATATCAAGTAACTTTGGGTCTCACCCTAAGTTACCAGGGGAATCCAGACGTAGACCCCTTTGTCACTGCTCTTAGAGAGGTACAGCTTCACCACACTGATGATGCCCAAAAAGGCTGAAAAACTTGTATGGGGTTGCTGTGGCACTCTTGTTCAGAGGAGAATTGCCTAGCATTTCAGTGCTGGACTGCCCCTGGGCAGGACAAAGACTGATATGCGGGGACATTTCTTCTCTGTGAAAAGAACATTGAGCTAAAGACTTGGTTGAGACTCTCCCAGGGGCCATCCACCCAAGAACAAGTCAATGGGCTGTGTTCGTGCTGGTAGAGAGTTTCCCAGACCCCCCTCTGTTTTGCATATCAAGTAACTTTGGGTCTCACCCTGTTACCAGGGGAATCCAGACATGGACCCCTTGCTCACTGCTCTTAGAGAAGTACAGCTTCACCTCACTGATGATGCCCAACAAGGCTGAAACACGTGTATGGGGTTGCTGTGGCACTCTTGTTCAGAGGAGAATTGCGTAGCATTTCGGTGCTGGACTGCCCCTGGGCAGGACAAACACTGATATGCAGGGAAATTATTTCTCTGTGAAAAGAACAGGGAGCTAAAGACTTGGTTGAGACTCTCCCAGGGGCCATCACCCAAGAACAAGTCAATGGGCTGTGTTCGTGCTGGTAGAGAGTTTCCCAGACCCCCCTCTGTTTTGCATATCAAGTAACCTTGGGTCTCACCCTAAGTTACTAGGGGAATCCAGACGTGGACCCCTTGCTCACTGCTCTGAGAGAGGTACAGCTTCACCTCACTGATGATGCCCAACAAGGCTGAAACACGTGTGTGGGGTTGCTGTGGCACTCTTGTTCAGAGGAGAATTGCCTAGCATTTTGGTGCTGGACTGCCCCGGGGCAGGACAAAGACTGATATGTGGGGAAATTTCTTCTCTGTGAAAAGAACAGTGAGCTAAAGACTTGGTTGAGATTCTCCCAGGGGCCATCCACCCAAGAACAAGTCAATGGGCTGTGTTTGTGCTGGTAGAGAGTTTTCCAGACCCCCCTCTGTTTTGCAATGCTCAAATATGGTTTGATTCAAAAGTTCGTATTGTCTGTGCGTTGTGGCTTAGATTGCAAGATTCTCTTCTTTACCCTGCAACTATGATGCACAGAGTGTCCATTATTTCCTTATCCCCTTTTTTGCTTAGAGGAAAGGTCCAGTTAAGAGCCACAGTTTTTTAAACAGAGTTCATTTTGTCTTGGCTTTGTTGCTCATGCGTCCTTCTTCCTCGTCATGGCTCTTGTCTGCACGTGCTGAGGTTCTTCCCAGTTGTCTGTAGGTTCTTCGCGGTGGGGTGCAGCTAGAGGGATCTTGCCAATATAGGGTGAAGTGGGAGAATGGGAAAACAAGCTCCTCCCAATCTCATCACGACCATGGCCTAGAGGATCACGGCCTAGGCACCCCCCACGGGACGAGTTCGTCTATCTACCAGATGACAAAATACCCTGGTTCAGGAATATAAGGGTATGCCCACCAGCTTGTCCGGCTCAGGCCGACACCTGTGGCATGGATGAACTCGACTAAGACAACAGCTACAAGTATCCACATCGTTAGAGATGCCATAACGACCAAGCCAACTGTCAAGAACACACGTGCCACCATGCACACTGGTCACTCACACACCAACCTACATGAAGAACATATCCAGTGCTATGACGTAGGTGACTGACACACCCACTGACGTGCATCGTTGTTATTTTTCATATAGGCCTTCTTTATAGTAATACAGAAACGCAAGACACTTGAAGAACTTGTGTATACGCTTGATGACGCTTCTCCCACCACTCGCCCTGTGACGACACCATCATGTATACATAACACTGCTTGAGACGCCATGTCAACCCGTGATCTCCGTACAATGGAGTATGTATCGCCACCCATGAACTAGGCCCGAGTAGGCCGCAAGCAAGAGCCCCACCATGAAAATCCTCTCAGAGCAAGAGTACAAGTGCTGATCATGCAGAACGAGCCCCAGCGAGAGCTCATAGCCAAGGCCACGATGTTGCAACTCACATGCTACCAGCCCGGCGCCAAGGTTACACCTGAAAAAAAAGCCAAGCCCACAGAAACGGAATACAAATCTAAAGTGCAGAATTCTACTCCAGCTACGGTCTCTCTACACGTGACCAAGCCTATCTGACAAGGTGCCAGACCCACAAGACAGAAAGTTGCCTGGGTCCCACGTCTGGGACACAGGTTGCAACAGCGAAGCGGCAAGATGGACACCTACGGCGATGGGAACGGCCCACTCACAAGTCTATGAGCAGACCTGTATGTTGTCTGCATAAACACATAGTTGCACATTGTTGCTAATGACAGGTACACCGCGAGCTGGGAACGACGATGGTCCCAGGCTTGGGGGCTCACGAGAGGACCAATCAGAACGCAGGGGGGCTCATCACTGACGCCACTAACATTAGCCAATCACCAGGGGTCCCCTTGTAGCGATTTTCAAGTATCTAATAGTAGGGACAGCCCAAGTATACCACCTGACTCATCCTTAACCACTAATATCCTTCTCCACATGCATCCTATACTAACCCTACCACTCGGGGAACCAATCCGGAGTGGCAATAGGTTTTTTGCTAACTTTCTCAGGTGACCCAGGTAGTGCGTCATACTGCTGTAAAAAGGGCCTGCGAGCCCCACTAAGAGTGAGAGTCTGGACGGACGCGTACGATCCAAGACCCATCCCTGCCGTTGTCATAATAAACAGCAGAACCACATTGCTCCTTGTGTGTGTGTCTCATACTCCTTTGGGAAACACAGGAGGAGTTGGGGCCTCCCAGCCCGGAGGTCCGCGGACGGCTTTGCCGACCCCGGGAGAATCACCCCGACAAGTTGGAGGCACTGCTGAGATCTCTTTAAGGTCTACTATTTTGAGCTTTTTCATTTCCAAGGCTTCTCGTTGCGAGGAGACCCGGCGGCGCGGCCCCTTCTGCCGCTGCCCCCTTTTGAGGACTACAGGACCATCGCGGAACTGTGAGAAGACCGGACAGCGCAATCTGGATATTGGCCTTCGGGAGCCGGTTGAGAAGTATCCTGCCCGCAGTTGGCGAGTGTCCAGACTTGGTCCAGACGAGGGGAGGTGGCGAGCCGCTTGGAGGGGTGCACGCAGTCGAGCGGCCCGCATCAAGAGAACTTGGTGAGTAGGGCACACCCAACAAGCAATGTGAGGTTGTGAGGGAGGGGGGAGGAGTTGTAATAAGGGTGGCGGGAGGTGTTATTACAGTGTGTGGTGAAGATTTGATTAATAAGTGTTGATAGACGAGTGAGCAGTAACGGGACAGGCATGAGGGCCGTCCTCTACCACGTCACGGAAGCAGGGTGGGTGGAGCCAGACGGCACCACGTGCAGTTGCTCATAGACACTGATTGGTCCAGATCGTGGGCACCTGTAGAGGGGGTGTGTGTGGCTTTCCTATGAATTGACGTTGTAAATCAATGAGTAGATGAGGATCCCTATTGATCGAGCAGTTGAAACTCAATATAGATAGATGACATTTTCCTGTAGGAGGTAGCTAGATTGTTGCCAAGTACGGAAGATAATTGGCTGGTTAATCCCCCCCCCCAGCGAGGGGCGTGTCACACGCGAGGCGACGCAGCGTGCGCAGTCCGATTATAAGAGTGTATTGTTGGTTACCTTGTTCCGGGCGTAACAAGAGGACAGCTGTGGGGTTAACGGGGACAAGAAATTATAACTTATTGCGCACTCTTTTGAAGTGTAAAGATCTTACCGGTAGTAGTTGAAGGAGGTTGGTGACATCACCCATAGGGCATTCATAGGAGACCTTGACCACATCGCGTGTTGAAGGGTGGTAGGGGAGTAAGCAAAGGACAAGGGCGGTAAAACCGAGGTGGGGAGGCTGCGCACGGAGACCGCCGGCTGCCCCCAAATACGGGAAGGGTGGAAAGGGGGAAGTGACCGTGCACGAAGAACACCGGCCACGCTGAGGAAGGTGAAGAAGGAGGGGAGTGGAAAAGGTGGGGTGGCTGTACAAGCACGTCACACAGGGCATGCAGCCGCAGGGGGCTTCGTGTGCCGCGGTCGCAGGGGGCCGTACCAACGATATCAAAGGAAGAAACAAACAGAGGAAAAGGAATGTATACTTGTAATTGTTATACTTGGTTGTTTTACTTTTAGCGGACGGTCGGAAGTCCCCAATTTACGGGGCCAGGTAACAACGGCTGTGTTGAGGGGAGTTAAAGCACAGTATAACCATGTCATATGGGTTGGGATCTGGAGGGTGGGGGAACACTCTGACTACCCCCTCCAACATATTTGCAAAACGCTGTCACCCCACAGGGAAAAACTCATCAAATATAGCATAGAGTGGACACAAGGAACAGACAACAAAATGACAACACCATGGCCGCCTAACGGCAGTTTTTAACCGTACGTCCAGCACTCACTGCTGACACACAAACACAATACGTACAAAGGGAAAAAGTTGGCACATCACGTGGTGGTGTTTAAGTTGTGGAGGATGTTCCCGGGATCCCCGCCAGGACCAACCGGAATGTTCACCGTGGAAACCACGACAGAAGGGAAGAGGAGCGAAGAAACAAAGGAGGGGAAGGAGATTAAGGAGGAAGAAGGAAACGGGGAAAAGGCGACCAGTAGCGCACAGTGTGCGGGAAGAGACAGGAAGGGGGATGAAAGGTTTGGTAATGAAAATGAAGTAGAAGTAAAGAAGGAAGGGACAGAAGACATACCCCTAGCGAAGGTAGTGAAGAAGGAGGAAGGTGGGTTATATCCTGTGACGGAGCTACGAGAAGCAGCAAGGCAACAACTGACGGCAGCTGAGGGGTACTCAAACCCCGCGTACAGCCCGCCACCATACACGGCTACAGGTAGCTACCAGGGGGGTGGAGGAGGTGACGAGTATGGTAAGTTCGAGTTGCACGCAGGCGCGAACAAAGGGAGGGAAGGATAGCGAGGAGCACATTTTCAAACATAGGACAAGATGAATGGATAGCAGTGCAGGTGCTCTTAAAGCTGCGAGGGACATTAACGGGAGAAGAAAAAGACGTGGTGAGGAGAATGAATAAGGACGACGCAGGTAGCACTGGAATAGAGGGTGAGGAGAGCAACACAAGGGAAGGAGAGCTGTCACAAGAAGAGAAGGAGATGTTGGAGGAACGATTGGCTGAATTGAGGGATGAGCGGAGTGCACTGATTAAGCAGCTCGAGCAAGAGGCACGAGGAAGGAGGAAGGAGAGGACGGAAAGTAGGGATGAGTTAGAAAGAATGAAGGAGCGTACAGAAGAAAGGAAGTGGGAAGCGGAGAGGATGAAGGCAATAGCGGAAAGGGTATCCCGAGCAGCACAGCGTGACATGAAGAGAAGAGAGGAAGAGAAGGAAAAGGAAATGGAACTATGGAAGAAGAAAATACTCTCTGAAAGCACCAGGAAATAGAAAGAAGGTAAAGTAATAGAAAGCATATTAGAAAGGGAGAAAGAGAAATGGGAAAGGAGGAGAGAGGAAGAAAGGATATTAGCGAAGGTAAGTAGTGAGGTGATGGAGGAATTGAAAAAGAAGAGAGAGGCAATAGGTGGTGATATAGTGGAAAAGAAGGAAGAGGAGAAAAGAGAGAGGACAGTGGAGAATGGGGTAAGAACATATGTGCGTCGGGATGCGGAAGTGACTACAACATCAGCGCAAAGGGGAGTAACTGGTAGAGGAGAACAGGAAGGAACGGATTTAATAGACTTAAAAACGGTGACGATAAGGGGAAAAGGACAGATTGGGGGTTGTCGCTCCTGAATGAATTTTGCAGTGAAGAAGAAGAGGGCGTGGGGAGAGAAGGGAGGAGCGGCAGTAGGGAGAGCTTAGATATATTGTACATCACACGCGCTAACGGGGAATCACCATGGGCATGTAAGAAGAAGGAAGAAGTGAAGAGAGTTGAGGAGCAGGTAAGAGAAGTGGCAGGAGGACCAACACGCGCAGTTACATCCACATCTTCATGCCCAACATGCCCACCCACACCTGCGCCGGAACACACAACATACATTGGCAGGCTCAGAGATCTCCCAGGACGCAGACAGGAAGAACGACCACGCACACCTGCAGTGAACCAAGAGAGTAATAGGAGAGTGGGGAGAAACGAAGGATAATATACGACAAGCAGCAGTGATAAAGATATGGCAGCAGATTTACTTGACACAGAGGAAGAGGAGGAGTACACGTATTCCACCCCGCGACAACTAGGGGGACAGATGGGGTACAATTTAATGCCTCTATTGGAGAGGGGAGGGGCTAGACCACAATATGTCCCTCGGAGGCATGCTGATAAGGAGAATATAAAGTGCAGGCTCCCATCATTAAGCAGAGGAGCGGGGAAATGGATATACGAGATGGAAAAACCCACTGCGGGACAGAAACTAGCAGTGGGAGACGTGAAGGGTCTATTAATATCAATATTAGGAGACGCAGCAGATGACATTTGGAAGAGGGCAGGATTCCCCGGAGTCACAATAATAAACACGTCACATGACGGGGTGCCATTTACCAACTGCAGGCATGCATTATAGCAGGCCCTGAGGGTGCAGTACCAAGACACATCAGATATAGGAGCAATTACGTCACGCAAGATGCGTGAGAATGAAGATCCTGTTGATTATACCCAGGAGATTCAGGAGAAGTGGCGCTTGGAAACTAGAGAGCAATGGGACAAAACATCAGCAATTTTTTACCACATACTAGTACAAGGGCTTCCGGAGGCAGCAGAAAGATAATGAAAGAAGGTAGTGGGAATGGAAGCTAAGGCCTGGCCGGAAATACAACTAACAACAATAATACACCACTGTAGGATGTGGCAAGAAAAGATGAAACAAAAGGAAGAAGATAGGAAAGCAGAAGAGGCAAAATTAGTGCAGAAAAAACTAACTAAGTATACCATGGAAGGAGAACTAATAACTACACCGACAATAATGGCATCAAACCCCACCCAAGTAGTGGCTACACAAGATTCCACACAACAACAAATAGTACCATTACCACAACCACCACAACTTATAACACAACAGATGCCACCACCCCCACCATACACGACTCCCACAGGAGGAGGGTACATGCCACGGGAAATGGATATTATAACAACCCCAGGGGAAGGGGCGGAATGATGAGAGGGAGAGGATATGGCCAACATGCACAACAGCAAGGGGGAGGATTTCGAAGTTACTACCCCAATGGGCAACAAGGGTACCAAGACAATGCGGGGAGTTTCCCATGGCAGGCCAGGCAACCACCTGTGTGTTGGGTTTGTGGAATGTTGGGACACATGCCACGCACATGTAGAATGAGACCCACCCCACCAGTCTGGGGGGAACAGGGACCACAAGGGCCTATTAGGGATCAGCAGGTTTACCAGCAACTGCAGGGAACACAACAGAGAAACACACAGCAGCAAGTATCACCACAACAACAGTTGCAGACATACACACCACCGCAGCAGCAGGTGGCAATAACACAACAACACCAAGTGCAATCAGTACAACAGTTCACTCAAATACAGGACCATAAATTGACACCCATTGATACACCGCTACAACAAACACAGTTGGGGAGGGTGACTATCTTGGGACACAACCCTTACACAGGAAGCGGTCAGTCACTGTACCCACAATAGGACAGCCCACAGACGTCCTTGGTGTGTCCCATCCTGTCGATAACACCTAATAGTGTGGAGGAACCACGCATTCAGGTAGCGATAGGTGACAAAACATTTTCCTTCCTTGTTGACACTGGGGCAACTAGGTCTTGCATAAGGGAGGGTACATTTAAAATGTCAGGCGAGGCCATGCACACTCAAGGATTATCTGGGGCTAGAGGGTTGGTTCCCTTTACTGATAACATCTCCTTATCCATAGGGGATTATGACATGTCTGTCCCACTCCATTCAAAAGAGTCGCCAGTGAACATACTGGGAAGGGACATAATGAGCAGATTAAATATGACAATCTCCTTCACGGAGAAGGGCATAATTTGCTCCACACTAGGAATAAACATGCTTACTGCACGACAAATACTGCAAGCTTACTGTGGCCAGACAGTAGCTCGAGCTGAGCCTGTGGATGGCGAGCTGTTCCAATATGGAACAGACATGGCATTTGCATGGATGCCAGGAATAGAAGGAAAGATTTGGAGGAGGCCAGCAGCATATTTGTTCAGGCCTGAGACACCAGCTAGTGAACCAGAGGGGAAGGTGATTTCGGTGAGCATCGAGAGCATTATAGCAACTGCAGATTACATCACAGTACATGCCCAAGACAGGGAAGGGAGAGCATGGAGAGCAGTGATAGCACTGGCTGAGGGATGCAGGCTCACGCAGGTGTCTGTCGAAGAGCTCTTTTCAGAAAACAAGGGAGAAGGAGAGATGGTATTTATGATGAGTGTCGACATCTGGTTAAGAGTAACATACAAGCAAGTAGCACTGAAAATGGCTATGGCACTCGAAGCACCTGCATCTACCCCAGTACCATTTTACGAGGAAGACATGGCCAAGGTTCCAGCATCACTGTGGACCACCAGTCCCTATGACGTGGGCTGCATAAAGAGCATTGGAGGAGTAAAAATTAAGTTGAAAAAGGGCGCAATACTACCTAGAGTGAAGCAATACCCACTATCAAAAGAGGCAGATGAGGGCATATACAAAACCATAACAGCCCTGATAAATAATGGCATATTGGTACCATCAGAGTCAGCATTTAACACGGCTGTGTACCCAGTGTGCAAGGCTAAAGGAGCGTCTTGGCGTTTCATCCAGGACCTCAGGCCCTTGAATTACATTGTAGAGGCAGAATACCCCATAGCAGCAAACCCAGCCACTATACTATGTGGAATACCAGTAGAGGCATCATGCTTCACAGTGATTGACCTCAAAAATGCCTTTTTCTCAATACCTCTGCACCCAGATTCACAAGATTTGACTAGCTTCACATACAGGAATACAAAATGGAAACACACAAGGTTACCACAGGGGTACTGCGAGTCACCCTCAATTTTCAGAGTAATACAGATGGATTTGGGAAAAATTGAAATGGAAAGCACAGTGCTGCAATATGTTGAATTATAATAATTTGCAGCACAACTGAGGAAAGGTGCAGGGAAGACTCAGTAAAAATGCTGACAGTGTTGGCTGAAAAGGGGTACAAGGTAGACAAGGAAATGTTGCAGTACTGTCAGGAACAGGTACTATACATTGGCCAACTAATATCCCAGCATGGAAGAAACATTGCACCACAAAGAGCGCAAGCGATAACCAACACGCCACAACCACAAACTGTGAGGGAACTGCAGCAGTTCCTGGGCCTATGCAACTACTGTAGAGAATGGGTTTTCGACTACAGCTCATACATAGGTCCCCTGCTCGAAGCGCTGAGAGAGGCACAAAAAGGGGACAAGAGATTGGGGTGGACAAGAGAAATGAAAGAGGCGTTTGATGAGTTGAAACACGCCATATCCACAGCTCCCGTACTAGCCACTCCAAATTACGAACATCAATTTTTCATTTTTTCACATTGCGACTCAGCAGTAATGAAAGCAGTATTGACTCAGAGAACTAGCATGGGACACAAGCCAATAGCCTTCTACAGCGGTCACTTGGACCCTGTCATGTTAGGACATTTCCCTTGCGAACAGGGTCTCGCCGAAGCTGCATTTGCGGTGGAAAAATCATCATCGATAACAATGGGGTGCCCCACCACATTATTTGTGGAGCATGCACTGTTTGCAATTTTGAACAAACCTAAGTCCACATTAACCACACAGAGGGCGTCAGGTTACGAGATTATCTTATCGAGACCAGAATTGACAATTGTCAGATGCAGTAACGTAAACCCAGCCAGATTCATAGCGGAGGTTGTTGAGGAAGGTGATTATGCTGGCGATTGCACACAGACTATTGAAATGTACTCCAGCACAAGGATGCCCTTAAACGGGGTGAGATATTGTACATTGATGATTCCTCAACCATTGACCAAAGCGATGGGATAAGGAGAACTGGGGCAGCAGTAGTTAAAATGACGGAAGATTTGATATACGTCCCAGTAAAATGCGTGCAATTACCGCAGCATTATTCGGCTCAGGCAGCAAAATTGGTCGCGCTGGATCACTACCTCACTCCCCACGAGGTGGTGACAGGACGTCAAATGCGCCTTCCTTTAACGCCAACATCAAGAGCATTTACTGACCATGATAACACTGCAACTGTTTTTGGTGACGAAATGTATCAATATGTGTCTTCCTTGATTGCTAGTGTTGCCTTTGTATCTCAACAGCTCAAGCGCACGCGGGACTGGTCGAAGAGTTCTCAACAAGAAGACACCAACGAGGAACAAGAAAAGGAAAAACTATGCACTATTGCAGAGGGCGATCATGTGCTCCCGCTTTACTGGGCCCCACTTGGTGGAGGAAGTGGCTCCCAGAGCAGTGAAGCTGCACGATAGGCACACCTGGAATCAACTACACGACGTGAAGTCCTAGAAATATCAGACCCGCCCTAGCGTTGACGACAGGGCCATTGCAAGACCAACAACATCAACAACGTCGGCTACAGAAAAGGATACAGCAACCACCGCTGAGGACAATTGTGTCACTGCACCTGACCACTGCCCAGTCACAACCACTGCCATAGACGTTGGACACCTGCTCACCCCTGGAGCTCACCCCATGGTCACGAGATCACAAGGTAAACAAACATCTGCCCAATCCAGCCCCAGTTCCCCCTCCAAGGCCACTACTGATTGAAGGACATTGTACAACAAACTTGAATGTTACACACACACATATAAAACACTTGTATGTTTTTCTCTATTTTTTCGCGCACATGCAGGTACCGCATATCATTGTATTGTTTAGAAAGTGAAGTAACTAACAGTGTGCTCTGCCCAGGAGTAGATGCTGCCGCAGATGATAATACCCCTGAGGCCCTATCACACCAATTTGTATATCATATGAGAAGGCCGAGGTACCTAAAAAGAAGAAGGGTACGCGTATATTACACCGCATTTGTTTTGGCCATAGAACAATCATTTCCCCATCTTCACGAGCACTTGCCGGCTCTAAGAGATAGGTCACTAAGACTAGTGTGGGAGCAGCTCTTCGCCTGGGCACTGAACGATTACTTGATAGGGAGAGTTTAACTAACAAATACTAACAATAATAAAGAGCACATTAAGGATTTTCAGGCGGGCACCTTTAACATCGCAAGAATAAGCTGCCGGACTGCAGCGAGGTAAGAGCAAAATGCCAGTGAGATTAGCTCTTGTAATAAAATTGATAGGAGTGTTGGTCATCACTGGCTGCTTCTGTATGGCAGAAAGCTATGCTACCAATTTTGTGGCTGCACCCAGAACTAACATACCCCCTCCCACGGCTGCAACAGGTATGATATCAGGTGGCACTAGTAACCCTAAAGGTAAGGGAGGTAGAGTTAAACACAGCACATATACTGACAATAAAGGTATCGATAGTTACATAACAGATTCAGCACACGTCTCAAACAACATGTGGTACCAGCACATGACCCAAATTGGTAAGCAGACAACGGAGGACAGCTGCTATGTGTGCTCATTGATCCCATACGCCATGAGCGCATCGAGAACATTCGTTGCCACTGAAATACAGGAAAAAACAGTGCAATGTATAATATATCTGGCACTATTCCAAACGCGGGGACGATTCCAAGGAACGGTGGTGAGAATGCAGTGGAAAACAAGGGACACATACCCATACGAAAATAATTTCTTCAAGACATACTTGAACTACCATAAAAGCAGCTTACATGCTGAAGCATTCAGATACATGACGGATGGCCCTGATAAAGGAGAAACGAAGAAGGTAACGCTAGAATACCTGCCGTGTGATTGGTACGCCACTGAAGTTCCTGGTGTACAGGGGTGCTGGGAAAGGCCACTGATAACAATAACTGGGAAAATATACATGAACAATGAATGGGAAATAGGGGTGGTTGGGAGCAACATGATAACAAGAGAAAATATTACCACCATACAGGAGCACAATGACAGATGCTGAACAACGTGGGGTAAATATGTACCCATGCTGACGTGGATGGAGAAGGATGAAGACCCAATAAGCATGCTACCACTGGCCGCACCCAAACTATGCTACCAACACAAAGGAGATGTGGATGTGGGATACAACGCCAACTGTGGAAGCGTATTAGAACTACCAGAGGGGGGTGCTGGAACGGCAGTTATAATGGACCACTATTGGGCCTGTGGGGATAAGGCAGACCACACCTTGCCTCCGTTATGGAATGGAATATGCACCATGGTACACGTCAATGTACCATCACTGGTAGTGCCTCAAAAACATGTTAACACGGCCAATTTCCCCAAGATGGACGAAGGGAACAAGAGGAGGAAAAGGTCTGTACAATCACAAGCAGGAGAGAAAAATAACAACAATAACATTCTACCAAGATTGAAAAGACAAGGAGAACCCCTGACAGGGAACGACCTGTGGGGAAGATCAGAAACAGCACTCACCTCCATCCCACCAGAACACAGATTATTTAGCAGGGCTGCAATGTTCTTCTCGTCAATAATACACCCAGGACTACAAGCATATGCGAACGCAAAATGGCTTCAGATCACCCGATGGGAACTGATGATGACGATTAATTTGACAGTAAATGGATTCAACGCCATAAAAGAAGAGCTGCGAGCGGTAAGAATGGTAGCACTACAAACCAGATATGCGCTGGATCTTCTCACGGCTATGGAAGGGGGAGTGTGTGCAAAGATTGGACAATCATGCTGCACATTTAGCCCTGCTAACGATGCAGATAATAGGACACTTACTGAAGCAGTATCACAACTAGCCCAGATGCACTCCAAAATGATGGAAGAAAACAAAGGGGTTAAGAAGGATACTAGTTGGTTTTCATTCATATGGTCATGAATGCCATCATGGCTGTCAGATGTACTGAAAACTATAGTGGGATGCATAATATTAGCTGCAGCGGTGT
Source organism: Ambystoma mexicanum (assembly GCF_040938575.1). NCBI lineage: Eukaryota > Metazoa > Chordata > Amphibia > Caudata > Ambystomatidae > Ambystoma > Ambystoma mexicanum. The sequence continues at coordinate 1,310,329,183 of NC_090935.1, forward strand.
TGATTCTAATAAGGTTCTGGAAAGCCAGGAAAGCATGCACTACAGACGAAATGATAGAAATGGTCGGCATGCACCCCTTGATGCCAACTGATGACGACCAGCACACCGACCTGATAATAAAAGAAAGGGAGATACTGCGTAAACAGATCCTTACCAACCACTTGGATCCGCCATCTGTAAAATTGGAGAACCCGAGAAACCCGAGGAGCTATGTTGGAAGATGGGTATACTGCAAACCAGGCGGCAACTGTGTTTATGTGTACTGGTCGTTCGAAGATCATGTCAACCACTATGGACATTTGGCTGGAATAACTAAAGTATGGAGAGTAAGATAGATAAAGAAAAAGATATGTCTGTGCCGACAAGTCGACCAGAGGGGGGACTGAAGTGGGAGAATGGGAAAACAAGCTCCCCCCAATCTCATCACGACCATGGCCTAGAGGATCACGGCCTAGGCACCCCCCACGGGACAAGTTCATCTATCTACCAGATGACAAAATACCTTGGTTCAGGAATATAAGGGTATGCCCACCAGCTTGTCCGGCTCAGGCCGACACCTGCGGCATGGATGAACTTGACTAAGACAACAGCTACAAGTATCCACATCGTTAGAGATGCCATAACGACCTAGCCAACTGTCAAGAACACACGTGCCATCATGCACACTGGTCACTCACACACCAACCTACATGAAAAACATATCCAGTGCTATGACGTAGGTGACTGACACACCCACTGACGTGCATCGTTGTTATTTTTCATATAGGCCTTCTTTGTAGTAATACAGAAACGCAAGACGCTTGAAGAACTTGTGTATACGCTTGCTGACGCTTCTACCACCACTCGCCCTGTGAAGACACCATCATGTATACCTAACACTGCTTGAGACGCCATGTCAACCCGCGATCTCCGTACAATGGAGTATGTATCGCCGCCCATGAACTAGGCCCGAGTAGGCCGCAAGCAAGAGCCCCACCATGAAAATCCTCTCAGAGCAAAAGTACAAGTGCTGCTCATGCAGAACGAGCCCCAGCGAGAGCTCATAGCCAAGGCCACGATGTTGCAACTCGCATGCTACCAGCCCGGCACCAAGGTTACACCTGAAAAAAAAGCCAAGCCCACAGAAACGGAATACAAATCTAATGTGCAGAATTCTACTCCAGCTACGGTCTCTCTACACGTGACCAAGCCGATATGATAAGGTGCCAGACCCACAAGACAGAAAGTCACCTGGGTCCCACGTCTGGGACACAGGTTGCAACAGCGAAGCGGCAAGATGGACACCTACGGCGATGGGAACGGCCCGCTCACAAGTCTATGAGCAGACCTGTACGTTGTCTGCATAAACACATAGTTGCACATTGTTGCTAATGACAGGTACACCGCGAGCTGGGAACGACAATGGTCCCAGGCTTGGGCCTTGCGAGAGGACCAATCAGAACGCAGGGGGGCTTATCACTGACGCCACTAACATTAGCCAATCACCAGGGGTCCCCCTGTAGCGATTTTCAAGTACCTAATAGTAGGGACAGCACAAGTATACCACCTGACTCATCCTTAACCCCTAATATCCTTCTCCATATGTATCCTATACTAACCCCACCACTCGGGGAACCAATCCGGGGTGGCAATAGGTTTTTTGCTAACTTTCCCAGGTGACGCAGGTAGCGCGTCATACTGCTGTAAAAAGGGCCTGCGAGCCCCACTAAGAGTGAGAGTCTGGACGGACGCGTACGATCCAAGACCCATCCCTGCCATTGTTATAATAAACAGCAGAACCACCTTGCTCCTTATGTGTGTGTCTCATACTCCTTTGGGAAACACGGGAGGAGTTGGGGCCTCCCAGCCCGGAGGTCCACGGACGGCTCTGTCGACCCCGGGAGAATCACCCTGACAAGGATTTAATGTCATTGAGGAAGATCTATGCTCTCCTGCCCTGAAGTTTGATGGGTGAGGGAGTGCAGTCCTCTACGATGAACGGGCCGTTGAATCTTGGCTCATCCCACCTTTTCCTTGTGTGGTTTCTTACCAGCACTGCATCACCAGGGAAGACGATTGGCACACATTGACCTTGAACTGTGTCTGTTTCAGCACTTCCTGCTGGGTCTTGTGTTGTGCTGCACCCTTTTTGTTGTCACTGTACTTGGTCTGTAACGATAAGAAGGTTTGATGTCAAGCAGTTCAGGTACTCTGATAATTCGGTCCCCAGGACCTCTCGGGTTGGCTGGGCATCACATCTGGCTCTATCTCGAGGGGTAAGGGGGGTCCTCATTCTCCTTCCCGTGACTAGCTCGTGCGGCGTAAAATGATGGTCGGAGCCTGGTTGGTTCCGAAGAGCATTCAATGCCAGTGGTAGACAGTGCAGCCATCCCTTTTTTAGAGTAAGCTTCAACTTGGCTATCCTCTCTTTTAACAAGCCATTGAGCCTCTCACAAACACCGTTACCTTCCGGATGATACGCCGACGAGAACTTGTGCGTTATACCAAACAACAAGCTGATCTGTTCGAAGACTGCGTTAACAAAATGAGCCCCATTATCTGACCTCATCACCTCACACACCCCCCATCTAGGGAACACTTCCCTCACCAGAAATTTGGCAGCACAGGTTGAGTCTAGGTGTGTACAGGGACCTGCTTCCATCCATCTAGAGAATGGACACACCACTACAATTAATTACCTATACCGTTACATACTTGAATCATGTTGACATAATCGACATGCAGGTGCAGAAAAGGCCCATTTGGCCAGGGGATGACTCCTCTCACTACTTTTAATGTGTGCCCAGCGGCGAATTGCTGGCTGACTATGCAGTTCACCATGAAGAATGCAACATGCTCTGCTAAACTTGGTATAAACCAGTCTTCTGCAAGCGTTGCCACAAGATTTCCTTTTGTTGTATGAAATTGGTAGTGGAACTGTTTCAATGCTATCTTCAATAGGGCTACCGGCACAACTGGTTTACCAGTGCTGACTTGCTGCCACAACCCATCTGAGGGGTTTAAAGAACACACTCAATGCTGCCACAGGTTCTTTTCGTCCTGCGGTGCCTCCCCTTGAAGCTCCATCAGTTGAGTCTGCCTCATATTACTAAAGGCCTCTGGTGTGGCTCGAGCTACCATCATCCGTTCATGGTTGTGTGCCACTTCTACTTCCATGATCGTCTCATTTTTGGATGCCATACGCTTGGCTTCTGTGTCTGCTGCTTGATTTCCGCATGACACAAAATCTGTCCTGTGAGTATGGGCGGCACATTTCACGACTGCTATGCCCACTGGGAGTTGTAGTGCCCTGATCACTCTGTCTAGTAAGGCTGCATGCTGCACTGGCGTGCCGTCTGCTCGGAGGTAGCCCCTCCTTTTCCAGCGCGCTAAACTTGCATGCACTGTTGATGTCACATAGGCGGAGTCACTATACACTGTTACTTCATGGTGGGCGTGATTCTCAATGGTGAGTATCAATGCCAACAGCTCTGCAGCCTGTGCTGAATAATGAGATGGTATTCGTGCACTGACGAGTATTTGAAATTCTCCGTTTGCTATTTGTTTCATTACGGCAACGCCTGTATATCTTTGTCCGTCTTCTTGGTCGATTCGAAGAACCATCAATAAGACGATCTCACCACCCACCAGGGTATTCTCTCTCACCCTGGGGATTTCATCATAGAATTCTTCGTAGTTTGCGCAGTCATGTATCGGCTCACCATGAGTGACTGGTTCAGCTATGAACATGGCTGGGTTTAATGTTTTACATCGAACCATTTAGATCGATGGATTTGATATTATCACCTCATAGGCAGAGGCCCTTTGAGATGTCAATGTACCTTTTGGTTTCTCCAAGATGGCGAACAATTAGTGCTATATGTATAACGTCATGGAACAGCCCATTACAATGGTTGTCGCCTTCTCTATGGCAATGCTACGGCGGCTAAACTTTGTTCGCATGGGAACTGGCCTCTCATTACTGGGTCCAGATTCCCGCTGTAATACGCCAGGGGCTTGTACCCCAACAAGGTTTTTTGAGCAAGTACTGCCGTCATAACATTGCCATTCATGTGCGAGAACAGGTAAAATTCCTCTGCATAATTAGGAATCCCGAGAACTGCAGTCGCGCAAATTACTCTTTTGAGTTCTGCGAACCCCTTTTCCATTGCTTCAGTCCATTCAATTCTTTCCTTTGTTGCCTGGGCCTTTTTTAGGGCCTGGAGCAAGGGCTTGGTATACGAGCTATAGTCGAAAACCCATGCTCTAACATAGTTGCACAGGCCTAGGAAGCTCTGCATTTGCTTTATCGTGAGCGGCTTAGCCGTGCTCATGATAGCTTCGGCCCTTTCTGGGGTAACCTTTTTCCCCTTGTGTGAGATTAACTGGCCTATGTATAGTACCTCTTGTTGACAGTATTGTAACTTTTCCTTGTTAACCTTGTATCCTTTCTCAGCCAGTATGGTCAGTAGCTGGATAGAATCGCGCCTGCATTGCTCTTCAGTGGTGCTGCAGATTAGAATGTCATCCACATATTGCAAGACAACACTGTCTACTGCAATATTGCTTAGGTCCATTTGCAGAACTCTGTTGAAAATGGACAGGGACTCACAATACCCCTGTGGCAATCTCATGCTTTTCAGACACATTTGTCTGAATGTAAATGACGTCAGATCTTGCGAGTCACGGTGTAACGGGATTGAGAAAAAGGCATTTTTCAAATCAATCACTGTGAAGTATTTGGCCTCGATCGGTATGTTACACAAGATCGTAGATGGATTAGGGACTATAGGGAACTCGGCTTCAATAATATTGTTTAATGCTCTTAGATCTTTGATTAAACGCCACGACTCTCCCTTTGATTTCTGGACGGGGTAAATCACTGTATTACAGGGTGATTCTGATGTCAGTAGGATGCCCTGATCCATCATGGCAGAAATTGTCCCTTCATCCGCTTCTCTGGACATGGGATATTGCTGCACTCTTGGTAGAATCGCTCCAGGTTTCAGTTTAATTTTCACTTCTCCTACCCCTTTCCGGAAGCCTACATCATAGGGTCCTGTTGTCCATACTGAGACAGGCACCTGGGCCATATTGTCGTCAAAGCATGCGGGGCGGATCAGCGCCAACATCATTCTCTGAGGCACTTCTCGTTTGATCATTTTGACCCAGAATATGAGACATAGTTCCACCCTGGTCTCTTCCAAGTCAAGATGTTCTTCGAATAGAGCGTCATCTGTGACGTCAGTCACTCGGTACCCTTCTTCAAATCCTTCGACCACTACTACTTTCCCTCATACTGCTGCAATATGTATCGATAAGGGAAACACTTGTCCCTCTTCTTCATGCATAGGTATTCTGGGCCTGAACAAGAACTCATCAAGGGTTCTCATAGATCTATCTGCGCGACCTAGCAATCCTGCCATTAGCACTCGCACGCCATATGCGAAGACTTCCGGTTCTAATGGTATAGCCCTCATGGCTATGCGTCCCGAGCATGCTCTGATCATTTCGCACACGTTAGAATAATGCATTCCTGGAGTGGAGCATACTATGCCCTCCTCTGTGAACGATATAGTCATATTCGTCATCAAGTCTCGACCCAAAATATTTACTGGGGTCTGATGTGAATATAGTAAAGGCACATTCATCTCACGATCTCCTACAGAGACTGGGAGATTGTCCGTAAAGGGAACTCTGCTGTGAGCTCCTGGAAAACTTTGAGTATCTATGGCCTGGCCGGACAAGGAAAACTTGCCTTCTCGTATGCACGAGCGTGTTGTACCCGTGTCAACTAAGAAGGAATATTATTCCCCCCCTATGACGACATTTACCCTTGGTTCTCTGTGGGTCTGGTGTCACTGATAGGATAGAACACATCAGGGTCCCCAGCGAGCTGTCCTATTTCATGTATAAGTTAGGTCCACTGTATGCTTGTGTATTTTCTCCATTCCCAGGGTTGCCTCCCCTTCCGGGGTTAGTGCCCTGAGACATTTGTGGTGGTGCCTGTTGGGATTGCCATTGTGGCAGATTCCCCATGTTCGAGGGTTGAACCCCTTGCTGCGCACCTTGCTGCAAGCCAGGTGCTTGCTGCTGCACTGTGTGATTCAGTGCACTGCCCTGTTGTGGGATGGCAGGCGGACTTACCGTGCCTGCTCCCATTCCTTGTCCATTTTGCCATGTGCCTTGGCTTCTGTACGCACGTGCCACATGCCCTGTCATACCACATAGCCAACATACTGGCGGTGGCCGGGCTATCTGTCCATATGGCATATCTGGATTGCCCATCTGTATGTTTTGAAAGCCTCCTTGATTATTCTGGAAACCTCCCTGATTACTCTGCCATCCTCTTCCTATGAATCCCCTTCCCCTCGGGTAAAATCCCGCATTACCCTGGTTATTCTGCGATGGGTTATTTGCCTGTTGTACATTCGATTTAGCTGGGCTGGTCAGCATAGCTCCTTCAAGAGCATACTTTGAGAGTTTCTTTTGCTCCAGCTTCGCTTCCTCACCCTCACGAGTTGCCTCCTTTTTCTTATTCTTTTCTTGCAGCAATTTACAGTAATGTGCAATTGTCAACTGTATTTCGGCCCAAGGTTTAGCTTCTGCTCCCACCAATTTCTTGAGCTGTTTTTGTACCGGTTCCGGCAACCCTTGGCACAATATATGGTAGAAATCAGGGATAGATTTCGTCCAACATTCATGTGTTTCGAGCACCCATGCGTCTTGAAAATTCTGGATATAAATCAACAGATCCTCTGACTCTTTCATTTTTCGAGTCATTATGGCTCCCATATCGGAAGTGTCTGGGTACAATACTTGTAGCGCTTTCCACACCGCTGCTCTACAGTTATTAAATGGCGCTCCATCATGGGTAGTGTTAATTATGGTTACACCAGGGTACCCAGCTCGTTTCCATACATCGTCTGCTCTCTCACCAAGTATGGCGATCAGGAGGCCTTTAATGTCCCCTATAGCTAACGTGACACCCCCTGTCATTTTTTCTAACTCGTGTATCCACTTCCCGGCTCCCGATGGCAGCATTGGAAGCTTGTTTTTCAGGTTTTCTCTGTCCATGTGTGGCCATGGAATATATTGTGGTCTTAGTCCCCCTTTTTCTAGTAGCGGGAATTGGAATGCACAGTCCTCCTTCTCTTTCCCTATGGCTCTCCTGTCAATTGCTGGAGTAGCATTCCTGCATGACATCTACCTGGCAATATTCTCAATCTGTCTACATAGGCAGGTGCTGACACCCCCCTCTGACCGTGGGGTGTACCTTCATGTTGGTCAGGCTGCGTGGCAGACTCTGATGCCCTAGATGCGGACTCACTGGCGTCTGACCATAGTACCCCTTTGTCCCTTGGGAGCCGCTTCTCACGCTGTCTCCCTTCTTCGTGTGCCTCGTCCTCCGTCGCCTCACCAGAGTCGGACGCTGATTTTCCCAGTTCACGCAACTTCTTGCGTCATCATCAGTTTTGCTGATTTCTAGTCTAGTCTGTCCCGCTACTTCGAGTGATATCCTCGGTGTCATACAGCTGAGTGCTTTCCAAGTGCTCGTCTTCCCTCTCTCCTTGAGATATTTGCTCTAACCCCATCTCATCACATATCTTATCGATCGTTTCTCTGATGCTTCTGGTGGCGAAGTCATCTTCAATATTGGCCCTACTTAATCCTGGTACTGAGTCGTACGCAGGAAATAATTCTTCAATATCTCCCCATTCTACAACAGGATTGAGTTTTTTAACTTCCCGCTCCAAATATTCAAGTTAGCGTGCCCTCTGTCTATGCTTACGTTCTATATCATCGTCAGCTTCTTTGCGCTTTCTTGCTTCTTCTCTAGTGATGTCTTCTCTTCTCCTTTCATTTCTACGATCGCTTGCCCTTCTAACTCCCTCCCCTTCCTGATTCCTTATTCTCTTTTTCACATACTCTTTGCTCTTCTTCTAAACTTCCCTGATTCTGTCTGTGCTGGTCATAGGCTGCCTTCTGTTTGCGAACAAGCTGTTTTTCTTGCTCTTTGCTGTTCCTGCCTCAGCCTATCTTTTCTTTTTATTCTTTCGTCCCTTACTTTCTTTTCTTTCTCCTTATCCCTTCTCTTTACCTCATCAGACCTCTCTCTCGGTCTCACATCATCACTTCCTTTACCATCGAGTTTCAATAATATCTGTTCTCCCATCCATTCGTCCTTTGCGAATGCTATCTCATCAGTTCCATCTTCACTTCCTTTCCGTTTCTTTCCCTCTCTCTCTTTATCTAGAGGTGCACTCATTTGTGCCTGGTCCTTCCTTTCATCATCTCGTCTCTCCCTGTCCCTTTGGACTGCAGAGGTAAGATTAATTTCCTGCACCTTCTCATTGATTTCGTCACTACTGTACTTAGGTGACTCATACGCAGGGTTACTATATCCCGTAGCTGCCTTTAGCTCTCTTAGTGGGTAGAGACTCTCTGAATTACTTCCCTCAATCTCTGGCTCAGGCGGGGCTGGTGGCGCGGTAGGCATCTCACCCCCCTGGGTGCATATGTTTAATATCCAGTCTACGGGTGGCTCTTCCTCCTTCGGCTGCTCGAACATTTTCCAAAGTTCAAGCACAGCAAGACGTTTCTCTAGTTTTTTACCTGTATATGTGGCATGTAAATAAGTCGTCATGTGCTGTAAGACGGCTTTAGACAAAGACCTGTTCTGTGGCCACGGCATAAACATCTTGTGGGCGGTACCCTTAACCCACTCTGCGCTATACTTCTTAAGCTTGGGTGCATGTTTAGGAAATTGCTTGCATAAGTGGGCGAGTGGGGTTATCTCTTCCATGCTTGAATTCTGTTTTTCAACAATATTTTCATGCACTTTCAATACTCCCAACAAAATGAGCGAGCACCAAATACGCAAGCTCCAATCCAATCTTCTCCTGCCAAAATACTATATCATCAATTTATTCAAAACATCAATCCATTGGCGATTCCCTCTTAGTTACAGAATCGCGTAAAACCCAAACTTTGCATCAAACAATCACTGATACACAATTCTTGCATGTGACATATTACAGGACATGTACAAAAGACAGTTGACAGACCAGATAGACACCAGCTGGACACATATATCTCTGCCTTCTAATCAATACCCCGACATGGAGTTTAAACAAACCCCTTTTGTGACGTCTTTAATCGTCACAGTAGCCTAATCGTGCCCTATTATATGGGCTCTGAGTTCATGTTTCTTCTGACCGCTATATTAAAGCGCAGGAACAAAGCAAATCCTCTTACTTTTTTCTCTCGGGTGCCCTCCCGGTAACCTACTTTTTCTCTCGGGTGTCCTCCCGGTAACCACTGTTTTCTCTTGGGTGTCCTCCCAATAACCACTGTTTTCTCTCGGGTGTCTATCCCGGTAGCCTACTTTTTGTCTCGGGTGTCTATCCCGGTAACTTACTTTTTCTCTCGGGTATCCTCCCGGTGACCTACTTTTTCTCTCGGGTGTCTATCCCGGTAACCTACTTTTTCTCTCGGGTGTCCTCCCAGTAACCACTGTTTTCCTCTATTATACTAGAGTCATTATCCCCTTATATATATACAGTCTTCTCTACTTCTGATTATTTTATTTTCCGCCACCCTCCGTTACCTTTTCCCTTACTTGTTCTAATGTCTACAAAACTTTTGCCAAAGTATTGAGTCTTCTCGTTCACTCACCGCTCGCATGGTTCCTCTCTGGATCTTCGGGATCACCAGCCCCTCCGTCGTTACCGCCTCTGGGGTCTTTTCCTCCGATCGGCTGCCCGTAGGAATGAGAAGGGTTATGCTCTGTAAGGCAGGTTCCTTCAGACACACTGCAGATTTTATGGACTTATACTATCATTGTCCATGGGAAGCTTCTCAGTCTACTCAGCTGAATGGCGAAGGACTTGTGATATTGCCAAAGACCTAGAGTTACTTCGTGTCTACTGGTCAATAGGTGTCTTAGTCATAATTAATCAATAGTTGATGGTCTAACCATCCTCGTCGCTACCAAATGTACTGGAGGACAAAGCGATCTCTGAACGGGCCCATGAGATTCAGAGCTTGCCCCCAGCACCTTTAAACAAGATAGCCGCATCATGAAGAGGATGGGTTGTGGGACAGATCAACGGTTTAGCAAAGGGAAGTCCGTTTAATGACAAGTACAAAAAATGGGGAAACAAATGGTAATCAACAGTGATGCGATCGCCTGTCTCGGTTCAACTTCCAAATTCTTCATTCAGACAGCAATAGTTATACCCAAAAATCCTCATCATTGACGTGTACCACTCATAAGTTTATCATGCAATTCTATTGGTTGGAAAAGGTAACTTAAGTATAGGTGCTATATCTGTATATGGTAACAAAGTGTAGGGATTGGATAACTCTTATTGGGCTGGTGTCTACGCCCATCCCTCTACATCGCTCGTGATAGACGTCACTACAAGCACGACATCTAATTGGTTCTACAGCTATAGGACCCTAGATTATTCGGTCAATTGTGATTGGGTGGGTTACACCCCTAGGCATAAATCTCTACTTTAATTAGCAGCATGCAGAATAGACACCCAGGTGCCTTGTGCCCCAAGATTCACCCTGCCTCCCTTCCATCAATCAGTACTTTAGGGCTATGTGTCAATTAGTTGGCTGAGGATGACCTCGAAACTGTAGCTTCTTATCTGGGAAAGTTATGGCATCCTCGGGTTCTGGGTGAGATCAGACGTTGGTACCTCTTCGCCCTTGGCTGGTCATGTGTCTTTTCCCTGTGAATCTGCTTCATTTTCCTTGTACTCGTGTATTTGATTCTCCTGTAGCATCGCCACCTGCCTGGGGCCTCTTTATCTCGACCTTCACTGGCTGGCTGCTATGCTCTCAAGTCTCGATTCTCTGGAGCTGCCGCTCTCCTCCCTTCCTTAGGTTGACCTTGAATTCTGAAGCATGAGCTACTTCTCACTAAGTTTCGATTCCGCTCTTCCCTTTGGCTTTGGCTGGAATATAAATCTTGGCTTGCTAGCCCTTTGCAGCCTGGGCTTAATTCTGCTTTTACAAAATGGAGTCGCACTTGTATAGTGTGCTTTATTGAGGTAGATATATAGTTGGTGCATGCCGCTCTATTCTTCTAATAAGCATTGTAAGCAGTATCGTTCTCTTAGCTTCTTGCGTTCCGAGCCTATTTACTGGCACTTTAGTCAGTTACATGTGTTTATTTCACTTATTGGTTACGTTTCTTTATATTAACGCCTTTTCTCTTACACGTCCACTACTACTTTATTCCTAAAGTTTCACCCTTGTGTGTCAATTTTCGTTCGTCGTTTATGTTCATCTGTACGACTGTCCAGGTTCTTATGTCGTCACCATTTGCCTTCCATTAAGGCTCTTTGGGTCTCTTCGGGGACAGTCTGTAAGTAGTCTTCATTGCGTGTTAACAGCTGGTACGGTTGTCTCAGTGGGTACCGGGCTGCCCAAGGTTGTCTGGTTATAGGCACTTCAACAGGTATTGCTCTTCTGATGTGCACTGGGCAGAGTCCTAGAGCTGCTCTCTGTTGGCGCATTTGTTCCTCATACGTCAAATACTTTGGCGAGTAAGATCTTGGTACCTCACTCTGTGGGGTTGGGGTGTAGGCCATGTCTGGGACCTCCTCTACACCTGAGCCCAGGGTTGTGTGTGCGTGATGGACCCAAGAGGCGAGCGTGGGCTGTGAGGCAGAGACCCACCTGGGGCCAGTCCGGGTGGGTCAGAAGACACCAAAGTCCCAGGCCACGTGTGAGGTGTGGCCCGGGTTAAGATGATGCTCCAGTCTGGGGCTACGTGTGGCGCATTGCTGAACTGAGACGTGGCCTGTGAGGGCTATGGTCTACCCGGGGCCCAGTCCAGGACGGACCAGAAGAGGTGAAAGTCATGAGCTGCCTAACGCAGGTGGCCCGGGTGAAGCTCTGCTCACAGCGAAGGTCCACCCACCTGGGAGAGTTCGGGCGGGTGGTGAAAAGAGGAAGCCCGACGGCATCAGCGATGCTGCCGGGGGGCCTGCGCAGCGTCTGCTCTCCCCGTGGCCAGACGGGAGGGCAGCGCTAAGACTTACTTGAAGCCCCAGCCGCAACTTCCTATGTGACTGGGGTTCAATGCGATGTGCATTGGCTGTACTCTGTCTGCGCCCAGGTGTGCATGTCAGATGTATGTATGTGACTGGTGGGTGAATGAGATGTCATATGATGTATGTTTTTGAATGTTGTGGGTGGGTGTGTGCCTGTGTAGAGAACGCAATGAATGGATGTAAGAGAAGGTGCAAGTGACTGGTGGGTGAATGAGTATGAATTTGCTGGTGTCTTTTTTAATGATGTAGGCAGGTGTGTGCCTGTGTAGAGAATGCAATGAGTGGATGTAAGAGAAGGTGTGAGTGAGTGACTGGTGGGTGAATGAGTATGAATGAGATGGTGTGTTTTTTAATGTTGTGGGAGGGTGCGTGCCTGTGTAGAGAATGCAATGAGTGGATTTAAGGGAAGGTGTGAGTGACTGGTGGGTGAAGGAGAATGAAGGTGATGGTGTGTTTTTGAATGTTGTGCGTGGCAGTGTGCCTGTGTAGAGAATACAATGAGTGGATGTAAGAGAGGTTGCGAGTGACTGGTGATTGAATGAGTATGAATGTGATGGTGTTTTTTGAATGTTCTGGGTGGGTGGGTGTGTGCCTGTGTAGAGAATGCAATGAGTGGATGTAAGAGAAGGTGTGAGTGACTGGTCGGTGAAGGAGTATGAAGGTGACGTTGTGTTTTTGAATGTTGTGCGTGACAGTGTGCCTGAATAGAGAATGCAATGGGTGGAGGTAAGAGAAGTCGTAAGTGACTGGTGGGTGAATGAGTATGAATGTGATGGTGTTTTTTTGAATGTTCTGGGTGGGTGGGTGTGTGCCTGTGTAGAGAATGTAATGGGTGGAGGTAAGAAAAGGTGTATGAGTGAGTGACTGGTGGGTGAATGAGTATGAATGTGATGGTGTGTTTTTGAATGTTCTGGGTGGATGGGTGCCTTTGTGGGGAATGCAATGGGTGGATGTAAGAGAAGGTGTGAGTGAATGACTTGTGGGTGAATGAGCATTAATGCGGCAGTGTGTGTTTGAATGTTGTGGGTGGGTGCATGAGTGGTGAATGCAGTTTGAATGAATGTTAGAGGGGATATATGTGTGAGTGACTGGTGGGTGAAAGGGGATTCATGTGTGCATGTGTGTGTAAGACACTGGGAGACTGGGGATCATTAGAGCATTTTAACACATCCTTTATTGACTTTGCCTGTTTTACTGGTATTCTCGGGCAAAGACATGTTCATGACTGCCAGTCAGTCTAGCCATTGCTTACTGTGGCATGACATTTATTACTCAGCATTTTTAAAAAGAGCAAGCATGATAAGTAGTGTTACCTGGCTAGACTGATGTTTTGCTGTAGCGGCGTGTATGTTTGTCTTACTGCAGCATGAATTTTTATTAACTGAGCATCTATGATGAATCAAGCATGATAAGTGTTCTTATGGGTCTAGACAGGCTTACATTGGAACCAGTTTGGACAGGTGTTCCTATTGTGACATGTCACGTTTAATGGCCAAACCAATGGGAGTATGTTCTTGCATAGGAATAGTGGCATATATTGGCAGAGCCCATTTTCTTTCCCAGTGCCACTAGTGATACTATCAAAAAACATCTTAAAGCAAACATGGGTATGGTGTTATATGGGAATACTAGCATATGTTGGTGGAGCCAGCATGAAAATGGGCACAGCCAGAATGAAAATGTTTTTTATACTGGCATACATTGCAGGAACCAGCATGATAATGCATTGGGAAATGCCCTGCACACTTTTGGTGGGTTGCATCTATTGTACTTTTTTTATGACTTACCCTACACTCTACAAAACCGATTGTTGGCCCTTTACCCAAATTGTTGGCCTTTTATCCACATTTTTACAGAAAGTGTGCTGTGTAATGCGCCATTTGAACCCATGATTCAAAACATTTTCTCAGGGGAGGGGGAACAATCCCTCCCTAACCTCCAAACCCATTTTCGTTAGTTTGGGCTCCCTCACTGCACCCGGTCGCAAATCGCATATGTGTGGCAAATATTTACACCCACTAAACAAACAAATCACCAGCCACCACTGGTGGCTGGTATATTTGTGGACCAGGCGCCACTCCCTTCTTTCTACGCATTAGACATTAAACATTAAAGCATTGATCAAAAAAACATATTTGCTTCTTTCACTTGCAGTAGTGCATGCCCCTGCAGCGGCATAATCATCATGGACATTGCACACACATGGTGGTCTGGGCCGTCCCGGGGTGTGGCGTGCCTTGTTCTTTGTTAAGGAGCTTGGGGGGCCTCCACAGTATGACCCGGAGGGGGTCCCCCAAATGTTGTGCTACGCCAATGTCTGCAAAAGGGGTAGTGTGAAGTGCGCCCCTTTAAGTCTACCAGTGAGTCCCCTTGTAAGAAGCAACTCGTGGGTGTTTTCAATTTAAAACAACTTTGTGGTGCCATGGATTTATGTGTGCAGCAATGATATTACATTAAATGGTTGGGGCTTTATAAGTCCTCTGGCACCCAGTATTACGCTTAGATAATGAAAACTATGGGGGGTCTTGGGTATATTGAAAGAACTTTTCCCAGGTATTATACTCCAGCAAAGATAACATTATCAGGTGCACTCCCCTGTGTGCATGCATACCAGTCTAATAGGTTTCTTCTATCGTAGTGGTAGCTGACTCATAGCTACATTTATAACCAGGGAATGTTGTTGATACTAAATCCTGGTCAATGATTTAAATTTCAGGCCTAGCTCGTGCAGCATTTTGCTCCTGGGTAAAAAGCAGTGCACGCCTCCACAGGTTAGTGCTTTTTTGGCTTGTTTAACACATCGATGCCACAGATAACGAATACTTCTGTGTCCATTGATCCATAGATGTTTCATACTAGCTGTAGGCTGCATTTCAGATTTTGGTTACCCTGTTACAAGTACTGCATTATGCATATTTTACATATAGTCTCCACATAGAACTTGAAAATGACATTCCCCAAATGGGTGATCGTGGACAAATCACACCTCCCTCTGTGCCTCGGTTCTTATATCTGGCTGAAATGAGAGCACCTGGAAAAACAGGTGCTAGACGTATCTAAAATATCTGAAGGTCGCTTGCCATGGGGCGGGGTCAAATGACGTCACTCCCTATGATGTCAAGAGGGGGTCAAGGGTCGTGTGATGTCACTTTCACTTCCCCTGTTATTTTGGTGAAATAACGTCCCTGGTGCAGCCGGTCACGGTTCACTTGAAAGGATTCTAGATTACATTTTTTACTTGCCATATCCCTTTCAGAATAACACCTTTGCTTACTTTGCATTGGGTACCCTTCACGGACATCTGCTGTCCCTAACAAAATCACCATGGCCCAATCATTGCAAAGTCATCACTGCTCTCTTGTGGACAATCAGCAATTTTAAATGAGATGTTAATAATTAAGCATTGTTGCCCAGAGCTGTGGGCCATGAGCTGTTATGTGCCTGGAATCCCAAACTATGGGCCACAGCGAATCGAGGGTGCAGAAAACGAGCTATGGGCATATAACATCCTTGCAGCTCTGGAAAAAAAGGCTATTTGCGCCGAGCAACTGGGTTGGGTGCAAGTAGAGGCCTATCATTTGAGCTTGAAAATGAAAATAAAAATAAAAATACAAAATTGGCTGCCGAGCAACAGAAGCTTGGTGGCTTGCAGGCGGTTGTTTGTTTTCACTCCCTTCCAAGCTGTTAATGCATTGTGGTGAACCCGAGGCTAGAGCTGGGTGGTTCTGTAGAACAGTACGATGCTATGTGTTGGAAAATATTTTAAGCAGTTTAATACAATGCACTTGAAAGCTGTTTTGTGGTTTAAAGTAAGTGACAAAATACAGATAAATAATTGCTCTCCTGTGCACAAAATAACCACAAACAGGTTCTTATTAATGAATGGCTGAAAAGTGTCATATAAACGTTGTTTAGAAAGGAATCTGAAAAGCGTGTGACAT
Organism: Ambystoma mexicanum; assembly: GCF_040938575.1. Taxonomy (NCBI): domain Eukaryota; kingdom Metazoa; phylum Chordata; class Amphibia; order Caudata; family Ambystomatidae; genus Ambystoma; species Ambystoma mexicanum. The sequence goes on from NC_090935.1 coordinate 1,310,345,177, forward strand.
CTAGAAAGATCTGCTTCAGTGGCAGCTGGAATTCTGCTCTGTGCTGGCACAAGCAGCAGGCATTGTGATGTCACGTGTCAACTGTAATGGCCGTTACAGTAGTGATGTCACTTTTTTACTACAGGTGAGTAATGGTGTTTCTACCAGACTGTAGAAACGACATTTTTTACAGGGTTTTATATGGCTATTGCAGGCGTCCGAGGTTTAAAAGAAAAGAATGCACCAGAGTCTAGACCAACGGGACAGCACTTCCATATCATAAATGGTTACTATAAATACAAGTGAAAATCATCTTGTGGTCATCTCAGAGAATGCACTGGTCTGGGATATTTATTTCAAAGGGACAACATAGGGATTGCGCTCACAATGTAGACACTCCAAAGATGTTCTCACACAATTAAACTAGTGAAGAATTAACATAAGTGCTTGCTCGGAAACAATTCACTGTAACACTAGTGTGTTGAAGTATGTCCCAGTGTTTAGTGATTATGCTTTTAACTGTCTTATTCTGGCGTGAATGAGTATATACGTATGCCAAAATGGTCTGTGGATGTTTCGGGTACTCCTGCAGTGGTGTTGTTCATTCTACTGCTGCTGTTCTTTCTTTGTTGCTTTCCAACGTGCCCACATTTGCCTATAGAAACAAATTAGCTTTTCAAAATGTCCTAGTATAGAACAGTATAGTTCAATCTATCTGCAAAGGTTGGTACATTTCCATGCCACGGATGTCAACATTGCCACAATGTGATCAAAGGCTGTACTTTCACTCATCCCTACATGGGCAAGAAAATGTGCCTAAAGCCATTCTTTACTTGTGATTCGTCAAATGTTGTGTATGCCCTGAGGTGCCCGTGTGGGATCTACTATGTGGGGATAACCGCGAGGAAGGCCAAACAGCGATGCACTGAGCACAAGTGCCAGATCCGCACACAAAACCAACAGTTCCCAGTGGAGGTTCATTTCAAAGAGAAGAGGCGTTCAAACGCGCAGCTCCAACTTGTCATCTTGCAACAAGATATCTGCCCTAGAAGAGGAGGTGATGTGGCGAAATTGCTCCGTCAACGCAAAATTTTCTGTATCGTTGCACTTTCAGCACTTTATCCAAAAGGAATGAACTTGGACTTTGATTTAAACTGTTTAATCTAATTTCACAGGATATAGGAGGTATTGGTGGGAGCTCAACCAAATCAGTCTGTAAAGGAGGCCCCAGACATGACCTGCACCCCTGCCCCTCATTTCGAGCTACCAAGAGGGTACTCACCAAGGTATGTGACGTATGAGGAGCAAACAAACCGACAGAGAGCCGCACTGGGACTCTGTCCTGTGTACATAAGAAGATCCGTACTGATTGAAGCAACCATAAATTAACAACCCTGGGCAGCACGGTACCCTATCAGACAGCCATACCAGCCGCTGATACGAAATAAGGAATACCTACACATGGTCCACGATAAGACCCCAAAAGCCCTAATGGAAGGCCAGTGGAAATGACACAAGTGCCTGAACACACTCAAGAATGAGCGAAAGTGGCTATTGAAGACAAGCACGCCAGTGCAAGTAGCTACGAAAATAAATATAATGTACGCAGAGAAGAGACAATGTTAAAACGTAAGGAAATGGTGCTACGAGAGCGACTCATGCTTAGGAAATCGAGGTCAACCAGAGAAGGGGAGGAGAGCATGAGCTCACAAGACTCCAACTACAGAGCATACCAGCCCGTCCGTGAAGGTCAAGGCTGACACAGAATTAAATGCACAAAAGGCTAGAAACTGAAGCAGATTCACGGTGAACCAACACATGACCAGGCAGACGCAAAGAGGTACCACTGCCTGATGTCATCCAGAACCCGAGAATGCCATAACTTTTCCTGATAAGAGGCTACAGTTCCGAGGCCATACCCAGCCAACTAATTGACACATAGCCCTAAAACACTGATTGATGGAAAGGAGGAAGGGTGAATCTTGGGGCACTAGGCACCTGGGTGTCTATTCTGCATGCTGCTAATTAAAGTGGAGATTTATGTTTAGGGGTGTAATTTACCCAATCACAATGGACCATGTAATCTAGGGTCCTATAGACACTGTAACCAATGAGACGTCGTACTTGTAGTGACGTCAATCACGGGTGATGTAGAGGGATGGGCGTAGATGCCCTCCCGATAAGAATTATCCAATCCACATGCTTTGTTTCTATATACAGATATATACAGATATAGAGATATAGCACCTATACTTAAGTTACCTTTCCTAACCAATTATATTGCATGATGATTTTTTATAGAAATTAGACGTCAGTGATGACAATTTCTGCCTATATGATATGATATGATATGATATGGTATTTGTAACGCGCCTATACACAAGTGTTTCAAGAATTGCTGTTCTACCAAAGTTTGTGGAAGTCGGCGCGAGACCGGTGATCACACTACAGCTGATTCCCATTTGTTTCCCTGTTTGATGTATGTATCATTAAACAGACTTCCCTTTGCCAAACTACTGAGTCCTCATTATTGAGTCGTGTCGGAGTAAGTGAATCCTGCACCCCCTGTCCTCACATGGTGCAGCTATTTTGTTTTACAAGTTCTATAGGGTGAGTGCTGACCTATGGGCCCGTCAGTGATTTCCTCCCCTCGTGGACACCTGGTAGCGTGAGGATGGTTACGGCCATCGATTATAGATTATCGATTGATATAGTGTAAGACACCCTTAGACTGAAGGCACAAAATAACTCTGGGCTTTCGGTAAGATCACGAGTCCTTTCACCATTCCAGCTGAGTAGACTGAGAAGCTTCATGTGGACAATGATAGAGTAAAACATTTCAAAATATCTGCAGTGTGTCTGAAGGTACCCGCCTTTCTAAGCATAACCCTTCTCATTCCCACGGGCAGCGGATCAGACGAAAACCTTAAAAGCAGGAAGAGGAAGGGGCGGTGATCCCGAAGTTCTAGAGAGGAAACGATGCGATTGGTGAGTAAAGCAATAAAACTCATTACTTTGGCAAATGTCGTGTAGGCATTAGAGCCAGTAAGGGAAAGGTAACGGAGGGTGGTGGAGAAACAATAAAATAGTTAGAAGTAGAGAAGACTGTATATATTTAGGGGGTAATGACTCGAACATAAGAAATAAAAACATAAAGAATATCAGGGGGGGCACCTGAAGTAAAAACGTAAAGAATATCAGGGGGGCACCTGAAGTAAAAACGTAAAGAATATCAGGGGGGCACCTGAAGTAAAAATGTAAGGAATACCAGGGGCGCACCTGAGCAAAAACGTAAAGATGCAACTTGTTCCTGCGCTTTAAAGAGTGGTCAGAAAGAACGTGAACCCAGAGCCCACAGAAGGGGGACATTTAGGCTACGATAACGTATAAAGACGTAATTAAGGGGGTAGGTTAAAATCCCATGGTGGGGTAGTGATTAGAAGGCAGGTATATGTATGACCAGCTGGTGTCCGTCTAGTCTGTCTAGTCTGTCGTATATGTCCTGTGTATGTCAAATGTGAAAATACTGTACTGTTGATTGATTGCAATGTATTTTGCTTTACGCAATTTCGTAACTAAGAGGGAATCGCCTTTGAATTGATGAGTTTTGAGTAAATTGTTGATACAAAATTTGGCAGGAAAAGGTTGGATTGGAGCTTGCGTATGTGGTGCTCGCTCATACTAGTGGAAAGCTTAAATAACTGTGTGAATATTGTTGGTGACAAAATTAAGAATGAAGGAAGTTACCCCACTTGCGCATTTATGTAAGCAGCTGCCCAAGCATGCAGTCAAATTGAAAAAATACAGGCAGGAGTAGGTTAAGGGTACCGCCAATAAGATGTTTATGCCTTGGCCCCAAAATGGGTCACTGTCTAAGGCTGTTTTACAGCACATGACAACATTTCTACATGCCACATATACCGGCAAGAAGCTTGAGAAACACCTTGCTGTTTTCGAACTTTGGAAAAAGTTCGAGCAAGCGAAGGAAGAAGAACCACCCGCAGACTGGATATTAAATGTATGTACGGAGGGGGGTGAAACGCTTACCGCGCCACCAGCCCCGCCGGAACCAGTCATTGAGGGAAGCAAGTCAGAGGGCCTCTACCCGTTGAGAGAGCTCAAAGCAGCCACAGGGTATAGCAACCCCACATATGAGTCACCTACATGCAGTAGTGACGAGATGAAAGAGAACGAACAGGAAATTGATTTGACCTCCACAGTCCCGAGGGACAAGGAGAGGCACGGCGATGGAAGAAAGGATCAGGCACAGACTAGTGCACCTCTCGATAGAGAGAGAGGGAAAAAAGCGGAAAGGAAGTGATGAGTTAGCATTTGCAAAAGACGAATGGATGAAAGGACAGATATTATTGAAATTAGATGGAAAAGGAAGTGATGACGTAAGACCGAGTGAACGGTCTGATGAGGCGCAAAGAAAGGAAAAGGAGAAAGAACAGGACATGAGAGACGAGAGGGTAAGAAAGAAGGATATGTTGAGGCGAGAACAACTATATCGCAAAGAGCAGGGAATACCGCTCAGTCGCACATAATACGCTGCCTATGAAAAGTACAAGCAGAACATGCTAAAGTTGGAGGAAGAAAGGAGAGTGCACGAAAAGAAAGTGAAGAAGCGAGAAGATGAGGAGATTAGAATGGCAAAGGAACGTAGAAACGAACGAATGAGAGGTAGCTATAGCTATGGAAGAAGCAAAGAAGCGAAAAGAAATAAATGAGGAAGCAGAACGCAAGCATAGACAGAGGGCACGAGATCTTGAGTATTTGGAGCGGGAAGACATTAAACCCAATCCTGTTGTAGACTGGGAAGACATAGAAGAGTTCTTTCCTGCAAGCGATGCGGTACCAGGTACAAGCGGGACAAATATTGACAATGACTTCGACACCAGAAGCATCGGGGAAACGATTGATAAAATCTATGACGAGATGGGGATGGAACTAATTTCCCAAGCGTGAAGGGAGGATGAGCGCTTAGAGAGAACTCAGCTATATGACACTGAGGATGGCACCCGAAGTAGCGGGAGCAGGGGACTCTCCCTAGATAGGCTAGAAATTGGGCAGAACGAAGATGATGCAAGAAGTTGTGTAAACTAGGAGTATTCAGAGTCTGACTCCGGTGGGGAAATGGAGGAAGTGGCACATGATGAAGGGAGACGGTGCGAAAAACGGCTTCGAAGGGACCGAGAGGTACGATGGTCAGATGCTAGTGGGTCCACAACTAGGACACCGAAGTCTGCTGGACAGTGCAGCCGACATAAAGAAGCACCCCACGGTCAGAGGGGGACATCAGCACCTGCTTATGCGGACTTGTTGAGGGCATTGCCAGTTAGATGGCAAGTGTCATGATCTCTGCTTCCAAAAGGTCAGGGTTTTCCCAACTCCCTTGGAAGCAGATCCATAACCCAGGTTCCGAGGGCCAACCAGTCCCAATTGGGACCTTTTGGACCCAGTCCTGGCGCCACTGGCACCAGGCTCATAAATGTGCCCAGTCCCAGCGCTGGAAGCGCCGGGCTCATAATGCTTGGGTGGACTTACCTGCAGCAGACCATGCTGCTTACTTGCCTGCCAGCTGAGCCTCTGATCCTCTTCTGTTTGGAACTACTTTTCCTGTTGGGTGGGGCAGGAGCCACTCCCTAGATTCAGAACACTGGAACTCTTCTGGAAAGCAGGAACTCTTTTCTTACCTAGGCGTGGCTGTGGAAGGAGACACCTAAGCACTACAGGAGGCTATTTAAACCACACCCGGTGGATGAATCTTGCTTTGCGTTATTCTGCATCCTCTGCAGCAGAACGCTCATCGTGTCTTCTGCATCGGATCCTGGGCCTAAGGAAAAAGGCTTACCATCCTGAATCCAGTCTTCAGCAACACCTATAAAGACAAGAAAGAACAGGTTAGCATTCCGGCATCTGAAAGACAAAGGCTTGCCTACTCTTCGTGCGCTCCGGAGGTCTTCACACTGCATTCCGGCATCTGAAAGACAAAAGCTTACCGACTCTTCGCACGCTCCGGAGGCTTTCGGCGCTGCATCCTGCATCTGAAAGACAAAACAAGGTGCGTTTAAAGACATTGGGGAACTTTAATACTCACGTGCCATTACTCCTTTCCACATCAACCCCAGTGGGTATTCCGGCACCCTGCAGCCGCTCCGAACTCGTACCTGCAAAATAAAAGACAGTTAGAGCGCATCGTGAAGCAGGCAACAAGCGCTTACTTACGTGCTTCCAGGCGCTTCTATTCATCATACGGACTCCATCTTCAACTCACTTCAGCCCGTCATCCGCCATCGCCGGAACCTGCAAAACAGGAGACATCATTGCTAAAGACTTTAAAGACAATAGAATTACTCGAAACCTACCGTTCGTGCAGTAATCGACGGACAGCAGTCCTCTGAAGTCAAGAGGCCTGCGCTACCGATCCAGTGAAGAAACTGGTTACAGCACCCTGCCCCGAGGCAGATGGAGAGCTCGGCATTCACTTACCTAAGGTGAGAGCGTTAACCTTTGGGGGTCTACAGGAGAGCAAAAAGGGAAGAGATAGGGACACCCCAATAACCCCAGTTCATTAATCCCATATTTTCTGTCTGCAGACATCTTACTCTTGAAGTCAGGCATACAGTGCACAGAGGTCCAGCCCAAAGAGCCAACCGGGTGCTACACATCACCTTTGAAGATACGGTAGTCGCCCAGTCAAGACCGGCGCCTCTGCGAGAATCAGGTGAGCGTTACAGAACGCAAAGCCTACCGCAAAACTCTCGCCCAGGCGCTATGGAAACCTCGGTTACTGACCACCTAGCCCGGTTACTTGGGGAACTAAGGGCAGAAGTGCATGCAGCTCGTCAGGAAACGAATGCTCTAAGAAGGGAACTAATTATTTCCAAGGAGAGAACAGACGGTCTTGCTAGACAATTGCTACAGTCACAAGCCGGACAAACCCCGTTACCCGCATCCAGGGCAAATCTTCCTTCAACATCCTCTATGAATCCAGTGCAGATCAACCTACCTGGGAATGTACCTCTGGCTCCGCCCGAACGATTTTCTGGTGACCCAAAGAGGTTTGCAGTATTTATCAATCAGTGCCGGTTGCACTTCTTATGCCGGCCAGCAGCCTTTCCAACTGATCGAGCTAAAGTAGCTTTTGTACTTTCGTACCTTAGTGGCAATGCGGCAGACTGGTCGATCCCTCTAGTTAATCAAGATGATCCGGTTCTCCCTGATTTTCAAGCCTTTCAGCTTAGTATGGAAAAACTGTTCGCAAGACATTCACAGGGGCAGGCCTTGGACAATGAGCTTCTTTCGTTGCGACAGGGTAATCAAGACCTTTTGGCTTATATTGCATCTTTCAATAGACTAATAGTGGAAACTCAATGGCCTGAGGACAAAAGGATTACGCTGTTTTACAGAGGTCTACGTGGAGAGCTCAAAGACGTTTTAGCCCAAGTAGTGAATCCCCCACAAGACTGTTCGGATTATATAGACTTGGTCGTTCAAATAGATCATAGACTGCAGAACAGGAAGGCCGACTGTTCCTAGTTTGATGCTCGAGTATTTTCCAAACCGCCAACTCCTTCCAAAGGAGTAGACTCCGGGGAACCCATGCAAATTGGGGGTCTGAAAGGTCCTCTAACACAAAAGGAGCGGGAAAGGAGAAAACAGTTGCAATTATGCCTATATTGCGGAAACTCAGGGCACTTTCTTCGAGACTGTCCGGTGAAACCTGCCAAGAAGGCAGTAGGAGCTGCAGTTACCAAAGTTACAAACTCTGAGCAGGGAAACGACCTCGCCCGACAAGAATAGAGGTCCTCTTGCCGAGCGTGAAAACCAGTTCCGTGACCTCGCATTTCGTGATACCTATGGTCCTCATTAGCCCTGATAATCCGGATCGATTACATGCCATTGAAGCTTACGTCGACAGCGGTGCCATCGGCAATTATGTGGATCATGAAATGGTTTTGAGGATGAATCTAACTCTTTGTCCCAAGGCTGTAAAGGACGTCATTACTACAGTGGATGGTACGGAGATAGCCTCCGGGCCAGTAACGCATACCACTCAAGAGGTGACGCTAGTAAGTCAAGATGGACACCATGAGAAGATCGTGTTCGATGTGATCAAGGCCCCTCAGTTTCAGATTATTCTAGGAATACCTTGGTTAGAGAAACACAATCCTCTGATCGATTGGCGAGCAAGAACGGTCCAGTTTCCAGAATGTGTCTCTACTTGTCACTTTCCACCTGGTGTTGCACTGGCAGCAATTTCTTCAGAGACTCCCCAGTTACCTCCCGAATACCTTGAATACCAAGATGTTTTCCGGAAGGATCAGGCTAACACTCTACCTCCTCATAGGTCTTATGACTGCCAGATAGACCTGATACCTGGATCTACTCCTCCTTGTAGTAGAATTTATGCTCTCACCGAGCCTGAGAACCTTCACCTTCGACAATACCTGGATCAATACCTGGCGAATGGGTTTATTCATCCTTCCAAGTCCCCTGCTTCTTCAGCTTTGTTCTTCGTTCCAAAAAAGGAAGGAGACCTTAGAACTTGTATCGATTATCGCTCCCTGAACCAGATCACCGTTAAGAATAGATATCCGTTACCTTTTATCCCTGAACTCCTGGACCAAGTCAGAAAAGCATGCATATATACAAAGCTGGATCTTAGAGGAGCTTACCACTTGGTACGAGTAAAAGAGGGCGATGAATGGAAGACTGCCTTCCGCACCAAGTATGGGCTATTTGAATATCAGGTCATGCCCTTCGGACTTTGCAATGCCCCGGCCGCCTTCCAATATTTTATGAACGATGTCCTCAAAGAGCTCATAGATGTGTGTGTTGTTGTTTACATTGACGACATCCTCGTTTATTCTTCATCGGAATCTGAACATCGGAAACACCTGAAAATGGTCCTCGAAAGATTGCGTCAACACAAACTTTTCGCTAAGTTGGAAAAATGTGTTTTCAACGTGACTGAATTTGAATTCTTGGGATTCATATTATCACCTGGCGGAGTACGTATGGATTCAAAGAAGGTCGATGCAGTTCTCAAATGGCCATCACCATCCTCCGTAAAAGGTGTGCAAAGCATGTTAGGCTTCGCTAACTTTTACCGCAGGTTTATCCCCGAATTCTCTCGAATAGTCCAGCCCATCACTGCCTTGTTAAAGAAAAACAAACGTTTTGAATGGTCTACTGAGGCGGAACAAGCTTTCCAGGAGTTGAAGACTAAATTTATCTCTGCACCAATCTTAAAACACCCTCGCCCCGAACTCCCCTACATCGTGGAAACTGATGCTTCAAGCCTTGCCATGGGGGCAGTTCTATCACAAAAGGACCCGGTAACCAATCAGTTGCATCCCGTGGCATTTTGGTCCCGCAAATTCTCGCCTCCTGAAATCAATTACACGATTACTGACAAGGAACTTCTGGCTATCAAGTCTGCCTTTAAGGCTTGGCGGCATTATCTGCTGGGGGCCCGACACACCGTTACTGTGATTACGAATCACCGAAACCTGCAATATTTGAAAACCGCAAAAGCCCAATCCTCTAGACAACTCCGTTGGGCATTATTCTTTGCCGAGTTTGACTTCATAATTACCTATCGACCTGGTACCAAGAACGGTAAAGCTGATGCCCTTTCTCGGATGGGAGTGGAAGAACACTTGATCAACCCTAAACCTGTACCAATCATTCCCGAACAAAGAATTCTGGGTGTAATCACCACAGAATCCATAGAGGAAGTTAAGGATAAAGCCAGGCAACTTGTAACTCCAGCAGACATACAGAATTGGCATCTGCAGGGAAAGGACTTTGCAGTAAAGGACAACTTATTGTATTTCCAAGAACGATTATACCTACCCAGCACAGATTTACAGAAAAAAGTAATCTCCTGTTATCACGATTCTTTAATGGAAGGTCATCCCGGTATGGCCAAGACCTCAGAAAAGATCAAGCGCTACTTCTGGTGGCCGTCTTGGAGAAAAGATATCAGAGACTTTATAATGTCTTGTGGAGTATGCGCCCAAAACAAGAGTCAAAAGGAAAGACCAGCAGGCCTCTTACGCCCTATTGACATCCCACCTCGCCCTTGGCATACGCTTTCTATGGACTTCATCACCGATCTACCTCCATGCTCCGGATACAATACGATTCTAGTAATCGTGGACTTATTCTCCAAGATGGCGCATTTCATTCCGCTCAAAGGCTTGCCAACAGCAGCAACTCTGGCCCGAGAATTCCTCGAAAACATCGTCCGACTACACGGTTTTCCTTCGGTTCTAATTTCGGATCGAGGTAGTCAATTTATTTCTCATTTTTGGCGAAGTTGCTGTCGGTCGGCTCAAATTGATGTGAGACTATCGACCAGTCACCACCCTCAGACCGACGGACAAACCGAGAGGACCAATCAAACTCTGGAACAGTATTTACGCTGCATGCTGCAACAAACTGAAAAAACTTGGAAAGACATCCTTTGGATAGCCGAATATGCCTACAATAACTCTGTCCATTCGGGAACTGGGAAAACACCGTTTTTTCTTTTGTACGGCAGTCACCCTCGAACCTCGGAGTTGGATCCCCTCCAAGATCTTGAAACACCAGCAGTAGACTACCTGCATTCTACAATCACCCAAGCCTTTAAGGAAGCTGTTTCTCACCTTCAAAGGGCTAAAGAACAATACAAGAAAGGAGCAGATCAACATCGGAAGGAAGCCCCTCAATATCAAGTAGGGGACCAAGTCTGGTTATCCACCAAATATCTACCTCTAAAAGGGCCACGCACATTCAACCCAAGATACCTTGGTCCCTATTCCATCACTACCATAGTAAACCCAGTAGCGGTCAAGTTGGACTTGCCCCCTCACATGAAGATACATCCGGTCTTCCACGTCTCTCTATTAAAACCCGTGCAACCTCAAACCCGACTAACTAAATCTCCAAAACCCATCCTAGTTGATGGAGAACTCGAGTTTGAAGTCAAAAGCATTCTGGACTCCAAGATCTCCAAATCTAAACTATTTTACCTAATTGACTGGAAAGGCTACGGCCCCCAAGAGAGATCCTGGGAACCTGCTGAATATGTCCACGCTCCTCGCCTAATCAAAAGATTTCACCGAACATTTCCTGACAAGCCAAAACCCCCGGAGAAGCCCGGTTTGGGAGGGGCCTTGAGGGGGGGTACTGTCATGATCTCTGCTTCCAAAAGGTCAGGGTTTTCCCAACTCCCTTGGAAGCAGATCCATAACCCAGGTTCCGAGGGCCAACCAGTCCCAATTGGGACCTTTTGGACCCAGTCCTGGCGCCACTGGCACCAGGCTCATAAATGTGCCCAGTCCCAGCGCTGGAAGCGCCGGGCTCATAATGCTTGGGTGGACTTACCTGCAGCAGACCATGCTGCTTACTTGCCTGCCAGCTGAGCCTCTGATCCTCTTCTGTTTGGAACTACTTTTCCTGTTGGGTGGGGCAGGAGCCACTCCCTAGATTCAGAACACTGGAACTCTTCTGGAAAGCAGGAACTCTTTTCTTACCTAGGCGTGGCTGTGGAAGGAGACACCTAAGCACTACAGGAGGCTATTTAAACCACACCCGGTGGATGAATCTTGCTTTGCGTTATTCTGCATCCTCTGCAGCAGAACGCTCATCGTGTCTTCTGCATCGGATCCTGGGCCTAAGGAAAAAGGCTTACCATCCTGAATCCAGTCTTCAGCAACACCTATAAAGACAAGAAAGAACAGGTTAGCATTCCGGCATCTGAAAGACAAAGGCTTGCCTACTCTTCGTGCGCTCCGGAGGTCTTCACACTGCATTCCGGCATCTGAAAGACAAAAGCTTACCGACTCTTCGCACGCTCCGGAGGCTTTCGGCGCTGCATCCTGCATCTGAAAGACAAAACAAGGTGCGTTTAAAGACATTGGGGAACTTTAATACTCACGTGCCATTACTCCTTTCCACATCAACCCCAGTGGGTATTCCGGCACCCTGCAGCCGCTCCGAACTCGTACCTGCAAAATAAAAGACAGTTAGAGCGCATCGTGAAGCAGGCAACAAGCGCTTACTTACGTGCTTCCAGGCGCTTCTATTCATCATACGGACTCCATCTTCAACTCACTTCAGCCCGTCATCCGCCATCGCCGGAACCTGCAAAACAAGAGACATCATTGCTAAAGACTTTAAAGACAATAGAATTACTCGAAACTTACCGTTCGTGCAGTAAACGACGGACAGCAGTCCTCTGAAGTCAAGAGGCCTGCGCTACCGATCCAGTGAAGAAACTGGTTACAGCACCCTGCCCCGAGGCAGATGGAGAGCTCGGCATTCACTTACCTAAGGTGAGAGCGTTAACCTTTGGGGGTCTACAGGAGAGCAAAAAGGGAAGAGATAGGGACACCCCAATAACCCCAGTTCATTAATCCCATATTTTCTGTCTGCAGACATCTTACTCTTGAAGTCAGGCATACAGTGCACAGAGGTCCAGCCCAAAGAGCCAACCGGGTGCTACACATCACCTTTGAAGATACGGTAGTCGCCCAGTCAAGACCGGCGCCTCTGCGAGAATCAGGTGAGCGTTACAGAACGCAAAGCCTACCGCAAAACTCTCGCCCAGGCGCTATGGAAACCTCGGATACTGACCACCTAGCCCGGTTACTTGGGGAACTAAGGGCAGAAGTGCATGCAGCTCGTCAGGAAACGAATGCTCTAAGAAGGGAACTAATTATTTCCAAGGAGAGAACAGACGGTCTTGCTAGACAATTGCTACAGTCACAAGCCGGACAAACCCCGTTACCCGCATCCGGGGCAAATCTTCCTTCAACATCCTCTATGAATCCAGTGCAGATCAACCTACCTGGGAATGTACCTCTGGCTCCGCCCGAACGATTTTCTGGTGACCCAAAGAGGTTTGCAGTATTTATCAATCAGTGCCGGTTGCACTTCTTATGCCGGCCAGCAGCCTTTCCAACTGATCAAGCTAAAGTAGCTTTTGTACTTTCGTACCTTAGTGGCAATGCGGCAGACTGGTCGATCCCTCTAGTTAATCAAGATGATCCGGTTCTCCATGATTTTCAAGCCTTTCAGCTTAGTATGGAAAAACTGTTCGCAAGACATTCACAGGGGCAGGCCTTGGACAATGAGCTTCTTTCGTTGCGACAGGGTAATCAAGACCTTTTGGCTTATATTGCATCTTTCAATAGACTAATAGTGGAAACTCAATGGCCTGAGGACAAAAGGATTACGCTGTTTTACAGAGGTCTACGTGGAGAGCTCAAAGACGTTTTAGCCCAAGTAGTGAATCCCCCACAAGACTGTTCGGATTATATAGACTTGGTCGTTCAAATAGATCATAGACTGCAGAACAGGAAGGCTGACCGTTCCAAGTTTGATGCTCGAGTATTTTCCAAACCGCCAACTCCTTCCAAAGGAGTAGACTCCGGGGAACCCATGCAAATTGGGGGTCTGAAAGGTCCTCTAACACAAAAGGAGCGGGAAAGGAGAAAACAGTTGCAATTATGCCTATATTGCGGAAACTCAGGGCACTTTCTTCGAGACTGTCCGGTGAAACCTGCCAAGAAGGCAGTAGGAGCTGCAGTTACCAAAGTTACAAACTCTGAGCAGGGAAACGACCTCGCCCGACAAGAATAGAGGTCCTCTTGCCGAGCGTGAAAACCAGTTCCGTGACCTCGCATTTCGTGATACCTATGGTCCTCATTAGCCCTGATAATCCGGATCGATTACATGCCATTGAAGCTTACGTCGACAGCGGTGCCATCGGCAATTATGTGGATCATGAAATGGTTTTGAGGATGAATCTAACTCTTTGTCCCAAGGCTGTAAAGGACGTCATTACTACAGTGGATGGTACGGAGATAGCCTCTGGGCCAGTAACGCATACCACTCAAGAGGTGACGCTAGTAAGTCAAGATGGACACCATGAGAAGATCGTGTTCGATGTGATCAAGGCCCCTCAGTTTCAGATTATTCTAGGAATACCTTGGTTAGAGAAACACAATCCTCTGATCGATTGGCGAGCAAGAACGGTCCAGTTTCCAGAATGTGTCTCTACTTGTCACCTTCCACCTGGTGTTGCACTGGCAGCAATTTCTTCAGAGACTCCCCAGTTACCTCCCGAATACCTTGAATACCAAGATGTTTTCCGGAAGGATCAGGCTAACACTCTACCTCCTCATAGGTCTTATGACTGCCAGATAGACCTGATACCTGGATCTACTCCTCCTTGTAGTAGAATTTATGCTCTCACCGAGCCTGAGAACCTTCACCTTCGACAATACCTGGATCAATACCTGGCGAATGGGTTTATTCGTCCTTCCAAGTCCCCTGCTTCTTCAGCTTTGTTCTTCGTTCCAAAAAAGGAAGGAGACCTTAGAACTTGTATCGATTATCGCTCCCTGAACCAGATCACCGTTAAGAATAGATATCCGTTACCTTTGATCCCTGAACTCCTGGACCAAGTCAGAAAAGCATGCATATATACAAAGCTGGATCTTAGAGGAGCTTACCACTTGGTACGAGTAAAAGAGGGCGATGAATGGAAGACTGCCTTCCGCACCAAGTATGGGCTATTTGAATATCAGGTCATGCCCTTCGGACTTTGCAATGCCCCGGCCGCCTTTCAATATTTTATGAACAATGTCCTCAGAGAGCTCATAGATGTGTGTGTTGTTGTTTACATTGACGACATCCTCGTTTATTCTTCATCGGAATCTGAACATCGGAAACACGTGAAAATGGTCCTCGAAAGATTGCGTCAACACAAACTTTTCGCTAAGTTGGAAAAATGTGTTTTCAACGTGACTGAAGTTGAATTCTTGGGATTCATATTATCACCTGGCGGAGTACGTATGGATTCAAAGAAGGTCGATGCAGTTCTCAAATGGCCATCACCATCCTCCGTAAAAGGTGTGCAAAGCATGTTAGGCTTCGCTAACTTTTACCGCAGGTTTATCCCCGAATTCTCTCGAATAGTCCAGCCCATCACTGCCTTGTTAAAGAAAAACAAACGTTTTGAATGGTCTACTGAGGCGGAACAAGCTTTCCAGGAGTTGAAGACTAAATTTATCTCTGCACCAATCTTAAAACACCCTCGCCCCGAACTCCCCTACATCGTGGAAACTGATGCTTCAAGCCTTGCCATGGGGGCAGTTCTATCACAAAAGGACCCGGTAACCAATCAGTTGCATCCCGTGGCATTTTGGTCCCGCAAATTCTCGCCTCCTGAAATCAATTACACAATTACTGACAAGGAACTTCTGGATATCAAGTCTGCCTTTAAGGCTTGGCGGCATTATCTGCTGGGGGCCCGACACACCGTTACTGTGATTACGGATCACCGAAACCTGCAATATTTGAAAACCGCAAAAGCCCAATCCTCTAGACAACTCCGTTGGGCATTATTCTTTGCCGAGTTTGACTTCATAATTACCTATCGACCTGGTACCAAGAACGGTAAAGCTGATGCCCTTTCTCGGATGGGAGTGGAAGAACACTTGATCAACCCTAAACCTGTACCAATCATTCCCGAACAAAGAATTCTGGGTGTAATCACCACAGAATCCATAGAGGAAGTTAAGGATAAAGCCAGGCAACTTATAACTCCAGCAGACATACAGAATTGGCATCTGCAGGGAAAGGACTTTGCAGTAAAGGACAACTTATTGTATTTCCAAGAACGATTATACCTACCCAGCACAGATTTACAGAAAAAAGTAATCTCCTGTTATCACGATTCTTTAATGGAAGGTCATCCCGGTATGGCCAAGACCTCAGAAAAGATCAAGCGCTACTTCTGGTGGCCGTCTTGGAGAAAAGATATCAGAGACTTTATAATGTCTTGTGGAGTATGCGCCCAAAACAAGAGTCAAAAGGAAAGACCAGCAGGCCTCTTACGCCCTATTGACATCCCACCTCGCCCTTGGCATACGCTTTCTATGGACTTCATCACCGATCTACCTCCATGCTCCGGATACAATACGATTCTAGTAATCGTGGACTTATTCTCCAAGATGGCGCATTTCATTCCGCTCAAAGGCTTGCCAACAGCAGCAACTCTGGCCCGAGAATTCCTCGAAAACATCGTCCGACTACACGGTTTTCCTTCGGTTCTAATTTCGGATCGAGGTAGTCAATTTATTTCTCATTTTTGGCGAAGTTGCTGTCGGTCGGCTCAAATTGATGTGAGACTATCGACCAGTCACCACCCTCAGACCGACGGACAAACCGAGAGGACCAATCAAACTCTGGAACAGTATTTACGCTGCATGCTGCAACAAACTGAAAAAACTTGGAAAGACATCCTTTGGATAGCCGAATATGCCTACAATAACTCTGTCCATTCGGGAACTGGGAAAACACCGTTTTTTCTTTTGTACGGCAGTCACCCTCGAACCTCGGAGTTGGATCCCCTCCAAGATCTTGAAACACCAGCAGTAGACTACCTGCATTCTACAATCACCCAAGCCTTTAAGGAAGCTGTTTCTCACCTTCAAAGGGCTAAAGAACAATACAAGAAAGGAGCAGATCAACATCGGAAGGAAGCCCCTCAATATCAAGTAGGGGACCAAGTCTGGTTATCCACCAAATATCTACCTCTAAAAGGGCCACGCACATTCAACCCAAGATACCTTGGTCCCTATTCCATCACTACCATAGTAAACCCAGTAGCGGTCAAGTTGGACTTGCCCCCTCACATGAAGATACATCCGGTCTTCCACGTCTCTCTATTAAAACCCGTGCAACCTCAAACCCGACTAACTAAATCTCCAAAACCCATCCTAGTTGATGGAGAACTCGAGTTTGAAGTCAAAAGCATTCTGGACTCCAAGATCTCCAAATCTAAACTATTTTACCTAATTGACTGGAAAGGCTACGGCCCCCAAGAGAGATCCTGGTAACCTGCTGAATATGTCCACGCTCCTCGCCTAATCAAAAGATTTCACCGAACATTTCCCGACAAGCCAAAACCCCTGGAGAAGCCCGGTTTGGGAGGGGCCTTGAGGGGGGGTACTGTCATGATCTCTGCTTCCAAAAGGTCAGGGTTTTCCCAACTCCCTTGGAAGCAGATCCATAACCCAGGTTCCGAGGGCCAACCAGTCCCAATTGGGACCTTTTGGACCCAGTCCTGGCGCCACTGGCACCAGGCTCATAAATGTGCCCAGTCCCAGCGCTGGAAGCGCCGGGCTCATAATGCTTGGGTGGACTTACCTGCAGCAGACCATGCTGCTTACTTGCCTGCCAGCTGAGCCTCTGATCCTCTTCTGTTTGGAACTACTTTTCCTGTTGGGTGGGGCAGGAGCCACTCCCTAGATTCAGAACACTGGAACTCTTCTGGAAAGCAGGAACTCTTTTCTTACCTAGGCGTGGCTGTGGAAGGAGACATCTAAGCACTACAGGAGGCTATTTAAACCACACCCGGTGGATGAATCTTGCTTTGCGTTATTCTGCATCCTCTGCAGCAGAACGCTCATCGTGTCTTCTGCATCGGATCCTGGGCCTAAGGAAAAAGGCTTACCATCCTGAATCCAGTCTTCAGCAACACCTATAAAGACAAGAAAGAACAGGTTAGCATTCCGGCATCTGAAAGACAAAGGCTTGCCTACTCTTCGTGCGCTCCGGAGGTCTTCACACTGCATTCATCGCCGGAACCTGCAAAACAAGAGACATCATTGCTAAAGACTTTAAAGACAATAGAATTACTCGAAACTTACCGTTCGTGCAGTAAACGACGGACAGCAGTCCTCTGAAGTCAAGAGGCCTGCGCTACCGATCCAGTGAAGAAACTGGTTACAGCACCCTGCCCCGAGGCAGATGGAGAGCTCGGCATTCACTTACCTAAGGTGAGAGCGTTAACCTTTGGGGGTCTACAGGAGAGCAAAAAGGGAAGAGATAGGGACACCCCAATAACCCCAGTTCATTAATCCCATATTTTCTGTCTGCAGACATCTTACTCTTGAAGTCAGGCATACAGTGCACAGAGGTCCAGCCCAAAGAGCCAACCGGGTGCTACACATCACCTTTGAAGATACGGTAGTCGCCCAGTCAAGACCGGTGCCTCTGCGAGAATCAGGTGAGCGTTACAGCAAGGCAGGGATGCCGCCCCGGCAAAAGACCAGAGAGGTACGGGGAAGGAGAAGGAGGATTGCGCATTCCAATTCCCATTGCTAGAAAAGGGGGAGCAAGACCACAATATATCCCATGGCCGCATATGGACCGAGAAAACCTGAAAAATAAACTTCCATTGCTGACATCGGGAGCTGGGAAGTGGATACACGAGTTAGAGAAAATGACTGGGGTGTCACCCTAGCCATAGGGGACATTAAGGGGCTCCTAATTGCTATACTTGGTGAAAGAGCAGACGACGTGTGGAAAAGGGCGGGATACACTAGAGTAACCATAACTGACACCTCCCATGATGGAGCGTCATTTAATAACTGTAGAGCAGCAGTGTGGAAAGCGCTGCGTACGCTATATCCAGACACGTCTGATATGGGAGCTATAATGACTCGAAAAATGAAAGAGTCAGAGGATCCGTTGCTTTATATCCAGAATTTTCAAGACGCATGGGTGCTCGAAACGCATGAATCTTGGACAAAATCCATCTCTGTGTTCTACCATATATTGTGCCAAGGGTTACCAGAACCGGTGCAAAACCAGCTCAAGAAATTGGTAGGAATAGAAGCTAAACCATGGGCCGAAATACAGTTGACAATTGCACATTACTGTAGATTGTTGCAAGAAAAGAATCGAAAGAAGGAGGCAACGCGTAAGGGAGAGGAGGTGAAGCTTGTGCAAAGGAAGCTCTCTAAGTATGCTCTCGAGGGAGCCATGCTCACCAGCCCAGCCAAGCTAAGTGCACAAAACGTGACTAATTCATCACAGAATAATCAGGGTAACACAGGATTTTACCCAAAAGGAAGAGGTTTTGAAGGAAGAGGATGGCAGAGTAATCATGGAGGGTTTCGGAATAACCAAGGAGGGTTTCAGAATGTTCAAGGTGGTCTCCAGAATGCACAGATGGGCAGTCCAGCTACATTAAGTGGACAAATGGCCTGACCACCTCCAGTTTGTTGGCTGTGTGGAGTGACAGGACATGTGGCGCGCATGTGCAGAAGCCAAAGCTTATGGCAAAACAGCCAAGGGATGGGGGCAGGCATGGTGAATCAACCTGCTATCCCGCAACAGGGCAATGCACAAAATCATACCATGCAGCAGCAGGCGGCCGGCTTGCAGCCAGGTGCACAGCAAGTGGTTCAACCACCGAACATGGGGAATTTGCCACAGGGACAACCCCAGCAGGCACCGCCGCAAATGGCTCAGGGCACTAATTCAGGTGGGGGAATTAACCCTGGAAATGGGGGAAACCCACAAGTATACAGTGGACCGAACCTGTATGTGAAATAGGATGGCTCACAGGGGACTCTGATGTGTTCTATCCTATCAGTGACACCAGACCCTAACAGGGAACCTAGGGTAAATGTCACCATAGGGGGGAAAGAATAGTTCTTCTTAGTTGACACGGGTGCAACGTGCTCGTGCATACGAGAAGGCAAGTTCTCCTTGTCCAGCGAGGCTATAGATACCGAGAGTTTTACTGGAGCTCATAGTAGCGTTCCCTTTACTGATGCACTCCCAGTCTGCGTAGGAGAGCGCAAAATGAATGTACCTCTATTATATTCACGTCAGTCTCCAGTAAATATCATGGGTCGGGACTTGATGACAAAGTTGAATATGACCATCTTGTTTACTGAGGATGGTATAGTGTGCTCCACCCCAGGAACGCATTATTCAAACGTGTGCAAAATGATCAGAGCATACTCTCGACGTGCAGCCATGAGAGCTATACCGCTGGAGCCAGAAGTTTTCGCATATGCAAGTGCTTATGGCGGGATTGCCAGGCCTCGCAGATAAAACTATGAGAACCCCTGATGAGTTTCTATTCAGACTAAGAATACCCATGCACGAAGAGGAGGGACAAGTATTTCCCTTAACGATACAATCTGCCGCAGTACGAGGAAAAGTGGTATTGGTTGAAGGATATGACGATGAAGGCAGACAATGGGGTGCGATTATTGCCATTGAAGAAGGGTATCGAGAGACTGATGTCAACGATGACGATCTGTTCGAAGAACACCCTGACTTAGAAGAGACAAGAGTGGAAGTGAGTCTCATATTCTGGGTCAAAATGATCAGAAGGGAGGTACCACAGAGAATGATGTTGGCACTAATACGTCCAGAATACTTTGATAATGACATGGCCCAAGTGCCTGCCATAGTATGGACTACAGGGCCCTATGATATAGGTCTCCTGAAAAGGGCGGGTGAAGTGAAAATCAAATTAAAACCAGGAGCAATTTTACCACTAGCATGGCAATATCCTATGTCCAGAGAGGCAGATGAAGGAATCGCGAAGACAATCTCCGCCATGATGGAGCAGGGCATCCTAGTGACATCAGAATTACCTTGCAACACAGTGATTTACCCTGTCAATAAATCAAAGGCAGGGTCTTGGCGTTTAATCCAAGATTTACGAGCATTAAACGATATTGTTGAAGCCGAGTTCCCTCTAGTCCCGAACCCCTCCACAATTCTGTGCAACATACCCACCGAGGCAACATATTTCACGGTGATCGATTTGAAAAATGCGTTCTTCTCAATCCCATTGCACCATGACTCGCAAGACTTGACATCATTTACTTTCAGACAAATGCGCCTGAAAAGTACGAGGTTGCCACAGGGGTATTGTGAGTCCTGCAAATGGACCTAAGCAATATTGCGGTGGACAGTGTTGTTTTGCAATATGTAGATGACATCCTGATCTGCAGCACCACTGAAGAGCAATGCAGGCGCGATTCTGTCCAACTATTGACTATACTGGCTGAGAAGGGATACAAGGTTGACAAGGAAAAGTTGCAGTACTGCCAACAGGAGGTGTTGTACATAGGGCAACTGATCTCACATGAGGGAAAGAAGGGGCTGAAGCCATCATGAACACGGCCAAGCCGCGCACGATAAAACAAATGCAAAGCTTCTTATGCCTGTGCAATTATGTCCGAGCATGGGTCTTTGACTACAGCTCGTATACCAAGCCCTTGCTACAGGCCCTTAAAAAGGCCCAGGCAACAAGAGAAGAAATTGAATGGAATGAAGCAATGGAGAGGGGGTTTACAGAACTCAAGGGGGCAATTTGTAAGGCCCCAGTTCTCGGGATTCCTAATTATGCAGAGGAATTCTATCTGTTCTCTCAAATTGATGGTCATTTTATGACGGCAGTGCTCGCACAACGAACCTCGCTGGGGTACTAGCCCCTAGCATATTACAGCGGGAGTCTGGACCCGGTCATGAAGGGCCACTTCCCATGTGAACAAAATCTAGCAGCTGCCGCGTTCGCCATCGAGAAGGCGTCATCCATTGTGATGGGGTGCTCCATGACATTGTATGTTGAGCACTCACTATTCGCCATACTAGAGAAGCCAAAGGGCACATTGATGTCACAGAGAACGAGAGCATCCGCCTATGATGTGATTATCTCCAACCCATCGATCAAAATAGTGTAATGTAAAACTGTGAACCCTGCTACGTTCATAGCTGAGCCAGTCACTGAGGGTGAACCTGTGCACGACTGTGCGAACTATGAGGAATTCTATGATGAGATCCCCAGGGTAAAGGAAAATGCCCTCGCAAGTGGAGAGATCGTCTTTATTGACGGGTCTTTGAGAATTGACCAAGAAGACAGACAAAGGTATACAGGCGTGGCCGTGGTAAAACACATAGCGAATGGAGAGTTTTAAGCACTTGTTAGTGCACGAATACCATCTCACTATTCAGCAAAAGCTGCAGAACTATTGGCATTGATACTCGCCATTGATAATCATGCAGACCAGGAAGTAACGGTGTACAGTGACTCCGCCTATGTGACGTCTACAGTTCATGCAGGACTAGCGTGCTGGAAAAGGAGGGGCTACCTGTGAGCAGACGGCACGCCAGTGCAACACGCAGCCTTATTGGACAGGCTGATAAAAGAACTACAGCTCCCAGTGGGCATAGCGGTCGTGAAATGTGCCATGTCAATGTTATGTCACCTTCCTAAGAGATCCAGTCAATTTCCTACACATGAGGACCCTTCTCCATGGTATCATGCTCCAAGTGGAGCTGTCCAATTTCCAGCGAGAATTCCTAAAGAGTTTCCAGTGAGACTGTTCACCGAGAGACAGATCGAGGAAAGTCCAAGACTGTTCACGCTGCAAGAAAGGCCTGTGATCTAGAGGCTAGAGAATCAGAGCAAATGTCATTAACACCAGAAGACAGCCAATACGCATATCGTGTTTTCTTTCACCTCATTGAAAACTTTCCAGAACTAGTGGGCAGACCCAACAACATTGATGTGCCCACTTTTCTCAGTGATCCAGCAAAAAACGCGCAACTAAACAGGCTCCTGAGGGCTATTGCAGCGCAACTAAGAAGCAACTATGGACATCCACTGCTGAGGAGAGCCTTAGAAGGAGGAAATCCAAAATAGAATGTTGTCGTCATCATTTCACTGTGGAGCAGATAGAGAAAAGAGACACTGTTCTTGAACTTGTCACTGAGAGACCGAACGAAAGGAGCAGACACAAGAACTTCGTCATTTTACTTTTCCTTTTCTGCATCCTTCCCATTTTTTCTATTTTTTCATATATTAACTTATGCTTTTATTTTTGTTCCTGTTGATGCAACATCTTATTTTAGCGATTTTTGCCACACGTTCACTTTTATTTTTATTTTATTTTTGTTTTTTCAAGCATCCTATTTCTTGTGTAATTTGTAGCAGTCTCTTCAGTTTCTTCTTTCGCATTGAACTGTCACCAGCATGTCCTCAGGACCAAGGCAAATTCGAGGCATCCACTGGGACCTCACCTCCTTTAGATACGCATGAATAAATGTGATGTATCAGAACTGCTAGCCTAACCCTTTTCCGTAGTCTAGAACAGGAATTGTACTGAGGACCCAGAGACTACCGTCGTAACTCACGTGAGGGGGGACATTTGGAGAAGCACTCTTCCCTCTAATAGTAACAAACTCTCGAAATATGAGATCAGAGCAAAAGAAGGAATAAATAACTGACTATGAACTCATTCGAAATGGGGGCCCAGAACAGTAACTTGGTTTTACCCCCAACAGAAAGGCGCCCCCGCTTTCCTGGGAGAAAATGCTGCTAGATGTCTTACAAATCTATCATGTGTATATGTTTGGTGATCATCATTGTCTTTCTGTCATTAGCAATCAGAACTGCTTTCTTTATTGGTGCACGAAGTGTCCCACTATCAGCACGCCCACAGGATAATGATCGTCAGAATCCCACAAAAGCACAGAGACCCTATATAGTGATTCCAGTTCCAAGAAAAGCTAATGATGAAGCAAATGATTTAAAATTGAATGTTATTGGCAGTGATACGTATACACTTGAGGTAATGAAGGGGGGAAAAAGCTGAAGACAGGGTCAGCACGGAATGAATGAAAATGTTGCACTGTCCACTGCACGCACCCAGACACAGGATGCACACAGACAAGGGCAAGTGTCAATGGCTACAAGGCCTCCAACGAAGGCAGCAGAGAAGGAGAGACTGCCCGTCGATCATTCCATTCCAGAGAATAGTGGAGATAACCAAGAAAAGCCAAGTGAATTACCAAAGATGGAGGAAATAGCAAAATCCCTCAAAAGAACAGAAGTGGCCACGAAAGAACTCACAGAGAAGACACACATGATTATAGATTATTTGTTCTCATTCATAGTCCAAGCAGAAAAACTACACAAGGAGCTGAAAAACAGAACTATAGAAACTATAACAGCAAGCACACCTGCTCCAATGCAAGGAACAAGCCGCAGGCCTACAAAACAGCCACAAGTTGGGAGGTTGGTGAACCAATGGTGGTTATGAGAAGTTTATGGCAGACTGCAAAAGGGAAGGAAAGGAAGCACAAATTCTCCTCCTACCACAGCGATGCAGTCGAGGCAGCCTGCTCCATCGAGATACCCGAAGTGGAAAAGCAGCACAGATGCATTCAGAGACATAGTCATAGCAAACTACAAAAGAATGCTGAGAATCAAGAGAAGCCCTCATGAAGATAGCAATGAACTTAATGACTACCTGGGCAGCACAGCCCATCTCGGAAACAACATATGGTACCAGCACATGAAGGAAGTAGGGCCAAGGCAGTCGAAAGGCGAATGCTTCGTCTGTGCTCTACTACCATATAGCATGAGAAAATCCAAGATCTTCGTGGCTGTAGAAATTGATGTCTCTCGGAAGAGACGCCTCGTTGATATGGGCCAACGAAAAGGATTACCCGGATGAAGATGGTTATGTCCAGGACATTAAAACAAGAAACCGAGCGCACACCAGAAATCATGTGATCAGGTAGGAGAACCCTGGCGTCAAAGGATCAGGGATAAAATGGGAAGTTAACCCGAGACTGAACGTTCGAGGGAAGACTGCAGAAGAGGCTCAAATCTGGAAGAACAGAGGCCAAATGCAGATCTGGGGGTCAGTGGTGTCCCCAGATGGATGGGAAGATGGAGTAGTAATCTGCCGAGCGTGGATGGTCCTTGGAGCCTGCAAGGAAGCAATAGAGAATTCACAGAGGTTATGCAACCTCTGTGGCCAAAGCTAGTAAAGTTACTAACATGGGTCGAAGATAGAGGGGGACCCCTGCAAATAGTGCCACTGGAGATCCCGAAACTATGCTTCAGAAACAATGGCACAAGGAAGATGGGAGACAATCAAAACTGTGGACGAATCTTTGAAGCTCCGGGAATGACCCAAGGAACTGCAGTTATTATGGACCATTACTGGGCGTGTGGATCCAAGGCATACATAAGGCTGCCGAAAAAACCGTGTAGGCATATGTACAATATTGAACGTCCATGTTCCCGCACTAGTGATCCCTAAGAATGACCTAAAGTTGGACAGTTTCCCAAAAGCAGATGCTCATCTAAGAAGAAGAAGATCTGTGGAACTGGTATCCAGGATGAAGAGGGAAAATTACTTTTCTCACAAATCAGAAGAGGCATTCCATGCAATCCCATACGAACATAGGCTGTTCAGCCTCACCTCAACAGTATTCACAACACTACTCCTGCCCCACATCCAAGTTGGACTGAATGCTAAATGGTTGCAGATAACCAGATGGTAGTTATTGCAGACCATCAATACCACTATAAAAGGATTCAACGCGATCAAAGAAGAGTTGAGAGCAATCAGACTGATGACCCTCCAAAACAGATATGTGCTGGACATGATCACTTTGATGCATGGAGGTGTTTGTGCAAAAATCGGAGAATCATGTTGCACATTTGTACCATCACACAATGAAGAAAACGGAACCCTAACAGATGCCGTAAGCATGTTGACAACTCTAAAAAACCGGATGACCGATGAAATGGATGAGGTGGATGATGACAGCTGGTTTGGGAACCTATTCTCATGGGTCCCGCAATGGATGGCTGATATATTCAAGTTCCCGGGAGCCCTACTAGTCATGGTACTGCTAGGATTCTGCGTTATCAAGATAATCATCACACAATGCCAGAAAACTGCAAAGAAAGCCATTGGGATGAAAATTATGGTCGATGTCGAGCCAGGCTGGAAGACAAGAGACCTGACAGATGAAGAAATCATGGACTTTGTGAAGGCCAGCGAATTTGCACCAGAAGGAACAAAGTTCACATATCCTAAAAAGCAAAGAAGGTATGAAGGAAAGTGGATCTACTGCAGTCCAAATGGACAGTGCCAGTTTATGACCTGGAACAAAGATGAACATGTCAAAACAGCAGGAAGTTTGAAAGGCGTGATAAAAATATGGACTCCAAAGACGCACATGTTCACGCCTTCATGTACCAATCCTGAAGATGATGAACAATACACTGAAGAATCAAAAGAAATAGAGGAGAAGAACGAAGCAGAAGTGGTCGATAAACCGACCAGAGGGGGGAGTCTAAAGGAGGCCTCAGACATGACCTGCACCCCTGCCCCTCATTTCGAGCTACCAAGAGGGTACTCACCAAGGTATGTGACGTATGAGGAGCAAACGAACTGACAGAGAGCCGCACTGGGACTCTGCCCTGTGTACATAAGAAGATCCATACTGGTTGAAGCCACCCTAACTCGACAACCCTGGGCAGCACGGTACCCTATCAGGCAGCCATACCAGCAGCTGATACGAAATGAGGAATACCTACACATGGTCCACGAAGAGACCCCAAAAGCTGTAATGGAAGGCCAGTGGAAATGACACAAGGGCCTGAACAGACTCATGAATGAGCAAAAGTGACTATTGAAGACAAGCATGCCAGTGCAAGTAGCTACGAAAATAAATATAATGTACGCAGAGAAGAGACAATGTTAAAACGTAAGGAAATGGTGCTACGAGACAAGATGGAAGCAACCGTCCTGTTAAACATGTGTAAATAGGCTTGAAACGCAAGATGCTAAGAAATCGATAGTGCTTGCAATGTTCAGTAGAAGATAGAGCGGCAAGCTCCAATCATATATCTACCTCAATAAGGCACATTATACAAGTATGACTCCATTTTGTAAAAGCAGAAAGGTATCCAGACGGCCAGAGGCCTGACAGGCCAAGTTTCAAAACCCAGCCAAAGGCAGGAGAAGGAGCGGAATCGAAACTCAGCAAAGAGCGACTCATGCTTAGGAAATCGAGGTCAACCAGAGAAGGGGAGGAGAGCATGAGCTCACAAGACTCCAACTACAGAGCATACCAGCCTGTCCGTGAAGGTCAAGATAAGAGAGGCCCATGCAGGTGGCTAGGCTGACACAGAATTAAATGCACAAAAGGCTAGAAACTGAAGCAGATTCACGGTGAGCAAACACGTGACCAGCCAGGTGCGAAGAGGTACCACCGCCAGATGTCATCCAGAACCTGAGGATGCCATAACTTTTCCTGATAAGAGGCTACAGTTCCGAGGCTATTCCCAGCCAACTAATTGACACATAGCCCTAAAACACTGATTGATGGAACGGAGGAAGGGTGAATCTTGGGGCACTAGGCACCTGGGTGTCTATTCTGCATGCTGCTAATTAAAGTGGAGATTTATGTTTAGGGGTGTAACTTACCCAATCACAATGGACCATGTAATCTAGGGTCCTATAGACACTGTAACCAATGAGACGTTGTACTTGTAGTGCCGTCAATGATGTAGAGGGATGGGCGTAGACGCCCACCCGATAAGAGTTATCCAATCCACATGCTTTATTTCTATATACAGATATAGCACCTATACTTGAGTTACCTTTCCTAACCAATTATATTGCATGATGATTTTTTATAGAAATTAGACGTCAGTGATGATGATTTCTGCCTATAAGAATTGCTGTTCTACCAAAGTTCGTGGAAGTCGGAGCGAGACCGGTGATCGCACTATAGCTGATTCCCATTTGTTTCCCTGTTTGATGTATGCATCATTAAATGGACTTCCCTTTGCCAAACTACTGATTCCTCGTTATTGAGTCGTGTCGGAGTAAGTGAATCCTGCACCCCCTGTCCTCACATGGTGCAGCTATCTTGTCTTACAAGTTCTAGAGGGTGAGTGCTGACCTATGGGCCCGTCAGTGATTTCCTCCCCTCGTGGACAAGTCATGTTCGTGTAAAGTGTAATTGGGCTGAAATACAGCACCTTGATGTGTTCGATGCTATGGAATCGGTTTGGGTATTAAGTACTAGTAATTTGTGGCACACACTGTCTGCTTCGTATTTACCCCTTGATTTTTGCTTTTAATAGTTCTTTTTGTTTTTGACTTTGTCACTGTGTTTTATCTTTTCAGTTCTTGCTCTTAAATGTTTGGTAACTCTTTTTGATGACACCAGATGCTTTCCACTTCCCCTTGAATCACTATTATACTATGACTTTCCCGATTGAAGTTGTTTCTTATCAGATCTATTTTGAGCAGCTTTTACCCTCCATGGGGTCAACACTTTTGCTACTTTATGTTTTTTTAGTAAGATTGGGCAGAATGCTCCTATTACCTTATGGCATTGTGACAATTCCAATATGGCGCTCAGTTTTGGTTTACAGCACATGTTTCTCCGCCTTGTGTGTCTTGCGTGTACATCATAGCTGGTCGCCTGCCCCTTTTAGCGACGTACACGAGGCGGGTTTGCCGCCTTACTTTGGAGTTACGGTAAGTATCCATGCCATGGCGGGGTACCTACGAGCATTTTAACTTGATTTGTCATGCACCCACAACTGTTCCTTTCTATGGTAGCAGTTGTATCAAGACTGCTTGAACCATGTGGTTCCTTGGTTGATGCTATTCTCCAGTCTGGTACATTGTGGTTTTTATCTGGTCATGCTGTGTGCTCTTGGCATGTCTGATCATTGTGGCTCTATTTACACCGGCCTTTCTTATGTTTGCAGATTGCTGATCTTCTTTTTCCCGTCTGGGGACTTCTGAATGTGGCTTTATGCTTCACGCTTCCTCACTCGAGATTGATCTAGTAAATCTGTTGATCATTTGTTTAATGCAGGTTGGGATCACTGAGAAATGGCTCCTCAATTTATACCTATGCTACTTAGATTTTTATTAATTGGAGTTTGATGATACTTTTTGTTTACATTTTAGGGAGAAGCCAGGGTTTATCCCTGATGATGGGACACGGGTCCCGAAACGTGTAGGATTACTTGATCTTAACCCTCATATGTTATGTGTTGTATTATTCAATCAGCATAACCTTGTACACCCAAAGGACTTTATTTTCTGAAATGTATTGGATTGTATTTCCTAGCTACATGCGAATCAATCATTCTTTGTTGTGTGTTAACAGGTTGATCTCTTGTAGAGATGACTTATTTGCATTCTTAAACGCCTGTCTCCACTGTAGCTATAATATGTTGAAGAGTGTATGGAGAACATTTCAAATATTTGATCTCTTTGGTTCTACCGTTGAGCGTGCTGCTGGGTTCCAGACAGTTCTGGCTGAACTTTACCTGGATGTTACCTTTGTTCCTTCTCTGTGCATGTATGCTGTCTCCCTTTTGGGCTTATGCGCTGTCATCCCTCTCAGCATAGGTGCATCCCTCTTTTTGAGTCTATGCGTTGTGCCCTCGGAGCTTGTGCACCACTCTTTTACACTTTTGGAGCATCTGGCCTTTTTTAGGCTTGCGCACTCTACCCCCCCCTTGTGAGCCTGTGTACTACCCCCTCTTTGAAACCTAAGCACTTCCCTCTTTTGATCCAATCGGCTGCCACTTATCAATTCGAATAGCTGTCCTTTGTCAAGTCAGTGCATCTTGGCAAGGAGGAGACTGAGGCTTAACACGCTAACCTTGGAAACAAGATAGTGCCATGAAATTGCTGGTCCTGAGGGTTTTCTAACTCCAGGCCTCGAGGGCCAGATCCATGTGGGATTTTCAGGATAGCCCTCGTGAATATTCATGAGATCAATTTGCATACAATCATTCTAAATGTATGCACATTTTTTCTCATGCACATAAATGAGAGATATCCTGAGAACGTGTCAGGCAAAGGAGAAATCGTGTGTCTGCAGGTAATTCAAAATAACGCCATCAGAGCTGTTAAGGGACTAAGGAGGAATGAACATATCTCAGAAGCCAGGAGGGTGCTACACTGGCTTCCTATAACCAGTAGAGTGACATTCTGCCTCCTTTATATCACACACAAATGCCTCTATGGAATGAGTCCAGCTTATCTCTCCAATTGCCTTGCCTGGCTGCCGGCACGCAGAACCCTGAGGTAAAACAATCAGGGACTTTTAAATATCCCATGGGCTGAGCTTGATGCTGTCAATCTGGGATCTTTTGTCTATGCAGCCCTAAGAGCTAGAATGCTCTGCCACCTGAACTGAGACTATGCCTGTCCTTCTTAAAGTTTAAACAGGAACTAAAAACACTGATGTACTGCGGACTACTTGGCCAGCTCAGGTTCTGAGATGCCCCTCGGAATATAGCATCGATATTCCAGCATCTTCCATGCCTTTCAGGAAATAGACCCTTTATCTTCCCAGAGCCCTGGGGCTTAGCTCTTGCCCCCTCTATGCCCCCCCGACCCTAGGTTCTATGTGATGTCTGTCATGTTCCGTTTTATGTTCTCGTCAGTGCTGTTATGCCCCCGGGCCTCTGACATGCGCTTTACAAATACATATAAATAAATAAATAAAAAGAGCATGGAGCCTTTTTTAAATTAATCAGGCTGGCCATGGCGGGGGAAGCTTGGTCCTCCCCCTTCCTGGAGAGAATATAGTGTACTCCAGGCTGTCACATTCTAGCTAAATATGACAGGGTGGACTGTGCCTGTAGTCTGAGTCACCCCAGCGTACACAGATATATGTATTTGTCGTGGTGTGAAAATAGGAAAATGTGTGTGGATTAGACCCACACATTTTCCTGAGGTTGGTCTACCATCATTCCATTTACTTAAACATTTCAAAAAATCCCAGGCGAGCGGACACCCACTTGGTGGATGGCCGAATTTCTCACACGAATATTCTCGTTTGGAGCTTAAAATATGTGACTATATAAAATCTCTAGGTGCGTTTGTGTATGCTCAGTTGTCTCATGTCTCAGAGATTGCTCAGAAGGGGGATCATTTAATGACTTTGACTTTGCAGGGGGTATAGACATGGCTGAGGCGGTTCAATGCCGCATTGCGTTTTACCCTTGGCTATGCTCCAACAGGCATGGCACATGATTGACTCTGATCTCTGCCCAACATGTGCTGAGGGTAAGGCGAACATTGAACATTTTCCTTTTCTATGTCCTTTGTATAGACATTTCAGGTCCCTTTATCTAAATCCTGCTTTAATGCAGTTTGCAATTAAACATCTCCCGGATGCATTAGCCCTGTGCAAATGGACTAGTAACCAGCTGATAGACTATGCCGTTTCTATATTCATACATAGAGGATGGCGGCTGAGGGAACTGTACAGCGCACCATCTTCTATCGCCCTACAGGGGAGACAGAATGGACATGGGCCAAATGAGATGCTTGTACATATTTGAATCACTTTTCATTTTTAGAACGAATACTAGCAGTAATAGGTTAGCTGTGGTCCAGTATTTATTATGACTGCAGGTATTTCCAGCATATATTTGTAATCACTTTAGTCTGGATTTTGTGATGGTATTGATGTGACTGAATCAAGTTAAGGGTTCATATAACCTGTTATTTTAAATGACTAGATACTGTAACATGTTTTAATGTCCTCTTAATTCTATTTATTAAGATGCACTTTTGTAGTATAAACGTTTTATGGACTTTTAACCGAAATAATCATGATAATGATGCTATTTTAGGGAGTTTCCCCCCACCATGCTACTGTTAAACGTTACTCATTTGCTCAATTTATGGCAAATGCTGCTATGTCGGGCAGTTACTGTTTTATTCATATTATGGGGGCACACGGAGTGGGCTTGGATCATTGCTTTGTGCTTTGTCCCCACTCAGACATACACATGTCCTCGGGTTTGGGGCAACACTGAGCTGCCCTTTGTTGGATGGTTGAGCAATCACACAAACCGGGACATATTTTTTAAACATGGGTTTATTAATTATTTATGATTTTAGGGTTCTGGGTGAAAAAACACCTACAGGATCTAGGGACATAAGGGATGGATGTGTAAAACGGTCTAGGGGTGGGGCAACTCAAAATGGTGTACTCCATCTGCTCCCAGCTCATTAAAAGCTCAAAGCCAAACCTTACAAGTACTGTTCCTCAAGGGATGCCCTATACTATGAAGTAAAATCCAAAGATTGTGGCGGACATAAAAGTCCAAACAAATTCTGAACAAGTTGAATCTTATACGTAGTGTGACCAGAACGCTATTCCCCTAATAGTTAGTCCGCCATACGAAACACTGAAGCTTACTATTTATATAGAGTTTTTCATAGACAAAGATAAACAAAACAAGTCAATGTAAACTGTATGTATGACAGTGTAAGAATCCTCACCTCATGGTTGGACAGCGCAGCTAAGATTACTTGGATTACTTAAATTGCCTGGCTGTACTTGGAACTGTACAATTTCGCCCTATGAGTACCTTTGAGCCTGAAAACGGGGAATCCTGGGAAGTTTTGATACTTACCTTGACTATAGAGGGTCGGAAGGCTTTACCCAAACTGGAGCAAAGCTTATTCCTCATCCTAAATCTAGAGAAGCCCTGAAGAAGACCTGTGGTTTCAGGTCGAAATGCGCGTTGGCTATCCAGCTACCCATTAAAAGAATTTGCAACTGTCATACATACAGTTTACATTGACTTGTTTTGTTTATATTTGTCTATGAAAGACTATATAAATAATAAGCTTGAGTGTGTCGTATGGCAGACTAACTATTAGGGGAATAGTGCTCTGGTCACACTACGTATAAGCTTCAATATGTTGAGGTGACCCTTAGGCTTATGCCACCTGGTGAGAGTAATGCAGCTACAATACTCTGTCTACTATTCAGATTAGATTGACTATAATAATAATTGTATTTATTGGTGGTCCCTACCTCGATGGAGGTATAGCCCCAGTGTGTTGCATTTCTGAACAAGACCATTAGCCTCCTGGCTAGTCCTGTTTCCATAGAAATGTTTCCAAATTTGGCCAACAAAAAGTGTTCAAAAACCTTTTCTAACAGTGTGCAGCTCTAGTCTTACATAGTATTGTAGTATTGTATTGTAGCGTTATTTATAAAGCACAGCCAGGCCTGATGGCATCTGGGCGCTAGTGAAAGAAGAGAGGCAGAGGAAGGACACGCCCATCCTAAAACAGCAGTGTTTTAAGGTGTTTGCCAAAGCTGGATAAGATGTGGTTACACCTAATAGAATGTGGGAGGGCATTCCATAATAACGGGGCCAACACAGAGAATGACCTGCCGCCAGCCTAAAGTGGGGGACACATAGCAAAAATTGGTTGGAGGAGTGAAGTGATCTATAAGGTTGGCAGAGGAAGACCCTAGTTTGAAGAAATGGGGCTCCCACAGAGTGAATAGCCCAGTAACCATACATAGTATCTTAAAGCTCACCCAGGCTTTGACTGTCAATCAATGTAAGCGTTGATGGAGATCATGTGAATGGGCCAGTCTTGGGGCATTGAGACCCAACCTAGCGGACACATTTTGGAGAATCTGCAGCCTCTGAATTAGCATCTATGTTTGGCCAAGATGAATGCCATTACAATAATCTATTGCTCCCATAATGGATGCAGTCACAATTTTTGCCCTAGCCTCCTCTGGAAGGAAGGGGAGAACCTTCTTTAAGATCTTCAATTTGGCAAACCCAACCTGACAAACTGCAGAGATTTGGGATTCTCTGGAGGCAGAGGCCATGACCTTGATGCCAAGACTTTTTACTACAGCAGAAGGAGTCAGGCATGACCCCAAACAGGCTGGCCAGTAATCAGAAGTCCAGCAGGAATTGGCAGATTCCTTGCCAATCACCAGGACCTCCGTCTTCTCTCCGTTCAATTTTAACCAATTTTCAGTCATCCACTTCCTTATCGCTGAGAGACAATCTCTCAGACGCTGGGGGGACTTTCGTGAGGGGCATTGATACGGAAGAGAATCTGGGTGTCATGGGCATATATAAAAAAAAACTCAAGATACTTTCCTTGGCAATCCCCTAGAGGGCGTACTCATGATTTGGACCTCTGCATGGTTTCTTCCTCTTCTCAGCACAAGATTCTCTCAGACCTCACCACAGTCTCTTGGATTCTTCTCAATACAGAATTCTCTCAGACCACTGCATGGTTTCTTCTCTTAACTTAAAGATCTCTTGGACCTCTCCACAGTCTTATCTCTTAACACAACGCACCTTGCATCCTTAAAGAGTGTTTCTACCTTCTTGGTCTGTGTCCTTTTCAGGCAGATGATATTATAACCCTCCTACCGGGGTCTCTGCTTCTTCAGAGTTCTCCTGCTCAGGGAAGCACAGTGTCTTCTTGCCTTCATGCATCTGTGCTGATACCTGGCTCTGGGTTCTCCTCCTAGCCCAGCATTGGTTTTGGTGATGTAGCCTACGTCCTGTATCTGACAGAGTTTCTGCTGCAATAGTAGCATCAATGCTGCTACTTTGGTCAAGGCAGCATTCTCGCTGTGAATGTAGGGAGCAGGGGGTAGAATGTCTTCATCGTCCCTGCCTCCACTCGTTATTGGATTTTCATTGCCCTCCTTATACACCTGCAGGGATTGCCGTGTTTATAAGCTAACCTGGGACTCATCGTTCCCTTGGTTGATAAGCCTCAGTTATTCACGTTGGCCTTTTTCTCCATAGGTTCAATATTTGGGTTGTTTTGCTATTTTTGTTGCTTGATATTCAGTAAATGGAAGATTGTTTCTGTTTTCGTCAATTTCCTGCTGGAATCAGTGAAGTGCATGGACATGGCGCAACGGTGTTCCTCTGTGATCCAGGATTGCTGGATGTGCTACAGTTGTTACACTAACCAATTGCGTGGTCTGGAGGCAGGCTCAGATCCCCTTTCCCTCTGGATACAGAGGTATGGGAGCTCTCCTGAACAGTCGTGGTTCAGAGTCACTTATCTCATGGTTTGTCTCAGCACAGACCAAGGGTTTCTGGGATGTGTAGACACCTTTCAGCAGAGGAGTTGCTGGGGGGTGAGGGGGGTAGGTGAGGGGGCTATAGCCCCGAGTCTTAACAGTCCCGACATTAGCGTAGCCCCAGATCTTTTAGAGGCCTAGCAACACCCCTGCCTTTCAGTGTTTCGAATATTGCTGCCCTCAAAGGAGAATTGTCTATACCAAAACACAGAGGAGTTGTCGACTCCAGGGAATCCCGCTCCATCTACCCTCTTGGAGGCCTATCTGGTAGGCGGTGCCCATCCCAGTCCTCTGTGGGTGGCTTGGTCCTTTCGTAGCAGAGAATGGGGATTGCCTAGAACTCACCACACTATGCATGGTCTTTTTAAAAACACTCAGTTGGGTTACTTAAAGACACTGAGAAATCAATCTCTTCATGTAACCTTTTGGTGTGGAAAATGGGGGAGCAAAAAGGGTTGGCTGAACAACTCGTACATAGCGACATCCAGTTTTAAGCTATTTATTAGGCATCCTCAATGCATCCACAATTTACAATTTTTAGTAAATAGACAGTGGGCTCTGAATTCAGAAAAAGGCAACTCAAGCACAAAACCCATCTGAGAAATGTTCGGAACAAAACAATGACAGCCTTACCTCGGCTTTGTACTGGTTGCTTATCACTGCAACACCCCTAAACATGATTTTCTGTGGAAATGTCTGCCATCGAGATTTGGGGGTGGAATGAGATAAGAAAATGTTGGTGGCACTATGGTTCTTAGCTATGAAAGCAATGTTTAGTGCACACAATAAAGAAGAGATGGATGTACAGCATGCTCTACAGGTGAGATTGGTCCCTAACAGGACCCAGCTCTTTGAAACGTAAGAAGGGATGTGATAAACTGGCACCTTTCTTGTATGTATGGATGTATGGGATTTAAAAAAGCACAAACCTAACTTGGAAGCAACAGAGTACTGCACAAATTAAGAGGTATTGGGAAGAGGTGGTTGCAGTGATTAGCGGATATTGGGCAAGACTCTTGGAAGAACTGAACAAATGTCTGCTTGACAGCCCTCTACCACCTATCGAGCCCAGGTAGTACAATGATCACCAACATACTTCTCGCCACCAGGTAGGCAACTGCAGTGCTCTATTGTACGGAAGATGCTTTAGATCTGTATGATGGGCCTCAACGGCTTTGGAACATTCCCATGTGTGAGAAACTTGCTTCCTTGCTCAAAGGTGCATGGCAGATGTGTTTCTACATTTGGTGCTGCTTCCTGCAATATGTTAAGGACACTAATAAGGACTACACGCGCCTTGCCAGGGCTGCCTTTACCTATTATTTAACCTTGGGTTTTCTCTGTGGCGGCCATTGTACTACTTGCTGTTACTCGGGTGCTACATGTGAATGTGTCGAAATTCTATTGCATGCCTGATGCTATTTGATGTGCTTTGTGCATGGTGTGGGGAGGACAGAACTCGTACTGCACTTTTTTTTTTAACACTAATCCACATTTTCCATAATAAAAAAGGAAATGTGATTTTCCGGTTGGTAGTTATGTGCTGTTGTTAGGGCTATGTGTGGATTGTATTGTGGTTGAGGTGTAGCAAAGTGGGTGCAGTTTGCTGTGTTGTATAGGCATGGCTGTGTTTAGTTTAGAGTTTGAGAGTAATAAGCAGAGTAATTCGTTTTTAGTAGTTGGTTAGTGTTGATCTTTCATTGTGCCTCCGCCATTTGGCCATCTGAGGTTTGGCCATGATGGGACAGTCTCCCTGTCAAACTAGAAATTATATCATGCCTCCTATTGCTATGAATATATGTATATTGGCCTATGGCAAGCTGCTAACAAGCTGCTTATAAACTACTTGTGAATAAACTCGCATTGCAAGGTCCTGACCTTAGAAACCATGTAAACTGTCATTTTGGGTCAAGCCGCCATTTTAGGTTTTCTTGCTCTATAAAGTCACCATGTGAGCTAAAATTGTAGCCTATGTCATGCAGAACAGAGCTGGATTGTCATGACCTCTGTACAGCTAATGTATAACTTGCCTGCAGGCCACTTGTTAGGGTCATGAGCTAAGACCTTGTCCTTCTGCTGACCTGTGTGCAATGGATTACCTGTATCACCGAAACTGATCTATAATTGAATGAGAACACCTGCTTAACTACATTGTATAAATTAAGTCCCACATTGTAATGTTAGGCCTAGAGCATACATTATTACCATTTCTTCTTGTTAATGTATAAACCTAAGATGAACTAGATTTGACCTGACAAGGGACCCTAGAGCAGTAACTTATTTATGGAATGGTTAACCTGCAGAAAGGCTGGACAACAGGCTGGAGAAATGTATAAAAGCCTGACTGTTTCAATGAATATTTGCACTCACTGAGCACACCGAACCACGCCGGAGTTCGCTGTGTTGTACTGAGGGTCGATAGCTATCTGAATTTTGTTCTGTTCTTTTGTAACTGGATTCAGTATAAAATAAAGTACTTTGTATGTTCCTTTGTAACCTGTGTTTGGTGTGTTTCCTTTTTGGTTACCCTGCCTCATATTATTTTCTTGTTTTCACAGTTGGCACCCGGAATAGGGACCCTCAAGATTGATGCCGGATTATTGAAGGTTGACGCACGCTATCGGACCGGGATCGGACGGTGTGACATAACGGGCCCGACTGAACGAGACGCGACACCTCAACAGCGCTGCATGATACGTTCCCTGGATGATAGCCGTGTGGTCTGAGACGGCATCTTGACGAGGGTCAATTTTTTGAGGCGGGCAGATTTGCCGAAATCACCATACACAAGGTAAAATTCGTTAGGTAAGTCCTTTGTAAACCGATCGGTCCTCCTTAGGTTTGGTCAGGTGAGTCGTTACCCGACTCTTAATTCAACCCTGACAATTTGAATTTGGCGCATTGTATCTGCAGACACAATTATTGACCAGGTAACACTGAGTATTTGAGAAATGCCTGGGAAATTGTCTAGCTGCTTTAGGGCATTATTTCGCAGCGATAGACAATCTTTGGAATTTAGCCGTCCGGCACCACAGGAGGGGTCACCGGCATGTACTATGTACTGTAAGCATGGCATTGGAAGTGTAGTATTTAATAAAATTTGGCACAGACAAACCAGA
Source organism: Ambystoma mexicanum (assembly GCF_040938575.1). Classification (NCBI taxonomy): domain Eukaryota; kingdom Metazoa; phylum Chordata; class Amphibia; order Caudata; family Ambystomatidae; genus Ambystoma; species Ambystoma mexicanum. Next base: position 1,310,382,832 of record NC_090935.1, read on the forward strand.
CATGCCTCCGAACTTCAGTGGCCAGTCAATGGTAGTTTTGAGATCCCTCGTATTGAATATTTAGAGTCAGTCTTGTTAAAAAAGAAGGCCAGACCTGCAGCATTTGATGTTTTGCAAAATTGGAAAAGAGAAGCGTTGCAGCAGCTTAAAAGTAGGGAAAAACATGTGCGCCGTCATAAAACAGATGCTGAAAAGGCGTTGTTATATGATCAGGACAAACAGTCTGAGTCGGTTAGGAATATGGACAGGGCTTTCTCACTCGGTATTCAGAAAATCTATCCTTCTAAAGATCTTCATGTTTCTGATGAGTTTATCGACAAATTGTTAAATGAACGAAGGCCTGGTGCCTCTGCACCACCTCCGTATGTTCCTCTTCCTCCTGCTGTACCTCTTCCTGCTAAACCTGTTGTTCCTATTCCTCGGGTTGTTGTTCCTCCACCTGCTCCTCTGCCTCTTCCCATTGCACCAGTAATAGTACCTCCATTGAATTTGCCTGCACCCTCACTCCCAAGTAGTTCTGTACCACTTGTAGTTGATCAGGGTGCGGGGTCGAGGATCGTTACTCGTAATACTGTTCCTACAGAAAAGAAACAGGATTTGTTTGCATGGGCTAAGCATTGTATGGAGAGAGATGATCGAGCTAATGTTCTTGCCACACTTTCTAATATGGATAATTTTCCTGAGAAAAATGTTTTCATTGAAGGTTTAGGGATTCATTTATGTGTAATGTGGGGTAAATTAAATAATGCAGACCTCCCACAAGGGTTGAGGGACCTGAATACTTTAGCGTTTTCAAGAGACACTATGGAGAAGGTTGAGAGGATATTTGAGTATAGAAAGGAGTTGGAAAGGTTACGGAATGAGGATGACGAAGAAGAAAGTATGCATGTACAGAAATGATTTCTTCCGTGTCATAAATCGACATCTGAGGAGGCGCGAATTTGTACAAAAGATGCGATTAGATGGATTTCAGACATATCGATAACTCCAGTTGAGGTATATGACACATACAGTCAATATACGCTACAAATGCAGAGGAAAGTGATACAGGTAATGGTAGAGTACCTGCAGGATGAATGTTTACAGAGAAAGGTTAGTTGTCCCACAGAGTTATTGAGCATTTATAAGAGAGCTTTTTCACTTGACACTTCTTCAACTGCTTTAGCGCTCGACTTAGCTCTGTTGCTTAGTAAGCGTTCGGAGTTGCCTACATCTCAGTTGCCTATGAGAGAGGTTCCTCCGTCATTTGTCCCAAAGGTTGAGATTCCTGCTAATGCTGCAGCAGGTACACCTGCTGTGGACATTCCTGCACATTATGTATCGCAGTTTGTTCACGTCCCGTTTTCACGACAGGAAGTGAATACTATTAGACAAACTATTCCTGACATTAGGAAAAATCCGACAGGGTTCTATAAAGAGATAGAGTCTGTTTTGCAGTCCTCAGTGTTTACCCTAGGCGACATTGATTTGCTATTCCCTGTACTCCTGCCTGTAGATTTGTAGAAACAAGTTAGAACTATAGACGATGTACCAAGGTTGGGAGGTACATCGGCTAACATAGTTAGGCTTGATGGGGAAAGGCCAGCTGGTGAGAGGCCACCTCAGGTGATACTAACTTTGCCTGACAGAATCATTGCAAAACTGAAAACTATAATCCCCGAAAAGAGAATTATTTGGGACAAGCTTACGGCCTATGTCCAAGGATAATCTGAGGGTGCTACTGAGTTCTTTAATCGGTTCGAACAGGTATTCTCGGATTTCAGTGGACAAGACTTAGGCACAGAGTCTGGGAAAAGATTATTTGTGGACAAATTTGTATGTGGATTGCTGCCTGACATCCAGTCACAAATTATGTCTTCTGAGAGCGCTTGGCAGGTGAAATCCCAATCAGAAGTACTGCACATGGCTCAGTACTACGAGAACCGTGTCAATAATGAAAAAGATAGAGTCGAGAAGAGAAAAGGTGATTTGAAGACTAAAGTATTGTAACAGCAAATTGTTAGAGGCCCCAGAGGGGGTAGTTCGCAGATTAGAGGTCAGTATGTTCCACAAGGGAATGTGCCCTTGGGTCCTGTGAATATTAACCAGTGTGCCTATTGTCGCCAGGAGGGTCATTGGCGTGCACAATGCCCCGTCCTTCGACAGAGGTCGAATAACACATTTGGAAATATGGGTAGACAATCCAGAGGTCGCCTGGGTGTAGGGGGCCCGGTAGAGTTTTTGCAGGATCCCCAACAACCTTTTTCACAGGATAATCAGACTTCGAGTGTGGATACTTGAAACATATTTGATCATCCTTCTGCTGCATATCTATCTGAAGAGCTTCCTTTTGATGATATTTTGTTTCGCTAGGATTGCCCGAAGCAGGGTTTGGAACATACACCTATTCCCGTTAATAAGAAAGGCCCCTATATTGAAATGGTAGTGGGAAATAGGAAACATCAATTTTTGATAGACACTGGAGCACAGAAGTGCTCCATTGATCATTCTCGGGTTCCAAACATTCCACTGTCAGGGCAAACCAATGTTTCTGTAGGGTTTTCTGGCACACCAGTTGTTTGTCCGGTTTCTTCACCGGTACCTATTTCTTTGGGTCCCTTTACGGACCACTGTCCATTTCTCTTGACTTCGAATTGTGGAGAGAATTTGCTGGGGTTGAATTTGTTGAAGGAATAAATGCGGTAATTCATTGTTCTTCTGATGGAGTGCGTTTGACGATTTCACCACAGCAATGTTCTGTTTCGCAATTCTTGACTAGACCTTTGCCGCCAGAATTCAGTAATGTACGAGAGTGTTTGTGGGCAGTTGATGACAATGATGTTGGTGTTTTGCAGATTGAGCCTGTTAAAATAGTTTTGAAACATGGAATTAAGCTGCCCCGTATTCCACAGTATAAGATCTCAGTTGAAGGCGAGCGAGCTTTGAAGAGCATTGTTTCCGATTTTGTGCATCGTGGGGTGATTGAGGAAGTTTGTGCAATAGTCCGATTTTACCCGTGTACAAAAAAGGTGATAATGCAATTCCATTTCGTTTTATAATTGATTTACGTGCCATTTATAAAGTCGTTGCTCCGCAATTTCCAATTGTGCCCGATGTGACGACAATATTAACCATGATTCCAGCTACGGCTACTCACTTCAGTGTTGTGGACCTAAAGAATGCTTTCTTCAGTATTCCTATACATGAGGATAGTAGATACTTGTTCGCGTTCACCTTAGGGGGACGCTCATTTACATTTACTCGTGCACTTCAAGGTTATACTGAGAGTCCTAGTATTTATAGTAGGGCTTTGAAAGAGCAGCTTGATACCCTTGGATTGCCCCCTACTTGTATGTTGCTTCAATATGTTGATGATTTGCTTTTAGCCGCTGACTCTGAGAGCTCTTGTAAAGAGGGCACTGTGTTGTTGCTCATCCATCTAGCTAAGCATGGTCACAAAGCTTCGCTCAAAAAGTTTCAATATTGTTGCCAGGAGGTCGCCTATTTAGGCTATCTCCTGTCAAAGGAGGGAAGAAGATTGACACCTGAAAGAATAAAACACATTTCTGGCATGTCTGTCCCAAATACACAAAAGGAAGTTAGAGCCTTGATAGGTATGGCTTCTTACTGTAGGTTATGGATCCCAAACTTCTCACTAGTGATAAAACCGATGTTGGCCTTGACGAAGAAGGGTATTTCTTCGCCATTGCCATGGAATACGGAGCATCAACATTCATTCGAGTTGCTCAAGACTGCATTATGTTCGGCGCCAGTTTTGGGCACACCGAACTATGAGCAGGCCTTTGTGTTGTTTGTGCATGAATGTGATGGATGTGCTTTGGCTGTATTAACGCAGGAACATGGAGGGAAGAATAGGCCATGCGGTTACTACTCTTCCGCCCTTGATCCTGTTGCATGCGCTTTGCCAAGATGTTTGCGCGCTGTCGCTGCTGCTGCTGCGTCTGTAAAACAGAGTGAGGGAATGGTCCTAGGCCATGATTTAACCCTGAAGGTGCCTCACTCTGTAGATATTCTATTGAACAAAACCCAAACGCAACACCTCACTTCCGCACGACTGACAAGATACGAATTAATCTTGTTTGCTCCCCACATTCAAATTAGGAGGTGCTGCGTTCTTAATCCGGCTGACCTCCTACCTTTCCCGCAAAATACTGTTTGCGGTGACGAAGAGTCACATGACTGCCTGTATACTACTGAACAAGATACAAAAGGCAGAGTTGATTTGAGGGACACTCCTTTGGATAACCCACAAGGGGAGCTGTTTTGTGATGGCTCCTGCTTCAAAGTACTGGATGGTACATCCACAGCTGCTTATGCAGTCACTACATTGAGTACGGTTGTGGAGACCAAGAGAATTACGCATAACTCTGCGCAGGCCGCAGAGATTATAGCATTGACTCGAGCTTGTGAGCTTTCCGAAGGGCTAACAGTAAACATATATTCTGATAGCCAGTGTGCCTTTGGGGTGGCTCACAACTTTGGGAGACTTTGGTCAGAGAGAGGGTTTTTAACTTCGCATTGCATGGCACCAAGATCCAACATGGCTCCCTGATAGTACGATTGCTTTCAGCGCTTGCGCTCCCTAGTCAGTTAGCAATCATTAAGTGCGCAGCACATCGCAAGATTATAGATGATGTAGGGAAAGGGAATGCTTTCGCTGATCAAATAGCTAGACAAACTGCCTCTGATCTCTTCACGGAGATGTATGTTTCAAGGGAGACTGTAGATGCCTATGCAATGGATGAGGGTGTTGGGTCTGTACGGAATATCCAAGCCGATGCCACATTAGAAGAATCCAAGAGGTGGGCTGAGGGCTTGGGGAAACTCGATGATGATGGGTGTTGGGTGGACATGGTTGAAGGGAAATGGTTGCTTCCTAATGCCTATATAGTAATGATGGTTACCATGGCACACGGTCCCACACATGTGTGCGCTCAACAGATCACGAGAATGTTAGAGAAAGTCTGGGTAAATGATAAGATTTCAAAAATTGCCCAGCATTATGTCCAAAATTGCATGATTTGCCTACAACACAATGTGGGAAAGGGGACAGCAACTCCAAGAGGTATCTTTGGGCTTCATTCTGTCCCGTTTGAAGTGATTCACTTTGCCTTTATTGAAATGTAGCGATGTAACAATCTAAAATATGTCCTTGTGGTCATTTGTGCCTTTAGTAAGTGGGTCGAGGCTTTCCCTGTTAAAGACGCTACAGCCATGACCACTGCGAAGACCATGTTAAAGGAATTCTTCCCACGGTTCGGTTGCCGAGAGTTATCTGGTCGGATAATGGTCCGCATTTTATCGCTGCTGTAATTCTACAGATATGTACGGCATTGCAAATTGACAAACGATTCCATTCGGCCAGACATGCTCAGAGCGCCGGATTAGTGGAAAGACACAATGGTATCATAAAAAACAAGCTCGCTAAGACGTGTGCCGGCACCAAACTAAAATGGCCGGACGTCTTACCGATCGTGTTACTAGCCATGCGTACAACCCCTCAAACTAAGACTGGGCTATCTCTCATTTGAGGTGGTAATGTGGAGACCTGCCAATATCTGGGGTCTTCCGAAGCCTTGGGCATTGAGGAATGTAGAAAATGTATTGCTTTCAGACTATTGTAGCCAGTTGACTAAAAACCTGTATTTCATTTATCACCAGGTACGAAACCCTTTACCCGCACGATACGAGGGCCCAGGCCACAGTATACAACCTGGAAGTTGGGTTTTGGTCAAATCCTTTGACCGATCTTCCTGCCTTGCACCTCGGTGGCGGGGCCCGTTCCAGGTCCTGCTGGTCACCCAAACAGCGGTGCGTGTCGCAGGCCGGAAGCATTGGATCCACGCGACGCATGTCAAGAAACTTCCTCACCCAGTGCCACACGTTACAGAAGAAACAGAACCCCTCGCTAACGCTGCAACCAATGATCCCAAAGCAGCGAGTAGCACTGAGAGTGCATCAGAGAATCTTTCTGAGCCCGTGAGGCTTGGGGAAGCTGCCCTTTTGTCTCCGCACTCTCCGAAAATTTTGCTCCCGGAAATTGCTGTTCCAACTTCACTTGTCTCTGATACGTTGCTTCCAACGGGAAGTGACAACATCTTGTTCTCGGATCAAACAATACCAGGCACAGCAAGATGCAACTTGCGGCCAGGAAGATAGACATACGGCACGGTTTTGCTGTGCATCTGATAGACATACGGCACGGTTCGGCTGTGCATTCAAGGAAGGAAAGGATCATCAAGGGCTTGCTTTTGCCCAAAAAGTTGAGGAAGGGGATTCTGTTGGCTAGGGGTTGTGGAAGGACTAAGAAGCCGCACGACCGTAGTGTCGCCAGCAACAAACATTGGGGTCATCGATTGAAAATCTACAATGCCTGCTACCGCCACCGCTGCTGCTCGTATTGGACTTATAAATAAGGGGGTGACCAACTCGGACAATGAACAATGTGCCTGGGCCCCGAAAACGTATTGCTGTGTTTTTATGATAATATTTGGTTTTATAATAGTCACTGTCATAGGCCTTTGGTATTTTGAAGAAACTCATCCCTTAGAGTCTTTGCTGCCGACTGAAATTGTACCCACTGTTCCTACAGCTTTTGTACATTTGCATACTCTGTCACCAAGGGACTCACAGCATAGACAGAAGTATCACAATAATACCTTGTTGCTTATAATTAATGCTACCCATGCAATCTTTAACAGAACCAATTGTTGGGTCTGCTCACATTTACCACAACATGGGGATATGGGGCTAGGTTGGGATATTCACTCTTTACCTTTGACAACTGTTTGTTATGCTTCACTTAGAGCACTGTTCTTTGGCTGATGGAACGATAGCATCTCGGGGAACTTTGATGGCACTAATTTGAATAGTTTTGAGAAACGTGTTCTGACTCCCCTGGGATGCTCGCTTTTTTGCAAATAGGAGTAAGCTCAATATTGCTTCTATTAGGCCTTCTGATAGACTGTCTCGTCCTTTCCAATCTTTGATTTCCTTTAAAATGGCTCCGATAGGCAATAAGGATGCCGTGCCTCCTTCTTATACTGTTAACCATAGCCCCGATTCAGTTTCTTTCTGCATACAGAGGAATGGCACCCGTTCAATGGGAGATTTTAAAGGTTGTGCCGACGTTGCAAATTTGACTGGGGAAGACAGACCTTTGTATGTAGGCGAACCTATATATTTTGTTTGCTGTAATGTAGCATTTCCATGGTTGCCCAGGGATTGGCAGGGAACTTGTTATCTAGGAATCCTGTTACCTGGGGTGTTTATAGCCAGTACTGTAGAGGTTTCGAAGGCTCGTCCACGGCGGGACGAGAATGGCGACACTCCAGCACAGGTTTTAGGAGACGTAGCAAAATCATTCCTTCCATTCTTTGGGCAGATAGCGAATTCCGAGGATATCAGGAAACTAGCGAGAGTACTGGAGAGAACCATCAACCGGACCACAGATATACTCTATAATATGACTTTAGAGCAGAAAGCGATCAGATTGGTAGCGCTTCAGAACCGGATGGCATTAGATGTCATTCTGGCTGAACGTGGTAGAGTATGTAAACTAGTGGGGTCCGCTTGCTGTGTTTTCGTACCGGATTCCTCCACAACTATTTTTAAGGCAATACAGAATCTGCACATTCTTAGTTCAGAAGTGCATGTTCCCGAGGGAAATTGGGATCTTAGCGCTTGGTTCTGGGACTTCTTGCGGTCTTGGGGTTGGAAAGTGCTTTCAGTCTTGCTGATTATTTTGGGAATTCTGTTATTTCTTTGTTGTTGTATCCAATGTCTACCAAGTATATGTTCAATGCTAGGGGCATGTTGCGCTCAGGCGATAGGTACAATAGGACATAAAGTGTATGCCCCGGATAAAACCTCTAAGGAGTATGTACTGAAAGAGATCTTAGTAAAAGATCTAATGGTGATAGATATTTCTGACAGCTATTCAGGTATGGACGATGACACTTGGAGTTATTTGCAGGGAGATCAGAAGTAGTTTAGCACTTGGCATAGGCCAAAAGGAGGGTTTGTCAAACTAGAAATTATATCATGCCTCCTATTGCTATGAATATATGTATATTGGCCTACGGCAAGCTGCTAACAAGCTGCTTATAAACTACATGTGAATAAACTCGCATTGCAAGGTCCTGACCTTAGAAACCATGTAAACTGTCATTTTGGGTCAAGCCGCCATTTTAGGTTTTCTTGCTCTATAAAGTCACCATGTGAGCTAAAATTGTAGCCTATGTCATGCAGAACAGAACTGGATTGTCATGACCTCTGTACAGCTAATGTATAACTTGCCTGCAGGCCACTTGTTAGGGTCATGAGCTGAGACCTTGTCCTTCTGCTGACCTGTGTGCAATGGATTACCTGTATCACCGAAACTGATCTATAATTGAATGAGAACACCTGCTCAACTACATTGTATAAATTAAGTCCCACATTGTAATGTTAGGCCTAGAGCATACATTATTACCATTTCTTCTTGTTAATGTATAAACCTAAGATGAACTAGATTTGACCTGGCAAGGGACCCTAGAGCAGTAACTTATTTATGGAGTGGTTAACCTGCAGAAAGGCTGGACAACAGGCTGGAGAAATGTATAAAAGCCTGACTGTTTCAATGAATATTTGCACTCACTGAGCACACCGAACCACGCCGGAGTTCGCTGTGTTGTACTGAGGGTCGATAGCTATCTGAATTTTGTTCTGTTCTTTTGTAACTGGATTCAGTATAAAATAAAGTACTTTGTATGTTCCTTTGTAACCTGTGTTTGGCGTGTTTCCTTTTTGGTTACCCTGCCTCATATTATTTCCTTGTTTTCACTGTTGGCGCCCGGAATAGGGACCCTCAAGATTGATGCCGGATTATTGAAGGTTGACGCATGCTATCGGACCGGGATCGGACGGTGTGACATAACGGGCCCGACTGAACGAGACGCGACACCTCAACAGCGCTGCATGATCCGTTCCCTGGATGATAGCCGTGTGGTCTGAGACGGCATCTTGACGAGGGTCAATTTTTTGAGGCGGGCAGATTTGCTGAAATCACCATACACAAGGTAAAATTCGTTAGGTAAGTACTTTGTAAACCGATCGGTCCTCCTTAGGTTTGGTCAGGTGAGTCGTTACCCGACTCTTAATTCAACCCAGACAATTTGAATTTGGCGCATTGTATCTCCAGACACAATTATTGACCAGGTAACACCGAATATTTGAGAAATGCCTGGGAAATTGTCTAGCTGCTTTAGGGCATTATTCTGCAGCGATAGACAATCTTTGGAATTTAGCCGTCCGGCACCACAGGAGGGGTCACCGGCATGCACTATGTACTGTAAGCATGGCATTGGAAGTGTAGTATTTAATAAAATTTGGCACAGACAAGCCAGACATGCCTCCGAACTTCAGTGGCCAGTCAATGGTAGTTTTGAGATCCCTCGTATTCAATATTTAGTGTCAGTCTTGTTAAAAAAGAAGGCCAGACCTGCAGCATTTGATGTTTTGCAAAATTGGAAAAGAGAAGCGTTGCAGCAGCTTAAAAGTAGGGAAAAACATGTGCGCCGTCATAAAACAAATGCTGAAAAGGCGTTGTTATATGATCAGGACAAACAGTCTGAGTCGGTTAGGAATATGGACAGGGCTTTCTCACTCGGTATTCAGAAAATCTATCCTTCTAAAGATCTTCATGTTTCTGATGAGTTTATCGACAAATTGTTAAATGAACGAAGGCCTGGTGCCTCTGCACCACCTCCGTATGTTCCTCTTCCTCCTGCTGTACCTCTTCCTGCTGTTATTCCTGCTCTTCCTGCTAAACCTGTTGTTCCTATTCCTCGGGTTGTTGTTCCTCCACCTACTCCTCTGCCTCTTCCTATTGCACCAGTAATAGTACCTCCAATGAATTTGCCTGCACCTTCACTCCCAAGTAGTTCTGTACCACTTGTAGTTGATCAGGGTGCGGGGTTGAGGATTGTTACTCGTAATACTGTTCCCACAGAAAAGAAACAGGATTTGTTTGCATGGGCTAAGCATTGTATGGAGAGAGATGATCGAGGTAATGTTCTTGCCACACTTTCTAATATGGATAATTTTCCTGAGAAAAATGTTTTCATTGAAGGTTTAGGGATTCATTTATGTGTAATGTGGGGTAAATTAAATAATGCAGACCTCCCACAAGGGTTGAGGGACCTGAATACTTTAGCGTTTTCAAGAGACACTGTGGAGAAGGTTGAGAGGATATTTGAGTATAGAAAGGAGTTGGAAAGGTTACGGAATGAGGATGACGAAGAAGAAAGTATGTATGTACAGAAACGATTTCTTCCGTGTCGTTAATCGACATCTGCGGAGGCGCGAATTTGTACAAAAGATGCGATTAGATGGATTTCAGACATATCGATAACTCCAGTTGAGGTATATGACACATACAGTCAATATACGCTAGAAATGCAGAGGAAAGTGATACAGGTAATGGTAGAGTGCCTGCAGGATGAATGATTAAAGAGAAAGGTTAGTTGTCCCACAGAGTTATTGAGCATTTATAAGAGAGCTTTTTCACTTGACACTTCTTCAACTGCTTTAGCGCTCGACTTAGCTCTGTTGCTTAGTAAGCGTTCGGAGTTGCCTACATCTCAGTTGCCTATGAGAGAGGTTCCTCCGACATTTGTCCCAAAGGTTGAGATTCCTGCTAATGCTGCAGCAGGTACACCTGCTGTGGACATTCCTGCACATTATGTATCGCAGTTTGTTCACGTCCCGTTTTCACGACAGGAAGTGAATACTATTAGACAAACTATTCCTGACATTAGGAAAAATCCGACAGGGTTCTATAAAGAGATAGAGTCCGTTTTGCAGTCCTCAGTGTTTACCCTAGGCGACATTGATTTGCTATTCCCTGTACTCCTGCCTGTAGATTTGTGGAAACAAGTTAGAACTATAGACGATGTACCAGGGTTGGGAGGTACATGGGCTAACATAGTTAGGCTTGATAGGGAAAGGCCAGCTGGTGAGAGACCACCTCAGGTGATACTAACTTTGCCTGACAGAATCATTGCAAAACTGAAAACTATAATCCCCGAAAAGAGAATTATTTGGGACAAGCTTACGGCCTATGTCCAAGGATAATCTGAGGGTGCTACTGAGTTCTTTAATCGGTTCGAACAGGTATTCTCGGATTTCAGTGGACAAGACTTAGGCACAGAGTCTGGGAAAAGATTATTTGTGGACACATTTGTATGTGGATTGCTGCCTGACATCCAGTCACAAATTATGTCTTCTGAGAGCGCTTGGCAGGTGAAATCCCAATCAGAAGTACTGCACATGGCTCAGTACTACGAGAACCGTGTCAATAATGAAAAAGATAGAGTCGAGAAGAGAAAAGGTGATTTGAAGACTAAAGTATTGTAACAGCAAATTGTTAGAGGCCCCAGAGGGGGTAGTTTGCAGATTAGAGGTCAGTATGTTCCACAAGGGAATGTGCCCTTGGGTCCTGTGAATATTAACCAGTTTGCCTATTGTCGCCAGGAGGGTCATTGGCGTGCACAATGCCCCGTCCTTCGACAGAGGTCGAATAACACATTTGGAAATATGGGTAGACAATCCAGAGGTCGCCCGGGTGTAGGGGGCCCGGTAGAGTTTTTGCAGGATCCCCAACAACCTTTTTCACAGGATAATCAGACTTCGAGTGTGGATACTTGAAACATATTTGATCATCCTTCTGCTGCATATCTATCTGAGAGCTTCCTTTTGATGATATTTTGTTTCGTTAGGATTGCCCGAAGCAGGGTTTGGAACATACACCTATTCCCGTTAATAAGAAAGGCCCCTACATTGAAATGGTAGTGGGAAATAGGAAACATCAATTTTTGATAGAGACTGGAGCACAGAAGTGCTCCATTGATCATTCTCGGGTTCCAAACATTCCACTGTCAGGGCAAACCAATGTTTCTGTAGGGTTTTCTGGCACACCAGTTGTTTGTCCGGTTTCTTCACCGGTACCTATTTCTTTGGGTCCCTTTACGGACCACTGTCCATTTCTCTTGACTTCGAATTGTGGAGAGAATTTGCTGGGGTTGAATTTGTTGAAGGAATAAATGCGGTAATTTATTGTTCTTCTGATGGAGTGCGTTTGACGATTTCACCACAGCAATGTTCTGTTTCGCAATTCTTGACTAGACCTTTGCCGCCAGAATTCAGTAATGTACCAGAGTGTTTGTGGGCAGTTGATGACAATGATGTTGGTGTTTTGCAGATTGAGCCTGTTAAAATAGTTTTGAAACATGGAATTAAGCTGCCCCGTATTCCACAGTATAAGATCTCAGTTGAAGGCGAGCGAGCTTTGAAGAGCATTGTTTCCGATTTTGTGCATCGTGGGGTGATTGAGGAAGTTTGTGCAATAGTCCGATTTTACCCGTGTACAAAAAAGGTGATAATGCAATTCCATTTCGTTTTATAATTGATTTACGTGCCATTAATAAAGTCGTCGCTCTGCAATTTCCAATTGTGCCCGATGTGACGACAATATTAACCATGATTCCAGCTACGGCTACTCACTTCAGTGTTGTGGACCTAAAGAATGCTTTCTTCAGTATTCCTATACATGAGGATAGTAGATACTTGTTCGCGTTCACCTTAGGGGGACGCTCATTTACATTTACTTGTGCACTTCAAGGTTATACTGAGAGTCCTAGTATTTATAGTAGGGCTTTGAAAGAGCAGCTTGATACCCTTGGATTGCCCCCTACTTGTATGTTGCTTCAATATGTTGATGATTTGCTTTTAGCCGCTGACTCTGAGAGCTCTTGTAAAGAGGGCACTGTGTTGTTGCTCATCCATCTAGCTAAGCATGGTCACAAAGCTTTGCTCAAAAAGTTTCAATATTGTTGCCAGGAGGTCGCCTATTTAGGCTATCTCCTGTCAAAGGAGGGAAGAAGATTGACACCTGAAAGAATAAAACACATTTCTGGCATGTCTGTCCCAAATACACAAAAGGAAGTTAGAGCCTTGATAGGTATGGCTTCTTACTGTAGGTTATGGATCCCAAACTTCTCACTAGTGATAAAACCGATGTTGGCCTTGACGAAGAAGGGTATTTCTTCGCCATTGTCATGGAATACGGAGCATCAACATTCATTCGAGTTGCTCAAGACTGCATTATGTTCGGCGCCAGTTTTGGGCACACCGAACTATGAGAAGGCCTTTGTGTTGTTTGTGCATGAATGTGATGGATGTGCTTTGGCTGTATTAACGCAGGAACATGGAGGGAAGAATAGGCCATGCGGTTACTACTCTTCCGCCCTTGATCCTGTTGCATGCGCTTTGCCAAGATGTTTGCGCGCTGTCGCTGCTGCTGCTGCGTCTGTAAAACAGAGTGAGGGAATGGTCCGAGGCCATGATTTAACCCTGAAGGTGCCTCACTCTGTAGATATTCTATTGAACAAAACCCAAACGCAACACCTCACTTCCGCACGACTGACAAGATATGAATTAATCTTGTTTGCTCCCCACATTCAAATTAGGAGGTGCTGCGTTCTTAATCCGGCTGAACTCCTACCTTTCCCGCAAAATACTGTTTGCGGTGACGAAGAGTCACATGACTGCCTGTATACTACTGAACAAGATACAAAAGGCAGAGTTGATTTGAGGGACACTCCTTAGGATAACCCACAAGGGGAGCTGCTTTCTGATGGCTCCTGCTTCAAACTACTGGATGGTACATCCACAGCTGCTTATGCAGTCACTACATTGAGTACGGTTGTGGAGACCAAGAGAATTACGCATAACTCTGCGCAGGCCGCAGAGATTATAGCATTGACTCGAGCTTGTGAGCTTTCCGAAGGGCTAACAGTAAACATATATACTGATAGCCAGTATGCCTTTGGGGTGGCTCACAACTTTGGGAGACTTTGGTCAGAGAGAGGGTTTTTAACTTCGCATGGCATGGCACCAAGATCCAACATGGCTCCCTGATAGTACAATTGCTTTCAGCGCTTGCGCTCCCTAGTCAGTTAGCAATCATTAAGTGCGAAGCACATCGCAAGATTATAGATGATGTAGGGAAAGGGAATGCTTTCGCTGATCAAATAGCTAGACAAACTGCCTCTGATCTCTTCACGGAGATGTATGTTTCAAGGGAGACTGTAGATGCCTATGCAATGGATGAGGGTGTTGGGTCTGTACGGGATATCCAAGCCGATGCCACATTAGAAGAATCCAAGAGGTGGGCTGAGGGCTTGGGGAAACTCGATGATGATGGGTGTTGGGTGGACATGGTTGAAGGGAAATGGTTGCTTCCTAATGCCTATATAGTAATGATGGTTACCATGGCACACGGTCCCACACATGTGTGCGCTCAACAGATCACGAGAATGTTAGAGAAAGTCTGGGTAAATGATAAGATTTCAAAAATTGCCCAGCATTATGTCCAAAATTGCATGATTTGCCTACAACACAATGTGGGAAAGGGGACAGAAACTCCAAGAGGTATCTTTGGGCTTCATTCTGTCCCGTTTGAAGTGATTCACTTTGCCTTTATTGAAATGTAGCGATGTAACAATCTAAAATATGTCCTTGTGGTCATTTGCGCCTTTAGTAAGTGGGTCGAGGCTTTCCCTGTTAAAGACGCTACAGCCATGACCACTGCGAAGACCATGTTAAAGGAATTCTTCATTGACAAACGATTCCATTCGGCCAGACATGCTCAGAGCGCCGGATTAGTGGAAAGACACAATGGTATCATAAAAAACAAGCTCGCTAAGACGTGTGCCGGCACCAAACTAAAATGGCCGGACGCCTTACCGATCGTGTTACTAGCCATGCGTACAACCCCTCAAACTAAGACTGGGCTCTCTCCATTTGAGGTGGTAATGTGGAGACCTGCCAATATCTGGGGTCTTCCGAAGCCTAGGGCATTGAGGAATGTAGAAAATGTATTGCTTTCAGACTATTGTAGCCAGTTGACTAAAAACCTGTATTTCATTTATCACCAGGTACGAAACGCTTTACCCGCGCGATACGAGGGCCCAGGCCACAGTATACAACCTGGAAGTTGGGTTTTGGTCAAATCCTTTGACCGATCTTCCTGCCTTGCACCTCGGTGGCGGGGCCCGTTCCAGGTCCTGCTGGTCACCCAAACAGCGGTGCGTGTCGCAGGCCGGAAGCATTGGATCCACGCGACGCATGTCAAGAAACTTCCTCACCCAGTGCCACACGTTACAGAAGAAACAGAACCCCTCGCTAACGCTGCAACCAATGATCCCAAAGCAGCGAGTAGCACTGAGAGTGCATCAGAGAATCTTTCTGAGCCTCTGAGGCTTGGGGAAGCTGCCATTTTGTCTCCGCACTCTCCGAAAATTTTGCTCCCGGAAATTGCTGTTCCAACTTCACTTGTCTCTGATACGTTGCTTCCAACGGGAAGTGACGACATCTTGTTCTCGGATCAAACAATACCAGGCACAGCAAGATGCAACTTGCGGCCACGAAGATAGACATACGGCACGGTTTCGCTGTGCATCTGATAGACATACGGCACGGTTCGGCTGTGCATTCAAGGAAGGAAAGGATCATCAAGGGCTTGCTTTTGCCCAAAAAGTTGAGGAAGGGGATTCTGTTGGCTAGGGGTTGTGGAAGGAGGAGAAGCCGCGCGACCGTAGTGTCGCCAGCAACGAACATTGGGGTCATCGATTGAAAATCTACAATGCCTGCTACCGCCACCGCTGCTGCTCGTATTGGACTTATAAATAAGGGGGTGACCAACTCGGACAATGAACAATGTGCCTGGGCCCCGAAAACGTATTGCTGTGTTTTTATGATAATATTTGGTTTTATAATAGTCACTGTCTTAGGCCTTTGGTATTTTGAAGAAACTCATCCCTTAGAGTCTTTGCTGCCGACTGAAATTGTACCCACTGTTCCTACAGCTTTTGTACATTTGCATACTCTGTCACCTGGGGACTCACAGCATAGACAGAAGTATCACAATAATACCTTGTTGCTTATAATTAATGCAACCCATGCAATCTTTAACAGAACCAATTGTTGGGTCTGCTCACATTTACCGCAACATGGGGATAAGAGGCTAGGTTGGGATATTCACCCTTTACCTTTGACAACTGTTGGTTATGCTTCACTTAGAGCACTGTTCTTTGGCCGATGGAACGATAGCATCTCGGGGAACTTTGATGGCACTAATTTGAATAGTTTTGAGAAACGTGTTCTGACTCCCCTGGGATGCTCGCTTTTTTGCAAATAGGAGTAAGCTCAATATTGCTTCTATTAGGCCTTCTGATAGACTGTCTCGTCCTTTCCAATCTTTGATTTCCTTTAAAATGGCTCCGATAGGCAATAAGGATGCCGTGCCTCCTTCTTATACTGTTAACCATATCCCCGATTCAGTTTCTTTCTGCATACAGAGGAATGGCACCCGGTCAATGGGAGATTTTAAAGGTTGTGCCAACGTTGCAAATTTGACTGGGGAAGACAGACCTTTGTATGTAGGCGAACCTATATATTTTGTTTGCTGTAATGTAGCATTTCCATGGTTGCCCAGGGATTGGCAGGGAACTTGTTATCTAGGAATCCTGTTACCTGGGGTGTTTATAGCAAGTACTGTAGAGGTTTCGAAGGCTCGTCCACGGCGGGACGAGAATGGCGACACTCCAGCACAGGTTTTAGGAGACGTAGCGAAATCATTCCTTCCATTCTTTGGGCAGATAGCGAATTCCGAGGATATCAGGAAACTAGCGAGAGTACTGGAGAGAACCATCAACCGGACCACAGATATACTCTATAATATGACTTTAGAGCAGAAAGCGATCAGATTGGTAGCGCTTCAGAACCGGATGGCATTAGTTGTCATTCTGGCTGAACGTGGTAGAGTATGTAAACTAGTGGGGTCCGCTTGCTGTGTTTTCGTACCGGATTCCTCCCCAACTATTTTTAAGGCAATACAGAATCTGCACATTCTTAGTTCAGAAGTGCATGTTCCCGAGGGAAATTGGGATCTTAGCGCTTGGTTCTGGGACTTCTTGCGGTCTTGGGGTTGGAAAGTGCTTTCAGTCTTGCTGATTATTTTGGGAATTCTGTTATTTCTTTGTTGTTGTATCCAATGTCTACCAAGTATATGTTCAATGCTAGGGGGATGTTGCGCTCAGGCGATAGGTACAATAGGACATAAAGTGTATGCCCCGGATAAAACCTCTAAGGAGTATGTACTGAAAGAGATCTTAGTAAAAGATCTAATGGTGATAGATATTTCTGACAGCTATTCAGGTATGGACGATGACACATGGAGTTATTTGCAGGGAGATCAGAAGTAGTTTAGCACTCGGCATAGGCCAAAAGGAGGGTTTGTCAAACTAGAAATTATATCGTGCCTCCTATTGCTATGAATATATGTATATTGGCCTACGCCAAGCTGCTAACAAGCTGCTTATAAACTACATGTGAATAAACTCGCATTGCAAGGTCCTGACCTTAGAAACCATGTAAACTGTCATTTTGGGTCAAACCGCCATTTTAGGTTTTCTTGCTCTATAAAGTCACCATGTGAGCTAAAATGGTAGCCTATGTCATGCAGAACAGAACTCGATTGTCATGACCTCTGTACAACTAATGTATAACTTGCCTGCAGGCCACGTGTTAGGGTCATGAGCTGAGACCTTGTCCTTCTGCTGACCTGTGTGCAATGGATTACCTGTATCACTGAAACTGATCTATAATTGAATGAGAACACCTGCTTAACTACATTGTATAAATTAAGTCCCGCATTGTAATGTTAGGCCTAGAGCATACATTATTACCATTTCTTCTTGTTAATGTATAAACCTAAGATGAACTAGATTTGACCTGGCAAGGGACCCTAGAGCAGTAACTTATTTATGGAATGGTTAACCTGCAGAAGGGCTGGACAACAGGCTGGAGAAATGTATAAAAGCCTGACTGTTTCAATGAATATTTGCACTCACTGAGCACACCGAACCACGCCGGAGTTCGCTGTGTTGTACTGAGGGTCGATAGCTATCTGAATTTTGTTCTGTTCTTTTGTAACTGGATTCAGTATAAAATAAAGTACTTTGTATGTTCCTTTGTAACCTGTGTTTGGTGTGTTTCCTTTTTGGTTACCCTGCCTCATATTATTTCCTTGTTTTCACATCCCTACTCTATTCAGTACAGACTCATCATTGGAAACGAAGATTGTTTGAAATTACAGTCTTCTTGACCTCCCCCACATCCCTGTGATCAGGGACTGATGGGTGACTCTACTGCGTTTCCCTTGGGTGTCCAATATGCAGTCATCATTGCCTCCCTGGTCTTATCCTCTATCCTTCAGCTCACCGATCTCCGAGATACTTCTATTGATAAGTTTTTACCTTTCGACTCTGATCCCGCCTGTCCAAGGTACAACCCAGGACTCTCACATCTCTGTTTCCTTGTCCTCTAGTAGGTCCTTCCATGGGCCGGGCACGCCCAGGTCTCCTTGTTGCCTGAGTGTTCCTCCCCCTCCTTGCAGATGTCATGGGTCGGTTTAATCCTCCGTCTTGCCAATTGTGCTCATAACGTGGGGTGGGGGTGTTGTTTATTCATTTTGTCTGGTTCTGAGTTGAAGAGCATGGTTTTAAGGAGCTTTCTAAATTTCAGATGGTCCTTTGAGTTTGGTATTTCTCTCAGGGGGGAATTCCAAGTTTTTGCAGATAGTTAGGAGAAAGCTGATCCAATAAAACTTTTTCTGTCTGTATGGTTTGAGTTCCAGGCGAATGTTGTTGCTGGATCTAAGTGTTCTGACCGGGTGGCAAATGGTGATTTTCTTTTGTAAGAATTCTGCTCCTTGAGCATGGATTACTCTGTGTGTTATGCACAATATTTTGAAAGTGATGCCTTTTTTGATTGGTAGCCAATGTAATATCTTTAGCGCTGGGGATATGCAGTCCCTTTATGAGAGTTTGAGGAGAAATATGGCTGCTGCGTTCTGTATATGTTGCAGTCTCTAATAAAGTTACTCACCGTAGTGACTACCTTACTCCTAGTCCATAGTCCCCTTTCCTACATACGTTTGGGACATTCCGTCCTGCGGGACGGGACTAGAGTACTTTTTGTAAAAAAAGCATCAAATTGACAAATGTGTCCTTCTTCTCTTTTTACGCAGGATACCGCATGCGGCCGTATCCATGCCTTCCTTAGCTCCGCGCATCGCTCTTCAGTTCTTTTCTATCGCCAGGTCTGAGACCATTTAAGCAATAATAGAGGATACTTATTAGAGGGGACGGCGGGCAGGCGTATGGAGGAAAGGGGACTATGGACTAGGAGTAAGGTAGTCACTATGGGGAGTAACTTTATTACACTCCTACGTCCCATCCCTTTTCCTCCATACTTTTGGGAGATTACCAAGCACTCCTTAGAGAATACCGGGTGGATGGAACTCCTTTTACTGAAAGAGGTTTTTAAGAACAGCTTGCCCGTACTGAGCATCAGCCCTGGAGCTCAGGTCTAAGTAGTAATGTTTCGCAAAAGCTGATGGGGAAGCTCACGTAGCTGCTTTGGCAATGGTTTCCCAGGGAGCATATTTTTGGAAGACAATGGCAGTTGCCTTACCCCGCACAAGATGGGCATGAATTCCCTTTGGAGGCTCAAGGCCCTGAACGGTATACGCCTCAAAGATACAGGAAGCAATCCATCAGGAGATAGTTGCTTTCGAGGCCGGCTTTCCTTTTGGGTCTCCGAAGGTCTCCAAGAGCTGGGAAGAGCTCCGAAGATTAGATGTTCTGTCCAAATAAAACTTAAGAGCTCGCCTTACATCCAAATTATGCAGAACCCCCTCGGCATCTGAAGCCGGTTCTGGGAAGAAAACTGGTAAGGAAATAGACTGGTTCAGATGAAAATCAGATACCACCTTTGGAAGGAAAGAGGGATTGGTCCAGAGGACAACCTTATCCTTGTGAAAGGTGAGGAATGGATGTTCTACCGACAAGGCCTGAAGCTCGCTTACACGCCTTGCCCAAGTCACCGCAATCAGAAAAGCCATTTTCAATGAAAGGAATTTCAAATCTGCTGAAGTCATGGGCTCAAAGGGTTTATGGCATAAAGCAGTAAGGACCACATTCAGAT
The DNA here is from genome assembly GCF_040938575.1 of Ambystoma mexicanum. NCBI lineage: Eukaryota > Metazoa > Chordata > Amphibia > Caudata > Ambystomatidae > Ambystoma > Ambystoma mexicanum. The sequence goes on from NC_090935.1 coordinate 1,310,402,923, forward strand.
CCTAATTAGGATTCGGGTTGCGCACAGGTGTATACAGATGCAATAGACCTGCAAAGTGCCTTTTAATGACAGGGTTTGTCAAAGAAAAAGAGCAAGAGTCCGTGGACAGGTAAGCGGCGATAGCCGACAAATAAGTCCTGCAAGACAAGACATGTATGCCTGAAGTTGCCAGATAAGAAACAAATGACAGGACCGTGTCAATGGCAGCTTCTCTGGGGTCCAGCTGCTTAGCTAAACACCAGTGACAGAACCAGAGCCATTTGCTCCTATACTGAGACCTTGTTGAAAGTTTTCTAGCCGCCTGGATAATATGCATATTATCTGCGGACAAATTGAAGCTTTCTAAAGATTTGAACTCAGGCACCAGGCTGCCAAGCTGAATGATTGTGGGGAGGGGCGCCACATCTGCTGATCGCTCTGGTGAAGCAGGTCAGGAATCAGCGGAATCCTGATCGGTGAGCAGACTGACAGATGCTGAAGCTCCGAAAACTAAAATCTGGGTGGCCACCACTGGGCTGTGAACAGGAGAGTGCAATTTGACATGTTCCTGAGCTTGCACAGCACCCGGTGAATCAGAGGAAGAGGCGGGAAGGCGTAGGCCCTCATGTTGTGCCACATAATCTCAAGAGCATCCCCAGGGAAGAAGCTCCGAGCCCATCCTGGAAGCATAAAGAGGAAGTTTCCTGTTCGATGATGTCGCAATGAGGTTAACCTCTGGAGTACCCCAATGGCGAAAAAGGTCGGAGAGGATCTCCGTGTTCAGCTCCCACTCGTAGCTGACCACCGCTCGCCAGCTGAGAGAGTCTGCTGTTACATTCAGCTGGCCCAGAATGTGCACCGCCAACAGCCAAACACTGTGCTGAATGGCCCATTCACAAATCTGAATGGGTAGATCTACAAGGGGAGTTGACTTGGTACCCCCCTGCTTGTTGACATAAAACATGGATACCGCATTGTCTGTGTGGATGTGGACCACTTTGTTCACAATCCCTCGCTTGAAAGCTTTGAGCGCCAGGAAAATCGCCACGAGCTCCAGATAATTTATGTGAAATTGTCTGTTCTGTGGCGACCACAGGCGGAAAACCTGAAGATGATCCATCGTTGTGCCTCACCCGATAAGGGAGGAGTCCATCGTAATGGTCACCTGAGGGGAGGGCTCCTGAAAAGGCGCACCCACTGACAGATTGCTGGAAGAAGACCACCATAGGAGATCTGTCATCATGCATGGTGAAAACGGAACCATTTTGGTGTCGGGGTCCACTGCCTGAAGCCAGGAGCTCAGAGGAGCCAGCTGCGTAAGTCGCATCTTGAGACGCGCAAGGGGAAGATCAAGCACACACGAGGCCATGAGGCCCAGAAGCCTCTGGAATCACCAGGTGGACATGCTTTCTGCCTGAATGAAGACTTGACACGTGGTTAACAGATCTGCAATCCTGACCACTGTCAAGTACACTTTGCAGTCGATCGTGTTCCAACATAAACCCAGGAATATCAGGTCCTGAGAGATCGTCATGGAGGATTTCCACCAGTTCACCGACAGCTCAAGACTGAGCAGGAGCTGAAGGAGAGACTGAAGATTGCTCAAGGCCTTCACCCGACAAGGACTGCGCAGAAGCCAGTCGTCCAAATATGGATACACATGAATACCCTGTAGCCTTAGAAAAGCCGCGATGACTGACATCATCTTCGTGAAGACACACAGCGCTGAGCTGAGACCAAAAGGGAGCACTCGAAACTGTTAGTGCTTCTCTCCCAGGAGGACATTCCGATGTGGGCTCCAAATCAGGATATGCAAATAAGCATCCTGGAGGTCCACAACGCTGAGCCAGTCGCCCTTCTGAAGAGAGGACTTTATTTGGCAGGGCGTATTCATCTTTAATTTCTCTTGGAGAAGAGAAAGGTTGAACTGGGAAAGGTCTAGAATGGTTCGCAGGCCAGCCTGATTGGGTTTTGGCATCATAAACAGACGAGAGAAGAAGCCCTCCCCTCGTTCCACTAGGGGAACGGGTTCCACCGCCCTGAGATCTAGAAGCTTCTGGACCTCGGCTCTGAGGGAGGGCGTCCCCGACTGCTGAAAGGGAGAATTGAAGGGTGGGGTAGTGGGAAGGGGCAAGCGGTTGCCCGCCCGAGTGAGGGACAAAACCCACCGGTCATCGGTGATGGTTTGCCACGCCTCCAAATGAGACGAGATTCGTCCTCCCACAGGAGTCTCATGCGAGCGCCAAAAAATATCATTTTGCAGACTTTTCAGCAGAGAGACTCCTGTCCCTGAAGAGGAGGCTGACGACAGAGAGAAAAACCAGCTACGTTGCTGGCTCTGGTGGGAGTTACCCGGCGGAGGATCAGTCCTGCGTGACCTGCGGCCTTGGAACCCTCTGAAGCCTGAAGAGGATTGCGATAGGGACCCAGAACTCTGAGCTTTGACTGGGGCCTTCGTGAGCAGTGACAGAGACTTAGCAGTTTGCGTGCTCACCTTAGTCTTGGTGAGCTTGTCATCCGTTGAAGAATGAAACAACTCTTTGCCATCAAAAGGCAGGTTCAGAACTTTATCTCTTTCCTCCTTCGAAAACTTTGTTGCATGAAGCCAAGCCTGACAAGAGGTGTCCACCCCCAGCATGAGGCCAATAGCCGAGGAGTCAACATGGTGTGCAGCAGCCTCCAGCATATCCTGCGCCAACACCCTGTAGTCTGACAAGATGCCTTTAAAGTCCTCTAGCCTGTTAACAGGAATGAACTCCTAGCAGTCAGCCAAATCTCTCCACAATTTCATATTCACTGCGGCCAGGATGAGCCCTGCATTAGCCTGATGCAATTCCAGCACCAAATTGACAAAAATCTTCTTGCCCAAGGAATCGAGCAATTTGTCCTCCTTGGACAGAACTTGAGCCGCAGCTGTGGAAGTCGCAGAGGCCAGCTTGGATTGTAGAGTGGCGGCCGCTACCACCGTCAAGGACAGGAGCAGACATGACGCCAAGGCTAATTCCTCTGAGGTGTGAAGCCTGTAACGGGCGTCAATCCTTTTATTTATGTGCAGGCCAGTGTGGGGCTTATCCCAGAACTTGTGGGCCTCGGTCAGGACATCCCTCTGAAGGAACAGGCTGGTGCACTCCTATGGAGACAAAGTTAGCGCCCCCGAAAGCACCCCTTCCTGCGGAGAGGGTGCCACAGGCACTGGTATGTCAAGGAGTGACATCATGTCCAGTACCCGGTCGTGAAATGCTCGGACAGAGCGTGGCTGGTCCACACTGTCCTGATCTGCCAAAGGGTTGTCTAGAACCAACCGAGTCTACATAGACCAATGGGGCAGATGTTCCAAAACTATTGGTTTTGAGGATTCCAATAGTTGTTTTAAGTTACTGCTTTTAATGGTATTCCATTTTCTTTTCCAGATCACAGAGAATTTTTGGAGCAGTTTGGATTATTTGGCTGGTAGTTGGATCACGAATGGTATGATCATGTGGTCGCTCCATAGTATTTGTATAGGTGGTGCTGTTCAGATCTTTTTTCTTCTGGCAAAGAGAGCATCACAGGTGTGGACCGCTGAGTGTGTCGCTTCTTTAACCATTTGGCTTAATTTCATTATCTCGAGCTGTTTGAGTAGTGATTTTGGGGAGTTTGCATTCTCTTCTTCAAACCAGATGTTAAAATCCCTGAGGAGTGTCAGGTGGTTGTGTTTGATGGCCAGGTTCATGATGGCTTCAATGAAGTTGTCTATAAAGCTATCATTGTAGGTCGGTGGTCTATAGTTGAGTATGAATGTGAGGTTTGTATTGGGATCAGCTGTTAGGTGCAGGACGAGGGATTCACAGTTATAGAAGCTCAGTGGGTCATCTGTTTTAATATGCAGGTGTTCTTTGTAGGCTATTGCAAATCCTCCTCTTCTTTTATTTTTTTTTCTATTTACCTGTGAGCATTTGTAGTTGTTAGGTAGAGAGATGTGTAGTGTCACTTTGTAGTTATCATCTAACCAGGTTTCTGTGATCAATAAGATGTCTATTCCCCTTCGTAGAGTAGGTCATAGATCTTGGTAGCATGTTTGGTCATTGATCTTGCATTGACTAGATTGCAGTGTATTTTTTTAACAGTGCTTTGCTTTGTTTTTGCTTTAGTTTTATTATGGTCTTATCCGATGGTTTCCTTGTTGCTTACAGGTTGTGGAGGGTGTTGGGCGGGGTCTGTTTCGTTATTGATTAGATCTGTTAGGTTTCATATTGGTTTCCTGAATTATTCTTCTGATTCATCTTCTATAGCTTGTTGCAGTTGTTCTTGGTGTTTTAAGGTTTTAGTGATATATGGTGATGAAGGTGCAAAACACTCTTAATTCAGAGGCTAATGTTATGGAGTCTAAAACAGGGTTCAAGTTGATAAAGCCAGTGAAAGGTAGCAAACACCCTCAATCATTGTAATGAGCAGCAAGCAGCATTAACAGTTTCCTTCCACAAGAGGACCTTCTGCAAAGCTACCGCTTTACCTATCGCTTTGCCTATATTACATGCCTGATTGCAGGTACAGCCTGTATGCTATCCTAATACAGGTGGACAAAAGCATAGAAACGCTCACTGCTCTGCTGGCAACATGACATTTTGAGCTAGAACAGGGCCATTTCAGCAATAGAAGTGTACCAAAAAAGTAGTGCAACTGTAATTCCGGTCAGCAACAGAGAAGGAAGGGAGCAACGTGCAACACATTTTTCAAGGGTTGCAGTCGTGCTGGTTGACAGCCAATTGAGTTGAAATAGATTTCAGTTTAGCTGTAGCTGATATCCGGTAGTGAAATGGAGAGGTGGGCTTTAACTTCACAAAGAACATTCCTGAAAGGGTGAAAATGGTTGCAAAAAGTTGTGGAGCTGTTAACAGTAAACAATAAAAGTAGTGTAACACTGCTCCCGACTGTTCCCGCTCACTTCGACCACTGGGCCATTTGTCTTATTAGTCAGAAGGGCTAGGAAATAAAAGTAGGGATTGCACTAGCAGCAGCCCCTTGCTTTGGACACCACCTAAGAACGATTTTGCTTACTTTTGCTGTTGCCTCCCACCACTTAACATCCAAGATCCTGAAACTGTTCCTTTGTGAGGCATCTTGTTTAAGTTTGCAGAACCAAACTTCCCCAGCTCGACTAGGCAGGTTTACCCTACCCTACCCAATTCCACCATAACACCCATATCTGCTTAAAATGTTTTCGCAGATCTATAGCCCCAAAATCCCCATGATCCCCGATGCAGCACAGTTCTGCACCCTGCAGTACTGAGTTGTGATGCACCTGCCACTGGGCATTGCCCATTACTGTCACACTGTGTGTACTACACATGCCAGTGATAGTGCCCAGGCCATCTAGTACATGGAGGCGTAGCACCCGGTCCAGCCAATGTCTGCTTGCCCAATAATGCAGTTTTCCGTAACATGTATTCTTGTCTGCAGTTATACTACTTCCCTCACTTTGGAACTAGTAGAAATACATACAGTGAAGCTGCTCCATTGCAATGAAACATGCCCCCATGCCCCGATGAGCCCCAGGAAGGATGGCAAGGGAGTGTAAAGGCAGTAGGCAAGGAGAGTGATGGTGTCAGGGCCTACCCAGGTAAAGGTCTAATGGGCCAGGTGAGGCTGTACTTGAGCATATGGGCCCTTACCTGGACATAGAATGACTGAAGCTGGCTATACAAGCCTGGCTCCAAAGTATGGAAGGGGCGGTGTGTGATAGGGGCAAGGGGGACTTTGCCTGGGGTGGCATACATCCTTCGACGGGCAATGGAAAGAATAGTCTTGCTGGAAGAGACTGCCCTTTAGGTGAGCGTTGTGCACAGGAAGTGTCTCTACACTGTGGCTTGGAACATCTGACTGATCAAGACAGCCCGACTTACCGAAAGGAATTTCTCCGCCTCTGCTTGGCTTCTTTACTGTCTCTTCTCACCTTGCATTATGTTATTCTTACCAAAGGCGACCCCTACCACAATGACGTTCCTCGCATGTAATTCTCTTCCGGACTCCCCGCCGCGGTCTTGGAACAGCAGGGGGCAAACGTCGCACATAAATAAATCACTTCCGGGTTTACTCAGAATTCTTTAATTATCAGCAATGGCAGCAAATAAAATGCACGGTACTACACAGTACACACCTGATAACTTAAGTTCGCATCAATGTACATTCAAAAACAATTTCCCCCTAGGAGCAATGGACTGAGGCGGCATTAGGAGGAACAGAAAAGATTTGAAGCATCATCGCCCCCAAGCCCAGATCCCAGCAAGAAATGCCATATATAGGCTGGGACACCTTTAGCCCCTTAGCCCTCCGCCCCCAAAAGTTCAATCTGCAACACTGCTGTCCTCCTTTCTCAAAGGGCATTTTGATGCTGTGTGAACTCCAGTGCTTTGGAGGGGCGCCTCAGACTCTTGAGTGCCTGCCCTTCTTGTCTCAAAGTCCTATGAAACAGTGAGGGTCCACCACTGAACGACCCCATTTCCACCCCTGGAGAGAGAGAGAGCAACGCCTTGAATGAGACTCTAGCCTGAAGAACGCTTCTCCAAATGAACGCCATTGCGTCCTTTGACTTTTTCGACACATTTAGCATACGCTTCGCACAAGGGCACCAAGAAAATGGGTCCAACGAAAGGTCCAGCTATGCATAAATTACCGGCGCTATGCCGAAAAGATAGCTTGGGGGTAGATGTCCCACCACAGAAACATTTGTCTAATCCAAAAACCTAAGTGCACTGCAGCCATTCTCTGCAAGCTCAGAGAGTGTTTATATTTTTGTGTGCAAGGTGGGTCCCCAATCCAATCAGGATTCGCCTTCGGGTGCATACATATTACAAGTTCAGTTGCCACGCCTTCAATTCCCGCCATGAGTGCCAGCTTCACTCACTTTCAAGATCTGAGGCACACGTCTTGCTTCCGGTCCTATGAGCAAACTAGCATTCGCCGCCGCTTTAGGGAAGGCCGTCGATTGCCCAGCACTCAGTAACTCGTGCATCTCAAACTCCTCAAAATGCACAGCCGCGCGACGTTGCGTTATATACATTTCTGTGCAAGGGCGAGAGGACTGCACACGCTGCTACGACAAAAAGCTCAAGGAGGAAATACAAACAAAATCACATTTCTAGAACCGGAATAAGAAAATAAAATGTCCAAAAAATAGTTATGTACAATTATTAATATTGCACTTTTTGCTCAAGAAAATCCTAATAAATATACACAACAGTTTTAGATAGAATACATTCTTCTTAAATATACCAACCATAGCATTATAAAAAAAGAAATAACATAACTTGCTAGACTCATTTTTAGAAAGAGTATTCTTTTAAGGGCACGGACAGAATGTATAGTGAGTTGTTTGTCATTGTTTCGTCTTTTTAATTGTGTTAGGTATTTAAATGTGTCTCTGTGTAAGTCATTATTTTTGTGGTTGTGATGGTTAATAAAATTAAAGCAGTGGTAACTCTTACGTCTGTGTGGATATAGAAATGCAGCCATTGCTAATCAGCTAAGTATGTTAAACGGTAGCCACAACAATATGCATTTCAGTTACTGAGAGTCGTCAAGGTGTTCTCTGAACCTATGGGTCTCGGAAGTCCAAGGTAACTTCCAGTATCCTCAATGAGTATGCACATGTTTGGGTCTACTTTACGCCTTTGACAGCGTTTGAAGGTACTCAGCCTGCAGCCCAATTCCCGCACATGGTTATAGAACTCCTCCGTGACTAGAAGTAGTGGCTACATGTGTTTTGGTGTGTAGTGACCCCATGCATGATGTTTCAGCATCTCAAGTACTCAAAGTCATTTATTTATTTATTTGTGATTTGTGAGCCGCCACAGCATGAAAAATAGGATTATCTGGTTACTAGCCCCCACATCTCTCAGGAACTCTTGAGCACATCTCCCGAACATCAGGGCGTTGGGGGTTGAGGGTAAGAAGGGAAAGTAATGGAATGTGGGTATATTTACTAAGGGGGCATATTTTGGGTATGTTTGGCACTGGTAGTGTTTGCATTGTTGATTGGCAATGTCTGTGTCAGGATCCTGGAGGAGAGGTTTAGAAAAGCAGGCAAAAAGCACCTTGACCTTTCCTCACATAGAAAAGAGAAGTGGATGTAAATAGAGGCCACCAAGTGTAATGTGCCCATGCATAGCTGGGGTATTTGGGGTAATGTCACAATAAGTGGCAGGGCACTCCATGTGAGAGTATGGTGCATGGTAATTCTGCATTGCAAGATGGCGATTGTGGACATTGTTCTGAGCATGGGCAGGAAGTCAATGATGATGGACATTTCCTGCCACATGCTTGAAACAAAGACAATTGGCCTTATTACAAGTTTGCCGGTCCGGTAACAACGGTACCGGCAAGCTTACCGGTACCGTTGTTACCGGACCAGCAAACTACGACTTCTGCTTGCAGGTGCCTTCCCGCCCACCAGGTCTGACCTGCCGGGAGTACTGGCACCCGCAAGCAGACACTGCCAGTAGTACCGGCACCATTGCGAATGGTGCCGGTGCTACCGGCCTCCCCATTCCCATTGAACCCTAAGGGGCCCAAATGGGAATGGGGAGTAAAAGTTTCCGGGACCTGGCAATGGGGAAATACAGGGTCCGCCAGGGTTGTAATGGCCCTGTATTTCCCCATTGCCAGGGGCCGTAAAAATGTGCAAGTTTGGCGGCAGCCTGCCGGTTTTACCGGCAAGGCTAACGCCAAACTTGTAATGAGGCCCAAAGCCTAATGAAATACTTCCAGCACTGGACCAATAAAGAGGGCTTTGTTTCCTAAACCCTATTCTGTGTAATATAAGTACTTTGTTTTGTGATGCACTTTGTTTCTTTAATGTTTGGGAGGGGAAAGACAGTGGCTGTGTCTTTTGTTTGGTACTGCCCCAAAAAATCGAAAATAAAATGCTGAATGAGCGTTTACACCGCATTCGGCATGGACACAAAAGTCTAATCCCATAATGCCGAACAATGGGGCATAGGTTGCCGCACGCTCCCCTTTTTCAGCATTATGGGTTCAGGGGTTGCGGGAGTGTTCCGTGCTTCCATAACATGGAAAGTGGGTGCAAAATAAACTTTAAAAAAAGACAAAAAAAAGGAAGTTCCGCTCCACAATTGGGAGAGGGAACCGTCCCAGGGAAACAGCAGGGAAAAATAAAAGAAGGTAAGTGCGCTGTGCCTTATTAAGGGGTAAAGGTGTGGCAGGTAGGGGGAATGCGGGCATGGGTGATCAATGCCGTCTACGGATTCAAAACTTTACGATTCAACATTTTTGGCAGCACAATAATCACGTAGATCCTTTTCTTTAATTTCAGGAACGTCTCGAAAGGAGGATCTGAAGATCAGCAGCCAGCAGCAGCGCCCTCCCACTTGCACTCAATGCCAATATACTGGAGAGTTGCCCACCAAGAGGGTTGCTCTTAATGTGAATCTCACTTTTGGCCTCGCTAGCCTGCCATGAATTTTTTTGTATAGAGGAACCGAAATTCCTGTCTCTGACACCTGTGTCAGCGGGCCCAGCTTTACCATAATCCCCTCCGGGGTATCAGCAGGAGGGCGTCCCATATGATTATCTGGTTACTAGCCCCACTACAATCAGGAAGTCTTGAGAATATTTGAAGGCCTCCCATCACTTGCCCTTCTGGTTTAATTGCCCTTCATGTTGGGAGTCTGTACGCTTTTGTCACTGTGACTTTTCCCGCTGGTCTCCTTTCCCGCTCCCCATGACCCTATTTCTTTTTCACCCCTTAGACCACGTTCTAGATGCAACGCTGTGTGGGGTCACAGTTCGTCTCTACAGGGACAAGGCTTGGTGTTTGAAGACCACCACAGTGATGATGTGTGCAGCATAAAACACAAATAAAATAATCCGTCTGGTGTTTTGCGGTTGTGCGGCTGTTGGGTGTCTATACGCGTTTATGTGCCTGCAGCCTACGGGCGACATCTAACACTGCAGAAAGAGGAAACAGGGGAGACGACTGCCGCTGTGATGTCATAATCATGACATTAAGCAACCCACAAAAGGGCCACTCTAGTACAGCAAGTCAAAGGCTTAAACGAGTAGCTACAAATCTAGCAAACACATGATGAAGAGATGATCATAGTTCACTAGTTGGCATATCTTTCACCTGTTTAATCTATCATGTCTAGTCTGCTTTGACCTAATCTGTACTGTGAGAGAGAGAGAGGGAGAGAGGGAGAGAGAGAGAGGGAGAGAGAGAGGGGGAGAGAGAGAGGGGGAGAAAGAGGGGGAGAGGGATAGAGGGGGAGAGAGAGTGTGGGAGAGAGGGAGAGAGAGGGGGAGAGAGAGTGTGGGAGAGAGGGAGAGGGAGAGAGAGAGAGAGGGAGAGAGGTAGACAGAGAGAGGGGGAGAGAGGGAGGGAGAGAGAAAGGGAGAGAGAGAGAGAGAGGGAGAGAGGGAGGGAGAGAGATAGAGAGGGAGAGAGGGAGGGACAGAGAGACAGAGAGAGAGAGAGAGAGAGGGAGATGGGGAGAGGGATAAAAGGAGAGAGGGAGGAAGAGAGAGGGCGAGAGAGAGGGAGAGAGAGAAAGAGAGGGAGAGAGGTAGAGAGAGAGAGGTAGAGAGAGAGAGAGGGAGGGAGAGAGAGGGAGATAGGGGAGAGAGGGAGAGAGGGAGGGAGAGAGAGAGAGAGAGGGGAGAGGGATAGAGGGAGAGAGGGAGAGAGAGAGAGAGGAGGGAAAGAGAGACAGAGAGAGAGGGAGAGAGAGAGAGGGGGGAGGGAGAGAGAGACAGAGAGAGAGAGGGAGAGAGGGAGAGAGAGAGAGGGGGGGAGAGGGAGAGAGAGAGACCAATGCAACTGTTGCTTAGCATTTGCTTTTATTGCACCTGCATTTGAGTTACACACTGTGGTGACTAGTCATGCTACGTCAGACCATTTTCCAATGGTGGCGAGTCTAGCAACTTGGGTGGTACAACCTTACTGACGGTGTTGCTTGTTCCCTTAGACTGAATAAATACATTATAGACATCATAAATCAGAGAAAGAAGTCGCCCCTCTAAAGGCTGTTTTATTTAAGCAATAATCGAAGTCTGCAGAATGTAGGATTCTTGCTTTTAGCACCCCGAGATAAACCCAGAAGGTGCTAATAGCAATAGAAAAAAAAATAAACTGCCCGTTCTGCTTCGTCCGCAGCAACGGCCAGGGAGAGTCAGGGTTGTCATGGAAATGGAAGTTCGGGCTCCGCTTGGAGCCCTTTTTCCATTTCCATGACTTACCGGGAATCCAAGCTGACAGAGCGGAGTGGGCCAAGGGACCAGGTGGAGGAGCCCATTTAAGGTAAATTGGTGGGATGGTGAGCTGGATTTGGGGGCGGGAAGGAAGTAAAAAAGTAGTGCCGGTAGAGGATGGGTGCACAGAGCACTTGTGTTGCTCTGAACCCGGTCTTGAATCGGTAGATTCAGTCCAGGTTTTGAGCAACCTGATTGGCCCCCGCAGCCACTGAGGGTGCTAATTGTCTCATATGTTTCTTTTCAGGTGGGTATGCTTTACTAGGACCCGATTTTCTGAATCATGTGTGCCTGAAATATGCAGTAGCCATTTTATTTGGGAATAGAATATGTCACTGGGGAAAATGAGTAAAGGGCAAAATTGGTATCCATGCTGATATTCAGTTAAATGTTAAGTACGGGTTGAGGCAGATTACTAGTGACTTTGTAAATTAAGCCAGTTCTGTGATTTGCGCTTTTTATGAATGGCAGTTGTTTTGAGTCCTCAGACTTGCTTTGCATATAATCCACCTTTAAAGTGTGTTTCGACGGAACATCTTGTAGCTAAGAATCGTAAAAGCAAATCAATATAGTGGTGTCCGTCAATCCTCTGCATGAGTCAACCCGCCATGAATTGCTTAGTTGCCCATTGCTATTGATTAGAGACAATAGGCTTCATTCCGAGGTTGGCAGAGTGGCAAAAAAGTGGTGGTTACGGAATTTACACCACTTTTACCATTCCTCCAAATTCTGAGTTTGGACTTTAAGTAGAGGATTTACCACTGGTGGTAATTCCGCCAAAATACCCATGGAGTCCTATGTAGTCCAAATAATGGGGACTTAACACAGCCTACCACCACTTGCAAATCCTGCTGTAAATCTGCGCGACCGAGCAGTCGTAATGGTAATTCTGTTTGGTGGTAGTTCTGCAGAATTACCACTGTACTACCGCCAAACTCATAATGAGGGCCATTGTCTTAATTGATATTGTGACCTGTGTGCAAGCAAAGTTTTGGGCCCGAACTTAAAGAAGCATTGTGACTTGATTGCCCTGACTTGATTGGCAGGTAAGTGGACCTCACCAATCACAGCCTTGCAGGCCCATTTCTGTACTGTCAGTTTTTGTTCCCGTAGGAATCATTCTATCTCTCAACCACAATAATCTGGAATTTACACTAAAAATTAGGCCTACACTTGTTGATCAACTGAAAAGCAAAATCCAGTTGGATTTTCACAATTACTGAAACATGGGCAAACATTCTGCATTGAAATACATATAAATTGTGGCAATGCAAAAAGGCCTGATAGATTTTACTACTCTGTTGATCAAAAGGCCAGCCCTAACAACACATCTAATTTTTAGTAGTTATTTCAGAATATAGGATAGTTTAGATTATTTACCAGGATTACAATTATGAACATTATATGAAAAGCATTCAATTACTTTCCTGTATACTTTGGTTTCATTAAAATGCATGCTAGTAAAGAACAAAAGAAAATTATGCTTCTATTTATTAAAGTCAATATCAAAATTGGAAAACCTGTCAATCTTGTTTTCATTATTGGAAAATATTTTCCAGAATCCCTTTTTCCTCGTTTAGTTTTCGAAATTTTGAATTGTATGTTTCTAAATGTTTTCCAATGCTGTCCACGAAAACTCACTTTGACGGTTTAATGTATTCTTCGCAATACATAAGAGACCTGATTCACAGAAGCATTGTAAAATGGCGCAATCCCATTAGAAAACACTTTGTGAATCAGGACTGGAGTGTTTTCACAGTTATAGCAATCGATTAGGCTGCCTAAACCATTTTGTGAATTGCCTTTGTTTCAGAATATATGTATTAAACATGCAAGATTCTTTTCATTGTTAACTACCAGCAACCATAATGTGCGGCCTTGGTAGCAGCTCCTCTCTAGCCTGGTAAGTGCTTTTCTCTTCACATTCCCAGGAAAGTGTACTCTGCACTAGACTTCAGAAAATGTCCTAGGGCAGTTATCAGTGGACTAGACTAACCTTCTCCAGTGGAAGCAGGAGCATGACTGTGGCTAGGAGTTTATCTTATGTACAATCGGTGTAAAACATTCCCGTCTCCCACCCCTTTCCAACATGTTTACCACGCGACACAGATTAAGAGTGCGCCCTCAGAAAGAATATCTACGTTTAGACACAATACAGCTCCAATTTCTGGAACTGCGTCATAGCGCGGCAGATCCGCTAACATTGTGCAACTTGGCTCGGTCCAGCATGTTGAGCCCTTTTGCGGATGTGCAAGGAAGTGCATAGTCAGGAACACTGAAATAGGAACAGGTTTGCTTGCCGTGTGCGCAGACTGCACATTCAGCATGTGCAGGATGCTCATGCATAATACAGGGCTGAGGAAGGCTATGTATAAGAAGGTGCGTGTGTATGTCTTATGCTTGGGGATGGGCGGGCCATTTGGTGTATCAGCAGAACTTTAGGGAGTCCCTCCCACAGCACACAGCCCATGGAATTCCCTGCTCATCTATGTACACATTATATACAGGTAAGGCTGTCATGCTAACAATTCGGTCACATTCATGCCAGCTTTGGTCCAGAGATGCTTTTTTTTTCCAAGTGCTAGGAGAGAACATATTTCGATTAGGTAGTACACACTCTCGGACATCTCGCCGATTCACAAAGAGCTGTATGTTCTCAGTAATAACGCAAAATTGTCAAAAAAAGATTAATTTCAAAAGGGAAATCGCTTTCATGTTTTGGGGAAGCGCTTGAGCACTGAGTGGTGCAATAGCCCTCCCTGTAACGTTACAAGTGGTGGTTGAGTTCATTGCAGGGACGTAGCTCCTCTTGCAGGAGGACGGGGAGACACCCTCCCTCCCCTCCGTTGTTCTCTGCCAGCCCACATGCTGGCACATTTGGATCCTCGCTCGGCCCAGGTCACTGGCACACACCTGGGCCCAGCAATTGTAACGTCCGACTCAGAAACACCAACCGCGCAGAGTCCTGGCGGGCATTCCGCGGCGTAGGCCACAGTCAAAAAAGTTCAACAACAAATGATCTCTTCGCCGTCTTCTAGGACACCAGAGGCTGTCCATTGTTTGCCATTATAAGATTGTTTTTCCATGCGTGTCAGCGTCACTCTGAACGCGTTTGATGGACTGCTGCGTGTTTCCAACGTGCGCGCGGCCGCCCACGCAGAGACTCCCTTTGGCGGCGACGCGCGTCTTCCCATTCCATTCCTGGAGTCTCCCGCGAGGCCTGGGAAGCGCTGTTCCCCCGCACCTGTCTTGCCTGTGGCATATTATGTCTCCTCGTTCAGTATTCTTATTTTTTCGAACATTTCTCCCAGCACAGCCCTTAATTCATCACATCCTGTGCTCCAATAATCGAGGTGGGGAGAGCTGTCAAGTCTTTTTATACAAACTAAAGAAGAAAAATAAATACATCTCAGTCCCTCTTTCTTTTAAACATTCCTTCCGCTGGAAAAGCTGAGCTAGGAGGCCCCCTTTCTTCATACTTTTCCGCAAGAACTGCAACACCGGGCTTTGAACTGGGCGAGCTGGCAGAGTTTCAACTGCTTGACTTTCTCGCAGTATCGGGTGGTGTCTCGGCACTCCACTGGAGAAGCAAAAACAAAAGCAAAGACGTAGTTAGTTAGGTCTGAATCTGCAACTGGGGGCCCTCAAACAAGAACTAGCTAACCACTGCCTGCCTGTCACAGAAACTCAAACATGGGCCTTCTGCCCGTCTGTCTTGGAGTTTTTTTTAGTCACCGCCAAAAAGCACGAAGATGCATACACAGAGGCCGCAAAGCTCACGTCCAAATGACACAATTATAGCTTTATAGACAAAGAGAGGGACTATTATCATGGGGAATGACCGCCCAATGTTATTGCCTGGGGCAAAGCTGAGGAGCTTAAGTTGGGGGAAAGTCATTATCCCAACCCTGTGAGTCCTGAGGTTCATAAGAGCCAGAGCGGGCGGATCCAGCTTCCCTTACCTCGCACCCACTCACTGGAATGCCCTACCTCCCACTATGCGAGGTGAGGCCTCCCTCACCACCTTCCGCAAAGCCTTGAAAACCATCCTCTTCACATAAGGCCCTACACATCAGCATGAATACTTATCATATGACCCGTTGCACAAGTTGTAATTTAATGACTATGTGCAATATCTGTAACAACAGTATGATGTTTTGTAGTATTCACAATGTGTCAACGACCGCTACCATGCCTGTACCTGTGTAACTAAGTTCTTTCAAGTAACAGCGCCTCAATGCCCCTGGGCTGCTTGCGCGCTATATAAATAAATAAATAAATAAATAAATAAATAAAGGCTTTTAGCATATAGCTGTAACAGCACTATTGGGGTTGAAATTGTAGGGGTGTAATAAAAAGGTTAGTTTAATAGTGAGTAAAGTACATACAGCAAAGGTATTAGTACATTAAATGTGATCTTATGAGCATTTCAATCGTGAGCTTGGTTGAATTAGAACAGTTTTAGCACAAGCAAACATCATGTGTAGTGTAAAAGAACGGTTTCTCTATGCGAAAAGGAAAACATTGTTACAGAACGGTTACTCACAGGAGTGACTAAGGTACTCCTAAATCCATAGTCCCCTTTCTTGCATACTTGAGGAGTGGCGTCCCGGGAAGGGGATGGGACCGAGGCCTGAGCACGAGCATGCCTCCCACATTTGCCTCTCAGTACTTCATCCGTGCCTGCTCCGCGCCCAGTAGCCAGGCCTCTTAACCGCACTGGATGTCCTTACCCTTGTTAGCAGTGAAGGCAGAAGCACGCATGGAGGAAAAGGGGCTATCGACTGGGAGTACCTTAGTCGCTACGGCGAATAACATTGTCGCACACCTATGCTCTGTCCCCTTTCTTCCATGCTTGAGGGAGAGTACAAAGCACTGTGTGCACTATAAGTATAACTAGAGCAAATAGCCTTACTTCTTAAGTTACTGAATCTCCTCTCAACTATAAGCAACAGTAACCAAGATCCTCAGGGTGACCCACACAGTAGGAAACAAAAAATATTCATTTGCATGGTTAACATATACCAATAAAGAAAACATTATCACTGTTCCCAAGCCTTAACTTTTGGCTTTGCCAATGATACAGTAGTTTAGTAAACCATGAGTGAGTTTTTTCTGTTGCATACGCTGCAAACTGAAACACTTCTAGAGACCCACAATTTTGTCAGCTAAGGCACTGTGAGAATAAATGCAAGCCTATATTCACACACGTTAGTTAAGTGGCGAAGCAGGGATTTGATCCCAGACCGCAATTAGGACCCTTGTCTGCATATCCAACCAACTTTAGTTAGTGCTGATACACATTTGTATTTATTTGAATTTATAAACCGCGTGCGCCAAAGCGCTGCACGTTACATGGTACGAAAGGTGGCGCATAGTCAGTCATAAATGAAAAAGAGAAGAGTCCGGAGGTTAGGAGAAATCAATTATTTAGATAGGGCTGGTAGAGGATGAGGTTTGGGATGAGAGCAGGAAATAGGAAAAAAGTGTGATGAATGAAGAGTGGAAGAGCGTGCGAGTGCTTAGCGGCTAGAAGAGAAAAAGCGCTGAAGCGCAATAAAGTGCTGGGGGTTTGGGCACAGTGAGAAGATGGTGGGACTGAAGAGAAGGGACATAACAATGGGAATAACAGAAGAATGGTAAGCAGCAGGAGTGCATCAAAACCTACATTTCGGGGGGCTAACACATTATGGGCGGGGCCACTTTAGAAAGGGGGCAGGACAAACATAGAGGCTCTGCACCCTCTGTTCTACCCCAAGGGTTCTCTGGTGGGGAGCCCATATATCCTATCCCTCTTTCCCCACCGGCCCTCTCCTACCAACGACCCCACTTCAGACCCTCTACCCGCCTCCAATCCAGCATTATACATAGGCAAACACATACACACACACACAATTCCACATTCATTCACTCATTTAAACATCCCATTGACCATATACTAACTCATTTACATGCGCATCCAGCCCCCAATACATCATACACTCATTCACACACACTCATTCATGCATTACATACACACTCCTTAGACACATGCATGCATACATACATACACAATGAGCTAACATGCAACACTCTTTCACACTGCTAGTTTCAGAAAAGGCTTCCCTCGCACCTCAGCCCAACAAAAAGCAAGTGTGCACATCAGCCCCCTCCCCTCGGATGACGTTGTTATGTGCTCGCTTGCCTCCGTGGGGAGGGGGCTGATGTGTGCATTTAATTTTTGTAAGGCAGTGCAGTGATGGAAGCCTTTCCTCAAACTAGCAGCTTTAAAGTGTTGCTCCGTTCGTTCAAATAATTGTTTCTGCGTGAAAGACCGGCAAGCTCAATGGCGTTGTGGGCCTGGTAAGCAGGAGCAAGACCATGGATACACCTACAGATAACAGAGAGTAAGCGAAAGAGAAGACAGGAGTCAAAGGGGAGAAAGGACATGGAGAGAAGAGAGGGAGCAACCGAAGAGCATGCGGGAAGGAGAAGGGGAGACAGTAGAACTGCAGATCAGATGGAGAGTAGAGGGATGAGATGAGAGGCAGCAAGTTCAAGGAGGAGAGAGGAATAGTAGACAAGAATAAGAGAGAAGTAGATGCATACCTGAAAGCCAGGACTGGCTGATTATTTCATACCTCACACAAAACAACCACAGAAGTCTTTTAGTCCTTTCCCACTAGCCTTCATCTTGTTACAGAGTGTAAGGAACTCATGGTGACGACACAAGTGATTACAGTTCAAGGGTGTTTATTGAGCAATGAATTTAAGATGGGAGCAAGCGTCGCCCATCAAATGAAACATAAGGCAGTCCTAGTGGCTTTGTGTCAAAATAAAAAGGTCAATACTAAGAAAAACCTATTGCCAATTCCTTACAACTAAATTACAGAAAGAGTGTGGGATAGGGTATTAATAAAGAAAGAAGTGTTCTGAAATCATAAGTCAGGATGTGATTGCCAGGGGGTCTCCCTTCCCCATGTTATTAGCATGGGACAAGGTGGGACTTTGGAGCACAGCATACACTCGAGCCTTCCCAGCACAAGCTAACAGTTCCGTTCCAGCTGGCTCAGCCCACGCTCAAGCTTTCTCAGCACAAGACGACAATTCCGTTCCAGCTATCAGGTTTTTCATGGTAAATTCTCTTTTCTATAAAAAAAAGTCTCTTGCCCTCGAGGGCCTGATGCATTACACAACAAACACAAAGTTCTGCTTCACGCTTTGGGTGACGGCTTCACCCCTGGCTCATATCCCTTAGTAATGGTGTTCAACATATTCATAAGACAGTTCCCTTCTCAGTGAACTTTGGGTGACACCTTTCCACCCCTGCATCTCCCTCGACCGGGCTCGGATCCCATATGACAAGGGGGATACTTTCCTGCCCCTTGTCTTGCAATACTTCTTGCTTTTTCAAATCTTAATGTTTTTTTTAAACAGTTCTTCAGGCTTTACCCCTTTTGTCGGCTTCCCTCCGCTGGGTTCATTCTAGCCATCTTCACGGTTCGCTACGGGACTTTAGACTTCGCCCCCTTTTGTTATCATCTGCCGGTCAAAGACTTTCGAAGGTACAGAGGATTTTACAAGACCCCTGTATGACCACTTTGACCTTTCTTCGCCTCTTCCTAATGCCTTTTGGTTACGGTAGTCATTCTACCATCGGGTAATCGCCCAGAGTAATCCTGCCTCAGCACCCAGGTGGTGCCGGCCTCCTCTGTTACTGGTTTTCCTCCTCTTCTGATTTTCGCAGTTCAATTTAGCTCTTGCTACTTTTCGTTCAACACAGTTTGGTTTCTTATAGACACTCCCTTCAACTCACCGGCTGTGATGAACCGCTTGGCTTCAAGGTTGGTCCACTGAGGCAAGCGTCTCTCCCCAGCTTGGTTATCAGTGCAGGAGGGTCTCATGTACTCTAGACATCTGCTGCAACACACGCTGGCCTTTGTTTGCTGTCTTATGTTTCCATCTGTGGAGGTTACAAGGGCCTGCATCGGAAAGGGCAAGGTCACTTCTCTCCTTGTTACCGTCTCGGTATTCGCCGTCTTTCGCCTCCGCTTGAACTGCCGTGCTGAGTTAGCCCTCATGTTGTGCGGTCTGCCTTGCTTGTCCTGTGATCTCGTGCTCCATCTTTTCTCCCTATGGGGAAGGGCCATCAGGTGTGTATAATTCTGCTCAATTGCCTGACTTTGCCTGACCCTTGTATTGGGACATGTTAGGTAAACGGCTCTGATGTTAGTCCATTCTCTTTCATGTTGTGCAAAAGTGTTCGTGATGGAAAAGGGGGAGGCAGTGTTTTGGAATATCCTACGTGGTAGGATGGGGAAAAGGTGTTGAAAGAAACACACCTCAGCCATTTGTGTCCCACACCCACTCCCCAATAATCCCCTATCCAGGTGATGCTCCCTCACTGGTCCACCCCCAGGAACTGGATCCAATAGCGATGCCCATGTCCTGGCCACCTGGATGACATATCCCTGGGGACTAGCTAGGGCGACACCTTCAGGTTTTTCACACGCAGGAACATTAATAAAATGCGCAATCTGCAAAAATGGGAAACATGTTTTCATAGCAACTAAGCAAACACAGCACAGCCAAGTGATGCCGCCTGCAATAAAAGACATGCCAGTGGGCACCTTTAAAGAAGATTATGGACTAGTGGACAGGGCCTTATCTGGCAGCCTGTGAAGCTGGACTGGTGCATGAACCTAACATTCTGACAAAACCCTTAATCACTGCTTTCCTGGCACACATCCTTAATTAGAAAATCAAAGCCATGCCTCCATGATTAACCATCAGTTTAGGGATGTGTGCTGTGATGAATCAACTTCCGGGGCACCAGTGGTCCAGGGATGAATATGCGTTTCTAAACCATCAATTAGCCCCACACGTCTAGTACACCAGAAGGGATCTGAACAGTTTGGGAACACAAGCAAATTCTAAACTTCCTTGTCCAATTTTGGTAATGTCAACGGAACGGCAGGCTTATCTCTGCAAGCTTGTGGATCATTGGTTAGTTGCAACAAAGAAAAAAATACAATTATTACCCAATGATAAAAGAGACTGTCCAATCAAGGTTACGTAGAAATGTCTACTTTATGATTATTCAACAGACAGTTCTAGCACACTACAAAATACAACACAACCTGTATAGGAATTCAGAGGACAGGCAGTTTCAAGAAGGAAAAGGGATGCACTCTGGATACTGACAGGAGGGTAGTCAGTCAAGTAATTAGTCTCAATAGTTCAAGGATACTTGGTTTCAACACAAAGGGAGCAATGGGTCATAAAATGTCAGAAGGGCCCTTCGGAGAAAGACCAGAGGGACAGAAACACAATGTACCTTGTGCTGTAGATGTTCTTGGTGCTCGACAGCGTTGAGTCAGTTTTAGGGCGCTTTGCAGCTTCTGCAACAGAGTTCAAGATGAAATAATGCTGTGGGTATCAGGCGGCAGGCAGTTTGGCAAGCGAGGCTGGATGGAAGGCTGCAGACTGGCGTACACAGCGGCTCAGGGTTAGGAATTGTTGTGTCAGTGCTGGCTGGCGGGTCTGAATCACTGGTTGAGGCGTCTCAGATGATGTTAGCGACTGCGGCGTGACAGCAGTCAGTGGTGCAGTCGTTTGCAGCTCCAGGGGCTCCACTGGCTCAAAGGTGGACGCTGGTTGATGCTTGTCGATGCACTCCTCTTAGCTTCTTCACTGGGCTTGTATCATTCTTTAAGGCGGACGGCGCAAAGCTGAGGAGAGTGTTGCAGGCAACGGCCTTGTCCTAGGTATTATTCAGAGACTCTCTGGCACGTCACACCTAGGAAGCTTGCTTGCAAAGCCTAGCAGGGCACGCTGTGTGCTGGATGGGTACCCTTTCTGGAGCTGCTGGAGGGTCCTCTGGATTCAGTAACTCCCTCTGTTCCCTGGGAGATGTTTAGGGGAGGAATCTTGCTTCCCTGGTTGGGGTCTTCAATCCGGGCCATCCTTTACTGGCTGAATCTCTAAGGCAGGCTGTACCTTCAGCCAGGGTCCAAATGAGTTCTTCTTGTTACTCCATGCAAAGTCGTCAAATGATCTGACCAAAAGAGGGGCTCAGCCATCTTCCCGTCTGTTGTGGATCAAAGGGTCTCTCTAGTTAATGGTGCTCTCTGTGGTTCCTGATTAAAGCGGCAGTCTCCTTGAAGCTGCGGCGAGAACAGCGTTTCTGCCTCCATCAATCCACATACTCGTACCTTCTGAATGGGGTCCCCCTGTGGGGGTTGCATACTGTAAACACTTAGTCCCAGACATGACGGGTCACTGTCATTGATACTTTAGGGCGGGGGCTGGCTTCAGATTGGGGTTTCTTGTCTCCTTTGTTTAGCCTCTGCAGCCAGGCCCTTTGTGGGCCTGTTTGAAGAATACTCTATTAGTATGCTAATTATGTTAAGTGCTGCCACCATTCCGCAGTGCATACACAAAAGGGCAGGGTGGATCCATGGAGCCTTTGATATTTAATTATGCTGGCCATGGCAGGAGGAAGGTTTTGCCCTCCCCCTTTTGAGATGTCTTGATGTACTCCTGGCGGTCATATCCCATCTAAATATTACAGAGGGACGGCCCCTGTAGGCTGTGTCCACCCAGAACCTATGTGTATGTCATGCATTGAGCATAGGAAAACATGTGCCGATTAGCCCCACACATTACCCGGAGGTTGATCTACCATCATTCAATTGCATTTAAAATTTCAACAAAAGCCCAGGCGAGCGCACACCCACCGTGCGGATGGTCGAATTCCTCACATGTGCACCTGGAACGTACCAGGCGGTAGTAAGTGCTATCACAGGGGCTTGAAGGCTGGCTGTTCCAGCCTCTCTAGACCCACAGCTTTAATCATTGGTAGGGCTTGAGCCCCAAGGGCCCAAATAACATGGTGCCTATGTCCACTACTCACCGTGCCATGGGGGCCAAGTGAGGGACAACCTAGGTGTACAGAGTTCCTGAAAGCTTTTGCCTGATTCAGATGAGACTCACATGCCCTCCCCACATCCAGACTGTGCAGAGTCCTTTCCACCTCTGAAGCTGAATTGGGGAAGAAAACTGGGAAAGAGATTGCCTGACTAAGGTGGAAGGAGGATACCGCCTTGGGCAAAAATGAAGGGTGACTCAGTAGGACAACTTTGCTCTTATGAAATTGCAAAAAAAAGTCATTAGCACAGACAGCTTGCAGCCCACTCACCCTGCATGCAGAAGTCACTGCTATCAGGAATATTGTCTTCCAAGTATTACGCCACTCTACAAATGCCATAGATTCAAATGGTTTGTGGGCCAAGGCAGAGAGGGCCATGTTGTGACCACTGAGGGAATGATGGCGTTCTTTTGGAGGGAAGAGCCTAATAAGTCCTTTCCTATATCTGTTGACTATGGGTTCAAAAGGGAAAACCACAAGGAGAAGCCATTTAGGCAGGTCCTATAGCTGAAAGGTAGGTGCAGCAGGAGTCCAGGGAAACACCTAACTGCAAGCTGAGACATCCATCAGAGGTCATGATCTACAGAGGCTTGCAGGGGGTTATCGCTTTTGTCTAGGTGCCTGGAGCAGAAGCGTTTCGACTTGATAGAATATTGCCCAAGATTAGACGGCTTCCTAGCCGCCTTTAGCACATTCACATTTAATTGGGAGAAGCTGATACCACCGAAAGTTAAGACTTCAGGGATCAGGCCCCAATGAAAGGGATTGAGGGGAGGGGTGCAATACATTCTCCCCATGTGTTGAAAGCATATCCTCCTTCTCCAGCAACCTCTATACACGGTGACGAGGGAGGGGGAGGATGCCAGCATGAGAATGTCTGAAAACGATATCCTGTTTGGCCAGTGAGAAGAATAAGGTGGCATCTCAGATTGAACCGGACGTTGGCCAAAGATGGAAGGAGTGGGAAGGCATACATACTCTCACCTATCCAAGAGTTTAGAGATGTGTCCCCAAACAAATCATCTCCTTGCCCCCTCCCCCTGCTGCTTGTTGCAGATTGGTATAGAAAGAGAAAAGCCCTTTCTTGAAAATCATCAGCAGGCGCAAGCCCAGTGAGAGTTCACACTAATGAATGTCCTGAGACTCTCTACTCAGGAAGCCTACATTGCTGATCAGCTCCCAGGTTAAACATGTCGTCAAAGGGATTTTATGCTGATTGATGCCACAAGTGCCCAAGATCCAAAGCCAGCAAACAGAGGGGGGAAACCAGGTGCCGGCCTGCTTGTTCAGATAAAAGGAGCGAGCGGTGCTGTCCATATAGACCAGTTCACTGGGCTCCCTGAGTTAGGTCCGAAAGGCTTTCAAGGCCAGGAAGAGGACCTTTAAGTCCAAGAAACTGATGTGCATGGAACTGTCCAGTCTGGACGAGAGGTTGCGTACATGAAGGCTTTCACATGTGGCCCCAAACCCATGAGGGATGACTCAGTGGTTATCGATCTGGTACGAGTAGGTATGGAGACTTCTGCCAATAGGTTGGAGTCCTCGCTCCAGCTATTCAAGGCCTGTGTCATGTAGGAGCATACCAATATGATACTGCTGTTGTGCCAATTGCTATCAATGGGCAGCTAGGTATATTTAATTGATGTATTTCTCCAATTAAGCCTTTTGTGAGGCACCACCACTATGCATGTTGCCCAAAGCACCACATTTCCAAGCAGCTTTCAAGCAGGTGCTTTGGACTGTGAGCCTATGTGTGTGCCCTGAAGAGGAACTTGCTGCGGAGCATCAAGTTATCCAGAATCCTCTCTCTGGGAGGGAGGAGCCTTCCCTGTCTGGTATCTCAGATGAGACCAATGTATTGAAATTCCTGAGTAGGAAGCAGTGCACTGTCCCCAGATACACTGAAGGGGAGAGCACAGGCACTAGATTCATGGTAAAGAGGAGGGATTCTTTTGCTTTCTCTGGAGTACAAGCTGTGATCAACCAATCATCCAGATACAGATAACCATGGATTACATTTGGTCTGAGAGAAGCAGTCTTTGCGGCCATCACCTTGCTGAAGACTCAGGGGCCAGAGCTTAGACCGAAGAGAAGAACCTTGTACTGGAACTATTGTGAGAAGGACTCAAACTATAGGCATTTGCGATGTGAGAGCCAAGTTGGAATATGAAGCTAGGTGTCCTGCATGTCCAAGGCGCACATCCATTTGCCTTGTTGCAGAGCTACAAGTGTCTGAGCGGGTGAAATCATCTTGAATCTCTCTGTTCGGAGGGAAAAATCAAAATGGTTTTCCACCTCATATTGCCCTTCTGAATGGGAAAATAATTAAGAGTACAGGCCCATCACAGTCTGGGAAGGAGGGATGGAATCTATCACATCCAGAAGGAGCAACGTACAAATCTCATCTGCAAGATTGAATGAAAGTTGTTGGGCAGGATGGGAAAGGGGAAGAGAACACTTAAAACCCTTCTCAACCACATATAGAGTCCAGGGGTCTTGTATAATCTTTTGCTAGGCAGTCAGGTTATGTGAGACCCAGCCCCATGTTTGTGTTGAATGGTGCTGGACCTTAACGGTGTCAAACATTAGGCTATCCTGCGTGTGAAGTCGAGCAGTGGAAGTCCTTGCTTCAACAAGCATACTTTTGTGGAAGGGCTCCACGGGTTCAGGAGTTGCCCCTGACTCCCTGCCCGAGCTTGTAAGCCTTTTTAGCCACTCAAAGGCCTAAACCGGGATTCTTTTTGAAAGGGTGATGATGAAGCTGAAGATGACTTGGCAGAACAGGGCTTCATGATGACCGGGAGCGATTTAGCGTGTTGGTCATTTCCTATTTGAGTTCTTCGTCTGTTTTAGCATGGAAACGGGAAAGGTCACTTGACAGGAATGATCCAACCTCCTCAGTGATTAGCTTGGTGCTTGTGAGCCAGGCCATGTGCCAGACATCTAACCCAAGACACCTGCTGCCGCATCTATGTGCTCTGTGGCAAACTCTAGGATGTTCTGTGGCACTTCCTCTGCTAGCCCCGCCAGGAACTACTCTTTTCTGTCTGAGGAGAGATCATCTGCTAGATCAGCTATCTCCCAACACATCCTCAGATTGCACAACCCTACTATTGCATCTGCCCTTGCTTGTCGGAGATGAAATGAACCTTCACGTACGTATCCAAACACCTTCTTTCCCCATTGGTTCAGTGCCTTGTCCTCTTTGCCCAAAGGAAGCAAATATAATTACCACGCATTAATGAAGGCAGTTGTGAGCCAGTCCTGGGCTAGTGGAACCGAAACCAGAGCCGAACGATCAGGTGCATGTGAGATAAGCAGATCTTCCAATCTGCAGGACACTTGGCATCTAGACCAACCCATCTAGGTTGGGGTCACCATGTGCAGTGGCTCCCAGATTCTCTTAGCCTCTTTCAGAACCTCCTCTTGTATAGGGATGCCTGTCCTCATAGGTCTGTGGCTGAGAAGTGCAGACAGCACACCTTCTTAGACCCCAGGGTAGTGAGGGTAACCCAGCCCTATTAACTCCATCACATGTAGCCTCCTCTTGTGAAATGCATTTCATGAGGAGGAAGCTTGTATGCGTCTCCTGAATCCACTTGATCCGACGGTCCTACAGGAGGTGTGGTAAGGCTCCTGGGAGATGGGTTTCACAGTGCCAGAGGAAGGTATTGTGGCATAGGCGGTGTAGTAGGAGACCAGGGCTGGATCTGTGACTGGTGCAGGAGGTGCTGGCAGGAATGGTGCCAGGGCCAGTGGCGTGGTCAGAGTACTGAGGAATTGGGAGTTGAAGTAAAATGTCTCATGTTTTCTATGAAGAAAGACCTCATAGACTGCGAGGTCCAGAGGATGGTGTGATGGTGGTGGGACCCAGTGGTGTAGGATGCTCTGTTCTTTATGGGCGAAGGCCTGTAGTTGACATAGAACTGGAGGGCAATTCCTCAAAGCAAGAAGGATTTAGGTCAGAAAGACCTATCTAAGGCTCTAGGGGCCCAAAGGGAAGCAGACTATGAGGGGGGGGGGGGGGGGTGGGCAGTGGCAACGTGAAAGGAGGGATCCATTCACCCCTTGGTTTGGGAGTCCACCTGAGGCCCCTCAAACTCACGCCTTGC
Organism: Ambystoma mexicanum; assembly: GCF_040938575.1. Classification (NCBI taxonomy): domain Eukaryota; kingdom Metazoa; phylum Chordata; class Amphibia; order Caudata; family Ambystomatidae; genus Ambystoma; species Ambystoma mexicanum. The sequence continues at coordinate 1,310,429,167 of NC_090935.1, forward strand.
TGAGAATTGTAGCGGGCAAGCCATGAAGCAACTCTTTCTAAGGAGCCCATCCTAAGTTCCTCCTAGGGGCCTGAATGCAAATTGTGAGGCCTAGTTGGCCTGGCGGAGCTGCTTTCTGTCTCGGCAGGTCTGAAAGTTCAAGGGGGACTGAGGGTGTCCCTTAACAGGCTATGTACTGTCACGCCTCGGAAAGTGGCGTGATGTTGTGACACAGTATTTAAACTGCGGCAGCGCTGTTAGAATGGGACCTAAGAGCAGGACGCTGTTTTTGAAGAAATAACTTGAATGGAGCCATTATCACTGGGACCACCAGTACAAGGCTCCTTGTGGGGTACCATCCTCCCACTTCTTCAGCCGATTCGCGAAGATTCCTGGGGAAAAAAGACACTGCAGAGCATGCAAAAAGCCCAAGCTTTGTCTGAACCCAGACACTCTGGACCCGAGAGAAGGTAGCATGTGAGATGAGTACCCCCGCAAGCACCACTTGGTCTTTGTACTTCAAAAGCTGGTGCGCAGCAGGCTCCGGTCCGTCCTCTTCCTGGGGGTGACATCCCTCTAGTATGGAGGAAAGGGGAGGGGGACTTCGGAGTAGGTGATTTAGCTTTCAGTTTGGTGCGCAAAAGGAGATGTTGCCTGTCACATTGAAGATGCAGTGAAGAAATCTTGTCGGGAGATGGCAGTGCTGTTATTGACAGCAGAGACATGGGTTCTGGTTTTGCCGAGCCTGCTTTTGAGGTCACAACCCATTCAATATCAGTAGTTATTGACTGGATTTCTGGTTGGCGGAGAGTACGTCCCCAGTGACCTCTGTGTGCCAAGGCCTATTATTGCTTAGTGGTAGAAACAATGCCTACGTGCAGGGCAACTGATTTGTTGAGGCTGCTGCGTGTGCCATGTATGACAATAAGGGTGGGGGTGACACTACGGGTAGTGGTCCCATTAGATTAGGAGATGCAGCGATGTCGCTGGGCCTGTGCTGTGAAAGTGCCTTGAGCTGCAAAGAAAGTTGAAGGCATGGTGATCTGCAGCAAAATGTGAGCACTCCAGACGGGGCTGAGACCGTCCTCATCATTTTCTTTTTGGGCAACTTCAAATCTATGTTTTTTTTTTGGGCTGTCCCTGTGCTTTTCCCGCTACCGTGCTTCCCAATGTGGCTCTCCAATCTTGATCTGACTGACTTTACGGCTAACACCCTACTAGCTGGTTTGCAAGAGCCGTTGGAGATTTAAGGGTGCACTGCGCTTTCGCTGTCACTAGTGTGTGTCATTGTGAACTGAAGGTATTGTGCATAGACTGATCAAGCAGTATTCGTCCAGGTAGTAAAGTTTGCACTGAAAAGTATTTCAATGAATTTGGCAAAACAGTCCGACGGCAACATGAAGGTTCTCAGAACAAGCCATCAAGCCAGGAAATGCTAGAGTTATTTGCTGATGACATCTTAAATGGCTTCCTGACTTACATCAGAGATAACATCATAATTGCTCCCAGAACTCAACACGGGACACAACATCTTGAGGCAGAATTCAGTGCATTACCACTTGATTTATCATTATTGGTCACCTGGGAACCTTTAAGTCTCCGTGAATGCTTTTTTTTCTTCCCCTTTCAGGCTGATGATTCTGTCTTCTGTCCTCTGGTCCTGGGCCTCCCCATTCACTTGTAGCAAGAAGCATGAGAAAGCTATAATTCACCCTGAGAACATCTTGCCTCACTGCTCTCACGCAGAGTTCAAACAGGCCCAATGAAGTCAAAGTCGAAAAACCGGGCGATGTGTGCTGGAAACGGAGGCAGCCTTTTAGCTGTCCTTCCTCGCTTTCTAACTTGGGAAAAACTCCATTTCACCCAACAAACATTCAATAATCAACTAATTTCAAATAGGTGTGCAACTAAATTTGAGGAGGAATTTGGCGTGAGTATCTTTATGAAGAGCCCGAGTCTTGAATAAACATGCAAATCATTCTCTTTTGAACTGGGCTAAACTAGGACTATAATTGATACAGCAGCGTGGCGCAACCTCCCACCTCAATAATGTCAAGTCATGGCCCGCAACCAAGCGTATCATGAGCCTCAGTGCTGCAGCATCGCAGCGAGAACGGGCTACGTCAACGGAAACCGCGGTCTCTTGTGTGTCTCCAATATCACAAAGGAGGCCCCGCACTGGATGCACTATGAGCCACTGATATATATGGAACAGAGTCTGCCTCCCTCAACCACTCTCTGCTGTGCTAACACAAGTGCCCCTTCTGTCCTGCTGTTGTGAAGCTACATTGGTGTCACTTCACCATAATCCCAGTGGTTGTGAACAGTCCTATGGCTTGTAGTGAGGAGCACTTCCCCTCGGGGGAAGTAGCATACACCCTCACAATTGTGCCCCCTGGCGTACCCAAAATGACACCAGTGTGTAGATATGTGGTCTCACTGTCCAATCTGTGCCCACTGCCTACTAGGATGGTTAATTAATAGAGAATGTGGCCTTAGGCAAACCAGCCATTCCCATGATTATTGCAAATAATATGTACATCTCCTGAGTGCTACCCATTAGCGGATTTGAAAAGAGGCTTCAGTTGGCCACTGACCGATGATGCACTGCACAAGTACTCTTTGCACCGCGCGAAATGGGCCTAATTCACAGAAAAGCACTATGTCTGCGCTACCTAGTGCTTTTGCTTTAATTAGACCCATTTAGCGCGGTGTAAAGAGTACTTCTGGAGTGCAAAGTGACTTTACTCCGCAAAAATACACTTTGTAGCACTCTGTGAATTAGGTCCGGTTCTATGTGCTTGTTGCCGATGCAACGTCACTTTGCACCGCGCTAACATTCCATGAACTAGGGCCTTAGTTTAATTGCATTCAAAATGGCTTAAAAGAACTTAGAAACTGAAAGTTACATGGCAGATGTGGCACCACTGACCTATTTAAAAGGATCCAGCTCCTTAGAGGCCTGCTGCTCATGAATAGCAGAAAAGATGGCGCAGCGCCAGGTGAGGTCTCTTGATCACCTGCATGCACCTATTTCCCAAAAGAACTCTGCAGTTGAATATTGTTCCACAGATCTCTCCTGCATACATCCAGCAATTCCTTAGGGTTTCTCTTGAAGACTTCAAGACTAGGGAGGGACCAACAACCTCCACATTGAGGCAGCCAAGGTACTCTGCATTGGTAGCAGGTTCACGACGGAGCGCTGCTTCTGGTTGCAGGCCCGCTGAGTCAGTCCTATCTGGCACTCCTTTTGGTTCCTCTTGACACAGGCAGTTAGAGATTTGGTTAAAAGCATCCTGTTGGTCTGCTCTGCTGTAGCAAGATATTGTGCTAGGTTTGCTTTTGAGGGCCCTTGCACTGGGGGAACACTGCCTCCACTCTCTGACCGCAGCTACATTGAAATGTGTCCACCTTGGAGCTTCATTATGGAGATGAAACCTTTTGAGTGACCACACCACGCCCCGTCGCGCCATCCCCCGCTACAACAGCCATGCCCAAATTAAGATGCAGGTGTGCTTTGTGGCCAAAAGAGAACACTTTTTAGTGCTTGTTTATATGAAAAGAGAACTCAAAGGGTTACCAGATGTGGACAAAATATAAGTCGTTTCTATAGCAAAGGTGGTTTAGTGGCATGGCAGTTCAGGGCACTATGAACCCATCTTCAGTTCTCCCCTGGCATTTTCTAATTTTTTTTGGTAAGGTGTGTTCCAAGGACAATAGCTTCCCAATAACAATTAGCAAACGCAATGCTAGCTTGACTTTCTGTGTTTTTAATTTTCTCGTCACTCGCGGGTTGCACTAGTTCAGGCCCGGACTGGCCTACAGGGAAATAGGGAAATGCCAAACCAAAAATGCAAAATGCTAGTGTGGGCCAGTTTTTTGGGTCAAAGTGCGCTACTTTTTTGGCCAGTGTGGGCAAGTTTGATGAGTTGCTTCACCATGCTGCAAGTAGTTTTGACCATTGTTCCTGAATAAATATTAAATTTGAATCACATTTTATCAAAAAACTCCCACTTGGGTACAATTGAAACAGTCTGTCACAAAAGGAATGAATTGCCATTTGCAAGTGTGGGCCATTTTTTCATTGGTGCCCGAGACAATTCTATACCCCAGTCCGACCCTCCACTAGTCCTTCACTATGTCTTTGTAACGTGACCATAATGAAGAGACTAGAGGGACTAGAGTGGCCCAGGTGTGGGAGAAAGCAGCCAAAAACTGAAAAAAAACTGAAAAAAAGCTGTTTCCTATTTTATTTGAAAAAAATAAACTGTTGGTGCTGTGGAGGTTAGGCAGCATAGACAATTTGTCACGCTCATTTACGACTCCTCACTCATGTTATGTCATAGGATATTTATACTGCACACTATCACCACCGTAGTGGTCCCCTGGCCCTCTGGCGAATCTGAAAAGAAAAGAGGGTGGAATGGGTTAGTGAGGTTGAGCGGGAAAAGAGCAAGAGAGCTGTGAGGTGCCTTTGGCAGCCCCATTTCGGTTAACACTGTTCGCTGAGCTTAGGTGTGCTTTTCTTTCGGTAGCCGCCATGTGTTGTTGTGCAAGGCTATGTGTGTTGCGTTTTGTTGTTGCAATGTACTGAAGTGCGTGCGGTTTGCAGTGCTTTGCAGGTGTGGTTGTGTATGTGTAGAGTATGAGATGTGTATGCGAAGGGGTGAGGTGGTTTAATGTGGTCGGTTAGTGGCATCGCTATTTAGACGCGGCGCATGCTAATCTTTATAATCGTGTGCAGACGTGGTGCAATGCTAGTCTTTACAATTCTATCTAGATCTGACGCAAGCTTACATTCATAATTCTGTCTAGTTGTGACACAAGCTAATCTTTACAGTTCTATCTGGATGTGACGCAATCTAGTAGTACAATTCTGTCTAGGTGTGATGCAATGCTGATGTTCACAATTGTCTCAAGATATGACGCGAGTTAGTGTTACAAATCTGTCTAGAAGTGACACAATGCTAATCTTCACAATTCTGTGTAGATGTGACGCGTGCTAATCTTTACAATTCTATCTAGTTGTGCCGCAATACTAATCAACACACTTCCGTATAGATGTGACGTGAGCTAGTATTACAATTCTATCTTGATGTAAAGCAACGGTAGTCTTCACAATTCTATCTGAATCTTTACAGTTTTGTCTAGACGTGATGCAGTGCTGTTTTTCACAATTTTGTTTCAATGCGACGCAATGCTAATCTTCACAATTGTGTCTAGATTTGACACAATGCCAATCTTCACAATTCTGTCCAGATGTCACAAAATGCTAATCTTTACAAATCTGTCTGGAGGCGACGTAATACTAGTCTTCAAAATTCTGTTTAGATGTCACGCAAGATAGTATTACAACTCTCTCTAGATGTGCCGTAGGTTCATCTTCACAATTCTGTCTGGGTATGACGCAGGCTAGTATTACCGTTCTGTCTAGATATGACGCGGTGCTAATCTTTACAATCCGGTCTAGGTGTGGTGCAAGATGACATTCACAATTCTGTCTAGGTGTGACGCAAGCAGACATTCGCAGTTTATCTAGAAATGACTGCAGCTAGTGTTACATCTGTGGCTATAAATGACGCTGGCTAATCATCACAAAACAGTATAACCTGAGCGTAGGGAAGCACAGTCCATCTGAACCAGGCCCATAATACATTCTTAATAGTAATGGCAATATGCATCTGCAGCACTGCCAGTGTAACTGCCCACATCAGGCCACGTTCTTCTTGTTTGTGTAATACATTGTCGCAGCAACCTGCCTCATCTTTCCAAGGCCATACCAATGGCAGTTAAGCAGTTTCCAAAATACTACCTAGCATATCAACTCATCAGACAGCTCTGGATGTGTAATATTACCTGAGAATAAGCCTGTGTTTCAAACTCTGACTGGCCGGCTCCCTACGCCACAGGTGCGAATTGTGGTTTCAATGATTTTACAAGTAGCACACTGTTGTGTGGCATTTGGGCCTGCATGCCAAACATTTTGAGGCCCAACAGTTTCTTGAGGTGTGGTATAGACAGATCATATGGCCTACTGCATCTGCTGAAATGTTTAAAATCTCTGCTGTTCCCCGACCCAGGATCAGGCACAAAATCTCGGATCCAGGAAAATCCAAAAACCCTTGTCCCAGCTATTAGTGCACACTGCACCGGCAGCGTTCCTGAAGGCCACAGCCCACGTTTCAGAGGACCGACATGCGCACTCTCTCCATGCTTGGTGCTCTAAAATGAGACTTCCTGGTCCAGCACCACGTGGACAGAGTAGAAGAGAGACTGTGCCGAAAGACAGGTACGTTAAAAGCTGTGTATGTGGAAACACGCATGTGTGTGGGCCTAAGGATGAGAGTGCCTGCGAGCGTGTGTGAGGCTGAGAGGTGAAGGTGTCTGCAAGTGTGTGTGAGCAGGGTGGGTGGTGATGTGTGTATGTGTGAGCCTGAGAGTGAGAGGTGTGGAAATTGGCGTGTGTGCGCGCAAATGTATAAATGAATGTGTGCACACATGTCTGTAAGTAGAGGTGCATGGCGGAGAGAGAAGATGGTGTGACCGGAGGGCCGGGAGCAGTCCATTGTCGCCCCATGCCGCTGGCAGGATCCCACAGAAAATAATGTCAATTTCCAGCACTGTGGAGGAGAATGAAAGAAGCATTGCACGGACCTTTCACTGAGCATGTCCACATCATACCAGCAGAAACGCCCCTCATACCCATCCCCATCTGGCCCAGTATACCGCTCGAGACCATACTTTACTATCACCCCTGTGTTCCACCCACACCCTCTGCCTCTCAGCTCTCTTACAGGTTCCCCACTAATTGTAAATATTACTTATTTCCTGCTTCCTGAAATTGACTCCCTCCAACCCCCTCTAACAAACCAATCTTTGTCCATAACCCCTACTGTTGCTTCCTTTAGCTAGGTTCACACTTAAATGTAAATAAATGTAATTGTTTTATTTAATAAAGCTTCATGCAAGACTCCAGCCTCTAAGCGTGGGACTGGATATTGAACCTGTTGCCCCTGATCTATCCTCCACCTAAAAAATGAATAAAGGGTGTAGTAGAGGATGAGTGCCCCTTAAATTCCACTTTTGTAGCAGGTATGTAGCAGACTGCCACCATGGCCAACAAAGAACCCCAGGGCTCTCCCTCCCCTCGCTTGCCTGCCCGTGGGCCTAACATGGGAAATTCGAAAAAAGGCTTCATGCTGGAGATGGCAACCACGAGCGTTCCGCTGAGGTCAGAAAAGAGCTCCCTTCCATTTCCAAATAAGCTGCTTTTCTTGGCTCCCGTTGTACACCTAGCACTCATTTGTCATTACAAAGCTGTTTCGAATTCTCCTAATTTATCGGTGAGCCCAGCTGCGGTTCTGTTCACATGAGGTTTTATCCAAAGATCAGCTCATGCCTTTAACGGAATCCTCCCCTTCCCGCCAAATCAGCAGTAAGATAAAACCTCATTAACTGCCAAATGGAAGAAACAAAGGTGGACATGGAAACTCTGGCAAAAGAAGTTCGACTTTAAAAATTGCAACAGACATTTCTCAAGCCACATGAAGCCTAGCGGAAGAACACCCTTCGAGGGCAGCACAGGGGTGCAGTGGCGGTGCTAGGGTAGGGCCAGGGGTTTGGGGGGTGGGCACTAGTCACTCCTGCAAAATGTTGTGCCCTCCTCCCCATGGATAGGTGAAGACCTGCCCTAGGAGTGTTGCCAAGTCGGCTTAAAGTGGGCTTGTTGACTTTGCAGCAAAGCCCATTACATCTCGCAGCTGAACAGAGCTCCTTGACTGGCCTGCATGCAGCCCTGCTCTTTATCGTGTCCTTAATGGCCTGCAGTTACTCCTTTGTCTTATCTGATGGGCTCTGTATTACATCTGAGAGACTCCTAGCAGCTGGCTTACCTAGTACATGGGCGCACACTTACAAGATATTTAAAGTTACACAAGAAACCTTACTCTTTCAAAATTAGTACTTCGTTAACATGGAAAAATCAGATTGCTTTATAGGGATAGTTACATGTTCTTAAAAAGTTGCACAACAAGCTGGAGGTTTGTGACATATGCAATCTTTATCCTAGTGTCTTTGCTACAAAACTGTTTTTTATTGATTCTTAAAGTGAGAAAAGTACAGTTGTGCAAAGGGCTTTTTTCAGGCTTGCATTATTTTGCATTCTGCGACTTCTATTTTTCCTTTCAAGATGTGGATACTAAAACTACAACCATATTCTTTCAGCTTAACATGTTTCAATATGCCTGTACATAGTGTAAGGTTACTTTAATTTGAGATGTGAGTATTTTGCAAGTCAACTATCGGAACTCTCAAGTTTCCAGTGGCCAGGTATGAGAAGAGCATCCAGTCCTGTTTATTCCCTTCTGTATTCTGGTCTTTTATTTTTTTCTATAACATTCAAAATTTAGGAAAAAGACACGTCTCACAATTGCAGGGCCGCCTTCTTGCGCATGGCCATGGATAACTTGAGCAGTCTGCACTATCAGGCAGTATTATTGTAGGCTTTGAAATCCAAAATGTACACATTTGTAGCAAGCTTGAAAGTTATGTGTTGAAATGCCTAATCTGTAGATTGGGTTAAAATCCCAGTCTTACTGTTTAACCATAGAGTGTGATCCTGGCCAAATAATGTAATATTTTTTATGTATAGTGGACTGACCTCAGCAGAGCCAACAGTGATGTCCTCCTCTATTGCTGATAGTCACCAAAAAGGTGTGGGCCATCCATTGTATGGCCCCACAGGCACAGGAGGATGAGTGAAACATTTTACTATGCCCGGTTATACCATGTTGTTGAGTTTTGTATAGTACACAGTCCACCATTTTCACAGTTTCTTGGGTTTGCAGGATCTTCAGGAGGTGGGGTCGGAGACTTATGCAGAAGAAGGGGAAGGTTGCTTTGTTGCAATGTTGATGTGTGCATGATCTGAAAAGGTAGGGTTCTCTGCGGTGTGCATGTTTTATATATTGTGTGAGTTGTCTAGACCAGTGATTGATTTGTACTCCAGATTGGTAGCTTAAATTGTTTATGTGATTATTGTGTCTGTCCTTGTGGTGTTTAAGGAGTGTGTAGAGCTGTATTGGTGTATCTGTGGTAGGTTAGTGTGCCATTTGGGGAATGTCTTGGGGTGGAATGCGTTCTATTGTGTAGTCCCGGCGGACCCTACTTGAATTCCTTTCATCTCTGCCCTCACTCAGGATTCGTCTGCCCCAGGAGGCATAGAGGAGGCAGTGCGCAGCGCACAAAGCACCATCTTGAAGTAATCAAAACCTTATTAGTCACTCTACTTTTTTCGTATTGCTATCTGTAATTGTATGCTGGAATAGAAGCTCAGCCTCCTAAAGACTGAAGCAACTTAATCCTAAATACTTTATTTGATTAGCAAAACGGGAAGCACTGACTTAAGGCAACCACGTAAGGTTAAATGCACACTAGCATTTTATTTTGAAATCACAGACTGCAATTGTTGCATTGGAATAGACTGAACAGTTGATTTTTTCTGTAGCAGCACTCTGAGTCCCTGAACTCACCTTTGTACCGGTAGTGCATTTCCGGCATCCCTTGCCGCCGCAGGTACGCAAACTCGCACAGTCAGGAACTACAGTTCCCAGAGTGCCTTCACATCCATTTCTAGAAACGTCAGGCGCTTCAGCGCCGGCGCTTCTGCAACGAAGCCGATCTACGCCAGTCTACGCCGGTCCACGGCGTCCAACGGCACACGGCCCTAAACTCTGCTCAATTTCCTCCAAGAAAAAGATTTGATCTGGAAAAGCAGGTATGGGCTACCCAGACCTATGCGACTTACTAGCCAAATCTACAACATTACAGAACCAAAATCTAGTGCAAACATACGTAAACACTAGATTGGAATTCATCCACGCCCTAGAAAGGACCTGTATTAGCCATACTGAAGTCCCACACAAAAAATCCGACAAGAATGAACTTACCTCAAATGAAACTGCAACTTGTGTCATCAAAATAGCATTGCTGAATACTAGATCCCTAAACAAACATGCACAGGATATTCATGATTATATCCTGGAAGATGACATTGATGTCCTGTGCCTCACCGAGACTTGGCTCCAGGAACCAATGGGGCCCACGGTCGACATCGCTGTGCCCAGGAATGATACCATCTACACCAATAATAGAGCGACAGGAAAAGGCGGAGGAGTAGCCATAATCGCCAAACAAGACCTTCATTTCTTCCCTGCTCCTATACAATGTACAGGATGCGAGATCCTGCATCTCAAATTGACACACACTCCAAATGATTGTATCAACCTGATAGTCATTTATAGACCCCCTTCCCTTGCATCAGATTTCAATGATGAGTTAACCCAACTATTGAATAATCTGAAAACATCTAACTCAGGGACAATACTGTTAGGAGACTTAAATCGATGGAGGGGCAATATCAAAGATCCAGATGCCATAAGCCTAGAGGAAGATCTATCTAACTGCTCTTACACCATAATAAATAAGGATCCCACAGCCGCTACAGGTAACCAGCTAGACTGGATAGTTACAAATAACACAGACATGACAATGCTAGGAACATATCCCTGCATATGGTCAGACCACTATAAAATTGAATCCAAGTTAGTGCTCAAACCAAAAGCAGCCAAACCTAACAATTCTCCGAAAATGGTCTTAGATAGAAATCTAAAAAAAATCACGCCAAGCATCCTTTCGGAAGGTATTACGCAAATCATGCGGGAAACTAAGGATGCAGATTCCTGTGAGGACATTATCTCCACATATAACAAACACATTAATATTCTATTAAACCAATATGCTCCCCATAAAAACAAGCAAGTTCGTACTAATATTAACCATCAAAAATGGTTTAATTCTGAAGCTTCGAACCTTAAAAAGGAAAAGCGGAAACTAGAAAGAATATGGCTAAAAGACCCTACAGAAAACAACAAAAAAAATGGCAAACCGCTGACATAACATACAGGACTAAAATAACTAACTTAAAGAAAAATCATTATAATGAACGAATTACTACTGCATCTAAGTCGACTGGGAAACTCTTCCAGATACTCAAAAATATTGAAAAACCTGTAGCACTATCTCCCCCTTTTCAACCCACTCAAAAGGACTGTGAAGCAATTCAAACTGCCTTTCACAATAAAATTATCAAGGCAAGAGAAACAATCGCCAATTGTAAGGTAACTAACATCCCCATTCCAGCCAACATAGGGACAGACAGGATTGACTCACAAAGTCCAAAATTTCATTTTAAACCCATATGACTGGAAGGTATGAATAAAACCCTCTTAAGTATCAAATGTACCTCATGCACTGAAAATGTACTGCCCCCAAAACTAATCCTTGACAACACTGCTATCTTTGCACCATTTCTGACAAGAATGGTAAATGTGTCATTTAGAGATGGTAATGTCCCGGCCGCTATCAAAACGGTTACGATAACACCACTACCTAAAAAACCTGAACGTAACCAACAAGACCCCGCAAATCTAAGGCAATTACCAACTGCAACTTTTTATTAAAAATACTAGACAGGATTGCCACCGAACTACTCCAGGAATTTGTGAACGACAACAACCTACTTCATCCACAACAATCGGGCTTTAGGACAGCCCACAGCACAGAATCCGCGCTTTTGGATCTGCAAACAGAAATGCTAAGCATCCTCGACCAAGGTAAAACTGGTTTGCTGATCCTACCGGACCTCTCGGCAGCCTTTGATCTGTTGGATCATCGGAGGCTCCGAGAGGCCCTAGATCAATCAGGGAACTGTTCTGATGAGGCCATAGACTGGGTGTCATAATTTCTGCAGGATAGGCAATCTAAGATCGTTTGGGGGAAACACTCTTCAAAATCAAAACCAGTTAATTGTGGAGTCCCACAGGGCGCAAGCTTCTCCCCTCTATTGTTTAACTTATACATGCGATGCCTATGTTCACTTCTGTCCCAACTCGGTATATTTTTCATCAACTTCGCCGACGACACCCAATTGGTGTTCGAAATTAGTGGTAACTACGAACAGGACAGCGAAAAACCCTCGAGAATCTATAACATCATCGAGAGTTGGATGAAGGACAATTGGATGTGCTTAAATGCCTCCAAGACAGAACTTATGATCTTCGGATCTCCTTATGCCAGAAAAAAACTTAGTCCACAATACACCGAATTCATGATCAAAGAGACACAAATAGCTATAGCAGAAAAAGTCAAAACACTAGGCGTTTATCTTCAGGCATCCTTGGGAGCAGAAGCCAACACTGCCTACCTCAAAAGGAACTGCCAATATCATCAGAAACTATTGAAAAAAATGAGACCCCTGCTGAGCCCACAAAACAGTACTACAATAGCAAGAGCCACAATTCTCTCCCGGTTGGATTACGGAAACTCCTTACTCCTAGGCGCAAGCAGCAAATGTCTAAAACAATGTCAAGTGGTCCAAAATAACGCCATCAGAACAATCACCAATAAACCCAAGGGAGAACATATCACAAAAGACAGAAAGGACTTACATTGGCTGGCGTTCGAGGAACGCATCACATTTAAAGCCATTACCCTAGTACACAGATGCTTATATGGAAAAGCACCGATTTACCTAAAAAAACAATTCATGTGGTACGAATCACATTACAACTTGAGGTCTAACAAAACTGGCCTCCTCCGAGTTATTCCTGCTAAAAAAGCTAAAGGATTAGGTAGGGCATTCACGACCAAGGCAGTCCTTATATGGAATAAACTCCCTCCTGCACTGAGATTGGAAACCAACCATCTACTCTTCAGGAAGCAACTAAAGACACTTCTCTTTAAATAAGGTCCCTACCTCTGTTAGCCAGCTAGCCCAACACTGTTTCCATTGTTTGTTATATGTGGCCTTTGGCCAGTCCCGTTTCTCTATACTCTAGTCTGTCTTTTTGTGAAGCGCTCTGATGCCTGCGGGCTGCAGCGCTATATAAATATATAAATAAATAAATAAATAAAATAAATAAATCCATGTTTATTCAGTTAGGAGTTATATGCGAAAATGGGTTGGTTGTTAGGGGAGCGTGGAATGATTTTCAGCAGACCACCTGATAAGAACTGGGAGCAACCTGTTTCACTTTGGAAAAATCACAGTCAGTCATTTATTTGCTTATATTAATGGTAAAGATTATTATGCGGCTTAGGCTCTGGTGTTGTGGGGAAAGGATGACAGATTTGGGTCTTGTGTTCTGGTTTCTGGCTGTTGAGGAGGCAGTATTCCAGGTAAGGGGCCTGGGTTCTGTTGGTGAGGAAACAGAATGGCAGATATGGGGCCAGGGCTATGTTGGTGGGAGGCAGGACGCCAGGTATGGGCCCTGGGTTCTGGTGGTAGGCAGGTCAGATGCCAGATATGGGGCCTGGGCTCTGTGTGGTGAGGGGAACAATGCCATGTGTAGGCCCGCATCAAGTTGGGAAAGCATACTAATAGCCCTTTCATAGGTGGCCCCCCTACTTTTACCTGTGGCCTCTTCTGGGCCCCCCTAATTTTGATTCCTGGTAAAGCAGTCTGAGTCAGGAAACCTACCGTTTTCGCAGGGTGAGACGTTGCAGCGTTGCCAGTTCACAGGCCTGGGTCTCCAGGAACAGTAGTGCTCTTGAACGGGTTTGTTCGTGCGATGCTGCACGCATTCCACTCGCCGTGACTGGAAGCCATAGTTGCCACATGTGGCAGTGCAGAGCGTCCAGGGGGCCACCCTCCACTGCACGCCGCACACATCCGTCCAACAGTTCTGCGTAGATAGTGGCCTGCAAGAGAAAGCATGTGTTAGTGGTGGACGCATGTTTGCACGTTTGTGAGTGCGCATGTGATATTTGTCCGGTTCATCACTTCTTAAGTTGACCAAAATTGGGTTAACATTGCATGACAATGTTTGAGGAGGTAGTGTCTCTCTCTCTCCCCCCTCCCTCTCTCGCTCTCTGCTCAGAATGTTAGTGTGGTGGGAAGGAAATACAAAAATAGGCCTCTTTGGAGCTTGCCCACAATCATTGTAAATCAGTACAACGGTATATGTATTTCACTTCACTGACACTTTTTTATTCTCATCAATTAAAGTTACACTTCTTTCTCACTTTGGATTTTCCTGCGTGCCTTTTGAACTCCTTGCCAAAATATTAACAGACATACGCTGTATTCTTGGTTATATGTGGTAAATTTCAGTGGTCAAAATACTGAAAAAATACTGAATTGTTTTTTTTTTGTTTTAATTTGGAGGGATCCCCCACCCCCAAGCACCTTTTCTTCTATCCTTTTAACCCCACAAAAACCCAATCCCCACCCATTTTAACACCTTACCCCACTACCATATATATATTTAATAAACATTTTCCGTATTCTTTAGCTTTCGATAAAACATACCACTTTGTTTTATTTTCAGTAAAATGACTGGGTACCGTATTCTTGACCGCAACCAGGATTGAACTGTGCCTTTTCTGCTCCCCATTATGATCTGACTCCCAGGTGGTGCCCCCATACTATTCCTGCGCCTCCTAGCTTGTGCCCCACTGTGATTTCACTCCTAGGTTGCACCCCTCTGTAGTTCTGCTTTAGCGTGCTCCTCTTTGGCTACTGAAGTAAACCAAAGCTGTGTTTCATACCTACTTTGTTCTTTCACACTTTAATCTTATATTCCATATCGATAGTTTACATAGAGTAGTGCCTTGCTGAGTGGAAGCCTGTTGCCTATTGTACGTCTCTTATACTTTTGTATAGATCACACACCCATGCCCGTATAATCATGCGTTTGGTGGCTGAAGCCTATTTTGATTATCTCAATGCTTATCTAATATTTCAGAGAAACTTAAATGGGGCTGTAGGCCTTTACTTAGCTAGCATAGGTGGCAACTATCCAGTAAATCCATGTCAAGTTACCCACATCTCAATTAGATATGGCACTCCGGGGGATGGACTCCTCACTCCACTGGGCATGCAGGGCTGCTTTCCCTGTTTTAGCATGTGCATAAAAAGGCAATAGATGATAAGAGCGTCCGAACATTGTTGGTGCCAATGCCTGGGCGACTAAACCTCGAGGCGAGGCCTGCGAAAGAGCATCTTCCATTGGTAGGACATTGCAATCATTCATATTCTCCACCGGTTTTGCTCGGGAAAGTCTTGTTGCGCCCAGCGGTTGACTGGGAACCAAAAGGGGCGGTGGAAATAATCCTTCAAGTGGCCCCAAATTACACACTTTGAGCAAGCCCAACACTTTCCCTATGGGAACATTTGGAATTACCACACAAAAGAGGCCCAGGGTGCAGAGCCCTACCTGGGAATCTCCAGAGTTCCCTATAGGCCAGTCTATTCTACATGAATGCCAACAACAGCATCTGGCCACCGGTCTACCGGTCCATATATATATATATAGGTATATAGGTATATATATATATAGTATAAGTATAAAAATGCTGCTCCAAAAAAGACAAGATGATACTTTAGCTAGGATAACAAAGTCATTTATTTGCAAGGTTTCGTAATCTTCAGATTCAGATCACGAAAGCCTGCAAATATGTATATAAGCACTTTATAACCGTTAATAATTTGATAGGCAATATTATATAAAATTACTTGCTGCTGTAAAAAGATGAACATTCTTTATAAAAATGAATATAGGCGCTTTGCACTCATTGAGTGTAAAATAGAAAGAATATATCACTGATTGCACAAATAATGCACGATGCACTCTAGAATGAGTGATCACAAGCTAACCAACATGTGAAAACTTACTCTATCAAGATGGATGCGTTAGATTGTATAATAGAAAGTTTATAAATTCGATAGCTGTGAACCACTACAGTATCCAAAAAAGGAAGGAGTACAAAAATCACTATGACATTACAAAAATATGAATTTAGATCAGGAGGATATTATATAATTGGGAACTGCTTTGTGACATGTGATATATATACAATGCCCATCGCAGTCGTATACAAGCTATGCCAAATGTCACGCAAATATCAGGTCTAATGCACTTTAAAATGGGAAAGAATATCAACATTTTGCACTAATACCACGAACTATGTCTTTCAACATTGGAGAGACGTATTAAAAGTGGGGACTGCTCTGCATACGGAAGTTATAGTATGTATTACGTGTCCTCATGTATTATGTCAAACATTGCACTAATAATGCTTTATTGTGAAATGGAAGGCAAAGTAAAACATGTTAACCATTGTTCAGATATTCTATTTTATATATGCAAAATGCATCAAGCTATGAGTACTCTTTTTATATTATGCTAAATGCTGCACAAATATTTAAGCACTATGCACTTTTACATTGAAGAAATGCATCACAACTATGAACAAAGCAGTACCAAAAACATTGTAAGATGGCTGCCCGTTTTGACCATTGTAACAGGAGGAAAAATGGTTATAATGGTGAACAGAAAAGAAGGACTGAACTTGATTTGAAAACTTGTCTGTATATAAATGCAAAAAACTCAGGAGAAGCCCAGAAAAGGGTGAAACACGTTACTGGCGCTGTTTAGGTCTGTCTACTTAAACCTGTTTTTTTGACGGAACATTCAATAAAACTTCAATAAAACTTTAAAAGCTGAAGAAGTCATTCAGTGGTGCTTTGGAGGAAACGAGTGCTGTGAGGAGTGCGATACAAAACAATGGGGAAACCCACAAGTATGGAAATATATATGCTACCTGAATTTCCTGCCATCTGATTGGCCAAGCCAGTCAATATTATTGCAATAAGCATCAGTTATGGGGCTTCAGCAGGTGGTAACGGCCTGGGGTCCCAGTTGTAGGCCCGAGTGAAGCGAGGGCCTTAATGCTTGGTTCAGGCACTGTTACTACCCAGTAAGGCCCTTAGAACGCGTGCTTATTGCTTTAAGCATCCCAAGGGTAACCCCGGGGGAGGTAACATCAATGTATTTCTGTGAATTAAGGGTCGTGGCGAGTGGGCAACCCATTGATTCTTACATAGGCATCTTCATCCAACATGCCTGACATGGAAATGGAGGTGGGGGCTCCAGTGTGGAGCCCCTATTTCCATGGCGGCCATCAGTGCAGTCGGGTGAGGTGTGGTGCATCGGTGCCGCAACAGGTGATTGGGCTGTCAAGGACCTCAGGGCGAGAGCGGGGAGCGGTAGGGAAGACCGGTGGTGGGTGCCTCCTCTGGTAGGGTTTAATCGTTAGAATCAGCCTGGGTTTTGAGCAACCCGCTTAGTTGAAGCACCCGCCGAGGTGCTAATGGTTGATGTCCGCTGATTTTCAGGCACTGGTGAATATTGGATGGTTTGATATCACACTTAATTTGCATATCTTTAAAACAGACATCACAATAGAAGATATTTATAACCACCCTGGCAGCATTCCTCCATGCACTCGGGGTTGCATGTCTGAGATTGAATAGGGAGAGTGTGGGCGGTGCATTGCTTTGGGTAGTGCCTTTTCTTGCATTTGGAATGTGGAGGAGGGGACCTGCCAACCAAGGGTTCTTCATATCTTCTCGCCGCCTACTCAAGAGATTTCTTGGGAAGGATGATTCCTGTTATCATTTTAGCAGGCAACAGAGAATGAGCAATGTGCAGTAGGAAGGCACCCCTGCACCATTCCTTTCCATTTTTTGTAAAGAAGATAAGGTCAGGCAAGAAGCAATGGTGGGGAATACTTTGCACCAAAATGTGTTTTCCCCATTGAGTGATTGTATGCAATGAATCTGTATGTGCAGTAGTAATATGTAAACATCACGGAGGGTGCATGACCCACATATGGACTCTACATTAGATTACACATTGCATATTATTGCTCCTCAGGAAGTCATATTGACCTCCAGGCATGATATACCCCTCATGCCTCATTGTACCATTGCATGATGTCCTCAGACCCATCCATATCCCACATAGGTTTGACCTAGCAATGACGGCGGCCCCACCACTACTGGCTGGTGTGTGTAACCCGGGGTACAGAGGGAAACAGAAGGAATTTTATATTGGGAACCGCATTTTGTTAGTTTGATGTCCTGTCGCCCCTATGCGTATGTTTGGTATAGTTTTATAGCCACCAATAGCCATATGTTCAATGTTTGTGCCCCGGTAATCATCACGCTGCCTTTACACAAAAAAAACTCTTTTCAGGGCAATATAATCATGAGGTTTAGTTGATCTGAGTAGATGTTGCTATTGCAGTTTTTTTGAAACTGGAAATGCTAAGTTTATTAAAAAATAAACACTGGAGTGCATTTACTCATCACACTGCCCTCGGGATGGCTTGAGTGGTGACTGGGAATCAAACGGTGCCCAGGAAAGGCTTTCTGAAATGGTCCCATATTACACAATGTGAGCGAGGCAGCGACCAAGCTGAACCCATTTCAGTAGGGTTGGGGGTGGGGGGGGGGTGTCGGTCCTCTGCCCAAGAAATTCTGGAAAAATTGGCCCAAATATTAAATTTGAAAGCACATTTGTCACTATATAGTGATTAAACAGATGTTAAATGCAAGAAAAACGGACAAACTCTTTGCTGAGAGTGAGGACTAATATGCTGGAAAATGTATAACCAATTCTTTGATTGAAAAGGATGTAGGGATTGAGGAGAGATGGAAAGAAGGGGACGGGCTGTGTGGGAGAGAGGGTAGGAGGGGCAGGAAACCAGGGTGGCGTAGAGGCCCACAGGGCAATCCCCAAAGTTCCTGGTGGACCAGTCCACCGTGGTTTGGTTGGCTTAGACAAGACTGTATCTTTGGAGACTGTGGATAAAATATGGCAAATATTCTGGTATTTTATATGTCAATCTGAACTATATCGGATAACTCTCCCTCTCTATATCTCTCGGACTATCTGTCCCGATTATTTCTGTATATTATAAATAGAGAAATAGGAATATTTTGCACCAGACACACCCGTGTGACAGATAGTGTAAGATTATATGTATTTTCATACTGGGTAAGAGTGAACAGATGGCTCCTGCTGGCACATGCTGTAGACTCACGTCAATTCTCGTGTACTCGCTAATCAATGTGTATTAATTGGTTGTATAGCGCTTTTTAAGCCCTGTGCTGTTTTTATTTCTCTCTCTCTCTCTCTCTCTCTCTCTCTCTCTCTCTCTCTCTCTCTCTCTCTCTCTCTCTCTCGATCTCCTCTCAAAAGGTTCTCGTGGAACAAAATGACAGAAACTCCTCCTAGAAACGTCTGATAAGCTAGTTAGAAAGCCTGAACCCAAACAGTAGGGGACATTGAACTGAATGCATATCGACCATCATTCACTCTCACCAACATGACACTCAATAAATTACAAAAAGAGGACCTTGTCCTATCTAACCTTTATATAGGATATGCACAGGAGAAAGCGGGATGTCTAAATATGTAACAACATGTGTCTCCTATTATAGACCGCTGGAAAAAACATTGAAAATCCTGAGTGACTCTTGCCAGCACATTGAACAAATACTACACTATCCTTCCAATACCCATTCTAAACCAACAGAGAAAGAACAGCCTGTCTTATTTCCTCATTTCTCATTGGGGCCACTAACCAATCTAGTTGTATCTCCTGCTTGCTGATAACTTAACCTTGTTAGGTATATGTTCTTCCATATATTTCAAATTAACAGGGGGACACAAGCTAATAAACAAGGATTAGTGAGATTTGTTGAGAAGTTTTACTCATTATTTTAAATGTGTTTTACGCTGTAATAATGTGATGTTTTGGAATGTCTAAAGAGTGAGTATCTAATAAAAGATGGGTGGTACTCCTAGAAGTGGCCAAGAAGTAAAGTGGCGGTAGGAGGCATTTGTTGTTACTTGTTTATGTCTCCTCAGCACACCCGAAGAGAGGGTGAGGGTATGCTCGCACAGCACTGCAAAAAAACTGCGTTCATCTTATGTGGCCCTGTGGGCACAGCATGAACCATGAATGAGAAAAATTCTATTCTGGCTCATAAACGTTGACCATCTAATGAAAGTTTCAGAAAATGCAAATTCACATCAGAATGTTTTCACAGTATTTGCCCAGAGTAAAATCAGTCCGTTCTATCTGAAAAATATAAAGCTGCTTATGAATCTGTGAAAATGTTATTACCGTGGTAGAGAACTGCATTGTTCCGTTAATGCCGGGGTCCCATCTCTTCCTTGGCAGAACACCTGCCTGTGTTGTATGGCTAGTCTTGGCCCGATGCATGGTCCGTTGCACTGTAGACATAGAAGAAAGACTCTCTTTAGTAACATTTACATTAACAAAGCCATTTCTGAAAGGACTGTTCTTGTGAAGACAAATGGTAGTATCTGAAGACACAGGTTACAAAGTAAACCTGCCAGATCCATTGGAGCCATATAATCATTTCAAAAAGGAATTGTCCATCCAATGTGTAGTGCCCAGTATTTTTACCCAGTGATTTAACTTGAGGGCTTTAGAAAGAGACATGTCAGACAATGTTTGAAGAGGGGCTTGCACATAATTGCAAAAAAGAAAAAAAAACAGAAGTCCTATCAGTTTCATGGGTTATGCTGCAAATATGTATTTGTCCTAAGGATGGGTATAGGTTTTCTAGCAAGCTGAGAAATCTTTCACATTTCGCTTATCGTTTTTCATGCCATATGTCAGAGTATCCCATCACTGTGATAGGTTACTCGCTGTTGTTGAGTGTCCCACGTTCTAGAATATCACAGCAGTGTGCCAGAATACCCCACAGTGTTTTAGAATAGGCCATCTTATTGCATCAGACCACACCATCACTGTGCCATCCAAAGAATATCCTACCACTGTACAGGAATACCCATCGATATCCTAGAACAGTCTGCCATATCACCAACATATCCAGCACTGATCTAGAATATATAATCACATTGCTGGAATACCTTACCAATATCCAACAGTAGTATCTCATTTTAATTTTTTAAAAAAAGTATTTGTGCAATTGGTTTACATAAACCTTACACACAAAAAGATGTCATAAATGTCATCATCAACAAATCACATTTAAATACACCACTTAAAACACCACATTATACATAATTTAAGCATACAATATAAATCCTCTAAAAGACATTTTAAACCTCATTAAATAATACAATGATGCTCATCTAAAAGATACTCAAAATCACAGCACTAATGCATGCCGTGCAACACATTCACATCTAGACCCATCAATCAATTTTACACCTCATCTATCTTGCCTCCTGATTAAGTAATTGTATCATGCTATGGAATTGGAATAATATCTCATTATTGACCAAAAATATCCCACCACTTTACCACAATGCCCAAGCACCATTCTACCATTTTCTACCATTGTTCCAGAATGTACCATCGCTATTTTGGAACACACCATTGCTGTAATAGAATATCCCACCATAGTTCCGGAATATCCCATCACTCTCTCTGAAAATCCTATCACTGTGCGAGAACACACCACAGTTTATCTCGAAAAATCCCATTCTTCAAGAATATCTAATTTCTGGTGTGAAATATTCCATCATTATGCCAACATTGTTTGTCAATATCCATAGCGCTTATAATATCCCGTCATTTCCCCAGATTATTGTATTGCTGTGTCACGATACCTAGACGATGCGACAGAATATACCATTGCTGTTCTTGAATATATCATACTGTCATAATATCCCAACCCAATTAAATACATCACATTGTAATAACATGGAAGCTGGCAATTACTATACAACTTTTGGTATGTGTTTTTCTATGTTGTTATGTTATGAGCATTTGTAAAGCGAAAACGTGCACCTCAAGGGGCATCATCGCACTGGAGCTGAATAACACGGCAGGAGAAGCAGGATATTAATGAAACATAAACATTTGTTTTTAATTCCCATCAAAAGTGCAGGAGATTGGGTGATTGACTCAAAGGACTAGGTAAGGTGTTCCACAAACATCCAGTTGGTACTGGGAATTATCTGTCATCCCATTGATTGAGTGGGTACTTGGGAATTTGAGGAAGCCTCGAGGTGGAAGATCAGAGGGTCGTAGATGGTTTATAAGGAGTGAATGTATTTCTCACAAATGCGGGTTACAGTGAGCAGATGGGTTTACAGATAAGAACGCAAGGCTAGAGTTGTATCCTTTCCTTAGCCGGAAGCCAGCGGAGAGAGCAGATGGCTGGTGGAATCTGGGCACTGGCACTTGACCTCATCACTAAGCGAGCAGCTGCATTTTGTATAATCCGTAGCACGTGTATTGAGGAATTGGGTAACCCTAAATCGAGAGAATTACAAGAGTCCAGGTGGCCAGCTATAAAATCAGTTGCCATTCAGACTTTGCGAGAAAAGGAGAAGAAATTCATGATCAGTCGACATGATCTTAGATGGAAAAATCAGATTTGAGTCATCTGACGGTCAAAACAAAGAGCCGGGTCGACTAGTACTCCCAAGCTCCGAGCCTTGGTGACTGGCATTTGCCCAGTAGAAAAGGCACTTATTTAACAAAGACACCTTATAATCCTCCAGAAGAGGAGAATGTTCTCCTTTATTGCTGCAGAGTAGGGTCTCGGTTTTGAGGAGATTGCATTTGGCCCTATTCTGAGTCATTCACTCCCTCACCTACTGCATGCTGCGACTAAATTGGTCTAACAAGGTGTCCTTGTCATCGCCCCAAAAGGAGGATGACCTAAACATTGTTGGCGTGCATCTTGAAGGAGAAGCCGAAAGAAGGTACCCGTTGTCTTTTGTGACTTTGCTGGAGCCCTGCTGGAGCTCTGCACTGAGATTCCAACTCTAACGTGTGCCTTTCTTTGGGATTGATTTGAAGCAGACGCTTCCTGGTCCATTCCCTGCCTCCCATCCTGGGTGTGTGTTTTCGTAGTTCATGGCTGGGATGGCTTTATCTTGCCCTGCAATGTCCATATTTGCTTGACTTTTACTATTCGGTTGATCTGGATCCCCATTGCATTTTCCTTGTATTTGTTTTTCTTCCTCTTGCTCTGTCTTTTCTGTTTCCTGTTGCATTTTTGGCATCATTTCACTAGCTGTACCATCACATTAATGACTGTAAAGCGCTTGGAAGTAGGTGCTATAGAAGTAAAACAAACAACGGATCAAGTCGGATAGAGGTGTCAGGTATCGATTGAATCGAATAAGACTTAATGAAGGAGACTTTAATTACAATCGAGGCCTGCAATAAGAAACTGACATCGCCTCTCTTACTATGGTGGAGCTGTGACATCATAATGCCTACCAGCAAAGCCAGCACATGCTGCGAAACGGCCGTTGTAAGTGATCTCAGCGCTGGAAGGAAACATCGTTGGGTGATTTTATAAACCAGGCCCTTAGGGTTGGAAATAGCTTTTCAGATTCCTTTCTTTTGAATTCATGTTTTTTGTCAGTTTGCACTCCTTACTGAATCGGGAGTCATTTATGTTAGCTGGATGTTTGAGTTTAGTGCAGTAGAGCAAGGCTATATCTTCATCTTGTCACTTACTCTTAAGCATAAAGGTGCATTTCCTATGCTTTCATTCTTAGGATATGTGTTTCCAACGCATCAGACCCTGTATACGTCTGTGTTTTTCCTACTGAGCAGCCTCAACGTTTACAGCGCATTGCACCAGGCAGAAGATCTCTGGCGTCAGCGCGCATGCGGGGACTAAAGGCCTAATGGAGGTTCCATGTTCCATAATGAATAGTCCCTCCCATGTGCTCAAGGATTTTTGCAAGTCACCTCAGAAGTACGAGACCTTATAAAGTAACTTAAAATACCCTTATATTGTACAGTAGAGGAGACTTTATTCCAGAAACCGCTCAACAGCCCATCCCTGTTCTAGGATATCTCATTGCGGTGCATATGTGCACGACATATCCCATCATTGCACTACAATATAGTCATCATTTTGCTAAACTAATCTACGTGTCTCTCGCTCCATTTGCGGGGCCATTCAGCAAGGTGATTGACCCCTCCTATATGCCAGCCATATACCAAACAAAATAAATCCATACCAGTACAACACTAAAGAGAAACGGATGGAAGGTTTTGAATTAGGCATAACTGCCGCCATTGAGTAAATGGTCCTTTAGAAAAAAGACGAAAACCTGTTGAATTGCGCCCTCAGCGCGCTAATTTAACTGCCGCCATTGCTAAATCCAGATCAGTACACAACTATAGACCATCTTATTGGCTCTGGGAAATGCACCAGAAACTGCATACTGTGGAAGTTGACACCCCTTGTCAATATATTCAGTGTAGCGCTGAATGTCTGCCTGGTTGTGATGGGCACGGTCATCCCCAGTATTCTGCATGGAACATGGAGGACACAGGTGTCCACGCCCTAGCGTCATCCACTAACACTTAGTGCCTGCATTGCAGCAGCAATTCCATACCACAGCTCAGTAAGTCAATGGGCCTCATTACAAGGTTGCCGGTCCGGTAGTAACGGCGCCGGTAAGCTACCGGTGCCGTAAATACCGGACCGGCAAACTACGAGTTCTGCTCGCGGGTGCCTTTCTGCCCGCCAGATCTGACCTGGCGGGTATATGACACGCTCTGCTTGCGGGTGCCGGTATGCCGCCAGGTCAGACCTGGCGGGCGGAAAGGCACCCGCAAGCAGAACTCGTAGTTTGCCGGTTTGGTATTTACGGCACCGGTAGCTTACCGGCACCTATGGGGCTCAATGGGAATGGGGAGTAATTATTACCCCGGCAATGGGGATGTACCGGGCCCGCCGGGGCTGGAATGCCCCGGTATATCCCCATTGCCGGGTGCCAGTAAAAAAACCACTCCGGCGGCAACCGTGCTGGTAATTACTGCCATGGCTACCACCAACATCGTAATGAGGCCCAATGTGTGAATTTTGGTGAGAGGGGTTGTGGCCTGTTTCACCCACCCATAATTACGACACACATTAAGAAGAAAATAGTTTGTTTATGGATGCACTTTTTCCTTTCATTTACGGTCAACATTGTCTCAAAACTAATCACCAACTTTCGGTAGGTACGAATATTAAAGAACCCATGCCCTCCTCAGCAGTTCTCTGACCCCATGCAACACCCTCGGCAGCTTAACGCTAGTGCTTTTAGACCATGTGTGGGACAATGGAAGGGCAGATGAGTAATGCCATATGAGGGTAAAGTGGTTTCTATATGTTGCCTTACATTTGGAAACCCTACTAAATAAATCGGCTATTGGGCTCATGATATCACAGAGTGATCCTGCGAGATGCAGTACCACAAAGCCAGTGATCCACAGCCAGGTGTCTGTTGCAGATCTCCTCCGCAGTTGAAAGGATGTCTCCGGGCACCAGAGTCAGCAGCTTCATGATGTGCATGTTATAGGCACCGTAGAGAGGGCCCAGCCGATACTCTGCTGCCGGGAAGATTCCTGGCGCAAGCTCAGTCCAAGTGGACGGGCACATATTGTTTTCATTATGTTGTTGGAAGACGCTGCCCCACACTTGCAGGGGAGGCCCACGCCCAGGCCGCGCACTGGAAGAGGTCAGAGAGAAGCATTACGCCACCCTCCCTATCTCTCATTCCAAACGGCATGACGGATGAGGCGCTCTGTTCTTCCAGGAAGAACCTTAAGCCCTTCTGTCAATACAAATGACTCCATCGAACATCCCAGCAAAGCCTTTCCAAAGTACACATGCTGACATTTAGAGCGCTACATGTTTTTTGTACTCCGTCAGGACTTCTATCTGGCCGCAATAGTATAGAAAAGCTTGCGGCGGAATGTAATATTTTTAAGCAAAATCTAATTAAGAATGAATGTCACATGTAAAGTAATAACCCAGGTATGGGTCAGGGATGTACTTTTTGGGTCGCCTGGGGTCGCATCTGCGACCCCTGTGGTCTCCTGGCTACCCCTGCGGTCTCCCTTGCTACCCCTAAAAACACAATTGTTTTTTTGTTTTTTTTAAATGGAAGCTCCTGGGCTGTGGCCAGCGCCATGTGGCTCTTTGTTTCTGGAAAAGGAATAACTAATAATTTGTCTTTCTGGAACTCTATACTATAATTGTTAGACTCATTAAAGTTTTATTTAAGGCACACTTCAGGGGGTGAGTCACTGATTTAATCTGTTTTAAACACCTCAAATTCACAATGCAGACAAAAACTTCCAAAAACATTTAGAGTAGAATAAGCATCCATTTCGGACGATGTATTTTGCTTTTCGCAAGTTGCAGTTAGAGCATGTTTTTTTCTGATGTTGTCTCCGTTACGATCATCACAAGACATTGCATCTCGGTGTCCTCGGTCACTTGACAAAATCCTTGTGCCTAAAAGCTTGTGTACAGTGTAGAAATATTTAATCGTAGCACATAAAATGGCCCTTGATTTCATTGTGCCACAATGAATGCTTTGTTGTAATGTGTTGTCTATCTTTCCTATCTCCAGGCCATCCTGTTCAGGATGTTCGGTTGCATGTATGAGGTAAAGAGTGACCAGAGTAGGGGATGCCGTGTGAGTGTGCTGCTTTCCAGGCGCTACTCTAAATTCTTTAATACACAGTTAGGAACCGTCCCAATGGTATTTATTTTGCCAACCTCTGAAGCCTGAACAGTAGATCCACGCTGGCTTGACATATGGCCAACTTTGCACCAGACCTGCAGATGAACTGGCCTGCTGTTAAATATCAGTTACCAGTTTTTATTTTTTAACCTTTATTTTCATTAGCTCGGTGACAACATGAAAAATAAACATAGCACAGTAATGTCATAAACAACCATAGAGCAATCCATTGCACATGATGCTATAGAGCATGTTTATCTGTAACAGGAGAAAACTCGGACTCGCAGATTTCCCTATCTGAGAGATAACGGCGAAAGTCGGACCAGATATCCTTGGGCATGCTAAGGGGTGAACCAAGGTTCCATACAACTCTTCCATATCATTTGCCAATGTAAGGTCACGGAGCCAGACTTGCACCGAGGGGGCACCAAGCTGTTTCAGCCGAACAAAATCCTCCTCTTAGCCAATTAGAGCCCAAGATTAAGAAACCTGCGCCTCTCCTCTGCCATTGGCTCTGTGATTCCCAGCAGTACAGAAACTTGAGAAAATGGCTCTGGATGGCCTGTCACTTCCAAGAGTATTTTACAAACCCCACCCCAGTAGGTTGGCAGACGGGGGCAGGCATAGAACATATGAAACAGATTGTCCCCCTTTGTCCATACACCTGGGGCACCTGTCCAAGCTGCTGTCCCCAAACTGCTACATCCTCGCTGGGGAGTAATGGAGTCTATTCAGGACCAGGAATTGAATCAGGTGGAATTTAGAGTTATATGAAATGTTTCGAGTTAACCCACATATCGCAGCCCACTGTTCGTCTGTAAATTCAGTACATAAATCCTGCTCCCATTTCTTTCTCACATCTGGGCCCCTATGTGAAAGCGTACTCAAAGGTCGGTCCTACAGCACTGCAGCACTGCCACCCGCTCTGTGGAACCCCCAGGCTTATCTCAGGTTCACATGGGTACTCTGGCCACCTCAACCTAAACACAGTTCTGATTCGCCAGTAGGGTAGCCTCTGCATGGAGGATTCACTTACATAGTTTCTAAATGATTCCCAATCTATGAAATTGCCTTGTCCATACATGCATCCCATAGTGAAAACGCCAGCGACCCTCCAGCTAGTAGATATGGAATGATTTAGTGTTGGAGTCATCCCTGTATGACCCCATAGAGGAGCCCATGTATCATAAGGATAGTCCAGGCCTTGCATTCGCTGCAATTTCCTCCATGCCAGACATGTAGCAACCAGTGGATCTAGAGGTCCCTGGGGTACGTACATAGAACCGTACATTAAAGTGCGCAGCTCGACTGCACCCGCCGCCACCCTTTCAAGTGCTACGTGTGGCGAGGGGTTTTGGTGATCTTCCGAGTAGGAGGCAAAGAGTGCTTGCGCAGCCAAATAATAAAGTTCGAAATGGGGAGCTCTGAGGCCTCCTTCCTCCCAGGGCCTGGTCATGACCTTCCATCTCATGCGGACCCCTCTATTAGCCCACATGGAAGATGTGTACAATGATGGCAACCATAGAAAAAAAAACAAAGCCCGGACAAACCGGAATAATATTAAAGAAGTATAAAAACTTTGGAATTATCACCATTTTGACTATTGATAGGCACCCCAGCAACAACATCGGCACTTTGCTCCAGCATTCCATCTTAGGCCCCAGCTGTTGCATGTATGTTGTATCATTCAAGTCTAATGTCTCCTTCGGTGATGTAGGGATCATAATACCTAGGAATCCAAAGCAAGCTGTTACCACAGATAGCCCATGTCCTTCCCACTGCCTCTGTCAAAACTTAGCCAACGGAAAAATCTTAGATTTATTCCTGTTAAGGCTTAGCCCCGAGTATCTACCAAAATCCTCTACCATGTGGATGACAGTACCCGCTTCTTTCGCTGGTTCTTTCATGTAGAGGAGAATGTTGTCTGCATACAATATTACCGTTGGCAGTCCTCCCAATCGTAGCCCACTCCGAGCATGCCGAGTCCGGACCAGGTCAGCAAAGGGTTCTATAACAAGGACAAACAAAAGGAGTGATAGCAGACAGCCTTGCGGGTGCCACCACAAAGTTTTATGGGCAGTGATACCGTCCCGTTAGTGAGAAATCTCGCTGTTGGGTTCCTATACAACAGGCGCACCCATGATATGAAACAGGGCCCAAACCCAGCATTTTACAGAACTGCAAATAGATAAGGCCAATCTACTGTATCAAATGCCTTCTGCATATCTCAGGAAATGGCTACTGCATCAGAGTCTGGGGGTACCTGCGCCATCAGGTTGTAGAATCGACAAGATTTAATGCCTTGGCCCTGCCAGGAATAAACCCTGACTGATTGTTATGAATGAGGTAAGGCATCATAGGTTGCAGACGATTTGCTATCGCTTCAGCGAATATCTTGGCATCAACGTTGATTAGCGAAAGGGGACGGTATGATGCACATGCGCCAGCCTCTTTGCCTGGCTTCAACGTAACCGTGATCATGGCTTCACACACGGTTTCTGGGAGGATTCCTCCATCCAAGGCCTCCTCCCACATCTGAAGTAAATGCAGGACCAGGATATCGTGAAACTCCTTGTAAAACTCTGCAACTAGCCCATCCGGGCCAGGTGCTTTGCCCCAGGAGAGTTCCCTGATTGCTCGTCATGCTCCTCAGCAGTCAGGGGAACCTTGAGGACCTTTGAGGCCTCTGCCGATACCAATGAAGTTGGAATCAACATGCCATCCCAGGCCTGTCCACGAATATTTGCTATCTTTGAGCAAGGTCTCGAAATATATCTAACTCAGTCTTAGACTCAACAAGCACTGCAGAAATGGGATTGTCCGCATAACTATCCTGGAATTCTTTCAATCGCTTCTCGACAGTAGCCATATCACATCTGAGCTGTCTCAGGACCCCAGGTTCGGTCGACATCACCACCCCTCGCACATAAGCTCTGAACGCCTGCCATAACACTGCTGTTGTTGTGACCAACCCCACATTTTGCGATAAATAGACATCAATAACCTCTCGTAATCCCTGCTTGAAGGCAAGGTCCCTCAGTGCCTTAGGTTTGAAGCACCATGGGAGCTTAGGGCGACCCTCTGTGGACCAAGTTACAACCAACATCCACAGGGAGTGATCTGAGAATGTTCTTGGATATATTACACAATCAGACACCTCAGGGAGGAGATAATCTGAGAGAAACCACATATTTATACGGGAGTGCATATTATGTACCACAGAGTAATAAGTGAATCTGCCTTCAGTTCCATGACGCAGTTGCCAGACATCCACAATATTCAGGTCCTGCACCCTAGACCAAAGAACCAAAGCTGCTTTGATCAGGTCCCCTGGACCAGAAGTAGACCTGTCCATATCTATGTTAAAAGAACACATTCTGAAAAGCTTGAGTTACAAAATATCAAAGCCGACTTGCCCGCATTTTGTAACGCAAGCTTGTTGGAATGTCTATATTTGTCCCCCACTTTACATTTAATGTATGCAGAGACACCCTCACCACCCATAATGCCGAACTAGGGGAGCGGAGGACATCCTCACACCCCCTGCTCCCCTTGTTCAGCATTTTGTTTTATTTTTTTGTCACCAAGCCAAATACGCATTCAGCTTTTTTTAATGACATTTTCAACCGAAACAGACCGGTCCACCGTCACATCCATAATAGTGTTGAAGGCCGATCTCAGGAATCCCAGCAGGAGATTTATCAACTGCATGTAGAAGTCTGGATCATCTATGTTGCCTCCATAGCAGTTTAACAACACCACGTTTCTCTTGGGAATCAATCCATGAACCTGCACGTACCTGCCTCTTTCATCCCCAACCAGATCCTGACACATGAAAGGAAGTGTTTTGTGAACTAATATCATCATTCCCCACGCCCTGGTGGAATACAACATGTAAAACTGCTGTCCACCCCAACACTGACCATCCGGTGGAGCGACTGAGTCCACCACATGAGTTTATTGAAAGAATAGTATATTGGGGCCCGATCTATTAGCATGAGCTAGGATTTTTCAATTTGTAACACAATTAACCAGCCCCCAGACATTCCAGCTCAGGGTTCGAAATTGAGGGGAGCTGGGAGATATTTAGCTCCTGCTTCTAGCACAGTAGAGCCTGGTTAGCTTGAAACCAACAGCTACCAGGAGCTACCTTTCGCTCCTAGGGCCAACTGGTACCTTCCAAACATGTGAATGTGACATTAACTTTGAGTAATTGAGAATGTTAATAAAAAAAGACTTAGAACACATCTAATACACATTTAAACACAATGGTTCATACAAAATGGACACAAAGTAAAAGGAGCATCTCTGGTAGCTCCTGGTTCGCCTGAGGTAGCTCCTGCCAAATGGGTGATGCCCGACAAGCAGGAGCTGGTTTTAGCTCCTGCTCATTGAATCCCAATTTTGAACCCTGCTGGATCGAGCCCTGCATCATCCCAACTGATATGCATTCTATGGTTACTCTAGAAACAGAACCCAAATTGTCCCTGTGCAGGGTATAACACTGTACACATAATATATTACATCAAGCCTTTTTGAATTTACACCCACCACACCCCCGCACCTCCCCATCCACCCTCACTGCCTACCCACAACCAGCAGTGTAAACCATACCCTCCCATGCCTTCCTAACCCACAACTGTGCAGCCGTAACTTCCAGGTTGATTCGCAACAGAAGTGCTATCACAAAGGTGCGTACCGTTGCCACTCATGGCATTCATTACTTCCATCACAATAGTAATAATTTGTAAACTCAGTGCCATTAGCAAGCACTTAAGGACTACTTTCCCTTAGGGCTAAATGTTATGATGGGCTCATGTCGTATGCAAACCCTCCTGGGACTCGGCAAGCGGGCAGTGAACCAGTATTATTGCCTCTTTCAGGACTGTGAAAAAATATTATTTGCCTTGAAGTTGAAAGCACAGTCGAGCCAGAAACAGCATTGCATAGTGGATATTGCGCTCCCACAGCATCTTTTTGACTCCCAAGATTGACAATGCTCCTGTTGTGCTGGCATGGAAAAATCAGGAAAGAGCCGGTTCACCTTAGATCCCATTCGGAGCTCTTTTCTTATCTTTCACAAGCTTCATAAGCAGGTCTTGGTCACAGTAGCTCAATATCTTGGCTATTATTGGTCTTGAAAAATCCCCCGGTTTGGCTTTTGGGTCAGGGTCATATGCGCTCTTTCAACTGCAAAAAAACTGCAAACGTTGTGGCTCCCCTAATAGCTCTTTAAGCAACTGCTCCATCGCTTGCTCCATGTTTCTAGTAAGGGCACCCTCTGGAAACCCGACTATTCTGACATTGTTCCTTTGGGAGCGGGATTTGAGGTCATCACATTTGGCCTTAACATACCTCATATCCTTTACCAGAGGAGTCAATGTCAACTGCATGCCGTGCACTGTGTCCTCTGTGGCCCCGATCTGTTCCTCAGCTTCATTGATCCCTAGGGCCTCCTTAGCAAGCAGTGCTCTGTTGATGACGTTGATCGTGATATCATCCAGCTTCTCCTTAACAGCAGCAATCCCCTTCGTCATGGTTTCTAGCATTTGTTGTAATTTCAGAGGGGGGTTGTATTGCTTGATCAGTGGCAGGTATACTCTGAGTATTGCATCTCCCTCTCTCCGGGGTGTGTGATTTTGTGTATTTATTCATAGCACCAGCCTTCTTTCCCCCACCTGCGCCCTTGGTCATGACTTGCAGCAGGCTGAATATACCAGCAGAAAGACGATGCAGCTATTTATTACAGCCCCTGAGTTCCATTTTTGGCCTTTCAAAACACATGCTTGCCCTGCATTGTGTATGTGTCTTATAGGTGCATTATAGGTAGTTTCCCAGTTGTTTGCTTATAAATTGTGCTGCTTAAATCACTCCTTTTCCTTTGTATAGTGGTCCCAGGACAGAGCACAGATGCATGGGCATGAGTGTCAGATTCCACAGGTCCGAGGGTAGCAACAAAAGAAAAGTCCAGCATCGCTATAACCTGGCCGTAGGCTTTCCTGTGAGGCACCTGCTGATGAGCTGGGTGCTGCAGCAGTGACAGGACAACTCCCAACTGCTTGGAATCGCTAACATGCTCACAACGGGCCAGAGCGCCCCCCAACCGCTGTAAAACCGGAGCTCCTCCTTGGCAGTCCTATATGCAGTCTGCGCCCAGAGAACCCACGGTGCCGTGGCGGGCCTAGACCACCATCAGCCACTGACAGATGAAAGGGATCAACAGGACTCCCGGTGCACATGCTCTGCACGGAGTGGCTGGACAGCACAGGTCCTCAGTTCCCTCATGTCGGGGACCCACACAGTTGTAGACTAGGCGGGGAGTCACTGCTATGCACAATCGGGTCGGTCCGAGGTCTCCAAAGGGCTTAAACTGCCATCCGATGAGGGAGCCTCTCACAGGCAGTATAGCACGAGTTGCTGAGGTGGCAACAAAACCAATTATGTTGTGATATGCGCAGAGATTTGTGGCACGGAGCGGAGCTTCTCGGCTAAGCAGCCATCTTGCTTGGCTGCTGCGCAGCACCCCGCCGCCCCAGTTACCCGTTTAATGGTATTCACTACAGAGTGTAATTTGCTTTCTGACTTGCTGAACATCCAGACATGTAATTGCTCATTTTACTATTGCCGGTAAGATAGCTCAGTGGGTTGAGCGCTTGCTGCTGCGATGTGTGTGTGACTTGCAGGGTCTGATTCCCGGCAAGGCCAACTCTTCCTTTCATCCTTCTGAGATTGATAAATGTGCACCAACAGAGGTTGGGTGATATTGTATGTGCTGAACAACTTGGGTGTATCCTGTCTATCCGTTCCACAAAAATGTATTTTAGTTTACATTTCCTCGAGTTGCCTGCGCTCCTTCGGAGTGCCATAAGGTATGCCCAATCCTTAGAAATAATCCAAATCGTTTTGATGTACTCAAATGCTGCACCCGACACTCCACAAAATGTGATAGTCAATAAGACTCAGATTCAGATAGACATTTTTATTGTATCCAAAAGGCCCATGCTTAAATGCCCATATATGTTGACACGTGTTTCGGCCTCACTAAGGCCTTTTTTAAAACTGGGCTATAGTCAAAAACAAAATCTGCTGAAGGTTAGATTCCCACACCAAGCTGGCAATCACCACTATCAATATACAGAGTAATAGATATCAACCAAGTGAGATAACAAAAGAGAGATATTGTTCACGAACACATATATAACATTGTAACACAAGTACATATGAAAATAGACAGATATTGTAGGGTAGGCAGAAGGGAGGGTTGGTAGGGAGAGAGAGATAATAGCTATCACAGTCAATAGGAGCTGTTGCACACACTTAATTATGTCTTGCCATTGCCTCTGGTGACAGTGTATTGGCACCATATCTATTGTACACCCATTGCATGCCTTAAAAAAGTGCTATAGAGAGAAACATATTGACTTCATGTTACTATTTCAATACATTCACTTTCAATGTCAATGTTTTTGGGAGTTTTTCACTGAAGGCCATTAGAAAAAGGAAATAGGTGATTGAGTTGGCAGGATCGACTCGTGTTTGCTTTCGCCAGAGGTGTCAACTGCGTGGCCCATACTGAGTTATGGCCCTCACGTATTCCTGCGCTTCAGGTCGCATCTTGGCGCTTTGAGCCAACCTGCTCTTCCCAGGTCCAGACCCCAGCACATCCCTCCTGCGGCCATGCCCACATGTCCGGCATGTCGTGTGCCACAACCCTCGCTTCTGGTAAAGTTCAGAGGAATTGCTCTCTCCTGTCTCCAGAGAGGCCTCCGGCAAAGTCTTCCATCTTGTACCAGAATGTATTATTGCAGGCTGCGAGGAGAGCATCCGGATTAGCCTGGCGCAGGAGTAGTTTACTGTTGACGCAACCATTTTGCCTATTCAGCCCAAAGTATTTTCAGTGTGTCCTGGTTGTGAGGGAGGCTTTGAACTGGGATGTCTTCACGAATACTTTATGATTTGAAGAGGATCTTGTGTTACTTGGTTATAGGCTGGAAGAACCTTCCAAATGTGTGGAGCTAAACATTGAAAGAATGCAGCACTACGTTATTTTTCTGTATTAGTTGATAGTGACGGTGAGGGATGGGACGGTTTCAGAGGAGCAGGATTGGTGAAAGGATGATTTGTCAAGAGGGGTTTAAGTGGCAGGCAAAGTGTTGCACGGTTACTTGCACACACTGAACTTCTGGAACTTCCTCTTCATTGGACAACAATATGTTTATCTTCTCACCTTGGTCTGTTCCGTTTAACCTAGAATCACCTAGTATCTGCTGGCTGTCGCGGGGTAAAGGCTGGAGAGAAGCAAGGGCTTCACTGTGGTTGGTGGGTCATTACTGAGTTAGATAACCAGACTGCAAGGTTATTATCGATATTAGCACCCTAAAATCTTCGTCCGGGAGTGCTAATAATTTCTTTAAAGGAAATACACACCACACGTGTCCAATTCCCTTCAGAAAACCCACAAAACAAAATGGTCAGTGACAGAATTAGGAAAAGGATGGGAGTCCCTTTTCTATTTCCATCATTACTGGATGCAGCCTAGAAGTGGGGAAGGATGCCAGATGCCAGGTGAGGCAGTGTGGGAGGGAGCAGGGCAATTATGGGGTGGTGTGAGTGGCAGGGCAGTGGGGAAAGAGCAGAGAAGTTAGCTGGGACCGAGGCATGTGGGGCCTTGGACGGAACTTGCGCTGTTAGCATCCACTGGTCCACCCATCCACTTCCGGGCTCGAATCCTCAAGCAAAAAGTGGGGGGACTGTGAAACACCCATTGGGAAGTAATGTCACAGGAAGGGAACATATCCTTAAGGGAAATATGCACATTTGATGCAACTTGTTTCTAACAGTTGAAGAAAGTGCACAAGACAAATAGGCATTTGCTAATATAACACATGTTCCTATTGCATTGCTGCCTGATTATAAAACGTACTCACCTTCTAGAACTAGGAATCGCTAACAAAACATGTCCTGTACAGCAGCAAGTCAATATGAGATAGTCTGGTGTTCCAGGATATGGGCTTCATGTGGTCTTGCGGTGAAGTGTCTAGCTGCAGGGGGACCAGATCCTGGCATTAGCATTTCCCAGTTCCTGAGGGTGTAGCAAATCGGTGGGCCCGGCACTGACACCTGCGTGGTCCCTTGATATGTGTCCTGATCCCCCCCCCCCTCACATGTCTAAGAAGGCATCTCACCTTGCATACTCAAAGTCCCATCTATGACATGCCTCTGTCTGATGCTTATAAGATCCGGGCAGGATTCTTATGAGAAGAATGTACAAACAAACACCTTTGAAGGATGCCTTGATTCAAACCTATGAATACCCTGATCCTGGAAATTCCAGGGGCTGAGCACACAAAAAGCAGTACCCTGGGCCCCATCCTCCTAAAAAGAGCCTACCTGTATGTGTTTTAGGCCAAAAAAGGGCACCTTTCTCAGATGTATATATAGGTCCTTGGGAAATGCAGAGGTTTGATAGCCAATGGCAATGCTGTTACGGTGTGGATTTGTGTTCTCACTTCCTAGCTGCTGAGTTTGTTCAGCGTGCATGGCCTGCAGAGCCGCCTGCTTGAGTTCCCCTATGGACCGAGTTAAAGTAATCGAGCCATGGGTGTAGGGTTTTAGTGGCTGTGCTGAGAACTCGGGAGGATAGCTCAGCTTCAACATGCTCCAAGACGCTGCGGAGCACCACAGGTTCAATCCCCGTGTCCGCACATAGAAACCTCTGGGTATTAAGCGAGTTATAAATAACCATACACAATTACAAACTCTTTTGAGAGGAATGGGAGTAGCTTGTACAGCAGCTTTAAGATGTTGAGCGTGTGAAGGCGGCTTTACCAACATGTGATCTGAAGATATGTTTCAAGGAGGGCACCAAAGGATATGATGAGAGGGAAGTTTGTAGGGTTGTGTTGACTGGGCCTGGGACGCTGTTGATGACCTTGTTGACTAAGCATACTATTTCTGCATTTCTGTAGGACAGTTTGCAAGATGCTCAACACTATTGGAGCCTCCGCACCCGTGACAACTAATGTGTTTTCTTTCTTTACCAGAGTGCCCAAATGACCGCAGTTTGTAAAGGATGAATGCCCGAGCGGGCCTTGCATTGAGATTTGAACTTGAGAAGTACAAGGAGAGAGGCAAGCACTAAGCTTGTGAAGCCCTTCCCCCATTCACCCGAGCTATTTGGGGACTAAGAGAGAGACTTCCGGGATTTCTGGTGTGCTGCAGTGGCTTGAGTACAAGGTGATTAGGAGAGGAGGAAGGATACATCTTAGATCTCCTAACGGGATTTGAACCAGTGCCCTGCAGGCAGTTGTCAAAGTGAGCGGGAACGGTCTGGAGCAGTTATTTTTGACCTATTACACTCCACTATTTTTTGCAACCATTTTCACCCTTTTCTTTGTGAAGTTAAAGCACACTTCTCCATTTTACCGCTGGATATCAGTTACAGCTGAAATGAAATCCGTTTCAACTTAATTGGCTCTCAACCAGCATGACTGTAGCCCTTGAAAAATGTGTTGCACGTTGCTCCCTTCCTTCCTACTTTTCCCCCCAATGAAGTCACAGTTCCACTCCTTTTTTGGTACACTTCTATCACTGCCTGCAGGATGTTTTCAGAAGTCAGGAAATTCATCTGAATGAGTTATCACAGAGGTACAGGGTTTTAGGCATTTTGTGCCCCTATATCTGACCCCTGACCCTCACTGCCATGCAATTTCAAGGGGGTAGCGAAGTTCTGGGCATAGTATGCAGCACTGAGGTGGGCC
This sequence comes from Ambystoma mexicanum, assembly GCF_040938575.1. Lineage (NCBI taxonomy): Eukaryota > Metazoa > Chordata > Amphibia > Caudata > Ambystomatidae > Ambystoma > Ambystoma mexicanum. The sequence continues at coordinate 1,310,466,311 of NC_090935.1, forward strand.
TTACATGTTAGGTGGTGTAATCACCCAGACTTCAAAGACTCTGTCACTGTCGTAAGTTAGCTGACACATATGACTTTGTTAACTTGGTTTTCTGTGATTTGTGCACTTTTCAAGTAATCTCTTTAAAATAGATTATTTTGTAAACCGACACTTTGAACACATTTCTACCAACTAGACCTGAAAAAGTATGAGACCAGGTTCCTGAGTTGTGGACTGATTTCAAATTCACCACTTGTCTAAAGTGTGTGATATTGGACATATCAGTTTATCTTTGTGTGCCTTATATATGGGAGTTCTGTGAACTACATACGCCCCTGGGTGGCACCAAATAGAGATGATATAATGATTCAAGAGAATTACTCTGTGTAATTGTTTTTAAATATGAGCAACTCAGCAATATTGAGGTTTGCCCATATGAAATCAATTAAATATGCTGATGCTAAGTTGGAATTGGTGTGAGTTATTCCTTAGTGTCCCATCCATCAAACTATTAGGCTATTTGGGACTGACAGGATAGAGGGGGATAGATATGGCCAGTATAAAACAGAGACACATTTAAAATCCAGCGCCTTGTCCTACCCCCTTCTAACAGCAATACAAATGTGTGTTCTTATTTAGTGCTTCATCCTGGTTCCCCTAAATTCTAAGCTCGGCAATAACAGGTGTTGTTATTAGCCCGAGTAATGGCACTCAATTTACCAAACTCAGTAAGATGAATGGCAACGTTTGCTTTGGTGAAGTGTATGCACGTCCCACGTGAGAGGCAAGCACTAAACATTTGACCTATCTACTTAAGAGCTATCCACCCTTCCTCCATTTAGCCCTACCTTTTGGGGGCTGATTACCACGTCCTGTCATGTGACTACTGGTTCAAAGGTTGTAGCTTAAGATTGAAAGCAAACACAGAAAATGCAGAATTTGGCACCCATGCACAGAATACTAGTTGACCACTTACTAAATTACTATACAGACAACTGTGTTTGTTGCTGCAAGGCTAAAGGTGAAACAGAATATGTAGTCTGAAACCCGCAAAATAGCAAACTGTGCGACATGAAAACCTGGGTTCGCGGTGTATAGGAGCAGATGTACACATCTGCAAGAGATCCTACCCCTCTACCTCCCCTTTATTGGAGACATGAGACCATGCCCTGTTGAACACCCGCTATTGTACCAATAACGCATTGAGGATTTGGAAGACGATATCCATTAAGACAACCGTATCGAATGTAACATCGAGTTGATGATAGCCTGCAGGAGGAGATTCCTGGAGGAATATGAGAAAGAGCTAAGAAAATGAACTGATGATGTCATAAGAAAGTGTGCACAAAGTCCTGAAATACTGAATGAAGACGATGTATGGATCTTAGAGGAGAAATGACAAAGTAAAGAATTAAGTGAACCTTCAAAGTGTGAAAGAAGAAGATTAAACATTAAAAGTGCTGTAGAAATCAGAAGCATAATGAATGTACATACGCAAAAAACGCAAGATAGAGCAAGTCATTGTATACGCTAGCTACAAGTAGTAAATAGAATGCAGGCAGAGCCGCCATTATACAGAAACTGGACATTGGTATCATGAAATAATTAAGCCAAATAACCATGGAAAGAAAATGAAAGGCTGTGTCGCAGTAGAATAGCAGGTTGTTGGAGCTGTGTTGGGCGGCTGTCTGGCCTGAAGTCAAGAACTGAGAAGTCGATGTCAGCTATCTACGCTGAAGAGGAACATGTGTGCAGAGGATGAATCCCCTTGCATTAAGGTGCAAGAAAGAACACAAAGGATGCCAAGTCGTAATTCATTAAAACATTTAAAAGCTTGCAGAATTAACAGAATCGTGGTCTCTTGTCACGTGAGTCGAGGATGAAAATAGGGCTTGAACTTGGAGTTCCAGACATGATAACGAGTGCCCTCACTCCTGTTGCATTCCTAAGACAAGAATACTCTGCCAAGTACAAAGAGAATTTCATGGCAGAAGGCATGGGTGATGAAATGCTGGGCTAATTGGGTGGTAGGGTAGCTTCAAGTCATATCTACTTGCACCTGGCTCTTGGCTTATGTGCTACTAATTGAATTAGTGCATATAACGAAGGACCTTATAGCTTGAGAAACCAATGAAACACTGTCTTACTGATTTTTCTTAAAATTACACGTTTGAAGAGATAGCCATGAGTTGTCCACCTGATATTTGACAGCCAATAACAAACCTAGCTCCTATATGATTGTATATCTAGATGTATCTCTTAACCAATCCCGACCCGTGATAGGTTTTTCATTATTGCCACGTAGCGTGACATCATTTTGACAAACGAAGAGAGTATATCATTGTTTTTCATGTGGAAATCGCTGAGAATGAGCGTACGTCCATTGATGTTTGTTGTAACTCCCTGTTTTAGATAATTGGTAATAAAACAGCAATTTGCCACCTTCTTGAGTTTGTCTGGTTATTTGGCTCAAAGTTATTCTGGTGTAATCCCATCCAGTAACCGATGCACGTTCCAAGGGCCATAAACTCAGCAGCCAGGCTTCATTTTGTCAAACTACGTGATCCTGGGCAAACCACTCAACCTAAATGGCTCTTGTTTTCTTTGGCTGGCAAAACTGGGATATCCTAGAAGTGATTTTCCTAAGTGTGCACTACAGAAAATGAGGGATTCCATACCGCTGAATTGAGACACTGAGGCCTGTCAGAAAGCCAAGTGGACTCCACAGTGGTCACAACTCATGGATAGAGTTAAAAAAAAAGGTGTATATGGGTTTAACGCAAAAGTGTGCCGACACAAAGTGAGGTAGAGAGGCAGGTAAATCCAAAGAAAGTTCTCTTGGTCCAAGGGTTCTTGTCCACAACAGTGTGTAGTGGCCTTTCCATGGCAGCATTCATAGTCTCTTGGCAGATTTTGGTACAGGTGGGTGGCTTTTAGTATTCCCTCCATGGCCACAGGATGGGTTGGTCCTTGAGACAAAGCAAGCAGGGCCAGGCTCTGTTGCAATAGTGTCCATGGCATCTCCCAGAGTTGAGGTATGACATAAGGGATGTATGTGCTGGGGTCAGTGGTATGGTGCCGCCCTTGCCTCCAGACCTGATCCTGTCACCCCTTCCCTGCTTACCTTCCTTCTCATAACACTGATTCTCACTCATTCCTCAGGACCGGTCTCTAGATATGGCCATTGACCCTCGGGCCAGCTGTTGGCTGAGCTCTTTGCCACTCTGGCACACACTTGGTCCTACTCTCACTCCCTCAGACAATGTATTGATGGCCGTTGTCTCTTTGGGCCCGATTAATGGAAAAGTGCGCATTTCTCCCGCATTGCTGCATGCCGAGAGCGACACTGCGTGAGCCTGTGCGCAGAATAAAAAAATCATGCCTAACGTATTCATGGAATTGTCAGCCCAAAGTAACCGTATATGCAAGTCACGCCCAGAATGTCCCCAACATGCCCCCATGCAAAAGAAAAACAGTCAGAACAGCTACCTTTGTGTGCACTCCTGGGTGAAAATACATGCACCTTCAAACAGTGCGTGGGATCCCCCGCCAGCAGTGCCTGCATCTCTGGCACCCTGCGCAGGGTCCCCTGTAACTGTATCCGGCACCCCGAGGACATGTGTAGTTTCACGGAAAGCATTTATATTCCCAGTCAAAGTGCGTGTGAACCTCTGTAAACAGTCCCTGCCCCCCGCTGCGCTGCGTATACGCACCCCTAAGTACGATCAGGACACTGTCTACATGCACACACCCCTAAATCCGACATGCACACTCACTTCCAGAGTTGCGATTCCGGCAAGCAAGTCCATACACCTGCTTCCGGTGGCAGAGATTTCGAGGGCACTGTGTGGGCATTTCGCAGGGGAGACTTGCACAGGCCCATCCATCAATACGCTTTGTCGTGCGCATTCGTGGGCGTGCTATGGACAGCCTGCAGTCCATCCCTCGTAACGCCCACTTTCTGGCTTGTTCTTCACCATTTTGCGTGTTCCGCCCCCTATTCCAGGCCCTACGCAGGCCACGCCCACACCCTGCGTGGAGTCTCGCGCAGTGCTCTTGGCTGCTCGCAGAGCTGTGCCCAGCCTGCGCAAACTCCATGCAAGTCAGGGATAAGTCGAGCACAGTTGGTTCCATGAATCGACGAGAAGTGTTTCGCACGCAGTTTGACATGCAAGTTCCCGATTTTACACGCAAATAATTCCATGAATCGCGCCCTTTGTCTGTGTCTGGCCCTATAACTTCAAGCACCTGCCCACTCTTGACTTCACCTCCAGCAACTGCCTCTTTCCTCCTTAATACCTAGGCCATAGATACACTTGTGTACATGCACGTTATAAATGCCACATCATATCATATCACGTCGCCCTCGCACCACCTGACTTGCTAGACGCCACCACCCTTCCCCTCCCTGCCACCTGGTACAGCTGTACCTCTCTTCTGTTCCCCTCTGTATCCCACTCCCCTCTGTGTATCTGGTCTGTTGTTACCACCGAAAAGCGCTCTGTTATGCATCTGCAATGTTATACACCCCTGTAAAGCGCTCTGTTATGTATCTGTATTGGTGTATACCTCTGTAAAGTGCTCTGTTGCTCCTCGAAGCTAGGTTCCCGCTACAATAAACACCACAATCATAATAATGATATGGTGGTGCCCCCCTCTGGCCCACTTTGCACTTGCCTTTGCTCCTTATCCCTCTCTTCAACCAACTCTCTTTTTCTTCCTTTTGCTCTGGATGCTGTCCTCCAACACGGCAATCCCTTTCCTCTGCCCTCCTGTTTGATGTTCTATGACCTCTATCCTTTCCCTTTTGGCTTGATGTTCTCCTTCAAGTTCTCTCCATTTTTTCTTGATGTTCTTTTCCGCTAACCTCTTTTCATAGACCTCTCTTTCTCTTGCACCTCCTGTGTCTAACTATTTTCCTACATTCTCTTCCTTTAATTCTCTCACTCTTGCCACCTCCTCCTGAACCCTCAACTCTCTCCCTCCCTCTCTTACATCATCACCTGTTGCTCCACCTCTTCCTGCACCTTCAGCATCTCCTCTTCCTGCACCTCTAGCTCGCTTTCCACCTCCGCCTCCATTTCTCCAAGACTGATCACTGCCCTGCTCCAAATACCTACTGCTGATAAGATAGCTCAGCGAGTTGAGAGCTTACTGCAGCGATTTATGGTGATCGGCAAATTGCAGGTTCGAATCCAGGCAAGGCCAACTCAGCCTTCCATCCTTCTGAGGTCGATTAATGAGTACCAACTTCTGTTTTGGTGATATTGTATGCATATATGTTCTATGTAAAGCGCTTAGGCGTAAACACAATATGAATAACACATCATTATCATTACGTACACTCGCTAATGCTTCCTCTTTGTATGTATAGAAGCCCAATCCCACTCCCAGGGCAGGGCCATGGTCTGATTGGATCTAGAATAGTCATTATGAGCTGTGGAATGGGCATGCTGAATGGGCCTCCTAAAATGTGTTCTGTCCAGCAGACTAAGACTCTACTAGGCCAGTCTGCCATCTTGGCTTTCTACTCGCACACATGGTAAAATGTGGATCTGGGGCTAATATTTGAGCTGTGGTAGCAGAAAATCTGACTTCTGCATGCAGTCCTGCGAGAGCAAGACTCTTTGGCAGATCCAGCTTAGTAGTTATTTTTCCTTCTTGTAAGTCAGCATAAACGCAGACTGTGGTAGTGACTTTCCTTCACCCCAAAAGATTATTCTAAGGGTCAGAAGCAGATTTAACAATCGGACAAGGCACACATGCCCACTGGGCCCTCCTGTTCTGTCTCTCTCAGTTCAAAGAAACTGCTAGGGCTGCACGTGGCCTCTCTATGAAGTCTTATCCTTTTAACACATCTCAGCAACAGACCATTTACAACAGGAAGTGATTACTGATGGGAACATGTAACTAGCAGTGACCATAGCTGTTGAACTTTCTTTTCTAAGAATTAGACATGGTTTAAACAAGCTATCTAATTGTGATTGTTGGATCATTGGAAATTATTGGGATACATAATAAGCTCAATGCATTTTATTTCACTTTGTGTCTGAATGAGATTTTGTGTAGGTTCTAATTCATGTGCATGTTGGTACTTGTAGGCTTCCTTTCAAGATGGGGGATATACAGCTACAATCAAGAGGATATTTTCAAAGCCTTGTGGAGTTGAAAAAGATGTTACTGGCACTTTTTATGTCCCACGGGATTGTGTATTATTTGATAGGCAAAGTTAGATAACACATTTGTGCTGGTGGAAAACTAATGGATTCCTACGGAATGCGCGTGACTTTTACACCTGGTAAATACATGTACATTCCAAAGGAATCCATTATAGATGGCTCCCAAAATCACTAATTGTGGATGGCATGTACATTTTGCTATACATGTAGCGGAAAAGTGAAGAGTATAGGCAATTTCAAATGTGTTTTACTATTTACGTTAACACTATTTGGTGGAAAGTCCATGCAGGAGCCCTTTTGCCCAAACGTCTAAACAGAAGTGAAACCCTCCGTGCAGTTTAGGATTCAAAACAAAATGACCCCACCCACAACACCTAGGCAATCACGTCGGCCCTTGTGCTACCTGACTCGCTAGACGTCGCCCGCTCCTCTCTTCCCCACCACCCTTTACAGCTGTACCCCGCCTCTCTCCCCCGCTGTATATCTGTTCTTTTGTTACCAGTGAAAGGCGCTCTGTAATGCATCTGTAAAGTTGTACACCTCTCTAAAGAGCTCTGTTATGTATCCGTATTGGTGTATGCCTCCGTAAAGCGCTCTGTTATGTATCTGTATTGATGTATGCCTCCGTAAAGCGCTCTGTTATGCATCCGTATTGGTGTATGCCTCCGTAAAGCGCTCTGTTATGTATCCGTATTGGTGTATGCCTCCGTAAAGAGCTCTGTTATGTATCCGTATTGGTGTATGCCTCCGTAAAACGCTCTGTTATGTATCCGTATTGGTGTATGTCTCCGTAAAGCGCTCTGTTATGTATCCGTATTGGTGTATGCCTCCGTAAAGCGCTCTGTTATGTATCCGTATTGGTGTATGCCTCCGTAAAGCGCTCTGTTATATATCCGTATTGGTGTATGCCTCCGTAAAGAGCTCTGTTATGTATCCGTATTTGTGTATGCCTCCGTAAAGAGCTCTGTTATGTATCCGTATTGGTGTATGCCTCCGTAAAGCGCTCCGTTGCTTCTCGAAGCTAGGTCCACGCTCAATATATACCATAATAATAATTTTTTATCAACATTTTTCTCCAATGATGTATACAATACCAGGTCATGGTTTCATGTGACTTGTGCACTTTTGAAGTCAGCTGTATAAAATGGGGTGTCACACTGTGCTTACCTGCCAGAATGAGGTTCCCTTAGAAGCAATTCAGTTTGCAGTGCATGCTACTCCAAAAACGCCTGGCTCATGGCTTCATAGAATAGTGGTTCTCCAAATATAGTAGAAAAGACCCTTGGTAATCACCATGTAAAGGAGCAGATGTTGTTTGCAAAAGAGTAAGTCCCCCTGAGGATATTGGCTATACTTCTATTTGCTGTTGCACCCTGGATCTCTCTCCTGCATGCTAGCACTCCCGCATAGCCACCACGAAAAATACAGATTCACTGCAAAAATGGCACAAAAATAAATTGCTGTGCACCTGTTGATCATTTCTTTAAGCCAGAAATGTCCCTTGCCATGATGCAGAATTCTAGAGAGGGGGTCATTCTTTTAGGACATGTTACCCGCACCCCTGTGGGTTGATGCCCTTCCTCCGCATCTTTCTGGGAGTAGCCACAGTGGAACCTTGTTGCTCATCCCTTGCAAGGAAGATGAGCTATCATCCTCAATGCTTCCCAGACAGGTAAAGAAGACATGGTGGGGGCGGGCTGGGTGGGGATTGGGTGTGGTGGCAAACGTGAATGGTGCTAGGGGGGCAGATGGTAGGTGACTCAAGGTGAAGGGGAGTTGATGGAATTGAAAGGGGAGAGCAGATGGGATGGGAAGATGGTAGACTAATATTGCCAGACTATGTTTCTTGCTTCCGCTTTGCTCTGGGTTTGTACTGCTGTTTTTTTTTAATAGCTCAATTAATGGATGTATGTTGAATAAAAGGTAGATGACTTTTGTTGTAAGTGAACGGGTAATCAGGATTCACCTCTCAGGTTCTGGTTCAGCGGTATACAGTCCACAGTTTTCATTTTTCATGCTGTGCAATAGTTGTCCTAACGAGAAAGGGGAGAGTGGTTCGGTGGTGAAGACAGTAGTGGATGAAAGGTGAGATGCATGGGGAACTAATGGAAGATGCAGAAGGGGATAGCAAAATGAAGGTTAAAGGAGTGAGGCAGCGGATGGAAGTGCACAGCAGAACATTTTTAAAGGGGTACAGGAGAGCACGTTTTTTTGGAAGGGATGAGTGACTGGAAGAGTAGAGTGTATTTTCCAAGTGAATACATTGAGTGATCCTGGAAAAATCACTTTATGCCAGGAACACCTGGTAAGGCAATGAAGCTGTTCCAGCCAGAGTCATACCCCTAAACACACAACTCCAATAGCAGTAGAAGACAACTAAAAACATGGAACATTTGTCCTGAAAGTTCATCATTGTTGCACTTGTAACAGCTATTGACTCCACTCACTCTGAGCTCCACCCCCATGTCCCATTGGCAATGATCGAAGTGAGCGGGAACGCTTGGGAGCGGTATTCCACTACTTTTATTTTTTCTGTTTACCATTCCTCTACGTTTTGCAAGCATATTCACCATTCTATATAGAGCATGTGTCCATTCATGTCCCTGTGAAAGTGTAAAGTTGTACTAGGAGCCTTGGTTACTAGTCACTTAGACTATTGCATTGGCCCGGGCGCCACACATTGTCACACGTTGCACTATTCTTCCTCCTGCCCTCTCCCCTGCCAAGGCCACAGTTCCACTACTTTATACGGTACACATCTACCACTACCCATCAGATCTACGTGATAATTGCGTGGCCGAAAATATCAAACGTGAAAATGACTTACCGGAAAAGGCAGCAAATAGCAAAATGTACACTTCCAAGATGATTAGACCTTATTTTTCAATCCTTTATGGTGACTTACCTCCACTGTTTCTGCAGCCTCAAGTGTCTTGTCTCATTCAGTCGCAATTTCCTCATCACTACAGTGGGTATGAACTCTCGCTAGAGTCTTTTTTTGGTTCTTTTTTTGCTGTTAACTTGATTGAAATCTTCATCGTGTGCTTTTTTTAAACTGTGGTAGGGAAGCGTGGGACACCCCTGCAACTCCCCAACCTCATCGCAATGTGTTTCCGGCAATGCATGGATGCAGGGGATACCCGCGCAAACCCCAGACTCGTTTGGCGCAGTTTTAGGTATGCAATATTTTCGTTACTGCATTTTTCGCAGTAAACATATATGCTCAGTAACAGATTTGGTATTTTGTAGTACTATTGGCCCCTCTACCCAAGACCTTCTCTCAATTGTACTCACAGGGCCCGCTGCCTTAAGTCTGTCACTGCCACCAGTTTCCCTTTCCTCGCCTCATGGGTTGGCATGAGGGCAGAGATGATTCCTTCCCTATGAGAGGTTGGAGGCATCTGGCGGTGGTCTGGTCTCGTTGGATGGGGGAGGGGCAGTTGCAAAGGATCTTCACCCTACTAGCCCTGGGCCTCACATGTAGCTGGTAGTGATAGGGAGGCCTGTGGATCAGCACCCCTATACAATGACAAACACACAAACACACCACACCCCCAGCTTGGGATCTTGTCACAGGCCCTTTGACAGTAACTGAAACCTCCTGCTGGAATAAAAGAGCCAAACTGCTGTGAGCGTGAGACTTTTGAGGCCACAGCGGGGCTGTTGACTCTTACACCATCTTCTGAAGTGAGACTCTGGGGCTTGCTGCTGGAGTGACACTCTGATACTGCTGCTGGATGTGTTGGTCTCTTACATTGTCTCCTGGAGTAAATCTCTGACGCTTGTGACTGAAATAATGACTGATTTGTGCTTCTGGAGTTCCCAAAGGTTATGTTTGGTGTGAGGCCAATGAGGGCTGCTTTCAGAGGACCAAAGTGTGGCCTGCTGCTGGCGTTTTATGTAGGGCCTGCCGCTGGAAGGAAACTTGTATTTCTGCTGCAGACGATAAAACCTTTCATACTGCCTAATGGGGTCTTGGTTTATCAAGTTCAAATGCCCAGCGCTATTGACAGTGTCGCATGCTGGTGAAGTTACGGGTAATTACCCCTTGCTCCGTAAAAATGTACCAATAACAGGAGGAAAAACCTCCTTCTTCACTTGTTGTTGCAGCGCCACAGAAAAATCATTTAAAAAAATGATTATAATTATATTTAATGCATTCCAATATGTATTGCTTGGTAATATCTGAATACGGATTGCCCTTTGTGAGACACGTGTTTCGGCAAATTAATGCCTTTTTCAGTCAGGGCCAGTCATAGTTTCGAAAATGCCTGATTCTGGTATGATTATTCACGCATGATTTTACGGCTTTTAATCCCACCATAAAGAATCTGTTGCCTGTCTCCTCGCGTCGGCTCCTTTCATGCTTGCTGCCGTTGTGTACGTCTCTCAAGCCTGCTGCTAGTGAGTCAGGTGTCGCAAGGGGCAATGCGATGGCCTGGTGTCGAGGCAGAGAGATTCCTTGTTGCCATATCACTGAGAGAAAACTCAACATAATGTAACGTGACATAAGAGGGTTAGATTTCCTGCGCCCCTATAGAGCCGGGGAACTGCAGCTCACTGCATGTGGAGCCATGCAAGCCGCCGACATTATGCAAGCCACCGACATTATGCAAGCCGCCGACATTATGCAAGCCGCCGACATTATGCAAGCCGCCGACATTATGCAAGCCGCTGACATTATGCAAGCCGCCGACATTATGCAAGGCACTTAATATTAGTAGTTGGGCACTGCTGGACTGTGGCATGGGATCTGGATTAAGTCAACTGGCCAGTCAAGGTCACTGCATTATTCAACACCGGACCAACTGAATGCTGTAGGAAACCCATTCAATTTAGGTAATGTTGATAATGAGAACTGCATTGTTCGGGGACTTTGAAGCATTCTGGACAAGACCTGAATCCTGCTTTTATTCTCTTAACATGAAAGAAGGACAGGTGTCGGAGAGTGACACCAGACCAAAAACAGCACAGTAAGACGTTTCCCTCATGGGCTGGCACAGAAGGAAAGGCATCTCTGAATGGGAAATAGGGCCACAATTCTTAAAGGAACTGCAGAGAGAGCACCTGAGGCTAATTCACTGCCACATGCTTTACAAGTCAGCTTTGCAAACTCAGCAGACATAATCAAAAGCAGATAAATGGCAACGTCTTGAGCCGCGCAGGCCCCTCAAGTGAATCTGATTTTAATTGTCGCAAACACGTGAAAGTACACATTGCAATATGCCATTTGCCAGATCACAGATCTCCTATTTTTAGAATCAGCAAAACTCCCAAATGCAGCTTCCCAACTGTCCATGTCATCTGCAATAGATCAGGGATGAAGCGCTGCTGAGCTTGATCCTTTGGAACTGACAGATCAGCAGCGCTCAGCGGAGTGTGCTGTAACCGTTGTGTTTATATCAAATTGGTCCCCTTCCTTAAGGAAATAAATCGTGAAACCACTCTGGCACTCTGAAGTGCCTAGTGGATAAGCTACAACATAATGGAATAAAAATGTTATTTTTTTGTTTTCCAAGGATAAATTAGGTAACATAATACCAAATGTGCTCAGAGCATAATTAAAGTTACTCAGTGTAGTGACTAGAGTACTCATAGTCCTTAGTCCCCTTTCCTCCATCCTTGTGGGCGTCCGCCAACATGGAGACAGAACCGGAACCTTTGGTAGCAAAAACTTGAGCTTCCCCTTTAAATTAAGTCCAGCGCATCCCTGGGCGTGGGAACGGCCACCAAGGCCCTGCCCTTACGGCGCCTCACCTCAGTCCCCTTTTAAAACATCTGACATTTTAAAACCTGGCTATACTGAATACTTTAGCCCATGGCGTACAAGCGGGGGAAGGTGGGTGGGACGTATGGAGGAACGGTGACTAAGAACTATGAGTACTCTACACACTACAGCGAGTAACTTGCTCATACGTCCCGTACCCTTTCCTCCATCCTTGTGAGTGATTCCAAAGAACAAGACCATAGGGTGGAGCTGTGACAACCTGCCTCATATCTAGGATGATGCAAAAAGGTTCTTTCGGAACACCTGGCCAAACTCTGCATCTCGCCTGGAGCTGGTATCCAGGGAATAGTGCTTACAGAACACTGACATAGTGGCCCAAGTAACCTCTCTGCTGATGACATCCCTGGAAGCATGTCTCTGAAACGCGACGCCTGTGGCCTTAGCTCTGACCGTATGGGCATGAATCCCCTCAGGAATTGGTTTACCCACGGCTTTGTACGCCTCCAAGATGGCCTTGACCATCCAACGGGCGATAGAAGCTTTGGAAGCCTGGATGCCTGGGGGACGTACCCCCAAATGTGATGAACAATGCCTCAGACTTCCTGAAAGATCTTGCCAGAGAGAGGCAGAACTTGAGGACTCTCTTGAGGTCAAAGGAATGTAATGCCCTTTCGGCATCTGACTGCAGGTTCGGGAAGAACACCGGCAGGCAGATCTTCTGATTCAAATGGAATGGAGTGACCACCTTGGGCAGAAAATGTTGATGGGTGCGCAAGATTGGCTTGTCGTTATGAAACGTGGTGAAGGGCTTGCATGATGACAAAGTTTGCCGCTCACTGACCCTGCATGCCAAAGTGAATGCACCAGTAATACAGTCCTCAGAGTAACCAGCCTGATGTCCACTGAGGCCATCGGCTCAAAAGGCTTGTGATGCAAGGCTGCCAGAACCACATTATCCCATAGCAGATGATGCCTGTGTACCGGAGGAAAGTGCCTGGACAACCCCTTAAGGTGGGCCTTAACCACTGGGTTGGCTACTGAGAAAAAGTGCTCTGGGGAATTCTTGTAGGCCCCAATGGCTGCCAGATAGGTGCAGCAGGTATCGTCCTGTACGCCGGAGCGACCAAATGTGCAGAAAATGCCAGCACATTGTCCAGGGAGCAGGTGAGAGGGTCAAGCCCCTTGTCGCGAGCCCAGTGACAAAATCTTGTCCACTTACTATTATACTGAGCCTGAGTAGAAGGCCTCCAGAGAACTAAGCATGGTGAAGTCTCCGCTGGTCAGGAACCAGGCCGCTACGGCCAGCTTGGCTGGATCCGGGTGTTCCACCGCCCGCTCTTCTGCATCAGGAAGCCCCTGCTGGGGATCAGAAGATGGACCGGTCCTTGGGAACATAACTGCAACGGATCTGAGAACCATACCCTTGACGGCCAGTGCAGGGGAAATCAGGAGGAGGCTGCAGCCCACCAACACCCAGAACTTGCGGAGGGCCCCCTGGACCAACAGAGGAGGAGGAAATGCATAATACCTGCGGCTCTGCCAGCAGAGCTGGAACACATCCCACAGAGACCCCTGACCACGGCCCGCCCAAGAGGCGAACCAGGGGCAGTTGGAATTCAGAGGAGATGCATGTAAGTCCAGATCTCGAAACCCCCATCTCTGGAAAACGGGCAACAAAGAGTTGATGTGTTGAACCCCAGGCGGCTGAGTTGGTCTGCTTCCGCATTGCTGTCCACTGGAAGATGAACCAAGGAAATCCAAATTCCTTCCGTAAGGGTCCATTCCCATATTGCCACCGCTTCCATGCACAGGAGGCAGGAATGGGTGTCACCCTGCTTGTTCAGGTAAAACATCGTCTGGAATTGTCGGTCCTGACCAGAACCGCTGTGCTCCTGATGAGAGGCAGGAACGCCTTGAGCACCAGGCTCACTGCCCTGAGTTCGAGCAGATTGATATGCAGAAGGGCCTCCGTCCTGGACTATGCACCATGAATGGAGTAGCCCACCAGATGTGCCCCCAGCCCAAAATTGAGGAATCCATCGTCACCACCAGAGAGGGCTCTGGTCAGGTAAAGGGGGCTCCCACTGCCACATTGCCATCCACCAGCCACCAGCGAAGATCTGGGAGAAGGAGCAGGGGGATTCGGATCCTGTCCAACTGAGACCCTGTCTGCTGGTCCCAATTGGCCACCAGGTGGAGCTGCAGGCGCCTCATCTTGAGGCTGGCTCGCTGACCCGTGAGCATGCACAATTCCATCAGTCCCAGAAGGTGCTGGAACCACCATGTCACGGTGTACGAATTGGCCAGAAAGTGTCCTATCGCTTTGTGGTGGGAGAGGAGCCTCTCGGGCGTGGGGAACAGCACATTCCAAGGAACACCAGATCCTCGGCGGGAATCAGCTACGACTTCCACCAGATGAGGGAAAAGCCCAGCTGGTGAAGAACGTCTGCCACCTGTTGGCAAGTGTGTACTGCCCCCTCGGGAGAGCTGGCCCTGACCAGCCAGTCGTCCCGATAAAGACAACAGTAATAGCCATGCAGAGGAGATCAGCCACTGCATTTATCAGCTTCGTGAACATACAAGGAGCAGTAAGGCAGCACCTTGTACTGGAAGTGGTATGACATAATCATGAGCCGCAGAAATTTCCGATGCGGTTGGTATCTATTTTGTTTATTTATTTTATTGGGTTTGTATCATGCGCTTAATACCTCAGTTCGGTTTCTAAGTGCAGATCTGGGATTTGAACCTCTGTTGCTCGCCGTGTTCTTGCTTCCAAGACCAGCACGTTGCCCATGTGCTATCCTCCGTTCACAATGGTAGATGGGGACATGAAGGTATGCAGCATTGAGGTATAGGGAACACATTCAGTCCCCTGCGCACAGAGACTCTGTATTGTGCGCAGGAATAATCATTTTGAAGCATCTGAGCGGTAAAGATAGGTTTAGAAATGACAGGTCCAGGACTACCCTCAGGCCAGCCTAGTTGTTCTGTAAACCACAAAAGTCCTGGACTAGAAGCCAGAGCCCTTGTCTGAAAGAAGAACTGGCTCCACAGCCTGCATCTCCAAAAGGGAAAGGTTCTCCCATAAGAGGGCCGAGGTCCCTATCTGAAGCAGAGGAGGAGAGGAAGGTAGAGGAAACAGAAGAGGAAGACTGAAGCCTGTGGAGACAATAGAAAGGATCCAAGGACTCTTGAAACAACGCTTCCAGCTGTCCTGAAATGTATTTATTTATTTATTTCTAATGAACCGTAGCCCGTAAGCATCAGGGAGTAGAGAAAAGATAGATCGAGAAAGAATGCGACATGAAATCGAGAATCATCAGTGATAAGTCAACCTAAAAGATTAAGAAAGTCTTCAATGCTTTTTTAAATGCTGGTAAGCTTCTTTCACAGCGCAAATGTACAGGCTGCTTATTCCATGCAGTGGCTGCTTTAACATGATATGACCTTTCTTTTCCCCTAACTCGTCGGGATCTAGGGCATATCAATCGCATGGAGACCTTCGATCTAGTATCTCTGATAGAATCTTGGACAATGATACGTGTTTTCAGATATCTACAGGCATTACCAAATAAACACTTCTGCGTCATGATGTTCATTTTGAACTTTATTCACGTTTCTACCGGAAGTCAATGTAGTTCTCTTCAATACTGTGATATATGGTTACGTTTTGAAAAATGTGTAATTATTCTCACAGCATCATTTTGCAGAATCTGCAATCTTTTAGTAGAACATTTGCTCGCTCCACCTAATAATGCGCTGTAATAGTCTAATCTTGACAAGACTAAAGCTCTTACTAGAGTCGCACAGTTTGCTACTGAAACAAAGGGTTTTATCAGGCGTAATAGCCTGAGATAGCACTGTATGTTTTTGTCACACTTACAACTTGAGCGTCTGCTTTAAGTGATGCCTCAATGGTAACCCCAAGAGTTTTTACTTTATTCACTGTGTTTATTAGATGTTGGTCAATATATAGCTTATCATAACAGAAACCAGCTGGCCCCCTACAGACGAGCAGTGTTCCCTGACCGTCACATTACTGCTTCTTGGTATCGGAAGCGGAAGAGGGGGAGCGGAAAGAAACACGCAAAGTCCTCTGCTGTTTCCTACTGCGGTCTGGGTAGAAGTCTTCTTCTTAGTCAACTCGTCATCAGTGGATGAATGAAAAAGGTCCAAGCCCGCAAAAGGGAGGTCCAGTTTTGTCTCTTGCACATCAGATGAGATTTTAGTGGTGTGCATCCACGCTGTTCGTCTCATCTCCACCCCCAGACATAGCCCTCTGCTGGCTGTGTCGATGTGGGAGACCGAAGACTCCATGAGGTCCTGTACAACTGCCTGGGCGTCCAACAGGCTGGCCTTAAAGTAGGCCGGCATCTCCCGAGGGAGATCAGGCAGTAACTCACTGAGCTCTCGCCGCAGCTTCTGGGTAGGAGGGTGTCAGCGTTAGCTTGCCGCAGATGAAGCCCCGAGATAACATTTCCTACACCAAACATCTGTCTAAGAGTGACATATTAGTCAGGGTTTGAAACTGAGATTCAATGAGCAGGAGCTAAAACCAGCTCCTGGGTATCGCGCGTCACTCACTTGGCAGGAGCTACCGCAGGGGAACCAGGAGCTACCAGAGATGCTCCTTTTACTTTGTATCCATTTTGTATGAACCATTGTATTTAAATGTGTATTAGATGTGTTCTAAGTCTTTTTTTATTAACATTCTCAATTACTCAAAGTTAATGTCACATTCACATGTTTGGAAGGCACCAGTTGGCCCTAGGAGCGAAAGGTAGCTCCTGGTAGCTGTTGGATTCAAGCTAACCAGGCTCTTCTATGCTAGAAGCAGGAGCTAAATAGCTCCTAGCTCCCCTTAATTTCAAACCCTGTTAGTGTTCCCAGCAGTCCATCTAAGTGTGGTACATTACCATCTTTAATAAACATAGAAATATGTCGCATATTTCTATGTTTATAAAAGATGGCCTGAAAAGTACACAAACCATAGTAAGGTACGCATACAAATATAGAAATGCTTACATTGATTTATATATTTGTTTGCATACCTTGCTATAGTTTGTGCCCTTTCCAAGCTACGGCCATCATGGAATCCACGCTCCCAAATGAGGGGCCCCCTCAATTTCTTACCCCACTTAGAGCACTGGGTTTACCACATGAGATGTTGCGTGTCAAGGGGTGACCTGGCCTCCCTTTGGAGGCAGGTGGCTGGGTGCAAGGGAGATTCCTTTGTGCCTGGTGAGCAGTTAGACCCGTGGCAGTTGTGTAATGCTAAATCTGATGGGAGTTAGGTTTAAAAGTTTAGTGACCTTTAAGCCTGGCCACTAGGCTTCCCAGTTAGACCTCGGATCTGAGATCAGTGCAGAGCAATGGCGCATCTTTACGTTGTTCCCAATCCCCTCTTTTTTGCTTGTGTCTCACCTGTCCCCAGGAGGAGGCGGCCCATTCCACGCACAGATGGCGGTTGCAGGCCTGGGTATCCACAGGGCGCTTGGAAGCCAGGGCGCACACATCATTCGACATAGGCACGGAAATACCCACCACCGTCAGCTTCTGGCACGTCACTCGCCTTGTCTGGAATCCTCCACCGCAGCTCTGGGAACACGATGACCAGGACGTCACCATCCACCTAATTATCAAACACAAACAGTTTAGGATCCAATGTGGTCCAATATAAGCACACATCATTCCTTTCTGCAATCTCTGGTTATGAGCCGGGGCGACTGGCTTTATTTATCCGTAAACAAAGCCTATGTGTTCTTCGTGTGAGCGGCATACAAGCAATAAAGCGGAGGGGAACAAGCAGGGCGTATTAACTTTTCTTGGATGCATAGAAAGAAAATATATCAAAATCATGGGCCTCATTCTGGGCTTGAGGGGTTTGATATGTCATTGTAACTGCCACTCGTAACAGGGGTGAATAGGTCAGATTGTGAGTGGCGGGTCAGTGTGTTAGTCGCCAGCACTCAATAATTGTACTCCCAGTAAAATCTCCACTTTGCGTGAGTCGGGGGAAGGGGATAAGTGAAGGGAACCCCTGCCCCCAAGCGCTGGAGGTTTTTCCTTAACTTTACCTCCAAACCCTGAAAATGGTGCTTCATTAAATTGGTGACAAAAGACATGACCACCACTTTACCAACATGTTTTACTATGCCGCCATATACTTGTAATCATTTATTTTTTATTTTTTGTGTTTAGAAAGCGGTGAAAGCCTGCAGGCATCAGGGTGCATAACAAATCATACATTTAACATACAGAAAACAAGTCATAAACATAAACTTTCCAGGACCACAACAGCTACTTAACAATCTTGAACAGTGACACCGGCTGCAAAACATAACACCAAACAACAAGGCCTAAGATTACGGGCTCTGGTATAATAAGGAATATTACAAGAATTGGCTTGTTAATTCAGAAACGAAGTGGAAAAACATGAAAGACATATGCTTAGAGTTTCGCGTACTGATCGACTACCAAGAGGCTGCTATACCCATAACCCCTAATGAAACAAGGATAGAAGGCAATCAGACCAGATGTCAGCAGAGCAGGCAGAACCTGTACTAGGAGCAGATCAGTTCATAACAATGTTCAATTTAGACGACAAAGATACGTATCTCAGATTAGTTACTCTATGCAGGAACAGGGGAAGACTGCTGGAGCCACAGCCCACGACGACACAATCTGTGTTGTCTGTGCTGCACCAGTTCTCAATCTGGGTCCTCCAGAGTAACCTCAGGTCCTGCGATCTGATGCAATTAGGCGCCACCTTAAAGTTGAAACAGGCCAGGATTTCGTTTTTTAAGGCCTCCCTTGACTCGAACTGGCCTGGTTTCTCCACATTAGTAATAATAATATTGCGGGGGTCCAGAGTAAAACTCCTGAGGTTGGGGTCGGTGATTTCTGGCATGGCTTACTTCTTAAGATGTGGATCCTTATGGAGCAGGTAGGGCAATGGGCTTAAGGGAACGTGGAATACCCTCTAAAGGACCTACGACCACAGCACAATAGACTGAGGTAGCTGCTTTCACCTGTGAGGCCACAAATCCAGCTGGACGGAGCTGCTAGACACTGTTTGACATTCGTGATTAGACCCATGGAGGCGAAATGAAGTTTGGGAGGACTTTTCTGTTTTATTAGGTTCCAATTTTAACAACTTTTGCGGAGTTAGAAAGGGTGGCACAAGAAGTATGTGACCAACAGACGTCAGCCAGGATCGCAGGTCCTCAAAATTAAGGCATGCCGCTAATTCCTGCAACAACTGGTCCTTGTAGGGCAACTAATTATCGGGTGCCTTAATGGTACCCAGCCCCCCGTTAAGATGTTCTGGAGTCTTAGGTCCCGAAAGCTCCCTCTTTGTTGTTTGCTGAATTACAGCTGCCTGGGCACACAATAGATCAGGTTTTTCCACACCAGGTTCTGCTATGATCTCTGGTGCTTGATGCTGTTCGTTAGGAGAGGAGGAAGGCGGAGAGCTAACAACCCTAGAACCCATCTCAGTGACACAATTGATGTCTATGTTTTTAGACAGAAGTTCAGAAAGTAGGCGTTGGATTGCAGGGGCCACACCACAGCTTTTTTGTCGCGATTACTTTTTAAAAAAGCCATTTTTGCAGCGACTTTATTACATGGATCCGCTTTTACGCTTTCCTTCTCCCCTGCGCCTGTAACTTCTGTCTTCTTTTTGCACTGGGGGCTAATACCTCAGAGAGACGACTGCCTTTCCCATGGTAGCCTGGTTGAGGCGAGTAAGGCAAGTGAACCAGGGGGTCCATCCTACCTCCCCCATCCTTCTTGACACTAGAGGGCACCGGGGTGTTGGACAGATCGGCCACTAGGGACCAGACAATATCCACATTGAGACGGAACAGGGATTGTAGCTTTGTAATGGGCATGCTTGTTTTGGGCGCTGTGGGCGCTGTAGGCACAATACGACACACAGGACTAAAGCACGGACATCGATAACCTTACGGGAGAGGGAGAAACCACAACGCTTACCCGCGTGTTGATCACAGCACCTGCGTGGCACTGTACAAACGCACAGTAGTTGCTCTGAGGACCTCCCTCCACGCTGGACCTCAAGCCGCTGTCTACAAACAAATGAGACGGGAGGCTGTATGGCGGAGGGCTGGGGGCTGAGAGCTCCGAAAGGATTATAGAAGTGCAAGGTACCACATTCCTCACTGCCGGCAGTACGGTGAAAGTGGACATCGCCGGCACCAACTACTCCATCACTGAGAGGTTTGAGGAAAGCACCCTGCACGGTTGCCTCCGACGTCTGTCTAGATTGGTTCTTTTGATTTAGTTATTTTCTGGTTGGCTATATGATAGAAAAAATGATTGCTGGCAGTTTTACAACAGGGCCCACAACATCTGCTTTTTCCAGAAAATTGGCTAAATTTACTTTAATTAAATAAACCTGTACCCTACTCCCCTGTAAACATCATTTTAAATAGGCTGGAGTGGTAAATCATGGTGTAAAAGCATGGTGTAATGTTTTTAAGCGTTGATTAACCTCTCTTCCCCATTTGGCGCAGTGACTAGGCAGAGGAGGGGCCCGGAGTGGAGATAGGCTCTCTGTCGTGCATGCCTCCTCCTTCTTGTCAACGCGTTTCACGCCTGCATGGCATTTTCATGCAACAAATGGCTTCCTGTGGAATCTGCTTCGGGCTTGCACCTGGGTAAGAACAGGCAGATTCCACAGGAATCCATTTGTAAACGCTGCCTGAAAAGCATCTTTACTTTTTCACAAGACGTCAAGGAAAAGGAGAGTAAAAGCGAGCTTGCCTTGCTTTTTACGGTATCCACTAATATGGTTCTGAAAAATTGCAATTTTTACAAAAAAGCTGCAGCAAAAAGGCTGTGGTGTGACCCGGTAAATGTGTTTCCATTATCCCACACACAGGGGGTGGGGGTGGGGGTTGCGGGTGTGTCCCCCACTCCCTTTGGGCAGTATAATGGGTCCAGGGGTTGCAGGGGGGTCTTCCGCATCCATTGGATTGCAGGGGCCACACCACAGCTTTTTTGTCGCGATTACTTTTTAAAACAGCCATTTTTGCAGCGACTTTATTACATGGATCCGCTTTTACGCTTTCCTTCTCCCCTGCGCCGCGTGAACTTTTTAAACTGCATGTGGGGGACCCACCAGCACGTGTGCACTGTAGACATTTGATTACATTACCCTGTAAGCGCCTAGCCTGGACAATAGGTTCACACTACTGCAAACGTGTATGGGAAATATGTACTAAGCTCTGGCGCAGGGTTCGGCAACCTCAGGCTTGCCAGATGTTTTGGACTACAACTCAAAACAGTCAAGCCAATCTAATAAATGGAGGAGAATCATGGGATTCGTAGTCCAAAACAACTGCATAGCCCCAGGTTGGCACTTTACATACAAATCAACTAATAATACCAATATCACATTTGTAGATGGTGCTTCATGCTGGATTCCTCCTGCTTCTAGGCGAGACAGTCACCTAAACTCTTCCTCTTATTTTCTCGGTCTGGAGAAAGTACTACTGTATTGATGTGTACATTAGATCCGCTTCTGTACTCCTAGGCCTCTGCAGAGGGCACTCCCATGCACGTGCGTGATGAGGAGTCCCCATGGGCTGGCGCTGCGTCGAGAACCCCCAGGGCTTGAAATTGGTGTGATGACTTTTCAGATGAAGCCCAGCCAATGAAGAGTATTCCGTGGGTTTCTTGACAACAGAAACATGGCTCGGCTGGAATAAGGTAACTAGTCAAGAGCATTTTATGCACCAATTTAAAAAAAAAAACAAATGGCCTTTGGTTGCCTTTGCAGTTGATTAAGTGATGATTAAAAAGCCAGTTGCTTCCAAATCTACTGGCAGTTCTAATGATCTGGTGGATACGCCCAAAGGGATGTAGGGCGCTCAGTGACTACGTGTATGGGTATAGTACCTGGCACTAGCCTGTGATTTCCATAAGCTCCTCTACTGTAAACAACCATACATTGTAGCTGGGCGTCATGCTGGCAAGGCCATAGCCTCTGACGAGAGGTCAGCAAAAGACCGGGGACGATCCACAAAGACGAGTAACTCTGGCCAAGCCTCACTCCTTGAGTGGGCCATTCGAGTTACTCTTCCTTAAACTGGATAGACACATGTGTAAGCCAGGAATAAGTCGGTGTTACTCGGAGTAACTTCTTTATCAAACAGCACTCCCGAGGAGGATAAGTCAGAGTTCGTCATCGTGACTTTGTGAATCAGCACCTGTGCGTCAAGAATCATTTTGAACTATGTAAACTCTTGCCAAATCGGTTTCTTCAAGAGGGGCTCATTTGCACATCAGTGACTTTCAGTGGATTTTCGCTATTTACGGAGAATGGTTGCTATTCAGGGACATTGTGACAGTTGAAAAAAAAGATTAGCTGACTTAAACTTGCCTGTTGGCAAGCTCCTCTGGGTTTATAGAACCTTTGTGGTGGCTAAAAAGGATATTTTGAAGCATTTGAAGAGCGATGTTAAACCCACTGTTGATGACAGGCTAGACAGGCTGTGGATTCTCTCCAGCAAGGAGAAAGTGTCCTTTCAAATCAAGCAGCAACATGATCAGAACAAAGACATATGGAATATTTTCAATTATTTATATGATGACTAGATCTCTTTCTCTGTTATGACTTTCATCCATCGCTAGTCTTTTTTTCACAGAATTTTTAGGAAAAATATTTTGCTCGAAAAATCGAATAAAAAAATATGTTGGGGAGACAAGGGCACATAACGGGTAGGATGAGGTCGGGAATAGTGAATAAATAATAGAGGAACGGGGCTAGGGGGAATCCAAAAATCATTTTTTTAAAATCTTTTTTCACGCAAACGTCAGCAAAAAATGTGGCGCAAAATAAAACAGGATGAATGAAAATAGAACCTTTTCTCTCCCCCCCTTTTTTTCTTTTTCTTTCTCTTTCTTCTCTTTTTCATCTTCATTACCATAGTGATAGTCTGATGCCCTTATGTTCTAATTGTCTTCTTATATGGCAACCCGTTGTATAAAGTTTTCTGTTGTTTACGCTTTTGTAAAATCTATAAAAGAATATTTCAAAAAAGAAAAAAAGGATTGGCATTTAACCTTGAACCTTAACCTTGCTAACACCTCTTGCAAAACCCACACAACCTGCAAATATTTTTCAAGAAATACAAGCGGTATGGAATGCTTAAAGGCACTCGGTCACCCGATAGGACCCGGAGGGGTCTTGACGATTCTAGACTAGTCTGATCTATAAAAGTCTTGTCAAAACAGGATCTTCCCTGTTCATCCAAAACCATGAAGGACCACATCAATACGCTTTCTCCAGCCATGGTCGATTTCAGGCAATCCATCTTTCGCCACGGGAACTTTCCCCTCCACCCGCCCGATCTCCATTACTCCTTTCCTTGGCAAACTCTTGGAATAGATGTCCATCTCCCAGCTTAAGCCTCACACTGAATCTGTTGGTTGTCTCCATGACCATCAGTCTGGCTTCAGAGCGACCAGAAGCATGGAAACTGCATGGAAACTGCTCTCCTGAATATCTGTGAAGACCTGCTCTCAAACCTTGATTCTAACCTTCCTTCTGTCCTCATTCTCCTCGATCTTTCTTCTACTTTTGATACGGTCAACCATGCCATCCTGCTCAACCGCCTCCATGATAACCTGGGTATCACTGATCAGGTCTTGGCCTGGCTGACCTCCTTTCTCACTGATCGACCCTCCCAGATCCAACTGGGGTCCTTCCTCTCTTCTATCTCTCTCTCTACCAGTGGTGTTCCCCAGGGGTCTAATCTTCCCCGTGGGTGTTCAACTAATACCTGGCCCCTCTTGCCCACCGCATAGCTGCTCTGTGCTCCAATTTTCGGTGTTATACGGATGACCCTCGGCTCTCTTTCAGGATCCTATCAGCCGCCTCTACTCCTTCTCTCATTCCTGACTGACTGTCTGTCTGCAATTCAGGAGTGGTGTGCCGCTAATGATCTCTGCCTTAATGCCAGTAAGACGGAGATCCTTCTCATCGGAAAACCAGCTCCCTCCATTTCTCTCTCACTCTCTCTCTGTGAGGCTAAGAACGTCGGGGTCATCTTTGACTTCTTTCCTTCTCTCCTCACATCTCTGATGTCTCCAAGAAGTCAAACTACCAGCTGCACCTCCTCAGAGGTATTCTTCCTTTCCACACTTTCCCCAGAAGCTCACAGTCTCCGGAGCTGTGGTCCTTTCGAGGCTGGACTACTGCAACAGCCTCTTTCTAAATCATCCTGCCTCTACCCTCCGTCCTCTACAACTTATCCAGAACAGGACTGCGAGACTTGTCCTTGACCTCAAGCCCAGGGATTCCTACAGCCCTGGAATCTGTTAATTTGCTAGCAGTGGCAGCAAAGATCAACTTCAAAACCCCCTGAATTGTCCACAAGGCCTTCTGGGGTCTGGCACCGCACTACCTCCAACTCTCTATTCCTAAACATCTTCCTTCTCGAGCTCTCCACTCATCCACCTCCAACTCTCTGAGGGTCAGTCGCTTCTCCAAGTAGAGAGTTAGGGGCAGATCTCTTTCTTCAGCTGGGGCCTCCTTCTGGAACAGCCTCCCTGTCTCTCTGAAACTTGAGCAGAACCATCTCCAGTTCCAGAGAAACTCAAGACCATCCTCTTTCCAGTTGCACCTCGCACTACCTCTTGGCTCCCCTAGCACTTGTGGTCTGCATCTGTAACCCTACAGTTGCCTTTCTTGCACTTATGAGCCACCCGTTGGCTGCACTCCTGAGTACTCACAGTGTGCCACCTGTTGGCTGCACTTCTTTGACCCACACTTCTCCATCGCCCCTCAGCACTTCTCCCCACTCCCTTCCCTGCACTTGTGTGATCTGAATGACACAAAACCTAGTAAAATTGTTGTTTTGTCCTCCCTCTGTTTCCCCCTCCTAGTCTTGTCGCGCCTAGAAACATTTGTGTACAGGTGTTTTATGAATGCCACATCATATCAGTCCTTTCATGCGCTTGAGCAGATACTGTGATATACATGATACTATTGGTCAAGCCTTTAAATTAAAATCAAGTTTTTCTCGATGATATAAGGAGTCGGTTTATAGTCATAATGTCAACAACAAAAATGTCGACAGTCAAAATGTCGAAAAAATAATGTCGAAAAAAAAAAATGTCGACTTTTTTTTTCAATGCATTTTTTTTTTAAATGGGGGGGTTCCCCCCCAACCCCCCTTTTTTAATTTTTTTTTTACATTTTTCCCTTTTTTAAACTCCCGAACCCCTAAAATAAATATATAATTAAAAAAAAACGAAAGTCGACATTTTTTTTTTCGACATTTTTTCGTCGACATTTTTGTCTGTCGACATTTTTTTTTCGACATTATGACTGACCACCTAAGGAGTCATTACAGTTTTGCCGGTGCAGTAAAAGTGCCAGTAATTTCGGCACCAGCACTTTTACTGCAACGTCAAAACGCAAGTTTGCTGATGGAGCACTGATTTACCTACAGGCGGGGGTAAATGTTGCCCCCAACAGCAGAAAAATGACGGAATTTTTGGTAATTCCAGCAATCCCCTCCATGCGCATAGAATGGGGATTTATCAGCGTTTTTGCCACTTGGAATATGCCAGTAATTCCGGTATTACCGTTTTGGTGGCATCCTGCCGGAGTTGATGGCGGGATGCCACCAAAACTGTGATGACCCACATAGTCTCTGCAAACCAATGGAGAAATCGGTAATGAAAAAAATGCGGAAACTGGGGAGGAAAAACTGTTTGAATCGTTTTTGCAGAATGGGATGCGACGTATACGCACAAGAACGTGCCGAGACAGAAATGATGGGGCATTCAATACAATATTATAGCCTGCTCAGATTGCGCAGCACCGCAGGCGCTTGGCTAAATTCTCTGCTATTGCTAACATTAGAGGTAAATGTCCAAGTGTCCTGGACAGGTCACCAATTGGGAGCCTATGATGTGGCTTTGTCCAGAAATGTGGAGATTCTGTCTGATGTGTGACTGAAAAAGACCTGAAGGCAAACCTAAATATTGGTGCACTGGTGATTGCTTTTGTCTGACAATATCCCCTACAAATACATCTACAACAATAATGTATACTCAATCACAGTGACTGCAATGCAGATTTTACAGCTAAAGTGCCTGTGTTGAATTGAGGTCAATGAAGCAGATACCACATTGTACGATATGAGATGGGGACTGTCACATGACACGTGTATTCTTACTGGCTGTAGTGTGTGCACATTTGCTATGGAATGAATTGGCCAATTTGGGGATACCACACCCAATTGAGGTGTTTGTTATCCGAGTTGCTGGTAATTGTGCCGTGGGAAAATATTAATGAAATGCCAACGTTTTGCATGAATGGCAAAATCTAAACAAACATTCTATAAAAAAAAAATACCATTGACAACAATAGTATCGCCATGGCAACAATATTCCAAGAGCAAGATATTTCAAATGCAACATGTCATGAAGCCCAGATACTCCATATGATAAGATTGGGTTAGTTCACTGCGCTAACACCAGTTCTATCATATTTGGGCGTATGTGCAGTATGCCGGTCTTAACCAAATTTTGGCAAAGGAACAATTTGCTCCGGGGGACATTGTTCCCTGGCAATGATATTGCTGGCAATATTACAGCGGGCGTGTTGTTGGAGATATTTTCCGGGGGTGTTTTCACCTGATACCCTGAGCAATTCACATAGAATACAAAGCAGATACAAAGACAGTGATATCCCTTGATTTCTGGACTCTCTGATCTCAATCAAGGTAACTGGTTTCCACCGGACCTCGATTACGATCCCGAATGCAGGTGGATGGCAAAGTCGCCTAAAAGAAATTAGGACAACAGAACGTGTGTAGTATTTGCAAAATGAAAAGGGGCATATATTTTAAAAGTTTGCCTGAATAGATGCTATATTTTAAGTCAATTTCAAATAAGTATCACAGGCTGACAGAGATGCATTTTACAGCGCAATTCACATTGATTACCTATGTTTATTTCAAATGAAAGAAGATCATTCTTGTTACCATTGTAAACTAAATGTTTTTGTTTCTTAGTTAAAATTAAAAAGAGGGAAGGGCTGCTCGAAAGGGCTCCAATGAAAAGAAACCTCGCAAGCGATAGCCACCTGCTGGGAATGGGTTCAGTAAATCTTATGCAAACATAAAACACCTAACTTAGTAAAGGAGACATCAAGCACAGTTTTGGCAAATAAACCACAGCATAGTGTCTCACTTGATGTTTGTTGAGATGGAGTTCGGCGCAGCAACAGCAACACATGGACTGTTACTTTCTTGGCACTGTTTCACAGTACATCTGGGCTGGCAAACACCTGCTCGCCTGCAACTGGTCGGATTTCAGGCTGGGCGTAAGAATTGGAACAATGACTTTGTTTTCCAAATAAGTTTGCTTT
The DNA here is from genome assembly GCF_040938575.1 of Ambystoma mexicanum. Classification (NCBI taxonomy): domain Eukaryota; kingdom Metazoa; phylum Chordata; class Amphibia; order Caudata; family Ambystomatidae; genus Ambystoma; species Ambystoma mexicanum. Next base: position 1,310,493,609 of record NC_090935.1, read on the forward strand.
TGCTGCGCTGCGCTTTCCACCTGGCTCAGCCTGATGTGAGACGCCTTCGGTCCTAATCTCCCGGGACTGGGGTAATTCCCATGCGCTTTGCTGGGGGTGGTGGCATCAATGGCTGCTTACAGCCAGGTGTGTCAGATGTGTCAGGTTGTTGATTGGTCAATATGACTCGTTCTGGCAGCATCTCAAATTTGGCTCACATCTGGTCTGGCCAAGCTGAGGCTTGCTTCTCACATTAACATGTGTTTGTAAAGCGTAGGTTTTGCATTTGTTTTTTCTTTTATTTCTGAGTAAGCTGCAAAATGGGAACGAGGTGTTGGGGCACCCCACACACCGCCGGAACCCGTTGGTCATGATCCATGCGTGGCAAAACATTACATTTAGTGCACAAGAAGGCACAGCTACAGTTGCAATGCTCCGTCACGTCCCACGCGGAGAAAGGGACTGACAGTTGGGTGGGGCGCACAGAGGAGATGCCACAAGGAGGGTAGATAGGCACGCCTGCGCATGAATCACATCGAAATGATGGATGCTTTGCACTATCCTATAGTTCTGTTTCGCGTTCCATGGGAAGACCCAAGTGTATGGAGGAAAGGGGACGGGATGTAAGAATACTATTCTTTTATACTGCACACATCACTACCGTAGTAACCTTTAAACATTGACCCATGTCTGTGTAGAGGAGAATTGTGACCCGGCCTGAGGTGGTAACTAGACCATGGTCTGAAAAGGAAAAGAGGCAACGGTATATAGGAAAGGGATAGAGTGAGAAGAGTCAGGGAAACAAAACGTATTGACGTAATTCACAACATGTAGAGAATTGAAAGCATGGTGTTTTGACTTGAAGATAAATTGAATAAAGAGAAGGAATAAGAGCTTCAATTATTATCCGGAAAGAATTTCCTGGAAGCACTTAATAGCGTGGGGTTGCTATTACGTTAAGTCGTGTTGTGGATGCGTGATGGCATTGAGATGTGGTTAAGAGTGCTCAGGAGCAGTGGGAGCTTCTAATTAGATAATTATGTTGGATTCTCACCTTCTGCTTGCCAGAGGAGGGTCTGGTAATGCTGAGTCCACTGAAGGAGTTGTCAGGACCAAGAATTGTCTTTGTGCAGAATGAGTGCTGGGGAACACAAAAAGAGAGTTTGAAAACGAATATCTCTCTCCTTCACCCCCCTGAACCATACCAGATTGGCCTGAAGTGGAAAATAGAGCACTTCTATTTCATCAATTGGTAAACAGGTGGTGAGGACTTTGACCATCCGCATGGCAGGTGTACACTTGCCTGAGCTTTTTTCATATTTCTTTAAGAAATTGAATGATGGGAGATTAACCTTGGAAAATGTCTGGGGGTAATCCGCACACATTTTCCTATGCTTACTGCACAACAAACATATAGTCACATGCACTCTGGGTGGGCACAGCCTACAGGCGCAGTCCTCCTGTCATGTTCAGTTGGAATATGACAGCCAGGAGTACATGAAAACATCAAGAGTAGAAGGGCAACACCTTCCTCCTGCCATGGTCAGCCTAATTAAATATCAATGGCTCCACGGATCCACCCTATTCTTTATCCGCCTGCTGGTGGAAGCGCATACTGATGAGAGTTAATTGAAGCAGGTCTGCTGTCATGTTCAGTTGGAATTGGACAGCCAGGAGTACATGAAAACAGCAAGAGTAGAAGGGCAACACATTCCTCCTGCCATGGCCAGCCTAATTAAATATCAAAGGCTGCCCTATTCTTTATCCGCCTGCTGGTGGAAGCGCATACTGATGACAGTTAATTGAAGCAGGTCTGTTGTCATGTTCAGTTGGAATGTGACAGCCAGGAGTACATGAAAACAGCAAGAGTAGAAGGGCAACACCTTCCTCCTGCCAGGGCCAGCCTAATTAAATATCAAAGGCTCCATGGATCTGCCCTATTCTTTATCCGCCTGCTGGTGGAAGCGCATACTGATGAGAGTTCATTGAAGCAGGTCTGCTGTCATGTTCAGTTGAAATGTGACAGCCAGGAGTACATGGAAACAGCAAGAGTAGAAGGGCAACACCTTCCTCCTGCCATGGCTAGCCTAATTAAATATCAAAGGCTCCATGGATCTGCCCTATTCTTTATCCACCTGCTGGTGGCAGCACATACTGATGATAGTTAATTAAAACAGGTCTGTGGGAGGCCTGGTCGCAGGACTGACAAAGGACAGGATGCCCAACACCCTTTTGATATGCATCTGTGTCAACTTGACCTCAGCTCCCGCCCCTTAGTATGAAGGGGAGTGAATGTCATGTCTGGGACAACTGTTTCCAATAGGCAACCCCTGCAGGGGGACACCCTTTCAGAGGGAGGAAGTATGTGATTTGATGGAGACAGAAAGTCTGTTCTCGCCATAACTGCAAGGTAGACTTGCACTTTGATCAGGGACCACAGAGAGCTCAATTAACCAGAGAGACCCTTTGATCCCAAACAGACAGAAAGATGGGTGGGACTTATTAGTACATGTTTTCCCCCCTTTACTTTTCCTGTTGCAACGCAATCTGGTTATGACCTCACGCATAACAGAAGATTGTTGGTGGGGACCCATGATTGGTTCATTTAAGGTAGGCTTAGCCTGCACCAATTACTGGGGCCCATTTGACATTAAAAGAAGGCTGAGCCCCTCTCTTAGCAGATCATCTGAGGACTTTGCAAGGAGTAACACATAGGACTCATTTGGATCCTGGCTGAAGGTACAGACTGCCTTTCAGTTCTGCCAGAGAAGGAAGGGCAGAATTTCAGAGAGGGAAGCACGATCCCTCCCCTAAACTTCTCCCAGGGAACAGAGGGAGATACTGAATCCAGAGGAACCTCAAAGCAGCTCCAGAACCGGTACCCAGCTAGCACATAGCATGCCCTGCTAGGCTCTGCAAGCAAGCTTCCTAGGTGGGAAGTGACAGAGAGCCTCTGAACCAAACCAAGGCATTCGCCTTAGCTTTGGGCTGTCCGCCTTAAAGGACGACACAAGCCCAGCCAAGAAGCTAGGAGGAGTGCCCCGACAAGCATCAACCAGCGCCCATCTTTTAAAGTAATTTCTGAGGCAGTCGAGCACCTCGAGCAGCAACCAACTGCACCACTGATTGTTGTCACACCACAGTCGCTCATGCCCTCTGAGATGCCTCGACCAGTGCTTCAGACCCTCTAACCAGCACTGAGACGATTCCTGACCCCGAGCTGCCGTGTAGGCCAGCCTGCAGCCGCCCATCCAGCCTTTTTCGCCGAACTGCCTGCTGCCTGATACCCACAGCTGTCTCCCATCTTGAACTCTGTCGCAAAAGCTGCAAAGTGCCCTGAAACAGACTCAACTCTGTGGAGCACCAAGAACATCTACAAGCACAAGGTACATTGAGGATCTGTCCCCCTGGTCCTTCTGCGAAGGCCCCTAGTGACATTTTACGACCAATTGCTCCCTTTGTGATGAAACAAGGTATCTTTGAACATTGGGATACATTACTTTACCGAATAGCCTATTGTCAGGATCCAGAGTGCATCCCCTTTCCTTCTTTAAATTGTCTGTCCTCTGCATTCCTTTACCGGTGGGGTGTATTATGTAGTGTACTAGAACTGTCTGTTATGATAATAATAATAAAGTAGATATTTTTATACAACCTTGACTGGACAGTCCCTTTTATCATTGGGAAATAATTGTATTTTCGCTGTGTTGAAACTAACCAACGAACCATGACCCTGCGGAGATAAGCGTACCGTCGCATCCACGTTAACAAAATTGGACAAGGAGGTTCATAATTGACTTGTGTTTCCAATCTGTTCGGATCCCTTCTGGTGTACTAGAGGTGTGGAGCTGATTGATGGTTTAGAAACCGATATTCATCACTGAAACACTGGTGCCCCGGAGGTTGATCCGTCACAATAGGTGAAGGGGAGTAGCCCCTTATGTGAGTAGCAGTGTTGACTTTTAAGGAATGCATTGTTTTATAGTAAATAGTATATTTTCATACATCTGTGTGGAAAATTCAAGTATTCGGCATCTTTATTTGATGTCAGCTGTACCTGCCAGGAAGCTCCTGATTTCCTAAGCATTACTGCTCAGCCTACGCTACCCAGAAAGTTTAGCTAGACCAAAGAGTGACAGGCCCTTTTAGGTCCATTAAGTTGGCTTTCCAGAACCACACACCAGTATTGGTTCTGAGAAACTCTCTTAACACTCGGTCACATTCCTTAATTACGTGAGGCAGTTTCCCATGGCAGAATACCCTGACTACCGTTTCAGAAAACGTACTATAAGCAAGATCCGTTAATCCTGCCTCGGCCCTTGTATATTTTTCAAACCTTTCCTTCCATCACTCTATGTAACCAATAACAGTAACCCAAGCGAACACTACTTTCTGGTATATCAAGCCATATATGAGCCGTGTGAGGGTAGTGGGGGAGGGGAGAGCGAAACTATGAATGACGATGAATACAAGCACACTATGTCATGGAAATTACCAGTAAGTAATCAGGTGATTACTTTATCATCCATCTTCCTGGTCACAGTCCTTACATATGTGAGGACCTACCAACCAATAACTTAATAAGTCGGTGTGAACAAAACACCAGTTTTGCTGCCCACTCTGCGATTTTAATTCCGAGAAATCAATGTGCAACCAAAGGAAGAATGAAGTTCCAAAATGTGAGGGAAGAGATCTCTCCCCACTGGTGGATGAAGGTTCTCAAACCCGCCCAAATTGCAGCTCTGCAATTGTCATCAACGATGCTCTTCCAATTTCAGCCCAGGATGCAGAGACCCCGCTCGTGGATCGACCATGAATTGTAAAGGACAAAGATGTGTTAGAAACCTCATAATCTTTGATAATGCTACACCTAACTCACCTGTTCAAAATGGACATATGGCCTCTCTTGGAGGTTTTGAAGGTGAAGGTGATAAACAATATATATGCTTGCTGAAATTCTTTGTCACAATAATACAGCGCTTGCAAAATTATCCATAAGTGCCAGCCTAGGTAATTAGTGGTTTAATTCACTTTTAAAATACATTCAATTAGGGGTGGAAAAGGGCAGATACAGAACTACAACAAATTTACATATTAAGAGAATTCAGAAATATCAACAAAAAATGGATAAGACGCTCACGACAGATAGAGCATAATGATAAGACAAAAATGTATGCACCTAGGGGAGGGACCCTTTTAAGGCAATTTAACACCACAAATACTACAGCTTTGTAAACCCATAAATCGTAATGCACGCCATAGCCAATTTTCTCTAGCTGTCAAATACAAAGAAAAAAGAACCAGAAGAGGCCTGAGGCCACTCTGCCTAAAGGACAACAATCACAACTTTTGTTCATCCAACAAGAGGTAAAAGAAGGCAGGACTAGGGTGCCCATGCAAAATGTAGTGACTAAAACCTTTCCATTAAAGGGCTTGATCTCATGAGGATAGCCCTCAAAGCCTAAGGTGCATTTATTACCCATTCCTATACAGTTTCCTCCACCCAAAATTCTCCAACCAAGTCATATTAGAACACTCCTCAAATGCTTCTTTTAACAATACCGAATATCAAAGTCAGGTAATGTCCCGGCAAAGCTGTCTGCAGCTGTATAAGGGGACATACCTGACTGTTTCCATCTGCTGCTTCGTGCCCCTGAACTGTTAACATCTTGTTCCGGGCAAAGCCTGCAGAAGTCAAGCAACCTGTCTGCAGCTGTCTGCAGATGGGAGCCATTTCTATTCTCCTATCTGCTGTGGTGTTCTGAGTGTCTCCGGACTTCTCTTTTCTCTCTCTCGCTGCACACACTTTGACTGGTGACTTCAATCTAGCAAACTTCCTCCCCTACGTGTGCCTAGAGCCTCTTCGCTTAATGGCCGTTGGTTGATTGACATCCAGGTGCTTGTCAACCCAGTGTTTTGTCCGTTTACTGCAATTTCTTTTATCTTTCCTGTTTTAATGACTTTCCTTATCCCTACACCTTTCTCTTACCTCCCACCCCCAATCCATTCAGCCACTCATGTCGCCAACTCCACTACCTCCTTTCTGTCAACCTTCCTCCTCCCATTTATGTTGCTCTATGGAATGCAAGTGCCCTCTGTAATAAGGCCCATTCAGTCCTAGATACCTTCTTTCGTCTTAATCTATACTTTCTTTGCATCACGGAAACTTGGATCTCTTCCTTGAACTCTGTCACACTGCTCCTCTTTCTACTTCTTCCTACCGGTTTTGACATACTAGCCCCTCAGGCCGAGGGGGAGGGGTCGGTATACTCTTTCATTCTTCCTCCACTATTGCTCTTGTTCTTGGCCCTCTTCCCCTCTTTCCTTCATTTGAGTGTTACCTCCTTTCTGAGACCCTATTCTTTAGCTTTTCTTATAATGTACTGTACTCCTTGCCCCGTCAGCTCTTTCTGTTACCCCTTCATGCTCTTCTCTCATCACTCCTTTCCGTCCCCTAATCCCTCAATGGTCTTGGATGATTTTAACCTTCATCTTTCTCCTACTCATTCTTCTTGTCCTCTGTTTCCTATTCTTGACTCCTAACCAACCCTCTCAACAACTGCCCCTTAAAAAATGAGCTTCTGGTGTACCTGAGTATGGAAAGTAGGGCAATCAATTTTGCCAATGATAATAACTAGCCCCTTTACTTAATAAATATTGTAAAATGTACTCATGATGTTTTGGAGGTCTAAAGGACTTTTAGAATTCAAGGCAGCATTATCTGAAAAAAGTAGGATTCCAAGGCTTTCCCTTTCTCCAACGTGCATCCACATTAAGGCATGAGAGTTTCTCTGCCACATCATTAATGAACAGGGAGGAAAGGGGGATGGAGACCACACAACCCTGACAGAATCCTTGCAGGACATGCAGAGTTCTTGATATTTCTCTGCCAAGACTACATCTAACTGGAGCAGAATTGCAACTGTATAAAGACGTAGAAGCCCTATCACATACTGTCTTCATGTTGCTAACGTTGCATATAAAGCCTGCTTTTTCAATAAAACGAATCTTTGCAAGAACACAATAAACTTGAAGGCTTGGTCAATGCTTCCTACCCGCCTGCGGAACCTGCTCACAGATGAGATTACTGTGTGTTCTCTACACACCAGATATCTAAACAGTTCAGGAAACCTTTCCCATACACCTTGGCAGGAGAAACTATCAGCGATGCTGGACTATGATTGGCATGGTCGACTCTGCCACACATTTTGTAAACAGGTACTATCTCTGCAGCTCTCCAGGCTTCTGGGACAAGCAAACTATTGTTCATGTCACCGCATCATTAAAACAAAAACAGAAAAGTACCTAGATCACTGGTTTCTGTTTGAATAAATCAGTTGGGAGCCTGTCGGGACTGGGGAGCCTTCCCAATCTTCTGTGAATCCAAAGCAGCTCTAACAGCAAAAGCTGAGCATGCTACTCAACTCAACATGCGGCTGCCCAGCTGGACATCAAACAGGATCATTAAGGGGTGGCTCCTTGGCTTCAGCAAGCAACTCAAAGCAAATACACCACAGATCCTCCATCAAGTTAACATACAGCACTAAGAGGCCCCCCAGACTGACCACAAAGATCATTTCCCCCAAATCGTGGATATTTGGAGACTACTGCATTTGTGAAGCCTTCTCATCTCCTTTTCACCTTTTCCTGTTTCCTGCTTTATACCAAAGCTTTATATTCTCCTCTCAAAATATGTAAATGTATCACATCTCTCTCTGGGATCTTTAGGAGCATCTAACAAAGGATGCTCAGCAGCTTTACATTCCCCGTCAAACAGGCGTGGAAGCTATGTGAAAGAACCCTAATTGCAGAACTGGGTTTAGATACATGTGGTTTTATCATGTAAACTAGCACTTCATACATACCACTCCATGGGTGAACATAACAAGGATCCACTGAGGCTGTATCCATTATTGGGAGGAGACCACAATATAACAGGTGTATCACACGTTCTTGGTTTAAGGATGACCAATGGACCCTCTGGTTATTATTAGAGATGGCCAAAGCCTTCTTACCACAAGTAGGTGCCCTGTTGAGATCTTTTACATAATTAAAAGATGTGAACAGAGCCATGGGAGCATGTTTTCTTTCTTCTAAAGCGTCAAACGCTGGAAATCACGGAGTACATAATCAATCAGGCTCGCTGGCTTGAGTTATTCAAGCACAGCGCTAGACCAATGGTGTGGGCATGGTGCTGGGAGTGGAAAGGGAATCTGGGTTTCCAGGATACCACATCCTTTGTCTTCCACCACCTGAATCCCTGCCAAGATTACCAACGATTTCAATTGTATATTTAAATCGACCAAGATAATGACACGCTCCAAATCAATGTCACCCACATTTTCAGCAAGCAGATATTGTAAAGCCTCATTTGCACCAACGGTCCCTGTACCAGTTTAGTTATAAATACCAAATACATAAACCACCATGTAAATGAAAAGCATGATTTTTTTTTTAAAAAAGGTAAAAAACGGTATATTGAGAGAACCAGAATCCCAACTGGATACTTAAGCATTAAGCTGCACCACAACCCTACCTCAATAACACCCCAACATATGGGCCCCCATTCAACCTTTATTGAAGGGATTCTATAACTCACTGTGTATTGGTGGTACATCTATCAATTCTTTTGAAAGCAAATTATCTAGGATGATAAGTTCTGTCAATCTGTGTCATCTAATTTATTCAAGAAGATGCCTAGGTTCTATGACATAATACCCAACCTTTCTTTGGAAATGATTTGCAGCCATTTACATTGACTCAATCCTTGCTCAATTTGGGTAGGGGGAGTCAGGCAAGTCAGGACAATAAAGTGGGTCTCTGATACATGATTGGCCAATTGTGTTAGTGGCATGCTAGTGGGAAGGGAAGTCCGCAAAGTGTGGATTGAAGAGGAATAAAGGGATTCCTATGGCCTACTGATCATCTTATCTGGATAAATGACCCTGGCGGAGGCAAGGTCGTGTACTCAATGGCCAGCAGGTCTGCCACTTAATGTGTATTAGCCAACACAAGCTTGATGATATCAAAACTAGGATCCTCTTTACCTTGGAGAAACACATCCTCCAATATGGCATTGCGAGTAACAAATAGAAATCCCTTCATATGGCTCAGCCATTGTGTGTATTTATTAATCACCCTTTTCGATCTTTCCTTTGACAGGTTGGGTTCACCAAACATCAACACTGCTTTGCCCCTGTCATGATTTGTGAATGGCTGGTTATTTAATTCTTCTCTACCTTGAGCTATCATAACTTCCAGCATTCTTCCATCGGGGGAGGGGGGTGACACTCTGGACTGTTGGGGGTCTGTATAATTGGACGGCCGATGAAAAGGTGGTTTATTACATGCTGCATGGTTAGCCATTACTGACAGCACACTAGAGGGATCTTGATTGCTTGCTCACCCACCCAATTGGGAATAGGCAAGGATGTGAACTATCAACAGAACCCATGGTAGCACTGGGCGAGGATTTCACTTTGCAACATTCTCACTAGGCTGCAAACAGACAACACATTTCTTAACGCCGGCCCAGCTTTCCTTTTGACACATAGCAGCTCATCTTCCAAGTCTTTAACTTGGTTACTTGCAAATTGGATCCTTGTATTGGAAGCTGCTACCGTTTTTGGTGCTAAAGACAAACGGCAGAGGGTATCGCAATAGTAGGCCTGCTCTCTGCCATTAAGCAACATGTGCACACACATACTCCATGGTCTGTGACACATCATCATTAAAAACGATTGCCCCTGGGGTAGCAGAAGGTGGGAGCCCCAAAGCCCAGAGCAACCTCATGCTCTACTGTAGGGCTAATCACAACAGCAGGAGTAACCAAGAAATAGCCTCGGATTCTTTGTGAACAGATCAAAATAAGGGGGCAAACTTATTTTTTAGAGGGTACCTTCTCTGCTGTAAAAAAGGAGGTTCTTCAATGTCCACTGAAGGCTCATTGGAATCTGGGTTATTCACTGACTCCACTGTAAACCTCTGCTGGAATTAAGCCTCCTTCTTGGTGGGGCTCCTGCAGCACCTCAAAGAAGGTCATAGAGAGTTTTACAGTCTAGAAAGTGTGGCTGGCATTGTAATAAAACAGCCAAAGCCAGCCCAGAAACAGTGAACAGGAGGAAAACACTGTCCTTTCTACTTTGCAGGTTATCTGAGGGATTACAGGCTTTTTGAAGGAAGCTATGATCCAGAAAACGTTAGCCTTTACTCTAATGGGCATATTAAGGCTTAAGTGGCTGGTGAAGAAGAGTGTTGAGGAGGACACACTTTTACTTAATTTACTTGATATGGTAGAAAAACCGAAGACCAGATTAACATACAGAGGAGATGAAGAAAAGCGAGAACTTGCCCTGATGATGGACCATATGTGTTCGAAATGCAATGCCAGCAGCTTCTTCTTCTATAACAAGAAGGTACAAAGAAGAACGCCAGTAAAAGGATGCATTATACAGCCACATCATGATTGTGTATAACTACTTTGTATGTATTGATATAAATGATATTTTAAAAGCAGTCGTTTTGACAACGTAGAAGGCGTGTCCAGATCTGGTGTAGATACACCGGAGTCATTATCTTGGTATTGTAATAATCACGTTACCCGGGAAGCCAAAACAACAGCTCCCCTTTTTGCTGTTCATAATTCTAATTGGTGCCTGCTGTGTCGGAGGGCGGCATAACTGCCCAGATCGCGCAAGAGGGACTCAGTTTAATCAATTAAACATTTGCTTCCGTCGTGGGAGCTGCCATCCCAGTGGATTTCTAGATGGTCTGTGCGGGTGAGAGCCATCAGCAATGTTGCAAAAAAAATCAATTGATAAAGAGGAGCTGGCTAAGCTACGTTGAGGATCAACTCCCCCAACAGCGATCAAGTTCTAGGGGTGGCCATGGAGCACAATGACAGCCTGGGAGACTTGAACAGTCTGCAGTGCTATGTTACCAAGTCAACTCATAAAAGTGGTAGAGTAATAATAATAAACTTACCTCTAGTTTAACGTCCTCTGTATGAAACAACTACCAACCAAGTCAGAGAGGCAAAGAAAGTGATATCATGTACAATAGCTGCATACTTGCGAGTGCTTCTGGGCACTATATCACTCCTTTCACAGGCTTCTTGGTTCGCCTCCGCTCCCCTAACCACCCACACCACCTCACCTTTCTGAGGTCTTCTTAAGGAATATGATTAGAGCCATTGTTTTTTATTCATGCATCTGCATTACCTTTTTGTAATCGGCTCCCTGCAGGTGCAACTTGTCTACTTCCCGACACACCTGATGTACGCTGGCAGCAGTCACCCAAAGTTTAGACACCGACCTCCACTCAATTCATACGATGTGCCTTGGGAGGGAAGCCGCAGGACCGGGGGCACCAAACAGTGAGGATTCAGGCCTCTGGGCACATGTTGAGCGGCATCAGTCAGAGAGAAGTCTTGCTTGCCCCGTCACAGGTCGACCAGTTCCATGGCAGAGACTGCCCAGCTGCCAGTCACCAGCCAACTGTTTGAAATCTCAGCTGCAGCCCCAAATAAAGCGGCCAACAGGTGACATTTATGTGTTGCTCATCAAGTTTTCAATTGGACCAGATAAGAGCGCACTTGATCTTCTTAGAGCAGAGCTCATCGTTTCCTTCATAGATGGACAAGCTCTGTAAGATCAGGGCTGCCACTTGAGATTGATTTTTTCAACCTAGCCACCAACAAAGACAAAGAATCCTGCTTCCATCTATTGGGATATGATGCCTGAGAGAGTGCGCATCCTTTTAGACATATTCCTTAAGACTATACGTGAATGTCTATTGTCACCCAAGGCTACGTTATAGATGTTGTCTATATCCAGGACTGTATGCGGAAGTGTTCATGCCAATTATGATAGATACACCAACGTTAGTTTAGTTTAGTTTATTATTTGATAATGCGCTCCAAACCCAGGGGTAGCCGGGCGCAGCAGTCACAAGAATACTTAAACTTAGGTTACATACAGAGGGTACATACAGAAGATGCAATACATGTCTTATTAACGTATTTGCGATACAAATATACAAAGAAATCCAAGATGTGGGTCCCTCACATTACAAGGGGCAATGAGATAGTCTATTGTCTGGTTTCAGAAGTATCATGGTAATTATATGTAATAATTGATCCGGGCCTAGCGCAGGGGATCAGTTTGTAGGTCATCATTAGTCCAGAGCCATCTTTTCACGTTACATCTAAATCTGGTGTAAGGTAGGTTGGCTCTCAGAGCAGTAGGGAGTGCATTCCAGGCACGGGCAGCTCTAACACCCGCTTTAGTAAGTCTGAATCTGGGAGTTTCAAGTAGGAGGTGGTTAGAGGCTCTAGTGTGGTGAATAGAGGATTTTCTGGTCAGCCTGGCCGAGATATAAGGGGGCGCAGTATTGTTCATTCCTTTATGGGTAAGATATAGCGTCTTGAGGAGATCTCTGTCACTGATTTTTAACCAATGATGGTCTTTCCTAATGTTGGATATGTGTGCTCTGCGTGGTATGTCCAGGGCTGCTCCAAGAGCATTGTTCTGCAGTATTTGCATTTTGTTTATGACAGTTTTACTGGCGCCCGCATAAAGGGCGTTGCAGTAGTCCAGTTTAGACATTACTAAGGCATTGGCTAGTGTGATACAATTGGTTTTGGAGAGGTAGGGTCTGCAGGCCCTGATTAATTTGCAGGTGTAAGCTGTGGAGGAAGCTAGGGAATTGACTTGTTTTTTGAGAGATAATGTGGAGTAGAGGTAGAAACCTAGTGTTTTTACCTCGGTTGCCACTTTAATTATATTGCCATCTATGTTGAAGGCGAGATAATTAGGGCTATGTTTTTTGAGGTTAGAATCGGAACGCAGGATCTCGGTTTTGTCATCATTCAGGCAGAGGCCGTGGGAAGCCATCCATGCCTGAATGAGGAGGTAAATCTTGTTTACTAGAGCTGTGTCTTCGATAAAGTTGCCAGATAGTGGTATGAGGATCTGCGTGTCGTCCGCATAGTTAGTATAAGTTACCCCCAGTCTGTCCAGTTTGTCAAAGAGTGGCTTAGTGAAGATGTTATACATTGTGGGGGAGACACATGAACCTTGTGGGATGCCAGAGGTGATTTGTATTGGGTCCGCTGAGGCTAAAGGGGAGAACACTCTCATCGTAAGGTTGGCTAGGAAGGATTGTACCCAGGCTATAGCTTCACTTGTGAAATAGGCGGCAGACGCTAGGTGGTAGCATAACACTACATGGTCCACCAGGTCAAAGGCAGCCGATAAGTCAAGGAGGAGGAGCATAGCTGTTTTACCTTTATCCTTCAACTCGTCGATTTGTGTTTTAAGGTTGATTAGGGCCTTTTCAGTACCATGTAATGGTCTGAATCCAGATTGGAGTGATCCTAGTAGTTGGTTCGTCTCCAGATAGTTTTAGATCTGGAGGTAGGCTACTCTATCAATCATTTTGAGGAGAAATGGGACTGTGGTGATGGGCCTGTAATTGGTAGGGATAGCTGGATTGAGGGACTGTATTTTAAGGAGGGGCAGTACCCAGGATTCTTTGAGGTTTGTGGGTACAGTGCTGGATCTAAAGGAGGTATTAATTAGTTTTGAGATGAAGGGTTCTAAATCTCTTGCTGCGTCCTTAATGACTTGTGCTGGGCAGCTGTCACCTTGGCAGTTGGAAGGTTTCAGGGATGATATCACCTTTTAAGTTTCCAAAATGGATATGTTGGTAAATCTGAATGGTTTGTAGTTGCTTTGGGTGACTGTTCTGGGTGTGTCAGTGAAGTGGGTGGTATGGGTTCTTGTGGGGCTCAGGGATGCTTTCTTTTTTGCAATTTTGGTTTGTAGGGTTGTGATTGTATTAGCTAAGGCATTTTGGATGCTGGTGCACCATTGTTTGTCCTTGGGGACATTATCTGTGGGGGCAATTGGGTTTTCTATTTCCTGGAGGATGGAAAAGATTTCTTTGGAATTAGAGTTAGCTTTGCTAATTCTCTCATTAAATGTGTTTTTTTTTGTTTGGTTTATTTCCTTATATTTTTTAGCAAGGTTGTCGAGTAGTGTTTTATTCTAAACTGAAGGTGTGTGCCTCCAGATAGCTTGGAGTTTACGTTTTTGCATTCGTAGTTCTTTGAGGTGAGGGGTGAACCATGAGTTGAGATGAGATTCTCGTTTACTTTTACGTAGTTTGATAGGGGTAATTATGTCCAAGGCTTTGGACATAGCGTTGTTGAATGTCTCAACTAGCGTATTAGGGTCAGAGTTAATATCGCTGGCAGTGAGATCTGGTAGGAGAAGTGGGAGTAATTTTTCAGTCGTAATTTCTTTTTTGCTTCTGGTTGGCATAGGTGGTACTATTTCCGGATTATTTAGTTTAGGCAGCTCTATAGTTGATGAGACGCAGATGAGGTGGTGGTCGGTCCAGGTTTGTGGTAGATTATTAGAAATGGTAGTGGCACCGTTTCGGTTAGCTATCCAATCTAGCGTCCATCCTTTTATATGTGTAGGGGCTAAAACGTTTTGGGTGAGGCCATGATCGACTAAGATTGATTGGATGGAGTGGGCCTGTTTGTCCTCATCATCATTAAATCCCAAGTTAAAGTCACCTAATAGAAGGAGCTGGGTGGAATATTTGATGTTGTTAGTGAGGAGGCTGGATAGGTCTTCCTCAACGTTACCTAGTGGGCCTGGAGGTCTATACACCAGGAGGACAGTAAGTGTACTGTTGTTAGAGATGGGTATTTTAGCAGAGAGAAGTTCGCAAGATGTAATTGCTGGGTGAGGGGTAAGTCTTACAGCTAACTTGGTTTCGGCAATGATGGCCAGGCCACCTCCCCTAGAGTTGGGCCGATCGACTCTTAGTATGTTGTAATTGTCTGGTATGGCAATCATAAGTGCAGGACCTGTGGCGTCTTCGAGCCAGGTCTCAGTGATGGCGAGGAGATCTAGGTAATCCATGGCAAGTATGTCAGAGATTTCCGTATTGTGTGCTATGAGGGACCTCGCATTGATAAGGGCTCCTGATAAGGTAGGTGTTGTAGTTTTTTCTTGGATGAGTCTAGGATTGGGAGTGTTGGGCCTCTTCTGGTTATGGAAGAGGTCAGTTTGTGTTTTAGGGTGCCTTTCTGCCACTAGGGCAAAAGGGTTAGGGTCGGAAGCAGCTAGAGTTAAAGTAGAACCTAATGGTCTAATTCTTTTGTTTTTGAGGTCATAGAGACGTGGCAGTCTCGCTCTAAGTCGCGTGTTTCTCTCTTGCAAGTTGAAACGTGTGGAATTGGTATGGGCCATTGTTATGGTGATGGTTAGAATAGTCCAGAGTAAGGTACAAAATGTGTATATGAGGCTAGTCTTAGTAGTGCACATGTTGGGAGACAGGATTCTCAAACTTAGGTGGCATCTGTACCTAATTACGCATTTACTGTTCTGAAATGTGGTAAACTAAGGTTGTTTCTCCCCTCGCAGGATTCTCAAACTTAGGTGGCCTCTGTACCTAATTACGCATTTACTGTTCTGAAATGTGGTAAACTAGGCTTGTTTCTCCCCTCGCAGGATTCTCAAACTTAGGTGGCCTCTGTATCTAATTACGCATTTACTGTTCTGAAATGTGGTAAATTAGGGTTGTTTCTCCCCTCGCAGGATTCTCAAACTTAGGTGGCCTCTGTACCTAATTACACATTTACTTTTGTCAAATGTGGTAAACTAGGGTTGTTTCTCCCCTCGCAGGATTCTCAAACTTAGGTGGCCTCTGTACCTAATTACGCATTTACTGTTCTGAAATGTGGTAAACTTGGGCTTGCCGCTCACTTCCTGCCTGCGTGCTCTTGTATCGTCTGTCTTCCCCCCCACTCCCTCCTACTCCATGGTGCTCTCTATCTCGCCTATCTTCTCTAACTGCTTCTCTATCGACTATCCTGCTCTCCTCACTAAATCTGGTAGGAAAAAGTTTAAAAAGGACATCCTGGTCTCCAACCCAGGCCTCCCTATCGCTGACACCTACACTAGTGCCTGCTCCAAGGTAACTCTCACTGACATCCTCTTTTTAGTGCCTTCGCCTGACCTATGGACCCCTCATATGGTCTCTGTTCTCTCTTCTTTCTCCTCTTCTCCCATTAATGGTGGCACCCATTGGGATGTCCTCTTGGCCTCCTTCCACTCCTCTAAGGCCATCATTAATGTCGACGCTAATGGGACCGTCTTGGTCCAAGGCCCTCAGGCCAACCTTCACCTCTTTGATAGAGGCTTCCCATGCCTCATCAACTTCCTTTCCTCTCCTGCTGTCCCCCCTCCTCTGTCCTCGGCTACCTTGCCTCTACCCTCCCTCCCTGCCCCCTCTCGTGCTCCTTCTTCACCTCCTTCTTCTACACCTCCGCAGGGCGTACCTCTGATCTGTACCCCTCCCCGGATGTCCTTCAAGGATGGCAATCTTCTCTACATTGCCACCCTTAACTCTCGCTCTGCCATCAAGCATTCCTCTGATATCTGTCGCCTTCTTGAGGAACTGGACTTTGACGTCCTCGGTCTCACCGAGACATGGCTCACGGCCAGCTCTGTCACCAGCTTTGACACACCCCTACCTGACGGTTACAAGATCCTCTCCGTGCCCAGGCCCAACCGTGCAGGGGCGGGTGTAGCCCTCATCTTCCCTGAGTGGATTCCTGCCACTGCCACTCCTACGCAGACCTACTCCTCCTTTGAATGTCTTGTCTGCTGACTCTCTCTCTCTCCTAGCCATTCCCTTACTGTGGCTATCTATCGGCCACCTGGTCAAATCTCCTCCTTCCTCTCTGAGTGTGCTGACCTCTCCTCCTCACTCCTGTCCTCAACCACTCAACTCCTCTTTCTTGGTGACTTCAACATCCACTTGGATGCCTCCTGTCCCCCCACTGGACTTTTTCGTGATCTCTGTGACTCTCTCTCACTCTCTATTCTCCCTTCTGGGCCTACTCATTCTGCAGGGCACACTCTTGATGCTCTGATCTCTTCTGACCTTCCCCTCTCCGTCCCTCTCTCCACTCCTCTCTCCTGGAGTGATCACTTTCTCCTATCCTCCCACCTCGCCCTCCCTACCCCACAGGCAAAGCCACCCTCATCACTGCCACCCACCTTCTCGGTCATCCGACCCATGAAGCGCGTGTCAGTTGAGGCTTTCGCTGCCACCTTCTCACCCCCAAACCCCTTCGGCTGACTCCCACCCTGACACAGCCCTCTCCATGCTCCACTCTGCTATATCTGATACTCTTGATATCCTTGCCCCAGTCATGAGAATCCGCCTGAAGCCCAAATCCAAATGTAACTCCTGGTATGACTCGGATCTCGTCACCCTAAAACGCAAGTGCAGGGTGGCAGAGAGGAAATGGCGTGCTTCATGCTCATCCTCTGACAAACTGGCCTGCCGCCTACTCCAAAGGCAATACCGCCTCTCCGTTCTCACCAAGAAGAGAACCCTTATCCAAGCCTGCATCTTTGCGGCATCTAACAACTCGGCCGAACTCTTTAAAATCTGCAAGGAGCTTGCCAACCCTGCTGCAGTCTCTACCTCTCCTGTCCCCTCCCAGGCCCTCTGCACTGCACTGGCCTCTCACTTCATCTCTAAAACTCAGGACATCCTGTCCTCACTCTCCTCCTATCACCTCCCTCCCTCTCTTCCCGGCTCTTCCTCTGGCCCTTCTGCAGCCACCCCTCCTCCCCCCTTCTCTGCCTTTCCCCTTCTTTCTGCTGATGAGGTTTCCAGACAAGTCCGATCTATGAAAGTCTCGTCTAAACAGGTTCACCCCTGTTCCTCCAAAACTATCAAGGACCACATCGACTCCCTGGCTCCTGCCCTGGCTGACTTTTGCAACCACTCCTTCGCCTCTGGAGTCTTCCCATCCCCCCTTAAGCACTCCCTTGTGCACCCTCTTCTTAAGAAACCCTCTTCCGACCCCTCCTGCCAGGCTAACTATCGCCCAATCTCCATCACTCCCTTCCTGGGCAAGCTTCTGGAGATACTGGCCATCTCCCAGCTTAACCTCCATGCTGAATCTGTTGGTAGTCTTCATGACCATCAATCTGGCATCAGAGCTGCCAGAAGCACGGAAACTGCTCTCCTGAACATCCGTGAGGACCTGCTCTTGAACCTCGACTCCAACACTCCGTGTGTTCTCATTCTGCTCGATCTCTCTTCTGCCTTTGACACTGTCAACCATGCCATCCTGCTCAACCGTCTCCGTGATAACCTGGGTGTCACTGGTCAGGCTCTGGCGTGGCTGACCTCTTTCCTTTCCAATCGACCCTCCCAGGTCCAACTGGGGTCTTTCCTCTCTGACATCTTTTTCTCCACCTGTGGTGTCCCCCAGGGATCAAATCTCTCTCCCTGGCTGTTCAACCAGTATCTGGCACTCCTTGCCCACCGCATCGCCGCTCTCTGCCCCAACTTTCAGTGCTATGCGGACGATACCCAGCTCATTTTCAGGCTACCCTCGGCCTCCTCCTCTCCTTCCCTCATCTCTGTCTGTCTGTCTGCTATCCAGGAATGGTGTGCCGCCAATGACCTCTGCCTTAATGCCAGTAAGACTGAGATTCTACTCATCGGCACACCCACTACCTCCTTCCCTGCAGCTCTCTGGCCGGCCTCTCTTGGCCCTCTTCCTGCTCCTACCTGCAAGGCAAAAAACCTCGGGGTCATCTTCGACTCCACACTCTCCTTCTCTCCTCATATATCTGACGTCTCTAAGAAATCACACTACCAGCTGCACCTCCTCAGAGGTATTCTTCCCTTCCTCTCCTTCCCCCAGAAGTTCACTGTCTCCCAAGCCCTGGTTCTCTCGAAGCTTGACTACTGTAACAGCCTCTATCTTAATCTGCCTGTCTCCACTCTCCGCCCTCTGCAACTCATCCAGAACAGAACTGCGAGACTTGTCCTTGGCCTCAAGCCCAGGGACCGTATCTCTCCAGGACTGAAATCTCTACACTGGCTCCCAGTGGCTGCGAGGATAAAGTTCAAACCCTCTGCATTGTCCACAAGGCCTTCTGTGGCCTGGGGCCTAAATACCTTCAACTCTCTCTTCCTAAATATCTTCCTTCCCGAGTCCTTCGCTCATCCGTCTCCAACTCCCTCAGGGTCAGCCGCTTCTCGAAGCAATGTGGGTAGATCTCTCTCCGCGGCAGGGGCCTCCCTCTGGAACAGCCTTCAAGCATCCCTGAAACTTGAGGAGAACCATCTGCGGTTCCGGAAGCACCTCAAAACCTTCCTCTTTGCTTCTGCTTTCTCTCTCCCTCTCCCCTGCTAAATTCTTCACTGAAACTGCACTGAATCTGCAACTGGGCCACTCTCACCGACCTCAGTCCTGGGCCCAGCCACTCTCCACTTGCACTGCCTCCCTGGCAACCCCTGCACTGCGGGACTGTCTCTGTATCCCTACAGCCCCCCCTTCCCAGCACTTGTCTGCACTTACCTTGTACTTGCCACCAGCTGGCCCTATTTATTTATTTTATTCTACTTACTTGTACTGCACATACCCCCTCCCCCTTCCCCATGCACTTTTCCCTTCCCCCTACCCCTGCACTTGCGCAATCTGAATGACACCTGGCCTAGTAGGATCGTTGTATGTCTTCCCCTTGTTCCCCCCTCCCTGCCCCGTTGCGCCTTGAAACACTTTTGTATAGGCGCGTTACAAATGCCTTATAATATCATATCATATCATATCATAGCAAAGGGACATCTAAATTTGGCAATCCCAGCCGCGACTAAGATGCATAGAGCAGAGTACACCTGGTTCAGACAAACCCAGCAGCGACTAAAATGCATACATCAGAGTGCACCTAAATTTGACAGTCCCAGCAGCGACTAAAATGCATACATCAGAGTGCACCTAAATTTGACAGTCCCAGCAGCGCTTAAGATGCATACAGTAAGAGGCACCTAAGTTTGGTAGTAGCAGTTTGTCTATGTGTACCTATAGCACGGTTGACACAAACATAGGCAACTGTAGGCAAAATGGTGAGGCTGTAGCAGTCTGGGCTGGTGATACTATACTAAGTGGCACTGCATCTCTGGGCTGAATAGACGCAAGTAAAGGCCAGATGGTAATAGGCTTCACCAGGGGCCGTTAATGGTACAATGGTATCATGGAGAGCAAGACCATATATAACTACCTTGATGCAAAACATGTGGCGGTGCAAATATAGCCAAGCGGGTGCATTTACATTTACAGTACATTAGCAGTGTGAATAGACGTCTGCGTATCATATTAAACTAATTAGTGCATCCCAATAGTCTGTCTGTGTTACCATCACATTCAGTTACACTAGATGGTATAAGATGTGTGCAGAGTCTAGGTCAATGACGGTTCGCCGTGACTATAGTACCACATGTTCGTACAAGCCAGAGTAGGCTTTCTCTACCATTAATAACAGTAGACTAAGCGGCTTTGTTGCGGCAAGTAGATCAGGTAAGGTGTTCAAAATAGGTGATAGATCAGGGCAATGAGCAGAGAATATGGAGGAGTGCAAGTGTTTGGAAATCTGGTTCCAGGAAGTGGTGGGGAGTTTGTATCACTGTCTGAAATAGGTAACTATTTAGTGAAAAGGGGTTAATGTACTTACATGGATTCGCGAACTCGAATCGGGCAGGGAGTCTGGCCGACGGTGCGTATGGCCGCGGACAGATGCAGATAGGCCCTTTGAGTCACGGCCCTTAGATAGGAGCGGCCGGCTTCCGCCTCTGGTCGACGATGCGGGGCTAAGTGTTGGCTTGCGGCCAATCAGCTGTTCGGCACGGGGACGTTGGACCAGTTATCATAATGCGAACCGCTGCTCTGTCTTTGCTACAGACTTCTCTCTAGAATGGGATCACACATCTTGTTAAATTGCTTGCCCATAACTGCATTTGGAGAAGTAGTATTTACCTGTGCCAATATCACAAAAGGTGCTTTAGTGATCACTGCAAACTCAGCGAATCATTATGAATTTCTCAAATTTAAGTCATCATCCAATTGGCCTTTGGAGCAATCTACATTCCTGGAATACCCTACATTAATAGGGTACTTAAATTAGGATGTTCTTTCCACTTTCTTTTTTAATGAAATATATCCTGTTCACCCGAAAAATGCCAGCCCTGTATAGTAAGCATGAGTCTGAACTATAGCTTTCTCTACTAACTGTTGTTGAAACTGGCAGCACCGAAAGCAATGATCTGTCTTTTGACAAACAACCTTGTATAATAGTTTAATGCAATGCATGATCCGCCGGAATCTCCTAAAAAATATTGCCTCCTCAAACCTACTTCTTACTGTGATGATATAATTCCGGCCTCCATCATTAAACAATTGACAGACCCGGTGCTCAATCGCTCCTCATCATCAATGCTTCCCTCGCAGAAGGATCATTCCCGGACACCCTCAAGACTGGTCTCATACCTCCTCTTTTGAAAAAAACAACCCTAGATCCAGACGACCTGGCCAACTACTGGCCCATTACGAATCTCCCGATTATTGGCAAAATCTTGGAAAAAGTAGGTGCTACACAACTACTTGCCAGAATCGAACAAATCCACCTCCTAAATGACTATCAGTCATGGTTTTGCCCAAAGTGTAGCATCGAGACAGCCACCATCTGGGTGATGGATGATGCTCTCCAAATCATGGATAAGGGCAACTCATGCCTCCTTGTCTACCTTGAACTCTTGGCTGCATTCAACAGCATCAACCACTGCATCCTTCTCTCCCTCCTTACTGACCTGATGGGAGTCTCTGGCACTGTTCTGAATTAGTTTACATCCTACCTATCAGGCAGACACCAGGCTGTCCAGATTAACTTGTTGCGTTCGAACCGACTCCAGGTCTCCTGCCGAGTCCCCCAAGGCTCCATCCTCTGACTAATCCTTTTTAACCTTTACATGGAGCATCTGGGCACTCTCCTCAAAGATCCCAATATAGCCATCCACCAATACGCAGATGATACTCACTTGTATAAGAGAAGAAATCGCGCGCAGGTCATTATTTGTCTCTGCGATTACCTAGACATCATCCAGTCCGGATTACGATGAATTAACCGAATCAGAAATGTCCAAAGGAGAAAAAAAAAACAAAGGTTATTTGACCAAAAATGACTTTCAGTTTTCTCTCCCCCGGACATTTCTGACAACCCGCTTCCCCCACCCCTTACTTACTTGTGTGTGGTACACCTCCCTGTGTGCCGCCATTTCCTGCATCGCTCTGCAACGCTGGTTACCTTCCCTTACGCGGATGGGAACCAGTGTCACAGGGTCCTCTTTTTGTTTCCGTATCTTTATTCAAACAGGTGGGGACACCCCTGCAACCCACGTTGACATTATAGTAAACAAGGTTGCAGCGGACACTCCTGCAGCCCCCGCTGTCCTTGTTCACTATAAAGCCGCCGAATGGGGCATTTGTTTGGAATTTTCGACTGTACAACATTTTCGTGCAGCAGAAATTCGAACAAATATCCCATTTGTTTTCTTTTCTGGTTTTATATAAAATCCAGTGCTGCCTACCAAAAACTAAACCCATCCAAGACTGGATTTGTCCTTATTGGTGCACCCACTAAAAACAACTGTTCCAACAATGGTCATAGAAGGATTTGATCCACAACTCTCAGACTCTGCAAAATCTTTGGGCTTCACCATTGACAGCAATCTGTCCTTCCAGAAACACATAGCCAGGGCTGCCCAAATAGCCTGCCTCAGAATCTCTACTGTTTGAAAAATCAAACCCTTCAACCTAGTGCAGGACTTCTGGACCGTAGTGCAGGCCCTTGTGCTCTCGCACATCGATGGGGGAAATGCTCTCCTGACAGGGCTCCCAGTTTATCCCTTGGCTTCCCGAAAAGCAGTCCACCACACTGCAACACATCTTATTATGGATGCATGGAAATTCAACCAAATTACCCCATCCCATGTGACCTACATTGGCTTCCACTCCAAGCCAGGATACTGTTAAAGACTCCATGAAACAGCTACAAAGCAGTCACAAGTAGCACACCAGCGTACCTGGCGCTAAGCTCCACATATCTGGTGGTACACGCTTCTCGCACAGCGAATCGACCAACCGCTTGAATCACAACTAGTCCACAAAGAGAGGAACCGCAAACTATCATTCTCTTGTCATGCACCCACACCCTGGAACTCGATCCCGGTGTCGGCTTGGAATGCCCCCACAATTCTCAAATTTTGCAAATCTCTCAAAACATGGCTCTTTCAACAACACCTGACCAAGGACTAATTCCAATGGACACCCATACCGACGTACAGACCTCACATTACTGCGCTACTGTGAAAAGATGCCAGCCCAAATGCCAGCTACTCACAATCTGTACAGCACCCCGCTGCTCTCGAGCGAGGTCACGCTTTATACAATAAAAGAAAAATATAAAATAAAATATAATGCAGAGCTATACAAGGATAAAGATACTGGAGAGCCTAAAATATGCATATTTGTAATAGGTGGAAGGTCTGAATGAGTTTCCGAGGAAAGCATTTAAGGTTGTTGTGACTATATCTAAGGAAACACCAGCAGATGTATGGCATGAAGGACAATAACAGGAGGAAAGTTATGGTTAAAACAATATAGGTAAGACCATCATAGGGGAAAGACCTTTGAAATATAATTTAATATCCCATTTAATTTCCCTAAGGTTGTCTGTGATTAGAACATTGAAGGCAGGCTGTGAGCAGTGTAAGTCGTTTGGATTCAAACCTGAGATTTACTTATCTGCCCTCTCCCAAATTTCTGACCTCATTTTACTTAATCAATAACCACCTTAGTGGGGGGCATTGCTGGTGAAGTAAAGGTCTTAACGAGGGCCCTGGTGCCATTCACTGCCAGTAGTCCCCACCACTGAGATGGTGATAGCTATAAACATCCCTTCATGATTTCCCAGGTTCTAATTGCTTTGTTTTAGTCTTATAAAAGGTATCCTGGCCAAGTTAAGAAAAAACTACAAAAGAAAATGGCTGCAATAAGGAATGGAGAAGGAAACTACGCCTAGTCCTTTCTCCATTTCCATGTCAGCCACTGGAGATGGGATAAGAGCAGGAAGGAGCAGGCAAATGGCGTGGGAGGAGCGAGCGAGAAAGAGAGAGGCAAGCGGGTACTGGTAGCGAAGTATGGATTTTTTTAGAAGCCGGTGTCGTGGGCGTCTGGAGACAGGGTGTTATGGAATATGGATGTGAAGAACACTGTGAAGCCCATGAGGAAGATGGTAGCCTCCTGCCCTCTGGGGGATTGAAAGACTGGTAGTCCGGCTGACCTTCGGAGGTAATGCACACCTTCCAAGCTCCCAGATTGGTTGTGAGGCAGAGTGACATCACCAACTGGGGCTAATTCTCCAGTATAGCTAGTATTTATTGCACTTGTACTCCATTGTGTGCACCAGCTCACGCTCTATTTTTTTTTCCTCTGTTTCCTACTGACAAGCTGGGTGGCGAAGGAGCTCCCTGTCGATGTGCAAAGCTAAGTTAGGCCTGAATGTATTGCTTTAAAACATGATGTGTGGAGGGCACAGTGAGAGGGTGGGGTACTGTTGAGATGGATTTCTAAACTCTGACCTGATAGGCAGAAGTATAGGAGGCCACCATAGTTTAGAGGAACAGGAAAACCTTCGGGACAAACCAGACCAATCTACGGTAGCTTGGCAGGTGGTCAAGACTACGTCTAAGGAGGGGGGAGAGTGATCGGAAGCCCACAATGAGCACACGCAGTCAAACTCCACAGATTACCCCATGACATATGCATATATACAAACATGCGTTTAGCCCAATGCTGATATAAGGGGAGAAAATAACCACAACCTTCAACAGAAAGGGGTCAGTTCAACACAGATATTAAATTAGGCAGTTCTTCGTAGTCAATCTCTAACTTATATAGTTCAGCCCTAAGAAGTGAGGAGCCTTGCACTCAAAGTACAGTACTGCGTTAACAACGCAAGGTTGTGCGTAAAGTGAAAAGCGTGTTCTCTTCAGGGGGCTGTAGGTGCTCAGGAAGGGGCTTGAGGCGATGAATAATAAAGTCCTGTCACTTCTACGCGAGCGCTGCTCACTTGCCGAATGCCTGCCTGAGTCACGCAAAAGGAGATGGTGTGCTCCGGGGTCACTACAAACCTGTGAACTCAATGGGCAAGACATACGCCTCCATTTCCTTCGCCGCTCGCAGGTCTTCTGCTTTGATGGCTTCTTGCTTCTTGGCAAACTGCTTCCTTTAGCCCGCCTTCACCTGCGCCACCCGCATTTGGAGCTTCTCTTGCTCTGGAGATCTTCTGATGCACGCCAGCCACCAGAAATCTCCTTCAGGCCTTCGGTGCACGTCAGCCACCTGAGACCACCTCTCGGAAAGGAAAGCTTCCCTTGGCTTCCCACTGTATAACCTCTGCAACACGGGTCTCCAACGGGCAAGCTTATTTGCTGCATGCTTCCCGCTGCGCAACCTTTGCCCTTCCAAATCTGGGAGGCACGAACCCTCACAGAACCGGCAGCTGCAATCTGCCACACAGAGGTCCTGGCGTCCTCTCTCTCTCTCTCTCTCTCTCTACTCCAGCTTCAGTATGGGATGTCTGCATGAGTCACGCTGCTGCTTCTTACTGCTAATGCTCGTCTCCTGCTCTCCTTTGGTCTGCACCTGAGGGGGCTTTTTAAGTTTATCAGTCACACTCAGGTGTGGGTCATTGGGATTAATGAATTGACTACTCCTGCAACATTGCACTTCTTCACCCCTCTTCTTCGTCCCAGTACCTAGGGAATTATGGGACTTGAAGTCCCTAACGACAAAGTTAGATTTCCTAATTTCAGT
This sequence comes from Ambystoma mexicanum, assembly GCF_040938575.1. Taxonomy (NCBI): domain Eukaryota; kingdom Metazoa; phylum Chordata; class Amphibia; order Caudata; family Ambystomatidae; genus Ambystoma; species Ambystoma mexicanum. The sequence continues at coordinate 1,310,519,347 of NC_090935.1, forward strand.
TATTTTAGAATAAGCCATTAGAAGAGAAGGACTTCGGGGAAAGTTAAACAAGGGGATTTCCCATTCCGCCTGACCTGCTTCCCCCCTCATGTGAGCCTCCCGCAGAACACCACCTCCCGGGTCGGGATCAGAAAGGGTCTGCCTTTCCCTGGCCACATGAAAAGGGTTCCAGGCCAGGTTTTCTGGGGGAATCATTGCTGATTCATTACACCATGCACATTTTTAGTTGGAAGTGAGTCTGCAGCAAAGAACTGATGTTGCTTTAAATTTGGAAGCTGGTGTCAAAATGTGATATTCGACGAATCCACCAAACCAATTGAAAGGTTTGGGGATCCCTGCACCAAGTAACATTTCTTCTTACACAGCAGCCAGGGAGAAAAGGCAGACTAAATTGCAGGGAAATTTGGTTCCTAGTGATTGCATCGAATGGAAAAGTTTTGAATGCAAAAGTTTCGGGGAAAAATGCATCGAAAGAATGCATTTAAAAAGAAAAAAATTAATGGGGGTCCAACCCAACCCCCGTTTTTTACCCCTTAAAACCCATTATATTTAAAAAAAACTTTACCTACGAAAATAAGTATTTTTTTGATGCATTTTTTTTTTATACTTTTGCATTCGAAACTATGTATTTGAAGCAGCAATGCCTGGATACCGGAAATTCTACTTGGGCCTGTCAAAAGCAGTGCCCATCAAGGCTTCAGCCTGCTCCATACTATACCATAAGGGTGGGGAGGGGGCCCGTATGTTTCCAGAATGTAGCTCAATCAGAGCTCACTGTGAAAATATTATCCAGTAGAAACGTCGAGTCTTCAGAACCCAGAGGACAGCTAAAACGCGGAGCTGGAAACCATTAATCATGGCTAATATGTGCTGACTCCCAGTACCGTTCAGAAAATGGGGGAATTCTGGCAGGCTGCGCTGGCAAGGTTTGCTCACACAGAGCTCCACAGGTTCCGATTTGTGGTTTGCGCATCTCGAATCAAGGCCCCTACGTTGCACTAACACCCAAGGCTCACTGGACCTGAGCCCATTTCATTTGTAAAACACATTTTGTGCATTTCAGGGACTTCTTCGCGAAGGAGCTGAAGATGGAAGAGGGCTATGGCTGAGAAAGCAAGAGAGAGGCGGTAGCGGGCGACAAAGACTACTTTGCACCCCTCTTGACGAGATGAAGGCCGTGTAAATCACTGCTGTGGAAATGCGCCCATCAGCACAGCCGACTGCTGACACTCATGGACGGGTTGCGCTGACGGTTTCTCCAGCCTCTCCTCGGCGCAGCTGTTTCTCATAAAAGCGCCGCTGATAAACTCGACCCGTTTGCGTTTCAGGAACAGCAAGCCATACGACTAAAGCAAGATGTATGAAGTACGAGGGGTATTCTGTTAACCTGCAAAGACAGCCAAAGCCGGCTTTGTATGTTGCATGTAGCAAAGGTCCTGAGTGCAGAAGCACCTATTAATGAAAGTCACCCAAAGCAGGCTGGCGCACTGGGCTACGTGTGTGCTAAAATGGCGCCCTGCTGAAGACACGCTTCCCCGTGGTCTACCGTGCAAGGGACTTTGTTTTAGTTTTGACTCGTATGTGTCACAACGTGGTGGAAAAGCTGCACGAGAGTGTAGCTAGCGGTGGAGCGGGATGGATGATGTGAGGGGGCAGTGGTGGAAATGGAAACAATGTGGTGGGGGACAGTGGTGGAAATGGAAAAAATGTGGTGGGGGATCTCACAACACAAGGGCTGGGGTGGGGGAGGATTTTGAAGAGGGGGCGGTGCCTGAGGGGGCGTGGCCTAGAGAGGCGGGGCTCGTAGTGGACATCCAGCAATGCTGGAATACTTAAAAAAAAAAAAAAGGCAGTGCCGCAGTAAAAGGCACTGCTGCCGTCGCGGGTGCTTTTTTTTTCTTCTTTGTTTTAAGTAGCACGGTTCATGGGCTTGGGTGGCTGACTCTGGCCGGATCCCGAGATCCGGCTCCATATCTGGTGCCGGATCTCGAATCCAACGAGAGCCGGCCCAATGACCAGCACTGGTGGGGGATCCCACAACACAAGGGCTGGGGTGGGGGAAGAGTTTTTGGGGGGGGGGGGGCGGCAGTGCTGGAGGGGGCGTGGCCTAGGGGGCGGGGCTCGTAGTGGACACCAAGCAATGCTGGAATACTTTTTAAAAAAATTAAAATTAAAAAAGCGGCTGCGACAGCAGCATTGCCTCTTACCGCCGGCTTTGGCACTGGTGTGTAATGCACAATGCTCGCTACATGTACAACTGAAAGGAATCAGTTGTACATGTAGCGAGCATTGTGCATTGTGCATTACACACCAGTGCCAAAGCCGCGGTAAAAGGCAATGCTGCCGTTGCAGGGGCTTTTTTTTTCTTTTTCTTTTCTTTAAGTATTCCAGCACGGCTCATGGGCTTGGACGGCTGACTCTGACCGGAACCCAAGAGAGCGGGATCCGCCGAAAGCCGGCCCAATGACCAGCCGTGTCAGGAGGGATACATAGCCTGGGGATGTTGTTTGGTCATAGCAGGTACAGTGCCCATGTTTCAATGATGAAGACTATAAACACCTGGAGGGTGGGTCATTACCTGAGCATTACAGTAATTGTACTGTATAAAGAGCATTACATCATTAGACCAGCTGCACAAGTCTTCTTTAGTTTTACACGGTCTTTAAACATTAACATGTTGATTTTTTCGCCTCAAAAGTCAATTTCTATTAGTGGAAACGTTTTTTTGGAAGTAGATGCAAAATAATAAAAACATGAAAGGTATATGCGAAAAATGCATTTTTGCCACAGCCCATACATGTTTACTTCCTGTTGAGTATGTTTTCATTGAGCGAGTGACTGTGCACCGAGATCTGTGCACTCGTTTACTGATAGACACAAATTAATGCAAAACACACCATAAACTGTTTTTAGCATCCTCTCAATGAAGATTGAGCCTAGACCAACATGGCTGCCATGGAAAAGTAAAGGGAGCTCTGACAGAGACATTTTCATTTTCCATTGCGGTGACCAAGAGAGAGGAGCAGAAGAACAACCACCAACAGGTAAGTGCCAAATAACAACTTGGGGATACAGGGAGGCAGAGGCGTTGCTAGGGGGGCGGCTGAGGGGGCTATAGCCCCGGGTCTTTTGGTTGTAGCCCCGGATAGACGCCCAGGGACTACAACCAAAAGGCTAGCTAGCCCCGAGTCGCACCAGTCCTGACATTAGTGTAGCCCCTGATCTTTTCCAGACCTAGCAACGCCCCTGCAGGGGGGGCCCAGAGGAGTGAGGGGAGGGTTAGGCCAGAACCATGACGCCCACGGGGATCAAGTGTACACAAAAGCCTTCGAATTTGCTTGGAAAATGGAAATGCATCAGTAAATACAGCCTATGAGCCCATCACGCCGATTGGCCAACCGAGTGCTAACGCCATCTTAGTCTGCCACTGTTTGTTTGAACACCATCAGCAAACTTGACAACTGGCCCTATTGGAAGGGCCACACACTTTTCTAGGAACAAAAGTCATGACAATTACTAGACCAATCTTTTGCTGGGTCGCTAAACAGCAGTATATCGAAGTTCACAACTTTGGCTGTCCTTTTGCTGGGCAAAGATGGTGAAAGAAAGCACGAAGCATCTTGCAACAAAGCAGGTACGGGCACATGTGTGTATGTTGCTATTAAACCAGGGGAACTAATATGCAGCATACCCGCCCGGAGTGTGTGTACTAGGTGCGAGTGCAAAAAACAGGGCGTTTTGCTTCCTAGGAAACATGCTAGTGTGCACTTCTTTTTATGGGGGGAGTGAGGACGTTAGTATAAACTCCGATGAGATCAGCCCAACACAAGCAGAAGACACGTTCTTGCCTTCACTGGACATAAATGTTTCCCTAGCGACCAACCTGAAGAAATCATTGCATATAAAAGACAACTGTCTTTGAATATTTGGCTGTGGATAAAAATGTTGGGTGGACAAGCTCGCCCAGTTCGATTTCAGCTAGAACCCCCCATAAACTGTCGGTCATTGTTTGAGGGTGTCCTCCCTGAACCCCCAACACCACCCACAGCTCCCACAATCTCCCACGCCATTACCCAACCTCCATCCCCTGTTCCTGGGACTTCTACTGCGAAAGAAAAATGTGCCCACTTTGATGATGTGTGCATCAATATTCCTTAGATCTCCCTTATATGGGGGAATCGTTTGTTCGGTTGTATTATGAAGGGTGATGAGCCTCGTAGGAGGGTGCAGAAGTGAGTGAATCTAGAACAGAAGGGGACTAGGTGTATAGTGGCTATACTCCAATAGTAAAGAATGAAATACTAGGCCATAGAAAACCGTCAGGTTGTGATATGTCTTTGCCACATTCATTTACATACTAAATACATAATAAGTACGTTCAGGATATTTAACATATTTGTAAGTTTTAATACAATTTTCTTGTATGAGTGATGTGTGTTTTTCCCTAGGCTGCCTTCCTGGGCATCTTATCTGTCTTTCACCCTCATTTCCAATGTCTACCTGACTGGGCTTCACCTCACCTCTACTGAATGTTCTATCATACTTCTCCTTTGCCTCTCTGACAGGCCAAAAGAGCTTCAACGTCCTAACCCTATGGCAGTAGCCGCTATTCAAGTGCAAGTGAACATAACGTATTAATCTGCCTTAATCAGCGAAAATGTATATAAAATGCAGCCCCTTAAGGAAATGTTTCTTTAAAAAAATTCCTAACAAGCAAGTTCACAAGAATTCTTAGCATGTTGACGCCTACATATAACGATATACCAAGCATGCGCGTGTTGGTGCGCTTGCACATTGGGCACTTTTGTACAATTTCTTCTACAGAGAAATTGTGCAATGAGCTTGTGACAGTGCATGCATGCACAGCATATGCAGGCACCGGTAATCCTTCTTCTGTGCATGCACAGGCTACAGATATTTGTGACATGTGTAGTGCAAGAGCATGATTTCGGTGTGCATTGTGTTGGCCATAAACATTTGCGTAAATCACCCCACTAAGGTGATGTAACCTCTGCGGCACGACAAGCTTCACTTCTTCTATTACAAAACTGGGCACTATGTCACTCAGACACTACTGCTTTTTAACAATTTTAGGCGTTTCTCCCACTACTGCTGTGTATCAATTCTAGGCGTTTCTCCCACTACCGCTGTGTTTCAGTTCTAGGCGTTCCTTCCACTGCTGCTGTGTATCAATTCTAGGTGTTCCTTCCACTAATGCTGTGTATCAATTCTGGGCGTTTCTCCCACTACTGCTGTGTATCAATTTTAGGCATTTTCCCCAATACTGCTGTGTATCAATTGTAGGCGTTTCTCCGACTTCTGCTCTGTATCAATTCTAGGCGTTTCTCCCACTACTGTTGTGTATCAATTCTATGCGTTTCTCCCACTACTGCTGTGTATCAATTCTAGGCGTTTCTCCCACTACTGCTGTATTTCAGTTCTAGGCGTTCCTTCCACTACTGCTCTATCAATTCTGGGCGTTTCTCCCACTACTGCTGTGTATCAATTTTAGGCATTTTTCCCAATACTGCTGTGTATCAATTGTAGGCGTTTCTCCGACTACTGCTCTGTATCAATTTTAGGCGTTTCTTCCACTACTGCTCTGTATCGATTCTAGGCGTTTCTCCCACTACTGCTTGTGTCAATTGCAGGCATTTTTCCGACTACTGTTGTGTTTCAATTCTAGGTTATTTATCCTACCACTGCTTGATTCTACTCAAGGTGATTCCCCACCTCTAGTATAATGCAAATCTAGGTTGTCTATTCCATTTACTGTCATGTTTCATGTTTAGGTGTCTCTAGATACTTCCCACTGGAGACATGTTTCATTCCCAAACTGTAATCCCATTCACTGTGCTTCAACTCTAAGTCTTTGCCATTATGGCAAGATTTGACTTTTAGGCACTCCTCCTATTACTGCTGCTGTCCCGTCCCTCCTCCACCCGGCCACCCAACCTAGCCAGACCCCAAACACCATCATAACTAGATTAAATGAATTGGACAAGACCACAGACACTGGCTAAGAAGTGAAGCTGAGATTTGAGCCCAATCTTCAATTTCTGCACTTGACCACATTGTTTCCCAGTTCTTATCATAGAGCAAGGTGCAATTATTTGTGAATCTTTCACTTTCATGAACTAAAATAATACCTTTTCGTTTTAAGAACTGACTTGCAAAGCACATAAATCCCAGTTACGTTACTGTGAAGCACCCAGTAAGTGTTACTATCACAAAAGTATATATACATGCACGTTTAGCAACCTCAGACATGGGAAAGGCTAAATCAGCCTTGCTGGATTATGGTACTGTGATCCGGCATATGAACACAAACCCCAGTAACAAAAGCTTAACAAACTGAGTTATCTTCTGAGCAATCTCAAAACTCAAATGTATCAATATGCATTTCAACTTTCGGTTTACATGTGATCTATATATTCCCCACAGAATGGTGAGAATACTACAGAGGTTGTACGATCATGAATGGATAAACTGCACGTACTACAGTGAACACAAAAAGCATTATATGATTGATGGATCCAAGAAAAATGTACTTGTGAGCAACAGCCTAGCAGCAGGCTCGGCGCCTCAGCAGCGCAGCAAAAACATCCTGGTATGTTCGATCTTAGTTTTGTAAGAAAATTGACACTGACTGCTTTCAAACTGGCAGCGATGTAGGCCTCCCCCAATGTGAGGGTCCGGGGTGCATGTCCCTTTTGCCCTACCATAATGACATCTCTACCGGTGCCTTTACCACCCGATCTGGTGGGCCTATTAGCACCCTGGGTTTTCAATCCGAAAAGCTGGGGAGCTGACATCAATGTATTTTGTTTGAATCAACAGGACGTGCTCATGGCATCCCGTTCCTTCAAACAAAATACTTACCTAAAATGGCTGCTGTGGAGATGGAGGATGGGGCTCTCTATGGAGCCCCTCTTCAATTTCTATAGCAGCTGGGAGGCAAAGCGACGGAACAGAATCAGGTAAGTGGGGTAGAAGAGTGGGGAGGGAAGGGTACAGAGACTGGCTGGAAGGAGAGGGTGGGGGAAGATGGTGGGGCAGGCGCTGCAGTTCTGAGCTTGCTCAGAATGAGGGCATGGAGCGTGGGATTCAGCCCGCAATCTGAGCAAACTGATTGGCTGCGATGCCCACCCCGGGTGTTGATAAATTGGTTCTACGTTATTTTGCCACTGTATTTTTCATCGCTGTTTTTTTCATCGCCGTTTTTCTTCTCGAAAAACTCGTTTTTTTTTGAATTTTTTTTTTTGGCGGTTCCCCCCCAAAGCCTGCCGCCCTTTTTTAAAAAATGTTTTATTCCCTTACACCCACAACCTTATATTTAATTTCTTAACCCGCCCCAAAAAAAAAAAAACAATGAGTTTTTTTTCCAAATAAAAACGGCGATGAAAAAACACGCAATGAAAAATACCGCGGTGAAATGCGTGTACACCGATAAATTATGGAACTGATGAAGCCTGAAAAAACACAACAGAGAGCTAGGGTAAAGAAGGGGTTTTAAATTCACTGATAAAGGGAGACTAATAAGTTGCTGTTTAAATGTAGGTAAACATTGAGCCAAGTAACAGATAACTAATAACTGGCTGATGTACATTGAAATTAAAGGTGCTGACCACACTCTACATCAACTGGTTGGGAAGATTTTCAGTTATGATTAGTTTTGGAGGGAGCAGCAGTGAACCAATGCAAGCAAAACGAGTATTACATTCACCCTCTCCTGCCAAGCCTGGTACGGGGAGCGTGCTGGCTGTGCTGTTCGAAGTGACACCCTGCAAACCGTTGGGAGAATGGTAGGAGTAAGGGGATAAAGCCCTCAGCCTATTTTACAAGTTCAAGTCTTAAACTCATTCTCCGTGTTTCCAAGCGCCATTGTTTGAACTGCTAAATACAAGATACGCATCAATGATTAAATAAATAGTGCTCTTTGGCCCAGCAGGACCTGCCTGTATCGATGAACATGGTACGCACCGTGCAGGGCAGTCTCTTCTGTTACAAGTAATGGGCTGCAGTGCTGGCTTCGTCTTCTCTGAGCAGTGTGTTGTGTTAACTTCCGCTCTCCCCATCATACATCTGAGCTGGGATTGCTGCAGCCCCTTGTTACCACAGGAAGCAGAACAGGCCATCAGAGCACCCACTGACCACTGGTAGTCTACAGTAGCTAGAAAGCAATGCAAATCAAAATACAAGTTACTGGCAACCAATTCAATGTTTCGGGGCAGTCTACGCGTAATCAGCAGCCACACCACAGTTTTGCCCAACGTATCACAAGAAGTAACTCTCCACTGTCATTGCAAGAATGGAAAGTAATCAAGACACAGCTGAACTTCTAGTGCTCATGGCAGGAGGGAATGGATTTGGTCTTCCGGTACGAGGCATTCAAAAATTCAAACTAGCCTCCTGACAACAGAAGCGAGAATCACAGAGGGATTAGCGGATCCAGTGGATTTAGATGCGATCAACGGCGACACTTCAATTACCAGAAAGGTGAGATTTCTGAGGAATGGGTGTTGTAGGGTACAGTTCCACTCTCCTATAGTGCACGTTGGAAGCGGGCTGGCAACCATATAGGCCAGTCAGTAGAATCTCAGTTATCAATAAATGAGTAGGATTGCAATTTTACAAGATCACTGCAACATGGTTTGTCAAGTGGTTTGAAACAGCATTTTCTGCAGTTCATGCTCTAGAACCGGGGTATCAAACCTGCGTCTCTCAAGATGTTTTATACTATAACTCCCGTAACTCCTCACCATTCCCTCTGATGGATTGAGCTGGTGGGAGTTGTAGTCCCAAACATCCAAAAGAGCCAAAGGCTGCAGACTCCTGCACTAGAAAATTCGTTAATAATGAGGGTAATTGGATCTTTTGACCTGAAAACTTGGATGTTTGATCAAGCAATGGTGTCTTCTTAGATTTCCGATATTTTCCATATAACTGCACGTTGCAGACTTAGCAACATGATATACAACCTGGGAATAGTTGCTAGAGTGGAAGCGTGTGCTAGAAACTGGCTACGTTCCAGGACACAAAGGGGCTAGTTTTTGATGTGATGCAACGTGAATACAATGCGTAAAAGCCTTACGTAAAACTTGTATGCATTTCATTTACATTGTGGCTCATTTTGAGCAATTTGCATGGCAGAGAGGAGGGGCAGATCGCAATTTACAATTCCACCACTTCCTTCCTCTCCACCATGCAAAAACCCCAGCATTTTCGCCAGCATGCATTCATATGCTGTGAATTCCTATTGAATCCGCCTGCTTTTCACACCAGCAAAAACGAGGCGGATTCCATGGGAATCCATAGTAAATTCTGCCAGCGATGTTTAAACGGCAGGCAGCATTCATTTATTTTACACAGTGGAGTGCAAAAGGGTGGCATACAAGTCTATGCCACATGTTTGCACTTTACTTTTACACTCTGCAGTGCAAATGTAAAAAATTACAAGGACGGATCTGTGTACGTCAAGGTGCAAACGTAACGGCTCCCCCGTATGATTTACAGGGGGCTAGAAAATGAGCCCCAAAGAGTGCTGTGATATAGTTGACTCCAATGCAAATTGGCAACAGGTATGTGACGCAGTTTGAGTTACAAGTTGATTGCTCCTTAATGCTTTTATGGGTTACACTTGGGCAGTGTGGCAAGCGTGATACTCATGTCCAAAGGAAGGTGGAAGCACTTGGGGGGTTTGTAAAAATGTAATGACTAAGGAGTGGTCTGGGGTATGGGATATGAAATAAAGTATCGTCAAGTGCAAAGTTCTGCATCCGGGGTGCAAATGGGGCAGATGAAAGTTAGTATGCACAGCAAGAGGTAAAAAGTAAACGAAAGTAGCGTTACCATCATGCAAATCCTAGGCGAGAACATAACACTTTTTGGAGACTAGAGCATGGTACTGTCCCATCAGGAAAAGGAAAGAATTTATGTAATCTCTGACAAGCATTTCCAAGTAGTTTTTGGTTTTTACCATCAGTCCGGTGACCTGAGACTCAACAAAGGAAATCGAGGCCTAAGACATTCCTATCACTCAGGGGAAAAAGCAGAATATGTTTTTCAAAAATACTCCACTTGATCCTCGTCTGGGTTTTGACAATTTTAGAATTCAACAACAGACTGTAGCTTCATAGCTTTTGCAGGTGAGAGGTTGCAGTTATATACCACACTTTCTATGAACAAATAACCCTTTTAGTTCTGGGTTATAGAAGTGACTTTGCACTTTTGTCGGGCATTTGTGACGGGCGATATATATTAAAGGGCGGCGGTCAGCGCCCTATAGTTAAGGTGAGTAGGAGTTCCATAGGAAATCCCAAAAATGAATTGCTAATATCTTTTGATTCGTACGACGGATTTGGCCGAAGGTTTGCAGACATTTCTGCTCCTTAAAACATTTATATCGGCCTTGGTGCATTTTACAGCAGAGAGGCTGAGCAAGGCTAATCATTTTTGATTTGCTGGATAGATTTGGAGGAAATGTTCCAAACCAACAGGTAGTCAAGAGCCCCACTAAACCAGAGATGTTGGGAACAATTTGTAAGAAAATTAAAAAGTTATTAAGAAAACATAAAAATGCTGTTTTCAGCCTACTAGCATCAATTTACGCATAGATAAAAAAAGTGCAGTTTTTGAACAGCCGTAGCGCGAAAACCGCTGGACAGATTTGGATCAAATTATAAACAATTTGGTCACAAAGCATTGATTCAATTTCCTTGACTGGTTTGTTGGAATTTCATCCAGTAGTTTAAAAATAATTCAACAGAGACAAGGCGGTGGCCCCCTGTTCCTTAAAACCTTAATATATATTGCAAAAAAAGGTAGCAGGCGCTCCTCTCCAGAAAGAACATGGCATGATGCCTGTTCTGAGATGACAGTTTGCAGCACACGCTTTTTGCTCACTGTACCTTTCACAGATGGGAAATAACCATTTGCATATCAGTCTTTGTCCCTTCCACATGGGCAGGCCAGGACCGAAATGCTATGGCAATTCCTCTCTGAGCAAGAGTACCAACAGCAACCCCATACACCTGTTTCAGCCTTGTTGGGCCTCATCAGTGAGGTGAAACTGCGCCTCTCTGAGCACAGTGAGCAGGGAGTCCACGCCTGGTTGCCACCAGGTAACTAAGGGTGACCAACCCCAAGTTCCTTGCAAATATTTCAAAAAAAGGTAGCAGGCGCTCCTCTCCAGAAAGAACATGGCATGATAACGTGTTCTCAGATGAGAGTCTGCAGCACACGCTTTTTGCTCACTGTACCTTTCACAGATGGGAAATATCCATTTGCACATGAGTCTTTGTCCAGCCCACATGGGCAGTCTAGCACCGAAATGCTATGGCAATTCCTCTCTGAACAAGAGTACCAACAGCAATCCCATACACGTGTTTCAGCCTTATTGGGCCTCATCAGTGAGTTGAAGCTGCGCCTCTCTGAGCAACCTCTGTTGAATTCTTAATATATATTGGCCTTCCACCTCGGAGAACAAATATGCGTCACACAAACCAATCAGTGATAGGGGTAATAGCCAGGAGAGGGCCAGGAAGGAAATAAGCAATTGAGGGGAGAAGGGAGATCATGAAAAGAGGAGGGAGGCCTTGGTGACTGCCTGCGAGGACAAGCAAGAGTTTTGGATTTTTAAGCATTATCGGGGGAACACTGGCCCGGTAGTGTTAAAAAACATACAGTGGGCACGGCCAAAGGCCCTCCTTAGTGGGCTTGAAAGGCATGTATGGTGAACCAGTGTAGGTGACAGAGCCAACGGACCTGGCTAGTGGGTCTGAAAGACAGGTGACTGGTGACATCACAGATATATTTCATAATTCTCTCCTTTGGTGGTCTGATGGTACTGCTCGAAGTTGATGAATGCTTTCCACATTTAAAGAAACACATAAATAAATCAAAAATTGTTTTGGTGGGAACCATGTGAGTTTTGCTTTCTTTGGTTGTGATGAATTTTGGACTGATTTTGCTTTTGAGTGTTTGTACCTTAGTATACACAGTCCTTGCTTTCTCATCTATGTGGTTGGTTATATCTTTGTTAAACAGTGGTATCTACCAGTTTGTGATAAAGTGTCAAATAAATCATTAAAAACTCACTTTTGTCTCAAAATTTGGAGTACCTGTTGTGTTGAGTCAGAAGTGCTCACTGTGCTTTGTATGAGCGAGGCCGAGTCACTTGGGACTGTTTTGGTCCAGCCAGCCTGCGATAGACCAACCACAGGATAGATGAGGAGGGATCACGTTGGCTCCCTATCCCCAGAGATGCAGTAAATTGGCCAAAAAAACACTTCTGTGCAGACTCACACCCAGAAACTCCATTGTCCAGATTACACCACAAAGGAACAGACTAGCCCATGAGCCAGAATACAGAAACAAGTAGTGAGGAGCTCGGCAACCAGGTACTCCAGCATTTCGACCCCAGGAGAAACTGCACCAGGCAGAAGAGACAGCGGAACAATGTAGAGCTGCAAACCCCAAGGAAGGGAATGCCAAGATAGCGTTGCATGCCACAGATGCTTATGAAACCTTTTGGTTCCTAATAGAAACCATAAACCCATAAACCAATCATTGACCATAAGAAATAATGATATAAAAAGGGGAATTAAGACTCCTGAAAGGAGGAATCCTGGTGAGGTATTCAAGAGCAATTGAGGAAAAACAATCCGAGTCAGCCTTACTGAATATCCCACAGCCTCATAGCTATAAAAGGGACAGGGGAAGGCTCATTCAGTGTCTTGGACCTGGAGAAAGCAGACATACCAGCGGATGCTCTCTCACTACAAGGGAGAGAAGAAGACTGGGGAAATGATGGTCTGGAGTAAGAAAGTACAAGCCTGGCAAGGCTTGGAGGAAAGGTGAACAGCTGGGAAGCCCTGGAAGCCCTAGAGAAGGAAGGATGAGCAGGAGGGCAAAACAGCCCCTCTCAAATCCTTGGGAAATTGGAAAGAAAGAGTCCAACATTTTCCTCCAGTGAACGGCTGCTGTGAATCCTGAGAAACCTAGGGTCGAGGAGAGACCCGGTGTGAAAACTGTAGAGAACTCATGTGAACCCTGAAGACCTGAAAGCAAGGAGAAGCCTATAGGTGAATATTTCAAAGTTTCGACAGGCCGAAGAAGAGAAAGCTGTGAAGTTGAATAACTGGAAGAGGTTCTTTGACAGCTGGTGAAAGTACAGGGGCTGAAGAAAAACACATTATAATAATTGGTTATTTATAACGCGCTTAATACCCAGAAGTTTCTAAGCGTGGACCCGGGGATCAAACCTGTGCTGCTCCACAACGTATTGCTCCCAAGGCGAGCGCGTTGTCCCTGAGCTATCCTCCTGAGACAGAATGTGAGAAACTCCTGAAGGAGCCTGTCAAGGAACAGTTGCATGTTTTGCATTTGATTGTCTTAGGTCTGGAGAGTTGTAGTTTAGGATTATCGAACTCTGGAACATTTTGTGTTGAGGCCTGGGGTAGCTTGGAGGCTGAGGAGTCTTAAGACTAGGTTTAAAGGCTTTATGTTGCCTACTTGTATTATCATTTTCTTTGTGGATTACTGTGGCCCGCGGCTGCGCAAGGATTTACAGGGATAAAAGTTGGAACGTTTTGTTGGACTTTGATCTTCCAAAAATCTTTGAACATCTGGAACAGACTCGACTTTGTATTGTACCATCTTGACACATTTGACTACCGAGAGTCCCTTGTTATTTGTAGATTTCCCAGGACCCTATAGGGTTTGTCCAATTGAAATCATAATAAACCTGTCTCTAACAAACAACTGTTACATCACACCTTAAGTGTGACATACATCATTGTCTTGAGTGCCCCACACATGGTGTCAAAAGTGGGATTTGAGGACCTGCTGCATTGTTCAACCAACCTGGCAAACATGGCTCCAACTATGGCTCAACCTGAGGCTCAAGTAAGCAGTTCCCCATTTCACCTAAGGGAAGAAATAAGGACTATGGAAAGAACTATGGAAAGAAAAGCATGGTAAACAACTGGCCTTCCCCACTCCCCTGAGGTCTTTACTCCAAACCTTATGTCTCTCTGGAGAAACTGTTACCATTGTTACAATGCTCACAAATATGTGATACCAGGGAGAGATAAGGCACTGATAAAGACTTATTTGCAACTGAAGTTACTGTCCAACTGATGTTCTTATCTACCTCATCCAGCCAGCCATAAGTCTTTCAGTGGTTCAAATTCCTAACCCCCTTCTGCCAAAAGCCCATGAGACAATCTGACAATACTCCTCATCAATTGTTCTTTGATGCCTCAGAGGGTTCAGAAACTCCAGAACCAAGGAGGGGCCCCTGGAACGCGACCATGCAATTTTGCACACTGGCATCCTTCAAAGACAGTAAGAATAGACAACAATAAAGGAGGAACACCTCTAACCGATGATGGTGGGCACCATGCCTGAGATAGAGGGGCTGGGCAACCTTCATTGATGCTCGATACTTTGCCCAGTGGCCCAACACACTATCAAAGATTCACTGGGCTGAGGAACCTCGAGAAGGCAACCAAGCTTTCTATGGAAAACCATTCAAGGCCATAAATTCCATTGTTGATGTGAGCAGAAGGAATGGAGAAATACTACCAGAACCTACACTTAAAGATTCCAACCAGGATCTGTAGAGAGGGTCCCTACTCCTCATAGCCCTCGGAGAAGGTTTTATAAGCCCGGACCTGAGGAAACATCTACGGCCAATAAAAAGAAGATGTTGGACCGCAACCCTGGAGATAGAAGAGGAAGTCATGATGTGCCTATCCGTGGGAAGGGAACAGACCCCACTTTGTGTTGCTCCATCCTGACACGTCTGCCTACAGATATTTCCCCATTATTTGTAGATTTCCTCTAAAACGTATAGGTGTTGGGCCAGCCCAAATCCGAAGAAAGCAGGCACTAAATCAAGGCCTGTCACAACACACCTTAAGTGTTGCATGTAACACTGCCTCGAATTCACCACAATGGTGAACACAGGAACACTCGTGTGAATAGATTACTAGAGTAAAACATCACTGGCTTCCCATACTGTTCCAACATGGCTGTGAACCTGAACTGATGAACAGTTATATAAATCACCTCTGCACGCTCCAACCCACAGTTATTGGACTCTCTAATTAAAAGAACAACCATTTTATTGAGTATTAGCACTGGTGTTCGGCATGGAGGCAACGCATTTCTTCCATTAAGGGTGGCCTTTCTCACAGGTAGCGCAAGACAAATTACTCCAAGATAAAACCTAATGAAAACACGCTCGATCCACAAACCGCATTCATAATCATCTACTAATAGCACAAATCACTGGGCATACAACATCAATTTGCAAAGCATGGGATTCTAGGCAGAGGGCACCTTACACATTGTTGCTTTGCAGCTGTCAGGACTGGCTGGGTTAGTAACAGGAAGAGTAACAGGAAGAGTTTGTACATAGAATTAACATTGTGCTTTCAGAGCTGGCTGGATTAGTAACAGGAAGAGTTTGTACATAGAATTAACATTGTGCTTGCCCAAGTCAAGATGGAGAGAAAGAAACTTAATCTGATTAGTTAAAGGAACAATGATATGTTTGGTTTGCCTGATTGGTGGAAAGGACAATGGGTTTGATTCTTGGGAGGTGAGTAAGATTCTAAACTGCCTTTCATCCATAGAAATTCAGTGACTGGTTGTACATTAGTTAAGCTCCTTAAGTAAGGCCCTTTCAGAGTTCAGAAAATTTACCAAAGAAGTAAGAATATCGTTTGCTGATCCTGTATGAACAAGAAGACATCAGGTGGGATCGTTCTTTTAAAGATTTAAAGATTTTCACAGTGAACTTTCATTTTCTTTTATAAGAAAACTTAAACAGTTAATAAGTTTCAAAATTATTTGAGAAAAGAGACATTTACAGTTAAGTTACTATAAGGAAACAAGTTTGAAGATTGTGCGTTGAAGTGTAAAGTTTATTAACTGCGTGTAATTTACTTCAAGACTGTTTAATGTGTGCGCGAGTTCATGTGTCGTCGTTAACGTGTTTTTGGAAGCGCGCAGGTATTCAGAGCGATAGAGCACGTGCCCAAATGAATTGCACGAGTGAATTTTAGCGTGTGTACATTTTTAACGTGAGAGACGTTTCATAAGAAAGCGCGTGTTGGGTTGCGATAGGGCGCGAGTCCATTTTAATTAAGCGCAAGTTGTTTTTAACGCGTGAACTATTTTACGTGAATTACGTTTCGTTTCTCCGCGTGTGTTCGGTAGCGATAGAGCGCGAGTCCATTTTAACTACCGCGTGTTATTTTTATCGCGTTTATGTATTTTTTCACACGTGCGTGTTTTGTTAAGATGCGCGTGTGTATTTTAAACGCGAGGACAATTCTTCACGTCTTCTGATTTCACGTGTTTAACGCACACGCTTATCAAGAAGGAAATTATACGTTTTTATGTGTAAATAAGGAAACAATTCACACGCAGAAGGAAAGCAGCATTCCAGAAAGTTAAAGAGAATCTATTTAATGTAACTTATGCATATGGGATTCAATACTTCAGAGAAAGACTGCATTTTATAAAAGCATTAAAAGCTACATAGAGTGAAAAGAACCTTAAAGCAAGAAGAATATCTAAGTCTGTAAGGTGTTTGCAAGAGTCATCACTTTAGGATTCTAAAGAGACTTGAGTGGCTTGAACTATATGCACTAAGCAAGATATTATTTACAAGATATTCCACACAGATAATTAGCCTCTAAGTCTTTTACTGAGGTTTAAGAGGTAAAGAGTTTAGAGTTTGTTTAGAATAATTTTAGAAAAGAAGTTTATATTATCATATAAGTAACCAGGTGTATTTGTTTACTACAGATACCAGAGCCTACCAGAAGGTTGCAGGGCTGCAGTGTCTCTGTTGTTATTTTCTCCAAATTCCCCTTTCCCTTTCTTGGGGTTTTCAGCTCAGCTTATACTTAAGGGTTGAGAGGTGAACTCCTGGTGAGGGTGTGTGGGGCCAGCATCAGCTCCTGTGGAATTCAGTCAAGCCGGACCCTGACAGGATGAAAGGCCCACGATAATTTTTTCCACCTGAGCTGATATGGATCCCACAGAAGCACTAGCAAGTTCCATTAGGGACATGTTTTCAGAGTTAAGGGAGGAAATGAGGGCTGTGCAAAAAGAAAACCAGGAATTACAAGTCAAGTTTGAAGAGTTAAACTCTAAGGTTACCCGTAAGGGTGAGGAAATTTCTTTGGAGTCAAGAGATTCAGAGAATCCTAGTAGAGAATTACCAGTGTTAATTAGAGAGGATTTGGGTGAAGGAACGAGTTCTCAGGGAAGAAGTAGGGGAAGTTTGAATATACCTATAGGTCCAGTCCCCTTAGCACTTCCAGAACGTTTTGGGGGAGATGCCAAGAAATGCCAAATTTTCCTTACACAGTGTGAACTTCATTTCCTTTGTAGACCTGAAGCTTTTAATACAGATGCTACTAAAATAGCTTTTATGCTGTCTTACCTTACTGGTGAGGCGGCAACTTGGTCAGTATTATTAGTTGGTCAAGAGAATCCTATACTAAAGAACTTGTTAGCCTTCAAGTTAGAATTTAAAAAGATGTTTGACAGACGCCAATTATCTCAAGAAGTTGATGGAGAACTATTAGAGTTAAAACAGGGAACCAAAGATATAGTGTCTTACATCACACAGTTCAGATCTTTAGTATTAGAGAGCAATTGGCCAGAAGAGAAGCAATCCTCTTTGTTCTATAGAGGCTTGAAGGAGGGGTTGAAAGATGCCTTATCCACAATTGTTAATAGACCCACTTCATGTGAAGATTTAATTAATCTAGTCATACAAATTGACTATAGATTAGGGGAACGCAAGGCTGAGCGTAGAAGAGGAGGAGTTGAGCAAACCAGAGTTTTCCCTAGAGTTGATAAAGGAAGATTAGAATTTGTAAATAAAGAATTGAGAATTGGGAATGCAGAGAGAGTAAATAAAGTGAGAGGTCTGTTAACTAAGGATGAGAAGGATAGGCGAAGACAGAATAATTTATGTTTATATTGTGGGAAATCAGGACATTTTGTTGGAAATTGCCCTTGGTGTCCAAAAACTTCTTCATCTACTAACAGCTCCAGAAATCAACAAGTGGCAAATACAATCCAAGCAGCGGTACCACATATTACATTGAATGTATCCTTGTATATTAAAGAGGAATTAAAGGGAAGTGGTCCAGTAGTAATAGATTCTGGAGCCACTGGTAACTTCATGGATTGGAATGTGGTTAAAGATATGAATGTGCCTTACATTGTAAAAAATATACCACAGTATGTGAGAGCGGTGGATGGGTCTCAACTGACATCAGGTTTAATTACACATGAAACAATCCCATTGGAAATGGAAATTGGAGGACACTGGGAGGAAATTGTGTTTGAATTAATTGACACTCCACAGTTGAAAATAATTTTGGGAATGCCTTGGTTGACGTATCATAACCCTCAGATTGATTGGGGAAGAAGATTGGTGAAATTGGACTCTGCTTTTTGTGTTACAAATTGTTGTAAAGAAGTAGTTCAGGGAAATGTTTCTAGTAGTAATTGTTCAGAAATAGTGGAAGGTTTGGTGAACTTGGGAACCATAGTACATTCTATAGGGGCTGTAATTGGAGAATTACCAAAGTGTTATCATGATTTCAATGATGTGTTTAGTGAAAAGGAAGCTAATGAATTACCTCCTCATAGAGAGTATGACTGCAAAATTGATTTAGAACCAGGGGCCCACATTCCTTGCTGTCGCATCTATGCCTTAACAGAAAAAAAGAATCAACATTTGAAAGATTACATCCAAGAAAATCTGAATAAGGGGTTCATCAGGCACTCTCAATCACCAGCAGCTTCTCCACTATTTTTTGTTCCCAAAAAGGAAGGCACTTTACGGACATGCATAGATTATAGGGCATTGAATAAGATAACAATTAAAAACAGATATCCTCTGCCCTTAATATCAGTAATGTTAGACCAGATTCAAGGAGCCTCAGTATTTACCAAACTAGATCTTCGTGGTGCATATCATTTGGTGCGGGTACGTCAAGGTGATGAATGGAAAACGGCATTTAGAACAAAATTTGGTCTTTTCAAATATCAAGTAATGCCATTCGGATTGTGTAACGCTCCCGCAGCCTTTCAATTTTTATAAATGAGGTATTGAGAGATTTTATTGACATCTTTGTAGTAGTATACATAGATGACATTCTCATTTACTCTAAGGATCTACTGCAACATGAAGAACATGTAAAGAAAGTGTTACAGCGACTAAGGGAGAATAAACTATTTGCTAAGTTAGAAAAGAGCCAATTTCATACCATGGAAGTGGAATTTTTAGGTTTTATGATTTCTCCCAAAGGTTTGGAAATGGATATGAAGAAAATTAAAGCAGTTGAACAGTGGCCAATTCCAACATGTGTTAAAGATATCCAAAGCTTCCTGGGTTTTGCAAATCTTTACAGTAGATTCATTAAAAATTTCTCTCAAACTGTTTCTCCTATCACCAAATTATTTAAGAAAGGAATGAAATTTGAGTGGAAAGATGAAGCGGATCAAGCTTTCAAAAAATTGAAGAATTGTTTTACATCTGGACCGATCTTATTACACCCAGATCCTTCACAACCATTTTTTGTGGAGGCAGATGCTTCTAATGTTACAATTGGAGCTGTGCTTTCTCAACGGCATCCTGAAACTGGACAGTTGCATCCTGTGGCCTATCTATCTAAGAAATTGTTTCCAGCAGAAGTGAACTACACGATTACTGACAGAGAACTCCTGGCAATCAAGAAGGCATTTCAGAAATGGAGGCATTATCTGTTAGGAGCAAGATTCACAGTAACCGTTTTAACCGATCATAGAAATCTTCTGTTTTTGAAATCAGCTCGAACACTATCACCTCGACAACTTAGGTGGTCACTCTTCTTTTCAGAATACGATTTTGTGATAACATTCAAGCCTGGGCGGTTAAATGGTAAAGCGGATGCTTTATCGCGACAAGGTTCTTCGGAAGAAGTTGAAAATCAATTATTACCAGAACCAGTGATTGCAGAAGATAGATTTATTCTAAGTACTACAAAGGAAGAGAATCTGCTTCTTAAGAAAATTCAAAAGGAATTACCAGAAGAGGCGATTCAATCTTGGCTAGCGGAGGATTCTGGAAGACATTTAATTGAAGGATTTCCATGTGTCCATTCAAAAATTTACCTTCCAAGTAAGGAACTGCAAAAGGAAATTATGCAAGAATGTCATGAATCAGAGTTGGTGGGTCACCCTGGAATTCGTAAGACAATTGAACTGGTTGAAAGGAAGTTCTGGTGGAAAGAAATGAAAAAGGATATTGAAGACTATGTGAAAACATGTGAAGTATGTGCTCGAGTGAAGTCAGGAGGAGGAAAACCATCTGGGTTACTAGATCCGTTACCAGTACCCCCTAGTCCTTGGTTTACAATCTCTATGGATTATATTGTAGATCTTCCTAAAGATCAAAGTTACACTATAGTATTAGTAGTTGTGGATTTACTAACTAAAGCTGGGCATTTCATTCCCATGAAAGGAGAGGCTTCTGCAAGGAATCTGGCAAAAAGTTTTTTGCGAGAAGTGGTACGATTGCATGGTCTACCAACACAAATTGTATCAGATCGGGGGTCTCAGTTCATTTCTAAGTTTTGGCGAGCCTTCTGTACAGATTTGGGAATTGAGGTAAAGCTTTCTTCAGGTTATCATCCACAGACCAACGGCCAAACAGAGCGAGTAAATCAGGAGTTAGAAAAATATATTAGAGCTTTTTGGCAAGAAAGAGGAAGTTGGGTAGATCTTCTTTGGCTAGCAGAGTTTAGCTATAACAATTCTGTCAAGGATTCTACTAAGTATTCTCCATTTTTTAGCAATTATGGTTTCCATCCACGATTTTTGAAAGAAGTGTTGCCATCTGAGTATTCCAATCCAGAGGTTGAGCAGCGATTGACTTTTATTAGAGATGGTTTAGTGAAAGCTAAAGAAACTTTAGAGAAAAGTAAAGTAAGATTTAAGACATTTGCTGATAGAAAACGTCGAAAAGCACCACATTATCAGGTGGGTCAAAAAGTTTAGTTGTCCACAAAAAACCTACGTTTAAAGGGAAGAACTAAATTTAGTCTGAGATTTATTGGTCCATTTGAAATAGAAAGAATAATAAATCCCGTAGCAATCAGACTGAAATTACCCGCAAGTATCAAAAGTCACCCTACATTTCATGTCAGCTTAGTGAAACCTTGTATGTCAGGAACTAGATTGGGAAAACCACCACCAGCAGTTTACACAGAGGAAAATGACGAAGAGTTTGAAGTTAAGAAAATCTTAGATTCCAGGATTGTTAGAGGTACCTTGCAGTATCTTATTGACTGGAAGGGATACGGGCCGGAGGAAAGATCTTGGGAGGATCAAACAGATGTACATGCCCCTCAATTGATAAGACAGTTTCACAAAAAGTTCCCTGCTAAGCCAGGCCCTGGGACAGGGCTTTGAAGAGGGGGGTACTGTCAGGACCGGCTGGGTTAGTAACAGGAAGAGTAACAGGAAGAGTTTGTACATAGAATTAACATTGTGCTTTCAGAGCTGGCTGGATTAGTAACAGGAAGAGTTTGTACATAGAATTAACATTGTGCTTGCCCAAGTCAAGATGGAGAGAAAGAAACTTAATCTGATTGGTTAAAGGAACAATGATATGTTTGGTTTGCCTGATTGGTGGAAAGGACAATGGGTTTGATTCTTGGGAGGTGAGCAAGATTCTAAACTGGCTTTCATCCATAGAAATTCAGTGACTGGTTGTACATTAGTTAAGCTCCTTAAGTAAGGCCCTTTCAGAGTTCAGAAAATTTACCAAAGAAGTAAGAATATTGTTTGCTGATCCTGTATGAACAAGAAGACATCAGGTGGGATCGTTCTTTTAAAGATTTTAAGATTTTCACAGTGAACTTTCATTTTCTTTTATAAGAAAACTTAAAGAGTTAATAAGTTTCAAAATAATTTGAGAAAAGAGACATTTACAGTTAAGTTACTATAAGGAAACAAGTTTGAAGATTGTGCGTTGAAGTGTAAAGTTTATTAACTGCGTGTAATTTACTTCAATACTGTTTAATGTGTGCGCGAGTTCGCGTGTCGTCGTTAACGTGTTTTTGGAAGCGGGCGGGTATTCAGAGCGATAGAGCGAGTGCCCAAATGAATTGCGCAAGTGAATTTTAGCACGTGTACATTTTTAACGTGAGAGACGTTTCATAAGAAAGCGCGTGTTGGGTTGCGATAGAGCGCGAGTCCATTTTAATTAAGCGCGAGTTGTTTTTAACGCGTGAACTATTTTACGTGAATTACGTTTCGTTTCTCCGCATGTGTTCGGTAGCGATAGAGCGCGAGTCCATTTTAACTAGCGCGTGTTATTTTTATCGCGTTTACGTATTTTTTCACACGTGCGTGTTTTGTTAAGATGCGCGTGTGTATTTTAAACGCGAGGACAATTCTTCACGTCTTCTGATTTCACGTGTTTAACGCACACGCTTATCAAGAAGGAAATTATACGTTTTTATGTGTAAATAAGGAAACAATTCACACGCAGAAGGAAAGCAGCATTCCAGAAAGTTAAAGAGAATCTATTTAATGTAACTTATGCAAATGGAATTCAATACTTCAGAGAAAGACTGCATTTTATAAAAGCATTACAAGCTACATATAGTGAAAAGAACCTTAAAGCAAGAAGAATATCTAAGTCTGTAAGGTGTTTGCAAGAGTCATCACTTTAGGATTCTAAAGAGACTTGAGTGGCTTGAACTATATGCACTAAGCAAGATATTATTTACAAGATATTCCACACAGATAATTAGCCTCTAAGTCTTTTACTGAGGTTTAAGAGGTAAAGAGTTTAGAGTTTGTTTAGAATAATTTTAGAAAAGAAGTTTATATTATCATATAAGTAACCAGGTGTATTTGTTTACTACAGATACCAGAGCCTACCAGAAGGTTGCAGGGCTGCAGTGTCTCTGTTGTTATTTTCTCCAAATTCCCCTTTCCCTTTCTTGGGGTTTTCAGCTCAGCTTATACTTAAGGGTTGAGAGGTGAACTCCTGGTGAGGGTGTGTGGGGCCAGCATCAGCTCCTGTGGAATTCAGTCAAGCCGGACCCTGACAGGATGAAAGGCCCACGATAATTTTTTCCACCTGAGCTGATATGGATCCCACAGAAGCACTAGCAAGTTCCATTAGGGACATGTTTTCAGAGTTAAGGGAGGAAATGAGGGCTGTGCAAAAAGAAAACCAGGAATTACAAGTCAAGTTTGAAGAGTTAAACTCTAAGGTTACCCGTAAGGGTGAGGAAATTTCTTTGGAGTCAAGAGATTCAGAGAATCCTAGTAGAGAATTACCAGTGTTAATTAGAGAGGATTTGGGTGAAGGAACGAGTTCTCAGGGAAGAAGTAGGGGAAGTTTGAATATACCTATAGGTCCAGTCCCCTTAGCACTTCCAGAACGTTTTGGGGGAGATGCCAAGAAATGCCAAATTTTCCTTACACAGTGTGAACTTCATTTCCTTTGTAGACCTGAAGCTTTTAATACAGATGCTACTAAAATAGCTTTTATGCTGTCTTACCTTACTGGTGAGGCGGCAACTTGGTCAGTATTATTAGTTGGTCAAGAGAATCCTATACTAAAGAACTTGTTAGCCTTCAAGTTAGAATTTAAAAAGATGTTTGACAGACGCCAATTATCTCAAGAAGTTGATGGAGAACTATTAGAGTTAAAACAGGGAACCAAAGATATAGTGTCTTACATCACACAGTTCAGATCTTTAGTATTAGAGAGCAATTGGCCAGAAGAGAAGCAATCCTCTTTGTTCTATAGAGGCTTGAAGGAGGGGTTGAAAGATGCCTTATCCACAATTGTTAATAGACCCACTTCATGTGAAGATTTAATTAATCTAGTCATACAAATTGACTATAGATTAGGGGAACGCAAGGCTGAGCGTAGAAGAGGAGGAGTTGAGCAAACCAGAGTTTTCCCTAGAGTTGATAAAGGAAGATTAGAATTTGTAAATAAAGAATTGAGAATTGGGAATGCAGAGAGAGTAAATAAAGTGAGAGGTCTGTTAACTAAGGATGAGAAGGATAGGCGAAGACAGAATAATTTATGTTTATATTGTGGGAAATCAGGACATTTTGTTGGAAATTGCCCTTGGTGTCCAAAAACTTCTTCATCTACTAACAGCTCCAGAAATCAACAAGTGGCAAATACAATCCAAGCAGCGGTACCACATATTACATTGAATGTATCCTTGTATATTAAAGAGGAATTAAAGGGAAGTGGTCCAGTAGTAATAGATTCTGGAGCCACTGGTAACTTCATGGATTGGAATGTGGTTAAAGATATGAATGTGCCTTACATTGTAAAAAATATACCACAGTATGTGAGAGCGGTGGATGGGTCTCAACTGACATCAGGTTTAATTACACATGAAACAATCCCATTGGAAATGGAAATTGGAGGACACTGGGAGGAAATTGTGTTTGAATTAATTGACACTCCACAGTTGAAAATAATTTTGGGAATGCCTTGGTTGACGTATCATAACCCTCAGATTGATTGGGGAAGAAGATTGGTGAAATTGGACTCTGCTTTTTGTGTTACAAATTGTTGTAAAGAAGTAGTTCAGGGAAATGTTTCTAGTAGTAATTGTTCAGAAATAGTGGAAGGTTTGGTGAACTTGGGAACCATAGTACATTCTATAGGGGCTGTAATTGGAGAATTACCAAAGTGTTATCATGATTTCAATGATGTGTTTAGTGAAAAGGAAGCTAATGAATTACCTCCTCATAGAGAGTATGACTGCAAAATTGATTTAGAACCAGGGGCCCACATTCCTTGCTGTCGCATCTATGCCTTAACAGAAAAAAAGAATCAACATTTGAAAGATTACATCCAAGAAAATCTGAATAAGGGGTTCATCAGGCACTCTCAATCACCAGCAGCTTCTCCACTATTTTTTGTTCCCAAAAAGGAAGGCACTTTACGGACATGCATAGATTATAGGGCATTGAATAAGATAACAATTAAAAACAGATATCCTCTGCCCTTAATATCAGTAATGTTAGACCAGATTCAAGGAGCCTCAGTATTTACCAAACTAGATCTTCGTGGTGCATATCATTTGGTGCGGGTACGTCAAGGTGATGAATGGAAAACGGCATTTAGAACAAAATTTGGTCTTTTCAAATATCAAGTAATGCCATTCGGATTGTGTAACGCTCCCGCAGCCTTTCAATTTTTATAAATGAGGTATTGAGAGATTTTATTGACATCTTTGTAGTAGTATACATAGATGACATTCTCATTTACTCTAAGGATCTACTGCAACATGAAGAACATGTAAAGAAAGTGTTACAGCGACTAAGGGAGAATAAACTATTTGCTAAGTTAGAAAAGAGCCAATTTCATACCATGGAAGTGGAATTTTTAGGTTTTATGATTTCTCCCAAAGGTTTGGAAATGGATATGAAGAAAATTAAAGCAGTTGAACAGTGGCCAATTCCAACATGTGTTAAAGATATCCAAAGCTTCCTGGGTTTTGCAAATCTTTACAGTAGATTCATTAAAAATTTCTCTCAAACTGTTTCTCCTATCACCAAATTATTTAAGAAAGGAATGAAATTTGAGTGGAAAGATGAAGCGGATCAAGCTTTCAAAAAATTGAAGAATTGTTTTACATCTGGACCGATCTTATTACACCCAGATCCTTCACAACCATTTTTTGTGGAGGCAGATGCTTCTAATGTTACAATTGGAGCTGTGCTTTCTCAACGGCATCCTGAAACTGGACAGTTGCATCCTGTGGCCTATCTATCTAAGAAATTGTTTCCAGCAGAAGTGAACTACACGATTACTGACAGAGAACTCCTGGCAATCAAGAAGGCATTTCAGAAATGGAGGCATTATCTGTTAGGAGCAAGATTCACAGTAACCGTTTTAACCGATCATAGAAATCTTCTGTTTTTGAAATCAGCTCGAACACTATCACCTCGACAACTTAGGTGGTCACTCTTCTTTTCAGAATACGATTTTGTGATAACATTCAAGCCTGGGCGGTTAAATGGTAAAGCGGATGCTTTATCGCGACAAGGTTCTTCGGAAGAAGTTGAAAATCAATTATTACCAGAACCAGTGATTGCAGAAGATAGATTTATTCTAAGTACTACAAAGGAAGAGAATCTGCTTCTTAAGAAAATTCAAAAGGAATTACCAGAAGAGGCGATTCAATCTTGGCTAGCGGAGGATTCTGGAAGACATTTAATTGAAGGATTTCCATGTGTCCATTCAAAAATTTACCTTCCAAGTAAGGAACTGCAAAAGGAAATTATGCAAGAATGTCATGAATCAGAGTTGGTGGGTCACCCTGGAATTCGTAAGACAATTGAACTGGTTGAAAGGAAGTTCTGGTGGAAAGAAATGAAAAAGGATATTGAAGACTATGTGAAAACATGTGAAGTCTGTGCTCGAGTGAAGTCAGGAGGAGGAAAACCATCTGGGTTACTAGATCCGTTACCAGTACCCCCTAGTCCTTGGTTTACAATCTCTATGGATTATATTGTAGATCTTCCTAAAGATCAAAGTTACACTATAGTATTAGTAGTTGTGGATTTACTAACTAAAGCTGGGCATTTCATTCCCATGAAAGGAGAGGCTTCTGCAAGGAATCTGGCAAAAAGTTTTTTGCGAGAAGTGGTACGATTGCATGGTCTACCAACACAAATTGTATCAGATCGGGGGTCTCAGTTCATTTCTAAGTTTTGGCGAGCCTTCTGTACAGATTTGGGAATTGAGGTAAAGCTTTCTTCAGGTTATCATCCACAGACCAACGGCCAAACAGAGCGAGTAAATCAGGAGTTAGAAAAATATATTAGAGCTTTTTGGCAAGAAAGAGGAAGTTGGGTAGATCTTCTTTGGCTAGCAGAGTTTAGCTATAACAATTCTGTCAAGGATTCTACTAAGTATTCTCCATTTTTTAGCAATTATGGTTTCCATCCACGATTTTTGAAAGAAGTGTTGCCATCTGAGTATTCCAATCCAGAGGTTGAGCAGCGATTGACTTTTATTAGAGATGGTTTAGTGAAAGCTAAAGAAACTTTAGAGAAAAGTAAAGTAAGATTTAAGACATTTGCTGATAGAAAACGTCGAAAAGCACCACATTATCAGGTGGGTCAAAAAGTTTAGTTGTCCACAAAAAACCTACGTTTAAAGGGAAGAACTAAATTTAGTCTGAGATTTATTGGTCCATTTGAAATAGAAAGAATAATAAATCCCGTAGCAATCAGACTGAAATTACCCGCAAGTATCAAAAGTCACCCTACATTTCATGTCAGCTTAGTGAAACCTTGTATGTCAGGAACTAGATTGGGAAAACCACCACCAGCAGTTTACACAGAGGAAAATGACGAAGAGTTTGAAGTTAAGAAAATCTTAGATTCCAGGATTGTTAGAGGTACCTTGCAGTATCTTATTGACTGGAAGGGATACGGGCCGGAGGAAAGATCTTGGGAGGATCAAACAGATGTACATGCCCCTCAATTGATAAGACAGTTTCACAAAAAGTTCCCTGCTAAGCCAGGCCCTGGGACAGGGCTTTGAAGAGGGGGGTACTGTCAGGACCGGCTGGGTTAGTAACAGGAAGAGTAACAGGAAGAGTTTGTACATAGAATTAACATTGTGCTTTCAGAGCTGGCTGGATTAGTAACAGGAAGAGTTTGTACATAGAATTAACATTGTGCTTGCCCAAGTCAAGATGGAGAGAAAGAAACTTAATCTGATTGGTTAAAGGAACAATGATATGTTTGGTTTGCCTGATTGGTGGAAAGGACAATGGGTTTGATTCTTGGGAGGTGAGCAAGATTCTAAACTGGCTTTCATCCATAGAAATTCAGTGACTGGTTGTACATTAGTTAAGCTCCTTAAGTAAGGCCCTTTCAGAGTTCAGAAAATTTACCAAAGAAGTAAGAATATTGTTTGCTGATCCTGTATGAACAAGAAGACATCAGGTGGGATCGTTCTTTTAAAGATTTTAAGATTTTCACAGTGAACTTTCATTTTCTTTTATAAGAAAACTTAAAGAGTTAATAAGTTTCAAAATAATTTGAGAAAAGAGACATTTACAGTTAAGTTACTATAAGGAAACAAGTTTGAAGATTGTGCGTTGAAGTGTAAAGTTTATTAACTGCGTGTAATTTACTTCAATACTGTTTAATGTGTGCGCGAGTTCGCGTGTCGTCGTTAACGTGTTTTTGGAAGCGGGCGGGTATTCAGAGCGATAGAGCGAGTGCCCAAATGAATTGCGCAAGTGAATTTTAGCACGTGTACATTTTTAACGTGAGAGACGTTTCATAAGAAAGCGCGTGTTGGATTGCGATAGAGCGCGAGTCCATTTTAATTAAGCGCGAGTTGTTTTTAACGCGTGAACTATTTTACGTGAATTACGTTTCGTTTCTCCGCATGTGTTCGGTAGCGATAGAGCGCGAGTCCATTTTAACTAGCGCGTGTTATTTTTATCGCGTTTACGTATTTTTTCACACGTGCGTGTTTTGTTAAGATGCGCGTGTGTATTTTAAACGCGAGGACAATTCTTCACGTCTTCTGATTTCACGTGTTTAACGCACACGCTTATCAAGAAGGAAATTATACGTTTTTATGTGTAAATAAGGAAACAATTCACACGCAGAAGGAAAGCAGCATTCCAGAAAGTTAAAGAGAATCTATTTAATGTAACTTATGCAAATGGAATTCAATACTTCAGAGAAAGACTGCATTTTATAAAAGCATTACAAGCTACATATAGTGAAAAGAACCTTAAAGCAAGAAGAATATCTAAGTCTGTAAGGTGTTTGCAAGAGTCATCACTTTAGGATTCTAAAGAGACTTGAGTGGCTTGAACTATATGCACTAAGCAAGATATTATTTACAAGATATTCCACACAGATAATTAGCCTCTAAGTCTTTTACTGAGGTTTAAGAGGTAAAGAGTTTAGAGTTTGTTTAGAATAATTTTAGAAAAGAAGTTTATATTATCATATAAGTAACCAGGTGTATTTGTTTACTACAGATACCAGAGCCTACCAGAAGGTGGCAGGGCTGCAGTGTCTCCGTTGTTATTTTCTCCAAATTCCCCTTTCCCTTTCTTGGGGTTTTCAGCTCAGCTTATACTTAAGGGTTGAGAGGTGAACTCCTGGTGAGGGTCTGTGGGGCCAGCATCAGCTCCTGTGGAATTCAGTCAAGCCGGACCCTGACAGCAGCAAAACTACTGTAGAAATGAAGTAAAAAGTCTAACTAATCACTGTGACAAATCCCCCTATTTTATGCTAATAGGATAAGCAAGGGCGCCAAGCACCGCACAAGCTAAAGGATGATCGGCCCAGGGGTGGTGTGAGGGGATTCTCTGGTCACCCCCACTTAGTGCCTGTCAGTGTGCAGGGGGCCGCCACATGTATAACCAAAATGCTACTGACCTTTTAGCGAATGTATATTTGGTTGGGAAGGAGGTTTCCACAGTGAAGTACACACACACACGCATCCCACAATGAAACATCACAAGCAGAAAAAGACAAGTTTCATGACGTCTTAGTTCCAGTATCCCGTGAACACCCACCGTGCATATTGAAGTAGACATCGCTCTGCTCCCATAGCTGAACGCTTGTGTACATATGCAGACAAATTCACTGTCTTATTCCAAGATGGCAGACACCGTTTTTAAAAGCCCTGGTCCGCTTGCTGGTACAAGGAAACACTAACACACTTGATCTAAAGGCCATCATTAAGGGGAGCCAATCAAAAATCCCCACACAATCAGGCCACACAGCGGCATACCCTCACCCCAAGGCCTACCAAGGGCGTGGGTGTGCAGACCTGTTACGAGCAAGTCAGAAGAAGAGGTTGGGTCGAGTGGCCAGTTCAGAAGGTAAGTGGGAAAAGTAGGCTAGGGGGAGAGAGGAAGGAGCAGTGGAGTCTGGAGACAAGGGAGAGTTAATGAGTTTCAGGGTGTGGCAGGAGGTGGACATCAGGAAACTGCAGGATGAGAAAAGCTGGGGGCTATGTGAAATAAACAGCAGGGGGAGAATGCAGCTCTAGTGAGCTACTAGATAGAGGGGGCAGGAAGGAATGAGTGCAAGCGCTGCCCAAGGCAGGGGGTAGGCAGGGGATCATGATCGGGGAGGTGCTGATCCTGGTGGAGAGATGTGGACCCGATGGAATTGGGGTGATATGTCCCTTGCAAGTTCCTCTGTGGAAACTGGGGCTTGCAAACCAAGTTGCCTCTTTCTACCAGAAAGAGTAAGGCTTCACTTGTTTCTATGATCACTGGCAGAGACGCATCAATGTCTACAGAATCTACAGAAGAAATTGGTGAGAGGAAATTCGGAGGACCAATGAGGGAAAGCCCTACAGAGACTGTGAGCACCGGGGAGAGTCCCCGCATTCTTGACAAATTAAGAAGATTTTTTGAATTGCTGGAACTATTACGGAGGGACTGTCCTGACAATTTCTTTGTTTGAGTGTTGCCAAAGGAGGAGCTTTTTCTGTTAAAATCTATCCGTGTGTGTTGTGGTGTTTGTGGACCACACTCAGCAATATTACATTAGCTAAGCTGGTACAGAGCTTCTGCATCTGCACAAGTTGACCTTTTTGTTAAAAGCAGCTTTCAGAAGGGTACTGGGTTGATTACAGATATTAGGCAGCTCAGGATGTAATAAAAACATTTTAACCAAGTGCACCTCTTAGCTGCTTGATTAATAAGTAAAACGCCATAATAGCATGGAGCTTTAAGTACTTAGCGTGGTGGTCAGGAGGTTACTCTGCTATGCCATGCCATAGCTGTTACCTGGTAATCCATCTGCTTCCAAGTTGAGTTTGATTTATTTACGTAGCTACGGTAACGTTAACTCTTCAGAACACTCACTTCAATTAAAAGAATTATGTCACTTTCTCAGAATTGACTTTACCATACTTGACTACTGATGCTGAACAAGATTTATTTACCTGTAAATATTTCAAAGCATCCGAAAAGCCAACAGTTTTGCTTGTCCTACAGCTATAGATCATGTAGGGTAAATGCTGTCATTGTATTAATCACCTTTCTTTTGTACAGAAAAGGTACAGACTCATAGTTACATATTATTTTTTGTACAGGAAAGGTAAAGTCCAGGGTGCTCTTTGTTGCTGTGGGATGATTAAGGCAAATGACTCCATGGAGGGAACATGTCTGCCAGGAGAAAAGGCCCAAGTGTTGGCCTTGCCAATGGCTGTTTCTCTAGTTCCCTGGATCGGTCTGAATTCGAAGCACCCAGCTGTGATTTCTAAAGATAGGAAGGGATATCCTGTGGGCAGCCATGTGTGGAACGTACACGTGTCTGGCATGTGAGCTATGATCTTGGGATTGAAACCACTCTAAGATGTAATGTACACAGGCAGCCTTTTAGGGAATGTTTAGATCTGATACTTCTTATTTAGAGAGCAGATAAGTGTCGCTTCTTTTTGTTCTTTATGTCTGCCAACACATACACTGAAACATGTAACAGAGGCCACCCTATGGGGCGTGGGTAGCATTATGAGCCTTGTGTAGTAGAGGTTCAGGCCGCAGGTGTATGCAACAACTTACACTTAACCTTGTTTTTGAGAATTAAAATCTCTGTGATGATGACTAATAACAGCTTGAATTGTCAATATTTCTAAAAGTCTGGGCGCAGAGGGCCCGAGATTGGCCAGGGAATTTCCAAACCTGACTGTGACGCTGTTCACCCTGCCGTTGAATACATGACACACATGGCACGCGTGCACTCTATACTTCAGTGTCTGCGTTAAGTGATACGTGTATTATCAAGACATGTTTCAGACGCCAGAAAAGTCTGCATACAGAGACAGTAGGAGGCGCCCCAGTATCATACCTGTTGCCCCCAGATGTAAGTGCAATCAAAGATGAACATAAACTCATGCTAGGGGCAATGCAATATGTCTATGGTGTGCAGCCTACAATGTATCCATCAACACGTTCAGCAGAATTATGAGTCCAGTGGGGTGATAACTGAAGAAACGTCTTGGATATTTTGGCAGGGAAGTTTGCAGACATTTCCACAACTCCTCAATAAATTGCACCGATTCTCTTGAGAAATGCGGGCTTGGATTCCACTGCTGTTAAACAGAGTATATTTCAGGACGCAGAGAATTCTTTTTACAAATTAGTTATAACGTATGAATGCAATGTTCATGATTCTTTCCATCTCAGAGGGCTGCCACGTGAAAAGTTGTACAATTAGGAGCCCCTTGTAACGTGGCGAGAAAACAAGCAAGTAGATGGTCTTAACTCCCCAAGATTTCCTCTGGGGCAAATCAGGAGATCCCCAGACCATCCACTGCAAGCACGCAGCATGCTCTCTCGCAGCATGCTCACTCGCAGCATGCTCACAAGGGTGATCAACAGAGCACACCTGGAGATGCCCAGACCACATAGCATGCTCACAAAGGTGATTAACAGAGCACACCTGGAGATGCCCAGACCGCACAGCATGCTCACAAAGGTGATTAACAGAGCACACCCAGAGACTGCACAGCATGCTTCCAAAGGTGATCAACAGAGCACACCTGGAGATGCCCAGACCGCACAGCATGCTCCCAAAGGTGATCAACAGAGCACACCTGGAGATGCCCAGACCGCACAGCATGCTCACAAAGGTGATTAACAGAGCACACCCGGAGACCGCACAGCATGCTCCCAAAGGTGATCAACAGAGCACACCTGGAGATGCCCAGACCACACAGCATGCTCACAAAGGTGATTAACAGAGCACACCCGGAGACCGCACAGCATGCTCACAAAGGTGATCAACAGAGCACACCTGGAGATGCCCAGACCGCACAGCATGCTCACAAAGGTGATTAACAGAGCACACCCGGAGACCGCACAGCATGCTCACAAAGGTGATCAACAGAGCACACCTGGAGATGCCCAGACCGCACAGCATGCTCACAAAGGTGATTAACAGAGCACACCCGGAGACCGCACAGCATGCTCCCAAAGGTGATCAACAGAGCATACCTGGAGATGCCCAGACCACACAGCATGCTCACAAAGGTGATTAATAGAGCACACCTGGAGATGCCCAGACCGCACAGCATGCTCACAAAGGTGATTAACAGAGCACACCAGGAGACTGCACAGCATGCTCCCAAAGGTGATCAACAGAGCACACCTGGAGATGCCCAGACCGCACAGCATGCTCCCAAAGGTGATCAACAGAGCACACCTGGAGATGCCCAGACCGCACAGCATGCTCACAAAGGTGATCAACAGAGCACACCTGGAGATGCCCAGACCGCACAGCATGCTCACAAAGGTGATTAACAGAGCACACCCGGAGACCGCACAGCATGCTCACAAAGGTGATCAACAGAGCACACCCGGAGACCGCACAGCATGCTCACAAAGGTGATCAACAGAGCACACCTGGAGATGCCCAGACCGCACAGCATGCTCACAAAGGTGATTAACAGAGCACACCCGGAGACCGCACAGCATGCTCACAAAGGTGATCAACAGAGCAGACCTGGAGATGCCCAGACCATGCAGCATGCTCACAAAGGTGATTAACAGAGCACACCCGGAGACCGCACAGCATGCTCACAAAGATGATCAACAGAGCACACCTGGAGATGCCCAGACCACACAGCATGCTCACAAAGGTGATTAACAGAGCACACCCGGAGACCGCACAGCATGCTCACAAAGGTGATCAACAGAGCACACCTGGAGATGCCCAGACCGCACAGCATGCTCCCAAAGGTGATCAACAGAGCACACCTGGAGATGCCCAGACCGCACAGCATGCTCACAAAGGTGATCAACAGAGCACACCTGGAGATGCCCAGACCGCACAGCATGCTCACAAAGGTGATCAACAGAGCACACCTGGAGATGCCCAGTCCGCACAGCATGCTCCCAAAGGTGATCAACAGAGCACACCCGGAGATGCCCAGTCCGCACAGCATGCTCCCAAAGGTGATCAACAGAGCACACCTGGAGATGCCCAGACTGCACAGCATGCTCCCAAAGGTGATCAACAGAGCACACCTGGAGATGCCCAGTCCGCACAGCATGCTCCTAAAGGTGATCAACAGAGCACACCTGGAGATTCCCAGACCGCACAGCATGCTCCCAAAGGTGATCAACAGAGCACACCTGGAGATGCCCAGACCGCACAGCATGCTCACAAAGGTGATCAACAGAGCACACCTGGAGATGCCCAGACCGCACAGCATGCTCACAAAGGTGATCAACAGAGCACACCTGGAGATGCCCAGTCCGCACAGCATGCTCCCAAAGGTGATCAACAGAGCACACCTGGAAATGCCCAGTCCGCACAGCATGCTCCCAAAGGTGATCAACAGAGCACACCTGGAGATGCCCAGACCGCACAGCATGCTCCCAAAGGTGATCAACAGAGCACACCTGGAGATGCCCAGACCGCACAGCATGCTCCCAAAGGTGATCAACAGAGCACACCTGGAGATGCCCAGTCCGCACAGCATGCTCCTAAAGGTGATCAACAGAGCACACCTGGAGATGCCCAGACCGCACAGCATGCTCCCAAAGGTGATTAACAGAGCATGCTCCTAAAGGTGATCAACATAGCACACCTGGAGATGCCCAGACCGCACAGCATGCTCCCAAAGGTGATTAACAGAGCACACCCGGAGACCGCACAGCATGCTCACAAAGGTGATCAGCAGAGCACACCTGGAGATGCCCAGTCCGCACAGCATGCTCCCAAAGGTGATCAACAGAGCACACCTGGAGATGCCCAGTCCGCACAGCATGCTCACAAAGGTGATCAACAGAGCACACCTGGAGATGCCCAGACCGCACAGCATGCTCCCAAAGGTGATCAACAGAGCACAGCTGGAGATGCCCAGACCGCACAGCATGCTCCCAAAGGTGACTAACAGAGCACACCCGGAGACCGCACAGCATGCTCCCAAAGGTGATCAACAGAGCACACCTGGAGATGCCCAGTCCGCACAGCATGCTCCTAAAGGTGATCAACAGAGCACACCTGGAGATGCCCAGACCGCACAGCATGCTCCCAAAGGTGATTAACAGAGCATGCTCCTAAAGGTGATCAACATAGCACACCTGGAGATGCCCAGACCGCACAGCATGCTCCCAAAGGTGATTAACAGAGCACACCCGGAGACCGCACAGCATGCTCACAAAGGTGATCAGCAGAGCACACCTGGAGATGCCCAGTCCGCACAGCATGCTCCCAAAGGTGATCAACAGAGCACACCTGGAGATGCCCAGTCCGCACAGCATGCTTCCAAAGGTGATCAACAGAGCACACCTGGAGATGTTTGGGGAGAGCTTCTGTATCATTTTGAACCTATGCTGCAACTGCACAATAAAAGCTGAAGGATTGTTTTTGGGGGGGTCTATGAAAGGCATCCACTAACAGGCCAGAAGGGTAGAGCTCCCCACTTTCTGGCACAGAGAAGGTGCAGGAAGAACTGGTAGACTAAGGCGAGCCCGCTAGAGGAAATCCTCTAGGTTGGAGGCGCTGGCGTTGAGCACGAAGACCTCTCGAAATCCACAGGATTGGACACAGATATATAGAGAAGACAGGCAGGTGTGCTTGGATCTGTGGATCATCCAGGAAGTGCACTGAATCCAATGTCGACGCAGCACAAAAGCAAAGTGACATCTGTGTCCTGACAATGAGTCCAACTAGAGGTTCTGCCTTGCGTCGTGCATCCTCTCCAAATGTGCACAGTCATAAAAACCACTTCTGGAAGTACACTGGAACGTGAGCATTTCCTGGAATGCTGTTTTGACGTCTTCAAGAAGCGTCATTTTCCAAAGTGGAAATGTGGCGTTGGTGTACATGGCCACCGTGCAGCGATGACTTGTCGTTAGGTGCTACATGTAGTGAATATCAAAAGAAGCATCCGCATCCATTCGGCAGCAGACAACTCTGTGCCTCATTAAACACATGTGCGTGTCCCGAAACAATGCATGTTCGCTCCCAGTCTACAACAACAAATTAAAACAAATTAAAAATGTAAAAATCTCGTTCATCCCTGTCACTGAAGCACGGCACAGAAATAGAAGGGTTTTCACGAATGAAAAAAACGGTATCAGGTAATATTATCCCCATATATATGGTCGCCGTAAATAATATCGCCGGGAAAAGGTTGCAGCGATATTATATGGGTGACCATATATATGGGGACAGGGGCAAAAAAAAAAAAAATGAAAAAAAAATGAAAAAAGCAAAAAACATTTTTGGAGGTTGCGGGGGTGTCCCCCGCATGTTGCATGCAATAATGCCGCCACAAAAAAACGGTCATTTTTCGGCGATATTTTTGCACGGCGAGATTTTTGTGGCGACATTATTACATGGAACCAAAAAAACTTGGTGGACCATATTGAAAAATAAATGTTCCACATACGTACAAAAATGGTGGCAAGCCGCCCGAGCGTATGGGTAGCAGCTCTGCTATTTTTGAGGCCTCGGCACGCCCTTCGCCCTTCGCCCCACTACTCTTGGGAACAGAGCAGGGCGGGCCCCATTGAATCCAGGACAGAATAGATACATGAAGCTGGCTGCAGAACGACCCTAAAGCCAGAGGTTCTGCCCCATGCAAAAGAGCCCATGGGGGGCGTGCTGCTACACAGCCCCGCCTACATTATGCACACCTGTTTGCAACACAAGGTGCTGCACTCCACTTTGAGGCAGCAGCAGAAACCTGCTCTAAAACGCAACAGTAAAAGTCAGCTAGGGCCCTTGCTTGCTGTTGACGCTGGGGCCGCAAGTTTAGCAATTGTTCTAAGAGCTTCTCTTCCTCACTGCTTCATCATACAGTGAGCCAGGTGTGCCACATCACGAGCCCCGCTGTCTGCGGTAAGATGGCGCTGTGACTTCTGTGTGGTACCTGCAGTCAGAGGTTGAGGTCCAGCAGGCTGGCTGACTGAGCCCTTCATCCTTTGGAGGCTGATACATGGAGTAACATGCATCGAGTACGATCGGGAGCTCAAGTCGCTTCTTTCTGTGGAGTATAACATATATACTCGTTGGCGCTGCGACATGCCACAATGCAGCCTAGCATGAAGTGGACAAGCGTGCGGTTGGCGCGCGCAACCAGTGGCAAGAAGGGAGAGTGTACAGCTCAGCATCACGTGACCGAGGTGTCTGTGGGCATAGATGGACTTTCGGGCCTGATATTTGAATGAATGCCTTCTAGGCACTTCTTGCAGTGGCGGTTCTTGGGGAGCGGTTAGTTGGTATATTTCAAACACCCAAACTATTGATCGAGGAAATCATTGTTTGGTGTAATATTCGCCAGTTACTCCGAGTTGGGGTTTAGGACCTGTTTCAACTAAGGGGGGATAGCAAGTACACAAACAGGGGGCATGTGTCCCACTGAAACATCCATGAGGCCACATAATGGAAAGGCTGCTTCCTCTTTACAAGGAAACAGGCGGTGTAGGTTTGTAGGAGGCCAAGGCTTTAAGTGGGCCGGGGCTAGCTGGCGCCGAGCACCGGCATTCTCCAGAAAGGACTCGCAAGCGGGGGCCCTGCTGGGGCCCACCATGACAAGCCCCAGCTAGCCGACACCTCAGGCAGCCCGGTTAAACGAGCTGCCTACAGGTTTCAGCACTTCCTAAGTATGGGCACCTGCAAGCAGCAGGTGTAACCGTGCCGTGCGGGCTACCCGATGTCTATGTGCTCGAAAAAGGAGGAGGGCCGGACTGCCCAGTTCTCCTTTTGTTTGCGAGTAATTACTCATTTACTCAAAAACAAAAAGGAGAGGCTGGGCCCTCCAGCCCTCCTCTTTTTTCGTGCACATAAACACCAGCAGCAGGGAGACCTTTCATTCAAGGAGCCCGTGGTTAAAGCGGGCTTCTTGCATGAAAGGGCTGCCTGCTGAGCGAGCTGGGATGCATGCATTTCATTGCCACCTTTTCTGTAAACATGCCGTGCCTCCATTTTACAGTTCTCTGGCACCTTTGGTGCCTGGCGCGGGCTTTTATAAACCTGCATGAATAAATATATAAATAATGAAAGCCTACATCAGGGTTTGCCCAGGTGCAGCCCTCTAGATTCCCACTCACAGCAGGTTTCCAAGAGCGCTACTCACTATGTAAATAGCTCCCACTTAGATACAGTGGGCAAGATTCTTAATGCCCCTGTCAAAAAAATCCACAAAAGACATCTGAATGTGTGCATCTCTGATGTGCATGTCCAGATGCCTCTTTTCATTCCCTTCGCACATTTGTGCAAATAAGGGGGCATTTTTCGCATTTCAATGTACATCCCGAATCCACAAACGCTTTGAGACGTGCAAACATCAAAGGCCCTCCCCTGTGCCTGTTTGGATTAGGTGCAGAGAAAGGCGCACTGAAGAGGTTCTGAACCAGTGGCGTAACACAAAATGTGAGGGCCCCCCTGCGAGCCATGCTGAGGGGGCCCCCCAACTCGGCAACAAATCACAGGTTGCGCCACACTCTGGGCCGGCCTAGACTGTCACGCTTGCACAATACGCATGAACGTGCTGCTGAAGGGGTATGCCGCACACTGCACAAGGAAAAAGATATAAATATGTGTTTTAATGCAATATACAGCACACTTTCTGAGATAAATTGGCTATAAAGCCAGAGTGTTTGCAATTGTTTTGTAGGTTAACACAATCCAATACATGCAAGTCACCAACAGTGCACAGGAACATTAATGCTTCCAACTGGCTGCACAATGTAGACCAGTGTAAAAACGTAATAACATTATAGTACAGAATGCCAGGCCACATTTAGACATACCTAGACTGTTTTCAGCAAAATGCCAGTCAAAGCAATAACACTCATCAAGAAGAGAGCACACAATAAAGCATGTGTCTCCATGGCCTCGAACAACACGGCCAAACTCTTTAAAATCTGCAAGGAACTGGTCAATCCTGTTGTGGTCTATACCTCTTCTGTTCCCTCCCATGCCCTCTGTACAGCTCTGGCCTCTCATTTCTCTGCTAAATCTCAGGACATCCTGTCCTCTATGTCCTCTTCCTCTCTCGGCCCATTTTGGCCATCTCTTCTCTCCTCCTCCTTTTTCCTCTTTCTCTCTGACAACACCTGACGAGGTTTCTAGACAAGTCCGATCTATGAAAGTGTCGTCCAAACAGGTGCTCCGCTGCTCCTCCAGAACCATCAAAGCCCATATTGACACCCTCGCTCCAGCCTTGGCCGATTTCTGTAATCACTCTTTCGCCACTGCAATGTTCCCCTCTCCCTTTGAGCACTCCCTTGTGCACCCACTCCTCAAGAAGCAGTCTGCTGATCCTACCTGCCCGGAAAACTATCGCTCAATCTCCACCTTTCCTGAGCAAACTCTTGGAAAAGCTTGCTATCTCCCAGCTTACTCTCCACACTGAATCTGTTGGTTGTCTCCATGACCATCAGTCTGGCTTCAGAGCTGCCAGAGGCATGGAAACTGCTCTCCTTAACACCTGTGCTGCTCTCTAACCTTGATTCCAGCATTCCTTCTATTCTCATCCTTCATCTTTCCTCTGCTTTTGACAGGGTCAACATCGCCATCCTGATCAATCGACTCTGTGAGAACCTGGGCATCACAGATCAGACCCTAGAGTGACTGACCTACTGCCACTTGGACCGCCACTCCGCTCCCAGTTTGATCGTGGTCCCATTCTCTCCGCCACCTCTCTCTACCTGTGGCATTCCCCAGGGCTCTATCCTCTCACGCTGGTTTTTCAACCTCTACTTGGCCACTTTGGCCTCCCTGATCTCTACCTTATCCTCTAACTTTCAGTGTTGTGCGGATGACTCAGCTTTCCTTCAGGCTCCCCTCATCCTCCTCTCCTCTCTTGCTCATTCCTGACTGTCTATCCACGATTCAGGATTGGTGCGCCTCCAATGATCTCTGCCTTAATGCCAGTAAGACAGAGATCCTTCTCATTGGGACCCTTGCCACTGCGTTTCCTCTCTCACTATAGCAGACCACCTTGGGCCCTCTTCCTTTGCCTTCCTGCGAGGCAAAAAACCTTGGTGTCATCTTCAACGCCACACTCTCTTTCTCTCCTAACATCTCGGACATCACCAAGAAGTCCCACTACCAGCTGCTCCTCCTCAAAGGGACTCTTCCCTTTCTCACTCTCCACCAGAAGCTCACTGTCTCTAAGCTGGACTACTGCAACAGCCACTTTCTCAATCTGTCTTCCTCTAGTCTCCGTCATCTGCAAATAATCCAGAACAGGACTGCAAGACTTAGCCTTGGCCTCAAGCCCTGGGATTGTATTTCTCCAGCCCTGAAATCTCTCCACTGGCTGCAAGGATCAAGTTCAAGAACCTTTGCATTGCCCACAAGGCTTTCTGGGGCCAGTGCCCACACTAAATCCAATGCTCTCTTCCAAAATACCTTCTTTCTCTAACCCTTCACTCAGCTAACTCCAACTCTCTAAGGCTTAGACATTTCTCCAGGCAGAGAGTGGGGGTAGACCTCTCTCCTCTGCTGGTGCCTCCAACTGGAATGGCCTCCCTGCCCCTCTCAAACTTGAGGCGGACAACCTGAAGTTTCGGAAGCAGCTAAAAGCTTTCCTGTTCTCTGCTGCTTTCGCTCTCTCTCCCCCCTGCTGGCCTGCCTGACCTACCTGTCTGCTGTACTGACTGGCTGCTTGGCTACCCTCAGAGTCTCTCTGAGTTCAGGCTCTTTCTTGATTGGTCACCCTTGCACTGCCTCCGGGCCTACCATGCACTTAGGGGCTGTAACTGTAAACCTGCAGTCCATTGTTCTCCTTGCACAACCAATAGCTGCTCTGCCCTGGCTGCACTTACTGAGAGCATTGCTGCCCTGTTTTCCCCTCCCCTCTCACTTGCACTTCCCTGCTCCCTTTTCCCTTGCACTTCTCGTTCTCGCAATGACACAAGGCCTACTGAGATCGTTTGTCTTGTCCTCCCTCTATCATCCCTCCCTTGTGTACACTTGTGTACAGGCGCGTTATAAATGACTTGAATTACATCATATCATTTTATCACAGATGCCCAGAAAAATATACAATGCCGCAGTAAGAAATGGCTAGACTGGCAGCACCCAAATGCCAATCTAGCCAGGTAATTAAAGTTAGCAGGACTACTTTATCAGAAATGTCCAGTTAAAAGAAAGTCATACCAAACTGAGGAATGACTAGACTGGCTGCATCAAAATGCCTCTCTAGCCACTAATACCACATATCATGCCTGCTTAGCCTGGACATGGACAACCATTATGATTTATCACACGATCCTGCCCCCCCACACATCCACTCTCCCTCCCACCCACTACCCCAACCTCCACAATCAGCTCCTTTACCCAGAATTACCTCTGCGTCCCTCTTCCTTGTCCCAGAGCTTACGTATGAGGCTCCTTGCCTCATAGGTAAGTACTGGGATGAGGAACAGTGGGACTAGGAGTGATGAAGATTACAGGTAGCTAAATCAGGCATTACCTCCATGTACCTCTACCTCTTCCCAGTACTTTTGTATGAGGCAGAGTGCCTCAAACACACGTACTGCCTCGTATATAAGTACTGGGACGAGGAAGAATAGGGCTAGGAGTAAGCAAGGCATTAAACACAAGTAGTAGCGCAACACCATTGAGTTAACTGGGCTTCAGCACTACCCCCCCTGACATTTTGGGCTATATTGACTCAACTTGGCTAACCTTTAGAGCAGTTGCCAGACCGAACAGGACACAGATTTTAAACGGCACCGGGTTTTTGCTGTTAACAAGAACCCAGCAATTACCAACGTAAAGCATTTCACTGTTAGTAGCTGCATTCAAATGCCACATTGTTTAGGCAATTGAAATCGTGATGTGGGTTTAGTACTTGCATGCCAGGGGAGTGATTGGGAGGGTAGAGAGGGAACAGGAGACTTATAAGAGAGAGTTAACTGCTTGTAACATTGAATCTGCACTAGAATAGTCTCATTAAAATGCGTAAATAATTTGGATGCGCCCACACAAATAAGTTTCCCCCTCCCCACCGCATGTGAAGTTAGCGCCTCTCCCAACATTTGAAGAGTTAGCCCCCCCGAAATGAAGGTTTTCTTGTGCCCCTGTACACAAGCACACACACCATTCACCTTATACACACCCAGTCATCCACACATTTAAGTGTGCACCCTTTCACCATACACTCACACAGGTAGCCACCTATACATTTAAGTGTACACCCTTTCACCATGCAGGCACACCCACACAGCCACCCATACATTTAAGTGTGCACCCTTTCACCATACACACACAGGCAGCCAGCTATACATTTGAGTGTGCACCCTTTCACCATAGACTAATACACGCACACCTCATGGAGTTGAGGGGGGCCCTATTACTTAAAAAAGAAATTGGGGCTCATTACGGGTCCAGCGGTAACCGTGCCGGTGCTACCGGCGGGTTGCCGCCGGACCCATACAAAATTACTATGGCCTGACTTCCCGGTGCCACCGTGCTATTTCAAGTCCGGCGGCTGGGAAATCAGGTGCTGGTAATTTCGTTAAACCCCAGACTCCACGGGAATGGGGACACTGAAGCACCTGCACCATTGTTAACGGTGCCGGTGCTTCCGTGACAGGTCTGCCTACCGTGGCTGCTGTGCCTGGCAGGGTCAGACCTGTCGGGCACGGCAGCCCCACCAGGCAGACCTGTAATATGCCGGTCCGGAAACAACAGTGCCTGTAAGCTTACCAGCACCGTTGTTTCCGGACCGGCATGGTCAGAATGAGCCCCATTGTTTCTTTTTTAAGTCACTATAACTTCATTAAGAAATTATTTCAGTTAAGGACCGAACCATAATC
Organism: Ambystoma mexicanum; assembly: GCF_040938575.1. Classification (NCBI taxonomy): domain Eukaryota; kingdom Metazoa; phylum Chordata; class Amphibia; order Caudata; family Ambystomatidae; genus Ambystoma; species Ambystoma mexicanum. The sequence goes on from NC_090935.1 coordinate 1,310,562,216, forward strand.
AAAATAATTTCTTTATGATGGCTGAGTGGCTTCAAAAACAAACAATTTCTTTTTGAAGGCATAGGGCTCCTCCCCCACCCCATGACATGGAGGCCTCCAGCCTAGGGTCTTCCATGTCATGAGGTACGGGGGCCCTCAGACTTCAAAAGGAAAGTTTCTTTTTGTAGTCACTCTGCCTTCATAAATAAATTATTTCTGTTACAGAAATGTTCTTTATGAATGCAGAGTGAATTTCAAAAGAAACTTTTATTTTTTTAGAAAAAAAATGTTTTTTTATTTTTACTGGGGCCCCCTCCCAGCCATGTGCTGGTGGGGCCCCCCACACCACGGGCCCCCCCGCACCGCGGGGGCTGCGGGGGCCCCTGTTACGCCAGTGTTTCGTGCATTTTCTTTAAAGTGGGAGAGCATTGTTGTACATTGCTGCGCTCCCACTTGCATTTCTATCCTTCAAACAAGGATAGAAATGCCGTTTTGCTGTTTTAACCACATTTCGCAGTGTCACGTTCGTATTACAGGTTCCCAGTGGGCCCTGGGAGCCGGTAATACATCAGCGTCGGGAGTGGGTTCGAGAGGGCAGGCCAGCACATCCTTGTGCTCTTCAGTGAAATGCACAGGTCACTTTTGAGAATAAGCTTCCCATTGTGTGGCTGTATGAATGAAGCCATGGCCCACTTCTCAACGCTAAACTCAGTCACAGCTCAGTTAGTAAGAAACGCTACCTACGGCCACTGCTTAGGGTCCGAGGTTGCCATACGATCGCCGGGGCTATGGCTGTTTGTACTAAGTCCAGTGATGTTCTGGCAGTTTATGCTACTTGTAAATACCTGGTGTGGGCCTGGAGGGTAAGGCAGAAGAAGCTACAGAAGCAATGATAATGATATCGTGACATTTTATTTGAGCAGCGAGGCTGTTTTGATCTGTTTTTTTCTTAATGCGCTGCTTTGTTTATATTTTATGAACTGATTAATGAATTGTTACAGGATGAAATGTTCACTTTTATGGCATTACTATCGAAATAAAGCATTATGAACAATGAACAAAATAAGGTGCAGTGAGCGCCACTGAAAAAAAGTGCATCATCTGCGCTCATTTTTTAGAAACGGCCCCATTGTATTGCTATGCATTTTTGGGGGGCCATCCTGAAAGCATGCACAGGATTTTGCTCTTGAGCGCTGGATTTAGGGACCCATGGCATACATACATCAATCCCTTAGAGCTAGTTCTGGATACTAGATTTCTATGGGTATAGAAGAACCCCCCGGCATTCTGGGTACTAACCTTGAATCACCACAGTTGTTCTTTGTAGGAGAGAGCCAGCCAGGTTCTGAGCAAAGCAGCTGAATTCTCCCTGATGCTCGTCTTTCAGGGGCGGCAACTGCAGGATTTGGCCATCTTCCAACATCTGAGGGTGTAAACTGGAGACCCCAGCAAGGGGATGACCATCAAAAAGCCAGCTGATGTTGGGTGTTGGCTTACCAGTCACAGGGCAACCTGTAAGAAGGGATCAAGACTAAATCAAGACCTGCCGTGCGAAAGGAGCCGGGCTGTCCAGCCCAAGTACGAGACATAACCATTTCGTATTGCTAACATTGCTTGCATGTGATTAATCCAGCCCGTGCCGATTGACCAACTGGAGTGCAAGCTTGCCTATGCACGCTTGCACGCTGCCACTCTACAGGAGACGCCGAACAGCTGTTCCCAGACCTACAGCTAAGGAGTGTATCACGCACTAAGCTTGTAGGGCGACCTAAGGAAACAGCATCAACTCTTAAGATCAAAATAGTAAAGAACATTATAAATAATATACTACCGCCCAGAAAGTAGATTTATGAGCAGCAAGGTCAACGTATGTCTTTATGATACCACACACGCGGCGCTTGACGCAACCATGTAACCATACAAAGACTTCTAAGTATAACATTCATGCAATGTACAGCTAGACACCTTATAAGACCACTACTGCCAATACTAATCTACAAGAAGTAAACTAACACTTTGTTATCCAGGATCAAAAAGAACATTATAGCTAGTGTTATAACTCTGCACCCCTACCTACTCACCCTTCCGCTCCTCTCTGAAAGCCCTTCTTCTTCTCCTCCCCTACCTTTCTCCCCCCCTCAAACCCTCCTTCCCCCTCTTCCCAATGACCTCAAATTGGACACTTAGGGGCGTAGGAGGTCACCAGGGGACCCCCTCCCCGTCCCCTCCCTCCCATTCCCCTGACCTCAAATGAGACATTGAAACCCCCATCACCTACCCCCCTTCCCCTCCTTTTAAGTAAATTGTTCTACATACTGTATCACTGGTTTGTTTCATGTTTGTAAATATGCTTCTTTCATTATTGTACCTTGCTGTTATACTCTAAAGCGCTTTGGCTTAAAGCACTATATAAACTCAATAAACATAGTTTACTACAGCGCAGACTTTTTTTTTTCAGCGGCAAGGCTGGCGCATGGCCTTATGACATGACATGCACAGCACATGACGTCACCATTGGATCATACAAACACTTTTTGGGAAAATGATGGCCGTGGCTGAAAATATCACGCCATGCCAATTAAACTCGTATCATGAAAGGTAAGAAAAGGCGCATTGTGCATAAATATATTGAGAACCAAAGTTGTTACCCATGGAATGGGATATGAAAAAGAGTAATAATATTTCTATGTGATATTGATTAGAACCAGTAGCAGCTCTGGGGATGACACGCGTGTTGATCATCTTTTTATACTTTTTTGTAATAGTCCGACATAATGATAACATGCCAAGACATATATTAATCAACAGCTTGCTAGGATGTTCACACACCCTTATTGACTGTTTGGCATATGAATAGCCTCTAAATATGAATCCTATCTGACTTAATTTTCAGAATCATACATTTAGACTAGCAAGTCAGTGCATATATAACAGAAAATGCAGGAACTAATACAGCTACTATAAAGACATTAGCAACTATATAGGTAAGTGTTCCCATCAATTCACTGGGGATACATATTAATGCAATACACACTCCAGTTGAGTGAAAACCTCTGAACTTAATTTCTTTGTGATTACAGGAACAAATATCAGATGTGACTAAGGAACGCCTGAATTAGTTTAACAATAGAAAGTAACAAACGTTATGAGTTATTCGTTCTACAGCCAAATATAAGTAAGACATGAGCCCAGCAAACCTTTATAATTCATACATTCAAACTAGAGGTCATCTATGCCCTAATTATGATCTATTTTCTTTTAAATCTTTCACTCCGCTGCCCCCCCCTTTTTCCTGTGGTTCACTAATATTGACACTAATACTTAACAACAACTACTGGCTTAATCATTTCTAACTTTTGGTGTGCAAAACTGTGACAGCTATGTGCTTTGTTGCATGTTAAACTATACACTCATTGTGTCTCAAAATTGTACTATTTAAGCTTGCATTATATCATGCAAACAATTGGTGCATTATATTACACTTTTCTGGACCTGGGCTTTGTTTAGTGTTAAACTATGCCCCAAATCAATTTTTAATTATATATAAATGGACCTTCACTGTTTTGTTTGTGGTGTTCTGTTAACAATGTGTGACCAAACTTTGGAGTGCTATACCTACACCATGCTTTATGATTTCTTGTACATCACTTTTATATAATCTTTATTAGAGCCTTGAAAAAGACTGATAAGGTCGAAACAGGGGTGGGCCAGGCTTCAATAGCTTTACTAAGAAATAAACTCACTTGGATATTCAATTTCAACGAGAGTTGTCCGTAGAAGCATTTATGTGGGACACACCCATTACAATACTTAGAGGTAGTTTGTGCATGTGGACACAGTTATTGACTAAGGAAATTAACAGAGATCTAGCATTTTCATTTTGATTAGAGTATTTATTAAGTGGGGACCTAGCTTTGGGAAGCAAGGGAGCACGTTAAAAGACATGGGGGAAGGACACAGTGAGGGAAGCAGAGCTACACGTGAGCAGGAGCTACCAATGGGGGAGAGGGGTGGGGCAATTTAGCAGCAAGTGATCAACCTTCACAAGCAACCACAGTGAGGGAATCAGGGGTGAGCAGACAGGTTAGGTGGCCATTGGAGGGTGTGTGGAACTAGGTGTTCATGAGGAGCCATTCCTTGCAATCGATCATCTACCTGTTCTTCAACCTTTTAAAGTGTGGCCAGACTTTTAGCTCCATCTCTGAACTCTTGGAGATATTCCTAAGAGGGACTTTGCTGCCTATCAACTGCTCGGTGGCACAGGGAAGGCCTCCCATTGGGCAATTTCTTCTTGCTTTTCAACTTTGTCCATCCCATGTTGCTTCATGCGCTGGTCGAGTTCTTTTGCAAACATACACTGGCAAATCCAGTAGGTCTGGTTTAGAGGGTACGATGTATTTAGAGTTAATGCTGCTGATGACATCAGTTACAAGTCAGGATTGCACTCATGGGTCACAGACATGTAACTGTCGTGAGGATTCATGGGTACGGGGGATTAGCACATCGGAAAACAAAGACAGAGCACAGCGTATCTGCCTCACACACATTAGGAACGGAAAGTCGTTGCGTAGCACCATCTGCGATGGAAGCTGTTCCTCGTTAAGCAACATAGTTTCGAAATCGCTGCGACTTGTATTATTCAATAGAAGTGAAGACCGATTCTTAATGCTTTTTTTTTTGGATGCTCCCAGAGTGACTAACTGCCAGTCACATGACAAAGTCATGACATCACAATCGATCAGTGGTCTTAACCGGATTGGCCATGTCCTAACACTGCGTCATAACACTGGCCTTGCAATAACCTGGAAGTAAACCTGCATTCTGTTTGATTATTGCGATGCAGAATAAATAAAAGCATCACTGACGTAATAATCTCAATAAATTGTCAGTGTTGTTCAAGAAGTAATGCCATATAATTAATGGATTTCTGTACAAAATTCACGTGGGATCTCGTTTAATATTTTTATCTGTTTTTAATTTGTATGTGTTTTTTTATTTTGGGAACTTTTTAACTGCTTGAATATTAATGAATTGTTTTGTATTTAATGTGGTTACAAAGATGTCTCTTTATCCCAACTAATAAAAAACAATAAAAAAAACCCTTGGAAGCCAGGAATGACCTGTAGCTAATTTCCATTTGCAAGCGCCCAAAAGATCCACTTATACCCATTTAACCAACCATTTGGAGATAGGTGGCATAATGGACCCATTAGAAATAGACAAAGCGTTTGGCAGATATTTGCTGATGATATCCTAAGTGGCCCCTAGGCCCCTAAACAGACATTGTAGGGGCCTCGCATCACAAGCTCTAACTTAGAAAAGCTGCTCAACATAAGGATGAGTTAGCCCACAGTTTATCATGGGACCACCAGCGGGAATCCGTAGAATCATGAGATGGGATATATGTAGAAGTGGCTCCTGATTGGCACAATCATAACACTTGGAATTGATTGAGGAACCCTTGTTTAGCCTGGGACACTCGCAGCAAATGCACACCAAATGCCCCACACAAAATCAGAGGCAATGGTGGAGCAGTCACCTTTCTTTCCTGTCACTCTCTGGCCGGCCTTCCATGGCCCATCTTCTTTCTCCCACCTGTGAAGCTAAGAACCTCGAGGTCATCTTCGCCTCCACACTCTCCTTCTCTCATCACATCTCTGACGTCTCTAAGAAGTCCAACTACCAACTGCACCTCCTCAGAGGTATTCTTCCTTTCCTCTCCTTACCCAGATGTTCTCTGTCTGTAGACCTCTGGTTCTCTCTAGGCTGGACTACTGCAAAAGCCTCTTTTTATATCTGCCTGCCTCTACTCTCCACCCTCTGCAACTCATCAAGAACAGGACTGCGAGACCTGTCCTTGGCCTCAAGCCCAGGGATCGTATCTTTCCAGCCCTAAAATCTCTCCATTGGCTCCCAGTGGCTGCAAGGATCAAGTTCAAGACCCTCTGCATTGTCCACAAGGCCTTCTGGGGCCTGGGACCAGAATACCTCCAACTCTCTCTTCGGAAGTATCTTCCTACTCAAGCTATTCACTCCTCCACCTCCAACTCCTTGAGAGTCAGTCGCTTTTCCAAGCAACGAGTTGGGGGCAGATCTCTCTCTTCGGCTGGCGCCTTCCTTTGGAACAGCCTCTCTGCTTCTCTGAAACCTGAGCAGAACCATCTCTGGTTCCTCTTTCCTTCTGATTTTTCTCTTCCTCTTCCCTGCTGATCTCCTGTCTGATACTGCACTGGTCACCTGGCTACCCTCTGAACCATGGGCTCAGATCCCTGCCCTCCCAGTTGCACACCTGCACTGCCTCCTGGCAACCCTGCACTTGGGTCTGTACCTGCATCCCTGCAGTCCCGCTGCCTGCACTTATCAGACACTTGTTGTCTGCACCTAACCTTGCACTGCCACCTGCTGGCCGCACTACTTGTTCTTGATGTTGATACTGTGTCTTGCACTTCTCCTCCTCCCATTCCCCTGGCACTTTTCCCCTTCCCCCTCCCCTGCACTTGCACAATCTCATTGTCAGTAGACCTAGTAAGATCGCTGTCCTGCCCTCCCCTTGCTACCCCTCCCTTGTCTCGTCGCGCCTTGAAACACTTGTGTGTAAATACCATATCATATCATATCAGTCAGTTGTGCAGAAATGCAGACTATGGCCGGATAGAAAGAGGTCACAGCCTTCCTTGAAATTGGGAAGCAATTAAAATGTAAAGCATTACACAATGACTTGATTAAATATTGGTGTTCATGCATTGGTGTGAATTCGCATGACGTGCTGGATACTGTGGACACTAAAAAGGATACTGTCGGAAGACCATTTGGAGTTTGGCACTTTCAACTAGAAACAGTATTTCATTTTGACTCCTTCTGAAATTGTATTCTTTGGGACTATGCCCTATTAAAATGTTTATGATAATGTGTCTCAGTGTACTTGAAGATTGATGTTCCAAACTGGAAGATAACAAATTCAGAAAAGCTTACCTTTCCTAATACCCTGTTTGTGACCGCTAAAGGAATTTGTATAGCCAAATCCAAAAGGAACTTTCTGTGGCACTGGGGAATCACCAACCTTCTGGTGCCCTCACCCTCAGAGTCTCTTGGCTCACTGTACAGGAGTCCATCCTCCCAGTACTCTTTGAACAGTCCAGGGGCCTCGTCCTTAGGCTGCTCCACTGCCTGATTCCGCAGACCCGCCAGAGTGGCCACTCTTTCTGGGATGTGAAGAAGTCAGTCTCAACTGAGACCCAGCTGATGCAAACTCACCCAGCTTGGGCAGGCCCTTCAAATAATGAAATCTGTGCTCACCTGGTCCTCCACCTCAGGTTCCTGCACTGCGCCAGACAACTCTGAAGTCAGTGAGTTCTCTGCTACCAAAGTAGGGTCCTCAGTGGCTACTGGCCCCTCTCCCACAGGAGTAGGAGACTCAGCATTCTGTGGAAGTGGACCACAGGTTAGTGGCGACGCCCGTCCTTCCAACAAGACCTCTGGGAAACTTCAGGCCCTAAGGCTAGAAGAGTGTTCAATCTGGCGATCTCTTTGGCCCTCAATTATTGGGTAGCCACTGCAACTATCTCGGGATCAGGAAGATCATTACCTAACAGACATGGGACAGGGATGGAGTCTTTCACCGCTACATGGCGCTGGGTCATTTCACCTCGCCAGCTGAACTCTACTATCGCCGAGCAGCACTTACTCTTTCTGTCAAACCCACTGACACTACAATCAGGCCCATCAATATATTGGCCTGGCTGTACCCACTGCTGGGTGACAGCAGTGATGCTAACCGCGGTGTCGCTGACCGCAGGGGTTTTGTGACCATTGATATACACAGTTTCTAAATAGAGTTGAGTATTATTTGGAACTGGGATCTCTTTTTGAGACCTGCTACGGTTCCCACTCAGTGTAACCAATCCACATTCCGCGACTCTTTGGCCGAGTGGGAAGTCCTCCTCTAGGAGGCCCACACTTATGATGGCCTCTTCCATGAGTCCAACATTTACTAACTATGACTTGCTTGGGTAAGCCCTTGCAAGCAGGATCCCCTTTCTATGGCCCAGCTCCTTAGACACAAAACAACCTTTGGGTGGTGAGAACGCAGGTGTCCCAGTGTTAGAGGTGTCTGCACTCTTCTTTTCAGTGTTTACTGCTGAACAAAATGTTGTATTGGGTTGGACCTTTGTCCCTCCCATACTTGCTTACTTTTTTTCCCTGAAGATATCTCTTCTGGTTTGGGTGTGCTTGCTTGAGCCTTTTTCTGGACTCCAGTACTCACAAATCTGTTGGCAGCCTTTGCAAGCTCTCTAGCATCTGTGATAGTCTTGTCCATAAGATGCTGGTTTAGGTCAACCTCACAATTCTTCAATACATGCTCACACACAATCAAATTGTACATCCCTTTAAATGTGTCAACCTTGTTAGCAGACACCCAACCACTCAGATATTTCAATGACAAGTGTGTGAATGCTTCAAATGCCTGGCCACTTTTCTTTCTGAGCTCTCTGAAGCTCTTGAGATACTGTTCTGGGGTTTAACAGAACTTCCAGAGCAGGGCCAACTTCATGCCTTCGTAAACATGCCTTTCCTCTGGAGTGAACTGAAGAATTGCATTGGTCCCTGGTGTCGGTAAGCGACTCATCAGGGCTGCACCCCACAGTACTGCATCCACCTCTGTAGCTGAAAAGCCAGCTTGAGTGCTTCAAACCAGTCAAAAATATCCTTTCCCACTACGTAAGCCTGCACTTGGGGATGTGCTGTCGGGACCTATCCTGGGCACTCTGGTTTGAGGCGCCTACTGCTGCTTTCGCTAGAGGTGGATCTGTTGGCCTCCTTTTCTCTCCATGCACCATTTTACGCAGCTCTATCATGACCTTGTCCTGCTGTTTCTGTTCCTGTACCTAATTAACAGCCTCAACAATTACTGGCCCACTTAGAGACTGTGCTTAGGCCTGGGTCCTGTGGGATGTCGCACTAGCCCCTGACCTCATTGACACTCTAGAGTGTTGAGAAACCACGCTTGCCCCCCGGTGGGATGGTTGGTGAGAAGCACTGCTCATGCTGTCTTTCTCTTCCTCTTTCCCCTCTCAAAGGTCTTTTCTGTTTGGGTACATGGGGCCTAGCCCGTCCCCTGAGGTCTTCTCCCCAACCGCCCTCGCTGCTAACCAAACTTTGAGGCTGGTCAGCAGCTCAGGTTTATTAACCTTAGTGCTGTGGGAAAGTCCCCTCTCATTACATAGAACGCACAGGACATACCTGGTCATTCCTTTTACAGTCTCTATGTCAATATCCATGATTATTACAAATACCTATCAGAGTCTAAACGTTGCCTGCAACAGTACATTTATCATATGGGTGACTAAGCTGTGTGCAAGGCTCCAACTAAATCCGACCGCTTGCCATCAATGTGACAACACAACTTCCGGGGCACCAGTGATGCAGGGATTAATATCGGTTTCTAAACCATCAGTCAGCCCCACACCTCTAGTACACCAGAAGGTATCCAAACAGAATGGAAACATAAGCAAATTACAAACCTTCTTGTCCAATTTTGATGACGTCGATGGAACGGCAGGCTTATCTCTGCAAGGTTGTGGATCGTTGGTTAGTTGCAACACAGCAAAAATAAAATTATTACCCAATGGTAAAAGGGACTGTCCAGTCAAGGTTGTCTACAAATATCTACTTTATTATTATCACAACAGAAGGTTCTAGCACACTACAAAATATAACCCACCCTGTATAGGAATGCAGAGGACAGACAGTTTTCAAGAAAGAAAAGGGATGCACTCTGGATACTGACAGGAGGGTAGTCGGTAAAGTCATTAATCGCAATAGTTCAAGGATACTTGGTTTCAGCACAAAGGCAGCAATGGGTCATAAAATGTCACTAGTGGCCTTCGGAGAAGGACCAGGGAGACAGAACCACAATATACCTTGTGCTTGTAGAAGTTCTTGGTGCTCGATAGTGTAGTGTCGGTTTCAAGGCACTTCGCATCTTCTGCGACTGAGTTCATGACAGGAGACAGCTGCGGGTATCAGGCGGCAGGCAGTTTGGTGAGCGAGGCTGGATAGATGGCTGCAGGCTGGCCTAGATGGTGGCTTGGGGTCAGGAATCATTGTCTCAGTGCTGGTTGGCGGGTTTGAAGCACTGGTTGAGGCGTCTCAGATGAAGTTAGCGACTGCGGGGTGACAACAGTCGGTGGTCCAGTCAGTGCAGCACGAGGGGCTCGACTGGCTCCAAAATGTCTTTTAAGGCAGATGCTGGTTGATACGTGTCGATGCACTCCTGGCTAGCTTCTTCACTGGGCTTGTGTCGTCCTTTAAGGAGGACGTACCAAAGCTGAGGAGACTGTTACAGGCACCAGCCTTGTCCTTGGTTTGGTTCAGAGACTCTCTGGCATTTCCCACCAATGAAGCTAGATTGCAGAGCCTAGCAGGGCACCCTGTGTGCTGGCTAGGTATTGGTTCTTGAGCTACTGGAGGGTCCTCTGGATACAGCATCTCCCTCTGTTCCCTGGGAGATGTTTAGTTGAGGGATCCTGCTTCCCTCTTTGGAAATCCAGCCCTTCCTTCACTGGCAGAAGCTGTAAGGCAAACTGTACCTTCAGCCAGGGTCCAAATTAGTTCTTCTTGTTACTCCTTGCAACGTCTTTAGATGATCTGCCTTAAGAGGGGCTCGACCCTTTTTTAAAGCCAAATGGGCCTCAGTGATTGGTGTAGGCTAAGCCTACCTTAATGAACCAATCCTGGGTCCCCAGCAACAATCTCCTGTATGCATGAGGTCATAACCAGAGTGCTTTGCAACAGAAAAGGTAAAGGGGTGAAAACATTTCAGACTTAGCCCCACCCATCTTCCTGTCTGTTGTGGATCAAAGAGTCTCTGGTTAATTGAGCTCTCTGTGGTTCCTGATTAAAGCGGCAGTCTTCCTTGAAGCTGTGGCGCGTCCAGACTTTTGGTCTCCGTCAAACCACATACTGTAAATACATAGTTCCAGACATGACAGGTCACTGCCCTTGATACTGAGAGGTGGGAGCTGGCTTCAGGTTGACACAGTGCATATCAAAGGTTTTTGGGGTTTTCCAGTCCTTTGTTAATCCTGCGACCAGGACTCCCATGGGCCTGTTTGAATTAACTCTGATTAGTATGCAAGGCTGCCACCAGCAACTAATAAAGGAAACAGCGGTTCCATGGAGCCTTTCTTAGTTAATAAGGCTGGCTATGGTAGGAGGAATGGTTTGCCCTCCCCCTTCTGAGATGCAATGATGTACTCTTGGTTGTCATATTCCAACTAAATATGAAAGGGCACAGCGCCTGTAGCCTGTGTCCACCCAGCGTACACAAGTCTATGTGCATGTTGTGTAGAGAGCACAGGAAAATGTGTGCAGATTAGCCCCACACATTTTCCAGAGGTTAATCTACCATAATTTAATTTTATTTAAAATTTCAAAAAAAGGCCAGGCAAGCCCACATCCAGCGTGCGGATGGTCGAATTGTTCACTACAACATTAAAGAAATTACCTAACCACACAGAAGACAACAAAAATATAAACATATGAACCCCATGATCTGGCAGAAAAAACACAGAAAGTAACAACATATTCACCCCTACCAACCAAAACAGAAAACCTCCGCTGATTTGGGAAATACAAAGTGTCAAACTTGTTTTGAAAGGTTAATAGAGAAGTGCAAAGCCATGAGGACAGGGAGAGGCAATTCCATAGAGTAGAGAAAACAGGGGGAAAGCCGGATTCTATGTGCAACATTGCATGATTTCTTGACCGTTGTATTATGATGGCTTGTAAGAGATCGTTAGGTTGGTTACAGTCTATCCCCCCTCCCCAAGAGTTAACCGGTTTGTGGACAGATAGGATGGCAACCAAAAGAAGAAAATAAAACATATAAGACAGGCAACACAGCTTAAATTGAATTCTGGCTTCAAATGTGGTCAACTGCATGCTGGACAGAATGGAAGCAATGTGGCAGAACCATATAATCCAACACCCAGCAGCACTGCGTGTCGAAAAATGGTCTTCAGTTGCCTTGAAGATGCGTTTTAGTTGTGGCGTCTCTGTCCCCACGTAAAAAGGGTACCCAGTCAATTTACCGAAAACATTACTGATTGGTACATTTCACCTAAGACCATAATACAGAAAAAAACAAAAAAATTAAATAAATATATGAAGGGTAGTGGGCTATAAGGGTTAAAATGAGTCGTGGTGGGGTTGTGGTGGGGTTATAAGGGTAGAAAATGAAGGGGTGTAGGGAGGCCCCTCAAATTTAAAAAAAATAATAAAATCAGTGTTTTTTGGTATTTTGTTGCGATGAAATTTACCACTCTGTAATGTCCGTCGGTAAAATAACATATAACCGTAAAACGTAGATGGGTCTGGAGAGTGTTAACACTAAATTACTCTCACCTACAAAATAGTTGTCTTTAGACTCGGATCTATAACATGGTGCAGGTACACAGATAAACCCAGGGCATATTAGGTGCTCTACTTTCTCCACACAAAAGGGACACTCTTGCGCAGTCCAATGAAAGGTCCGAGCGATACCATTGCATGCTTCATTGAGTACTTAACCACTGGGGAAGGAATTGCTAAGACAGAGTTACAGGATTTGGAGTTCTTGAGAAATTACTCACCAGGACAAGAGGGATGAGTGTGTGGTCTATAATGATGATATGGCAAATGTGGCAAAAATATGCAATGTGAGCATAGGAACGCTTGAGTACAGCGTGTACTCTCTAGCTCTTGGAAAAAAACAGCTGACGATGGATAGCTATGCTAACATATTCCACCAGGGATACCAGTTTGTGATAAGGTGTGGGTGGGTAGTAGGCAGTCAGAAAGCATCTGTCTAATAGAGCTTCCAAGGGCACATTTAGATCCACTCTCAGTATGATGTCCAACAATGGAGACATTGCCAATCTGTTCTGAGTTATATCGCTGAAGGAGATATCACTTAAACAGGGCACATAAATATTCAGGATCTCCGGCAAGGACACTTTAACTATCGTACCCAATTGAATCCATCTGCCCTGCATATGGACAGCTCGCAGCACTTTCTGAGCTTCAGTTTCATTTGGATGAATTTTGGATTGCACACTTTTGCTGACCACTGCAGCCTCACCTACAAAGGAAGTCCACGTATTCGGCATGCAATAAATGACTATCCTCGAACACGCGTAGGGGCTGTCGATTTTGGTTTATTGCAATTAATGCTCATCTCATCAACCATACCTGTTCTCAATAAACCGAGAACATGAAAGCGTATCAGATGGCACCCATTCTTGGGTGTATGCCATATTAAATGGCAAATCACAGTAATGTCTTGACTTAGCCAGAAAGCCAATACTCCATAAGTCATTTAGCCACAGCGCCTTCAACCACGAACACAGCAGAGTCGATCTGTCACTGTATGAACATGAAAAATGACCACATGGGTAAATTGAAATCATAAAGAAGCTTTTTAACACGCATGGAAATAATGACTATTAAGTTGTAAAAAAAGAATCACAAATGAATTCAACATACTTCAATAGCATAGCAAGGGTCTGCAATCTTTGCCACTCAAGATGGTTTGGACTACAAAGTCTGCCAGGCTGAGCCCTCATAGTTAATGCACCAGGATCATGGGAGTCGTAGTCCAAAGCATCTTGCACGCCTGAAGGTTGCAGACCCATAGTATAAGCATACTATATGTTTTGTGATGTTATTTGGCATTTATATAGCACTCTATATATCATTGGTATGACCTCAAAGTGCTCGTAGGTTAAACGCCCTCAAGGCCGCAGTCCAGGTCAGTCGAGAGACTAAGGTGTCATAGGGTGCTTGGGTGCACCGATAAATGTGCGCAGCTGAGGCAATTGCTTGATGGTAGCTGCATCCTATTATTAGGTGTGCTGGTATTTGATATTAGTTTAATGTGTGCAGTTTGGAGGAGGGACACCAAGGCTGGGTTCTGACAGCGTTAGGCCTGTGCAGTACGCATGTGTGCAGCTGCGGCAATTTTTGTGGGGTATAGCTGTGTTTTATCAGAATGCTGAGGTGTTCATGAAGTATTGTTTGTATGTGAGCAGCTAGGCCGAAATTGACCGAGGGGAGTAGTTGCGCTCTTGTGTGTTGGTGTAGAGTAGAGAGTGAGCATAGTGATAGGAGAGGTGAGTGTCTGAGTGGAGGTTTTGATTAATCGAGCTTGCTATTCCGGATTCCAAGTGGGAGTTTGCGAGTGCTGTGTTCAGGGTAAACTTGTAAGTGACTAAATTGGCGCATTCAGTGGCGTCATTGCTCGGGATCTCTTTGGACATTTGCCGTTAGGTTGCAGGGTCTTATATACTATAACATGACTAAGGGCAGTCTTAGTCTCTGCTTATCTTGCATCTCTTTTCCCTTCAGCCTCCTAGGTAGAGATGCTGAAGGGCTTGTAGTCAAGCAATATGCACTTTTCTGCAATATCTGGTTGGGTAAGTAATTGCAACCAGTTGATAAAATGCTGATGACATATCTCAACGCAGAGGATATTTCTTTTTCAGTTGTGGTGCTTACATACAGCGAGTGGAAGAAGGGTCATTTGAGAGCACTATTTTGGAGTGTTCACAAAATCCTATAGGACCTCCCCTTCAAAGTCACTTTTCTTAAAGGGTGACAGGATGATAAAGGACACTTTGGCTTTAAGGGTAGAGGGGAATTATAATAGACGCTACTGAAGCCTTGCCGACTACTTTGTGTCGTGCAGAAACATGTACAATTGGCCCATATAATGTACGGGTTTCTGAAATTTAACAGACCATAACATAATTCCATCCTGCATGTGTTGCACATCAGCGGGCAGTCTGTGATTGCAACTTATCATGGGAAGAACATCACATACTATCCATGACCATTAATATAACCTTGCGGTTTTGGGATAACTCCTATGCAAACAATTCTATATTGTCTTTCTCAACTCCCCCAGGAAGACCAGATATAAGTCAGTCGTCCTATTTCCTTGCTGCACGGGTGGCCTGGAAAAGGTAATTGACTTCTATAGTCAACTCTGAATGCCCCGTCCTTGTGTGCTCCAACAGCCCAATCTGGCACTCTACGTCTTTATTCAATTTCTGGATTCATAAAAGAGTTGCATATACATCACAGTAATACGTTATTACGAGAGTTGAATACATCATAAATATTACACAATTTCACATAATTCACTCATGTGATTAGCACGATTTACAGAAATCATCCTCCAGAAGGCTTCAACTGTAATTCAGGATAATGTCAATTAATTGACTGTATATATCACAAGACAACACATAGTGCATTACATTGATTAAATGACCAACATTACACATACAAAAAAGAAAAGGTGCAACACCCTTAAACAATTGTATGAAATAGCACAGTTGTGGCTCCTAAAAGCACAGTGCAATAATGTTAATCCAAAGCTTCCATCATAGCCATAGTTTCCCTCCTAGACATGGGAGGTTGGGGGACGGGGGTTGAATTGTCTAAGTAAAAATAGACTTAAGTGAAAAGGAAATTCAAATTGGGGCTAATACCAGGAGTACAAGACATCAGAGACTCTGGGAGTAGCCAGACCTAAATGGAAAGGAGGCTTCAATCACTTTATTTGTTATCTTATTATAAGAAAGTCTTGTGAAGACTTATTCTCTAACATAGATCAGCACTTACTTATTTGATCATCGTTAATTGTTTACGTGAGTCTCTTCTTTTACTCATTCACTGTAAAACGGAAACTTCCTTGGCTGGACCCGCCCAACAAATCGCTCATGTAAGTGTATGTGCTATCGATTACAGCATATAACTTCTCTCACCTCCCACCAGCCTTACTTACATGAATAACGCAACCACTGCATTCTGCTATGGACCTCCTGAATGGCGAGTGAAAGAGGAGGTTTATGGCAGAACCCGGATGTCACATACACTTACATGAGTTATTTGGCCCACCAGGGGCAGGTGACGATTCCTGGACATCAATTCCAATGTCATGTTCTTGTGCTTCAATGATGACACCTCTCTCTGCAAGTTCTTAGAGGCCCTGAAGATCCCAGCAACCTCAGATGCCATGGCTGAAGTGTCAGTCTCCACCTTCGACATACTGGACAACAAGTGGTCAACTTTAGCAGTGAGCTCAGTAAAAGATAGATTTGTGTCCCCAACAGCACTGCCCACCGTCAGGAGAAGGTTGAAAATGTCCTCAATTCCAGGAGTCTCCTCAGAGTCCGGAAACTGATTAAATTTTTTGGGGTTCTCTGAAACATCATTCTTCTTTTTGTTCATTTTGGGAGCCAAGAATCTGCAGTAAAATCTTCAAGCAGGGAGGGAGCAGGAGCTGCTGGATTGAGCTGCTGCTGCCTGGTTCACTGATGACATTCCAGAATCCTACATTTTGTTATGTTTTTTGCAGAGCAATTTTAATGCGTCTATTTTTTCCAAACTCAATAAAATTGCTCAACAATAAAAGAAACCATTCGAATTTGCTGAGGCACAGAATTACTGTTTCCCAGCCGTATAAACATCACTAGCTTTTGTGATATCCATTTTACATGATCAAAAACAAACCGCAACCGCCAAGCTTATGTCAGATAAAAGCACTTATGGAAGCAGTTCAACTAGGCTCATCTGACTTTCCAGCCCAGTTCTGCACATGCTCAGCATAAATATATCAGAAAGGATGGCTCACAGACGCCATTTGCTACATGCAGGTTCCAGTTAATGCAGATTTTGGAGAAAATCCGAGCTGTGAGGTGGTCTGTCAGCATGTCCTCATGGCGGCATAGAATAAAAGCAGAAAATAAGTAAGGCAGAGCTTGGTTATGAAGCGACGCAACTTCTGAATAGCAGGAGTCTGAATGAGGGTGTTCTTATTCACGGTTCGGCAAGGCCCACAAGGGGCAGGTGTGTGCTTGGAAGTTGGCCAATGAGGCGACATGTGGCTCTCCTCCCCATCTTACTGGGGCTGAACTATAGCAACCACCAGTGCATGCTGTGACCGGAGGCCTTCTGGTGTAACTGAGGCGTCCAGTTGGAATCGTGAGTTACACCTCTTTAGGCCTAAAACTCTTTAAAAAAAAACACGAATTTGCGCAAAATCGTTTTAAAAATAAAAGTAGAAAACGAAAATAAAATAGATCCAGTGTTAAGGAGTAGGGCGCTGGCATGGATGGTGGAGAGGATAATTATAGCACAAAGACTGGGATTCCAGGTGTTGAGGGAGGTGAGGGAGAAAAGAGAGAGATTACCCATAAAGGTTCCATAAGGTCATGACCTCAAGGCAGAGTGAGTGGGGTTTGAGGTCCTGCCTCCCACCCCCCAAAAAACAGGATCACCAAATGGTTTAAAAAAATAAGATTCCAACTGAAATGCCTTCAATATCGAGGTAAAGGGACTAAAGCGAACTCCCAAATCAAGGGAAAGTGCGTGAGAACGCAGGAATCAAGAGCTTGTCACGGAACCTTAACAAAAAGGGCAGCTTCCAAGTCTCAAAACACGATGGCTTGTCGTCTCAGAAGTTTGTCAATGACAAACAGACGAATGAGTGAAAGCCATACTATGTACATGGATGTTCCAGATGATGCTCAAACATTGAACAGGTGAGGATCTCCGGTTATTTGCATGCTTATACATATGCTAACTTTATATGCCGTCAAAAGAGCAATTTCTTCCCTGCATCTCGCTCTCTATTTGAAACATGGAAAAGGATGCCAGTGTTTACGGGTAAACCGTGGGGACACAAATCCCTCTCCGATTTCAGACCATATTTAAATCTTAAGACCCTATAAAATGTTCCCAGTTTCTTGGACCATTATTCCCTTTGCAATTACAGGGTCTCTGGGTCCAACCAGTGCTAAAGGCTCCAAGAGGTTTCAGCGCTCGGTTGAGACATACCTATTTCCCTCTGTAGTGGGGCAAAGGTTTTTGATTTTTTTCCTCTCACACAGTTCCAGCTTGTTCACACTCTCTTCGGATTACTGTATCCTCCTCACTGACATTTTGTTTCTATCTGTAGTTTATTTGCTGTTGCATGTATCCATCTCTGTTGTCTGTCTGCCTCCATTGGCCCCCCTCAAAACTTCTCCCTATTCATTGTTCTTGCCCAATAGTGGGCACCGTTCTTTCTCTCTGGAGTTCGTCTGCTTCTACGTATTGTCCTTTGCCCCTAAAAGCCTGGAGTGAGGAATTCGACCATCCACACAGGGTACGTGCACTTGTCTGGGCATTTTGATTTTTTGATACATGAAAATAAATGATGGGAGACCAACCTCCGAGAAATTAGTGCGGCCATTCCGCACCCATTTCATTTGCTTCCCACACCAAATGCATAGTAACATGTACTCCGGGGAGACAGAGCCTACAGTTGCTGTATTCCCCTATCATATTCAGCTGAAATGTGACAGCCCTGGGTACATCAATGCATTCCAAGAAGGGGGAAGGCACAACTTCCTCCAGCCATGAGCAGCCTAATTTAAATATCAAAGGCTCCATGGATCTGCGTTCCTTTTGTCTTTTGTCATCCAACTGGTGGCAGTGCATACTAATGAGAGATAATTGAAGCAAACCTGAAGCGGCGTGGTTGCCCTAATAGTCAACAGGAAGGCGGGACTAATAACCCTTAGGTATGCAATGTGTCAACATGAAGTTAGTTCCAACCCTTCTATGAAAAGCAATAAAATGCATGTCTCAGTCCACTATTTACTGTTGGCAAACCCCTGCAGAGCTGATCCTTTTCAGAGGGGAGAAGTATGTGATTTGGAGGAGACAGGAAGTCTGCTCCCAGCACAAACTTCAAGGGAACCCTGCGCTTTAATCAAGAGTCACAGAGGGCGCAGTTAACCAGTGAGATACTTTGTTCTACAACATTCAGGGAGATGGGCGGGACTTCGGTATATGTTGTCACCCCCTTGTCAGTCCTGTTGCAGAGCACTCTGGCCCTGACCTCATGCATAACAGAAGATTGTTGGTGGGGACCCAGGATTGGTTCACTAAGGTAGGCTTAGCCTGCACCAATCACTGGGGCCCATTTGGCTTTAAAAGAGGGCTGAACCCCTCACTTAGCAGAGAATCTGAAGACTTCGAAAGGCTTAAGAAGGAGGACACATTTGGACCCAAGCTGAAGGTACAGTTTACCTTACATCTTCCGCCAGTGAAGGAAGGCCCAGCGTTACAAGGGGGAAGCAAGATCCCTCCCCTAAACATGCCCCAGGGACCAGAGGTAGATACCAGACTCAAATTACCAGTCCAGCAGCTCCAGAACTGGTACCCAGCCAGCACTCTGAGTGCCCTGCTAGGTTCTGCCAGCATGCGTCCTAGGTGGGAAGTGCCAGAGAGTATCTGAACTAAGGACAAGACCTTTGCCTGCGAACATTCTCTTGAGCTTTGGGCCATCCGCCTTGAAAGGACACGATCCCTGCCACACAAGCATCATCCAGCGTCCATCTTTTAAGGGCATTTTGAGACAGTCAAGTCTTCGAACCGCATCCAGCTGCACAGCTGACTGTTGTCATGCCGCAGTCACCAGAGCCATCCGAGAATGCTCGACCAGCATTCCAGATCCGCTAACCAGCACAGAGACACTAATTCTTGGCCCCGAGCCACTGTGCCGGACAACCTGCAGATGTCCATCCAGCCTCGCTTGCCGAATTGCCTGCCGCCTGGTACCTGCAGCTGTCTCCGGCCACTAACTCTGTCTCAAGGGCTGCAAAGCGCCCTGGAACCGCCTCAATGCTGTCGAGCACCAAGAATTTCTTCAGCACCAGGTACATTGAGGTTCTGCCCCCCTGGCCTTTCTTTTAAGGCCCCTAGAGACAGTTATGACCCTTTACCCCCTTGGTGCTGAAATCAAATAATCTTGAACAGTTAGGCTGATTACTTTACCAACTACCCTCCTGTCAGTATCCAGAGTGCACCCCTTTCCTCCGGGAAACTGTCTGTCCTCTCTTTTCCTTTACAGTGTGGGTTGTAATTTGTAGTGTGCTAGAATTGTATGTTGTAGTAATAATAAAGTAGATATTTGTATACAACCTTGACTGGACAGTCCCTTTTATCGTTGGGGAATAATTGTATTTTTAATGTGTTGCAACTAACCAACGATCCACGACCTTGCAGAGATAAGCCTGCCGTTCTGTCCACGTTAACAAAAATTGGACAAGGAGGTCTATAATTCACTTTTATTCCAATCTGTTCAGATCCCTTCTGGTGTGCTAGAGGTGTGGGGTGGATTGATGGTTTAGAAACCAATATTCATCCCTGGGCCACTGGTGACCCGGAAGTTAATTCGTCACACTTGGCACCACTCAAAATGAAACTGCCACCTAACTAGAAGGGCAGCCATCCTATTCTCCGGCCTGTCCAAGGTATAGAGTGGGTTGGACTTGTCAACACACTCAAACTGTATGTTAGCAGAGTGGGGAGACATGACTTCTTGTCTACCTCTCTTGTGATCAAATGCAAAGGCCTACCATAGCTCAGGCCATGTGGTTCTACATTAAAGAAACTGTAAAAACAATTAAAGTGCTTAAAATATAATCTTTCTTCCTTTGGTGGTACAAATCAAGGAGTGGGCAGATTCGTGATCCACTGCCCCCCTCATAGCAGTATGCACAACCTTATTTGTGAGAAGGTTTTCTGCCACCCATAGTTCGATCTGGCCTCAACACACGATCAGCACATGACCACCAGGAATATTAATAGATTGCATTGTAATTACTTGAAAGTCAAAGGTATATACCACTCCAGGACTGCACTACGGACCCTACAAAATACTTTATAACAATTACATATTCTTCACATATACAATGAAAGAGCTTTATATATTGAATGAATATATCAAATTCTTAACTCCCGTTCGTAATTACATATCCATAGACAGTTCTATTGTTTTCCGATAGATTGCTTGTCATCAGATCTCACAAGCTTGTGTGGTTTATTCTCTACTTCTTATCTTTAGATACATGCCCTCTACTCGTGTCAGCCCCTCCTGCCCCTTTACTGCTTTGCTTCAAGACCTGTGTTCCTTCTCCTTTCTCTGAGGTTTTCCCCTCCTCCTTCGTTCTTCTCCTCTTCACTTCCCGCCACCTTCTCTCCACTCGACCACACACTGTCCTTTATCTCCTGCCTCCCACTCCTGACTTTCACACCCCTGTCTTGCTCCCTCTCCCTTGTATCCAGAAGCAGGCTCACCAGCGGTGGCTCCTGACTATGTGAACAATTTCACCTGTGTGCACGTGGCAGGGGTGGAGCCATCCTTACATTATTGGGTGGGGGCTGAAGGACAGATTTAAAAAGCAGGTTGCAAGTTTGGCCATGAGCGATAACGAAATTACCCAGTTAAAATTACCGACACCACCAAAAGACCTACAAAACATACCACCAAAAGTTCTAACTACTAAAAGTATGTTTTGGTGGGGTCGGTAAAAAAAAAGAAAAAGGCTGAAGGGACCCCCCCACAGCTGACCCAAAAAAACTGGACATTTTAAATGCGGTCATTTCCGTCCCGGGAAATTTTGCCGCAGATAAATCACTCAGATCCACTACACAATGCCGCTCCAAATGCCTTCATGCCCACTGTCAACTGTGCCTTTGCCTCGTGCCCTCTGCATACTGAGCTGCCCGTAAGCGGTCTCTCTGCCCAAATGACCTGAGACGAACTGAGGAAAAAAGCGAGTGAAGCATGAGGGCTCGTGCTGATGAGTTACTTGTGCTGGGAATCAAAGAGGGCAACTTCCCGAGGTGATGCGAGCTGGCCATATGCCCCAGCATAGCATGCAAACGGGTATTGGCATCTCACGGGAACTGCAACTTCCACCTAGATCGCATGAACCCATTGGGCGGTTTCATCAGGCTTCAAACCCGAGCTTTCAAGTCCAAATCATGCACACAAACACGCGCACGCACACGCACATCTCCCCCACCTCTATGTCTACCGCTTCCTTTGAGACCAGGAGGCTGAATATTATCTTCTTTCACATCTATCGTCCACTCCAGTTTCAGGATATTTAGTTTCACACCGAGATGCTAATTATTGAGAGCTGTGAGCCATCTAAAAGTTGAGAGGAGCAAGTAAGTCACTGGCTTCATTTGGAAGGAGCTATTGGCAGGGCGGGCTTCTGTCCTCTGATACTGTAGGTTTGCTGGTGCTTCCTGGGAATGTTTGTTTCAACACTCTTGGGCTGTTTTGGATTTCCCCGTTAGCAGGGATGTGTTACGTTTCCACTTACACATACACAGGTCCTCACAGTCTTATTTTCCTCATTTGTATGGCACAGTGCAAAAAGACCGGAAAGCTTTATACCACACCATCAGGGAAGTGACGAGTATGCTTACATCAATGTATAATCTGTTAGTTATCAGTATGTATTTCAATATTCTGCATTTGCATGCATGTATCTACTCTGGACATGTCTGCAGTTTTAATGGTTCCATGTAATAATGTCCCCGCAAAAATATCGCCATGCAAAAAAATGGCCGAAAAATGGCCGTTTTTTGTGGGGACATTATTACATGGAACATGGGGGGGGACACCCCCGCAACCCCCAAACCTTTTTTTTTTCCTTCATGGGGAGCGGGGGACACCACCGCAACCCCTGCTGCCCCTGCCCCCACATATATGGTCACCCAAATAATATCGCCACAACCTTTTCCCAGCGATATTATTTATGGTGACCATATATATGGGGATAATATTACCTGATACAGTTTTAATATACTTAAGAATATGTTTCCTTGCTTTGTCTCTCTTTTGCTCTCTCTCATTCCATCCATCCCTCTCCCAAGCCCGTTTATTTCTCGTCCTTCCACAAGCTCTACATCTCTCCGCTACTCTCTCACCAACCACCTTCTCCCTCCACTGAACAACATGCAGACAACGGGATGGACATCGTAAAGTGTCTCAAATAAGACCAAAGTACTGCGCGACTGCGAGACCACAACTCACAGTACTGTGCTACTGTGAGACCACTACTCGGAGTACTGCACTATGAGACCACAAATCACAGTACTGCACTACTGCGAGACCACAATTCACAGTACTGCGCTACTATGAGACCACAACGCACAGTACTACGCTATGAGACCACACCTCACAGTACCACAGTACCACATTTGAATTGTGTTGTCCCTTGTAGTCGCTCCCAGACTACACTTGAACTGTGTTGTGCCTTATGGTCACCTTCAGACCACATTTGAATTGTGTTGTGCCTTATAGTTGCTCATCTGCGATCCTGCCGGTGCCTCCTGCTGCGCCTGAGCCACACTGATACCTCCTAGGACCTTAGGATGCTTTTTAGCCCACTCTGAACCTATCCACTCATGCCTACCTCAGGCTAGGTCCACCCAACCTGACTGTGTCCTCCTCCACACACAGCCCGCCCAGCATACAATCATGCCCATAGCGTCCTGCAAGCTCACCAGTGCCACCACCACGCTGCTCACTCTCCTCGCAACACTCACTGCTCTCCAACCCTATACTCCTATCCATCCCCTCATACCCACACCACTAAGCCCACTCCCCTACCCCAAGCATCTCGCTACCCCGGATACCACACAAACCCTGCCACCTCGCACAACCTGTGTCGTAATTATGCATAGACTAGAAAGGCTTAGAGCTCGCACACAGACCACAGAACTTACCACACTACCCCTTCCCACAGAATACAGAAACTATAGACTGAGTTCCCGCACCACTTCCAAACGCTGCCCCCGCATGGGACACCCACTCTCCCACAGTCCATCACCCACTAACCACGCCACACTCCGCAATACCACCTCACTTAACATATCAGATACAACCACCACTCGCACTTCCACAAACAAACCACACACACCTCACATCAAATGTGCCCTCCTCAATGTCCGATCACTCCCAGCTCATGCATCTGATATTCATGACCTCATAACAAACAATAACATTGACCTATTAGCCATCACTGAAACATGGTTACATGAAGCATCAGGCCCCGCCGTTGCACTTGCACTACCACCTGGCTTCACCATACTCAGACAAGACAGGCCAGATCGAATAGGAGGTGGAGTAGCCCTCATCTACAACGAGAACCTCAAACTCCGACCTGTCAGTCACCCATCGACCAACAACTCTGACCTCTTATCGGCCAAACTCACACTGTCACCCAACAGCACCATCAACATTCACCTGCTATACCGCCCCCCAGGCAACACCCCAGACTCCCAGGATAACATCATTCACATCCTCAGCAATAATATCAAAAGCTCCACCAAAATCCTTCCACTAGGAGACCTCAATCTCGGATTCAACGATATTAAGGACAAATCTGCAGCCACTCTCACCAAGGAACTTAATGACTTGGGCTTCACCCAAAAACTAGAAAGTCCTACTCACGCCAAAGTCCGCATTCTTGGTTGGATTGCAGACCATAACTGCCTCTCCACTATCACCTCTAACTCCTCACTGCCCTGGAGTGACCACAACTGCATCGAGTTCTCTATTCCTATCACCAAAAACCACAAAACTCTGACCCCTGCTAGCGCTGCACAAGTCAGAAGCTCAAAAAACTCAGAGAATAACCTGCGCCCATACCTCAAAACCCCCAAGTTAGCTCCCCCATTCGCTAATTACCCCAATATCCTAGCAGACATCTACAAAGATGTCATCACCAAAGCTATCAATGAAATAGCACCACTCGAATGGAAAAAAGAGAAGAAATCTCTACACACCAACTCCTGCTTCACTGAAGAACTGCACTCAATGCGATCGCACAAAAGAGCAGCACTAAAAAATTGGCAATCTGACCCCTGCACCAGTACCAAAAACAAATTCAATTTAATCTCCCACCAATACAAGATAGCTATCACTGATGCCAAAGCCAACGCTTTCAACACACAAATCTCTAACGTCAAATCACACTCTAAAGAGATCTTCGCCATTTTTAATGAGCTCATCTCCTCCCCCCAATACACCGGACGAAATGATCAAAGATGAAGCTTGGTGTACCAGCATTCAAGCTGCCATGCTACACAAAATTGACCTTCTCCAAAATAAAATAAAAGACCACTGCAAAGCACTTCCTCAACAGACAGGAACTAAACCTACAAACACCCCACCCACCTCATCCAAGCCCACCATACCTGACTTCTCCTTCAGAGACGTCACTGAATCAGAAGTTATCAACCTACTAAAAAATCTCAAACACTCCCCCTGTAAAGGCAATATTTGCCCACCAAAACTCGTCAAAGACTGCGCAGACTGCTTTGCGACGCTCTTTACGGCATTCATCAATGCGTCCTTTAAAACAGGCATCATCCCAGCTAACCTCAAAGAGGCCTGTGTCTGACCCCTTACAACCAAACAACTACAGACCAATAACCACGGTGCCATTCCTCCTGAAATTACTGGACAAAGCCGCACATTGCCAAATCCAACACTTTCTGGAAACCCACTCCATCCTCGGGACGAGGCAATCAGGCTTCCGGAAAGGACATGGCACAGAAACAGCCCTGGTGGATCTGAAGAGTCAGATCACCCAAATCATGGACAAAGGCAAGCCTGCTCTTCTGCTCCTTCTAGATCTCTCAGCCACTTTCAATCTGGTTGATCACAAGACTCTCACTTCACACCTCACACACTCAGCCAACTTCTCTAAAGAATCAGCTCTCTGGATCACCTCCTTCCTAGAGGGAAGAGCCATGAAAGTCTTCTCGGACATCGCCAACGCCACTCCCACGACAATCCACTGCGGGGTCCCTCAAGGATCATGCACTGCACCCACACTCTACAACTTGTTCACCAAGCCCCTCTTTGACAAACTCGACTCATACGGCATCACATACACGAACTACGCGGACGACACACAAGTACTTCTACCCCTTTCAGGATCATACAACAAAGACGCTATGGCACTCCACACAATCTACTCCATCATCAAGGCATGGATGGCAGTTAATGGCCTTTGCCTCAATGGAGACAAGACTGAAATCATGATATTAGGTCAACAGAACACCCTAGACAAACTTGACAAACTGTACGCCAACTTCTCCATTGACAACTCCATCATCCCCGTATCCACAGCCGTAAAGACTCTGGGAGTATACCTTGACTCCTCACTATCTATGACTAGACAAGTCAGCGCAATCACTTCCTCATCTGCGCACACCACCAAACTCATAAACGCCATCAAGCCTTACCTCTCTAAACCCAACTGCTTCTCTATAGCGAGAGCAACCATTGGAGCCAAACTGGACTACTGCAATGCGCTCCTAGCAGGCACATCAGCCAAAAACCTAAACAGACTACAGGTCACGCAGAACAATGCTCTCCGGGCCGCTCTTAGTATCGCAAGAAGAGAGCATATCACCCATGCCAGGCACTCAGTCCAATGGCTCCCGGTCAAAGAGCGGATCACTCTCAAAATCCTCACCCTCACTCACAAATGCCTCTCTCTCTCCGCCCCGTCCTATCTATCAGAAACCATTCTCAAACCATCCTCCTCCCGTCCCACCAGGACGCAATACTCCAATCTATTCTGCATCCCACGCATCAAAAAAGCCAAAGCCGGAGGTCTAAGTTTCCCCTACATTGCAGCCAAGACCTGGAACGCTCTTCCTGCAGACATTAGAGCGGAAAACTCACTCCCCATTTTTCGCAGGAAACTGAAAACCTCATTCCTTGCAAAATAATAGGAAACTCTCAGGAATCCATGTAAATATACTGCATTGCTAATGTGTACATGTCTACTGTAAATATTGTATCTTGTATGGAAATATTGTATCCTATGTAACTAAGATATTGTCTGTAACAAGTGCCACGATGCCCCCGGGCTGACGTGCGCTCTACAAATCTGAATAAATAAATAAACGCGCTACTGCGAGACCACAACTCACAGTAGTGTGCTACTGTGAGACCACTACTCGGAGTACTGCGCTATGAGACCAGAAATCACAGTACTGCACTACTGCGAGACCGCAATTCACAGTCCTGCGCTACTATGAGACCACAACTCACAGTACTACGCTATGAGACCACAACTCACAGTACTGCGCTACTGCGAGACAGCGACTCACAGTACTGCACTACTGCGAGACCACAACTCACAGTACTGTGCTACTGTTAAAAGATGCTAGCCCAAGTGCTGGCTACCCACACCCTGTATAGCGCTCTGCTGCTCTCTAGGCTATGTCTGTGCTTTAGACAATAAAATAAAATAATAACACCTTTAGCACCGGCTTTGGCAATGTGGTCTACTGATCAGGTAGACACATCTTTGCCTACCTTGTGTTTCTGAAACATGGTTTGTGTGCACCGTGAACATAGGAAGCTGCAGAGGGTTGCTGCAGCTCGGGGAGTCCCTAACTTGGTGGCTATCTTAGAGTGTCACTTATATAGGGGACATGTAGAAATATGCCTTCATTGTTGGCCACATTGCTAGGCCATCAAATGGCATGTTTTAGGCTCCCATGCTTGGGGAGGAAATGGGTACTATGCCAGCATGTACATGGTGAATAACACAGACACCAGGGTGCGCCTCAGCACCTTTTTGTGCCTTAAAACAGGGTTTTATTGGCAAAGTTTCAGGCCAGTCGATACATAATGATTGCCAATGTGGTATGAAAAAAAAAGCAATTTGTTACAATTTCTTTTGTTTTGGGTCTCAATAAAATATTTGCCTTTTTCAGGAATCAATAATCAGTTGTTTTACATTATTTTACATCGCTCTTTGTCTTTCAGGACTGGCCACTGGACATAAAAAGAAGTGTGTTGTAACCTTATGCGTAGTCTTTAATTGAATACTGGCTGTGCTTCAAGCTAAGTATGGGTTGTCATGATTTATTTATGGGGACATTGCAACTTGCAATCGTTAATTAGAAGTGAAAATACATTTTCGAAATCAGAGGCAATGGTTCCCACATCAACCCCTTTGGTTGAGCCCCGATATGCAAGGGGCGTTAGGGTCCGGGGGGCACAGATTGTCCTTATCCGATCCTTCACTCAATGTGTACTTGGACTAGGATGCAGGGCGATCCATATAGAGGAGGGGTGTGCAACCTGCGCCTCTCCCAATGTTTTGTACTACAACTCCCATGATCCTCGCCGCTGGCAATGCTGGCTAGGAATAATGGGAGTTCTAGTCCACAATAGCAAGAGAGCCAAAGGTTGCAGACGCATTGAGTCTGGCTGACGGAGGTGCTGCTTTGATAGGTGCTTCGCGTTTGCTGTGGTTTAATCCCATGGGCGTAGGACATGGGGGGGGGCAGTGGGGACAAATCCCCCACAATTTTAAGTGGGGGGGATGTAATGCCATTTATCCCCCCCAGAATATGTGTTTGGTGTGTCGTGCAGGCATTTGTTTTTGAAGTGGGGGGAGGGGCTGCTTACTATGTAAGCTGCCCTCTCCCCCCTGGCCACCAAAGCATGGGGGCAATACCCTGGGGGCAGATGGGTGATCATCTTCCCCCAGGGAAGGGGGCAAACAAAACAAAAAGATTTTTTTAAATGTCATTTTGGGTGGGGTGGGTGTGGGTGGGATCACTAGCCACCAGGGATTTTTGCAAGGGGGGTGGCCCTCTTGCCCCCACCTTAAGTGGATGGGGGATACCTTATGTAGCCCTCCCTGGGGGCAGATTTCTGCCCCTAGGAAGGGGTACATGAGATGCCCTCCATCCATTTGGGGTGGGGGGGAGAGGCCACTGCAAATATTGGCAGAGCCACCCCTCCCAAAACTGGGGCAGTATGTTTTGACCCCCCGGGGCAGATGGCCACACACATGTGCCCATCTGCCCCTAGGGAAGGGAAAAACAAAAATATATATATTATAACTTGTTTTGGGCGGGAGCGGGGTGGGGCCCACTAGACCACCAAGGTTTTTTGTGTTTGAAAGGGGGGTGGCCCGCCCCCGCACCCTATGTGGATGGGGGGCACCTTCTGTAGCCCTCCCTGGGGGCTGATTTCTTCCCCTAGGAAGGGGTACATGAGATGCCCCCATCCATTTGGGGTGGGGAGGAGGTCACTGCAAATATTGGCAGGGCCACCCTGCCCCCTAAGCCTGGGGCAGTACGTTTTGCCACCCCGCCCTGGAGGCAGATGGTCACACATATGTGCCCATCTGCCCCTAGTGAATGGCAAAACAAAAATATATATATATTATAACTTGTTTTGGGTGGGGTTGGGGGCCCACCAGACCACCAGGATTTTATGTGTTTGAAAGGAGGGGTGGCCTTCTCCCCCCATCTTAGGTGGATGGGGGCAACTTATGTAGCCTTCCCTGGGGGCAGATTTCTGCCCCTAGGAAGGGGTACATGAGATGCCACCATCCATTTGGGGTGGGGAGGAGGCCACTGCAAATATTGGCAGAGCCACCCTGCCCCCTAAGCCTGGGGCAGTACGTTTTGCCGCTCCCCCGGTGGCAGATGGCCACACACATGTGCCCATCTGCCCCTAGGAAAGGGGCAAAACAAAAATAAAACAAATTATAACTTGTTTTGGGTGGGTGTGGGGGCCACTGAACCACCATGGATGTTTTTAGTGGAAAGGGGAGTGGCCCTCTCCTCCCACCCCAAATGGATGGGGGGCATCTCATGTAGCCCTCCCTGGGGGCAGATTGCTAGCACAATCTGCCTCTAGGAAAGAGGCAAAACAAAAAAAAACAAAAAAATGATAACTTGTTTTGGGTGGGTGTGGGGGTCACTAAACCATCATGAATGTTTTTAGTGGAAAGGGGGGTGCCCATTGGTGTCTTCTTTTCGTAAATGCATGGGGTTCTCTGTTTTTCTTGGTGGCTTCGACACCCTAGGCCCAAATCTGTAGGTTGTCCCCATGACCAAAACCTGCTTTGCCGAAAGGCTTGGGGTTATCAGTGGGTTAGCCTTTTCCCTTTTTTCCGAGGTAGGTGCAACCATACATGTGAGGTACTGTTTTCGTCGGGGCACCTGTGGGAATGCTGGAAGGTAGGACATCTGTTGTTGGCGGCGTGTTTCGGTGGGTGGGCAGAGGGAAATGCCTCTGAAATTTGGTGGAAAAAAACACAAATTTCAGACATTTCACTCTGGCCACCCACTGAAATACGCCGCCAACAACACATGTCCTACCATCCTGCGTTCCCACAGGTGTCCTGACAAAAACTGTACCTCACATATGTGGGTACACCTACCTGGGCGCAACGGGAAAAGGCTAACCCACTGGTAACCTCAATCTTTCGGCAGAGCAGATTTTGCTCATGTGGACAACATACAGATTTGGGTCTAGGGTGTCGAAGCCACCAAGGAAAACAAGGAACCCCATGCATTTCCAAAAAGAGGACACACGTGGAAATCCACAGAGGTCTCACTTGCGCGAATTGCCCCAAAATGTATTACCCACAATACCAGGCAAAGTCTGAAATTTGGTGAAAAAACAAAGATTTTCAGACATTTCCCTCTTGCCACCCAGCGAAACGCTGCCAACACCAAATGTCCTACCTTCCCGTGTTCCCACAGGTGTCCTGACATAAAAGGTACCTCGCATGTGTGGGTGCACCTACCTGGGCGCAAAGGGAAAAGGCTAAACCACTGGTAACCCCCAAAGGGTTTGGGGAGACAACCTACAGATTTGGGCCTAGGGTGTCGAAGTCACAAAGGAAAACAGGGAACCCCATGCATTTCCAAAAATAAGACACCCATGGAAATCCACAGAGGTCTGACTTGCGCGGATCACCCCAGAATGTATTACCCACAATCCCAGACAAAATGAAAATTGTGTTTTTTCCACCAAATTTCACACTTTGTCATGGATTGTGGGTCATAAATTATGGGGCGATTTGCGCAAGTCAGACCTCTGTGGATTCCCCCGGGTGTCTTCTTTTTCGGAAATGCATGGGGTTCCCTGTTTTCCTTCGTGGCTTCGACACCCTAGGCCCAAATCTGTAGGTTGTCCACATGAGCACAATTCCTGAAAATCTTCTGTCGGGGGGGAAATTCTCCCGGGGTCGGCTGGGCTGTCCGCGGACCTCCGGGTAGGGAGGCCCCAACTCCTCCCGTATATCCCAAAAAATGAGTATGAGACACACGCAAGAAGCAAGGTGGTTCTGCTGTTTATTAAACAAAACGGCAGGGATGGGTCAAGGATCGTACGCGTCCGTCCTGACACTCTCTCTCCAATCGTGGGGCTCGCAGGCCCTTTTTACCTTAGTATGACGCGCTATTTGCTTCACCTGGGAAAGTTAGCAAAAAACCTATTGCCACTCTGGATTGGTTCCTCGAGTGGTAGGGTTAGTATAGCATGCGTATAGAGAGCGTTATTAGTGGTTGAGGGTCAGTCAGGTGGTATACTTGGGTTGTCCCTTCAATTTGATACATGAAAATTGTTACATGAAGACCCCTGAGGATTGGCTAATGTTAATGGCGTCAGTGATAAGAGCCCCATGTTCTGATTGGTCCACTCGCGAGCCCCCCAGTCTGGGACCATCGCTGTTCCCAGCTCGCGGTGCACCTGTCATTTGCAACAATGTATCACTATGGGTATGTGCAGACAATGTGAGGATTTATTCATATGCTGGAAGGCAGACTACTCCCACCGCCTCAGATGTCCATTGAGTCGCTTAATTGTATCTGCCTGTGTCTTGAAATGTGGGATCCAGGCGCCTCCCTCCTCCTGGGCCTGGAACCCTGTCAGGTTCGGCTTGGTCACGTGAGGTGAGACCGTGGTTGAGGCAGAATTCTGCACATTTAATATTGCATTTTCCACTGTGTGCCTGGCTTAATTTGCAGGTGTGACCTTGGCGTCGGCTTGCGGCATGCGAGTTTGCAACATTGTGCCCTTGACTGTCTGCTCTCGCCGGGCTCATTCTGCAGGGTCAGCAACTGTACTCTTGCTCATTCAATGTTCATGGAAGCTCTTGCTTGCCGCCTACTTGGGCCTGGTGCATAGGTGGAAACGTTTGATGCACGGCGCTTTAGATTATGGTATCATATTGCTTTATCCCCAGTATCATGTCTTCGTTATATTTCTCATTGCAATGCATGGGTTTAGGAGAAGCGTGAGCAAGCATTTTAGATGAGTTCATTGTGCGTCTTGCGTTTCTGCATTTTGAAGAACCTATGTGAAAAATAATAAAGATGCGCGTCAGTGGGTGTGTCCGTCACCTACGTCATAGCACTGAATATGTTCTTCGTGTGGATTGGTGTAGGAGTGTCCAGTGTGCATGTTTGCACGGGTGGGCTGACCGTTGGCTAGGTCGTCATGGCATCTCTAACGATGTGTTCATTTACTGTTGAATGGTTCAGTCGAGTTCATCCATGCCGCAGGCGTCGGCATGGGCAGGGCAGGCTGGTGGGCAGGCTGGTGGGCACATCCGTATGTTCCTGTACCAGGGTATCTGGTCATCTGGTAGATGGGCAAACTCCTCTCGTGGCGGGTGTCTGGGCCGCGATCCTTTAGGCCAGGGGTGAAGGGGATTGGTGGGAGCCTTTTGTTCCATTCTCCCACTTCACTTCTGTGCAAAAAGACTTGGGGTTACCAGCGTTTTAGGCTTTTCCTTTTGCACCCAGGTAGGTGCACCCACACATGTGAGGGACCGTTTTCGTTGGGAAACCTGTGGGAACACGAGAAGGTAGGCCATGTGTTGTTGGCTGCATGGGTGACCAGAGTGAAATGTGCGGAAATTGTGGTTCTTTTTCAATAATTTTCCCGATTTCCCCCCAAACTATGGAATCTTTCCCTACATAGTTGTTGCCTGACCTGCGCAAATCACCCCTTCCTAAACTTGGAATATAGTCTACTTTTCAGAAATGTATGCCTTTCTGGCTTCCCATTCATCTTTCCTACCCTTTTCTTCCATTCCGTCCACGCATGTCCTATTGGACAAAAAATGCCAAAATCGCCTAACTCTCACAAAACGGCTGGTAACCATATCAAAATATGTTATTTTGGTTTCCACTCAATCTGTTCTTGAAAGCCTGGAAAATGGCGAATCCAGCACAGCAAACCATTTGTTCCTAGCTCTTACAAGGAAAACACCACAGGCTTCTTTATACAACATTTTATTGTCATTTTCTGAAAAACCCCAAATGTTCTCCTTTTTGGTCATTTTCTCTCATCCCCCCCTACAGCAAACTAGGATTCCTGGGTGGCGTTACGACCACCTACATGTGGGAAAAAGGGGCCAACTTTGGCCGAGATATCTCATGTAACAAAGAAGTTACAAGGGATTGAATGGCGACATACCGAAATCACCAAAAAAGGCCTTGGCACTTGGGGGAAATACCCAGGGCAGTTGAGGGGTTAAGACGGTAAAGCCCCAGAGGAGATATCATTTGTAAGGTAGCTCAGTTAGTTAATACTCCAAATGCAGATTGTGCACAGGAATATGTAACACCTGTGTTCAGCACCTGGCTTAATCTTCCGGTGCGATAATAGGCAGAGTGAATGCATTCAGCTTCTGATGCAACTCAGCATTTTCCAGGTCAATTGGTTCAGAAAAAGTGGTGGAAAACACTACTACTGTTGCTTTTTCTAATTGGCCAGATTTTCGTGCATTTTCTGGGTGGAGTTCGGGAGCCGAGTGGACACACCAGGACCCCCTGTATTTTTCACGCTCCACCAGACAAATGCGGCCTTACTGCCAGCATGGATTCTCATGCTGGAAATAAGGAAAGAGATTCCTCTGGGATCTGCTTGGAAATAAAACCTGTTAAAAGCGGGCAGAGTCCATAGGAAGCCATTGTCAATTCCGCCAGCAATCGCTAATTGCGTGAGGTATTTACACTCTTCCAAAGTGGAAAAGCAATGTGATTTCACCTGCCTTTTAAGCTACAATCTTCCATTTTGTGGCAGAAAAGTAAAAACGTGCGCCAATGGAAATGGTCCACTCCATGCAGTTTACTTTGCGCCTTGATGCTTGGGGGTTTTGCGTGGTGCTACACATGTAATAAATAAATAAATAAATACAATTAACATGACCCCAAATAAATGGCAATTTGTGATAATAATGAGTGAGCATGGCATGTCGCTGGTAAGAGGGTGTCCTGTGCTTTTTGAGTTCGTTGGCAAATGCCCTTAATTGCCATCTCGCGTTAAGCAGGTACTTAAAGCCATCAGTATGGATTGCGCAATAATAAGTCGACAGAGGTATTTCAAATGGCCAATTTTGCTCTTTGGGTGACATTGTCAAAGTGGGAGAATGTTGCCCAGCATGTGCCACTTTCTCTGCGGAGTGAATTGTGCCCACCCCGAGGAAGAAGTGTGAAAAACCCTCAAGGGCACTGTGCCCTGCTCTTTCTGCGTGTGTCTTCCCCACAGGGCGACAGATGCCGACTCAGAAATGGGTAAGTCTCAGGTGGCAACCCTGTACCCTAGTTGATGTGGCAAAGCATTCCAGACTTCTGAGGATGATAACATTAGTAGCATTGAGTTACATGCCACCTGACAGGTATGTGTGATAAAGTTGCAAAGGAGAGCTGTTAGTGGGCTAAAGCAGGAGACAATGTCTGCCCACCTTCAAAGGGTATGTACAACCAAAAGTAATAGGCCCCTCCCCCCCATCATGGCTCTAGGGGCCAGGCTCCAAACCGGGGCAAGAATGCCCTCCAATCATCCATGCTCACGAGTAGGGTACCCCTCATGCTCCAGGAACGCTGTTGAGCAACCTCTGTGTTTTCCAGGTGATACTAACGTTTTTTAAAGCCAGAAGTCTAAAAGGTAATCGCTTAATTGCAGCTGGAAATTCGCTCCTGGCGTGATCAAAATGTCTTAACCAAGTGTGACATCATCCCCTTCATTTATAAGCAATATGTGTGTTCTCGCGTTTCTTCATTCACTGAATTACTGTTAGAAACAAAGGCAAGAGTTGTGTAGGCATTAGGAAGGCAGTTGCCAGCCTATGGCATAATATGCTGATGTTCTTCCAATATTGGCTAGCTGTTGCCCTCTTATGGCCAGGTAGAACCATCATGGCAGTGACTGGCAAATGCCTTTCCTCTGCAGACAGAAAAGCGGAAATAAGAGGCCAATTCAAGACACAGAACAAATAGAAGTTAAGACAGACAGCAGCTGCCATTGCTGTGTTAGGGAGAATATGTTGAGTGTTCAAGCAAGGAGGTATGTATTAAGCAAGCAAGCAGTGAGACAAGGGAGAGACAAAGAAAGGCCAGGAGGGCTCTTTGAATAATGTAACAGGGCAGAGGACCCATGCTCTGCCGTCCTAGTAACATATGAGATAACCAAATAGATCAGGCTTTGCAGCAAATGTTAAACGAGAAAGGAACAGAGTCCAGCTCTGCATTCAGAATAACAAAGGCAAAGAAAGGCTAGGCTCTGAAGCCAGCATGAGATGGAATAAGAAGGACCAGACTCATTGTGAGAGGCTGGCCCGGCCCTCGCAAGGGCACTAGAGGGGCAGCCCACATAGCGGGCTGCCCCTCTGGCCACCCCCCTGGGTCCACATATACCCCCCTGGGTTCACATACACCCCCCTGGGTCCACATACACCCCACCTACTAGGCATCCCCCGGGTCTGACACCTCCGGCTGTGGACCTGGGGAGTGCTTATAAGGGGATGGGCTTGCGATCGCTCATCCTCCTTGTTTGCTGTACCCCTCACCCCCCAGAGGACAGTCAAAGCAGCAACATCACACACCTGGTCCCTCTACTCCCATAACAGGGCTTACTCAGAGGTACAAACAAGATTTCCTCTTTCTTTGAAACCCCCATCCTTCCATTCCAAGAGACACACATGTCTCCTTGCCCCACACAAAAAAAGTAGCAACTTGCAGTTGGTAGAAAAGGCTGCAACTCCTTTATTTGGCAGGGGTCCACTTACAGGTGATCTGCCTCTTAACGAGCTGGCGTCCTAGCGGTGGCCCACTGGAAGTAATTGTTATTTCCTCTCTCTTACCATGAGCTCATAGTCAGATGAAAAATCCAGAAATGCAACATACAAAGACATGTTCTTTGCTGCTGCATCCTTAACTTTTCTTCTGTTTTCTTTTCTTCTTTTCTCTTGTTTTATACAGTGATATTTGTAATTTAATGCGTACTGCTATTTTAATTCTAATTTTGTGAAAAGTCCAGTTCTTTGACTAAAACACACCAAATAAATAAATAAATAAATAAAATAAATAAATAAAGCAAAGTCCCCAAGATGTCCTCTGCCCCCCCCAGATTTTATGTGTCTCCTACGCCCCTGTTTAA
This sequence comes from Ambystoma mexicanum, assembly GCF_040938575.1. Lineage (NCBI taxonomy): Eukaryota > Metazoa > Chordata > Amphibia > Caudata > Ambystomatidae > Ambystoma > Ambystoma mexicanum. Next base: position 1,310,598,316 of record NC_090935.1, read on the forward strand.
CCCTGTGAAGCTACGTCTTGGCCGGTTTGGGTTTTTGGAACATTGGCACAAGCCTGAGAACATCACCACCCTGACATATTTACAGCGAAACAGGCTTATTGAGGAATCCTTCCCGAATTCTCGATTGATAGAACGGTCTCAGTTTATTCAGAAAACCTTCCCTGGGTATGAACATAATCGGGATCAAAAGCAGCAAGAATTGTGACGCACTTCATAAATTACACTTTTAAGTGTTGCCACTGTTATCGCTTCAGGGCAAATGGAAGCGAGCCAGTCAATGAGTGTTCTCTGTTCTTGTGCGTCAGAATATATCGAATAAATCATCCGTTTTATGTTTAAAGGCCCACACTACAATATGATTAGATTCCACTGGCGGTTGAAGATACACACACCTGAGGGCATTAGAACTTTGCAGGGGGTGTAGGACCGCTGCAGGCAAACACAGATTGTACCAGTTGCCTGTGTAGTTACTCAATATGTTTGGAGAGCGTGGCAGTATCGACATTTCCTGCCCTCGTTTAGCAAAGTGATGTGTGAAAGCATATCTTGAAGTGGAAGTATTTATCCAAAAGACAGATTTTGTTCTTGTTTTTTCATGCTGTAAAGAACAGTGTAATTTATTAATAAATGTGTGTCTATTTTTAGTTTGAACAATTAGGTGGTGCTTGCGCCACCTACAAGCGAAACTATAGCACTAGAGTACAATGACGGAGAAATGGCACATGAGGGAGGACACCAAGCGTGTAGTTGTTTTGTCATTTACCCACCCATTGACTGCCCATGGCCATGCTAATCCTTATGCCCTTTCCCACCCAGATCCTGCCCCTCCCGCCCAAGACACCTCCTCATGGGCACTCTTTGAGCTCGCTTTAATCAAGCCTTACCATCAAACTGTGCACTCAAAGTGCCTGCCAGCTGTCAAACTAGAAATTATATCGTGCCTCCTATTGCTATGAATATATGTATATTGGCCTACGCCAAGCTGCTAACAAGCTGCTTATAAACTACATGTGAATAAACTCGCATTGCAAGGTCCTGACCTTAGAAACCATGTAAACTGTCATTTTGGGTCAAGCCGCCATTTTAGGTTTTCTTGCTCTATAAAGTCACCATGTGAGCTAAAATGGTAGCCTATGTTATTCAGAACAGAACTCGATTGTCATGACCTCTTTACAGCTAATGTATAACTTGCCTGCAGGCCACTTGTTAGGGTCATGAGCTGAGACCTTGTCCTTCTGCTGACCTGTGTGCAATGGATTACCTGTATCACCGAAACTGATCTATAATTGAATGAGAACACCTGCTTAACTATATTGTATAAATTAAGTCCTGCATTGTAATGTTAGGCCTAGAGCATACATTATTACCATTTCTTCTTGTTACTGTATACACCTAAAATGAACTAGATTTGACCTGGCAAGGGACCCTAGAGCAGTAACTTATTTATGGAATGGTTAACCCGAAGAAAGGCTGGACAACAGGCTGGAGAAATGTATAAAAGCCTGACTGTTTCAATGAATATTTGCACTCACTGAGCACACCGAACCACGCCGGAGTTCGCTGTGTTGTACTGAGGGTCGATAGCTATCTGAATTTTGTTCTGTTCTTTTGTAACTGGATTCAGTATAAAATAAAGTACTTTGTATGTTCCTTTGTAACCTGTGTTTGGTGTGTTTCCTTTTTGGTTACCCTGCCTCATATTATTTCCTTGTTTTCACAGTTGGCGCCCGAATAGGGACCCTCAAGATTGATGCCGGATTATTGAAGGTTGACGCATGCTATCGGACCGGGATCGGACGGTGTGACATAACGGGCCCGACTGAACGAGACGCGACACCTCAACAGTGCTGCACGATCCGTTCCCTGGACGATAGCCGTGTGGTCTGAGACGGCATCTTGACGAGGGTCAATTTTTTGAGGCGGGCAGATTTGCCGAAATCACCATACACAAGGTAAAATTCGTTAGGTAAGTCCTTTGTAAACCGATCGGTCCTCCTTAGGTTTGGTCAGGTGAGTCGTTACTCGACTCTTAATTCAACCCTGACAATTTGAATTTGGCGCATTGTATCTGCAGACACAATTATTGACCAGGTAACACCGAGTATTTGAGAAATGCCTGGGAAATTGTCTAGCTGCTTTAGGGCATTATTCCGCAGCGATAGACAATCTTTGGAATTTAGCCGTCCGGCACCACAGGAGGGGTCACCGGCATGTACTATGTACTGTAAGCATGGCATTGGAAGTGTAGTATTTAATAAAATTTGGTACAGACAAACCAGACATGCCTCCGAACTTCAGTGGCCAGTCAATGGTAGTTTTGAGATCCCTCGTATTGAATATTTAGAGTCAGTCTTGTTAAAAAAGAAGGCCAGACCTGCAGCATTTGATGTTTTGCAAAATTGGAAAAGAGAAGCGTTGCAGCAGCTTAAAAGTAGGGAAAAACATGTGCGCCGTCATAAAACAAATGCTGAAAAGGCTTTGTTATATGATCAGGACAAACAGTCTGAGTCGGTTAGGAATATGGACAGGGCTTTCTCACTCGGTATTCAGAAAATCTATCCTTCTAAAGATCTTCATGTTTCTGATGAGTTTATCGACAAATTGTTAAATGAACGAAGGCCTGGTGCCTCTGCACCACCTCCGTATGTTCCTCTTCCTCCTGCTGTACCTCTTCCTGCTGTTATTCCTGCTCTTCCTGCTCAACCTGTTGCTGCTATTCCTCCGGTTGTTGTTCCTCCACCTGCTCCTCTGCCTCTTCCCATTGCACCAGTAATAGTACCTCCATTGAATTTGCCTGCACCCTCACTCCCAAGTAGTTCTGTACCGCTTGTAGTTGATCAGGGTGCGGGGTCGAGGATTGTTACTCGTAATACTGTTCCTACAGAAAAGAAACAGGATTTGTTTGCATGGGCTAAGCATTGTATGGAGAGAGATGATCGAGCTAATGTTCTTGCCACACTTTCTAATATGGATAATTTTCCTGAGAAAAATGTTTTCATTGAAGGTTTAGGGATTCATTTATGTGTAATGTGGGGTAAATTAAATAATGCAGACCTCCCACAAGGGTTGAGGGACCTGACTACTTTAGCGTTTTCAAGAGACACTGTGGAGAAGGTACATGAGCATGTTGAGAGGATATTTGAGTATAGAAAGGAGTTGGAAAGGTTACGGAATGAGGATGACGAAGAAGAAAGTATGTATGTACAGAAACGATTTCTTCCATGTCGTAAATCGACATCTGAGGAGGCGCGAATTTGTACAAAAGATGCAATTAGATGGATTTCAGACATATCGATAACTCCAGTTGAGGTATATGACACATACAGTCAATATACGCTAGAAATGCAGAGGAAAGTGATACAGGTAATGGTAGAGTACCTGCAGGATGAATGTTTAAAGAGAAAGGTTAGTTGTCCCACAGAGTTATTGAGCATTTAAAAGAGAGTTTTTCACTTGACACTTCTTCAACTGCTTTAGCGCTCTGAGAGAGGTTCCTCCGACATTTGTCCCAAAGGTTGAGATTCCTGCTAATGCTGCAGCAGGTACACCTGCTGTGGACATTCCTGCACATTATGTATCGCAGTTTGTTCACGTCCCGTTTTCACGACAGGAAGTGAATACTATTAGACAAACTATTCCTGACATTAGGAAAAATCTGACAGGGTTCTATAAAGAGATAGAGTCCGTTTTGCAGTCCTCAGTGTTTACCCTAGGCGACATTGATTTGCTATTCCCTGTACTCCTGCCTGTAGATTTGTGGAAACGAGTTAGAACTATAGACGATGTACCAGGGTTGGGAGATACATGGGCTAACATAGTTAGGCTTGATGGGGAAAGGCCAGCTGGTGAGAGACCACCTCAGGTGATACTAACTTTGCCTGACAGAATCATTGCAAAACTGAAAACTATAATCCCCGAAAAGAGAATTATTTGGGACAAGCTTACGGCCTGTGTCCAAGGAAAATCTGAGGGTGCTACCGAGTTCTTTAATTGGTTCGAACAGGTATTCTCGCATTTCAGTGGACAAGACTTAGGCACAGAGTCTGGGAAAAGATTATTTGTGGACAAATCTGTACGTGGATTGCTGCCTGACATCCAGTCACAAATGATGTCTTCTGAGAGCGCTTGGCAGGCGAAATCCCAATCAGAAGTACTGCACATGGCTCAGTACTACGAGAACCGTGTCAATAATGAAAAAGATAGAGTGGAGAAGAGAAAAGGTGATTTGAAGACTAAAGTATTGTTACAGTAAATTGTTAGAGGCCCTAGAGGGGGTAGTTCGCAGATTAGAGGTCAGTATGTTCCACAAGGGAATGTGCCCTTGGGTCCTGCGAATATTAACCAATGGGCCTATTGTCGCCAGGAGGGTAATTGGCGTGCACAATGCTCCGTCCTTTGACAGAGGTCGAATAACACATTTGGAAATATGGGTAGACGATCCAGAGGTCGCCCGGGTGTAGGGGGCCCTGGTAGAGGCCAGTTTTCGCGGGATCCTCAACAACCTTTTTCACAGGATAATCGGACTTCGAGTGTGGATACTAGAAACATATTTGATCATCCTTCTGCTGCATATCTATCTGAAGAGCTTCATTTTGATGATATTTTGTTTCGTTAGGATTGCCCGAAGCAGGGTTTGGAACCTACACCTATTCCCGTTAATCAGAAAGGTCCCTACGTTGAAATGGTAGTGGGAAATAGGAAACATCAATTTTTGATAGACACTGGAGCACAGAAGTGCTCCATTGATCATTCTCGGGTTCCAAACATTCCACTGTCAGGGCAAACCAATTTTTCTGTAGGGTTTTCTGGCACACCAGTTGTTTGTCCGGTTTCTTCACCGGTAACTATTTCTTTGGGTCCCTTTACGGACCACTGTCCATTTCTCTTGACTTCGAATTGTGGAGAGAATTTGCTGGGGTTGAATCTGTTGAAGGAATTAAATGCGGTAATTCATTGTTCTTCTGATGGAGTGCGTTTGACGATTTCACCACAGCAATGTTCTGTTTCGCAATTCTTGACTAGGCCTTTGCCGCCAGAATTCAGTAATGTACCAGAATGTTTGTGGGCAGTTGATGACAATGATGTCAGTGTTTTGCAGATTGAGCCTGTTAAAATAGTTTTGAAACATGGAATTAAGCTGCCCCGTATTCCACAGTATAAGATCTCAGTTGAAGGCGAGCGAGCTTTGAAGAGCATTGTTTCCGATTTTGTGCATCGTGGGGTGATTGAGGAGATTGCAGGAAGTTTGTGCAATAGTCCGATTTTACCCGTGTACAAAAAAGGTGATAATGCAATTCCATTTCGTTTTATAATTGATTTACGTGCCATTAATAAAGTCGTTGCTCCGCAATTTCCAATTGTGCCTGATGTGACGACAATATTAACCATGATTCCAGCTACGGCTACTCACTTCAGTGTTGTGGACCTAGAGATGCTTTCTTCAGTATTCCTATACATCAGGATAGTAGATACTTGTTCGCGTTCACCTTAGGGGGACGCTCATTCACATTTACTCATGCACCTCAAGGTTATACTGAGAGTCCTAGTATTTATAGTAGGGCTTTGGAAGAGCAGCTTGATACCCCCTACTTGTACGTTGCTTCAATATGTTGATGATTTGCTTTTAGCCGCTGACACTGAGAGCTCTTGTAAAGAGGGCACTGTGTTGTTGCTCATCCATCTAGCTAAGCATGGTCACAAAGCTTCGCTTAAAAAGTTTCAATATTGTTGCCAGGAGGTCGCGAACATGGAGGGAAGAATAGGCCATGCGGTTACTACTCTTCCGCCCTTGATCCTGTTGCATGCGCTTTGCCAAGATGTTTGCGCGCTGTCGCTGCTGCTGCTGCGTCTGTAAAACAGAGTGAGGGAATGGTCCTAGGCCATGATTTAACCCTGATGGTGCCTCACTCTGTAGATATTCTATTGAACAAAACCCAAACGCAACACCTCACTTCCGCACGACTGACAAGATATGAATTAATCTTGTTTGCTCCCCACATTCAAATTAGGAGGTGCTGCGTTCTTAATCCGGCTGAACTCCTACATTTCCCGCAAAATACTGTTTGCGGTGACGAAGAGTCACATGACTGCCTGTATACTACTGAACAAGATACAAAAGGCAGAGTTGATTTGAGGGACACTCCTTTGGATAACCCACAAGGGGAGCTGTTTTGTGATGGCTCCTGCTTCAAACTACTGGATGGTACATCCACATATGCTTATGCAGTCACTACATTGAGTACGGTTGTGGAGAGCAAGAGAATTACACATAACTCTGCGCAGGCCGCAGAGATTATAGCATTGACTCGAGCTTGTGAGCTTTCCGAAGGGCTAACAGTAAACATATATACTGATAGCCAGTATGCCTTTCGGGTGGCTCACAACTTTGGGAGACTTTGGTCAGAGAGAGGGTTTTTAACTTTGCTTTGCACCAAGATCCAACATGTCTCCCTGATAGTACAATTGCTTTCAGCGCTTGCGCTCCCTAGTCAGTTAGCAATCATTAAGTGCGCAGCACATTGCAAGATTATAGATGATGTAGGGAAAGGGAATGCTTTTGCTAATCAAATAGCTAGACAAACTGCCTCTGATCTCTTCACGGAGATGTATGTTTCAAGGGAGACTGTAGATGCCTATGCAATGGATGAGGGTGTTGGGTCTGTACGGGATATCCAAGCCGATGCCACATTAGAAGAATTCAAGAGGTGGGCTGAGGGCTTGGGGAAACTCGATGATGATGGGTGTTGGGTGGACATGGTTGAAGGGAAATGGTTGCTTCCTAATGCCTATATAGTAATGATGGTTACCATGGCACACGGTCCCACACATGTGTGCGCTCAACAGATCACGAGAATGTTAGAGAAAGTCTGGGTAAATGATAAGATTTCAAAAATTGCCCAGCATTATGTCCAAAATTGCATGATTTGCCTACAACACAATGTGGGAAAGGGGACAGCAACTCCAAGAGGTAGCTGTGGGCCTCCTTCTGTCCCGTTTGAAGTGATTCACTTTGACTTTATTGAAATGGAGTGATGTAACAATCTAAAATATGTCCTTGTGGTAATTTGCGCCTTTAGTAAGTGGGTTGAGGCTTTCCCTGTTAAAGACGCTACAGCCATGACCACTGCAAAGACCATGTTAAAGGAATTCTTCCCACGGTTCGGTTTGCCGAGAGTTATCTGGTCGGATAATGGTCCGCATTTTATCACTGCTGTAATTCTACAGATATGTACGGCATTGCAAATTGACAAACGATTCCATTCGGCCAGACATGCTCAGAGCGCCGGATTAGTGGAAAGACACAATGGTATCATAAAAAACAAGCTCGCTAAGACGTATGCCGGCACCAAACTAAAATGGCCGGACGCCTTACCGATCGTGTTACTTTCAATGCGGACAACCCCTCAAACTAAGACTGGGCTCTCTCCCTTTGAGGTGGTAATGGGGAGACCTGCTAATATTTGGGGTTTGCCTAAAAGCTGCGCATTGCACGATGTAGAAAATGTACTTCTCTCCGACTATTGTAACCAATTGACTAAAAACCTGTTTTCAATTTATCACCAGGTGCGAGAGGCATTGCCGGTGAGGTACGAGGGCCCCGGTAACAGTCTACGACCAGGGGATTGGATCCTCGTTAAATTCTTCGATAGAGCGTCTTCCCTCGCACCACGTTGGAGGGGCCCCTACCAGGTGCTCCTGGTCACTCAGACTGCGGTGCGAGTAGGAGGACGTCGCCACTGGATCCACGGCAGCCACACCAAACGGATCCCACACCCAGTGCCATACGATACAGAAGACGCAGAACCCCTTTCCGACATTGAAACCAACGTACCCGAAACGGCAGACGGTGGAGAGAGAGTATCGGAGGCCGTTCCGGAAGTTGTAAGGCCCGACAAAACGGCCATCTTGCCTCCTTGCTCTCCCACTGCATCGTTTGTGGATCATCCATCTTCTGATCCAACTTCCGCTCATTGGCCACCTACTGTGGGACGTGACGACATCCTGTCTGCTGATTCTTTTGCACCGGAAACTGTGAAGTATAATCTCGGCCCAAGGAGATAAGTTTGCAATACGGCTCTTGCTATACAATTGAAAGAATTTGAGGGCTTGCCTTTTTTTGGCCCAATTGCATAAAGGGTTCTGCTGGCTAAGGGTTGTGGGAAAAGGCTTTAAGAAGACGCGCGACCGGAGTCGCCAGCAAACGAACAATTGGTGTTTCTCGATTGAAGACGACAATGCCCGCATCCGCTACCGTTCGTACTGAACTTTTGGACAAAAATGTGACTAGGAGAGACAATGAGCAGATATGTATGGGGGCCCCGAAAATGTTTTGTTGTCTACTGGTGATAATCACGGGACTTTTAGTAACTGTTGGTTGTGGGTTTTGGTATTTGGAGAGAATGTACCCTTTGAATGATTTCCTACCTGTTGAAAATATAACTGTTGTTCCCACTCCTTCTGTGCAACTACATACCTTGTCACCTAGAGATCTTTTGCATAGAAGGAATTATCAAAATAACACTCTACTTCTAATTATGAATGCTACCCATGCAATCTTTGACAGAACCAATTGTTGGATCTGCTCGCATTTACCGCAACATGGGGATAAGGGGCTAGGTAGGTATATTCACCCTTTACCTTTGACAACTGCTTGTTATGCTTCACTTAGAGCACTGTTCTTTGGCCAATGGAACGATAGCATCTCGGGGAACTTTGATGGCACTAATTTGAATAGTTTTGAGAAACGTGTTCTGACTCCCCTGGAATGCTCGCTTTTCGCAAATAGGAGTAAGCTCAATATTGCTTCTATTAGGCCTTCTGATAGACTGTCTCGTCCTTTCCAATCTTTGATTTCCTGTAAAATGGCTCCGATAGGCAATAAGGATGCTGTGCCTCCTTCTTATACTGTTAACCATAGCCCCGATTCAGTTTCTTTCTGCATACAGAGGAATGGCACCCGGTCAATGGGAGATTTTAAAGGTTGTGCCAACGTTGCAAATTTGACTGGGGAAGACAGACCTTTGTATGTAGGCGAACCTATCTATTTTGTTTGCGGTAATGTAGCATTTCCATGGTTGCCCAGGGATTGGCAGGGAACTTGTTATCTAGGAATCCTGTTACCTGGAGTGTTTATAACAAGTACTGTAGAGGTTTCGAAGGCTCGTCCATGGTTGGACGAGAATGGCGACACTCCAGCACAGGTTTTAGGAGATGTAGCGAAATCATTCCTTCCATTCTTTGGGCAGATAGCGAATTCCGAGGATATCAGGAAACTAGCGAGAGTACTGGAGAGAACCATCAACCGGACCACAGATATACTGTATGGCTTTAGAGCAGAAAGCGATCAGATTGGTAGCGCTTCAGAACCGGATGGCATTAGATGTCATTCTGGCTGAACGTGGTGGAGTATGTAAACTAGTGGGGTCCGCTTGCTGTGTTTTCGTACCAGATTCCTCCCCAACTATTTTTAAGGCAATACAGAATCTGCACATTCTTAGTTCAGAAGTGCATGTTACCGAGGGAAATTGGGATCTTAGCGCTTGGTTCTGGGACTTCTTGCGGTCTTGGGGTTGGAAAGTGCTTTCAGTCTTGCTGATTATTTTGGGAATTCTGCTATTTCTTTGTTGTTGTATCCAATGTCTACCAAGTATATGTTCAATGCTAGGGGGATGTTGCGCTCAGGCGATAGGTACAATAGGACATAAAGTGTATGCCCCGGATTAAACCTCTAAGGAGTATGTACTGAAAGAGATCTTAGTAAAAGATCTAATGGCGATAGATATTTCTGACAGCTATTCAGGGTGTATGGACGATGACACATGGAGTTATTTGCAGGGAGATCAGAAGTAGTTTAGCACTTGGCATAGGCCAAAAGGAGGGTTTGTCAAACTAGAAATTATATTGTGCCTCCTATTGCTATGAATATATGTATATTGGCCTACGCCAAGCTGCTAACAAGCTGCTTTTAAACTACATGTGAATAAACTCGCATTGCAAGGTCCTGACCTTAGAAACCATGTAAACTGTCATTTTGGGTCAAGCCGCCATTTTAGGTTTTCTTGCTCTATAAAGTCACCATGTGAGCTAAAATGGTAGCCTATGTTATTCAGAACAGAACTCGATTGTCATGACCTCTGTACAGCTAATGTATAACTTGCCTGCAGGCCACTTGTTAAGGTCATGAGCTGAGACCTTGTCCTTCTGCTGACCTGTGTGCAATGGATTACTTGTATCACCGAAACTGATCTATAATTGAATGAGAACACCTGCTTAACTATATTGTATAAATTAAGTCCTGCATTGTAATGTTAGGCCTAGAGCATACATTATTACCATTTCTTCTTGTTACTGTATACACCTAAGATGAACTAGATTTGACCTGGCAAGGGACCCTAGAGCAGTAACTTATTTATGGAATGGTTAACCCGAAGAAAGGCTGGACAACAGGCTGGAGAAATGTATAAAAGCCTGACTGTTTCAATGAATATTTGCACTCACTGAGCACACCGAACCACGCCGGAGTTCGCTGTGTTGTACTGAGGGTCGATAGCTATCTGAATTTTGTTCTGTTCTTTTGTAACTGGATTCAGTATAAAATAAAGTACTTTGTATGTTCCTTTGTAACCTGTGTTTGGTGTGTTTCCTTTTTGGTTACCCTGCCTCATATTATTTCCTTGTTTTCACACAGTGTTTTTTCAAGGCAGTCTTACTGGAATAATAAACATGTCTTAACCAGTACGCCCTCCAGCCACTCGATTTAGAAGCACTATGCTTGTTCTTCACTGAAGTCCTGTAAAAAACAAGCATTGGCAAACCAACCGTTTTGGCTTGTGTTTAAGCATTAGGCATTTGCCAGACAATGCTATAAGATACCCAGGTACTCGCACCATTGTCTCACCTGCTACCATCATTGACCAGTTAATACCACTATGGCAAGTGCCTTTCCCATGCTTACACAAAACACAAACTGTTGCCATTCCCAGTGCTTGCTTAAAATAGAGATCAGTATTAAGGTCTTATATATTTTTCTGTGTGATTTAAGTGCCTCTTGTCCAGTCATTTTGTAAACATTTTAATAAAAGAAGTAACCCGGCGTTTCATTGATACCAAACATGGGGATGTTTTAAATTGTTATTATTGTTTTATTGTGTATGAATTGTATGCTGGGAAAGTCTTTGGTGCAGCAATAAACATTTCTAGTATTACTACATTAAATGGGGAACGCACAAGACAGACATTCATTACATCGTGAGCAATTGCAGCATTTACTGATATGCTTCCCAGTAGCGATGGTTGGTGGTACTCAATGGTGGGTGGGAGTGAGCAATAGCACTTAAGACTCAGGAGCTTCCTCCACAGACAAAAGGGGGATCTTAAACCCAAAACGGAAGCCAGTCATTGTTGGAATACCCTTAATTTCTGGATCTAGGGAGTTCCAGTGATGGAGAGCCAGAACACTGAAGGAGCCCAAGCGGCACAAGCCGGACCGGGGATGGTTAGGTTGACCATTGGCATGTAGAGTGTTATGGTGTGAGTATATGGAGATAGATTGAGCCAGGTGGGGTAAGGCGGGCTATCCTATGGCCACCAGGGTAGAGGGCGGAAAGACCAAATGGGCTGTGTACCACCTCCCATTAAGGGGTGCATGACCTGGCACGGTGTGTGGAGAATCCCCTGGTCTGCCCCATCGTAGCCTAGGAGCATGGCAGGGATGGACCACACAGCCCCCACAACGTGCATGGCCGCTTTAAGAGAAAGTGGGAGATGTAATCACAGTTTGAGGCAGAGCTCAAGAAAAGACAATCCTCCAGCTGAAGTGTGAGGGCATTTGAACTCCAAATCCTCATAATGCACTGCAGGAATCAGACCCGAGATGCCACCAGCCACAGATATGTATCCGGGCTGTGGAGACGCACAAGGCGGGAGAGGAGGCACAACACAAGCAAAACAACTTCGACTAATGCAAATAATCAAATGACATCCATCAACTAATTGTCTCTCACTCCTGAAGGGCATTGAGGAGGGGAGGAGCAGGGAGGAAGGCCAAGATGTTATGAAGAGGAAGGAATTGCCGCTGAGGGTGGGAATTTGGAGCGATCAGAAGTGTAAAAAAGGTGAGTGTTGAAGGCAAGAAGAAACGTTGGCTTCAGGATGGCTTGCTGTGAGGAGAGGAAGTAACTGAGATTAGAGGAGGAAAGACATAGGATGAGCTGGGAGAAAACTGGAAAAGGGGAAGGTAGGGGTGAAGGGGACGAGGTGCTAACAGAACAGAAGCAGCGGGTGAGATAAACAAGAGGAGGCGGTGAAAGAACAGGCGGATAGAATGAAGGAACTGAAGGAACACCAAAGGGTAATGGAACAGCAGGAGGGGGTAGTGAAATAACAGCATGGGATGGTAAAAGATCAGGAGGAGGTGGCAAAGGAACCAGTGGCAAGGGAGCAGGAGGGGGCGATGAAAGAACAGGAGGGGGTGGTGAGAGAAAAGGAGGAGGTGGCGTAAAAAGAGGAAGAGGTGTAGAAACATCTAGAAAAGCAGGTATGCTCCCAAAAAGAGGAGAGGAAAAGAGGCAGGATAAAGACACATTGGCCGGAGGAAGAATTCACACATTACGTGGTGGGAACGTTGCTTAAGGGAAGGAAGAGGAAGGTGCAATGATTTTTTTAAATCTCTCGCCATCATTACCTAACCTGCCCAGCAACTATTAAAACATTACATGGTGTTTCACTCCAAGGATATGTTAGATCCTTGAGTTGGTACAATGGGGCTCATTACGGCTTTGCCGGTGTTCCGGCAGTACATTCGCCAAAATACCAGCAAACTGAATTACTGATTCCGCAACTTGGTCCGGCGGTATTACCACCTGATTACAAGTGGCGGTTTGACGCTGTAAATCCCCATTTGATGGAATAGTACTCCGTTGGGGATTTTGCCGTTATTACCTACGCCGGTATTACCAGCGATTTTTGCAGGTAAATTGGAGGAGTTACCTCGCTGATGGTAACTCCCCCACGTTACCTTACAAAATTACCGGTATTACCATTTGGTAATACCGGTAGTGGTGATATCGGCAAACTTGTAGTTTGGCGGTGTGAGAAATATGGGGGTATGCGGTTTTACCTCCACTTTGTTCCTGCACCGCCAAACTCGTAATGAGCCCCAGTGTCCTATTGTGGGCTTCCTTCCTTTATTTACGGACTTACCTATGATGACAGCACTCCCTGGGACCAGTACCAGCCTACTCCCAAGAGCTGACGCCAACACAGAGGGCACCCCAGGACCCGCAGCTGCAAGGATAGCAGACAATTCTTCCAGTCCACTGGGCGCTTGTGGAGGATCTGGTGACAAGAAAAGAAACAAACTAAGAAACCTCAGACAGGACAGAACACATCCCCTCAATGCATTACGGTGAACCAGAAGGTCACTCCCCAGGCGACTTGGGATCCACATGGCAATCAGTGCCACTGATGCCAGGCCTAGCTGGGGAGGAGAGAGCACTTGCCTAACGGGCACACTGAGGAGGTGTGAGGCATAGCTGTCTGAATGGTATACTTTGCTCTGGGTGCATGGTGAGAGAAAGGTATGGGCAAGTGATGCTGAGTTATGGTGGCTCGCGGGCAGCCATCTTTGGCTGAGGCGACATTGTCCTGCAATGCATACTATGGCCTCACCAAATGGAAGATGGCGTACACAGTACCGCCACATTCTGCATGATAGAGCACACCACCTTGCCACCTTCAGCAGGCCTCCTGGAGCTCGCCCTTTAAGCTCCCGTGGGTATCTGACCTTTGCCACGCTCCAGTGCCATTAGCAGCATGAATCTTCCGATGCCTGTTCCTCTTGCCACTGTCTCTGAGGGCACTCACCCCGCTCTCGGGCAATTTAAGTGATCATTATGGGAAATGGTTTTTATTTAAGGGTATATGTTTCATTGTTCTTATGACAGTTTCTAAATGATGTATAATGGTATTCACTTCCACTATGTCGCTTTCTGTGACGTATTTGGGGCACATGTTCAGTGAGTTCCCTTTGAGTGATAGGATCGGGTTCAAAGGCCAATCCGCATCAGCTCCTTTACCCTCATTAATTTGGTGGAACGGCATCTCTCAGAATATTTTGCTTAACTTTCAAACTGTTCTCGTTCAAAAGTTCAGCAAAATAAACTCAGATCTGGAAGGACAATTCTCCCCTTGAAACTATCTGTTACCAGGCCTAGTATATGGTGTTAGCTTACTTTGGCGATCATGAGGCTAAAGTCTTTCTTAAAGATAGTTTTTTGTAACAAACAGCTTCTGGCACACAACTGAGCCATATATATAATGATCTAATGAAGCAATGGTGTGTCCCCCAGCTACATATTTGAGGTTTTTATTTTTCAAAGTGGACCCCTGTGGGCTCTGCAACCTGCATAGAGAGCAATACATGACAGGCCTGCATGGTGAAGGCAGTTTGGCCATGCCGTCTCTATGTACTGACTGCAGCGGAGGGATCCTGTTCTGTCAGGCCCCTCTCCGGTCAAGTGGCGTGCTTTTTCGAGGGGCGTGCCATTCGGTCGTATTGGCGTGCTGAGAATGTGGGCACGAGGTGATTGAAATGTAAACGTGTATCTGTAATGTGTTGGTACGTATGCCTATACGCAAGTGGGGTTGTCGGAGTGTGCAAGTGTGAAGGTGTCCAATGAGTGTATGCTTGTTTTTATCTATGCAAGCATGCATGCAAGGAGTGCTGTACGAATGTACGGGTAGATGAGGCAGAGTATGTTGTGTGAATGAGAGCGTGTGTGCTTTATGAGTGTGTGCGCCTGCGCTAGGTGTGTGTGTGTGTGTGAAGGGGGAGCAGGCCTCTAATTTTAAGGAGGGGGGAACTGTCGTCATGGCATTTATACTAGTAATCAAGGGTAAGGCAAACATGATTAGTGTTATTACGTAGCTACATTGGCCTACTTTTGTGCAGCCAGTCTAGATATGTTTTCTCATTGTGGCTTTATGTTCTTTACGTGTTGGTATAAGTGCTATAACATTGCTAGACTGGCTTTCATTGGTGCAGCAAGTTTGGAGATACTTTCTTATTGTGGCATGACATTTTCAAATGGCATGAAGGGTAAAGCCAGCATGATGAGTTTTATACCATTGCTAGACTGCCAGTGTGGATATACTTTCTTACTGTCGCATGCCATTTGTTTACTGGGCATCAATGGTAAAGGAAACATGATGAGTGTTATTACATGGATAGACTTGCTTACGTTGGTGTGGCTAGTCTAGTTATGCTTTCTTAGTAAGGCATGACATTTTCTACTAGTATGAAGGGTAAAGCCAGCATGATGAATGTTATTGTGTTGCTAGACTGCCCTTCATTGAAGTAGCCCATCTGGATATACTTTCTTACTGTGGTATGGCATTTTAATGGGCATCAAGAGTAACGCAAACATGATGAGTGTTATTATGTGGCTACAATGGCCTTAATTGGTCCAGCCAGTCTGGATATACTCACTTACTATTGCATGGCCCTATTACTGGGCATCAAGGGTAAAGCAAATAAGTGTTATTGTATGGCTAAACTGCCTTCTATTGATAGTGCCAGTCTCACCATATATTCTTACTTTGGCATGGCCTTTTGTTACTGGGCACCAGAGATAAAACAAACATGATAAGTGTTAGTGCACCAGAATGGACATGTTTTCTTCCTTTAACATTGCCATTTTTTACTGGCAAAACCAACAGGAGTACGTTTTTATATGGTTATAATGGCATATATCGGCACAGTCTGAATTGACATGTATGGGCAGAGCCAGCATGTAAATGTTTTTATAGTGGTACATATTGTGAGCAAAGGCATCATGAATTGTTTTAAAAAATACTCATGTGCACTGTTGGTGAATTGAATCTATTGGATTGCATGGGCTACCATCCAAAACCAATTGCAAACCGTTTGGCTGTTTACCCAATTGTTCACAGAAAGTGTGCTAAAAAACAAACCATTTTAACCCCTCCATCATCCTCTGATCCCCTCTTGTTTGGTTTGCTACGTTCGGTCGCTCCAGCATAGTCGAGGCAAACATTTACTCCCCTCCGATTGAAACATTCACTAGTCAACACTGGACACAAATGTCACTGTACTCGATGTGGGGCCACTTACCTATAATTTGTAGCTGTGTGTTCTCCGTCACATCCCCGTGCACATTGGCTGCCATGCAGGAGTACACCCCTTGATGGGAAGCTGACACATTTAAGAGAAGCAGGGAGCCATCATGCTGATGAGTAGGTGCAAAGAGTTTGCTTTTATTCCGGTACCAAGAGACTTCAGCTTCAGGTAGGCCTGAAAAGACAGCAGGGTCAAAGTTGGTTTTAAAAGGAGACAGTGGCAGAATCTAAGTTCTAGAAATGTTGGGTATGATCACAGTTCACTAGTCCACCTACAGTGACAATGCAAACTAGAACCGGGCCCGCGCTTAGAAACCTCTGGGTGTTAAGCGGGTTATAAATAACCTATCATATCATATCATATCATATCAGAACATGCCCCTGGCGGCAGAGGCATTCTTCTCAATGCCAGCTTTCCTACTTCTTGGCTCGATAACTGTTCTGCTCCGCGAACATCTACATTTGAATAATTCTGGGCTGAATTTTCCCATCATTTGTCAAGCATGGCTGGGGCCTTCAGCTACGAACAGAGGCTAGAGCATAACCTCAGTACTACTATGATG
Source organism: Ambystoma mexicanum (assembly GCF_040938575.1). NCBI lineage: Eukaryota > Metazoa > Chordata > Amphibia > Caudata > Ambystomatidae > Ambystoma > Ambystoma mexicanum. The sequence goes on from NC_090935.1 coordinate 1,310,615,016, forward strand.
AGCTCTTTGGATTGCATAGCTAGGACCATGTAGACAACGTGAACCCAATCTAGTTGAAGCAGGGTTCTACTTTCAAAGGGCCACTTCACCTCTCTGCGATGCATCCGGCCACTCATTGGGGCATACTTCAACTCAGCGTCCAAGGAATAGATACGAGCTCCTGTAAGGTCACTGTTGGCCCAGGACCAGATTACTGATAAATGAATGTGGGCCCTTAGTGTTAAAGAAGGAAGACAACTGCAAAGTTCTCTTGGATTGGCATGGTTACCACATGGGATGGGGCGTACAGCCGCTGGAATGCACCGGGGACTGTACACATGGTGTAATTGAGGCTATATGTACATGGAGTAGGATAGTGTAGACGTGCAAGAGTCTATACAAGATGTGTTCTCATTAAGCAAGGCCCAGCAGTAGAGGTGCACATCGTCTTGAAACATCTGAGTTTAAACATGACAGATCAAGTCATACTGACAGATCAAGCCATACTGACAGATCAAGCCATACTGTGCAGCGAGAGAGCTTGGCGACACATAGGACCATCCAGCTCCTTGCTTCTAGCATTGCCAAGGTTGCTTACCACTTGTGAAACAATCATCTCCAACCTGCACAAGAGCCTGCGTCCAGCATAGGCGACCATGGTACAGTGGAGTAGGTACAGTGTCTAATTGTCAACCAAGACAATCATTGGTGGCCCATTTATTTAGATTCATTTCTCACCTGTGCCCTCCAATTGCTAATTAGGCAGTCATTCTCCTGACATCCAGTCTTGCTATTGTTTGAAGCAGAGCTTTTCTGAGGGTGTGTGGTAGTTACCCACAAATGATGGGGTTTGGTTGACTATTGGCTGTCGTATACACATAAAATGGGATACAGGGGAGCTTGGGGGTACTCTCATTTGGAGGGCTGATCATAGACGTAGTTAGCTAATGTGATATGTTAGTGCTTTCTGGATAGTTAGAAGTGAAACTATGACCCACCATATTCGGATTAAGAACTATCTTTGTCAACTTTGACGTCAACGTCCATAGGTTCTCAGAGGACAAGCCATTGAGTTCATTGGAACTCGGGGGCCTGGTTGTGGCATTAGCAACAAACCATTCAACTGCTTGCCCCTAACCTGCTGATGCTTTTATCTTTGCTAGCGGGTGTTTCCTCTGCTAAAACAGATCAGTGGATTAAGTTGCCTGCAAGAGGGTTCTCATTTTTAATCTAGAGGTCTGAGATTTCAAAGCCTGCCAGGGATGACTACTCTGTCGTCCATGCAAGGCCAATAATTGATTTACGAGTCGCTTGGGCGGTGCATATTCTGTTGCTACTAGCAATGGAATTGCTACGAGCCACCTTGACACAGTTTCCTCGTTAATATAGCTTTCCTCCATTTAATCATATGTGTTACGTAATGGGAGGCGATGTGGTAGTAGAAGTAGAAGTAAAAATTATTTATGAAGCACAACATATCACCAGCACAAACCAATTTCAAGGCAATACACTGACAGAATTACAAAAAAATACAAAAAAAACATAAAGAAAACAATCATTCAAAACCAAAAGAAGACAGCATGTGCTTTAAGGTACATAAAATGAACAAAATGCTGTTTTAGTCTGTACTTAGAAGTCTGCAATGTAAGACAGTCTCTAATAGAAATGTGCGGATTGTTTCAGAAGCCCAGAATATGCAATGTGGTGCCATCGTAGTAGACACTATTGGATTTGGCCAGCACCAATAGATCCATGGAACTGGATCTAAAGATCTGCATGTGGATGTAACAGTGACCCTTATTCGATGACTACTCAGGAGCATATTAATGTCCTTCCAAATCTGCAAATGAACCAGAGCATGCATTTGGTCCTCTATGGTCAGACATCCCAAGGATAGACGATCTTGGGAAACATGGACACATTTTCTCAATCACCAAAATCACACGTAGTGCAAGATTTTCTACTGCTTGGAGCTTAAAGAGCAGCTTCTTAGAAATACCTAAGTAAAGCGACAAGTACTAATGAACTCATAACAGGACTGCTGTCTATCCGCGATTCAGGACTGGCACTCCTCCAACGATCTCTACTTTAATACCAGTAAAACGCATTGGAACTCCTGCCCCTGCTTTACCTCTCTCACTCTGGCCACCCTCCTTGGGCCCTTTTCACTCGCCTTCCTGTGGGGCAAGAAATCTCCAGGTCATCTTCCACTCCACTCTCTCTTTCTCTCCTCACATCTCTGACGTTGCCAAGACGTCCCATTACCAGCGGCACCTCCTCAAAGGTACTCTTCCCTTTCTCACCTTCCCCCAGAAGCTCTCTGTCTCCAGAGCCCTGACTCTCTCTAGGCTGGACTATTGCAACAACCTGTTTCTCAATCTGCCATTTGCTACTCTCCGCCATCTGCAACTAATCCAGAGCAGGACTGCAAGACTTATCCTTGGCCTCAAGCCCAAGGACCGGATCTCTCCAGCCCTGAAATCTCTCCACTGGCTCCTGCTGGCTGCAAGGATCAAGTTCAAGACCCTTTGCATTGTCCACAAGGCTTTCTGGGGCCGCACTACATCCAACGGTCTCTTCCTAAATACCTTCCTTCTCGGGCCCTTCGGTCAGCTATGTCCTCTCTGAGTGTCAGATGCTTCTCCAGACAAAGAGTGGGGGTAGATAACTCTCCTCTGCAGGCCCCTCCCTTTGGAATGGCCTTCCTGCCCCTTTCAAACTGGAGCCAGACCCCCTGAAGTTCCAGAAGCAGCTCACAACTTTTCTCTATCTCCCTCCCCTGCTGACCTACCTGTCTGCTGCACCGAATGTTTGCTTGGCTACCCTCAAGGTCTCACTGGGTACCAGGCTCTCTCTTGATCAGTCACCATTGCACTGCCTTGGGGCCTTCGTTGCACTTAGGGGCTGTAACTGTAACCTCTACAGTCCTGTGCCTCCTTGCACTTACCCGGAGACGCTGTCCTGTGCTGCACTTACTCAGGGCATTGCTACCCTGTTTTTCCCTGTCCCTCTCCCTTGCAGCCCCCCTTCTCTTCTCACAATTGCACGATTTGATCGACACAAGGACTAGTAAGATTGTTTGTCTTGTCCTCCTCTGTCTTCCCTCTCTTGTCTTGTCACACCTAGAAACACTTGCGTAGAGGCGCGTTATACATGACATATCATATCATATCATATGATTCTACCTGCGTTAAAGTCTTGAGATGTGTACTGTTTAAGATAGCATTGCATTTACTGATGGTAAACAAATGGGCATGTGCACTTTTTACAACAGCATCCACCTGTGAGGCAGGGCAGTTGGCTGTCAAACAGAACTCCCAGATTCCTGACAATCTAAACAGGACACGGAGGGGCTCCAAGATTAGAAGGCCAGTCAAAATGGAAAGGGAACTCTGCAGGACTGCCAAGAAGCAGGACCTCTCTCTGATCTCTATTTAGGCATAAACAGTTGTCCCGCATCCAATGCTGAACCATACCCAGGCAGTCCTCCACCCCTCTCCCACCACTCGGTCCCCGTGGAGGTGTACCAGGCTATGGGTATAATCAGCTTGCAACTGACAGTCACAGCCCCAAATTTCAACAACTTGAACCATTGGATACATATGGATATTGAAGAGAAGGAGCAACAAAGCCGAACCCTGAGGGACACCAGCTAACTGCTAAGTGATAGAATATTCCCCAGCTAAATCCCCTGTCTCCTGTCCCCCAGGTAAGATTCAACCCAAACTAAGGTGGTCCATGGGATGTTCACCATAGATGTGAAATGCTGAATTTGAATACGTTGATCCACAGTGTCAACAACTGCCAACAAATCCAAAAGGATAAGGGCAACTGGATCTCCTCTATCCCTCAAGTCTAATCATTTTCCAGAAATGAATAGTGCCGTGGTTTCTGTAGTGGGCGAAAACCCGACTTTGGGCCCTGCCAAAAGTTTACTATTCTCTAAGTACTTTGATAGCTGAGCTGTGGCCGCCTCTCCCATGTTTCTCAGGTAGGGTATATTAGATATGGGTCAAACAAAAGAATTTGTTCATTCTAGTACATAAACTCCATTACTTTATTCCATCATATCTAATATATTTGGGTGAGCGACACAACCAAAAAACATCTTAATTCAAATCATCATCTTCTCAATAAAGGACAAGGGATACAAAATATGTGCAGGTACACTCCACTTGCAAACATTACGAAAGAGTCAAAATCTCAACAATGATATATATCTCCTTAACAAGCCTCAGCGACTATATTATTATAGCAGGGGCGAAACACGCATGTCGACGTAGGATGGAAAGGTTTATGATTAGACATATAGTGGTCTAAAAAATGCCCTTTCTTGCTTCGGGTGCCCTGAGCCTGTGTGTCCTCACTATTAGCTATGCTAGGTCTTTCACAGTCTATGTCCGAGTCTGAACTAGCGGGAGAAGAAGCAGGTGTGCTCTCTTGGGAGCGGGATGCGCCACTGTTATCATCATATTTGAAGTGAAACGCAGATACTCTAGCCAAGCGATAGTTCCTCTCGCCCCGAAAACCTTTTTGGATTTTGCGCATTTTCACATCATCTTGATAATTTTAAATCATTTCATTAAGGGTCCTATAATGTTTCTCTTTGGTAGATTCTGGGTCAGGCATGTCTACTATTTCTTGTTTGAATTTAGCTATAAGAATTTCAGAGCGTTTATGTTCCCTGTCTGCATGCTCAATTAATACTTCTATCGTGCTACTGGAGCTAGACACAAGATTCTCTCCCCATTTGTCTGCAAGATCATTGTCTCCAGAATTGGTGAAATCTGGCATAATGCAGACCATCAATTCCTGTGGTCTTTTATTTTGCACAAGATATTTGCACATTGTACCACGTTCCCATTATGTGTTTATTTCTTTTATAGAGAACCTTTACAGCCTAATATACTTCTATCTTAGTGTCTCTTTAGAATTGAATGATCTAAATGCACGTGTGGTGCTACCCCTTGGGCAAATAAAGCTTCGAAATCCCCATCTCTATTATTCCTGTCATCATCCATAATTCACAATAATAGTCAACAATGGCAAGAGCGGCCGCGGCCCAACGTCTGTATGTGTGAAGGCTCTAACTGGTTGTCAGTACGTGCAGGGCTGCGTCACTTCCTCTTCCGGCCCACGTGACTTTGAGATTCTGAGGCTGAATGACATGAGGTGGAGTGTGGGAATGGAGAAATGTACTGAACGCGTCTGGAACATTTCACCTTGAAGCTCTGCCTTGTGAACTAACTAACCTTGTGAAAGGGTACGATTTTTCGATGCAGTGCATTTCTTGTTCGGTAAACCTAATTGCTCATTGCAGCCTAAAGTAAAACCAAATGTTTTCCAGAAAGGCCGCCTTCAGAGAGCAAGCCAGCAAGTAGCTTGTGGTTTCTTTGACTCCACCGCCCAGCAGAAGCCCAACGCTGTGCGCAATAACGAGGGGTCTAGTAAAACAAGGCCCCACAGACGCTACAGGCCTGAACAATCAGACCCAGGTGTGTGTGCGTATGTCAGCGTGCACATTATAGGCTGCCATTGCTGCTGCCCTAAATCGGTTACCTCCCTCAGGCCTCCTGCAGCATCCAGCAGTGCTCTTATCACCTCGTTGCCTTCATACTCCCGTTTCAACTATGATTTCGTCTGCAGCAGCATCTTGGTGACAGAGAGCTTAATAGCTTTTCAGTCAACATTTAGTATTTCAGCTTCACTCTGGCTTCCTGCCCCGTGATAATCTATAGCTATTCACCCTCTCTGTCTGTCTCTGTCTCTGTCTCTCTCTCTCTCTCTCTCTCTCTCTCTCTCTCTCTCTCTCTCCCTTTATCTCACCATTATAATCTATGCACCCCACAGGTGCATTAGACTGGTTTTGCCAACTGTAGGGGAGTGGATTCCCCAATATTTTTAAGTAGCCCCCCACCAACCCAAAAACATTTTCTGCTGGCTTTACTCAGAAGAGCCTGCAGAATCACCATTTATGATGAAAAAGCGCTATGCTAAAGCCAGCCTCAAAAACAGGGGATTTAATATTCTTTGTATATGATTGTACGCATGTATGGGTTTTATGTCATACATTCCTTGCTGGGAAGCAACAGGGCGACGCATATCCTCCTCATGTCCCGGGAGGATAGCTCAGCGGCAACGTGTTCGCCTTGGAAGCAAGATGACATGAAGCAAGACAGGTTCGATCCCCGGGTCCGCGCTTAGAAACCTCTAGGTATTTAAGCGCATTATAAATACGCAACTAAGGCAAAAAAAAAATTACGTAAGAACAAAACTATTCCTATAACAGCGTCTCGATGGCTGTGGGCTGTCTGAGTGCTTTAGAAATGCAAATAAATAAATAAATTAAGCAACTGCAACTGGAAGCATAGGCTGTTAAGGCTTCAGATGGATGGCTCTGGAGAGAGACGAGATATGCAGGGTTCAAGGCAGGGAGGGGATGTACAGGATAGGATGGTAAAGGCATTTCATGTGTATAGAGAGAGAGAAGCTTTCTGCAGAGGCTAGTAGCAGGCGTGCGGGCAGAGGACCAGATTGGGTTGCATTGTCATGCTTAGCCATGACTTCTTTTATTTTATTTTAATAATTTGTATTATTTTGATTAAGATATGATAACATATGCGTTTGCAGGTTACAGATATTTAGAGGAACTACATAATAGAAATAAACATAGAAGAACCATAATAACCAGTGAAGAAGGTAATGAAGCATAGAACATTAATACACCATGTGTATGATTTTGCAAAGTTCATAAAGCTTATGTTATTGAAACAATAAAAACAAAATGGAACATAAGTTATTTGATCAAATCTGCAATGAGAATAAATGGAGGAGAGTTGGAAACTGAATGCTGGGGAAACATACCGGTAGACAGACAACTAACCAACACGAAACAAAAGGGAGGAGAGTAAGGGGGAAGATGGGTATAAAGTTACATTTGTTCAAACTGTTTATGCAGTAATAATAAATATTATATTGCAAACATATGGAGGAGATTATCCACTCATATCAAATTAGCCATGACTTCTAATGCTTTATTGTGCCTTTCATGCCTTTCCACGCCTCTCCATGCCTTGTTATGCCATGACATGATTTGCTTTATGGCATCAAGATTGTCTGCGCCCCTCAACTGTCCCTTCTTTGCTTCATTTATTGATTTTTCAATAATGATATGATATGATATTTGTATCGCGCTCATACACACGTGTTTCAATGACAATGTAAATTATGTAAGATTTCCTTAAAGTATTTATGCAATGGAAACGTGTTGTGCATGTATAAGACTTTCTCAGGAGTTCGACATTGACGTACGGGCCTCCCTAGTCCCCTTCCCGAACCTGTCCATCAAGGTCTCCACTGACTTCTCACTGCACAAATATTCTCAAGTTGTACATTCCAACCCACAATACGCAGCACAGCTACGCAGCCCTTGCACACTCTCCCAACAGACATCACATTCTTTACAACCAACTTACATACCACAGGCCTCAGCCACTGCATGCTAGCACCACGAGCACACGAGTCTCTTCTCTGGACACACATGTCTTTGTGCTCTCCACAAAGAACACCAAGAAACTGACCCACATGGACGCCATTTCACCAGAATGCCTGGGGTAGTGGAAGTGATATCACACGACCCTTGAGCTCTAATGACATCACAGGACATGATGTCATTTAACCCCACCCCGCATTGACATCACGTGAAGAAATGGAACACAAAACCTTTGCACGCCAATAATTTATTTAGATTTATTCGGTGTTCTTTCAGTATTTTTTACCTCGGCAAAACCTACCACTCTGAATTTTACTTTGTGAAATGCCATATACCCATAAATAAATGCCTTCAGGTCAGTTTGACTTCAGTGCAACCTCTAGAAGGGTTTGCAGCGCTGCTAAAGCACGACGGGCGCTGCATTTTCTGTGAGCAAACAAACTGTCCTGTTTATGTCTCACTTAAGACCCTGCCTCTTGAGGAAGGGGGTCGGCGAGGGCCGGAGCCTTGAAGCCCTGTGGGTGTGTGGCCTATTGCTATGTTGCTGGCGTGTATAGGCTGCTCCACTGTCATTTGCATGGTCTCCTGGTGCTCGGGCACATCGGGGAGCGGTCAGAATTAGGTTAATCAGGAGAGAGGGAAAATGGGATGTTATGCAAGATAGAATACTATGGCCTTGATGCTGCAGACTAGAAGTACCTGGAGCAGGGATGTCATTTGGCGATCCCTGAGGTCTCCCTTGCTACCCCTGTGGTCTCCCTTGCTACCCATGTGGTCTCCCTTGCTACCGCTAAAATACCTTTTTTAAACCTTTTTTTAAACAAATGTAAGCTCCTGGGTATTGTTAATTCATTTAGTCCGACCATTTTAGGAGTCCTCTCAAGCAGCAGAGACCAAGGGCTGCAGGGAGCTTAGAAAGAGGTCAGTTGTATTTGTGGAGGGCTTAGAAAGTGAGACAGGCTATGAGGGATAAGGAGGGCGTGGTGGCACAAAGGGGAAGATGGCATGGAGTTGGGAAGTAAGTATGGTTGTGGTGGGTGTACGTGCTGAGAGAAGAGAGGCAGGGAGTGAATTTGTACAGAGGGTGTGAGCTGAGCACAGATTGTATGCAAAGGGGCCTCAACGTCAGTGGAGTAACATTACTGAAAATGTTGGGGGGGATATGACATCTGAAGAAAAGGTGCCCCAGACAAATGAATGGGGACAAAATGGTGTGGCATGAAAGTTGAGGGGGACAAACACCCCTGTCCCCCCCCTAAAATTACGCCCATGCTCAACGTGAGTGGAGAGGGCAGAGAAGTGAGTACTGAGTGGGCGCAGTGGTTCAGAGTGACATATAATGAGTGGGTTGCATAGAGGGAGTGAAAAGGCACAGGGTGTGTAAGCGGCAGAAGGTGGGTGAAGAGTGGGAAAGAGTGGATGAGGGTATTCAGATGGAATGTCGAGGCAGAAAGTGGATAAGGGGGCTCAATGAGGTTACATTTTATCAACACAATCTGCTTTAGACAGCACTCCTTTGCACTATTTTACTCACAAACCCCAGGGTGGAACCCCACAAAATCCCCGTAAAGGGTATTTTTGAAGGTGAGCTTGCTGAACAATGTACTAGTCTGATGTGATATAGAACACAATATTTACCATTTGTTCTGAAACCTTCCTTCAGGTGGAGGGCTGACTCCCTGCCTCGCTACCGCCCCCACCCTCCTAAAAAAAAAAGGTTGGATCTCGTTGTCTCTGAGCCAAGGTGACCAGATTTAAAAAAAAATAAAAAAACGGGACAGGGCAACTAACATAAAAGTAGAACTAACTCTTGAAGGTGTCTGTAAAGGCACTACACTTTAGGCACTACACTTCAGTGTCGTTTGGAGGAGAAGGGGGTTTAAGTGTTACTGTTCAAATAAACACATATAATTAATTTATCACAAACTAACAGTATTTTAAGTTGTAAAATGCAGCATTTCTTCTGTGCGAGAATTAGGGTGGCCAACGCTTTGTTAGTATTTTGCGGAACACTTGCCCACAAGGCGGCGATGACGTCCCTTCATTCATGTTTGGATCGCCCCTTTTTTAATTTGCATTTTTTTAATGGCTCCTTTAGAGCCTGCAGGTCCAGCTGTAACGCTCTGACACCAGGCTTAATTGAAATGCAAATGGTTTGTCCTCGGGAGGTGATGGTCACGTTTTTTTTAATTTCAAACATGACCATCACGACCCAGGAACAAACCATTAGCATTTGAATAAAGACAGGTGTCCAGCGTTACAGCTCGACCTGCAGGCTCTAAAGGAGCCGGGGCTGCAGAGCCGCCAGGGAAAGAAAGCAGCAGGCGGCATCGCCGTGCTGTTTAAATGCCCACTTCAATTCGCAGAGTGGCTGTGATGGATGCAGGTTGTCCTGACGAAAGACGGGACAACCTGCGTCCCGCACAGCCACTCTGCAAACGGCGGGACAGAGTCCCTAATTGCGGGACAATCCCGCGAAAAGCGGGACAGTTGGCCACCCTAGCGAGAATGCGCATTCCTGCCTGCCAGCTATAAAAGACCTACTACAAAAAACCGAGACCACTGCAGTTTCCAATGGAAACATAACCTTGAGAAGGGGGGACAGAACACCAAAAACCAGGACAGTCCCGGCAAAACCGGGACGTCTGGTCAGCCTACCCTGAGCTTGCTTCTTTGCTATTCACAGATATTGCTCCTTTCCTGAAGCAGTGTCCTTCTTCTCTTTTCTATTCACAGATATTGCCCCTTGCCTGAAGCAGTGTCCTTCTTGGGTTCCCAGGGCACTAGTGCCCTCTTTGAGCCACTCAGGAAGCCTGGCCTGGTGCCCAGAGTGCCTCCTGCGCTGGTTCACGATCACTCGTCCTGCTACACGTGTATTCCTTAAAATAATCTTCTCTCCTCACATTACTCTTATATGAAAGCATCTGGAAAGCGAGATTCCCAGGGGCAGGGTAATACGGCTTCGTTTACCCTCGTGCACTTTAGTGGAAACGTATGCCGCTGCGGCGTATCATCGCATGTCGGCGGACAGCCCATATACTCCTGCCGCCAACTCAGATGTCAAGATTAAACGATGCAGCTAATCTGTTTTTGGAATATTTACCGTACTGTGCCATCTTGATAAATATCCACACTAAAACCCTGTACTTAGTGCAGAGAACCAGGGGCGCGCAGAGAGATCCCAAAGCAGGGCCCGTGATGGGAACTTCCTTGCGTAAATATTGTGAGTGCTAAGACAAGATATGCGTGCAATCGCCCGTCCAGTTGATGAAATGCATGGCATTTGTACCTCTGCTGCGCTTGGGAAAAAGCCGAAGTTATTATACAAACAAGCCCCTGCCTTCCGCAGAGTCAACAGTGACGCGACACTGATGAGGTACCAGCTGATGCCTGGGCGTTTGACCTCCCTCGCCAAGAGATTCCCACAGACGCCGTCACAACGTGCTCTAAAGTGAAGATGTGCCCCTTGCTTGACCTTGCTTCTCTCCCATGTTCTCGGTTGCCTTCAGGACGCCTGCATTGAGGGCTGGTGGACAGGCTGGACGCTGGCCTGCGTGGGTGCAATTGTGATGAGGTGTATTTAGGGAAAATATGTCCAACTCGACATTTTTATTATCCGGGCTGGCTAGACATGGTTAGCTCAGGACCCATCAGCTTCCAATTGGCAAGCTCTAAACCGAAATAAATAGGGGCCAGTTTCCCTTGGCTATGGTTATGTTCAGTTTGGCCATATATGGTCAACATAATCTGCCCACAGGCCACACGAGACAGACATCAAAATGGCCGCCAAAAAATGGATGCGTTGATTGAGTGGTGTATATCCAACTATGCATTCGAAGAGAGAGGAGAGAAAGAGAAAAAAAAGAGAAAGAGGGAAATAAGATGGAGAAAGAAGGGAGGAAAGGCAGATGGTGTTAGAGAGCGTGGGAAGAGAATGCGGAGAGGGGGAGAGAAAAAAGAGAACCAAAGAGACGCATGGAGAAAGAAAAAGGGAGAGTGAGAAAGGGGGACCCGGGGGGAACGCGAAGCGTTTTCCCCGGGGAGTTTTTGGCGCGGCACATGGCCAGCGAGTGGCCGTGGGGGCAGAGCGCCTCCCGGGGGGTACTTAAGGGCTCAGGGAAGGTTCGGGAGGCAGGCGACGGTTAGGACTTGATGATTGTCAGTCCTGTCGCCTGCTCGCGAGCCTTCCCTGGGATTAGCTGGGCCTGGAGGTGCGCGCTAGGGAGGTAGGAAAGGGAGTATTGTTTGGAGTGGGCGGGTAGGCAGAAAAAAAAAACAAAAAATACATATTATATTTTAGAATTCGGTAATAGGGTAGGAGGGGTGCCGTAGATAAGACACCCCTCGTGTGCTTACCTGTGGGCCCAGTGGCGGGTGCGTGGTGGGGCCGAGGCTAGGTTGTTGGGGGGAATAGAGGGCCTGGGGGTGCCGTAGGAGGAAGGGCGCATCCCGCCGACGTTCGCTTGCCGGCTGGGTGTTTTTGGTGGCCAGAAAGGGTGTGCTGGGCACTGTGCACGCAGCGCTGTTTAAGGACCCTCCTCGTGTGTGGGCGGCCGCCCGTTAGTGTGAAGTAGAAGGTTTTAGAGTTGACGCGGGGCACGGTAGCAGGCTGGGGCCAGAGGAGGAGGTGTGGTTCCATTAAAGGGACAGTACGTTATTGCTGGTTACTGACGGTGCGGTGCATCTCGTGATCCACCAGGGGGCAGTGTGACACGGGCCCTCCTCTGCCTCATTGCTGGTTGGGCTGAGGGTTTTGGGGGATTTTCATGGGCCTGGGGGGTATATAATTTTAGTTTTAATTATTTAGAATTTAGAGAATAGTGTGGGGCAGGGGTGTTATTAACGGTTGAGTGTTCCCAAGCGCCTAGTTGATGCGTTTCCTAGTTTATTAGCTGGGCCTTTGGGGGGGTATAGGCCCAAGGGTAGTTTTGGCTCGGGGGCTTAGGATCTGCTAGGTTAAGTTTTCACGGGACATTTATTTAGTGCACAACCAGATTAGTAGTGCACAATGGTTGGGCAGGGAGCCAGCAAGAGAGGGCTGGTTGATGCTAAGGCTCTGAGGGAGGCCTTGGAAATAATTAGTAGGGCATCTAGGGCTCAGTTAGAGGGGGCAGTGGGGGAGGTCACTGGCGGTGAGGTCACGGGGGAGGGGGAGATAAGTGGTGGTAGGCCGCAGCGTAGAGCAGCGGTAGATGGGGCTCTCGTGGCAGTGGTGGCTTGCACCCCATCGGCGGGGAGAGGGGAGGTGTGGGAAACTAGGGGCAGGAAGTTGAGGAAGGAGTTAGATAGGAGGGAGAAATGATTTCGGGTGGGCAGCCATGGAGGGAGCGAGTATTAGTTCTAGGGTAGATAGGAACTCTCAGATGGAGGTGGCTCAAAGGAATCAGAGTGGAGCCAGTGAAGGGGCGCAGAGGGGGGTGACAGGGCAAAGGGGAAAAGGGGGTAAATACCTGCAGAAGAGTGCAGGGGGGAGAAGGAGGGAGAGGTCACCGTCCTTTGAGGAGGTTAGAATGGGGCGCGGAACGGCCCCCCCGGGTAGGAGGAAGGAGGGCGGAGGGCGCTGCGAAGCCCCCGCTGGTCAGGTGGAGGTAGAGGGTTTCAGTACGGCCCCTCCTCGGTCAGCGCAAGGAGAGCCTAGAGGGCGCAGCACAGCCCCTAGCAATGAGGATTCCAGGGTGGAGGACGGAACGCCTCGCCCGAGAGAAGAGGACCAGGCAGGGGATTCTACAACCCCGCCGAGAAGACTCAAAGGAGTGGCGGGGCGGACGCCCCGGGCTCGGAAGAAGATCATCAACTCAACTCGGGCATGAGCTTGCATCCGCAATGGTATTTAAGGGGTGATGAAGTGGGATGGGAGGAATATGTGGGGCAATGGCAAGTGGAAGATTATGGGGCGGAAAGGGAAAGGGGGGAGGAGAGAAGAAGCTTGAGGTGGGATATGGAAGGGGAAATGCAGGGTGGACGGGGAGGAAGGGGTCAGGGGAACTATTGGCTGGGTGAGTGTGCTGACATGTTTTGTCCCCGCAGTAGGAGCCCTCTAAGAAAGGAGACGAGGAGCATCGGTGTGGACGCCAGACCACAGGCGGCAGGTGTGGAAAGAGGTGAGCAGGAAAGGGAATGCTCTATGCATGGCAGAGAGGGGTCGCAAGAAGGGGGACAGGGGATGAAGGGTCTGGACTGCAAAGTGTAAGGAAAGAAGTTGGTGTGCAGGCCATTGGAGCCGCAGGGGTTGAGAAGAGCATTTGCTCAGTGGAGGTCCAAACGGACAAGGTGGTGGAGCCATTGGTGCTCGAAGTGCAAGCCGGAAAAGATAAGGAGTGTGAAGTGAAAAGAAAGGAGAAAAAATTGCCATACATGGGGATAACAAAACCATTGGGGGTGCACTTGATGGCAGCGACCGGGGAGAAGATTCAGGCGGGGGAATTTGTGGATGTCTTTAAATTGCTCCATAGGGAAGTGAGAGCAAAGGAGGGGTCTAAGGAGGAAGAGAGGGAACTGGCTTCACGCCCAAGGGTCCCAGTGACTATTGAGAATTGGACGTCGGCGTTTATCATTTATGCCAGTGTGTACTGTGAAAAATTCCCGGAGCGTTGCGTGGCCCTGCTTAAATATATGGACGTAATTAGGAAGGCTTTCACGAGTTTTGGGGGTTTTGCCTGGGTACGCTATGATGAGGAATTCAGAGCGAGAATGGCGGAGGACAGTCAGGCGGTCTGGGGGGAGATAGACATGGATCTTTGGCTGCAATGGATGGCTCCAACGAGGCCTGCCCCGACATTGCACACAGCAAGTGGGCTGCCTGTGCCTTACCGGCCCTTTCTTGGTCGCCCCGCCCATGAGGGGGTGGAGGGAGGAGGCGGAGGACAGCCTCCGACAGCATGTTGGGCGTTCAATAAAGAAGGCTGCACGAGGTGGATGTGCAAATTTAAACACGAGTGCAGCAAGTGTGCTGGTCGGCATCCGGTTACAGATTGTTTTCAGGCAGGGGACAGTGGGTCAGGGCGAGGAGCGGGGCAAGGAGGTGGGGGGGAAAGACCGCATGCCAGGTAAATTGGGGTGTGCTGGTAGGTCGGGCTCAGTTTAACGTAAAAGGAGGGGGGGCACAAGGTTTGATGAAAGGTTTTTGGGGGTGACTTAAAGGGGGTAGGAGAAGGGTGAGGAGGAAGAAGCGTAGGTAGGTGAGGGCCGCAGGGGGGATGTAACTGTGGAAAATGTTAAGGGGTGGTGGCCGTCGTTTGGAGGGCATGGACGACGGTGGTGAAGCCCTCACTCTTGCCGCACGACAAGGTGAGTAAGCTTCAGGCTGCATGGACGGAGGTGCGGGAGCGCCTCTGGTGCAGCAAGGGGAAGTGATGAGCTGGGTCTGCATGGACGGGGGTGCACTAGGGCCCCTGGTGCAGCTGGGGGAAAGAAGTGGAGCAACGAAGCAAGGTGCTGGAAGAGGAATTTATGTGGAATGGACTGCATGGACGGGGGCACAGGTTTGGCCCCTGGTGCAGCAGTGGAGAGGAGTAAGGCAGAAAAGGGGCCTGCATGGACGGGGGTGCACTAGGGCCCCTGGTGCAGGTGGGAAACAGGTGGTAATGGACGCCAGGATCTTGTAAATTAGTGATAAGGAAGGGACTGCATGGACGGGGGTGCAGGTTTGGCCCCTGGTGCAGTGGCGGGAGGAGCAATAAAGTAAAGGGCCTGCATGGACGGGGGTGCTCGTGGGCCCCCGGTGCAGGGGGGGCAACGCAGGGCCAATATTAATAAGGTGATGGAAGGTGGGGGGGCAAGGGGGAGCAGGGGGTAATAGTTTAGAGGAAAAAGGGGGTCTAAGTGGGTTTAGGTGTATTGTTTAAAGGTTAGGTGAAAGGGGCGAAATATAGGGGGACGGTAGGAGAAGACCTGAGGTGTTTCTGGAGAGGGTTAAGGAGATGGCCAGAAAGGATAGGGTACTGAAGAGTTGTTACTAGTGGTGTGGGAAAGGTTAGGAGGTTGGAACTCATTCATTTAGGAGGGGTGCAGCATCTGAAAGTAACAGGCTGGGCTATTAAGAGGAGTAGGTGAAAAGGTTGGGACGCTGGGAGTAAGGGAGATACAAAGGGTATGTCAGGGACCGGGGCAAACGGAATGTCTTTATAGAATTTTTTCAGTAGGTACAGGAGTGTTGCATTTATTAGGATGTTGTTGATTTGTAAGTGATTTTGTAATTTCTTTTTCAGATGCTGCTAGGAGGTCCGGTCAGATGTCAAAAATCTGGTTTTTGGGTCATGCTAGGGTTAAGTGGGCGGGGAAAGAAGCTGAGAAAAGGGTTGTTGGCAGGCAACTGGGTTGCAACTATAAAGATGTTGTAGTAAGATGTCCGGGTTTGGGGGGCTGGGATGGGATTAGTTGCTTCCTATGTTGGCTGGGGTGAGGGAAAGCTATGGGCCTCCAGATGGGGGGGATTAGTCTTGCTGGGGAAAATGATCTGGTAAGGGATACGGGTGTGGCTCTTCTTAGGTTCTGGGCTGGGAGACTGGGTAAAAAGTTTGAGGTAGAAAAGTTTGGGGGGGGGTGGGGCAGAAAGAACTCCTCAGGGGAGGGTTTTTCTGGTGCCGGGGGCATGGCCCCTTTTGATGTGGGGGGAGGGAAGCACAATGGGGGAATGACACAGGAAAGGATGGGGTGGCGCTGTTTGCACAAGCAGGTCACCCCGGGGGAACAGGTATTGAGCCTGGAGGGGCATGGCCCCTGGGAGAAAGCGGGACGCCTGGAAAAGGGGCAAGGAGACGGTAGGATCCAAGGGATCATTAGGGAGGAATTGGGTTATTTAATTATTTAATTGTTGGGGGAAAATGAAAATGAAAATGTTTAATTTATTTAATTGGTTGTTAAAATATTTCTTTAGTTTGTTAGGCCATGGAGCCAGTTAAGCGTTTGATTGTAAGCATTGGCCTGTCACATTAAAGCGACCTTTTCCACTTTTAAATGAGTCTGGGTTTTTGTGCAGTAAGCCAAAAGGTGGGCCCCGGGGGGAAACGCGAAGCGTTTCCCCCTGGGGAGTTTTTGGCGCTGCACATGGCCAGCGAGTGGCCGTGGGGGCAGAGCGCCTCCCGGGGGTATTTAAGGGCTCAGGGAAGGTTCGGGAGGCAGGCGACGCTTAGGACTTGATGATTGTCCCGCTCTCCCACCCCTTTCATTTTCGTTTTAGGGTAGTGTCTGGTTATGTAATATGGGGGGGTCCATTGTTCATGGGATTATGCGGGGGGTTTTTAGATGACATGGCGAGTTTATGAGTTTTGGGGTCTGTTAGGAGGGTAGGGGTTGGTAGTTTTGTGTGACAGGTCAGGGCATTGTGAAAGTGTGTGTAATATATGTTGCTGATGTGGCAGGTCAGGCTGGCTGCAGGTCATAGGAAGGGGGAGTTTGGTGTAGAGGGGAGTTTGAAGGGTGTTGAAGTGGGTCAGGGTGCCGGGGGCATGGCCCCTTTTGATGTGGGGGGAGGGAAGCACAATGGGGGAATGACACGGGAAAGGATGGGGTGGCGCTGTTTGCACAAGCAGGTCACCCCGGGGGAACAGGTATTGAGCCTGGAGGGGCATGGCCCCTGGGAGAAAGCGGGACGCCTGGAAAAGGGACAAGGAGACGGTAGGATCCAAGGGATCATTAGGGAGGAATTGGGTTATTTAATTATTTAATTGTTGGGGGGAAAATGAAAATGAAAATGTTTAATGTTTAATTTATTTAATTGGTTGTTAAAATATTTCTTTGGTTTGTTAGGCCATGGAGCCAGTTAAACGTTTGATTGTAAGCTTTGGCCTGTCACATTAAAGCGACCTTTTCCACTTTTAAATGAGTCTGGGTTTTTGTGCAGTAAGCCAAAAAGTGCCTGCATGCGATAGAGAAATTGAGAAAGAGAGGGCACATGAGTGCTGAAGAGTATGAGAAAGAATGAGGCACTGTAAGCATTGTGGCAACAGGGAAGGCCTCTGCTTCTGTTTTCATGCACAATGCGGTCTCTTGGATCTGTGAGAGAGGCTCTAAGGAATTCCTGTAGAGACAACAGCAATAGATGCACCTGTGAAGATGAACCTGCCTAACGTTGCGCCACTGCAGACGCTATCCAATCTGAATTCCCCTCTCAGTCATGTGAGGTTATGCAAGAACTTTTAGGATAATCATTATTATTATTATTATTATTATTAGGCTATTTATTGAGTGATGACCTAGCTTCCGAGCCAAGTGCTTTACAATCAGAGGGGGCGAACACTGTGAAGGTAGCAGAGACAAAGGGAGCGGGGAACTAACAGGGGAGAGGGAGGGCAATTGGGAGCAGGGGACCTGAAAGCAGGGGGCAGGAGACAGAGAGGAGCAGATCACTAAGTCTCAGGTAGTGTGGGGATTGCATGGTGTGGGGACCTAGGTGTTAGGAAGGAACATACCAGGAAGAGGAAGGTCTTGAAATTCTTCCTGAACTGTAGAAGCGATTAGGCAAGTCTGATGTTGATGGGAAGGAGGTTCCAGGGTCTTGGAGCGTTGACAGAGAAGGCCTGTCTTCTAATAATTTCCTTCCTGCACTGTCAGAGTTCAGGTCTGCACATTTCCTTACTTCTGGTGGATTGCATGCCTCCAGAGATCTTGAGTTTCTTAGCGAGGTAGTTTGGGGACTTCGGGGCGACAGCCTTGTAGATGATGCAACATGATTTGAAGATGATACAGGCTTGCAGCTGGAACAAGTGAAGTTCGAAATGAGTCGCAATGATGTGGGCGAATTTGCAGAGTTCTTTAATTAGACTTGCTGCAGCATGCAGGACACATCTCAGGGGTGATAGAGAAGTCGCCAGAAGGCCTTCCAAAAGGGCATTGCAACCATCCAGGTGGGAAAGGACCAAGGCTGGACAGCCGATTGGAAGTTGTTTTCTGGGGTGAAGGATCTGATTTTCCGCAAGAAGAGAAACTTGGTACCAAGCCGTTTGTGCCTTCCTTGCTATGTGCTGTTTGAACGTGAGTTGTCTGTCAATGTTGAACTCAAAGGGCTTGGCAAAGGTGGCTAGTTGGGGTGTGAAGTCTTCGAGGTTCACAGCAGGTTGCCAGGTCTGGATGTCAGAGTGTTCGATGTTGTTTGTCAGCAGCAGGAATTCAGTTTTGGAGGGGTAAGAACTGGACATCCAGAACTGGTACAATGTGAGGCAGGCCTTAAATCTGTGGATGTCTTCGATGGACGATATCTTGAGGTAGATCTGTGTGCCATCTCTGTATTGATGGATGTGGATGTTGTGTGGAGCACAGAGGGTTCTGAGTAGTTCCATTTAAAGATTGAAGATCAAGGGGGACAGGATGGATCCTTGCAGGACTCCACATTTGATGTGTAGAGTTGGGGATCTGGAAACATCCATTTGTGCCAACTGTTGACAATTAGCAAGGTAGGATGTGAACTAGCTGTGGACGATCTCGGTGATCGGCATGCAGCAATGTAGATTGTCGGTGAGTGTCTGGTGGTCTACTCTGTCAAATGTTCCTGAGAGGTCAAGGAGAATTAGGAGGTAAGCATCAGTAAAGTAATTCATGTCATTCATTATGAGGGGTCCAGGGTGCCACCCCCATTGTAAGGATGTTTAGTTAAGCACAGTGAGGTCCTATTTACAGGATTTGTATTAGGAGTGCTAAACTAGGAACAAGGTTTTACGAATTGAAACAAAACTGTCATTGGAGGCCACAGGGTGTCCAACCCTGACCTACGATTTCAGGTGAGACTGACTGGCACTGGATTGTGATGGAAGAGGACATTAAGTCTTCCCTAATAAAATCAGAACTGCACATCTGTCTCTTGTTTGAATCCACAGAGATCATAGACAGTTCTTGGTGTGGCCTTCCATTTATTATAGAACTGGGAACCTATTAGGGCTGTCCTCAAAAGTTCATCCTTGTGCCTTGAGTGTAGTCGATGGAGCTCAATGGCTTTGCACCAGCATTACGGTCACCCAAATATTGCCTGCATCATCTACCCACATGTTTTGCACCTTCACTTGAACCATCTATCAAAGGTGACATGGCTGGGCCAGCACACTAACCTATGGAATGCAGGCATGGCTATTGTTTTGGTCTTTATGGAGTTGGCGGTCTTGGATTGAATTGAAAATTAGAGGCTGTATGAAAGACAGGCTCTTATTGCTTCTCTGGTGTTGGCATAGTCTACCTAGTTATGTACGTGCACCAATATCCCTCCCGGACACCAGGGCCCTTTAAACCAGTGCATTGTTCCATATAATATCAAGTTCTTGAGAAATATGTCTTCCCAAGCCACATTCCTTTTCATGTTGTCATGTGCTTAAAACACTTAGGTAGAGAAAGTAGAGCAGCATCTCTTCTTCTAGGCCTTTACTTCCCAGGGCAGCAACTCAAGTGAGTTTCCCTATTTGCCCACTGGAATCCCTGGCTGGTTATGGAGTGGATGCCCATTAGCAGCCTATTAGTTTGACAGCCACCGTGGTCCCTCCTCCTAAGCCTCTGGAAAAAACGGAGGGAACAATGTGACACCACATGTTAGTACATCATGGTAACATTTACCCTCGGTACCAGCACCTTGCCTCCCCCATGTGTGTGGAACATCATGGAGCACTATAGGACCCCTTGGCATCTATCTCCATGGCAACGCATCCACCCACACAGATCGACTTCTCACTTGCCCCTACCAAGGCATGACTCTCCACCTAGGCCAGTGAAACAGTAGAAGGGTGATGGACAATGGCAGCAAGTAAGCGACATACAGGGGAGGTGTCTAAGTGCAGGTCAGTGCTTGCATGGCTAGACTGCGGAAGGCTATTCAATGGATGGAGAGGGGCCAACACACTAGAGTATGCAGCATCAGAGACAAGAAACAGCACACCAAGGAGAACTAGTTATGCGGAAATGCTGCAGTCCACCTCGCGGAGGGTCATTCAGCCTCCACGTAATCTGCCACATCGCATTAACTCTTCACGCAACCCACAACACTTGGTTCATTTGATTATGTGTTGTGACACACAACTTTACTTTTTTGTGTAATTTGCAGCCTTCTGTTCCTCGCTTTGTCCCTCATCATCAATCGCGTATTGTCTTTGCAAACAATAATACTATTGCATTTTTATACAGAGCTTCATGCTGAATTCCTCTCAATTATAAATAGGTGTTATTATGACATTATATAATTATTATTTAAATCATTCATTCGATTTTCCTTTGAAGGACGAAGGGCTGAGTCAGGATCCTTCTAAATCACAATGAACATTTACGTTATTATACATTTTTCTTCAATTTCATCGTCTTTCCCCATGTGTGTTTGGCAGCTCCTTTGCTTCCTTCATGTCTCTCCCTTACCTTCAGCAATACAATGGGGGTCATTACGAGTATGGCTTTAGGGGCTTAACGGCACCGTTAAGGATGGCGGTGCCGTTAAGCCCCTACCGCCATATTCTGAGGTCCCTTAGCGGGTCCCAGGAGGAACGGCTGGTCTGACTAGCTGTTCTTTGCGGGACCCGTTAAGGGATCTTGGAGCTAATAATGGGCCCGCAGTTAGCACCTTCCCCATTCCCTATGGGGGCTCAAATGGGAATGGGGAATGGTTTACTGAATGGGGAGTTACCGGGTCTGCATAGGTCAGAATGTCCCGGTAAGTTCCCATTCAGTGACACCGGACCTGGACCCGGGTTTGGAGGCAGCCATGGCGCTAGCGCCATGGCTGCCTTCAAACTCATAAAGAACCATAATCTCAGGGTCACCCATGACACCACAGTTCCTTCCTTTCGTACAAGCTCTTGCTCCTTTTTATCTGAAAAGCATCTAAGCTTTCCTCGCAATCATTTTTGAAGACCATTGACCAGATCTGCATCATGTTCAAGATGGACACGTTCAGCTTCCTCTTTGTTACGTTATGCAGCCCTGAAGAATGCCCAACTCTACTCTCGAAAACACGAGACCGTCCTTTTGTACTTGCACCTTTTCCCCTGTGTAGCATATTGCATTTTTTAAGTTCTTGGGAGCGTGCTGCAATTCAACTCTATTTGAATCCTTTGCCCCCTTTTTAATTTTTCTGAAACAAACTCTTTTTTTGTTCTCCGCATGATCTCTGTTCTCTCATGAAAGCCATTCTTTCCTCAGCTTGTATATGCAGATTTATTTTTTTATTTATAACACGCCGACAGCCCGCAGGCATCAGGGCGTGACACAGACACAAACAGACGAACAGATAGCACGGGACAATTTCATAGAAGACTGGACGGAAGGGGGAATTTACTTAAATAACATGGTTTTTAAGGATCTATTAAAGGTCCGAAAATTCCAGAGGTCGAAGTGTGCGGGAGCGCTTGGCCTGCGGTGTTCCCATACTTTTTATTTTTAAGTTTCACTGTTCCTTTTCTTTTATTTTAAAAATAAACCATTCTGGAATGGTTAAGTTTTAAAATAAAAGTGTAGGAAGAAGTTGAAGCTTGCACTTCAGCGCACTGCACAATTCCCATAAATAGCAGGTGTGTTTGTTTACGGGTTTGGATTGTGTGTGGGAGGGGGTGCAGGGATAGGGTTTATCGGGGGCGGGGCAGACCAGCGGGGAACATAGTTCCACTACTTCTTTTCGTACACTTCGACTAATGGAAAATTCTGGCCTTGCCTGTAGGTGTTCATGCCAGTCAATGGCGCTGTCCCGTTTAGTGATACACTTGAGCACAACTTACTTCCCGCTTCACGAGGACGTGTGTATTACATTCTTTTCTTTCAGATAGTGTGGAAAAGCTAGTCAATGCCTAGAGTTTACTACGCGGCAGAACATGTGTTTTACAGACATTTCACAGTCCTTTACACTGATTAACGGCCTTCAAAAACGATCTAATGCTGTACTGTAACGTATGAGCAAATAAAAGTAAGAAATAGCTATCATTTCTCTTCCAGTGATGTATTACCGCACTCAAGGGAGAATTTGCTCGAACAACATCAGTCTCCCCCCCACCGCCTTATTAAAAATAATATGAGGTATGACGGGCCAGATTAAGAAATCCTCCAGTGAAAGTACATCTCTCTCTCTCATGCACACACACACACACACAAACTCAAGAGATGCACCTGGGGGATACGTTATGCACAAATGACTCTCCTCCACCGGGCATCTAGTCATAGCATCGAACCCCAAAGCATCAAATGCCTTACCATCCAAAAAAAGCGTCGAAACATTGCGTTTTTAAAAGGTTAAAAAAGGGGGGGGGGCTGGGGGATGCCCCCATTAAAACAATTGGACGCTTTTTTTTAGATGGTAAGGCTTTCAATGCTTTGGCATTTGATGCTATGATTATAAACCCTCCACCGTGCACCCCTTTCACCTGTGAAGATGGAAGGAGCACTACATAGCAAACATCAGCGTGCACTTTAGCGCTTCCTGCCCCACTCCTCACTAGAATGGGCCCACTTGTAGGTGTGCCTTTGCACTGCTTATTCACTAATCATCTTTGCAAATATGGCTCGCATTTGCAGAAATGCTCACTTTATCTACTCCATAACGTAAATATAAAATGGAATGCTCCTACGACAACCAGATCGATCAATTCCTACTGCCTGCAGGTACCCAATTTCAGAGAAAAGAAAACCGGCGGCAGCAGCTTCCCTGTCCTGGCAGCCCAACACTGGAACGCCCTCCCACTCCACATTAGTACTGACCAATCCTACTATAGCTTCAGGCGAAACACCCTCACTTGGCTGCGGGCCAATGATCCTCACGACTAACCCTGCCATCTAATCTGATCATGCCAGTGCTATAACCGGACTACCATGCACAGCCTTAAATTTGTAAATATGTAAATGCAACCGAACTGCCCCTACGCACAGTATTAATATGTAAATTTGTAAGCCTTCGCTCAACTATATGTATATATGCACATCCCACACAATGTAACTGTAAATGCAATGCACTTTTTCTCATGCCTATCTTATTCTGTAACCAAGTTTTTAAGTAATCCTATCTTCCTGACCTCTGTTGCGCCCTGTTACCTCTGGGTTTTGCGCGCTATACTAAATAAATAAACAAACAAACAAACAAACAAACAATATTACTGAATACAAATGAACGTCCGCGAACGCACAGCATGTCTGGAACGTGCTCAACTCCTGTCTGTACCAGGGAACAATGTGATAAGGTTGCAGCCAGATTTAAGCACACATAAACGTAAAGTGTGATCCTACCAGCCACTTGGCAGTGTATCGTTACATTCGCTCCTGCGGTCGTTTTCACGATGCTTCCGACGTCAACAGTGACTGCAGCACGCGATTCTGTGTTGATTAACTCACTTCTTGATGTTTTTATCAATGGCTTTCCTGCCCAGGAGAAAAAGCGAGAGTCATTAGTCACTGGGAAGGCAGCGCAGTCAACATATGCAACAGGAGGAGCGAGGAACGTTCGGTGTGGAGTGTGAAGACCATTCCAGGATGCTGCAAAATGTGTTTGAATTAAGCAATAAGCCCCGACCAGTGGGGGCATTACAGCTTCAGGTAATGCCCTGCCCCCCTCCCATGCGAGGGCCTTATTCCTATTAGTACTGTGGCCCATGAGACTGGAGTACTAATAGTCTTTTTCTCAGTTGCGAGACACCATCATCGTTTCGCAACTGAAAAAAAGAAATGCCTGCCACAGAACGGTGAGAAGTCCCTTCTCCCTTTCCATGGCGGCCAATGAAAAAAAGAAAAACAAAGAAAATGGCCACCATGGAAAGCAGAGAAGAGACTACCTGTAGTCCCTTCTGCATTTCCATGGCAGCCACTCAAAGAAGGAACCCCGGGACTGTGGTGGTGAGCAGAGTCTTATTGGGCAGGTAAGGACCAGGCGAGGGCCAATCAGATTGTTGGAAACAATCTGATTATCCCTCGTTGGTACTAACGGAGGAAAAAAACATGTTGGACAAATACTATCACTGGATGAGGGATAGTTACTCGCTGTACAGTCTCATGTAAGCTTGGCCCATAGGTCACACACTCCATGTTATTCACTCACGCAGGATACGTTACCCTAACGAGTGGACTGGAAACCTTGCCTTGTCATAGCCATGGCTCCATCTCTGCTGCAACAACATTTGCATCTCACACTCCGTTTTGGCAACTAAGCAGTATGGTTACTGGGATCTGCTTGTATGTCTCGAGCTAGGGATGGAGACAGACCTTGGTAGTTTGGTGGAGTCCTTGGAATAACCGTATTATGGTGAGCAACATTCCTTGCTGTATTGTAATGAATCAGCCTACTGACAGAGGAGGCCTAGGTCTGGCCGTATGGGAGCAGGTTCATTAATATATTTTTAGTTTTGGCTATTAGGTTGTGCTAAAGAGTCATCTATAAGCCAAAACGACTGCATCAGAGTACAGATAGGAGGGAGATGGCATGTGAGGAGGAACACAAAGCTTGTGGGTGTTTGGTTATTTACCCACCAACTTAATGGCCATGGCACTGCTAATCACTAACGCCATTATGTGCCCTCGTTTATGAACTCCTGCTAAAAACAAGCAGTGTCAAAGCCAACTGGTTTGGCTTGTGTATAAGTATGAAATACTCATTTGCCAGGCACTTCTATTATATACACCATTTTCCATCTCTTGCCTCTAATGGCCAGGTAGGACACTTATGGCAGTGCCTGGAAAATGCTTATCCCGCACCTACACAGAAGCCCAAACCGTTGGCTTTAGCATTGATTGTTTAATATTTGTAGAGCACTCCATCACTGACGTATTGTAGCAGATATAGCAAAGAAATGCTCGATACAACTGAGCATCTCCCCTTGAAATGCCGCCCAGATAATAGCTGTTACAGGAATCACATTGCGTAGCCCATGGGCCTCACCACAGATCTCATTAATGGTTAAATGTCTCTTGAAAGTTGGGAGAACTGATTAGCCTTGGGGGAATGGTCACTGGAATGAGCAATGTCTGGATGCTGTACCAAGACGAAACACAAGAAACTGTGAAATGGAAGCCAAAAAAGCTTGTTTGCTTAGAGCCTTCCTACTTATGTTGGCAAACTTCATATCCAACTAAAAGACATTGGGAAGACAGAAGGGCTGATTCCACCAGCTGCAGTCCAAAAATTAAAAAATTAAAAAAGTAACACTCAATTGCGATGAATGCCAAGTGCCAGAAAGGACCAGATATTCATTCTGTCAACAGATTCCACAGTTAGACCACAACATGCAGAACCCAAGGTCTCTGTCAAATTGAATAATGCTACCACTTATCCAAGCATAATACCATTGCATAGACCATATCCACAACTTGATAGATTATTGGAGTTTCCAATTAATGAATAATTCTGAAATTAAAAGAAATGTTTATGTGTGTTCAAATTGACAATGAGATGTCAACATGTGTTTTGCACATCAATGCAACAATTCAAGACTTTCTTTAAATGTGACATACATTGGCTGGGTTCCTGTTCGACAGCACTTTTATTACAGATAAACATGTCTTCTACTTTTGGAATTTTTAATACATTGGAAAAACAATGACCTAACAAGTCTCTGTACATGATTGATGGATAGATATTATCATTGGATACCTGTTAAAATGAATCCACTTGTCAAAGACCTTGGAATCAGCAAGTTGTTGTGATCTTCATATCCAATTAGTTAAAACGCTCCACAGCTGAACTCTAAGTCGGTGTCAGAGGCGACTAGAATAATGATCTTGTGATTGATATGAAACCCTGAGATTACTATTTCTAAAAGCTGAAAATGCCTCTGTGAAAAACGCTATGGTTCTGATTCCTCCAGTTCACAAACATTATTGCTTCTGATCTTCTGCAGTGCTCCGTCAACTCTGTAAATATTTGTATTGCTGAACTGCGCTTCTTTTAGGTTTCACTTAACATTTAAATTATTCGGAACCATTGACAACAGAAGCAACACAATAACTCAGATGCGGTATGTAAACTATATGAGCACTACGTATAATTAGACACAATTAAATATACACATAGACATATATAGCTATCCGTCATACAATTTACATTACATATATCATGTAATCACATTCAAGTAGAAAGTCATATCTTATCATGTCAACAAGAACAATCTCAGCATTCTTGAAAGTATTAGTAGAGTTTGTCCCCTGGTTAATCTGGCAAAATACTGGTTATCTGTTTACTGTGGCTGTTACACACCAGGACTCACAGAAACTCAACACCATCTTCTCAATGATCTTTACTTCTCTATTATTTTCTCATTTGTCACAGTGAGCGTGGGATACTGTCTAGGGTTGATTTCAGTTGAGATAATCAACAAAGGAGTCTCTAAACAAACTCTGTTCAAGGTGGGGGTGATCAAAATTAACAAGGGAAGGGGGCTGTTTTCAGGCTGCCCTTTCTCTAGGTCCGGAGTCCACTGTCTACCACTTTGTGTGGCCAGGGCTTATCATATGCTTCAATCAATAGTCACCAACACCTTGTAAGGCTTACTCTGCCCTCAAGGTGTCTATGGGGTCTTTCTTGAATTTTGGACATTGGTGTCGATGTATAGATTCTCCTGAATGATCAATATACCGGCCACCACCACCCATGGTGCACTGGGTCATTTAAAGGGATCAGGCACCAGACTGTATTTAAATTGTTGGACCCTATGGTAGTGTTAGTTTTCTCCCCCTATCCAGTTTTTGGTGCCGGTTTACAGGTGCCACCATTCTGTTACCCTCCTTGGTGTACAGACATGCAGGACTCCTATGGTGGGATGTTCTTTGGTGCCAGAGCCTCACGAGCACCTTTCTGAGCTAGTTTTCTCAATCTCCACCTGCACCTTCCAATACTCTTTGTACCCAGTTCTTGATAACTCCCAAAGGGAAAGTATCCCTGTTATCCTTAGATTTGTGCCTCAGAAGATCTTTCAAATGCACCCAAATGCAACTAAGTATTTCAGACAAGATGAGATGTAAAGATGAGATGTAAAGATGAGATGTAAAGATGAGATGTAAAGATGAGAGGTAAAGATGAGATATAAAGGGGGACTCTAATAGCCCTTTACCTCTCTTGTAGAGCAAACAGGCCAGGAGCTCCATGTGGAAAGCCTATCCAGCCCTGATGTCTCGGCTGTTGGGATCTCCCCATCTACCTCATCTCTCGCTGTACCACAGAAGCCTTCGTACATTTGGTGATCTCGTGCAGAGGGCTTCACATGTTGACCAGTTGGCTAAATATACACTTATGTGCAGTCCGCTTTTTGTTGAATCACCAAAACTATGAACCAATACTTTCCCACAAGTTGAACTCCCAAATCCCCAGGAAAATAAAAAGGGTCTTTAGCCTCATCTTAACTGGAACACGTAATTGATTTTGTGTGAGGTTTCAAGATTCTCCAAATACACCCAGATGTGTATAACATCTGATTCCAGTAGTCACTGCAGAAGGGCTTCGTTCAATCTCCATTTTGCTAATTCCCTCTCACCCCCACCCGGAACAATCGAGTCTTCCTTGACTAAGAGAAGGAACTTGACACTGATTTGCACAACACTTAGATGGATTGATACATTTCCCCATTACTCCCCTTCCTTTGACTCCACCAAACCACCAACAAAGCTTTTGATGCTCTGCAGGCCTCCGTTTATGGTATATGGCATTACATATATAAGAGCATACATATTAGGACCTGTTTTTAACTTTAAGTTGGCTGTGGTCGGGAGCAGTATGGCATATGCCCTTCGAATCAGGCACCACATTTTGAAACTCAATAGTTTTTCTAGGGAGAGTATATTGCAATATTCAGGTTTCGACCAGATAACAATCCAAGCAAGTGTGGCCATTTCTTTCTCTGGGAGAAAAGGTTGACGCTTTTGAAGCAATTCGGCTGTGATGTCTGAGGCAAAGAAGAGGGTGAAGGGTGGGGTGGTCAGAGGTCAGGGGGACTGTTTTCCTTAACCAGCTTTATTCAGTTTTCCTGCTTCCGAACCCTGTTTAGGTATCTCGTTTAGCAAACCTAGATATTAACTTGAAATGTTAAGTCAATCTTCCCTCGAGGTATAAAGAAAATAAAGAACATTAGTCATTAAACATGCTCTTTTATCTGAAGTTCGCTTTGACAGCATTCCATTGATCAGCAAGGATAACATTGTTATGACGTTCGGTTAAGAGCCTCAGCTGGCATGTGCTTTCTAACTGTTATTGCAAAAAGGGCACCGCCGACAACGTTCCAGTTACAAGGAAATAATTAGCGATCAAGATTAGCTTACTTGCTTATTTTTGTTAAGTCATACTTCAGCTTCACACCTGACTAAATATACCCTGTTTTCGAAAATGCAATACTTCAGGAATCTAACTTCTGAGGAAAGGAGAGTCAGTTTCAGGGAAGAGCATGCAGCCTTGTGCGCCACTGCTTTTTGTAACAGAAGTGAACTTAGACAGGCTGGGAAACCCAAGGTAATTTTGCAATGCTTCAGATTTCTGTGAAGTGGTGCTGATTTCATGGGTTAGCCCCACTGCCCTGGAAGTTACAGGCTCAACGGAATGACGATAAACAGGCAACTGGATACTTAATAGCAATGCCCTCCCTCTTCTCCCAAACTGCCCTTGATCATTTTAACACCTCCACCCAATCCTGCCTGTTATTGTCTGCATTACGCTTGGAGGCGTGGCAAGCAGCGGTGACACTCAGTAGTGCAGGTCCTGCATGCTGGGAAAGAAACATGGACGGAAGATCAGAAGAGGTGGAGCGGTGAACGGGTTGGGGCGGGAGTGGGAGAGACAGAAGTGCTCTCCTCTCAAACTGATGATTTGGGAGTTGTTTGTGGTGTTATTCAATGTCTGATTTTGGGGCTTCAAAATTCCTCCAGCTATGTTCAAGGAACATTCTATGCACTGAAGATTTCAATCTTGAAAACTTAGGTTTGCTTTTAAAGGCACCCAGAATCTGAAAGACAGGCTTGTTCATACCTATGAGGAACCTCAGACTAAATGTTCGGTCCAACCTACCCTGTGGTCATTACCCCCAGTAATAGGCCACTTTAGGTGTGGCAAATGTTCAGTATGCCAACTCACTAAGGATATGAAGGAAGTAAATGTATTTGGCCTTATATGGAGATTAAGTTCCTTTACCAACTGCCTCGCCAAATGGGCCATTTATGGTATCAAATGTCCCTGTGGCTTGATCTATATCGGCAAGAAAAAACGAGAAATCCAACAACGGATTTGTGAACACCGCTCCTGCATAAAAAACCAGACAGCGGACAAACCAATGGTGGCCCACTTTCAGTCAAAATCACATACACATATGACGTTCCGTGGTTTATTATCCAAACAGTGAATGGTCCGACACGGAGTGGAGACAGGGATCTATTACTCAGGCAAATGGAACAAAAATGGATCTTCAGAATAAATTCAGTTAATAAGAGCCCCAATACTGCCACCATCAAATGGAATCTGTTTGTACATTAAGAAGTGCCATGTGGGACTTTTTCCGGCACACTTCAGTATGTGAGTTGAGGCATAACCGATCCATATTGCTGTCTCTATCAAATGAGGATTTTCCTAAGTAAGTTTCTTAATTAACTAGCTGTAAAAATGTTCATTTAGAGTCGTTTTAGCTAAATATCCTGTGTGCACTGAATACTTTGTACTAGATCCGGGGGTATTTTGTGTGTTTGTCGATAACTACCACCATTTTGTGAACCATGTTCATTGTTGATTGTTTACATGGTTGAGAGATAATTTCAAGTCAGGATTTTATTCGGCTAATTTTTCCAACAGGGCTAGTGCTGTGGGATGCATAATAATGAGATCTATGGCCAGGGACAGTGGCGGTCACAACAAAACAAAAATCCCAATCCAAGATGCCATCGCTACACTATCGATGCACGCACATGAGCAGTAATATATACTACTGTGCCGGGTTGTTCCGGGTTTGGTTGCGGGCCATCAGAAAATTAAGAAGTCCTTATGATGCTTAAGCAGGTAGGTTGACAGTCACGTAGACCTCTGTGATAATATGAAAGCAGATTCAACATCTGGGAAGCAATCCACCCAACTATGGGTGCTTCGAGACCAGTGAAGCATGTAATGCCTATGTGAATCGTAGTTTCTGCTTACTGATACAGGCAATGTGCCGAGCTCTGTTTTTTTTTCACTAACCGCTGTGGGGGCACTGTGTAATAACAGACCAGTATCATATAAATGCTGCGGTTCATAGACCGGACAACCTCTGGACTAAGTAAACAACCCTGTGGTAAAAATGCGTTTTGAAAATAACATTGAAACCAATTAAAATTGAAAACGGAAAGAGAGATCCCTCACTAAAAAGTTAATCACCAACAAGTAGTTATGACGTATAAATTGAGTCATAAGGTAATATATGGGAACGCTAAAATGAGGACAAACTGTTGCCCCTTTTTATTTTTTCCAGAAACCATCCATACAACACATACAAGTTTCCCCCACATGTTGATCAACGGGCAGCCCAATACACGCAGAAGAGATGTTAGGTGGGTGAGTAGCTTTGGTATATCAGTTCAATGGATATAAGTCCTGTTAGTGGTTCGGTTTTAAGACTCTCATTATTTATGTTTATTTGTAGCATTTGTCTGGAGATGATCCCCACAACGAACAAACCATATATTCCAACATACAACCTTCAGTCAGCGTGTCCTGATGATGGCTTGGAGGGTCATCCCACGTAATGAACTGATGCAAGATACAGTTCCCCCTGCCTAGCTAGAAACACTTAATGTGTTGACATTTACAGTGAATCAGCGTGTCCTGAGGATGGCTTGGAGGGTCATCCCATGTAATGAACTGATTCAAGATACAGTTCCCCCTGCCTAGCTAGAAACACTTAATGTGTTGACACATACAGTGAATCAGTGTGTCCTGATGATGGCTTGGAGGGTCATCCCAAGTAATGAACTGATGCAAGATACAGTTCCCCCTGTGTTGACACTACCAGTGAATCGCCATTCACACTGTTACTAACACCACTTTAATATGTGTACCACACCCGATTTCATACTGCAAAAGCACCTTAGTTATGCCATTGACTATGCCGTTTTGTCTGCACCACAGTGTCTCTAGTCTATGAAGGCTGTATGTTCATATGTTTGTCTTGTGACACTGCAATGTTGGTTTCTGAATAAAATGTTTTTAACGTGTTCTGACCACACTTATTTTTGAGTAATGACCTTCAGTGTATGACCAAAGGTCTTGGCTCTCCTATCTAGGCGTGCAAGGGCGGGGTAGCCTGGGGTCCTCCTCCTTCCTTAAAGAGAGGACTACATTTGTATCATCGTAATACAAATACCAAAAGCATGTCTCAAATAATTCCACACAAATATTAAAACCAGGTTGCGTGAAGTCACAAAAATGTAATAAGAAAATATTTAATTAATTTCATCTCTAGATGCGATACACACATCAAAGTCTGCTCATGTCAAAGCTTAGAGGCACTATAGCAAATGTGTTGCTCACAGTGGTATGTATGTACCTGCTAGAGTGATGGCAATGGAGACAGATGCATATCCCAAGGCGTTGGTAGCGTTGCAGGTGTAGAATCCAACATCAGCTTCGACGGGCGCAAGGATCTGCAGGGAGTCGTCTGGCTTTAGCAGGACCCTGAAGACAAGGAAAAGTCTATCAAGTCAAGTGTGGGAAGATACCAGTGCTACAGAGGCTGTGATACATTGTAGAGTTATACAATATGGCTACTGCCAACTTCTGCGCGCTGCAAAACGTGGACGATGGCATTATTCACCTGTTTTTACACCCCTTTCTAAAGTAAATGCCAAAAAAGTTGATCATAAGGTACGGTTGGAAAATGGCACTCTGTACAAAGTAGGTTACAGAAGTCTGTGCCGAACACCCTCCACACAAGCCCGCTTTGAAAGCAATGCCTTGCATCTTTCAATGAAAGAATGCCTGTGTGGCAGGTGAAAAGATCTTTCATTCACACACACATCAATCATTTTCCAGAAGAATACACATTCATGAAGTGTCGGAGGCAGCTGCAGAGTAGCTGTAGTGTGACTTGACATAGAGACGCCGCTAGGTTCTTTCCTCTAGCTTTTTGCTACATCACGGTGCCCAGCGTCTAGGTGCTGTCGGCTGCTGTAAACTTCCCATCGCTGGACACAGACTGTGCTGTCGGAGAGACCCTGCGCTATCCACTGTGAGGGAGCCTAAGGACCGGAAGGGCTTGAAGGGCTTGAAGGATTGAAGAGCGTGCTGCTTAGCCGCACAGATCCGGTCTCCCACAGACCACGTAGCGGACCAAAGTGTGGGCGTGCTGGCTGCATATCCGATCAGATTTGCGACAGCCCGGTAGGTCACATTGGCGTTGAGACCTTTGCAGTGTGGTGTGGCTTGGAAGAAAGGCGAGGAGTTAGCACCTGTATGGGATCCTTGAAATAGGGGGCCCGGAGTGAGAAGATGCCGGCTAAAAGACTCTGTCAGGCCACACTAAAATGGAGGTTAAGGAGTCAGGACAAATTAGTGTTCCCTGCACCTGAAGGTGTAACTGTCCTGCGGGATGGCAGCGAGGGAGTCAGTGGTGAGGTATCGCCACCAGGGGGTTATGCTTACCTTCTTTAGATGATGTCTCCCCTTATCTAATTTCCAGTTATTGGATATGTTAAAGGGACCTGATCTACCAACTTCATTGGAACTTGTTGGGGGATCTATACAGGGGTGTGCTGTGGAAAATTTAAACTTGCCGTTTACAGTACCACCAGGTGTTAGTGAAATTTATGTCCGGGAAGATGATGCAGAGGGCCTCTCAATAAGGCACGCTCTGTCAAATAAATCGATCCTAGAAGCCGTGGAGTGCTCTATAGACTGGCTGTATAAGGGGAGATGTGTGGGTGTATCAACATCTACTCCCACTCCCACCCTCTCCCGAGCCTCAAATGAGGTTGGCCTGACAGGTTTCTTGATTGCCCACCAGGGCACCAAGCCGAATGGGCATCAAGTGACAAGCCAGGTATCTCCTATTTTAGAGAAGGAAGCCACAGGCCAGAAGGTCTACCAAGTGGAGGGGGAAATAGAGCCTATCTCACCAGATGCGTCTGGAGCTCTGGTGAAGTTCCGATAATTTAATCTCCAGTCGTACTTTCGGCCGTTACCTTCTGCCTGATCCCGATGGTTGCTCTAGTGATCTACGACCTACCTGGGAGCGACCAGACCTGGCTTTGGAAAATTCGAGAGGAAGGTCCATAGCATCTGACACTATGGTCGGCAATGGTGCCTAATACCTCCTTGAGTGATGCAGGCTCGCTGAATGGCGAACCAGGTGTTGAGGAGAATGTTTTCTTGGCAAATATTTTCTAAAGGTTGGCGAGCCTGGAAAACACGTACAAGGCACTATGGATTTTGATAACATCAGAAAGGGCTGAACTAGCTATTTACCTGGATGTCATAGACAAATTGGCTGCTCAGATTCCACTTCCACCTGGCCCCAGGACAACTATTGGAGACCCAAAGATGGGGTGTAGTAAGGGGCTGGCTTCTGAGATCTGCCAAGTCTGGGCCGGGGCAGTTATTGTCAAGGGAAGGTGGCTTGAAACTCAGAATGTTGATAGTACAAATTATCAGGTAGCCCAAGGTAGAGAGTTGAAAAGGTTTGGAGAAAATCTGGCCCATTGGCTGGCTTGGACTTGGCTTCTCTACACCATCAGAAAAGCCTTGATCAAGAAGGGCTGGGTCATGTAGCAGCAACTGGTCAGTCCAATATTGCAGCTAGTAACTGGCTGAGTAGGGTTGTTTCGAATTTGAGACCTATGAGTAGGGAGGGAGTTTCAGCTCAGGGTCTGACTTTACCAAGCTTGGTCCCTCCAACTCAAGCAGCCCCTAGAGCCGACCCTATGAGTTCACAACAAACTCCCTTGGGTCAACCAGCCTTGTGTCTGAAGCCTTCTCCGGAGTCTTCTGCCCATCTGAAATTCAGAATTATGAAAATGTAAGGCATGATCCCCTGGAGGACTGAAGGCAGTTGAATTTAATGTGTACTTTCAGAGGCAGGATCCATGGTAATAAAAACTCATACAAGAGACTATTTGTCCATAGGGACTGTCTTGGGTGTGGAAGGTATTTCCTTGAAAACATTTTCTCATGTCTGCATTTTGGCAGATTGTATGTTCTGTGGTGGATGTAATTTGCACATAGAATTTAACAATCCATATATTAGAGCTTGCGTGATACAGTGCAGAGACCTGCTGGCTAACATGGGCACTGAGATTTTTCTGGACTTCCCGGCTAAAATATGCCACCGACACAACACTTGGTATGAGGCTATTGTTCCAGCGGTGGACTGGAGTGGAGACAACAAGGACATGGAAACTGGGAGGAGCATCGAGTCAAATTTATTAGCAGCACAAGCCCCCAAGCCCTCCAAGTTGATCGTGGGCTCCCAGTTTCCATGTCCTTGTTGTCTCCACTCCAGTCCACCGCTGGAACAATAGCCTCATACCAAGTGTTGTGTCGGTGGCATATTTTAGCCGGGAAGTCCAGAAAAATCTCAGTGCCCATGTTAGCCAGCAGGTCTCTGCACTGTAAGACCTGTTATGACGATTTCTAAGAAAGCTAAGGACAGTGTGTATGGCTGATCTCCAGCAAATTTCCACCATATAGGGGGTAGACAGAATTGTCTCTAGAGTTAACAGCATGAGTCGAGAGCAGCAACTTTAAACTGATTTCTTGGAACGTGGCCGGGTTAAATGGCAAAATTATCGTTGAGGAATGGGTCACTTTTATCACTGGTTACAATATCATTTGCCTATACGAAACGTGGGTTAAGGTTGCTGCGACACTCAGAAATTATTTTATTTTTGCACTGGAGGCAAAAGGTGTAGGCAAAGTGGGGAGGAATGGGGGTGTGCTTACTTATATTAGGACATCTTCACTATGTTCAGCTAAAAGGGTGGCGTCAGAAATGGGTTTGCAGTGGTTGCTCTGCTGAAAACCAGGCCAAGTATAATGGACTTGCTGGTGGTGAATGTGTACTTACCACCAAAAAACTGTCTATCTGGGAATGTTTGTTGGAGGAAGATGTTGGGGGAACTTCTGGAATGTTAAATCCCATGCAATGTTCTTATTGTGGGGGATTTTACATCAATCTGGGATCACCAGTTAGGGACAGGGTTGACTGTTGTCAACTGGAGGTAGAGCATGGGATCCTGGCTAGATGTCAACTGAATCCAAGAGAAGATAGCCGGGGTAAAGAGTTGAGTGCTTATATGACGGAAAAGTACCTGGTCAAGTTAAAAGGGAGATGCAATGGAGACCGCCCCCCAAAGTGTACCTGTAGACGGGGTAAACATGGGTCTGATATAGAGTACTGTTTGGTTCATGGCTACTCCTTTGCTAGTATTATTGGATTTGAGGTGGTAGCCCATTTGAACAGTGACGATTTCCCCCTGGTTGTGGCTATGGAGTTCTCTGGACAGACCCCAGCTCAGGTGGAGGAAAATGGTAAACTGGTAAGCCAGTGCTTACCGCGTATGAGGCAGGGCCATTGGGAGGTGATCCTGAAGGTACCTAAGGTTGTAGATAAGTTGTTAGAGTTCTGTGACACCCAATTGGCTGGCGTAGCATGTATTAATTGCTATGAAGAACAGAACTATTGGAGCTATTAATTGGTGAATGTAGGAAACTGCTCTCGAGTAGGAATCAGCCTGAAAGGTCAGAACATGGGAGTGCGGTTTGGTTTGATCAAGTATGTAGGTTCCTGAAATGGAAGAGTAAAGGGGCAGTGAAATGTGGAGATATGAACTGTGGCCAATTACATGCTCTTAAATCTGATTACAGAAAGCTGTTGAAAGCTAAGAGGAGAGATTGCACAGTGAAACAGTTGGAAATGTTAGAGCATGCAATTTTAAACAATAATTATAAGCTCTTTTGGAGCTTAGTTAGTAGAGGGTTTCACATTCCTAACAAGGCTGACCCTTGTTGTATCTCAGGTGATAAGTGGGTGTCCCACTACACTAACATCTTATGTGAAGTGGGAGGATCGGGTGTTTCTACGCAGTGTGACCCGGGTGAAGGGGGGGAGGTTATAGTCTTTACATAGGGGGAGATCTTGAAGTGCATCACCGCTCTCTCATTGGGGAAGGCGGCGGGTTCTGATAGCCTTTAGTCGGACTTCTTGAAATGGAGTCCTGTTTGATGTGCCACTATTCTAGGATTTTTTTTTAATGCAATTTCGATCTCTAGAGTAGTCCCTAGTTCCTGGAAGAAGACTATAATTGTCCCCATTTTTAAGATGGGCACACCTAATCACCCCCACTGTTACCACCCAATCTTGCTCTTGGATATCCTTAGTAAGATTTTTAATAAATGCCTTAAGGAGGTGTAGAGGAGCAGTTACATGTCTCTGCAGGAAATCCCGCCCCCTTACTTCCTATATGTTGGAAGCCTGAAATCGTGCCTTGTTTGACACCATCAGTTGTGCCAATACCTCAGCGGATATTCGAAAGAAGGTACCCACTGAGAAAACCGTATTAAATGTATTCCCGTAGAGATGACAATCTGAGGGAGGATCTCCCTGAAGGAATATGAAAAGGAGCAAAGAGAGAAGGTAAGTGATGTCACAAGAACATGAGTGAAGCCCCGAGAATACTGGCTGAAGAGAATGCACAGATTTTACAGAAACTGATGACGAAGTTAAGAATCGAGTAAACTTTCATATGCGAAAAGAAGAGTGCACGTGTGCGAAGCACTACAGAAAATGCAAGCCGTTCAATAACTGTACAGATGCCAAAAACGGAAGGTAGATTAAGTAATCCTAGAAGCTGGCTATATGTAGTGAATAGACTGCAGGCAAAGCCGCCATTGTATAGGAGCGGGACCATCAGTGTCATGAAATTAGTAAGCCAAGACCCATGGAGAGGAAAGGCCGAGAATTGTATCGCAGCAAGAATAGGCTGAAAATTGTGGAGCTGCATGGCAAGGCTGTCTGGCCTGGTATCAAGATTGATGCAGCCATGGTTGGTTATCTATTCTTGAAAGGAGTGAATGTACAAAGGATTAATCATCTCTTGCTAAGGTGCAAAGAAAGAACACAGAGGGTGCCAAGTCTGATTCATTTAAGACATTTAAATGCTGCAAAATGGACCAAATCATGGTCTCCTGTCACATGAGCCAAGGATGGAATAGAGTCCTAGAACAACGATAGTGAGTGCCTGCACTCCCATATATTCCCAAGGATACTTTGCAAGGCCAGGTTCAAAGACAATCTTCATGGCAGAAAGCATGAGTGATGAGAGATGTTGGGCTTATTGGGTGGGGAGGTAAAGTCAAGCCCACCTCTTGGAACCTGGGTCTGGGCTTACTTGCTGCTAAGTGAACCGAATGTACCAGACATGGCATAAGCGTGCCAGCCAATTGTAGAGGGACGTATAACGAAGGGCCTTATAGTTTGAGAACCAATGATAAACTGTGTACTTATTAGTGTTGAAGATTACATGTTTTAGAGGTAGGCATACATTCTCCACCTGACACTGGGCAGCCAATCACAATCCTAGTCCCTGTGGAAAGTATATTTAGATGTCTCCCATAACCAATCCCAACCATTGATAGGTTTTCTATTATTTGCCACATATTATGACGTCACCTCTGACATATTGTTTGCATATAAGGATGTTTTTATGAGAAAATCATTGAGAGTCTGAGCAAACATCCTTTTATGTCAGTTGTAACTCCCTGTTTAGATAATTGTTAATAAAACAGTATTGTTGCCATCTTCCTGAGTTGGTTCCATTATTTGGAGTCAGAATTATTCTGCAACCCCATCCATTGCATGCACGTTACTTAAAGGGCCATAAGTTCAGAGTAGAGTCGAATATTGGGCGCAGAGTAATACAGTGATACCTTCCTCTCAAGCAGGGTTTTGTAGTGGGTTCTCAACTATGGATCACTGCTTGGTTCTACATATTCTATTTGAGAAGTATTGTTTAATAAGAGGGGATAGGTTATAGGTGGCCTTTTTGGACCTCGAGAAGGCATTTGATACAATTAACAGGGGGTCTTTAAGACAAAAATGAAGGGACTTGAATGTACCCCTGAACGTACTATAGTTGATTCTATACAGTTATTCAGATACCACTGCTGCTTTATGGGCAACCAATCAAGGTCGGTTAACGGAGGAATTATTTACAAATCAGGGAGTTAAAGAGGTTTGCTCCCTGGCCCTGTCACTGTTCTTCCTATTTTTAGCCGACGCCGACGTTAATTCTGCAGAAGCCAGCTCAAGGACCAATCCACTCCGTTTGGGGGGCATGTCATTAGAGGCACTGTTATATGATGATGATACAGCTTTGATTGACTTGACCCCCTCAGGGCTGCAAGCTAGTCTTGACTATGATGCTGATTATTTTATTTTAAAGCTAATACGTTAACTCTGAATGGGGACAAAACAAATATTGTACTTTTTAGCAATGGCAGGAAAAAGGTTGACTATTCATGGTTTCTTAATGGTGAAAAAGCGAGGTTGTGGATTAATTCTGTTATCTGGGGCGGACCTTTGATAGTAACAGTAGGCGGGGCAAGTATTTTGATTCGGTATGTTTGACGGCCAGGTCCAGGTTAAACAGGTTACTTAGATTCTACCATAAATTTGGTGGGCACATGTTGGGAAAATCTACAGAGGTTTACAAGTGCAAGGTGGGCAGTATGCTACTGCATTAGTGAAATATGGGGGAGTTCTAATAGTGAGAAGTTGGAGGCTGCCCAAAATGGGATTGTAAAAAGGCTGATGGGTCTCCTATTGGGAACCCCAAAATGCACCTTTTTTTCAAAGGTTCTTCGGGTACCCCCGAAAAAAACAAAATATTCAGTACTTGTTATCAGAAATGGAAGGCACAGGTTTTTGTTTAAGTTCAAGTAGTTTCAGGAGGGTCTTAAAATATTGTTGCAAGCGGGATTGAGTCACTGAACTCTGCAGGAGACCTGAGCTTGACAGATCTAAAATCAAGGGTTATAAAGGGGATAGTTAGCCAGGACCTTCCCAGGAACGCATTGTGGTTCAGGTTTTAGGTTCTTTGAAACTGTATGCGACTATGAGAATTAATGCTGAGCCAGGGGTAGTGTGTGTAGTTTCCCCTGACCTAATTGTAGATACTCTATTTTACTAGTGCGTTTAAACATGTTACCACTAAGAGCCCGCACCAATCGAGGACTGGGAAACCCGTTGAAAAACTGTATGTGTGTTCTAACAGTAAGGGGGAGGATCCTAAGCATTTTCTGTTAATATGTAGGTGGTACTTGGATTTGCGACTAGATCTGCTAAGGCCCTTCTTTTTGGAAAACAATATAAGGGACTGACCGATAAGTGATGAGGTTAATTCGGTCCTAAGTTTGTCAAGCAGGACTCTCAATGAAACAGAATTGAGGGTTTTGCACCTACAAAGAAGTGTGATTTCATTAACATACAGATTGACACGTATACATTCATAAGAAAGCTCAAATTAAAGAAAAACTTTCACAATTTAGCTTGGAAGCATAAAGACAAATGTCATCATCCAGGATAAAGTTCATTCTCAATCAAGGATTGGTAGATAATACTGAGCCAATACTAGATGGGATTTTGGATGATTTAAAGATTGAGAGTACAGTCATGATAGAGACTAATCTCAAACCTAAATCTAAATTTATGCCACCGGTACAAAACGGTTGTCTTATTGACACATTTCAAAAGCAGTCATTAATGATACAAACAAATGTATAGATAAGAAAGTGAAGAGGGGTAATGACTACAGTCACAACCTGAATCGTGTGGAAATAGCGGTGGTGAAGAAATTGCGCAGCACTGATGATTTGATTATAAAAGAAGCTGATAAAGGGGGTAAAATATAGTGGTTCCTAACAAGACAGACAATATTAAAATGGCAGAAAGGCACCTGCAGCAACCATTCTGCTATCAGAAAATCAACCAAGACTTTGTGAGAAGAACTATTTCTGATTATAAAGAACTTGTTCAGAAATGGCACAGGATGCAACTGATCATGGATGACAAAATGGGATAATGGGCGATAAACCACGTATCCCAACTATTTATTTTCTCATCAAGGTGCAAAAGACATACCTAGATCTGCCTGATATACATCCGATTGTCAGTGGCAACGGATGGATAACTGAAATATGTTGAGACCGGAACTTTTGAAATTAGATTCATATCTAAGAGATATAATGCAGGTTTTAGACATCCTAAAGGACATTGAATGGAATGAACATTTAATTTTGCCAAAAGACGCTTTACACATCAATAGATCATCAATTAGCTTTGACAACGGTTGACTACTTTTACAATAAAAAATCTGCTACTTTTTTGAAATATGTAACAATGATGAAGGCATTGGTATTTTGGTATTTTTTGTTATTTGTATTTTATGTTTTTTCTACCTTAAGAATCAAATCGAGGCATTGTGTGTGATTGGAATTTTTGTGTTATCTCTATCTTGTGAATCAAATAAAAACAAGTGGAATCTGTAGGGTTAGACTATCTTATGCTGGCTTGCAATCATAAACTGAATACTGTGTTGTAAACATAGAATTTCCAATTAAAATATAACCTTGGAGCCACAGCGCATCCAATCGTCTGAAGTTCTTTTTTTAATTTTGCAATGGTTGCTTTGTAGTGTTACAACCAACCGACTATGGTTGTCGCTTGAGTGGTCACATAGGAGTAGAATTGTATGAATGTTTGCATATAAGTAATTAAGATATCTACAGGGGGTAGCACAGTGTACCAGTATCAAACTCTAAAGTTCTTAAAATCACATCATGAGTCTCAGTAATTGGTGAAGTGAGGGTTACTGAAACAACAACTGTTCAGAAAGTTGACATACGTCGGTGAAATGTACAAAAAACCCAAAACAACAATGAGCTACCAGTGCTGTTTCATAGCCCAGACTTGAGCCTTATGCATCCAGTCCCCTAGTGCAGTGGAGCCTGTACAGAGCAGTGTGGGGGCGGGGGGGCGAGAGTGACGGAGTGGCAGAGGGTTCCTGCAAAGGGGAGGAGAGTGAGGAGAAGTTGTGTGAAGGAAACATGGGATTGCAAGAGGGCTTGTGGCTTATCACCAATTCCCCAACTTTGGCTAAGCAGGAAGTGAGTGGTTGCCCCAAAGGCAGGCATGGGGTGAAGTGTTTCCCTCATTTGGAGAATTGTGTTAAGAAGGAGGCAAATGAATAAGTGATAAGGAGGGTATGCGTAAGGCCCCCTCCCTCTGTGGACTTTGGCTTGGGAGGCGGTGGGGGGATTCAGGGGGTAGGATGGAGGGGGACTGGAGATTCTTGCTTTAGTACACCACTATATATATTTATACTTAGGAGAACACACATTTAATTGGCCATATTTTATTTTCTACCTATTCTTTTCAAACAACTGTTTTTGAGCACGGTGCTCTCCCATCAGACATGCTTTACGTTTTCAAAAGTTTATTCAGTGATAGATAACACGAACACATCACAGACATTATTTCTATAAAACACTGTAAGTGGCTACTGATCTGCCAATAGCGATTTACAAATGTTTGAAGACATGTTGGTTCTCATTTATACTTGGTATTACTGAATACACTTTTAAAAACTAAAACAGATGTCTCATACAAGAACACTGTGCTCACACGCAGAGCCAGAAAAGCCACCAGTCCCTTTGACCAGGGGAAGTGTCTGTGAAAGGTTGATGCGAAAGGTAAGCGCTCTACAGAAGACGTTGCAATTGCCATACAATGGTCGTTGTTTTTATAGTGTTGTGCTAGTTTCCTCCCGATGTCGTAACAGGACTTACATTTAAAAAAAAGATTTTACAGTGCACCCGTGTGGTGCGTTGCACCAAAAGTCTGTGCACGCCCTTAAAGCCATACCCCAAACCAATGGCTTCAAACCACTTCTTCACTCGGTGCTACTCTCAAAAACAGAGTTATGAACATAAGGTTGTCGCTCTCTGAAGCAGAACGGGACGCACCCAACTGGGAGAGTGTTGTGATGTCTGAGTGGAACATAGTATACTGAAAAATGTGATCCTTGTTGGCAAATTTACACAAGTATGCACCAAAATGCCATGAGAGATTCTGAAAGACCTCTTTGTTAAATTTGCCAGGGATCGGAATCTATATAGTAATCGACAGAAGCTCAGGGAGATCCTTTGCAGACCGCATGTGGATCTGGTAGGCGGGTCTAGTATGTTAAGGACAGGTTCATTGGAAATGTGACAAGGAAGGAAATCAGTGCACTAACGACCCACGACTTTATTATTCTAAAACAGCAGCGCCAGCCCCGTTTTGGCCAGAATCCTAACATAGTTGTTGAGTTTTCTCAAGACATTAGCCCTTTCCAGAGAGAAGTGCAAAACCTTTTTTATTAACTCCAGATCGGGCGGCATCTTTTTCCCAGTGTCCGGCTCAGTTTTACGAAAACACTCAGGAGAATAACTGATTAGATGAGGTAGAAGCATGACACCACCAGAGACACAAACAAAGACTGGTATGCGAGACAAGCAAGTCCTGATGGAAAACAGAATGTAGAGGATCGCGCATGTGCACTCGAAGCTCGCGAATCCTTCCTGCTGAAATAATAGCAAGCCCACATACAGACTACAACGCGAGCAGCTTCGAGGTTATGATTTCATGGGTTCAGAAGGAGGCCTACAAAGCGACATGTGCAAGAAGGCTTCTCAGGGGGAGGAAACAACCATGCAAAGCTTTTTTACAGGCCTTTAGAAATAGGCCAAGGGCAAACGAAATGGCACCAAACCATGTGTGGCGCAAAAGTAGGCTTTAATTAGCCACACCAGCAGACTTAAGTGTACAATAGCCAGCCCACTCTTGGCAGTAAGGAAATTATACAAGAGAGATAGATACTCTATCGATGTTGGCAGTAAATTATTCCGAAAAGCCAGAAAGGTCCAAAATGTTTTCACCTTTTAAAAAAACATATTTTTAGTATATTTTAAACAACTCCATCCCCCTCAAGCTCCCCCCTACGCTCCCTCTAGTGGTAGCAGCTGTCCATACGACGTGCAGAGACCTTTCCCTCACCCTTCTTTTTCAACACCCCTCCACATCATGTTCAATACACACAAATGATGTGGGCACCACTGCTTAATAAAGTCCCCTTGGAGATAGTTCCTAACCATGCCGAAGTCCTGATGAAATCTCCCTGCCTGACCGAGCCTGATACATGACCCAATCCATAGCTACTATTTTCTAGAGTCTCTGGAGCCATTCCAGTGCTGTTGGTGACTGCCTTTGCTTCCATCTTTTCACCAGCACCAACCAGGCTGCCAACAACATCCTCATGAATGCCTTCCTCTGAGTCCTTGTGCGTATCTGAAAGCCCGGATCAAACAACCTGCAGATCCGCCCCAGCGCTCTCACGGTTCCCACAAAGATGATCATTTCCCTTATCTGTGAGCCCACTTCCGCCCAGAAAGAAGATACAACCGGGCATCCTCACCACACATGGGCCCAATCACTCTGCCCCTGACATCCTCTCCAACACTGCTGTGACACCCCGGGATATATTTTATGCAGCGCCTCCCGCATGTAGTGTCACTGTTCATTATCTTATACCATGTTTCCTTAAGTTTTATAGATCTCGTTAACTTGGGGATATTACGCCACAGGTTCTCCCGATGCTCCAAGGGGATCGCCCCACCCCCAAGCATATGTTACCACTTTACCATGTGTGCCCACTTTGACTAGCCAAAGAGTCCTGTATAACGATGGCACTAGTCCTTTGGAGCCCGTATGCGCGATAATATATTTTTCATTTTTCAAAGATTGACAATTTCCTACATATCGCCTGCTTAATCGCAGTGTCCGATAGCCAGTGTCTTAGCTGGAAGTATGCCATCTTCATTCTCAGTAATCCCGATCTGGCCGTTACACTCCTTGAACGACATGACATCACCTCGGTTCCCTTCATAATGTCCCGAGCCTTAATACATCCGGCCTTCCGCCACCACACAAAGGCACCCTGCACCAATCCTGGGGGAAACTGCAGATTCCCACACAAAGGCATGAAAGGGGACACATAAGAGGAGAGAGCTCCCCTCCTCAGCAACTGATCCCAAATATCACACACGAGTCATAGAAGCTGATTTATACGTGTATTCTGGGGTCTATCTTGTCATCGCAGCCACAAAACACCTCCAGTGGTGTACCCGCTACCGCTCTATCCTTTCGTACCCATTGTTTAGACACGTCCCCACTAAACCATTCCCTGACCACCCTCAACTGTGCTCCCTCATAATTCCTAAGAAAATTTGGTACTCCCCCCACCCCTCACTTTAGTGCCCATTAATATCCTCAAAGCAATTCTGTGGCGCTTATTCTGCCATATAAATGTCATCACAGGTTTGTTCAATGCTACAAAAAATGTCTTCGGGATCCATATAGGCAAGGCCTAAAAAAAATAAAGTAACCTTGGAAGCGTAACAATTTTCACGGTTTGCCATGATATGAACAGGGGGTTCCACCTC
Organism: Ambystoma mexicanum; assembly: GCF_040938575.1. Taxonomy (NCBI): domain Eukaryota; kingdom Metazoa; phylum Chordata; class Amphibia; order Caudata; family Ambystomatidae; genus Ambystoma; species Ambystoma mexicanum. Next base: position 1,310,659,892 of record NC_090935.1, read on the forward strand.
ACTAAATCTGCCTTAACCTGCCGCAGTACCCCCAGATAGTTCTGATTATACATCTGCGACAATGTTGACGAGATGTTAACCCCTAAGTATTTTAGCCCACTCTCTGCCTGTTTAAATGGGGAGTATACCTGTAAACCCTTCACTTGCTCCGGACTAAGGGACAGTTCCAGAAGCTCGGACTTCTGCATGTTTATTTTTAACCCTGCCACATATTCCACTTGTCCGAGCTCTATTAATAGTGGGATTGACATTGCCGGATTACTTAAAGTCCTCAACATGTCATCCGCAAATGTGATCACCTTATGCTCTTCCCCCCCAAATGGAATCCCTTTTATCTCCGGATTGTGCCCAATTCTAGTGAGGAGAGGCTCCAAGTAAAATGTGTACAAAGGCGGGGACAGGGAACATCCCTGTCTTGTACCCCGATGAATTGGGATTATCCGAGAAAGTTGAGAGTTGATTGATAGGTGAATTGAAGGGTTATTATAGTAGGCTTTTATTTTGGAACGGAGGTTAGCAGAGGGGCAACAAGCTGGTCTTGGAAGACCACGCAGAGCAACACAGGTTCAAATCCCAGATTTGTGCTTAGAAACTGAACTCAGGTACGGTATTCGGCGTGATATAAAAAAACAATAAAATAAATAATTTAAATACATTTTAGGAATTTAGTCCCCACCCCCATATGCTCTAGCACCCTGAAAAGGAATACCACTCGACCCGGTCGAATGCTTTTTCAGCATCTAGGGATATTAATTATTAAAATGGATGGGGACTGTTTTATTGCCGATTTTTCATGGCAAATCCTTCTAGTATTATCGAACGTCTGCCACCCGACCACAAATCCCGACTGGTCTACTCCGATCAATGAAGGAATCAGTGGCATCAGCCGCTTTGCCAGGACCCCTGTATATATCTTAGCGTCAAGATTCATCAATGCAATGGGCCTATATGACCCACACTGAAGAGGATCCTTTCCACGCTTCTGAAACACCACCATCTTAGCCTCCGACATTGTCTGCATAGTCCCCCCATTTGAAGCTATAATGTTAAACAACTTGGTAAGTCTGGGGACCAATCTCCCACAAAACTTCTTATAGAACAATGAAGGATATCCGTGAGGCCCCGGTGCTTTATTTAATGGAAGCACTTTCATGACAGCCTCAACCTCTTCTGCTTGAATGTCCGCCTCCAACCATTCCCATGCCATCAGGGTCATTTTGGGCAGAGGGATCTCATCAAAGTAGGCCTCTATTACGCTCTGTTGCAGATTATCTGAGGTATACAGGGATATGACAGTTTATGATATGATAGTTACGATAGTTTATTTATATAGTGCCTATACACAATGTGTTTCAAAGCGCTTCAAGGCAAGGGAGGGAACAAGGGAAATACAATGACATTCTTACAGGCCATGAACAGTAAGGATGTGAAATTAACTATCGTACTCGGCCTGGCGACATTTCAGATATTGCAAGTGCTAAAATAAAAGGAAATGGAATGCATAATAATCTGCAAAAACATCCATTATAGCTGCGGTGTCCCGCACAACCGTGCACCCCTTGTCAGCAATTCGCAGGACAGTCCGCGCCACACTAGCAGCTTTCAGTTGCTGTGCAAGCTACCGGTCGGCCTTATTGGCTTTGACATTATATTGTTGCCTATTATACAATAAGGACATGTCCTCTAAAATGCATGAGTGTTCTTCGCAGTGCCCTAGTCCGTTACGCCGCTACAGCTTGCAATATCTCCCTTAGCTGCGATTCCAAATCGTTTTCCGCTTCCCCACATTTGTTTCTTCCGCTTGCTCTCTTGCCAATCAGATGCCCCCGCAGAACCGCCTTAATGAGCATCCCACAGCCCCTCCGAACTGATCTCCGGGGTGTCATGATCCATAAAATATTGGGCTATTTTTTGCCCTATATGAACTCCGTGAACCGTCTATCCTTCAGCAACTCCACTGGAAACCTCCACACCCACAGCTTCCTTCATTCCCCCTGAGCCCGAATGACCACTGTCAGCCGGGCATGATCTGAGAGTGAGATCGATCCTATATCGATCTTCTTAACCGCCCCCATTAATGTCGCTGAGACCCACACATAGACTGCGACTGATGGACATGCACGAAACACGTATATCCCCTCTCATCTCCCCTCTTCACCAGCCACACATCCCGCATGGCCATACTTTCAAACCCCTTCCAGAGAGAGTTAGAGGGGCCTGGAGTCCCTCCTTGTACCCCAAGCTCCGATCTACCTGTGGAACCCACACCAAATTAAAATCCCCTGCCAGAAGTATGTCTCCCATGGCAAACTGCTCTAGTTGGGCAGCAACCGTAAGCAGAAAAACATCCTGCCCTGTATTGGGGGCATACACCCCAACCAATTTATACTGGTGCCGATCGATCCGTGCACAAAGGAACGGATAGCGCCCCTCTGGGTCTGCCTGAGTATGTGTGACCTGCACATCCAAAGAATCCTTAAAGGCAATCACCGTCTTTCCCATGGCATTAGCCTGATATATCCAGGAGAATCGTTGTATCCTCACACTAGCCTTAGCTCTCCTTCGTATGTGTGTTTCCTGATAAATTAATATATCTGCTTGTCCCCTCCTCACCTGTGCCTCCAATTTCCTCCACTTGACAGGGGTGTTCATCCCCCCTCACATTATGTGAAAGTACCTTAAATGTCAGTTAGGCTACTCCCTTCCCAATTGCCACATCCTGCTTCCCCACTACCCAGTCTGCCGCTGCCAACCTCAACCCTCCCCCTTTCCCAAGCAACTTGTCTCCCCCTCACAACCCCTGTCCCCAACCACCCACCTCCCCACCCCTAACCCCCAATTACCACAACAATAACCTCCCGGGTTCAGGCCGAACATCCTAAGACACCCTCAGGCAATATAGCCCCAAGGCTCTGGCTCAAGGAAATACCTGAGGCAACTACCTATGGGAAGTATCCTAAACCCCCCTTCTGGAAACCAAGACCCCCAGCAATTTCCCCACCCCAGGTCAAGTTAAACTTCATCAACACCCACCATGGGCATTTCTCCTCCTCCCCCATCCTCTCCTTTCTTCCCATAATTATTGGTAGGAAACCCATCTCCCCCCCCTCAACTGGTGCCTTCCTTCGCCCACCCCTATGGGCCTTTCAGTCGGGCCCTCTACCCCCAAATTCCACTGCCCCCTGATCAATTCCCATTGGCTCTGCCATCGCAGGGATGAGGGCCTGGTTCTTTGCTCCGAGTCACCATGGTAGGAAACCAATCTCCCCCCCTCAACTGGTGCCTTCCTTCGCCCACCCCTGTGGGCCTTTCAGTCGGGCCCTCTACCCCCAACTTCCACTGCCCCCTGGTTGATTCCCATTGGCTCTGCCCTCGCAGGGAAGAGGGCCTGGGTCTTTGCTCCGAGTCACCGTCGTCCTCTTCTAGATGTATAAGCGCTAGGCCTTCCACACATGTTGTTATGCGACGTTGAGTCCCCTCCAGGGTGAAAAGTATACCAAATGGAAAGGTGCTTTTATAGGGGATGTATTTTGCTATGGGAGCCCTTGTCACCTGTCCCATGGCCCTTTGCTTTTGCAAGGTTAACAGCGCCAGATTCTGAAAAAGCTGGACCTGCGCTCCGTTTACAGTAATGCTCGTCTGATTTCCCGCTGCGTGCAAAATGCTCTCCTTCTGACCGTAGGAGATGAGGGTCCCTGAGACATCACTCGGCCTTGCTCCCGGCTCCCGTCTCCTGGGTCTGACTCAATGTATCCGATCGATCCCCTCTGCTTCAGGTTGTTTGTCCAGCAATATGTCCCCAAAGCCCTCATACCTCTCAACTCTGCGTCCTTCACTGTCTCACTGGGACTCTTCACACGAATGTTGGACCGGCACAAGCGATTCTCAAGATCCTCTGTTTGTAACTCCAGATTGTGGGAGACCCTGGCCGCCTGCTCTAGCAGTTTGCTATTTTGTTTAACTTCCTCTGAGACTTCTATCAATCCCTGATCTGTAATGTCCACCCTGTCTCCCAGGCTCCTCACCTCACCCTTAACGTCTTTCAGGGAACGTCTCAATACTTCCCTCAATGACGCAGGTCATCTTGTCTCTCTCCTGCACTCTTCCACAGCTCTCCGCCCCACCCTCAACTTCGGCGGATGGTCCATCTTCCACCTGCTGCCTCCAACAGTGCTCCAATTGCCCCTCCTGGGATGCTTGGGGGTTCTTTTGTTGGGCTGGCGTACCTTTACCTTCTGGACCTGGCATCTGGAGGTTACCCCCCACGTTGTTATCTGTCCCCCACTGGGGCTCAGCCATGCTTCCTGTCTTGTCACCCTCTCCCCTAGTCTTCAGAGGTTTATGGGCTATGACTAGGGCCTGTGCACTCTGTGGACCGCCCCTCCAGGGGTCTCAGACCCCCCAAGCTCATCTGGTCATGCGTGCACCCACAGGGTCCTCCAATGTGCTTGCAACAGCCCCAGAGTTCACCCTGCACCACCTGTGGTGGATCCCTCCTGTCTGCACGACCAGGTCCATGGGCCGTCAAGGAAGAGGCAGGCCTTTGCGTCCCAACTTGCACTCCTAGGCCCAGTCTCCTGGCCCCCGTTATCTATGTGCTGGGGGGGGGGTGGCAATTGCTGGTGACTGCTGATATGTGGCCTCCAAAATCAAACCCCACTCTTAGCCAGACCCTTGCATCACCACAAGGAGCTTCCCTGGCGGCACCACTTTGCTCTAATGCCTCCTCACACTCCACCAAGGGCCATCAAGGGAAGGCCGTTCTGCGCCACGCCCACTCCTTTCTTTGTCACGAGACCCGGGGTCTGCTCCGCTTACCTCCCCGGTCTATGGTATGCTACGTAAATCCTATGTGGTTTCCTTCCTCACATCTGGGGTAACAGGATGGTCCTCTGCTCCTGTATCCCGTGGCTGCACCCAGCGCTGGCCTCGACATCAGCTCGCCACAGCACTCCTCCTTCGGTACTCAACCCTTCCGTTGTTTCGACCGCCTGTAGACAATCGCACTAAATAAACCTGAACGAAGCGCCATCTCTCCCAGAACCTCCGTCAAGGTCCTCTGAATCCGCCACTCATCTACTCTGGCTAGTGATCCCCCACTGCTCCACACCTCAGCTGGCTATCGTTGTCAAGAGAGGGATGGGGGGCCTCACGGTTCAATGCACCCCGAGGAATACCCTTTTTCTCACTGTATTACAGTGCCCAGCACCACTAGCCCCTCTCAGACCATCAAGGCCTGCTTTACTCAGCCCTGGACGGAGCGCAGGACCAAATGTCCTCACTCACCAGCGGCCATCTTGGAATCCCGTGATTCACCCTTTTAAAAGGATTTGGCAGCATTGAGTAAAAGCCAAACGTTCTCAACTAAACTAATATTTCCACCAATATTCAGGAAGAAGGCTGACACAGCTCTACAGCATTACTTCGCCCTCAAAGGGCTGCCCCTACAAGGAACACAAAGTGTCTGACACACTGAAGAACTCTGATGCTAATTTTGAGGGGCAGGAGAGACTTGCTACTGGTGCAAGAGACCTGGGGGCACCTACTCTAAGTGGGTGGCTCGTCAACGACACCTAAGTAGGTATGTGCTCATTACCCAATCTGGGTGGGATGCAAAGGCAGTCCTCTACCGACTTGGGCTGAGCAAGCACAACCACCGTTTTCCATGGCACTTTCCGGGGTGGAAATTTAAACACAATGATGGAATGGCTCATGTTTTACATGGATGTTTTCATCATAGACAGATCATTGCTGACTGGGGTTCTGGACACATTGAGCTTTGCCTGACCTGAGACAGGGAGATTATGCAAAGGGGAAAGAGCAGGACATATGCCCCAGAGATGAAAGTGCATCCGGCCCTACAGCACATCAGTGCCAGCCTTTTTTAGGTGTGCTGCTTTATGTAAGTAAATCTGTCTGAGAAAAATACTATGTGCCCAATTCATGGCATTTTCTGCACGGTCCAAAGTGACTTTGCACTGCTGAAAAGTGAATTTGCACTGCTGGCACAAACCCTGATTCATGGAAATGTGCAAAGTGTATTTTTGCTGTCCAAAGTCAGTGCAAAGTCATTTTGTACTGCAAAAATGACTTTGCACTGACTTTGCACAGCAAAAATATGTGTGGCCAGAGTGCTTTTTGTGAATCAACCTAAACCCACCTGCAGAACGCACATTCAAGTGGAAATAAGTTTGGAAAAACCTTTCTGGATACCAGAAAAGTAGCTCAAGGATTTGACAGACTCACAGAGATCCTAATGGCACACAGTCGGAATAATCGAGTTCCATGAGCCCAAACGCCCTATTCTAGCCTTTTATTCGGTGGAGAATGGTGTTGGGATATCCTCCCCAGCAGGGTCAGAGGATTATCCGTTAGGAAGGTTATTGTTAAAGTAACCGACAAATGTTAGTATACTAACTCTTTTGTGTAAGGCACATCGGGCCTAATCACGTGTTGGGCGGCATCCTGGCAGTAAATGCGCAGGGATGCCGCCCATTGCTATTAGTGTTACCGCAACTCGGTCCGGCGCAATTTGCGCGGGATCCTGAGTTGCAGTGGCGCTGTTAATCCCCATTTATTCTAAGTCCTTTGGACTCTATGGGGCGTCTGGTTGCTATTACCACCGACGGTAATAGTGCCGGCGGTAATACTGACGAAAATGGACGGAAAAGGGAGGTTTTTACCTCCAGCAAAAAGCTGGAAGTAAACCTCCCAATTTCCACCCAAACTCGACAGAGCGGTAATGCTGCATTTTTACCACTCTCAGTTCTACGCACTGATTTAACCTCAAAGAACTACGATGAACAACCTTTCACCAGCCAGACGCACAGTGATCTCTGCAAGGTTGAATTCAGACACGCTTTGTCACTGTTCCAGTAAACAGCACCCTGATGCGCCTTCGTGATCCGGAGCTCCCTGATGGTAACCACATCGCTCAAGTCAGGAGGACCCTATCACCCTCTTAATAACGATGAATAACTGAAACAGAACACTGTGTGCTGACTACAGTCCCAAAGAAAGGTACACCAGCTGCACTCTCATTTAAGCAAATAGAGGGTCACCTGGTTGGAACCATTCCTACCACTGACACATGGAGAATACAATATTATGTGGGCACTCTAGAAAAGCTGTATCCAGTTTTCATATCTACCTTATACAGGTTGGCTGGGGGAGACAAAATAGGCACTAGGAGTGATTAATCCAAATCTGGAAAAATCATTCAAAGTGGAGGCCTGAGGAAGACATCTTAGGAAATTGAATCGCCATTTGTTCAGACAACTGAAACATATGTCGACAGTAAAGAGTAGTACCTGTGTGTTTCTGGAATTAAATTACTAAAACAACATGATTCACATTGTGCGTTTTTTGCATTTCATTTATGGGAAACGGTACCCACAATATCAATGTGATGCTTTCTGGCCTACTGTGTTGTGCATATGTATATGTTTTTTGCACTCTATGTATTTTGCCTCTCTCCTGATATGTTAAGAATGGGTGCCTTTAAAAACATTGTTAAATAAGAGTTTAAAAATATATAAATAAGGTGAATGGTTTGCTTAAGAATGGCCCCTTACTTCTATGAGGTTCCGAGTCCCATGGTCGATGTCCAACGGGCGCCCTCTTATGTTGTTGCACAATGACCTCTGCATCAGGGGCATTAACCTACTGATCAATTACATAACATGTGGTATACATATGGCGCCAAAGAGAAGAGAAATTACCCACTTATAGGAATGTCTTAAATATTCAATGGGGCTTTCGTTATAGACACAATTCTAAAAGCACATAGATGGTAATATGCCAAGGGAAAAACACATGGCAGGCAAGGGGCAAAGGGCTTGGGCTTCAGGAAATATAAATGCCCTTTTTGTAATTTCTTTAGCGAATGGTAATTACTATGTGGCCAGTAAACAGATAAGAAAGTCGTGCATGTAACAGATATTGATACTGTTTCCGTCAACAAAGGGACAGCCAGTAAGCGAAGACCAATTCCTCATCATGACCTCACGCCATGATCCTCCCAGCACCGTAAGGAGGTTACTGGCCTACATTCCAATCAACCTTCGGAAAATAAAGGCCAGCCCACTTCTATAAGAAACCATTCTTACAGTCGTGCATAGTCTGTCTCAGCTTGCTGCGAAGCCAATTGTCGTCCATGACTACAATTGGATTTTTGAGAAAAGTGAAGACTGGCAGAGAGTAATAATATTCAGTGTTCCTAAAAGAAAACTGTCAACTTTCATAACAACTGAATTAATACTCTTCATGCTGAAAAAAAAATCATTGGCCTCATCACAGTCATTAACTGGCCTTGATTAAAACTGGCCATGCATCTACCGATTCCGCTAAAAAGATAGTGCTGTTTTTACTTTTGGCTTTTAGGTGGTGCGAGCCAAATGTTTTGCATAGGAATACAGATAGGAAGGAGATGGGATTGGAAGAGGGGGACCCAGCCTGTGGGTCTTTTTTGGATATGTACCCACCCACTGACTGGCCATGGCGATGTTAATCCCTATGACCGATCCAACCCACGACCTGCAGTTTCCAACACAAACACACCCTCTGGAATCTGTTTGTGCTAGCTCCAACACGCCGTAACAGCAAACTGTGTGCTATATCAGGACTGTCAGTGTTATTTTGAGCAGTCTTCTGCAAATTAATGGATTGAGTGATGCAGAAAATGATCCCCAGGTGTAATTAAAAATGTCTTTATCAAGTGTGCTTTTTGGCACTTTAGTTATAAGCAAAATGGCTCTTCACGTCAGTTTCTCGCTCTGAAATCCTGTTTAAAACAAGCATTGGCAGAGCCAACCGTTTGGGCTTGTGTTTATTATTTTGTTTATTATTTGTAATGCGCGCCAAACCCAGAGGTAGCAGGGCGCAAGGGCATCAAGAGATTGTTCAGCTTAGGTTACATATGGCACACAAGTATTGGAATAAGCTAGGCACTTGCCAGCTACTAGCCTCATATGCCCAGGTAGCAACAGCACTGTTGTCTCTTATGGCAAGGTAGTTCCAGGGACCTAAAATGGCCACTCAAAAGCCAAACTGTTGGCTTTGCCGATGCATGTTTATATTTCCAAATGCTTCCTTAGTTCCGGATCTTCTTTGGTGGGGCGGGTAGTGGGGGTACATGATTTTCCCTTTGAGCAGTGGACCATGTGAGGAGAACACACTCCACTCAAGCACCACCATTGCCCCGGCCTAGCTTTGCGAATCACTCTCCAAGCAATCTCTACTACCTGCTTGGCCAACACAAGAGTCAAGCCACCCTTCCGCATCCGCAACACGCTGTGGCTGCCATTTTGTTTCCACCACTCTCAGTCTCTCATTCGACCAAACGAGCTGCCCGAATGTACAATGAGAAAAGGGGGGCCCCATATTAGTCCTTACCCGCGGAAAATAAAAATATAACCTCTCACGCTCCTACGTAGAGTCTCCAGGCTAGGACTAAGCCGGTGGGTTCATTGGCTCTTATGAGCAGAGGACATCTATCATCTGGTCACTTCAGCCTTCCGGTTATTTTTGGGTGAGCTGCAATCCGTGTGTAATTCGGCAACAACAAAAAATGTGTAAATACGCATATTGATATCTAACCCTGGACCGCGCTCCCACGCCCAGGCTGGCCTCAAATAAATAACTAGACGAATACATCATTTTTTGACCCCCTGACATGATTGTTGGTCCCATCATCCAAGGTATGAACGTTGAAGGTCCAACTCATCATCTTGACAGAGACAGGTTGGGTAGAAATCGGTATGCAGAGTGAAGGATTGCAGGCCTCGTTCTCAAGGGCTGGCACAACGCGTTTAATTCTATCTACGCAACACCCACGGAACAACCGGCGCGCCCTAGGCCTCGGGTCTGGCCACACTCATCAATCTCCCTTCCACCTCCACGCCTCACGTTACCAAGGGTTAATGGCAGCCATCTTAGGTTGGTATTCATCATTCCCTAACATGAATGGCATCGCCCGATGACAGCTCAATCCCCTTCGCTCTGTCTTGCAGATGTTTTGGATGAGTGCCACAGTTGGGGTGTCAGCCATGGTCACACCGAGTTCAGTCAGAGGACGCACGCTGACCGCGCTGCGCTCCTTTCACCACCACCCCCGGAACAAAATCGGCTACTGTCTCCCTTGAGCGGAGAACCCGCAGACATTCGACCCCGCTGGACGGCCGACTCGGATTTCGCAAGAGTAAACAGGCGCCCAGCCGTCCAAACAATAGGGTGTCAAGAATGCGCAGTCTTTGGTTTCTCTTCCCATCATCTGTAACCGCCCAGGGCCAACGTGCTACAAAGCAGGGGCTGCAGTTACTTAGCGAAACACAAACACCCCTCGGACACAGGCCTGCATTGTGTCGCCCGGCGTATAAATACAGCTGTCGAGTGCTGGAGTGCTAGCACAGAGGCGCGGCCAGAAGGTACGTTGTTGACAGGTTGCACACACTTTGCACTAACATGCTGAAGTCCCTAGATGTGGTTGCACGTGTTAGCTTTATTTTTCTGTACGTGCCAGAGAACCTTCACGGATGAATGTGAACTTGGAGTACTGGCCTTCAAATCTGTTTCTTCAAAACTGCTTTTTACATGACATCAGCTGGAAATGCTACTACAAGTTGATTTCTGGGTTTTCTGCTGAAAAGGCATATACGCATAGAAAAAAAAAACACCTTAGTAACGGTACATGTCTTTCAATACTCTTCCAGCCTCTTCCACGACAACAAATTGCTCCCTAAATAATCAGGTCCTGACTCACTTATAACCTGAACCAGTGCATTAAGTGGGGTGAGAAATTGAGGGGGGAGGGGCTAATTTGGGGGCGTGGCGTGCATGATGGGCGTGGCCTAATTGATGGGCGTGGCCGGAAGACGAACATGTAAAAATGATCTGGCCTACATTAGTAAGTACATAGCGTAACACAGACTGCTTGCTACACGCCTCAAAGTATAACAAATCAAAGCTTAAAGTCATTATTTATTTATTTCACCCTTAACTGGGGTGGACAAGATGTGTGCCTACTGTTGAGACCCAACTTGAAGATTCATTCAAAATGATGTTTATTTGTACTATGTACTATAGATGAACACTTGCTAGAATTCAATATGACTGGAGAGAACAATAGGTTTTCAGAGGGACTATTTCTCCCACACAAGGGAGCCTTTCTTGAGAGCCCACATCATTTGGAGACTTGCGAGGGCCTTTTGTTCAAAGAAAGCAACATTTGCATAGGCAACAGCAAAGTTGGATATCCCCAGCGCAATAATGATTTCAAACGCACTCAGATGGCAGCAATCACTTATCAAATTCCTTTTAGTGCACGAGCACAGCAGCTTAAAATGAAGTGCTGCATCTTGTTATAACACAATGCACAGCACAATGTTCACTTCAACATATATTTATCCTAGACCAAGCTGCTTGCCACACATTCTTGTTGCTGGTTGGCAAAGCCAAGTCAGTGAGTCCGTGTTGAGGGCAATGAGTGCAACACTGGGAACAACTTGCAGGAAGTCAAATAAGGGCACAGCTTAGTGTTGATGGTGAAATGGGGGTAGAACAAGGCACTGAGGGCCAAATGGGACAGACCTCGGACCGAGGGCAAAAAGGCAACAGAACTTGACACGAGAGGTGGGTGGGTCAGATCTGGTCCATGAGTGCCACATGAGAACAGCGCTGGCACTGAGGAGCAAACAGGGCAGAACTGGGAACTTGGGGGCAAATTGATGTAGAACTGGTGCTGAAGAGCAATGGGCACAGAACCTGACACTGAGGGGCAAATGGGGCAAAATTGACACTGGGGCGAAAGGAGGCAGATATGATCCCATAAGAGCAAACGGGGCAGATTTCGCTAGTGAGGGCAAAATGGAGGGAGATCTCAACACATAGGGCAAACTGGGTGAATAACTCCGAACAGAGAGCCAAAAGCGGCCAGAACTCGGCACAAAGAGCCAAATGAGGTGCACTTTGGTATTGAGAGCCACACAGGAGCTGTAATGTGCACTACGGGCCCGGTTGGGGCAAACTTTGCACGGAGGGCTACATCTTGGCATAACTGGGCGCTAAGAGGCAGGTGGATGTGGGGCACTTAGAAGACTTACAGGCTAGAGCCGATGGGCCTATAGGGGCAGAGCTTGTTGTTGATGGTGAAATGGGGCAGATATGTGCACTGAGGGGCAAATCAGACAGAACTTGGCAATGAGGGCAGAATAGGGCATTGAGGGGCAAACTGGACAGAGCTCGAACCAAACGGACGGCATAAGGGCAACTGAATTTGCCACTGAGAGGTCACTTTTTATTTTAAGCGCACTCCGATTCACAAAACACAAAAGGAACAAAGTTTTTGCAAGCAGTTTGAAACAGCCACAGGCAGGCTCAGACTGGCCTATAGGACAATAGGACCATGGGCGAACCATAAAACACAAAATGCTGGTGTGGGCCAGTTTTTCTGGTTAAAGTGGGCCACTTTTTTGGGAAAATTAGGGTCAGTTTGATGAGTTAATTCACTCTGTGGCAAGTTGACCAGTGTTGCTGAATAAAAATATTCTTTAAATTTGTATCACACGTTGTCCAAAACTCTCTGTTGGTACACAGAAAGGGGACGTGTCCCTGCTGCTCACCTATGCACATTGCCCAGCAAGGAGGGAAAGGACAAGGGTGATGAAAGATCAGGAAGGGATGTAGTGGCGCCAGGCTTGACAGGAAGTGACCAAAAAGTCAATCTCTGAGCAGAAAAACAGCAAGGCATTTTTAGAGGAGACATTCCGTATGCAATGGCCCCCTTTGGCTGCTACCTTTGAGTTACAGGACTGCAAAGAAAACAGAGGAGGTGCAGGCGCTGCTCTTGATGAGGAATTTCAGACCCAATATGCCACAAACTTCAGGGCTTTGTTAGATGTAGGATCTAGGGATTATTCTACAGTGTGCAGAATAATATTAGATGTGAAGAATATAGGCAATACCTTTGCCACGTGTAATAACTAGGAAATTACGCTGCAGGTTAGGAAGAGTTTAGGAGTTCCATAAACAGGCAGAGCTTTGTGGAGACCCCTTTCCCTCTCAAATAACCATTGGGCACTTTTTCATTGGTGCACAAGACAATTTTACTGGGAACCGTGCAATGCGGGGGGCGGGCACAAAGGCGTCTGAATGAAGGAAAACAAGTTTTTCGAATCAGGAAAATAGATTAAAGAAATAAAGAAGCGAGCGGACAGAGAGCATAAAGTAAAGGGAAAAAAGACGAAGGAAAGAAATAAAAAAGAGAGGGAAGAGAGCAACAGATGTGTCTGTTGCAATTTCAGCTGGTTGAGGCGAACACACTGAAGTGAGAAGTTTGCCTCAACCAGTTGAAACTGCAACGAGCCACAGAAAAGCTAGTGGCAGTGAGGCAGCAGTCACTGTGGATGCATGGCTTCTCCTTCTCGTCGGGTGCGTCATGCGTTCTTGGTGGTCGTCGGTAGCAGCAGGAGCTTGGAGTCCGGTGTACAAAACAGGTAAACAAATCCAAAATGGTGCAAGCCGGCACCCTTTTATCAGGGCTGGCCTGGGACTCTAACTTCCTCTGGTGATCCTGGCGAGGGATCACCAGAGGAAGTTACAGTTTTGAAATGCTGTACATTTCCTGCAGGCAGCTGTGACTGACAGAAATGCCACCCAACCCCAGCGTCACTCAAATAGTTTGCGCAATGCCTTCATCATGGTGGTGGCTGGCAGGCTCATCTCCCGTCGCGGCTGCGGTTGTGACGGGATGATTCCCCACCGTGGTGGGATGATTACCCGCCGTGGCGTAGTGGGACTGGAGGGCCCCGGCAGGGCCTCGGCTCAGTCTCACTTTTTCGAGACTGCTGGGGCCTGGCCTCAGCTGGCCCTGGCTTAGTTAAAGCACTGACCTTAGCAGCTAAACCTGCACACCGCTCTACTTTCCCAGCGGAGCTCCCCATCGATAACCTCGCCCAATGGGTAGAAACAGTGCGTTATGTGGTATACGAACTTCGAGAAGGGGGCCTCTGGAAAGGGAGTGTGGGCAAAGGGTGCTGGGAGGGTCAAGTGACTTAGTCAAGGGCCACGTCCCCAAACAAGACATCATGAGGCCCTGTAAACATGTACAATGGCCCACCCACCTTGGCCATAGGTGGTCATGTTTGCATCCAGTCTGCATGCTGTAAATTTAACTCCCTCTGGTTCAGCTTCCACATAAACTGCTGTCTGTGAATATCTGATTCAGATGTAATAATTTCAATCAGTGAGTAAATCACCTTCTTTGTGTGAATAAATTACCCAGACCAGGTTTGCTTAATAGTGCTTCTTAAGTGCTCATTTAGGGGCTCCGCTTCCCTGCTCTCTACCTGTCCTGTGCAAATCTGTAGCTGTTAGCCCCCAGTAAGGAAGGGACAATCGTATCCACATATTCCCTAGGGAGGTACCAGTCAACTTAAAAGGAAATGTTGTGTCACTTTGAATACGCTTTTGCGGGCCAAACATAGACCCCAAGGTGTTAACTTATCCATGATATCGTTAGCCCTCCAGGCGAGCACCCACGAGAAAGGGAGTACTTTGCATAACATCAAAGAGGATTTTGGGAACACATGAACAAACACATTTTTTATATATGACATATCTGGGATAGTGATTCAAGCATGCAAACCTTTGTAGCAATTATGCACACTGGCCTCTTTGCTAATTTCATTTACGATCACACCTTACCAATAAAGTGATAGCAAACTACAAGTCATGTATATACATTTGGAGAGAGTTATCCCTCGGAAGTCCGGTGCAGGCTGTCCTTTAGCAAGCAGAGAGATTTTGCAAGGCATCATTTTCTCTGTCGCTAGTGCACAAACAAGGCAGTTGTCTAGAATTGCACTAGGGGCTACGCCACCTGTGGGGGAGTAATCTCCCCAACTGAAAGACAGATTTTGAGGACTCCCATGGCTCCACCCCGGTTAGCCCTAGCCCACTTAGAGCCCTGGGTAGAAACCTGCACTCCACTATACAGTGTGGTAAAAAGAGACCTCATAAATACCCAGAGATATCAGTCTCCTTATTTAGTTTAGTTTAGTTTATTATTTGTATAGCGCCGCCTGGCCCTAGGGCATCCAGGCGCTTGCGATGAATACAACAAGAATAATGAATACAACAAGAATAATGCAGCAGAAATGTACAAATCGATTACATATTTACAAATTTACAGTCTTGGTGCATGCTAGTGCGGTAGGGCTAGGCAGTTTCTTTGGATAGAAGCCAAGTTTTGGTGTTGTGTCTAAATCTGTGAAAGGACGGTTCTGATCTCAGCTCGAGTGGAAGTGAATTCCAAAGTTTGGAGGCAAGCACGGGGAAGCTGGAGCCACCTGCTTTTTGGAGCTTAAATCTTGGGATATTTAAGCAGTGTGTTTGAGCTGATCTGGTAGGGCGCGCTGGGGTGTGGTGCTTGAGGTTGTCGGATAGGTATCTGGGTGCTTGGTTAGCTAGGCATTTGTGTGTGAGTGAGATGGTTTTATATTCAATTCTTTCTGGTATGGATAGCCAATGGCAGGTGCGTCTGGCGTCCGAGATGTGTTCTTGTTTGGGTATGTTCAGGGCTGCTCGCAAGGCGTTGTTTTGTATGACTTGTAGTTTGTTGATGTTTTTCTGACTGGTTCCCAAGTATAGCGCATTGCAGTAGTCAACTTTGGAAAGGACTAGCGCTCTGGCTAAGGTGATGCAGTTGGATGGTGAGAGGTAAGGTCTGCTGGCATTGATAAGTTTACAAGTGTAAGCAGTGGCTGAAGAGATGGAGTTGATCTGTCTTGTCAGTGTGAGGGAGGAGTCGAGGTAGATTCCTAGGGTTTTGACGCTGTTAGAGACGGTGATGTTATTGCCGTCTATGGTGAATGCTTGATAGAGTTTGTCGAGTTTATTAAGTCTGGGTTGGGAACCTAGGAGGAGAAGCTCGGTCTTGTCGTCATTAAGGCATAGGCCATGCTTGGCCATCCATTCTTGTATAATGGAATAAATGTTGTTGAGAGCAGTGAGGTCGGTGGAGTAGTCGCCTGTTAAAGGGATCAGTATTTGGGTGTCATCTGCGTAGTTGGTGTAGATGACACCCAAGCGGTCCAGTATGTCAAAGAGGGGTTTCGTGAATACATTGTATAGAGTGGGGGAGACGCAGGAGCCCTGGGGGACACCGCAAGTGACTGGGGCTGGGATGGCAGAGGCTGTGGGTGCGAAGACTCTCATGGATCTGTTGTTAAGGAAGGAATGGATCCATGCGTTGGCGTTATCTGAGAATTTGGCTGCTGAGGATAGATGTTTGCAGAGGATGTCGTGGTTGACCAGGTCGAAGGCGGCCGATAAGTCAAGGAGGAGAAGGAGGGCTAGTTTACCATTGTCTTTAATGTTGTCCATCTGTGTCTTAAGGTCAATCAGGGCGGTCTCAGTGCCATGTTTGGGGCGGAATCCTGATTGTCTGAGTCCTAGTAAGTTATTTTTCTCGAGGTGGTTCTGTATCTGGAGATAGGCAGCTCTGTCGAGGATTTTTAGTAGGAAGGGTACAGTCGTTATGGGTCTGTAGTTGGTGGGGACATTAGGGTCAAGGGTGGGCTTCTTGAGTAAAGGAAGAACCCAGGAGTCCTTGAGGTTGTTGGGCACTATGTTGGAGGTGAAAGATGCGTTGATGAGGGTGGTGATGAAGGGAGCAAGTTGTTTGGCAGCATCTTTAATGATAGGGGCTGGGCAAGTGTCGCCTTGGCATTTGGACGGTTTAAGGGAGTAGATTATTTCTTCAACCTCTTTAATGGTTATGGTGGAAAACTCAAAGAGGTTATTGTCATCATTTTGGGGGGTGGTGTGGGTGTGTGTAGAGGGGGTGATGTTATCGGAGAGGGTGAGGCTTTCTTTCTTTGTCAAGATTTTGGCTTGTAGCGTGGCAATTTTGCCTAGGAGTGCTTCCTGGATGTTCGTGCACCAGTGGATGTCTTTGTTGCAGGTGTCTGGAATGGGGGAGGGTGATTCGAGTTCTCTCAGGATATTGAAGAGCTCTTTGGTATTAGATTTGGCGTTGCTGATTCTTTCATTGTACATGTTTTTTTTAGACTGGATGATGGCTGTTTTATAGATGTTCGATGCTAGTGCGTAGGATGTCTTGTTAATGGTGGATGGTGACTGTTTCCATGCTAATTCAGCTTGTCTTTTGGCTTTGCGGAGTGTTTTTAGTTTGGGGGTGAACCAGGAATTGAGGTGTGCTCTTGGTTTGGCTTTCCGAAGCTTGAGTGGTGCTATGGTATTTATGGCCTTAAGGATAGTTGTGTTGTATAGATCTACTAATTCAGTAGGGTTGGTCATGGTGGGTGAGAAGTCGATGATGGGTTGGAGTAACGGGAGGAGTTTCTCTAGTGTGATATTTTTGTTGTTTCTTGTGAGTGTGGGTGGGGCATTGGAGGAGGGCCCTGGTGTTTGAGTGCCTTTGTTGATGGTGAAGGTAATAAGGTGGTGATCGGTCCAGGCGCATGGAGTGTTGGAGAGGATGGTAGTGTTGCAATTGAGGTCAGCTATCCAGTCAAGGATGCGTCCTTTGTTATGTGTGGGTTGTGCGATATGGTGGGTGAGTCCTAATTCTGAAATAGTGTTGGCGATAGTGTGAGCTTTGTCATCTTTCTCATCATTGAGACCTAGATTAAAGTCTCCTAGGATGAGTAGTCGAGAGTTAGGTTTGATATTGTTAGAGAGTAGAAGGGCTATGTCGTCATTAAAGGATAGTATGGGGCCTGGCGGTCTGTAGATGAGGTGGATGGTGATAGTGCTTGTGTGCGTTGTGGATAGTTTGAGGGTGAGTAATTCCGCTGATGTCAGTGATTGGTTTTGTATGTGTCTAATGTTGATGGAACTTTTTGCAATAACGGCTACTCCACCACCTTTAGCTGTTTGTCTGTCTGCACGATAGATGGTATAGTCATTGGGTATAGCAAGTGATAGAGAGGGGCCAGATGCTGGGTGGAGCCAGGTCTCTGTAATAGCTATGAAGTCGAGATCATTAGCGGTGATAATGTCTGCAATGTCTAAGGCATGGGCGACTACAGATCTCGCATTGATGAGTGCACCTTTAATGATTTCGGTGGTGATGCATGATTTTTTGATGTGGGTGCGGGGGGAGGGTGCGATCAGGCCGTGTGATATCTGGTCTGTCGGGGGTGTAGGGCGTGTGCAGTGAGGGGCAGATTTGGTAAAGGTTATGTTTTGTTTGTTGCCTAGATTGGGGAAGGATGCGGGTGTGTGTGTTCTGGATCTGAGTCGGGTGAATCTCGATAATCCTGAGCAGGGATAGGATCTGCTGATAGTAAGGTTCGTGATAGTGGGTTGGCCGATGGGAGTAGTTTGTGATGCTTCTTGGGGGCTGGGGGTGTCTGCTATGCGATGAGAGTCAATGGAGGAGGTAGGCTGGAAGGGGTTGATGTTAGGTAGGAAGGGGGTGGGGCAGGGTATGGGATAATGTCTGGGGCAGGCTAGTCTGCTGAGGCCGTTGGGGTGTAAGCGAAAGTGTGACCCTGTACAAGGGGTGTCATGGGGGACCAGGCAGAATGGGAACATAATGAGGAAGGTCCAGGTTATCATTTCTGAGTTTAGAGGGAACTGACGCACAAAATCGTCAGAGAGAAGCTAGTGCGCAATGTTAGTACGCAATGGTGCTGCAGTGCGGGTACTAGCGCAGAGAATCGGAGAAATGCTAGTGCACAGTGCTGATACTCAATACTAATACGCAGTGTAATCTAGGCGACCATAAGGCACTACACAGTGTCACAGTAGTCTCTAAGCGACCATAAGGCACTACACAATGTCATAGTGGTCTCTAAGCGACCATAAGGCACTACACAATGTCACAGTAGTCTCTAAGCGACCATAAGGCACTACACAATGTTACAGTAGTCTCTAAGCGATCATAAGGCACAACACAAGTGGTCACAGTGGTCTCTACGCGACCATAAGGCACTACACAATGTTACAGTGGTCTCTAAGCGACCATAAGGCACTACACAATGTTATAGTGGTCTCTAAGCGACCATAATGCACTACACAATGTCTCAGTAGTCTCTAAGCGACCAAAGGCACAACACAAGTGGTCACAGTGGTCTCTACGCGACCATAAGGCACTACACAATGTCGCAGTAGTCTCTAAGCGACCATAAGGCACTACCCAGTGTGAGCAGTAGTCTGTGTTATACCGTACTGCGAGAACAGGGTTCAGTGAAGGCTAGAAACAGTTCAGGTTGCTGGCTGGAACAGTTGAAAAAAGGTTGCAGTAAGGGGCGGTATGTTACCCCAAAGGAGAAGGGCGGGGGATCTAGCCCTATGCTCGGTGGTGTGTACAGGCTAGAGATAGGCACAGTGCACAGTGCCTTCGAGGTGGGCCGGTTCGGAACCTACTGGCTTGTGGTTGGCTCCCAATAGAGGAGAGAGGCCAATCACGATGTTTGCAGGGTAGCAGGGCCGGATGGAGGGGTGAAGATGCGGCGGGCAGCCATCTTTAAATGGTGTGAACCTCAGGGCTTCAATAGGTGGCTGGATGCATTTAGAGTGCATTAATGGGGCAGATCCTGGCAGGAAGGGCCGCACTGGGCAACGCAGGAGCAGTGCGGATATTGCTAAATAATTTGCCGCGTGTTGCCTTCAAGATGCACGCTCGTGCTGTAGCTAGGGACTCGTGACATACCTGGTGTCAGCAGCTCCAGCAGTAGATGGAAGGAACTCCTGCTCATGGTGGCTCTGGATTGGTAAGGGCAGAGTTTCTGGCCCCTAGCTCCTGTGGCTCCAAACAGGCACCCAACAGGCCTTAGAATGGCCTTCGAGCTGGCCGCCGGCGTAATCCGCCTGCCGGCGGTTCCAGCTGATGAAATTGAGGCTTAGCCTCAGTTTCGCGCCGCGCTGCGCCCGGCATGGGCGAGTCAGGCGCCGTGTGGGGACAGGGTCAGGCAGGCCCTGTCCGAGTTCCTGGTTCGGCGCGTGGTTCCTCTGCTGGGCTGGTGGTGCTGGGGGGGCTCCTGCCCTCGCCCCACGATGAGGAAGGATGGAATGGGGGGTTACCAGGCACCCAACAGGCCTTAGAATGGCCTTCGAGCTGGCCGCCGGCGTAATCCGCCTGCCGGCGGTTCCAGCTGATGAAATTGAGGCTTAGCCTCGGTTTCGCGCCGCGCTGCGCCCGGCATGGGCTTATGCATGAATGCTGCGAAGTAGAAAACGTAGGGTGGAAACAGGTTAAACATACACCACACATGTTCATAATTAGTGTATGCCATAAAGCACATGTATACAGATAAATGCAAATATTTATCTGAGAATCGCCAATACACTATTGAAAGCACACAGAACTATTTGAGACAGCGCAAAGATTTGCAGCACCCTTTGATTTCATGGCTCATCCCTCAGACACAGGAGATTTGCAATTTATAGTTTGATTTAATGGCCCGTGCCATAGAGGCAGGAGATTTGCAACTCCCTTCGATTTCATAGAACATCCCTCAGACAAAGAACATTTGCAGGCCCCTTTCATTTCAAGCCACATCCCTCAGACACAGGTGATTTGCTGCTCCTTTTTCATTTCATGGCCAATTCCTAAAACAGCAAAGATGTGCAGCTCCCTTTGATTTCATGGCACATCCCTGAGCCACAGGATAGTTTTAGATTCTGCTTTGATTTCATGGCCAGTCCCTAAAACAGCAGAGATTGGCTGCTCCCTTTGGTTTCATGGTTTCATGGCACATCCCTCAGTCACAGGAGATTTGCAGTTTCTGCTTTGATTTCATTGCTCATCCCTCAGACACAGGAAATGTGCATCACCCTTTGGTTTCATGGCACATGCCTCAGTCCCAAGAGATTTTATTTCATCACCCACTACTCTAGCACCGAAATGCTGCAACATGCGCAGCGCACAAGATTATTTAGGGGAAAGATCCAAAAGGCTGAGGAAGCTTAGATTGCGCCTCTCCTCCATAGACCCAGGAAAAATGCTCAAACATTTTTGAACAGTGATTCAATGGCCGGACCCGCGGCATTTTGCCCTGCCTCTCAGCTTTGCTTTTTTGCATGGTTCACGTACAAATTTGATTTAATCTGGTGCTGTTGGCCTACTGCCCATGAATTGCATCACAATATGTGTTACCCTCCAAAACAAGATGCATTTTGTTTAAATTTAGACATTGCGCTGGTCACGGTTTCTGACAAAAAATGTGATCTTAGTGAATCATGCCAACAGGCTGTAAATGGCAGTTCGACATGTGTTCTGTGGGGCAAAAGTTGTTGTAAACTTGACCCTTCCAGGAGAGATTGGTTGAGAGCAAGAACAAATTGATGAGATGGTGATCGCAATATTTTTTAAAGTGCATCCTTATATTATTAGACTATGTTTGGGGAGATGCTGTCCCCATACCATAAAGTATCAATACTCTGCCAATTCTATCTTTTGATACATTGGGAACAGAATGCAACACATCTCACACCTCACTTGGTCCTGTAAGGGAGCCTGAAAGGGTTCCATTGAAGTTCTGCTAAGTTTGCTAAGTTAGTACCATTGGATGACAACGAAAGCACCACTGCACAGCATTAAACTCAGGGATCGGGAACAATATCCTTAGCATATGCTGGATGAACACACGAACATGCGGCGAAAATGCTACTGCCTGGCTGCACAACCCGCCACATAGCAAAATGCTGCCAAGCGTTCAACTACCCGCAATGAATAGGCATAAGAACAATTTAAATGCAATGAATTCCAATTGATATTATTTGCATTTCTTTGTGGACAATCAGAAAACCCGACTAGAATTTACCGTCCGGTAGGTTGGCAAGCACAGCCATACAACATTCAGATGCCTGTTACCTAAATACAGACCTCTCTAGCCTAACCACCACAGGCCTCTAAATTTCTAAAGCTTGCTGTCTGCAGACTAAGGAAACATTTCTGCAGTCGAAACACGGGTGTCTGCTGCAGCCGAATTAGAGACATCCAGAGGTAAAACGGAGGTGTGTGCAGGTGAAAACACTCATACTGGCATCTCAAACAAAGTCACTAAAAAAATAAGTGTCTGCAGCCTAAGCAAAGTTATCTGATGCCTAAACCCAGATGTCTACAGCCTAAACATGCATCTCTGCAGCCTAAAGAAAGGTGTCTAGTCAAAACGCAGATATTTGTAGCCTACTTCTTGGTGACTGGAACCAAAGAGAGACATTTCCATGTGAAATACAAGAGTCTGAACTCAAAACACAAGAGTCTGTGGAAAAAGCATAAGTGTCTGTGCCATGAAATAAGCAGTCTCAACAAATGAATCGGCAGCCTAAGCATAGAGATCAGCATCCTAAATGCAAGTGTCCACAGCCTAAACCCTAATATGCATCTGGATTCTAGCCACAGGTGTCTGCAGATGTTCCAGGCTGTGGTTCAAGGGGATAATTAATCGCACGGTCAGGGGGATCAGGACGACTTAGATCCAGATGAGGAGACATTCTTAAAATCTAAACAAAGATGTCTGCAATACACGCACAAAAGCCTGCAGCCTTAACTGTAGGTTGCCTGAGCACAAGAGTCAATAGCTTACCTTACCCGGCCTGCAGCTTGAACAAAGAAATAGGGTCACACACTGAACACAGAAAACTTCATACAGAGCCTAAAGAAAACACAGCACTTGGAGTGACAATCGCCTCCTTTTAAGGATGGGTGGTGATTAAGTCATCAGATAATAGGGAATAACTAAAAGACAGGAAATGTGGCAGCTAGACTCAAGTGTTAATATATTGAGATTTACATTGCAATGGCCAAAGGTGTCTACTTTGCCCATCAGCACAAGTACCTACTAACAGCATCCCACCACACAGAATGACCAAGCTTCATGCACACTCTCCGCAACACAGCAAAAACCGGATCCCCTCTACCAACCATGCCCTCTCTCCCTGACTTCATCTCTATCTCACGAGAGCGCAAATAACATTGCCATCTTTTCCCAGTGGCTTGACATCGCCACAATGCTTGACTTCTAAAACCTTGTCAAAACACAATTCTGGCCCACACTCCCAGAGAAACGCCACGCCTTCCCTCTAGCTCCCTAAGATTTGCCTGCCAATCAAGTCACTTCCTGATCAGTATGACCCTCGCTTTGCATCTGTCCCACTTCCCTCACCCTATACCACAACATGAGCATTTTCACCAGAGGCTCAGCCTCGCTAGCAGGATCTTGCCCACCATTTTCTTTTCTCCCCTCCTGACATTTGCTGCATTTATCTTTAATTCACAACTGTTTTGAAATTGTGTAATTTATTATGGTGCTCTTTGAGTCATTAACCTTGATTGTTGTTCTATAGCTGCCCTACTGCTGGCCTTTATTTACCTACTTTGTGTATTTGCTACTATTTTTTGACGTGCCTTAGTTTTAAGTTCTTTTTAATTAACATTTGCTTTTAGCCTTCTTGTTTTAATATTGTGTGCATCCATTCTCACTGTAGCCTCCTTCTGTGTTGGAAACCTTTTTCTAACTCGGCGCGATTTGAACCAGAAACCTTTGTTTCTGAAAGCACTTTAGGTCTAAACTGCACTACCCATAAGTCTTTGCCTACTTTTCCATAGAAACCCGGCGCAAATGCGCCGGCGCAAAGGGGCCAAGCCGGTCTGTGCCAGTCCATGTTCGGGATGTGTGGGGAACGTGTGGGACTAGCTACACTGCTGGTGAGTTGCCTTCTACCATGGGAATCGCTGAAGTATTGGCGGCCATAACAGCCGCAAGAAACATCTCTAATGTTCGAATGGCTAGCATGGAGGATGAAGCAGTGTTACGTTCTATTTCATTAGCTTCTCATTTGCCTATTGCTAATGCAACACTTGGCGTCCCTCCCTGTGTGGATGTCTGTGCCACTTATTCACTTCCCTCGACACAGGCAGCAAGCGATTTGGAATTCTTAAAGGGGACTCTGACTACCACTGACCCCCCTCCCCCAGCCTGACATCGCACCACCTGACACTTTAACGCCAGAAACTGTTATTACTACATCAGAGCTTGTGAAACGAGTCCTCAAATCGGCCCGTGATCAAACATGCTCACGAGGTCTGTGATTATTTGGAACATAATGACAATGATGTTAGATACCTCTGCTTAAGGTAGCCTCCCTAACCCACAAATGCCTTAACAATGCAGCCCCCCGCTATCTAGCTGACAGAATAACCAGATACACGCCCAACAGACACACCAGAAATAGCAATGCTAACCTACTCGCTGTTCCCAGATTCAAGCTAACGAAAATGGGCAGTAATAGCTTCCAGGTGAAAGCAGCCCAACACTGGAACACACTACCACCCTCCGTTAGAGCACCACAAACCTACCACCAATTTAGCGTAACTACATCCAGTGGCTAAAGAACAAAGACCAATAACCGACACCTTTGTAACTACTGCAAATGTTCTTTTTCAATTTTTAACTCTTTCGTAATTGCACTTCACTGTCTCCTTATAACTGCGTCTCCCCACTGCATCCTTTGTATAAAAATGTAAATAATGTACAGCACTGTAACTAAGCTGAGAATATACTTGTAATGCTTGCGCCCTCATACCTTCTAGTCCGGTGCGCCATATAAATAAATAAACAAACAAACAAACAATGATATCTCAGCACTCACTGAAACATGGGGTTGCAATACTGCTGGCCCTGCCTTAGATGCAGCTATTCTTGAGGGCTATGTCCTGTCTCACTCTGACAGACCAGAAGGGAGAGGTGGGGGTGTTGCCTTCATATGTAAAGCTGACCTCACCATTTGGCCAGTACATTGCCATATTATGGATGGTATCGAGGCCATGCACATAAAAGTGGGTTTCAATGCAGAATTAACAGTTAATCTTCTTTTAATATATAGGCCCCTTCTCTAACAGAATACTTCATTTTAGCACTGTCCAATTATCTGCTAGCAACTCTGAAGCCCAATTCTTGCTTTGTCCTGCTAGGCAATTTTAACTACTGGCTTGGCCACGAAGATGACGCACTGGCAGCAGAATTAGAGCGGACTCTCATTGATTTTGAGCAAAATATCTGTGTCCCCACCGAGCAACTGGGCCACATATTAGATTGGGTCTCAATGAACAACGTGGATAGCCAGGACTTTCTGGTTACCCCCTTTCCTTGGTCTGAACCATGCTTTTGTGCACTTTTCGATTTTGGCTACGTTCCCTTTAAAAGTCAAAAACAGAAAGCCCCATACCACGCTGGTTGGGAACTTGAGATTGCTCACCCGCGAAAAAATTGAACCTTTAATCAGCTCTAATATCCTCTTTGGGGACTCCACACCTGTGTGTGATAGAAAACCCTCGTCTTCACCGGACCTGCAAAAAGTGAAATCATTGGGCCTCATTACGAGTCCGGCGGCAACCAGCCGGTTTTTCCGGCTCGGTTACCGCCGTACTCGTATTACCATTCCGCAATGACCAGGGCATTACGACCCTGGTGTCCTGGGAATTTCAGAGGCAGAATTCAGTAAATTCCCATTGAGTCCTATGGGACTCAATGGGAATGGGGAAGTGGAAACACCGGCACCATCTCGTGCTGGTGTTTCCACGTCCGCCTGCAGGCGGGCGGTGTTAAACCCGCCAGGTCAGACCTGGCGGGAACGCCACCTCCCGCCTGCAGGGCTCTAGATCAGCCAGTCCGGAATTAACAGTGGTGGCGGGTTTACCGCCACTGTTATTTCCAGACCGCCCGACCCGTAATGAGGCCCATTGTCTCTTAAGCTCTTCCATTTGTGGAAAACCAATCAATGTCACCAATCTCTGGTGGTTTACAAAGCAGTTGCTAAAGTGTATTAATCAGAGTTTGTGGCAGCCAAGAAAACCTTTCACAACTCAAGAATTCAGAACGCCAAGTGTGATGTGAAAGAATTATTTAAAATATTGAAGGAACAGGAGAACATTTCCCCTCCGCCCTCCGTTAGCGAATTCCTTAATTAAGGATGCCCCCTGGTGTCAAAAAATTCAAGACGCGATGCAAAACAAGCTTAACAGCATTAGGTTGGACAAACATTTTTTTAAAACCCTGCTAGTCTACTCCAACAGATGTCAGGCGGGAGTCTTTTGTTAGATGCCCCTCAATTCCCCAGTTTAATTTTGCACCTATCGGGGTTGAGGACCTGGCTACGGTTGTAGAACAGCGGAAAGCTACCAGGTGCAAAGGAGACCTGTGCTCTTCAATGATAATGAAATCCTGTCCCCCCCATCCTCCTGGATGCAATCTGCAAATTCGTCAACTCTTCCTTATCACAAATGTCTGTTCCAGTGGATATAAAAAAAGCCAGGGTCACCCCCATAATGAAAAAACCTGGCCTTGATCCAGAGGTTCCTCTTGACTATAGGCCCATATCTAATATGCTGTTCTTATTGAAAATCATTGACCGCATTACATATAATAATAATTTGGCATTTATATAGCGCTACGAACCCTCAGGTATCTGAGCGCTGCTTATTATTACTCACGGTGTGTGGTGCTCATTTATCGACCTCGGAAGGATGAAACGCTGAGTTTGGCGCTGCCGGGATTCGAACCTGCGTTCGCAGGCTCTGCACTGATGTCAAAGCGAGCGCTCTACTCGCTGTGCCACTTGACCGGCTATCAAGTCTTGAAACACCTCAACAAATTCCCCATCTAGAACCCCTATCAATCAGGTTTCAGAAGGGGTTTTGGAACTGAGACGTCATTACTGGAACTGAAATGAAGACTTGTGGAGTGATTGGATAAAGGACCTCCGTCTCCCTTAATATCATTGGATTCATCCGCTGCATTTGACTTGTTTGACCATGCCTTTCTGGTTTCCAGAATGGTGGAGGTGGCCAGTCTTTCCCCTCTCGCAGCTCTATGGAGAGGGTCCTGTTTAGCCAATAGAGAAAGTAGGGTTTCTGTGGATGAGGTAGAAGCTGCTCCTGTGCCAGTGCATTTTCGGGTTCCACTGGGGGCCTGCATCTCCCCATGCTTTTATAACATCTTCATGGCTCCCTTCTTTGCCCTTTTGGAGCAGGAGAGAGTCACGTTTTCTAACTATGCGGATGACGCTCAATGTGTCATCCCGCTGACTGGCTTTCATGTCACAGATGAAGGAAACCTTAATAGAGTCTACTCTCTGATTGAGAATTGGATGGACAGCAATAATCTCTCCCTCAACAGAAGTAAAACTGAGTTCATGACTGTAGGCGACGCATTGATGCTAACAAAGTTGCACCCTGACTATTGCTGCTTTATGCTTGGTAAAGTGAAACTTTATCGACAGGCAAAAGTAAAAATCCTATGGGTTACTCTTGATCAACTATTGAGTATGAGGCCTCACATGGCTTGGCTTGTCTCGGCAGCTGTTTATTATGTTTAGCTGCTAGCGCACCTGAGACCTTTTATTTCCCAGGATAATGCTGCAACCACAGCGACAGCTATTATTTGTTCTAAGATAGATTATTATGGTAGTACTGTGGTGGGCCTACGTAAAGCGGACATCAACAGACTCCAGGTCATTCAGAATGGAGCAGTCCAAGTCGTAGTTGGTCTCTCCCACCGTGACCATGTCTCAGCATTGAGGCAGCTCTGCATTGGCTCCAGATGGAAGCTCAAATCAGCTTCTGCCTTTTGGTCATTACATTGAAATGCAGATCCGGCCTTCTGCCCCTGTAATTTCAAAAACTCATTAGTTAAAAGGTTAATAGCAGATCTCTTCGGTCCTATAATCAAGATCTGCTGGTCACACCTAGATGTAAAACAAACAAGGTTGAAAATGGAGCCTTCTTCGTTGCAGCCACGAAGGCTTGGAACTTGCTTCCTTCCGAGTTACGTGGTCTTACCTCCCTGAGTCTTTTCAGAAAAAAGCTGAAAACGTGGCCGTTTTCGTAACTTGATTGGACACTGCCCCTCCCTATCTGACTAGTTCTGTACTCTGACCTGACCTACTTCTTATTCCCCCCTGGGTGTTTCTTGTTGTCTGTCTTATTACATGCCCTAATGCCTAAGGGTCCATGCCTGTGCTATATAAATATAAGTAAAGTTAAAAATGAAAAGTAAAAAAGTAACCTTGTACAAGGCACTGCATGAAAACCTCAATTTATCATTACCATAAACGTTCATATATTTTATGAGTGGATACACACACATTTTCTAAGGTGCGTGATTTGATCCCATCCAACATTTAATCCGAATGTTCTTACCCAATATTTGTACAATTGTAGACACTGAAAACTACTCGCCAGAATCAAGCAACTTCACCTCCTAAATGACTATCAGTCTGAGTTCTGCCCCAAATGTAGCATCGAAACAGTCACCATCGAGGTGGTGGGTGATGCCCTCCAAATCATCGATAATGGCTACTCATGCCTCCTCGTCCTGCTTAAACCTTGGGCTGCATTTGACAGCGTTGACCACTGCATCCTCCTCTCCCTCCTTCACGACAGGATGGGATTCTCTGGCACTGTCCTGAATTGGTTTACCTCCTAACCCTCCGGCAGACACCAGGCCGTCCAGATTAAATTGTTGCATTCCAACCATCTCTAGGTCTCCTGCTGAGTCCCCCAGTCCACCAAGGCTCCATCCTCGCACCAATCCTTTTTAACCTTTACATGCAGGCTCTGAGCACTTTCTTACTCAGTTGTACAAGAGAGTAAATAGCAATCATCCAGTCCTGGATATCAACTGCATACCTCAAACTAAACCCATCCAAGACTGAATCCCACCCGCTCCACAGCAACTTGTCCAACAATATCTCTATGATATGAGCCTAGAAGGATTTGATCCACAACTCTCAGATTGAGCAAAATACTTAGGCTTAACTACTGACAGCAGCCTCTCCTTCCAGAAATGCATAGCCAAGAAGGCCAGAACAGTCTGGCTCTGAATCTCCACCGTTTACAAAATCAAACCCTTCAACCCGCTGCAGGATTTCCGGATTGTAGTGCAGGCCCTTGTGGTCTAGCTCATCAATGGGGGAAATGACCTCCTGATGGGGATCCCAGCTGCTCCTTGGCTTCACGCAGCTCCACTAGAAGCAGTCCACCACGCTGCAGCATGTCTTATTATGGGTGCATGGAAATTTGGCCGAATCACCTCCTCCTATGCAAATCACATTGGCTTCCTCTCCAGGTCAGGATACTGCTCAAAACTGCATGTATCACCCAAAAGCAGTCACAACTAGCACACTAGCACACCAGCATACCTGGCAGCTAAGGTGCACATATCTGGTGGCACACACTTCTCACACAGCAAATCGACCAACCACCTCAAATCACAACTCGTCTGCTGGGAGAGGACCTGCAAACAGTCCTTTTCTTGTCACGCACACACTCTCTGGAACTCGATGGTGGCATCGACTCGCAAGGCCCCACAATTTTCCAGTTTCGTAAATCTCTCAAAACATGGCTTTTTTAACAACACTGTCTAAGGTCTATTTCCAATGGATGCACATAACAACGTACATACCTCAACTCACAGCTATTGTTAAAAGATGACAGCCCAAACGCTGGCTACCCACACTATGTACAGTGCTGCTCTGCTCTGGGGTTAGGTCTGCGCCTTAAACAATCAAAAAATAAAATAAATAATAATACATTGTTGGCAGTACAGTCAGTGGTCGAAGTAGGGGCGTGCGGTTGGGAGTGACGCTCCGGTACTTTTTTAAAATTAAGTTTTACTGTTCGTATACTTTATTTTTAAAAGAAACCGTTCAAGGCCATTTTGTTTGGGGGTTTTTGTTTTGCGTGGAAGGGAGCGTGGCAATGGGGTTTGTGGGCAGCAGGGCAGGCCAGCAGGGAACATAGTTCCACTACTTCTTTTCATGCACTTCGACCACTGAGTACAGTTCTCCTGCACATGGAGTTTTAAGCAGTATCACACTCTTCCTAAAACCTCTCGGGTGCCACTTGAAACATTTGGAGGCTGCTAACTGAATCTTGCACAGTCACAGAACATTTTGGATGCCATTACATCGAATATGCCCTTCACCCTTACAATGATGTAAAATGGCACTGTTGTCACATATAGTGAACTACATCACACTGCCAGGATTGTGCTCTTGTGGTACTCATCTCATTGCTATGGTGGGCCCTAACCACTGCCATTTTATATCTGGAGCTACCTTGTCTTTTGCGGGAAGTGAGCTAGCTACTTTTGGAATCTGGTGCACTGGACCCTGGTGCAAGTCGTCCTCAACAAGTTAAGAATGTCAAGCCCACTCACCGTCAAGCATTATTGCAAGACATTTAAGGGATGGCGCTCCAGACATTAAGTTGGACAGGTCTCATAGGGTATGTTCCGTCTTTTAGAAGAGGAAAGGCTAAATCCTCGCCCTATTTTCACAAAAAAGAGCACATTATGTCTACAGCCAGATAGTCCGCTGATATGTCCTTCAGCGGTAGCAGACTCCAGCTCTTTCAAGATTTAGCTCCTTTAATGGTTCAATGAAGAAGAGATATTCAACGAACCACGAAGTGGTGTCTTGAGAACGAAATCACTTTAAATGGTGGAGCGTGTTAAAGCGGACATTCACGTTTCTAGGTAACCCTGTTCAATTCACACCACCAGAGGGAGCTGCTAAGGGTCTAGCATTGGTGGAATGCACAACATAGCAGGAAGGAAAATAATCCTCCACCCCAGGGTGAACAGGGGTCATCATCTCCTACGAAGAGGGAGAAAAGACTAAGACAATGGGCCTCATTATGATTCCAGCGGTAACCCTGCCGGTGCTACCGGCTGGTTCCCGCCAGACTGGTAATATTTTACCATCGCCTGACTTCCCGGTGCCACTGGGAGATTACAACTCCGGCTGCCCGGGAAGTCAGGCGCCAGTAAAATGTAAATCCCTATTCCAATAGGACTCTATGGGAGTGGGGACATGGAAGAGCCAGCAACGTTGTTAATTGTGCAGGCACTTCCGTGAGGAGTCTGCCTAGCATGGCTGCTGTGCCTGGCAGATTCAGACCGGTTGGGCACAGTGGCCATGGCAGCCTGACCCGTAGTTTGAAGTTGCGGAAACAAGGGTGCCGGTGGGCTTACCAGAACCCTTGTTTCCAGAATGGCAAACCTATAATGAGGCCCAACGGAAATGATTCTCTATAGAGAGGCGGGGAAAAAAGTGTTCACTCTGAAGCAGCCTGATTTGTAGTCCAGCGTATTTCCTGTGCTGGTAGTAGGAATGCAGTTGTACTGGAGGTTGGTTTTATGTCCATTTGACCCCAATTCACCAAGTCAGAGGCAAGGGTCCACACACATTTTTCAGGTTTAATATTTACAGTCTTATGGATAGCTTCGATTAGTTGTCGATTTCTCAGAGTGCTCTTGGGACTGCCATCCCTTATTGTTATTTCTGAGCTTTCTTGCTTGCCAAGAGTGTTTTATTTTGCGCAGGAAAGCTAAGCACAACAACGAGGGAAGGAAATGTTCTGTAAAATGGTGTCGCTTATTCAATATCATTCTAGGATGGGAACAGTCATTGTTGTGAATATTCATTTATGGGCAAGGTCAATAAGTACCAGCAGCCTTCGCATATTTAGGCATCCTAAGGAGAATAAGTCCTCGATGGCGATTTTCAGTATCCATGGGAAGAGAGGGGTACTCTTTGTTAGGAGGAGGTGATGACTGGATCTAGGTCAATCCTACGTCCCATGACATATAATCTAAACATTATTTCAATGAATGTTCTGGGACTTAATTCCCCATGTGAACGAAAAATGATATTGAAGAAATGGCATGATATGGGAACAAACATTAGTCTTTTGTAGGACACCCATTTTAAGAGAGAAGACAGCAAAGTCTTAGCTCTAAATGGTGTCCTAATTAGTTGTTGCCACTTCAGGTCAGAAGAAGTAGGGAGTAGCTACCCTTATTAATGATAAAACGGGTGACAAAGTAGAGGGAATATTCATGGATGGGCAAGCATTTACACTGGGTCTTAAAGTTCGACATGGTGATCTAAGGCTTACTCTATTTTTATATATAATGCCCCAATGATAATCAAAGTCGATTGGAGGGGAGTTCAATGTTCTGGTCAATTCAGCTGTAGATAAGTCCAAATTTAATCCAAAATCCAAAGTCTCCCTCTTTGCTCAGGACATTTCTCGGGGTTGATGTATGGAGATACGTTAACCCCTCTGGTACTAACTTATTGTTCGTTTCTCATATGCATAAAGTGTATTCCTGTATTGATATGTTTTACAACATCTAGATCCCCTTTAGGACACATCAACTCTAGAGACATTCTCACATTTAGAGTGTCCAACAATTCCCCCATCATTCTGACTATTGCCAGGTATTTATTTATTTATTTATTTATTTCAATAGCGCCGAAAACCTGCAAGCATCAGGGCGCTCACATTGACACGAAAGGAACAAACAAAATGACTGGACACCGTTTCTAAAACAAGGCTTTGGAGGATGGATGATGGTTTGTTATAGGACTAGACCATACTAGTGACTCAGAGAGAAAGAATATCTCAATATGTTGCAAATAGCACAGAAAGCATCTCCTCATTTGAAATGATATGGGACACTTTTAAACCTATCATTAGAGGAGCAACCATCAGTATACATTCTGCCAGGTTCAAAGCCCAACAACCACTGAAATTTTACCTTGAATAGAACATTAAAGAGCTTGAACAGAGACACCAGCATGCAGGTTCGGTCAGAAGTTTTAGACCATTGATTGCCAGATGAGGTGAACTTGAAATCCTGTTGACTGCACATACGGTAGCTACACTCCTTAAGGCTAAACAATGTTATGTTTCTCAATCAAATGAAGGTAAAAAAATACTAGCATATGAATTGAAACCTTAAAGATCATCCCGAGTCATCAAAGCAATCAAAGATATATGAGCTGGAAATCAGATTGGATAAATCTATGAAAGTGAAGAATTTCTCTAAGTGCTATTCAACTTTGTTTTAATCCATATCAGTTGATGGGGACAAGTTATTTGGAGAACGTTACTTTACCACTCCTTCAGAGGAATGGCACCTTGCCTGCAACAGCTTGATTATGCAATCGGAAATATTTACTGTTTCTAAATCTCTTTCTCTGAGCAATACAGGTGGCCTAAATGGTGTTTCAGCTCTAGCCTTTGAAGAAATGTCAGGGGGTACTGGTTCCACATTTTGTTTCTCTGTTTAACAATTTGTTGTCATGTAGCAAATTTGTTGTCATGTAGCAATTGTTTCATTGATAGCAAGGTCATGTTACTCTTGCTATCAATGAAACAATGACTTCATTGATTTTTAAGCTGGATAAAGAAGTCTTGCTCTGTAGTCACTATCATGCTACAGCTGTTTTAAATTATGATACTAGGATATATAGCAAGATATTAATGAACTGGCGTACCCCGATTCTACCCCCCGATTCTACCAAGATTGATTACTTTATATCAAGCCGGCTTTGTTATAAGATACATACATCACAGTCATATCAGTAAGGTAATAAAGGTAATGCAGGCTGTTGATTTTGCTAAGTTTTCCCATGTTCCCCTTTCTTTATTACTTGCTAAATTCCATTTCACGAAACTGTTTAGGAAATGGGCTATTGGTAATAGCTTGAGATCACACAAAGAAGTGAGGGTTAACTCACTTATATCACCTACCATAAATAAATATGGAGGTACCAAATAAGGGTGTTCTCTACCGGCACCAATGTTTGCAACTGCAATACAGCCCTTTCCTTAAGCAGTTTGAGATAATGTCCATCTTGATGGTATCTAACTGGGAAATTACGCACTGGCCCTATATACACAATGCTGCGGTGCCCCTTATGAAGGACTCAGATTCCTCTCTTCTATTTTTCATAGTAGAAAAATTGGAGGACTCGGACTCTGTTTTGGGATATAACGTACATTTTGATAAATCAAATGCTTAAATGTGTTTGATGATGAGGTGAGTGGGAATTTACAATCATGCTTTCCCTTTGAACGGTTATCACACAAGGTTAACAGCTAGTGATTAATATAACTAAATCATACAGTATGAGATACATGTATAACGCCCATAGTGTCACCACTCGCTTAATGCAGGGCATGAAGAGGAGGAAAAAACAGAAATGTAG
Source organism: Ambystoma mexicanum (assembly GCF_040938575.1). NCBI lineage: Eukaryota > Metazoa > Chordata > Amphibia > Caudata > Ambystomatidae > Ambystoma > Ambystoma mexicanum. The sequence continues at coordinate 1,310,693,924 of NC_090935.1, forward strand.
TGGACTGGCAGAATACTCTAAATTAAAATAAAACTGATCACAGGTCTCTTTTCTATACTTCAAGTACTCCCAAGTAAATTTCCATTGTCAACCAATAAACAAACTTCAAATAAAAAGTATATGTTTGTGTGGAACCTAGGACCATCTAGAGTTGCTTAAATTACTGTCATGACTTTTCATGAACAAGGAGGTCCTGGCTTAAGCCAGTATTCTTCAATAGTTGTAGTGTGATTTTCTGGGTGCTGAACCTTGTTGGGTAAATCCCCCTCATGATGTCAAGGGGGTGGATGTTGAAGATTTGGTCTAACAGCAATCTTTAATTGATATGCTGTGACTCACTGTCAGTTCTAGAAGAGGGTTTTTAAATGCCAGAGAAACCACTTTTGGCACTGTGATAGAGCAAGTAAAAAATGTGATCTCTCGTCAATCCCCTCTCCCCAGAGTACAATGTTTTGAAACCGAGATGGGAAGAAGGAAGCCCCATTTGGAAAACGGACATTTTATACAAGACCTCTGAAATTAAACTACTGACTGCTAAACTTCCCTGCATGTCCCAATGGGCTCTAAAATCATTATTGTGCACCCAGGTGAAGGACGAGTTCTATAATTATGCTCCCATTGGCATGTTCCCCAAGTATGCCGTCATAAGATTTATTGAGCCAAATCATTGTTCTATTGACGTCGATTTCTAGCAAGCAGTATTTGCTCGAAGCATCACATCTGGGGGGAATGTTGCATGATTTTTCCCCTTTGCCATGCGGTACTTTCATGTGGTAAAGAGAACACTGCAAATGATATTCCTTTTGAGCAGTTAGAAGTAATGCGGGGTGATGTTGATGCCGACAAAGTAAACCCTCCTCAACGAATGTTCCTCTCGCTTGGTTTACACCATGTTCTACAGCATCCTGATTAACCTTCGCAAGGAACTCCATGGCTGCTGCATTTACATCTGATGCCTGACTCTTTACCAACATTTAATTCAGAACCTCAAATAACATTTTAATTAAAAAAATAGTTTCAACATGCAGTGCACCTGCAGTAAGAAAGTAGTAAGAGATGGGAGTTCCAAATGGCTTCTAGTTTTAAGATAAGATTCTGGTTGTGATTTTCTACATATGTATATTTCACCCCGACGACTGCCCTCAAGACGTATAATGTCAACATCATGAGTGCCTAAAGTACCCATTGACATAATAACACACCAAAAATTCCTAGGGACTCAAGAGATGTTTGTATTGAAACTTGTGTACATTTAAGGGTACATTTACGGTCATCAACATTTGCCCACATATCTTCTTTTGCTATATAATCAGTGACAGCACAGCCGCTGCTCATGGGAATCAATGCATTCATTTTTGCCCACGCCATGGGCCAAGTTTGGCCACTTTATGCATAGCCACACTTGCCCCATCGCAAGAAGCTTCAAACGACTCTGGCGAAAAAATGCCACTGTAACTCATGAAGTAATGCTGCTTTTGTTGGGTGGAAAAAAGACAGTTCCAGGAGAAAAGAGGGACAAGAGCAATTGAAACATGGTCTGAGGGCTGCAATAAGCATCAAACAGTCCTTTCCAATCCAGTGCACATAGTAATTGCCTCATAGCCGTAGGACCACTAGATACAACAATGCTGGAGCAGATGTTTATAGTGGGGGTGTGAAGGGGGCACCCCAACTAGATCACATTTGAGGCACCCTCCAGACCCTTACTTCCCACACCTGTGTCTAGCTCGGCCTGCTGACTTCAGAACCTCATTCATGGAATTCAATGGAGCAAGCATCATCAGGGAAGGTGTTTCTTACCACATAAATGTGCCTTCCCAGCAAGGAGAGGCGTTGCTAGGAGGTGGGGGGCTAACAGGGCTATAGCCCCTGGTCTTTTGGTTGTAGCCCCAGATAGAATCTCAGGAGCTACAACCAAAAGGCTAGCTAGCCCCCAGTCCCGACAGTTCCGACATTAGCTTAGCCCCTGATCTTTTCCAGACCTAGCAACACCCCTGCCAGCAAGTTTATAAAATTGTGGACAAAATGAAACAAAACGTGCCCTCTTTCTCTCAACTATCTGTTTGACTGTGTGTAATTTTTCACAATAGTACACCGAAATGCAATTTGCCAAGTTAATGATAACAATTGTGTTCACGAGGCTAGGCACAAGCAATGTGAAAAGGGCAAACTGTACATACAGTTAATAGGATTTGGAAAACAGTTTGTGTTTAGTAACTGCACCTTTAGTGGTAGCTGCTGTGTTTGATGAGTTTGAGTCAATGATGCCATCGCTTACCTGTCACTGTAGTTCACTTCGACTCCATTACGGGCCCAGCTAATGACTGGCTTTGGGTTCCCACCAGCCTCACAGTGGAGAAGTACACTTTGCGTCCCACTTGCCAGAGCCACTGTTTGCCCAAGATGGGTGACAACTTCAGATGCTGAGAGCTGCTGTGCAGCCGAGATCTTCCTTAGTATTACCGGCTTCCTGTAGTGCTTGTACGAGTCATTTGTCGACTCCATAGAGCTAAACAAATCTCCATCGATGGGTGATATTCTCAGGGAGCTTGTGAACCCCGACACAGGCTTGTGGAATATGGGCTCCAATGGACCTGAACCTGTTCTTTTCCCCTGAGGCTTGTACACTGATTCGTGGTTGTCCGTGTGGCCCCTGATGACCTCAAGGGCCAGGTGCGTGAGGGCCTGCCTACTGTAGTTGTCGCGCACCTCCAACGGCTGCTCGGATAACGTCCTTATGATGTCATCCAGGCGACTCTGCTCAATGGCAACGGCAAAAGGAAAGGTGAATTCATAGCCGTGATCTTCCTCGGCAGATGTATTCCGCTCCGTGGAGTCCTGGGAACCCCAAGCTTCCAAGTTCTCTTTGGGCCACATATTAAGCTCCAGAAGTTTGGAGACAATGTCATCGTAGCGGCCACTAAAGTCCGCAAAAAGGCCTCTTTTTTCTGCATCGCTTTCGTTAATGATAATCCGGTTCTCGTGTTTATCCTTTGGTCGCGTCGCTTCATTTAAGTGGACCTTTCCCGTGGCCTCCTCTCCCATAATTCCTGAGGAAAGAGCGAGGGGCTTGTTGTGGTTCCCAATGAGCTTGATCACAAAATGCTCCCGGGCAGTCCCCGCCGTGCATGTGTACACGCCGGCGTCTGAGGGCTTCAAGCGGTGGAACTTGATGTAGCCATGCGTGGTGACAGTAAGGTGCGCTGTACTAAGCAGGGGTTTGCTGTCCCATTCCCAGGTGATCATCGCCTTGCGGAACCTCCGCACAGGGCACCTGAGAACGACAGATGTTTTGGGGAGCAGGTACGCGTAACCGCCCATGTTGAACTGAAGCTTCTTCTGTTTCCTTGCCTGAACGTAGATTTTCTTGGAGGACATGATGTGGGGACTTTGCTTCTGGCCAGGCTTGCTGTGCCCTGAAAGACACGGTAAGATTGTGGGTGAGAACAGAGCCCATGCACTCCTGTCACAAAACGGGTGAATCTACAACAGCAACTGGTATTACACATTCCTTACTGGCAGCACACAGCACTGGCATGGATGAACATTTCAAATGAGAGAAGGTAAGCAGGTGTTCAAGGAAATATGTACAGGTGCAGCATGACCTTGAACAAATGAGCTCCATGATAACATTACTTAATCATATGGTTTTTAAAGTACAACGTCCTTTACATCTTTTGCAACTGATTTTCTAGTTATGTATTATGCCATTTTCGAAGCAGAAGAGGGAGTGGACGGTATCTTTTCTTCCTACGTACTGACATTTCTGGTTTTGAATTGCACCTTGCAATGCCCAGAATTCATAGGGCGAGGTTGGTGTCTATTTGTCTTTACTGTCGCTGCTAAAATAACGGTGGGGTGGGGAACCAAATAAACACCGTGCATGTGAGTGAGGAGAAGGGAAGAAGGACAACCACTCTTCTAATGTTACGTACAGCTTCAAACAAAATGCACCAAAATGATTTAAAAAAAAAGATTAAAAAATAAATAAATAAAATCAGCATTCAGGCAATCTTCGGTAATATTCGTACGCGCAACAACGTGGCCCTTGACTTTACCCCTTTCGGTAAGAGCGTACTATGGCTGAATATGGCATGCATTCAACAGGAGTATAGCTACATCGCCTACCAGACACTACCATTCACGTTTCTTGAATATTCAATATGTTTTCACTACAGCCCTAAGGCATGTTTGCTCGAAGCTTGGTTCACTGCATCGCTCTTCTATCTAAAATGCAAACTGTTTTGGCTGTCTTTCTTTAGCAATCTTCTATTATTATAGCAGGGGTTGGGGACGTGGAAGAACCGAGGGTCCCAACTCCCCAAGACAGGAGAACGGTATCTTTTTAATTTCAGTTAAAAGGTGCCAAAGCCACCTGTGACCAAATTGATCATGTAGTGTGAGCTATCGGGATCCGGCACTTCAAACTGCGATTTACTTTCTGTAGAATATTTATATCATGAGTTTTTTGACTGCCCCTGAAACGGCTGCATCACACAAAGCCTGATTTAATGAATGCATCTATCCACTCCATTCTGACAACGCTCGGTTCTCTCCCACCCTGAGCTGCACCAATACAAGATGTTACCAGGGTATTGCCCCGCCCACCCCAAACATCTGCATCTTTTATGTTTGATAAACAAAAACACTATTGTTTGGTGAAATAGAATGTGACTGCCCCTTCAAGCCAGGCTGTGTTCAGGTGTCATTGACCACTTTTTTAAGGGACAATGGGCCTCATCACGACTATGACGATCCGGAAACAACAGTGCTGGTAAGCTTACCGACACCCTTGTTTCCAGACTGGCATATGACAACTCTGCGGGCCCGTGCCGTCCCGCCTGGCAGGTCAGACCTGCTGGCCAGAACGGCACTCGCCCGCAGAGTTTTCACGGAAGCACCGGAACCGTTATTAACCAGACTCTATGGCAATGGGGACTTACCATTTGTCAGCGTCTGACTTGACGGACCATCGGGGTAGTAATCCCCTGGTGTTACCGGGAAGTCAGGTGCCGGTAAACCATTGCAGATCCGGCGGCATCCTGCCGGTAGCACCAGCACGGTTACTGCCGGATGCGTAATGAGGCCCGCTGAGTGCGATATTAGAACACATCTTGGAAACGTCTGCCGGCATTTGATTACAAGAAATTACAGAACTGACAGGGACCAATGGACACTCGTGGGCCCTTATTTGCCTGCCTATAGCTGAAAGATGTACCATTTTCCACAGTGTCTTAGGTATCCGGCTGCCATCACGTCTGTCCTGCACTTGACGTACAGACTCTGAGCTAACGAAGTACATTTTTTTTTTAGGAATTGCAGAAAGGTTTTCATCAAAATATTATACAAAAACGGGTGAATTGCCCTAAAAAGGCAAATCAAGCCCACGGAATACATGCAAATAGAAGCTTCTTCCAATATTCTCTGCTGGCAGTTCAACAGTTACACATACAAAGTACAATAACATATGGTGATACACAAAAGAGAAAAAAAAACAACTGTGATGCACAGCAGAAAATATTGAGATAATCTACAAATTACATATTTTGTATTAAGGTCTCTCGCCCTGGACTTAAAGCTTAACACACGAGAGTCACGTGCTCTGGCCCATCAATCATAAAACTCCAACACCACCCAACAATCCTCATAACATGGAACCCAGAACAACAAAGAACATTGCATCTTGATGGACAGCAACGTGAAAAGTCCTCCAATGGTTAATTCTAGTGCAGCAGTTCACAATAACCCTAAATCTCCTCTCCCACCAATAGCTAATCGGGTCGCGTCTCCATCTTCTAGCACCTTACACAACACACAGAAACCATCTGCACATGGGAGCTTTATGCCTACACATACAACAATAACTTCGGTGGAGTAATGCTAGATTACCGTCAGCTGTACTACATATCCCACCTGATGCTTGCAGCTAACACAGTGTCCCAGTGGGGCCATCAATCAAATCTTGGGGATAAAGCACACCACACCCAAGTGTCGCCGCCACAAATCTCATGGAATGCTACCGGCCCTCGGGACAGGGGTACTGTCAGCCTGCACTCATCCACAATTCAGGTTTCACATCTGCCTCAAGGCCACTCACAACACAAATCCTCCTCTTTTGCTGGAGAGTCATGTGCAACTAAAATGGCCGAAGTGCGCTAAACAAGACCACTTTACGTGACATAAATCGAAGTACTGTCAGAGCAATTTACAGAGCATGTGTTACACACGGGCGTGGTGCAAGGGGAGTCAGTATGCGAGGTGTGTAAGGCCAAGCAAGCACAAGGAACATTATTCACTCAGCAAGCAAGGTATACTAACCAGACGCCCTCTGAACATGACCACTGCCGTTTTGCTGTTATATTTTTTGTTGTGTTAACTTATATTAGCCACCAAATTGTGGAACACTCTGCCTAACCTGCTAAGATCAGAACCCTCCTTCCACTCCTTCAAATGCAAAACTAAACTGTGGCTCTCTGCCTCAGACAGCCCTCCGATTGTAAGAACCTGCACCGTCTCGCTGCCTCTGCCAGGCTTACACCTTGCATTTCTGTACATGCTGTGTATATTCTTGTACTATTACTGTATATTTAGCCTTCAAAATCTCATTGTATATGTTGTACTGTATATATACCTTGTATTATCTACCTTACTTGCTTTCTACTGTAATTTGTAATATGTGTCATTGTAACCTCAAGATTAGCGACCAGATGCCTTTGGGCCAGGCGCGCTATACAAATAAAGGAATACAAATACGACTCTGTAATAATTAATTTACTGCCATAAGTAGGGACAGAAATGAGTTTGTCTCTGCCTTGTTTAAATTGGTGTATAGTAAATGATGTTATTTGCTGAACTGTGAAGTCCCAAAACAAATGCAGCCAGCGGCAAAGAAGAAAGAAGACATTATTGCCAGAGGTGTATAGGCTACATATTGAAATGGTGCATGGGGCCATTGAATTTACAATAGTGTGGATTTCTTAATTAAGCAATAAACCCTGATGGGCAGGGGCTTTACTGGGCCAGGTAATGCACAGGCCAGGTTAGAAGCCCGAGCGAAGCAAGGGCTTTAACGTTAGCTATGGGGCGTTACAGTAAAGCCCCCGCCAAGGGTGGTTTATTGCTATTAGCACGTTGTACCGGGATGCTAACCATTTTTTTTTTCAAGTTGAGAAACAGTGTGATTGCAGTTCTCAACTTACAATACTGTGCAAAATGGCCACCATGGATTAGGGAGAAGGGAACTACACGTTATCCTGTCTCTCTTTCCATGGTCGCCATTGCCACGACGGAGATGCGTCAGGAACACTGAATGTTCCCGGCACCAGCGAGGGACAAAGGAGCGCAAGGTAAGTGGGAAGGGGGAGGGTGGAGGATTTTGAAATTTGGGTTGGGGGTGGGGGGGTGGAAGGAAGAATGGGGCATACAAGATGGTGGCCTCCCGCTTCTAAAGAGGCTCTGAGCAGGGGTTTTACCATGTGTTAACACCCCCGTTTTGAGCCTCCTGATTGACTGGGAGCCCGTCGCCGGTTACTAATATTAATTAGCTGCTGGACAACCACAAATAGAAATTTTGCTTCAGTGATAGCTATTTTGCCACAACTTGACATCCGTAGGGCAGTTCTATTCTTTAACCTATGCTCCAGGACAATGGGTGTTTCAGCAAGGGACCTTTGCAATGAATCTCTTTCCCTTGCAATATTCATCACGCTCTCAATGTGGTCCATTTACATTGTGGCTGTGCTGGCAGAGGCAACAAAGCAACACATTGCTGCTATGTTATTTTATGTTATGTTCCTTAGCTTCCATACTGCATTGAGACACGACAGTAGTGATGATCCAGGCTTCTCCAAAGTGTGGTGTAGAGCGCCCATGCCAGGGAAAAAGGAATAGCGTGGACCCGAAAAGATTTCTGCAGTTACTGCACTTAGACTGAGGAAAAATAGTGTTAAGTGTACAGGATCTTCACATGTATCTCTCTGCATAAATACACAGGCAGAAAAAGAACATGGGCACTCAAAGCATGATGGGAGTGCCTGTGTCCTTGTGGTGCTCATCGACCCTACTGAAACTTGAGGAGAACCATCTCCGGTTCCGGAAGCACCTTAAGACCTTCCTCTTTGCTTCTGCCTTCTCTCCTCCTCTCCCCTGTTGATCTGTTCTGCTTAGGCATCGTACACCAGGTTACCCTCTGATTTCAGTCCCAGGTACTTGCCCACCCTGCCACGCAACTGCACTGCCTCCTGGCAACCCTTGCACTTTGGGGTCTGTATCTGTAAGCCTACAGTCCCCCCTCCTTTTCCCCTGCACTTATCAGACACCCCTGGCCTGTACCTTTTAACCTAGCACTTGCCACTTGCTGGCTGCACTACCATTTGTTGTTTGTTCTTATTTTTCATTTTTATGCTCAGCACTTTCCATCTCCCCTCTGCTCCCCTGCACTTTCCCCCTTCGCTCTCCCCCACACGTGCACGCTCTCAATGTCACTGGGCCTAGTAAGATAGTTGTTCTTGTTCTCCCGTGTTCCCCTTCCTTGTCTAGTCGCGCTCCGAAACACGTGTGTATGAGCGCGATACAAATAAAATATCAATATCAATACTCCAACCACGGGTGAATCCTATTCAAATGTTTATTCTTTGGTCTAGAGGTTTCCAGGATCTGGATCTTTCTCCTGGCCTGATGTTGCTGGACTCCAAAGGAATGGATGAGGGACTTACAGTAGCTCCCACTGGACTTAACAATAAAACGTTCCTCGCAGAGGAGGCAGTGCATGTGTACATGCCCGCATCTGAAGTTTTCAAGCTGGGATATTTTATGTAGCCATGTGCAGTGATAGTAATGTGTGCTGAATTGTGACAGGATAGCTTTTTTTCTCTCTTGTATCATATTTACAAATATTTTAATTCATTTATGAGTGTATTAATGCAGTATTTACATGTTTACATGTTGGTTGTGGTTGCACAGCATTATCAATGCACACCTCACATAAACTATGATTTTCATAAACTATGATTTTACTGGGGTCTCATGTTGCTAAAACATCTACGCTGAAGCTGCTTATTTTCTTTGTTTCCCTCCAAGGCTTTTAAGAATCAGGTCTGTGCTACAAGTGTTCACATTCAGTAGATTCTCACTTCCTGTACTACATGCACATCCCCAACCAGACAACATGTTTCAGACTGCTGGGCACCTTTTGAAAAGACCTTCTTCAGAGTTTGAATTACAATTCCATAGTATCATTTCCTGTAATGACATATTTATGAACATTTAACAGAGAGAATTTGGATGGAGAGTGCAGGGTGGACGATGCAGCCTAGCATGGGCCATCTGGGATCAGTGAATTCTAATTCATGGTTCTCGGTATTTTCATTACCATATTTCTGTTGCATGCATTCTCATTTAGCAGGTATGATAGCCATCTACATTCATTGTGGGTTTCAAAGATATTTGTCAATTAACATACCTGTTCCAGGGTGTCTTATATGACATAATCTATCCTGATAGGTGTGCAATTAAACCTATGCAGTGTACAGTTGTAGGTGCTATAATCTGTAATAAATGAAGTACAGTAAGACAAATAGGATGAATTAAAACACATTGGGCCTCATTACGACCCTGGCGGAACGGGTTAACGGGTGCCGCAAAAGGATGCGGACCCCTTAAACCCGTTCCGCCACATTACGAGGTCCCCTTGCGGGACACGGTAAGTACGCCTGGTAAAACCAGGCTTGCTTACCGGGTCCCGCGAGGTGAAGAGGGAGCAAACAACGGGCAAACTCATAATCGGCCCGTTGTTTGCTCCGTCTCCCATTCCCATTCAGCCCTATGGGGGCTGAAATGGGAATGGGGAAGGTCCGGGTCCTTGGAGGGAGGAATTACCGGGCCCTCCGAACTCGGAATGGCCCGGTAATTCCTCATTCTGGGAACACGGACCCGGAGGCGATTTCGGCAGCAGCCATGGCTACCGTCAAGGTCGTAATGAGGACCATTGTTTTATTAGCCACAGGGAAGTCCTATGAGTGACCCTGCACCCTTGCGTTTAAAATTGACATTGAAAGGCGTGATTTATTGTAAAAAAACATAGCACATTATTTAAATGCCAACTTGATATGGGCTTCAAATGCATTTAATGTCTTTGGTACCTAAAAAAAGGCTCTCATACTGTGCGTTGCTCTTTCTATTGTATGCTTGCTTCTCTGGTGCATCATAATAATAATCATTTTGCATTTTTATAGCGCTACGAACCCTCAGGTATCTGAGCGCTGCTTATTATTACTCACAGGGTGTGGTGCTCATTTATCGACCTGGAAGAATGAGTTTGGCCTCGCCGAGATTCGAACCTGTGTCAGCAGACTCTGTACAGTGTCAAAGCGAGCGCTCTACTCGCTGTGCTATCGGACCGGCATCATGTGGTGTAGGAAAGTAATAGAACACTCCATACCTTATTCTTAAACCCCATACATTCCTCTAATGCTGTCAGGTATCTCCGGGCTATCAATGAAAAGCCACAGGAAACGTCCATTCTCCCAAGAAAACCCATTGACTGTCGACGTTTGCTGGAGACGCTTACATTCAATCCGGGCCTCACAGTTGAGAATCTGTCTCCATTACTTTCAGCAGGCTCCATGGGCAGATAGTCTATCCTGGCGCGGACTGCGCGTTATCCGTTAGGAGACCTGTCCTGCGCACAGTCTTTCATGTGAGGCTTCCAGCCGGTAATCATTCCCATACACCTTTCTTGAAAACAGTGACATGTTGGCCAGTGTTGTTCTATGTAGTTGTAATAGGTAGCGACTGCTGGTCCCGAGCAACGAGGAGCCTCACTTTATCGGTGCTTGTGGGCTGTCGGAAACAATACAGCCTGCATTACATTGTGCATATCCCTCTTTCATCTCTTTCCATGGTTGCTGCCCACAACCTCTGCTAGAAGGTTCCAAAATGTCTGCATGTACTGCTAGTCATTAATGCCTGCGCTTACTGACGCCTCTTGAAAAGGAATGGCCTCCTCCCTCGTTTTATCGTCAGCTGTGGGCTATATATACATGTATCACTTTCATGGAAATTTCACATATGAGTTGAAACAATGTGTTGGCATTTCCGGATTTGAAAAGTAGGAAGCACATGCCTGTTACGCCCAGTCATTTCTAATCTGCATATCATGTTATTGGAAAACATTTGTATGCATGTCATACAGGTGCATGTTACAGAAATGTGTGCAATTGTTCTAAAGAGTAAAATACACTTTTAATGAAAATACAACATTGGGAGAATGGGCAAATGGCCCACGGGCACCCCCAGAACTCAAACTGAATAATTCAGGATGAAATTGGGAACATTTACAGTACACAATTGGCTAGCAATGCCTGTGGCAGCATGCTAGTTAATATGAGGTTTGCAAGGGGTTCAAACCTTTTCATCATTAACCGCTTCAACACCAGTCCCTGTTTAATTTTGTTTTTTTAAAAGACCTCCTGCAACCCTCATTTCCCCCAACTTACCCTTTTTCCTATTTGTTTGTCTTTTACGAATGTTTTTTGTGTTTGTTAATAAGCCATGATGATAAAACACAGCAATTAAAATCCCTGGTGAAGAGACATGCCGCCATCTGAAAGACGCATGGCAAGGGTCCAGCGGGAAGATGGTTCCCCCTGCAGAGACCTCATGCAGACTGTAGGCTCACATCCAGGCAGGGGTGTGCAACACACCGGTAGAACACAGGCCGCTTCAAAAGTACCCAGTGGATCCGTTTGTGGGAGGAGACCTCATGCATAAACACAAAACAAACTCATGCAATTTAAGTGAATGAAGTCAGACTTGTATCACATTTCAAACAAAATGTCATTAAAATATAGTACGAAGAAAGGTATTTTTTGTAGTGCTGGGGATAAAAAGGAAAACGGAGTTTAAATAGCACCACCAAAGGAGGCAGGGCACGAAAACAGAATTGATCGGATGGAGATGGAGACAACACACAAAAACAAAAAAAGTATTATTATGGGGTTGTGTCCCAATTTTCTTTACCGAACAGTACCCCAATTGAACTGTATCAATGGCAATAACCCTCCCCGCTAGACCCTGCAGAAGCGTAGTCCTTCGAAACCTGTTACCTGAGAACAAGCTGAGAAGAAATCATGGTGTTAGTGGGTCCTTTCCTGGTGAGCTTGCTCCAGAGCAAGACAGACTTTGTAGGAAATTGTAAAGGATATAACAGTGAGCTTCCCTGATACTGCACGGGGACAGTCACACAAGGTTGTTTCCACTCCCTGAACTTGATATAAAAAGGGGCATGGAGTGTGGTGGAAAAACATGAATAAATTCCTATAGAGTGCTACTTCAGGTGCACCCATGCCAGTTACTGCTTGCAGTTACTGCGGCCTCTGCAGATAGAGCCCGGGTGGTGCTGGTATGCCTTGGAGGCTGGAGGCTGCTTCTTCTGATGAAGAAGGTTCTTGGACCTGGAGCTTGCCACCTCGATATTAGGATGCCAAAGTAGCTCTTCTGGTGTGGCTTTTTCTTTCTCCAGCCCTACTGCACAAACACCAGCTGACGGGTGCAACCCAATTCAACAATGCAATCCATCAGTAAAAAATCCTCACCCAGCACTCTGGAATGAGGACAGGCAGTTCATCTGCTTTTATTGTGCATTTGGCAAAGTTGCTTATGCATAGAAGTTAAACATGCATATAATTACATTTAAGTGGGAGGGTGTCTTAACAATAGGATGTTTACCAAATAGACCAAGCCTCATGTGACTTGGCTGTTGTAAAATTATGTAAACAAAAAAAAAGAACTTTACTTCAGGAAACATGGAGGGATACGATAGGGGAGTCTGCAAAGGTGTAGGCAGAATTTTCTAACAAGTAGGGCCTGAAGTTAATGTAGTTGGGCCTATCACAGTGACATTAACATGTGAAAATGCACACAGAGTGCTGCTGAGTGGGCGTTTACAGATTTTGGGTGGGCTTTGCCCACCCAGGCCCTACCCTGTCTGTGCATCTGAGTCACAGGGGAGTTGGCTTCTTCATTGCAAAGGGCCAGGCCTCTTCTCTGTTCTTCAGGAGTTGTCAGATAGTTGTATTTCTCTTATTGTAACTCTTCAACATTCAATACAGCAGGGGATGGGAAGAGGGCAGATGTTGGCCCTGGAGAGCTCGAAGTCAATACATGTTCTTGTATTCACGAACCAAAGACGTTTCAGGGCTACCGTTAGAAAACACGAGTTATGTTTCATTCTTGGGTGGGATTTCTTGGTTTAGCCTCTGGTCCTCTTCATCTTTTCCATAAATCTATGTATGGTTTTCCTTAGATACCTGAGCCTTGATGCATGTAAAAGATAACCTTGCGGTGCCTACAGGACGTGGTGGAGATTGGGCGCCATCAAGAAAGCATGGTCATTCTTGTGGAAGATACGGGATATTGCATTGAGGTTGGGGCATATGTTGATATTACTTATGGAGAAAGAGAAATGTGCATTGATTACATGTAATCATGTGTCTGTACTATCCCAGGGAATAGAATATGAATTCCACTTCTTCACAGCTCAGACTTACCCCTCTGCCTCTCATTTGATCTTGGTTCATTCTGTGTGGCTTTACATAATTCAGCTGGGACTTACCCCTCTGCCTCTCATTTGATCTTGGTTTATTCTTTGTGGCTTTACATAATTTAGCTGAGACCTACCCCTCTGCCTCTCATTTGATCTTGGTTCATTCTGTGTGGCTTTACATAATTCAGCTGGGACTTACCCCGCAGCCTCTCATTTGATCTTGGTTCATTCTGTGTGGCTTTACATAATTCAGCTGGGACTTACCCCGCAGCCTCTCATTTGATCTTGGTTCATTCTGTGTGGCTTTACATAATTCAGCTGGGACCTACCCCTCTGCCTCTCATTTGATCTTGGTTCATTCTATGTGGCTTTACATAATTCAGCTGGGACTTACCCCTCTGCCTCTCATTTGATCTTGGTTTATTCTTTGTGGCTTTACATAATTTAGCTGAGACCTACCCCTCTGCCTCTCATTTGATCTTGGTTCATTCTGTGTGGCTTTACATAATTCAGCTGGGACTTACCCCGCAGCCTCTCATTTGATCTTGGTTCATTCTGTGTGGCTTTACATAATTCAGCTGGGACTTACCCCGCAGCCTCTCATTAGATCTTGGTTCATTCTGTGTGGCTTTACATAATTCAGCTGGGACCTACCCCTCTGCCTCTCATTTGATCTTGGTTCATTCTGTGTGGCTTTACATAATTCAGCTGGGACTTACCCCGCAGCCTCTCATTTGATCTTGGTGCATTCTGTGTGGCTTTACATAATTCAGCTGGGACTTACCCCTCTGCCTCTCATTTGATCTTGGTTTATTCTTTGTGGTTTTACATAATTCAGCTGAGACCTACCCCTCTGCCTCTCATTTGATCTTGGTTCATTCTGTGTGGCTTTACATAATTCAGCTGGGACTTACCCCGCAGCCTCTCATTTGATCTTGGTTCATTCTGTGTGGCTTTACATAATTCAGCTGGGACTTACCCCGCAGCCTCTCATTTGATCTTGGTTCATTCTGTGTGGCTTTACATAATTCAGCTGGGACTTACCCCGCAGCCTCTCATTTGACCTTGCTTCTTCTGTGAGGCTTTACATCATTTTTCTCAGCCTTCCCCTCCCATGAGCAGATGGCAGGAGTCACTGGTTATCTCGAAGGTGTAATTTTGCTGGGTGATTGGAAGCGAGGCTGACTTAACCAAGTCTTGATGAAATTCATCTAGAGGAGAAAGAGGCTAGTTCGATTCCAAAACAAAAGGGCTTTGTGGCTGTGGGGTGTGAGCAACTCAATTAGATACCCAAAATGGTGGGATTTATTCTCTACTGTTCAGTATTGATATCGCACAGTGATACAATGTTCTTGTGGGTTGGGCCAGTTGCAATTAATGTTAGGCTGACCCTCAAGAGCCACAGAAATGTTCATGCTTTCACTGCCTGCGGGAAAGCAATCTGCCCTGCCCCACCCCCGAAATAATCCGCGTTGTCACTTTATGTGACTGTTTTCCTTGCAAAACCAGTGATCCTTCAAGGCCTGAGGTGATAGATCCAGGATTCTATGCAGTACTTAAAGCAGCGGAGGTTAAGAAAAGGTCCCTTTGCATCGACTTCGAAGCTCCTTTGCAGGTTTATATCATGGCTCAATGCACAAAATCCTTTTTTGAAATTTACTAACACAAAAAGTAAGAAGGAAATTAACTTCCTAGATTTGACAATATATGTCAATAAAAATAAAGGAATCTTGGAAGCTAAACCGTATCACAAAGATACTGACAAAAGTTCTTTGCTTCTGTATTCGAGCTTCCAACCTAAACACACCAGGCAAAATTTACCGTTTAGCCAATTTCTCAGATTGAAGAGAACAGTAGCACCAAGAAGGATTTTGAGCATGTGTCGAATCAATTTCAAAAGAACCTTGTAAACAGAGGCTATCCCAAAAAAGTTGTTAAACAATCGTTTAAAAAGGCTTCGAATAATAACGGGGACTCCTTATTGGAATACCGACAGAAAAATGACCAAGAAGACAGTCTAGTGTTTGTTAGCACTTTTAATCCATTGTCAAATGAGACTACTAAAATCATAAAACGGAAATGGCACCTCTTAGAAGAAGGTGACTGGCCTCTCGCTCAACCAAAATGTGCATTTAAAAGATGCAAGAATTTGAAGGAATTAACAACAAGAAATTATGTAATGATTAAGCAGAAACAAACTACACTTAAAGAACAATGGGACTTACCTAAACCAACCGGACATAGCCCCTGTGGACAATGTAGTTGTTGTGCACAGACCAAAAGAACCAAGAAAATTGATTTAGGACTACCAAAATTGTGGGAACAAAGATATTTGAGCAATTGTAACTCCATGATGGTAATTTATGCGATCTGGTGTCCTTGTGATAGGTTATATATTGGAAAAACAGAAAGAAAAATAAAGGTCAGCATAGGGGGACCCAAAAGTTGCTTAAGGAATAATACCGTAAATGCACCCCTAACCGGTCATTTTAACATCCTCGGTCACAAACCAGAAGAATTAAAATGGTCAGTAATAATGAAGATTGGACAGTCTGACAATACCTGTAACAGTAAACAAATGCTCAGTATACAAGAACAGAAAATTATCTTTCTTACTAAAAGCCACCTCACGGGCCTGAATGAAAATATAGATTGGAGTGTGTTTATTATTTAGACAACAAACTGGTGGTTGTGCACTACTTTGTGGTCCATGTGATTGAATGTGCTCTGTTATGCCGCATTGGTATTATCTATTTTTGTATATTATCCAGAATAGTGGGGCGAGTCACCTTAGTTTAAATTAACATGCCATCTTGATGGTCCTTGTTATTAGGGACACAAAAAAACCCTGTTTTGTTTCCAGAAATATAGATAACATATATAGTACTACATTAGATGTACTCGAAGCCGTCAACTCGCTCTGAGATCCTGTATTCCAATTCATAACACTACCATTCTAACATGGCGCTATGTATCTATAGTACCGTTCAGCAGTCCTTTTTCTATCACTTCGGACTACCGACGTAGTACGCATGTGCAATTTGAGTTGACGTGCACTCTATCCCGTGATATGGCGGACATGACGCAGAGTTCGTTGCTCTGGTGTGTTATTCAGCATACACCATTGCTCTGCTTCCCGCTGGACCTTTACCCTTTGGTGAGTGCACCCGTATGAAGCTGGCTCCTATTACTAACCCCATCTATATTGACTACATATTCTCTAATCTCCCCAGTTACTGGGTAGGGACATGTAACATCGTGCCATTTTTTGTCCATTTCTCGGCATATTTGGCGATCTGTTCACCAATGTATGCGATTGCCTTCCACGCGTACTTTATATCTTTCCTCGTTTTCTGCATGGCCCGGCACTTTTTGGTTTCATTAAGAGTGATGCATGTGACATTTTATTCTCACCTTTGATGTTTGTTTTCTTCGCTCTGCAGCTCCAGAGATGTTGCATATTAGGGCACGAACATAATTTCGTGTTTAGTTTACTGGTCGACCTAATGAGACATGAACTAGTGCCACCATATTGGGTTCAACTCTCATAGGTTGTGGCAATTGTTAATTTCCCTCTACTTATACTGAGACGTGTTCTGTTGTTAACACTATCTTGATGTATACATTAATGTCGAACACATGTATGCTTTAATCTATCAGCTAACTGAAGCGTGCTTTGTCCTTCAGGTATAATCACGCACAATTACAACATCTTTTTCAACTCAATATCAGTACACCATAGAGAATGACAGTAAGTGCTGTAATTCTTTCTCCTATATTAACTTGTGACGATCTGTTAAGAGATTTACCACTTGTCTGCCACTGCTTCTCGATTTTGATGACAGGACCCCTTGTGTCCTTTTAGTATATTCATAGGCATAACGGTGACTGGATTACAGACTCTGTTACCAGCCACACAGGATGTGATACCAACATCAATAGACGGTAAGCACCACTATTATACCGCTTATATTTGACACAGTGGATAAGTAGACTGGTGACCATTATTAATTAGGTCCCTCTCTTTTGCTCTTGTACCCAGGTTTGGTCTAGACGCTTGAACTCTACTATACAGAGAAGAGCCTATGGAACAAGTTACTTTGCATTTGTTCCATGGGGTTGCATTTGAGCAATGTCACCTTCAATTTAAACACCAGTTGTTTGTTGCCCAAATTTAGATTTGGATTGTGTTTGTAAACCACTGAAAGTTCATGTCCCTGAATAAGTTCCTGTATTAATATTACTAGCTGTAGGAACGAAACATGTAGGGTTTATTTTAACACTATAACCAAGTGTTAGGAGGTGGATCAATTACCACATGTGATGTCAACAAAGCATTAGACAGCGGACACATCAACTTCAGAGTAACTCTCCATAGGAGTACTCTGTGCATTGTTTTTCTTTTGCTGTTTTTGTGACTGTGGTTTCTATCGTTTACTAACCAGGATTCTGATTCTACAGAAGTGAATATTACACTAAATGGTGTTCAACATTGTGTTTTGTCTG
Source organism: Ambystoma mexicanum (assembly GCF_040938575.1). Taxonomy (NCBI): domain Eukaryota; kingdom Metazoa; phylum Chordata; class Amphibia; order Caudata; family Ambystomatidae; genus Ambystoma; species Ambystoma mexicanum. The sequence continues at coordinate 1,310,711,973 of NC_090935.1, forward strand.
CCATTTGTGTGTTATAAATGGGTATTTACATTATTGTAACAAGATTGCATTTTTTGCAAAGTTGACACCCTGAGGTGTCAACTACACCTTTCAGGTATCTGCACTTAGCACTTTGGGATATTTTATACTGTTTTTTATGATGTTTTATTGAATTGTGTTTTATAATCATGTATTAAAAATATTTGTAATACTGTTGAGTTAGAGTGCTATTGGTATAATTTTCCATGCACTTGTTTGTAACTGTTCTGTGATGTCAAGTGTTTACAGGTGACCCATACCCCGTAGTCTAGTGATTTTCCTCACCTTACCTTACGAGACAGGGAGTTTGTTTTATATTGACATATTATTGTATCAGGTTTACTCCCCTCTCTAATTTTCCTGATATCCCTGCTCTTTTGAATCAGTTCATGCATAGGCTCACCACACCCCAAGAGCTTGCAATTCCCACACAGGGCCATGTGTTGAACACGTGTCCATCATTTCCCATGATGGCATGTTTGTGGTGGGCCAATGGCTGCCCACTCGCCAAAGTTGCACCAGGGTGCTTGCCATTAGGACTGTTTGGTGGAGCTCCATGTGAGAGTGTGTGTGTGTGTGTGTGAGAGAGAGAGATGAATTGAGTGTCAGAGGTCTAGAATGACAGAGGGATAAAGAGTGAGGGGGAGAGGGAGAAGGACAGAGAGTCTACTCAGAATCCATTCTCTTTTATGAGGAAATGGAAAGACAATATTGCATTCCTGGGACTGTTAATTTAAAGCAAAACCAGGGATTATTTTAGAAAACTATAAAGATGAGAACAGTATGTATATGGCAGGAATATTCTCCAACCAAAAACTGAGGGTGGCACCTGCAAACGTCTGAGTGCTCACGCAGCATTGCAACCACGTGCCAACTAGAGCGGACTAACTAAGGGTAACGCGGGGGAAGCCTGAGTGAGATAGGCTGGTGGTGGTCGAGGGGGAGGGAGCAGATCAATCAATCTGGGTTACCTGGGGAGGAAGAAGGAAAAGACGCTTTCTGACCGATGTGAAAATGGGAGACAGCCACTAACGTGTCAGGACTTTGTCAATTAAAATAAGGAAACCAGCAAACTGACTTTACAACAACAAAGTATACCTAACCTCTAGTACACTTTGTAGCAGAGGCAATTTATTTAAGAGATGGTCAGTAACTAAAGACCCACAGATTAGCAGAGCAGTGATTCCAACATGATCTGGCAGCTGCAGACATGGTTGGAGGTCATCAGCGGGTTTTCTAAGCAGCAGAAACGGTAATGGTTGCAAGGGAGCATTTAGAACATAACACAGTCCATATGGTCTCTGACAGCATGCATGTCTTACAGCGAGCAAGGCGATTCGCTGCCTGGGAAGACATGTCCCTAAACACAGCAACTATCCAAATTGGCACACAGGGAGACATTTCTCTGCATAAAGGTATAAGGAACTGATTAAAGTTTGGCAACTTCACGTACGCTCAGCAAGGCTCCCAGAATTGATAGCTGATAAATAGGAGGAAGTACAAGAGGCAACCTGCGTGCACAGGACGTCGAAGGGATTGGCGTGGACGTCAAAATAATGTCTGAAAAAATAGCAGAGTATGGGGACAATAGATGGATTTTGTTAGGAAAGTTGATTAGTCGTGTTTTGTTTCCTAGAAATTGAGTGATGAGTGATCGCGTGGGTGGCACTGTTGAGAAACGTTCTTAGTGATATCGCCTTATCACATGCGGAGGACTGGCGGGATGAGCAAGGGAGATACGAGCTCTAAACCACTCAAGAGTATCATCTGTGCTGCAATTATTTAGAGAATCCTAAAGATACATATCCAACTGGAAATCATTTGCTACAATGTTTTGTAGTAGCACACATTATTTCCCACACATTTATATTGACTTTTGCAAATGTTTGACACATTTATGTAATTTTATTTATCCCTATACATACACCTTGCACTGTCTAATATAAAGTACTTGCAATCTTTTCGATAAAATGAAAGTGCTCCCTACTGCCAGCCTTCACCCGCATGTATGAGACAATAGGAAGGAACATTTGAAGTCCAAGAACGTTCATGTTCTCCTTGATTGTCCACTGGTGATACCTTATATTCAACTGTTAGACCGTCCCACTCTTTGGAGACAAAGCGGCTCACTGGACATTTCCTGAACTGCTATTTCAAAAGATGGGTATCTGTTGGATCCTGAGTAAATGCACACGAGGGATTGGCCACTAGTGATGTCATGAATGTGACGGTGTACGGAAACCAGGGCATGTCCGAGGTATGTGTGTTCCGTGAGTGTCTGTTGATCCTGTGAGCTTGGTGAATGGATGGCCGGTGGATGCTTGTCTGATCTTGGAAAGACGGGAGAATAAACTACAACCTGATTCAAACCTCTAATGGCTCCAGCTTGGTTTCCCCTGAGTGCAGATTTTGAAGGCACAATTTGGCCATGAGGTAAAAATGGCTGCTGGGGGGAGACGCAGAATTAATACTTCTTGCATCCACTGCCTCCCAAAAATCAAAGAAAGAAAACATCACCTGCACAGGAGAATTCCAGCCCCCTCGCAGACGGGAGGCAGAGACGAGGATTGCACTGAGCTTCCAGTGAAGTCAGGAAAGAGATAGTGGTCCTCAGTGTGTGTGTCTAAAGCAGAGGACAAACACCACACAAGTGGACATTTCCTGTCCAGGTGTGCTCTGAGGAGAAGTGAAGAAAACGGACAGATACAAGGTGGCAAGCGCAAGCCATCACATACCTTCTACAGGGACACCCAGCAAGTGGTGCACCGCGGGGCAGGCGAGGTGAACTGCACCCACTATCAAAAGGTTCATTTATGCAATTTAGTGCTCAGGCTACGAGGCGTTGCTATGGTGGGGCCGAGGGGGCTATTGCCCCAGGTCCTTTGGTTGTAGCCCCGGATCTTTTACAAACCTGGCAACACCCAGACTAGATTCCCCTAATTCCTTTACGCACCTGCATGAGGTGCAATAAAAGCATGTTCCTTGTAACAGAGGCCCTAAACATTGGCCCTGTGACATTAGTACTCAATCCATGAGTTATGAGGAACATGTGGAGCTTGAAAAGAGGCGTTAATGCTGCTGCGCTTATTGGTTATGTAGACGTCCTTAAGATGGTATCAGGCGATATTATTCCCACCAAAATATCGCCGCACATATGGTCGTCGGGAATGGCCATAGGCGATATTTTTGATGGGGATAATTTATGGGGTAAATGGATGTGGGGGTTGCGGGGGAGTCCCCCGCTCCCTTTTAAAATATATGAGGGTAGCGGGGGTGTCCCCCGCAGGTTCCATGGGGTAATATTGCCGCCAAAATATGGCAAAATATTTGTATGCCGATATTTTTGCGGCGATATTATCACATGGAACCCTTAATATTAAGGTGAAGACACAGTTAGAACAGTGCTACACCTGGGTGGTGAACCTCTGCCCTAATCTAATGTACAAGAATTAAGGATTACGCTCTGGGTGATTTACCAAGACTTTCCACCCGAGGACATAGCTGGCATTAGTCAAACAAACATTGGCAATAGCAAATGTTTTAGCTTTTGGTTAGGCAGAGGAAACACATTTGCCTGGCACTGCCGTAGGGGTATTAAGTGCCCATTGATGGCAGCGGGTGCAAAATGGTGCAAGTACCTGGCAATATGATAGCAGTGCCTAGCAAATGCTGAATACTTATTGTTGGGGGAGGGAGATCTCCCCAGACCCTCAAGAGGTTCTGGATGAGGCAGAGGCATACAAGTGTGTCATAGGTGCCTTGGGAGATTTTTTTTTAATTTCAATTTTCTTTTTATGGAACACTTCACGAATTTGCGTGTCATCGCGCAGGGGCCATGCTAATCTTCTCTATATCGTTCCAATTTTAGTATATTTGCTGCCGAAGCAAGCACCCTTGGGAGACTGTAGAGGGGATGGGGGTGTCGATAGAAGCTGTATTATGGACAGGTTAACGGTTTGGGTATAGATTACGCTGGTGGTGAAACGTCATCTTAGAAAACAACAGCCATCTTGAAATCGAGGATAGCACCGCGCTGCAGCCAGGACAGGAGGTCTGTACCCACAAAATAAGGATATGTATGTGCATGCAGGGTCGGGTTGCAGCCTAGGCAGTAGTGGGAAAGACCAAACGCATGGAGATTCATAAACCTCTCATTGTCTCATACGATTTGCACTTGTATCCCAGAAGGAATGTGCCCTGCAAGGCCACGAGAGGGCCCGAGAGCTCCCTGTGAAAAGTTATCCCACGCGAAGGAGGGCACGAGTTTCTGACCTTCATCAGTCCAAACCTTCAGTTATAGTGCCCAGATGCCGCAGTCCCGAGTCCCCCGCATTCCAGTGTACCAGCCAGCCCCAGACCACCAACCATAAAACTGTTAAATCACCAATTTATCAGGAAGATCACAGCAGAAAGGCGAGTTCACCAAATTTGGGATCCCGTGATTTGTGCTGCGAGGTGCCTGGGGGGAAAATGTAACAGACCTAAAACCAGGGTGGGAAGATTTGGAAAGGCTCTGACGTGTCTGGGATCAAGCGGGGGTTTAGCTTTATTGTGACCTCGAAAGTATCCTCTGCGCCCATGTCTGCAGTACCAGGTGCACATTAGGCCACAGATAGGAGATGCACTGAACTGTGTTAGTAATTGCCAATTAGAAGGTTTGCGTTTGATGATGTACAATGAAGGACCCCATGTGTAAGAAGACGGACAGGAGAAGCTGGGACCAATGGCCTGGCATCCCTTATGGAGCAGGCTGCCTATGTATAGGGTCACACCAACCAGCTACTTGGATTTGCAACCTATGTGATGTACATCAGTTGTGACGCTTGTTACCTTTAAAAACTATTGCTCATGCTGATTTTGTGAGAGCGTACCCTGGCAGCAGAGTTCGTTGTTGGCACATACTTGCATTTTTGTGAGATTAAACCTTGTTCTCTTTGCAAGAGGTTTGCCCAGCCTTTTTCCACAGTGGTTTATATTTTTTCTGCTATGAGCGTTGAGGGGTTTCTCTACACTACACGCCAGACAATAATGTTGTCTTAGCCAGTGCTTGTTTTTAACAGGGCTTCATTGAAGGACATGTATACTGCTTATAAATCAAGTGGTTGAAGGCAGACCAGGTTAAGACTTTTTTATTACACCAGTAGCGGGTGTACATCTCCAATTAAGTCATTAACTTTTACAACACTGCTTTGAAAAAACACTGGCAGGCACTCTTAAGGACAAAGTTTGATGGTAAGGCTTGTTTAAAGCAAGCTCAACGAGATCCCAGGAGGATGTGTTTGGGGCAGGGAGGGGCAGGAACTGGGTGGGAATGGCCACAGGGATTCGCATGGCCACTGGCAGTCAATCAATGGGTTGATAATCAAACAACACCTACAATCGTTGTGTTCCCCCATATATGCAATTTCTTCCTAGCTGTACTCCAATGCAATCTTTCAGCTTATAATTAGCGCTTTAGTGCCACCTAATAACCAAAATTAAAAATCAGCTAAGCTTAACAACTCATATCCAACTAGTTTATGACCAAACTGCAGTCTATCAAACATGCCTACATAGTAATATGCTGCTTAACATGTAATGCTCAGCATCGATGCATGTAATATGAAGTACTGTGTAACATGTCATTCCAGAGCACTGAATTGTAATCAGTTGCTCTAGGGATAGCTAGTCACATATATGCATGCTGCTTGCTTCACCTTCTAGTGCAGCATCCCCACATCAGCAGAATCAGCACCACGCCAAATGTGGTCCTCATGCCAGCAAACACATGTTCAGTGACATAGCAAAGCACACAGTACGCCACACCCAAAAAAAAAAAATACTGCTAAATATATCGTTACAGTAATACTAATTTCTGGCAAAATTGTCATTTGCCCACAATCACAATGCATGATACAGTGTCATTGTCCTTCCGACTATGATCTGTTGAAGTACCAGACCTCCCAAAGCATTTGAAAGCCATGACAACAGCAGATACTCATTATACAAATATCACATAACATAACATTGTCCTCAGAGTCTCACAGGTCCATGGCACCCCCGCCAGTCCACTTTGCACTTGCCTCAGGGCCCTGCAGCCTATCCCCCCTCACTGCACTTCTGAATAAATCCAAGAGAGCTTCCCTCTCTGCACTTATCCCAGCCTCTACCGACTGGGTGCACTTGGACCCCTTCACCCTCGCCCTTGACCGTCTTGCACTTAGACGATCTGAATGCATCTCTGCCTGAAGATCGTCTGTCTGTTCTTCCGTCTTCACTCCTTAATGTGCATTTGATAAAAACCGCAGAATCGCTGTGAGGCCTATTTGCTGTATCTGAACTGTTAAATGTATCTTTGTCACTTTCTCAGCCTGTGCAGACAGTTATCGTCTCAGAATGTCAAGGGCTCTGAGCGACTGTTGTTTTTTTACCCCATGTTCCCACCCTCCTTGAGCGCTTTGAATCACTGCATGTGTATAGGCGCTTTATAAATAAACAATACCAATACCAATGAGATATTGGAAGTCGTTTTTCTTCCAATAGCAGTTATCTAATCAACAAACTCTGTACCATTCTCAAGGGCTATATTCCTCCCAACAAAGGCCCGTGAGTCAAATCAGTAGATCTTCAAGAATACGCTTACTCACCATTCCCTCTCTGGTTTTCCTGATCCCCCTCCCCCACCCGACATGTAACATAGCACCCTCTCAGATTGCTTCTGCTCCTGCACTTGTGAGCCTCATCAGGAAATATATTCCCCAGTCTTATAACACATTATAGTGGACTTCTTTGTTTTGGAAACATTTAGAGGATGCTGCTATTGTGAACCAGTGTATACCCCATGGTTTATAGTCATATAATCGAAAACAATAATGTCGAAAGTCAATAACTCGAAAAAATGTCGAAAAAAAAGTCGAATTTGTTTTTTATTACGTTTTTTATTCTAAATGGGGGGGTTCCACCCCAACCCTCCCTTTAAAAAAAAAAAAAAACCTTTATTTTGACATGCGGAACCCAAAAAAATATATATAAATAAAAAAATAAAATCTACTTTTTTTTTCGACCTTATTTTTTCTAATTATTTGTAATTCGACATTATTTATTCGATCAAATGACTGCACACCATACCCCATACCTCTAACACAGTCTCCTTCATCCCACTTGCACATTTATGCCCACTGACTAGGCTTGGCTGGTTAGAGGCGGCTTTTTTTTGTAATAATGCCAGAGTTATTCCCTTGGAACAAAAAGAATTTTAAATCTTTGGAGTGAGATGCGCAAAAGAGTAAAGCGACTAGAATGAAGGGGCCCATCTAAAACAAACACGTTCAGTTCTCTTTGCCAATTCCTTGATAATCAGCAATCAATCAATTGCCCCACTGTTTGATGATTTAATTCAACTATGGGAGATCTCAGGGTTTTTGGTACAGCAGCTGGAAGGTTATCCCTGGCAACACCAGCTCCTAGATACACGAAACCAACCTGGACTGCTAATATAGAGTTAAACAATCATATTATCTTCAGAATTTCATTTCATTTGAAAAGGTAATAATCAATCAATAAAAACCATTATCACCCTTCGATTGAACATGAGGGCATAGTTACATATAAACAAGACAACATTCCATAATTCAGTAAATTTAAAACGCATATCATTTGTTTTTTTGTTTTCTTTTATTTAGTTGGTTTGGTCAAGATAAATCTCGACCTTTCAACATAAACATCTGTGTTATAAAAAACTATTTATACACTTGTAAGGAAATTTACGACATCTTATTCACAACATAAATCAAACCTCATCTTGATTTCATTATTATTTCACAATTGTTTCACAAAACTAGTACAAATAATTAAAAAAACCTAAAACAATATGAACTATAAAATGCACAATCTAAAATATAGTTCTTTCTCTTCTTCATAGGACTTTACCACTAACTCTTCATTAGTTTAGCCTCCCTGTCACTTTCAGACCTAGGCTCCCTAAGTAGTTAATTATGGCATATCTTACAGATTTCCTACTAGTGTGAAACAACATCTCCCACAATTTGTCACTGGTCACAATTTCATACTCCTCAAAGAGGCACTTAAAATGAGAACGTCTTTGCATTAGCAATTAAGAACATTCTCTAAGCAAATGTCTCAAAGTTACCTTTTTTCCCTGACAGAACCAACATTTTAGATCGACTGGTGGAACAATTTGCCTTTTATGCAAACACATATAATTAACCCCATATAAAGTATGATGTGCCAAAGTGTCACAGTGCTGAATACTACCAACTGCGTAAAACACCTAAAACTTGTGCAAATCTAGCAATGCCTCTGTTTTCAGACTCAATCTGTGGAACTTCTTCAGGGGCTTGCAAACCTTCTAAAAACGCCTGTGCTCTTCTATGTGCTTGGGTGATAAGCAAAATGACATTCCTCTTTATCAAGGCTGGTACTTTCAGCTCTATGCTGCTGGGAGCCCTGCAATCTCTGTTCTGCACCTGCAAGTGGCGTGTGTGGAGGGTTATCCTCTTTTTCCTATACATAATGAGGGTACGCCATATCCCTTTCCAGTACTTATTTGATCAAAGCTAGTCTAATCCTATTAATAGTTTGGCTGAATAGGCCATTTTAGTAGACGCTGTAATGCGACACGACGTCCATCTATGGAATGTTGTCCTTGAATGTTGTATTCCTTATAAGTAACTATACCTTTATGTTAAACCAAAGGGTGATAATGGTTTTTATTGATTAAAATGACATTTTTAAAATAATATGATTGTTTAACTCTACCTATACCAGCAGTCCAGGATGAACAATTGTTTGATGATGACTGGTTTGTGTGACCTAATTTATCACCTTTAATTAAAGGCCCCCATTCAAGGCTCCCTTTCATCTTCAGGCTCCTTGATAACATATGCTATGCAAGAAAAGTGATATCTTTGTGTATGAATTCAAGGATGAATGCTGGGGTAGTTGCCTATAAAAGATCACTTAGAATACATTTAAAAAAAAAGGAAAATTGCTAATTTATATCACGTGTCATGCTGGATTCCAGCCTCTATGCGCGGGAGTAGGTATCGAACCTTGAATGCTCAGCGTTGTCTTGTTTCCAAGATAGCACATTGCCCCTAAACTATCCTCCCAGACCACACTTATGAGGGAAAATTATGTTTGGATCCCATATAAGATATTACACACATTGTTTAGGTGATCGAAACATGTTGTAAAGTGTGAGATTATCAAACAATGCATGATAAAAGAAAGTGCCCCGATAAACACGGAAAGTGCCAAGAGACCATGCAAATGGCGCCAAACGCGGTATAAAACACCATAAAATAACAAATCAATTAACAAGATTAGAAATGTTGTATTAGAGTCCTGGGATTTAGAGACCTTTGGAAATTCATTTTTAGGTTTTACTTTCTTTGAAGTAGCAGATTTGAAAGTAGGTAGAGTTAGTGCAGCTGTGATGCCTCACTAATGCTTTGCTGGCACAGTGGTAAGGTCCTTTTTTATTAATTTATTTTGTTTTGCTGCCTTTTTGGCACAAAGTTGACGCTGATATGTCAGGGCACCAAACAGCAGAAATACAGTCCATTAATAGCCATTGCAGTAAAAAAAAAAAAAAAACCTGCACTAGAAAATACAAGAAATATTGCAAGTGTTTAACAAGCCTTTCACCCAACCGGAAATGAGCCAGCAAGTAATTTAGAAAATACACGCGACTGCTGTTTGATTACCAGGAGAACTGTGACCCAAGAATGGGATCTCAGCTTAGAGAATCCACAGATAAAATGATTTCCGCATAAGAGGAATTGAATTGGAAGCACATTGCCTCAACGCCCTTAATCGCCAGGCATGTCAACTAGATCACATTGTTGAAGGGAATAGAGAAAGCACCTGGATGAGTGCTGAACGACTACCATATGTCGTTCAGTGGCCCAAACTACATTTAACAATGGCACAGCCTTGGAATAGGACTGTGTTTGGGGATTTTTTGGTTCATTAACGGAAGCAGAAAAGTTGGCTGCACTTTCTTGCGTATTTGTGTAAAAAGGTCTGCTGTACTCTGACCCGTTTCTCCTGGGAAAGGTTTAGATAAAGAGCTGCAATCCGGGAGACTGGCGCCTAAATGATCAAAGGGAAAGTTGCATTTCTGTTGTGCAGAAGGATGGATGAGTTTTGCAGCTTTTCTCTGCTCACCATAGCTTTAAATGCACACAACTGCAAGGCATCATTTAAAGCCACTGAGTGATTCCTGAGTTGTGAATAGAGGTGATGTACTTTGACAGATCCCTCTTTTATTTTCTTGCTGCAAACAGCAATTTCATCGACACACACACATTGACATTATTTCAGCCCTGAAAAAGCCCAGAGGGTGGCCGAGGCACCCATCCAAAGCGATGTACAGCATTTCGCCACTATCAGACTAACTTTGAAAGAGAGGGATGCTAAATGGAGGTGTATAAGTGAGGCGCAATGCTTTTACTTCCCATTGAAAGTGACACCTCATTCTGGAGCATTGACGAGATGGGGGAAGGGCATCGAGCATACATGACATTTCTGCTAGGCACTCCTCCCCATCTCGGGAGTGCAACCTTGTAGTATGCCTGCATGGCATCCTAATGCAGGCAATACAGCCAATGGATTCCTGTGGAAACTGCTTTGGTGTTGCACCTGGTCAAGACCCAGTGCTTTCCATAGGCAGCCATCAGTAAACGCTGGCTGCAAATTGTATTTGCAGACAGAATTTACTTTGCCATTAGACGGAGAGGAAAATGGAAAGAGTAATAGCGTGTTCTCCTCACTGTAACTCTTTCCTTGTCCACTCTGCTTCGTGGACATTGAAAATTGCGTGCAGGGAGCCCCACCGCACGTGGGTGCTAACTTTGGTGGTCCCTTGAATGCAAATGATGGTTTTTGGGAAAATTAGGCTGTGTGTATCTTCTTATAGTTCCACAGGGATCATAATCCCTGCACATGCATGCTCTGTCCACAATGTGCGCAGGTATTTTGTGCCGATAATCGATTCACATGCACTCAGGCATGCATCAATGCAGGAAAGGTTTCACATCATTGTGACTACTGTACTCCTAGTGCAATGTTCACTTTCCTCCACATCTATGGGTGTTCCTACAAAGTGGGGACAGGACCAGAGTTGTAGCAAGCCTTTGCCTTTTAGAATTTCAGACAAAGTGCCAGAGCAGGCCAAGTGCACGTAGGGCATACATCCCTCCTCCCCCGAACCCTGCCTCTTGTGCACCTATTCCTCAGTCCCTGATCTGCTGAGAGGGCTGGGAGGACCTGTCTAACTAGTTTCAAAGGGATGGAGGATGGGCGTATGGACAAAGGGAGACATTGGACTTGGAGTAAAGTAGTCACTACCGTGAGTAACTTTTCTTTACTCCTATGTCCCAATCCCTTTCCTCCATATTCATGGAAGAGTTTAAACCACCCATTGTCAGGTCCTAGTTCCTTCTTCGTGCAGGACTTGAGAACCCCACGACCCCTCCTGATGGTTATGTCTGCAACTGGCTAAACTATCCACTGCAAACCAGACCAATCAGAAAAGGAAGGGGAACAGAAAAACAAAACAAGTACCAGCTCCAGACTCAAACTTGCACCCTCCGATTCAGGACTGGCGATCTGCAATACACACACAGAACGGGTTACACTTTCTATTCATCCAACTTACCCACTCCTTCCCATGCAGCCTTGCTTTGCCTGGTTAAGCCTGCTATTTAGCTCAGAGGCGATTTAAAGAGTATGCTTTCTCTCTTTTCAACACCAAAAAGCTTTCAGTTCTCAATTGTGAATCATGTTATGGTGATTTAATTCTGTAAACAGTTCTTAACTATTTACAACCAAATAATAACAGAGTTCCTCTTTAAGAGACTCAGACTGTATTTCTTCTCAGAATGTTCTCCAATTGGGAGGCTCTTTGTAATTGTTTATTTGTAAAGCACTTATACACAAGTGAAGTGCTTCAAAGCGCTTCAAGGCGGGAAGGAAACAAGGGAATATAGTCGTCATTCTAAGGCCTTGAAGGCCTTGAAGATTCCGAATGATCTAACAAAAATAACTAGCATACTAGGCTAGAGGCATTTCAACTAGTGCAAGTGCATGACAGGAAGGAATGAGAGAAGGGGTTGGGGGAGGAGAAGAGCATACAATCAACAAACTACCATACTATGCCTAACAACTTGTCAGATAGTGCAAGTACATGACAAAGAGTATGAGGGAAGAGGTGTGGGGGGGAGGGAAAAGGACATGCAGAACAATAAACTACTGTACTATATACTACCGCAACATTTCAGATTGATTGGTGGTTGGTCATCCCTAATACGCCTACGCTAGAGTATTTCAGGTACAACCAAGCAAGGGAGGGGGGATAGAGGGAGAACAGGACAGAACAAACTTGCTAGGCTAGAACGTTCATGGTCGTGCAAGTGCGCAGACAGGAAGTGCGATGGAGAGGGGGGTAAGACAAGTGCACCCAGTCCAGAAAATCCTGAGTTAAGCACAGAGTGGTTGCCCCTTTCAAGGATCATATTCCGAGTGCAGTAGTGCCGAGCAGAGTGCAGATGCCCGGAGGCAAGTGCAGGACTGGAGGGGGAGCCTGGGACCTGTGGGACTCTGGGGTGCATCAGGTGACCAGTCAGCGAACTGAGCAGTTGGGAAGAGAAAGATGGAGGGAAGCAGGAGAGAAGAGAAAGGAGGTTAGCAGGGGAGAGGGAAAGACAAAGAGGAAGAGAATAGGAAAGTCTTGAGGAGTTTCCGGAACCTAAGGAGGTCCGGCTCAAGATGGAGAGAGGCACAGAGACTGTTACAGAGGGAGGCACCTGCAGAGGATAAGGATCTACCCCAAAACCCTGTTTGGAAAAACCGCTCACCCGCAGAGAGTTGAAGGAGGTCAAGCGGAGGGTTCTAGAAGGAGAGTATTTAGGAAGAGAGCGTTGTAGATAGTACGGGCCGTGGCCCCTGAAAGCCTTGTGGATTATGCAGAGGGACTTGGACTTGTTCCTTGCAGCCACGGGGAGCCAGTGGAGAGATTTCAGCACCAGAGATGTGGTCCCTGGGCTTGAGGCCAAGGATAAGTCTCGCAGTTCAATTCTGGATAAGTTGAAGAGGCCGGGGATTAGCAGTAGGAAGATTGAGAAAGAGACTGTTGCAGTAGTCCAGTCTTGAGAGAACCAGGGCTCTGGAGATGGTGAGCCTCTGGGAGAAGGTGATAAAAGGTAGAATGCCTTTGAGGAGGTGCAGTTCATAGTGGGACTTTTTGGAGATGTCCGAGATGTGAGAAGAGAAGGAGAGAGTGGAGTCCAAGATGACCCCCAGGTGTTTTGCCTCACTGGTGGGTGAGGGCGCAGGACCAAGAGAGGCCGGCCAGAGTGAAAGTGGGAAAGTGGGAGCAGGGATCCCAATGAGTACGATCTCTGTCTTACTGGCATTAAGGCAGAGATCATTTGCAGCACACCAGGACTGATTTTGCGGACAGAGAGTCAGAAATGAGCGATGAGGAGGAGGAGGCTGAGGGTAACCTGAAAGAGAGCTGTGGGTCATCGATAGAAAGTTGGAAATGAAGGCAGAGATCTTGGGGGCCAAAGGGGGCATGTAGACATTTAAAGACCAGGGGGATAGATAAGAACCCTGGGGAACACCCCAAGTAGAGAGATTGATAGCGGGAGTAAGGACCCACATTTCACCCTGGGAAGGACGGTCAGAGAGAAAGGACTTTAGCCATGCCAGGGCCTGATCTGTGATGCCCAGGGTATCACAGAGACAGGAGATCAGGATCTTGTGGTTCACTGTATCGAAGCAGAGGTGAGGTCAAGAAGAATGAGGACAGAGTGAGAGTTAGAGTGAAGGTTTGAGAGCAGGTCCTCACAGGTGTTCAGAAGAGCAGTTTCTGTGCCTCTGGATGCTCATGGAGACAGTCAAAAGATTCAGTGTGGAGGGTAAGCTGAGAGATAGCCAACTTCTCCAGGTGTTTGCCCAGGAAAGGAATGATAGCGATTGGGGGATATTTTGCCAGAGTTGGCAGAGCAGAGGGTTTTTTGAGAAGAGGGTGTACAGGACAATGCTTGAGAGAAGTAGGGAAAAGTCCAGTGGTGAAGGAGAGGTTGCAGAGGTCTGCCAAGGCTGGTGCTAGTCCCTCAATGTTGTCCATGGTGGTTTTGCAGGGGCAGGGGTCCACCTGTTTGGAAGAGGCTTTCATAGACTGGACCTGTCTAGAAACCTTCTCAGGTGTGACAGAGGAGAGGGAGGCAAGAAGAGAGGGCGTGGTGGGGACGGGCAAGGGGAGCCCAAAAGATGATGGTGTAAGAGTGTGTGCGGAGGAGATAGAGGACAGGTTGTCCTGTGTTTTTGCTGTGAAGTGTGCAGCCAGGGCCTCGCAAAGGGCCTGGGTTTTGGCAATAGAGGATGAGGCTGCAGTAGGGTTGGCCAGTTCCTTGCAGACTTTGAAAGGTTTGGCCGTGTTGTTGGATGCCGCAGAGATGCAGGATTGAACATGGTCTCTTTTCTTGAACAGGATGCAGAGTCCATATTGTCCTTTCAGAAGGAAGCAGGCCTGCTCATCAGAGGGTGCACCTGAAGATCACACTTCTGTTCCGCTGCCCTGCACTTGTGTTTAAGGTCAGGCAAGTCAGAGTCGTACCAAGAGTTGAACTTATTGGTGGGCTTCAGTCGGACCCTCATGACAGGGGCAAGGATGTCTAGAGTATTGGAGATGGAAAGGAGAAAGTTAGAGAGGGATGTGTCAGGGTGGGAGTCAGCTGCAAGAGTAGGAGGAGGACAGTAGGTGGAGGCAAAGGTAGCCAATCTTTTGGGGCCGAAATGAGACCAAAAGGGACTGATAATGTTTGTGGCCTATGGAGAACCGCAGGTAAGGGCAGTGAGGAGGCCAAATGGGGATGTACAACTATGCATCTTGCAGGCCCACAGCTACCAGCCAGTCATCCGGGTTGTAGGGAATATCAGATGAAAGCAAGCGGAATAATCTTGAACTTTTCTTGGGGTCAGAAAAGATTGACGGTAGAAAGGTGTAGCACAATCCACAGGCCAGCCTGGTTTTTCTTCGGAACAGTGAAGAACCTTGAATAGAACCCCCTCCCCTCCTCTGAAGGAGGAACCACCTCTATTGCTTCTATGAGCAACAGCTTGGATATCTTCAGCGACATGTAGTGTGAGCGTCTTTAAATGAGTGGGCAGAAGATGGAGGATTGGAGGTAAGAGAAAGGTCATGGACTCTGTGGACCTCTGACAGGGACTAGCTGTCACAGGTTATGGTCCTCCATTGAGCTAAATGATGTCACACTCTCCCTCAGGGCAGGGAGCTGTGGATCTGCACTCTGACACTACTTAGACTGTTTTGCTTATGGAGTGGAGCAGAGGTTAGAGCAGAGCCCCCAGGGAGATATAGGTACTTGCTTCTTTTGTGGAGCACTCAGAGATCTGTCGTGCCTTCTTCAGTAGTTGTTGAGACCTCTAAAAACCCTGAACTTCTGGCAGTGAATAAATGTCTCTGTAGGCCCAAAGACTCTGGTTTTACAGGTGGCCTGGTTAAAGCTGCTAAAGATGTCACCGTTTGTGCACTGTTTTTATTTTTATTCAGCTCCTCGTCTGTATCCGGGCTGAAGAGTTCCACCCCATCAAAAGGCAGATCCATAATTCGCTCTGGCATATCTGATTGAAACTTGCTGGCTTTGAGCAGCGCTTGTCATCTAAGAGACACAACTATGGCCATACCCCTAGCAGCTGTGCCCAGGTGCTGGCCATAGACCTCCATGAGGTCCTGTGGTACCTGGTGAGCTTCTGCCAAGGCAGAACAGAACCCTGTTTGAAATTCAGGTGGGGTGAGAAAGTCATAGTCGCTCAGCTCTTTTCAGAACTTAAGGTTGGGCGCTACCGTGTCTGCTTCTTCATCTGCCTGCTTGAATCTATTGGCAGAGTTTGGGTAGACTTTCTTCCCTGCATTATCCAGGAGGCAGACCTCCTGCCCCAGACGATTCTGTGAAGAGGTAGAGGAAGACAATGTCTGACTCTTTCCACTCGATTGGGTCACACATCACACACAGTTTTTCTTAAAGGATCTGTACCTCATGGCCACACCTTTAGTGACTGGTTGAACTGAAGCTGGATTTTGCCAAATTTTCATAGCTTCCCCACCACATCAGGCTGAAGGTGTATGCCCAACCTTTCTGTTGCCTTGTTCATGAGGACTGGTGAAAGGACCGTCTGTGGACTTTATGGAACTGGAATCCCCAGGTATACCATAAACCCTTGTACCCAGTCGTGGAATGCTATAACAAACGCGGGTACTTCCTCATTGTCTTCTGACATGCTGTCATGGTTATCCACTGTGTCATCATCTGGGGCACTAGGCAGGAGAGGAGCATCTTTCAGAAGCGAAGGTTCAATGGGCACTATGGGTTGAGAGCCTGGGTCCCCGCTGGAGGAGGAGGTGGTGCCTCTGCTGTCAGTATCTGAGGAACTGTGGGTTGGTTCTGTGGATTCACTGGCTAGGGAGGGTCTTAAATATTGCCTCATGGGTACTGAGTGCATTTATTTCAGTAACCTGTCAAAGAATCTATGTTCCCTTGAGGGTCCTTGAGTGGAAGTCCCTGGTGCATAACTCAGGGCCGAATTGCTGGTGGGCACAGAAAGAGGAGAAAGAGAATATCACCTCACACTGGGTGGCTATTCTATCTGATGGTGAAAGGGTGGGAGCCCAAATGTAGCAGGGGTAAGCTGTGGAGGAAATATGTCTGTGTCACCCAGTGTCACCCAGTGCATGTTCTGACTCAGCTGGGGATGCTTCTCCTGGTGAAAAACCAGAATGTGACCCGAGACAGTGACAGCTGTGGGTTGGTGAGCCATGGCGTGGCATGGGTGGGATGTGGTATTGGTCACTGTACAGGCTGCGGTGCTCCCCGAGATATCTGAGGAGTGGGGCTTACTGATGCCGCATGCCTTCTCATGCCCTCAGGTATTTGCCTAGAGAGTAGAGCGAGGGAGTATTCGGACAGTAGCCTGGTATGAAGCAAAATGCCCTCAGGGATGAAGTCCCCAGTATCAGCCTTGTCAGGAATCAAAGTCCCCTTAGGCCCAATCCTGGTACCAGACTGTGAATCCTTAGCGTTGGCAGAAGTAGAAGTCTCATTTGAGACCTTGGGGCACACCCCTGTAACATGGTGGCTAACCGCAACAGGCCCCTTTGGAGCCCTCCTGCTTCGTCAAACCCCAGGAAGGGTGTCGCCTGGGTGGGTTGCCAAAGTAAAAAGAGTCATACTCTCTCTCTTGGACTTGACATAGTTCTTAAGGTGATCCAGAGCTACCAACCGAAAGATGTCCTCCCACTGCATCAGTCAACTCCTAAAGGATTTGAAGGAAAGCACGTCACTACGGGGCGCTCTCTAAGCAAAGAGTGTGAGGGTCCGCTGCTGAGAATGACCCTAATGCACAAGGAAAACCCTGCTTTACACGGCATAAAATGGGAGGCAGTAAGTGGAAAATAAAGATTAAAGTTACCACAGGGAAGCACTGAGAAGAAAAATGAGGAGAGGGCTGCATCTGGTACGGACTCTTCCAGAATAGAGAAAATGACTGGGGGAAGGAGCGTGAGAGGTAGAGTTCAGGGTGTGGTTGCACATGGCCTGCTTCTGCACTCCCTCTAAATTCTTGAAGGGGAAGTGTGCTCGGGATTGCTATGGGTCTGGTCACGTCTCCGCTCTGAGGGAACTCCCATAGGTATGCAAGAAAGGGGACGTGACGTAGGAGTACAAACTATTGGTCGGCAAGAGGTTTGAACACTTGCATGGAAAGCGGGCAGCCACTGGAGCTGTGGGTTTGATCATCCTCACCAATAATCTGGTATTATCACTTCTGCTGCCCCATTAGTAATTGTGGTATTTTGTTGCTCAGATTTGGCAAGGGTATTGATAGTTATGGGGAAATGGCTGAGGCAGTAGAATGTCATCATCAGGTTGAACATGTACATTTACCTAGTTAGATAACTTTAGTGACCAATGCCCATAAGAAAACTGGCAGAGGTTGGAACTATTAACCCTTCACATGTCGAAATGGGCGTTTCCATGTAATCAATTCTTATTCTGTTAATGTTACAATCCCACTGGCCATTGAGATTGACTCCTGCTAGATCAAAATAGATTTATTTTAAATGATCTTTTTAATGTATTGTTGAAAATCAGTTTGCAGGTTGCCAGCATAATATCTGGCCCTTGGTACTGATTTTTCCACCATATACCTTCCTATTATCTTAATGCTACTAAACTGTATAGTCCCAGATGACAAATACTCTTTTGCTTCCATTTCTTGGAAAGCTGCATGTGGCTGGCCGCTGAGGGCCCGGATTTTCATGGTCGCATCCATTCAGTACTTCACTGCTGATGCACGTCCCAAACCACCCCCAACTTGATGTCAGTTACTGTGGGGAGAGGCAGCTGAGCAGTGCGTTGTTTAGTCAAACCACATGGGAGAAAGGGCCGTTGCTTTTGGATCTTGTCCCTGGGGGTGGATATGCGAGGGAGGGTCACCTGGGTCGAGGAGACTTGGGGAGTGGGGATGAGGTAGCCCCCATTTCCCTTTTCTAAGGAATGAAATGTCACCCAGGCTTTTATAGGATATTACCAATCTCTTACCTATTTCGCTAGAAAACTCTCTCCCAATGCACACCACTCTGGTTCTGAGACAAGGAAGAAACAACCCAGAGTTAGACATCCTCTCTTTATTAACACAGACATACCAAACACGACTCTGGTACTGGGACGAGGAAGAGGGATGCTGAGTACCAAGACCATTACTCAGTAAAGGAACATTGCTTGCACCTGGGGCCGAGAAGGCGGTATAAATGGCCCACTCAGGAGTGACTGATGAGACTGACTGGGAGTTTGCATGGGAGTTTGCCTGGGAGATCGCCAGAGAGATTGCCTGTGGAACGCTTGCAGGAGAAGCCGGATATGAGACCAGAGAGACGCATGCCCGGGGCACCCAGAAGCTGCAGTCATTAGAGTGGAAGCAGAGTGTGGCAGGAGCCTTCAGAAGGTCTCCAACAGCAGAACTGGTCTGCAGAGTTCCTGGAGTCGGGAGGACTCCTCCGTACAACCAAGATGGCAAAGATCCTAGAACCGAGGCGCACCGAGCCGGGAGGAGCGACAGTCACAGATAGCCTGCTGACGCAGAGTTCAGCACCAGAAGACAACATACCCGTTGAGTCGAAGGACACTGTGGGGTGAACCACGTTATTTCTGCACGTCAGACCACTTGCGAGTGAGCGAAGGACCGCTCAGGCAGTGTGAATGCCGGTCCAGTATTGAATTAAAGACTTTGGATAGTGCGATATGCAAAAGGCTGGGAAAACTGAATGGAAGTGTTTGTGTTGTGAATACCGAATTGTGAATAAGAAGAACTTGAAAAGGCCAAAAAAGGGCCAAGGAAAAGTGAAGTTTGGAAACTGTGCAAATGTCCATGAGCAGGGTGCACATTCCCAGCAGGAGAGGGAACTGGGAATGTGATGATAGTGGATTTAAAGTGAATTAAATAAATGAGATGAAAACTTGTGTTTTGAATACCAAACAGAAAGAAAACCAGTGTGAATGAATGCCACTTGGATTGCAAGCAATTGGTGAGATTCCCTGATACAAAGGAACTGTGAATTGTGTAAACTGAAGACAATAAGTGTTGGAATGTGCATTATGAATATAAAGAACTGTGTGTACTGAAAGAATAAGCAGTGGCAAAAGCTTTGAGAACATTTTAAAGTATAACAAGTGAATGGTGGCAAAACAAGTATAAAGAAAGATCCAAGAGGATATATCCAATACCACTGTGGCAGTGTAACTGTGA
Source organism: Ambystoma mexicanum (assembly GCF_040938575.1). Taxonomy (NCBI): domain Eukaryota; kingdom Metazoa; phylum Chordata; class Amphibia; order Caudata; family Ambystomatidae; genus Ambystoma; species Ambystoma mexicanum. The sequence continues at coordinate 1,310,731,824 of NC_090935.1, forward strand.
AGAAGAATCAAGTAAGTTGTGTCTGCTGTGTGACCCATAATGGGTGGACCATATGATCCAACCACTGCACCAAGACCAAATACACCCTAAAGGAAAAGTCACTTAAAGCTTGTTTTTGACTATCAAGGAGAACTTGGGTGAACTGAAATTAATACGTGAATTGGTGAAATTGATGAAAGGCAACTCTGCCAGAAAACTGGGGAGTTTCCCAAGGAATGGTGTTGTTTTTGGAACATTGAAAGACTTGAAAGCTTGGGGAAGCGAACCCCTCTTTTTGACAAAGTGAACTATCCTGAATCTTGGGGAAGGGAAAACCTCTTTTCCAATCAAGAGCTGGAAGAAGCTCTGAACTTTTATTTTGAACACTTCTCTTTTGATGCTGACATCCCTGCAGATTTTATTCAAGTAGTTGTAAGGGCAAATATAGGCTTTGTACACAGGCAGACCTTTGCTTTGGACTTCCTGACATAGACTATCATTAGTTTTAGTTAGGTATGGAAATCCCACCTTTGCATGGGGCAAGTTAGGGCTTTTTCCAACCCTCTTTTTATTTTAAAAACGCGTGTGACCCAATATGTACTCAGTTGTCTGTGTCTTATGCCTTCACATTGCCAGGGGCCAACACATTCCTAATTGCTTTAATGAAAAGCTTAACATGATTTGTATCTAGTCAATTAATAATAATCCTTAGAAAAGTCTCCACAACTTAATTGATTCATGGATTCTGACAGGGCTGCTTCATTTCCTAAGTCCAACGTAAAACCTACAGGTTTCTTGCGTTCTTGGCTGAATTTTGGTCAAGATGTTAAGTGTCAGATAATAGATGTTTATTATTTCAAACATTGTTCTGTTCATATTTTTATTATGGTTATTCTACCTATTCATAAAAATTGATTCTTAATATTACAATGTGAAATTGGTGGCGAAAGGGAACCGTAATTAGAATTTTGGAAATAGTCCTTCAATCGGCCACAGTGAGCAGTGAAGACAACCAATGTGCTCCTCTAGACAACCAATATCCTTTCCTTTCGCCATTGTCCCTTTTTCCTTTGCTTGTTTTCAAATATCGCTTTTTGTTGTTTTTAATGGCTTCAAATATGTTTGTATGTTCAAGGGAAGGGGCAGAAGAGCAGAGTGCGGACTAGCCAAAGTAGCCCACAGCAAGAAATCGATGCCATCAGTGTTAAACAATGGCATTGCAGAGTTGCAATCACTTAGCAGGTGGATCACTTTCCATTCAAGTAAATAAAAAAAAAACAGAAAATCAAAGTAGAGCACTGGTGGAGAGACTCATATCAAGCTCCCAAGGATGCCTCCTTTTAGCGTTTTAGTGTAATGTACCCTTTATTTTGTATGTTTTGTTTTATTTTATCTTCTGTCAATGTGAGGAATTTGACGATCCGCACAGGGAGAGGGCGCTCGCTTGGGCTTTTTGATTTTTTGATAAATGGAAATGTATAATGGGAGATCAACCTCTGAGAAATGAATAAGGCCATTCCACACACATTTCATCTGCTTCCCGTATGAAATGCATAGTCACGTGTACTCTGGGAAGACACACCCTACAGGCGCTGTCTTCCCTCGTCATATTCAGCTGGAATATGACAGCCACAGGCACATCAAAGCATCTCAAGAAGGGGGAAGGCACACCTTTCTCCAGCCATGGGCAGCCTAATTTAAATATCAAAGGCTCCATGAATCTGCATTCCTTTTGTCTAATCCGGCTGGTGGCAGCAAATACTAATGAGGAATAATTGAGGCAAGCTTTGAGAGGCTTGGTTGCAGGAAGAGACAACAGGGAGGTAGGGCTAACACCCCTTTGGTATGCAATGTGTCAGCTTGAAGCTAGTTCCCACCTCTCTGTATGAAATGCAATGAGTGGCCTATATGGGTCATATTAATATGGGGGCTTTTTCATTACGTGCACTTTCTAAAATTCGGGCTATGGGAATTGAAAAGCCTAAACTGGTAAGTGAGTGCACCACCTCACTTTTAAATTATCAGTTGTCAATATCAGCAGGGCTCTTAAATACCAGATCTGCTGTCGCCCATGCAATAGAGATTTCCCGTTTAATTGAGTCTCACAGAATGGAAGTGTTATTTATCACCGAGACGTGGTTCACTGACATCTCTCATTCTATTTTCCATAACTTGATACCAGAGGGTTATGCTATTCAATATATTAATAGGTTGAGCAAAGTAGGTGAAGGGATAGCAGTTATCGATCGCTCACATCTAAAATGTGTTCACCTCAAAGCCTTACACTGGGAGAACACCTCTGAGATTGGATCTATGTCTTTTTCTCTATCCTCAAAGTAATCAGTTCAGGTTGTCCTGGTCTATAGGCCCTCTGGGTCAGCAGTGCTATTTTTGGAGGGCCTAGATGACTTCCTTATTTCAACAGGCAGCAAATATAAGGAACTATTGTGCATTGGTGACTTTAATATCTGGTTAGAGGATGCCACAAAATCAGAGTCAAAGCAACTACATGAACTTCTAGCTCAGCACGAGGTTCTAATATTAGCCCACACTTCTTCTCATATAATGGGCCACTGTCTTGATCTAGCGTTGGCAAGAGGAAAAGGGATTAGCCTGGTTGATACATTCCCCATCTATTGGACAGACCACTATCTTAGGGTATTCCGCAGGCAGAACAACGTGAGGACTCTACTCGACTTATGCGAAAGAAAAAAGATCTGGATACCCAAATTATGAGGCACTCAAATTATGAGCAATATTTGTACCAAAAATGCTCCCTTGAGAAACATTGTTATCATAAAGCCCTCAAAAATATGGTATACTAGAGATCTTTTGGAATTCAAAAAAGAACATAAATACTACGAACACCAATGGTTCCATTCTAAGTCTATTGCATATTCTCTTGCGGCAAGTAAAACACTGACTAATTATAAAAAAGCGATGTTCATTGCTAAATCAAAATTGTTATCAAATAAAATTACAACAGCACCAAACAGTCCCCAAGAATTATTTAAAACAATTGCTGACTTTGTTAGCCCCAATAAACACGCACCAGTGAAAGCCTCTTCTGTACTTCATGCTAATGGTCTAAATAATTTTTTCAGAGATAAAATCGTGAATATACAAAACAACCTTAGGGTGAATCGGAATGTATACATAGCCCCTCAATTAGAAGCTTCTAGTTTAGTTAAAGAAAAACCTAGTGGTTTGGATATGACACCGACCGATACAGCTCAGTTCAGCTTTAAGCAAGTTTCAGAGGATGATATTACTGCCCTTTTGTCTGAGCTGAAACCCACTAATTATTCCTTTTTCTCAATCCCTGCCTTAGTCGCTAAATGACTTTCATTGGAACTTACCCCTTTTATGACTACGTTTGTCAACCTCTCACTTACTCAGGGGTTAGTGCCTGATGCTTTGAAACTATCGATTATTTCACTGCTATTGAAAAAAGTTAGCCTGCACCCCGAGGACTATAATAACTATCGACCAATTGCTGGGCTCCCTTGGACGGGCTAAATCCTGGAAAAAGTGGTCACTAAACAACTGCAGGATTATGTTGAAGACCACGGCCTCCTCCACCCTGTGCAATTTGGTTTTCGTCCCTTACACAGGACAGAGACGGCATTGATGGTGGTCTGGGATGAGATGTTGGAGGCTGGTGATGCAGGTAAACTCTCACTGCTTGTAATGCTCGACCTGTCCGCTGCGTTTGACACAGTGCGTTACAGTGGTTCACATCTTTTCTTACCGATCGCCAACAACATGTTCAGGTTGGTGGTTTTCTCTCAGTTATCCTTCTCCAGTGCTGTGGCGTGCCGCAGCGATCGGCACTCTCTCCACTTCTTTTTAATATTAACCTTCGTGCCCTTATGAATATCTTAGAGAAATATCATCTCAGATTTCATTCATATGCTGATGACACCCAGCTATACATTAGGCTCGATGATGTGGAGGAAGCCCTTGCCCTAGTTAGCAGGTGTTTGGAAGAAATTGGTACCTGGATGGAAAAGAATTGGCTACAGTTTAACCCAAAAAAAAACAGAGGTGATCCTGTTTGGTCCTAAGCATCTCCTTGAAGGAATGAATGCCCTCCTCTACCTTAGTTTTTGGGTACCAGCCTTAAGTATACCTCCAAAGTAAAGAATTTCAGCTGTATTTGGCAGAGTGACCTGGGATGTAGTGCCCAGGTCTCAGCCAAAGTCCAATCTGTTTTTTATAACATCCGCTTTTTGCGTCAGGCACTACCCTATGTACCTATCACTGATCGTGCTGTGGTGGTCAGGGCCCTAGTCAATTCCAATTTAACGTTTTGCAATGGACATTTGGCTGGAATACTGGGCAATCAGATCCATTGGCTCCAAAATGCACGAAATGCGGGTGTTAGATTGGTCTTGGATGTAGCCAAAAACACCCATATTTCTGGTCTCTGTCGATCACTGCATTGGTTGGCGGTGTAGGATCGGATTACATTCAAAATTGGGTGTCTGGTCTACAAATGTCTGACTGGGCTGGCATCGGCTTACCTGATTAATAAATTGAAGCGATATCGACCAACTCGAAGCCTCAGATCTGAAGATGAACTTCTTCTTGTTATTCCTAGGACAAATGATAGATCAAGAGGAGATTGCTGTTTTTCAGTTGTCGGACCTAGACTATGGAATAGTCTTCTATTGAACCTAAGACAGGCACCTGCTCTGTTGAGATTTAGAGCAGGCTTAAATACCTATCTATTTAAGTAAGCTCAGTGATTGCTAGCTTTTGTTTCAAGTTATGTGCCATCTGTTTATATTATGATTATGGTCTCTCCCCATTATATGTTATCACCTGCACCACGACACGATTAAGTTTGTTGTGTGCGCGTTATAAATTCTTCAAATTTCGAATTTGGGTCCAGCAGTTACTGCAGTGTCCCTCAGAGCAGATCCCATTCAGAGGGGCAGAGGATGTGATTTGGAGGAGACAGGAAGTCTGCTACTACCACATACTTCAAGGAAGACCTGCGCTTTAATCAAGAGTCACAGAGAGCACAGTTAACCAGAGAGACACTTTGATCTAAAACATACAGGAAGATGGGTGGGGTATGTGTTGTCACCCCTTGTCTGACCTCATGCATAACAGAAGATTGTTGGTGGGAACCCAGGATTGGTTCATTAAGGTGGGCTTAGCCTGCACCAATCACTAAAGACCATTTGTCTTTAAAAGAGGGCTGAACCCCTCACTTAGCAGATCTTCTGAAGACTTTGCAAGGAATAAGAAGGAGGACTCATTTTGACCCAAGCTGAAGGTACAGTCTGCCTTACATCTTCTGCCCATGAAGGAAGGCCAGGAGTACCAAGAGGGAAGTAGGATCACTCCCCTATACATCTCCCAGGGTACAGAGGGAGATACCGGACTCAGAGGACCCATCCAGCAGCTCCAGAAACGGTACCCAGCCAACACACAGCATGCCCTGCTAGATTCTGACAGCAAGCTTCTTAGGTGGGAAGTGCCGGATGGTCTCTGCACAAAAGACAAGGCTGTGGCCTGCTAACACCCTCCTGAGCTTTGAGCCATCTTCCTTGAAAGGACACAAGCCCTGCAAAGAAGCAAGCAGGAGTGCCACATTAGCATCATCCAGCGTCCATCTTTTTAAGGACAATTTCGAGACAGTTGAGTCCTCGAATCGCATCCGGCTGCACCGCTGACTGTTGTTACGCCGCAGTCACCAGAGACATCCAAGACACCTCGAACAGCATTCCAGATCGGCCAACCAGGACAGAGACACTGATTCTTGGCCCAGAGCTGCCGCGCCAGAGAGCCTGCAGATGTCCATCCAGCCTCACTTGCCGAACTGCCTACCGCCTGGTACCCGCAGCTGTCTACCGCCACTAACTCTGTCTCAAGGGCTGCAAAGTGCCCTAAAAAACAGCCTCGGAGCTGTTGAGCACCAAGAACTTCTTCAGCACCAGGTACATTGTGGTTCTGCCCCCCTGGTCCTTCTCTTAAGGCCCCCAGAGACAGTTACGACCCTTTACCCCTTTGGTGTTGAAACCAAATAACCTTGAACAGTAAGAGTGATTGCTTTACCAACGACCCTCCTGTCAGTATCCAGAATTCATCCCTTTCCTTTGCAAAACTGTCTGTCCTCTGTGTTCCTTTACAGTGTGGGTTGTAATTGTAGTGTGCTAGAACTCTCTGTTGTGATAATAATAAAGGAGATATTTTTATACAACCTTGACTGGGCAGTCCCTTTTATCATTTGGTCATAATTGTTTTTTCGTTGTGTTGCAACTAACTAAGGATCCATGACCTTGCGGAGATAAGCCTGCCATCCCGGCCACGTTACCAAAATTGGACAAGGAGGTCTTATAATTCACTTGTATTCCATTCTGTTCTGATCCCTTCTGGTGTACTAGAGGTGTGGGGTTGATTGATGGTTTAGAAACCGATATTCATCCCTGTACCACTAGTGTCCCAGAAGTTGATTCCTCACAGTCAATATGTTTGAAAAGAAAGTTGCACATTTGAAGCCAATAGTAGTTTTCATTGTAGGTAATAACACGTTTCACTTAGAAAAGAAGTAGGGCACTGGCAGAGAGGTTCAAACCCCTTCTCATGGTTTCTCCTTTTTAACAATTCCCTGTAATAGACCCCTTATTTTAAATATTTTGTTTTATTTTTTAAATGGCCAATCTGTTTAAAATACAATATTGCACATTTCAATCAAACAGTTGCTACATTTGTAGGCTATTTAGGGCATAACAGCACGTTTTCTTTTTGAAGTATAGCACTGGCTGAGAAGTTCCAACCCAGCCTGCAAAGCTGATGCCTTTTTTCAAAGTTCCTGTATGTTCCGCTACATTACCAACACAATGGTTATAAAGCCTGAACAAATGTATACATGCTGAAATACTGTAAAATATGACAATGTGCAGGGGCATTTTAAGGATGCCACTCAATGCCTACACTGCAGGACAACAGATAAATCAGCTTGTTCGATTTGGACTGATCTTTGCCCATTGGGAGTGCGGTTTAGATCTGCCACCATATTGTGTAGAGAGTGTAACGGTACAGTTAGAGTTCTTTTAGGCGTATCGACAATTGTAAAAAAATAAAAGCGTGTGAGAGAGCTGGCTTGCCATTGCCGGGATGCAGTATCCTGCTAAGTCAAAACGCAAATTGCGTGCCGGCAGAGATTACACGTCGGGTAGGATACTGAAGGACCATTTACACCTCTTCTGCCTAAACCCAAAGGCTGTATGTAGTTCCAGTGCTACTGACACTAACCCTGGAGTTGGTTACCACTTGGACAGATGCAATAAAGTAAGACGTCTTGATTACAGCATCCAGAAAGGGCAGCATAACAGTACTCAAGATGACACTGTTGTCAGGGAGCGGCTAACTAACATTGGATGGGTGGTGGGGAGGACCTCGGCCAGCGGTAGAAAGGAACCCTTAGTTTTAAATAGATTTTTTTTTAAATCCAAAATGGCAAACTGTTTTTTGATGGCACAATCCAGTCTTAATGCAAAGATCATGTATTGTTCTGCTATTAAAAACTTGAACTAAATTATAATTACCAAATAAAATGAAAAATAACAGTTCAGAGTCCCCTCTATCTTGTTAACATCACCACAAATAGACAACCTTGAGAACAGACATGTCTTTCACTAATGTTATGGCAAACATGATCATTCTACAGCGTGTAGTCATTTTGAATATTCTTGTCATCAGTTATCACAAAGGAATATGCAAGTCTTACTTTGATTGAAATATGGATATCCAAGGACTAGTTAATATTAGCATGTCTTCCGAGCTTTAAAACATTTACAAAGCATCATTATAGAGTGGAAGGATCAAGATACATATACCACGGCAGGAGGCAAGGCACAGCAAAACCCATACATCACTTATGCATTCTGGGAAGCTATATGTCCGGACGCACAAATTAAGAGCCAATGCAAACCCAGGCCATTAAGGAGAGCATAAGGCACCAACTTCTTGATTGCCCAGTGGTTACAGGTGTGCAGCGGTCGGCTGGGTGTTAGGCAATCACTGTAATATTAGTGCAAACATTGCTTTCCAACATGGCCACCGGCAATGGATGTGTGGCGCCCTTGAGAGAGAAATCTGCTTTGTGTTTCTATGAGCAAAATTTGTCTGGTTTATGGTTGAAGGGAGGGGCGTCAAGGGAAGAAACGTTTGGCCAGGAGTCTGAACAGTGTAGTGAGTGGGGTAGGGTGGGAACGGCTGAAGCGCTTGGGAGAGTGGATGACCGCCGGAGAACCTCATGAATCCAGAGAGCCAACAGGATCCACGGCCACACTGCAGAATTGTGCCTGAAAGATACAATCCTTGTTTGGTCTCAGGATTCCAAAGTTCTCCTGCGGGTGCTAATTGTCAATATGGAGCACTGTGATAGGTGGATCCACAGAAGGTCCTGATTCTGAGTGACCTTCTGGGCTGATGCAACCCAAACTCCCGATTGCAAATCCCTACATTGAGAAACAACAACTCTGTTTGCTGTTCACTGAACAGATGCATTAACATGCCTTTTGACAAATGCGCTTTGCCCCACGTTACCAACAATATCCTTTCCCTCTTTAATGAGGGGGTCCCCATACATGTGTTCTCCCCATACATCACCCTACACATCCATCATATTCCTTCTTCAATGGGAGATTTCACCAGAAAGTCTCATTTGTGCTCTCCGGAACGCCCCTCTGCACAGCCCCCCAACCCCATCACAGCCATCAGTAGGCACCTTGTTATGTGGCCACACTCATGTATCGGCATTGTTGTGTTGTGCTCGGAAACATCTGAACCACCCTCACCTGGAAAGAAACCGGAGCTCTTCACAAACACAAATGGTGGGTGAACATTGAGCACCTGTGCCCTATTCAGAGATTCACGTCTGATTTCCTGGGATCTGAAGAGTTAGGGCATCGGATGAGGAGGGCAATTCCGATGGTTTGATGGAACATGAATAAAGGGCACCAATCACATAGACGAAAGGGACCCAACAGGCAGACTCAGTATTAGATCCAGAAAACACAACATTAGATGCTTCTTAGCAGTGGAAATAAATATGTCATGCACATTGCAAAAGGTAGTACATTCTAAATGTGCCTGTGTCTAATTAAAGCCACTGGCTTGTCCTGGATGTTCTTTGGTTCAGCAGTGTTTCAGTGCAAGAAGCCTAACAGCAAGTGTGCTCTACAAATGCAAATAATATGAGCTTCACTGATGATAACTGACCCTGAGGCAGTGACAACAAGGGGGTGAAAACTGCCAATCTCTCGGTATTGGGCCAAGGAGTCCTAGACCAAAATGGACTGCTCATTCGATATACGTGAAAAGAGCCCCCAATGAGGGGCGTGTTTGGAAGAAATCACCAGACAAGAGAGTATGGGATACAACAAAAATGTGTCTACTTACTTGTACAAGGCGACACTGCACAGGGTCTGACCATCGAAGGACGGGGCGGATCTGGACATGCTGAAGAATTGAGCACCACATAGTCACCCGTTTTCATCATTTGCCTACAATGTGCACTCTGCATCTGCGTTCCATCCCCACAGCTTACCGAGCACTATTAGACAAAAAAGGACAAAAAAGGACACATTGGATTTGGTGGTTGTCTTGTAAAAGGCTTTTTGTTTCAAGGTATCCGAGGAAGCCACGCCTGGATATTTTTCAGGGTACAGCTGCAGACGGATATTGGGGTATATTTACTATAGCATTTACTTGCAATGCACTACTTGGAGGTGCCATGTTTCGCCACACAGTCCCTGTATTTCAACATATCCAAATAATGACACTGATACGATTGAATCAAAAGTTGAAATGACCATGCAAATTGTCATTTTCGTGTATTCTGAATAAAGGTAGTTAATGGGCAACAATTTGAAATTACGCACATACAATACATTTGATTTATGGTCTTTCCATCTAATGCCATTGCATCTAATGCCATTCCATCACATTTTTTTCCATCTAAAAACTTTGCATCTAATGCATTTTTTGTTTGTTTGTTTTGGGGGTGGGGGGCCATTACTCCCGTTTTTACCCTTTATAATGCACCTAAACAAAAATTAACCCTTTACCCCCTAAGAAAATGCATTAGATGCAAAGTGTTTAGATGGAAAGACCAGATACCAATACATACATACACCTGGTTCTGTAAGCATTAGAGGGGAGGAGAAAGGGAAAGATGGCGGAGGAGGAGCACGGCCTGCCTTGGAAAACGTGCAGATTAGGAGCTAAACCTCTCATTCCAGGGCACATGTAGATTCATCCCCGGTACCGGGAGGGGGCGGATTTTGGGATGGGTGGTTACATGCATCCAAGGGCTGAGATGGGAGTTAGATAACCTGTTACGCAGTAGTCTGTCACTAACTCAGGATAGAAGGGCAACAGCATCAACTAGAACGTCCAGAGAGACTGGAATCTGATCCTGATTTTTGTCCAAAGAGATTCCTATTTAACAACTGAAATAAATAAGTCAGTCAAGGCCCCATTGGTGAATTTAGAAGTTTTATTTCCTTAGAAATGTCATATTGTGAAGGGGGCTATTTCCCTCTACAGATAAAATAAATATTGTTTGTCATTCAAAGAGCAAAGATCTCCTGGAATCTGGTTCTCCGATTTTTAGGAGTTTCAGATGTGACAGAATAATTAAAATAAATGTCTGCCCTGAAGCAGCCTTGGCCAATTAATCTCACAAACACGCAGGGAGTCTTGTTAGCGTGTTCTCTTACGTACTGTCCCTTTTCTTCCATACGCTTGGCACTTTCCATGGAGACGGGGGACGGAGGGGAGCCTGTTGCCAAAGCATCCAAGCAGAAGTTTCTGGAAGGAACAATTCCGCTCTGGCATTCAGGAGGCCAGGATGGTAGCATGTGGTATGCTACAATCGACAGCAGAGCAGTGGGAACAGCAGCAAGAGGTGTGTGATTGGGCTTGGACCTGCGCGAGCATCACCCTATTAACAAAGTTCCAGGATAAGGTCAGAGCCTTGCCTTTTCGATGGCCTGACACTTTCCCCCTCTTTTATGGATAAAGAAATAACTAAGAAGAAGACACACTCTCTTAGAACACGAAGACGAGGACAGAACACCAGACCCCCAGCAAGGAAGAAACCCTGTACTGTTAAATCATTCTGGGCTTTCAGCCAGGCTGAGAAGCCTAAAGTCTGGTACCCCTTAGGGCCGACACCCTTCAGTTCAAGCAGCACATGACACTGGTAGGGAGATGGGTATCCCTCCACCTTTCATCAAGGAGGGAAATAACATTGGGCCCATGGACGTGGTTGGTGATACAGAGTGGATACAAACTCCACATCCCTTCCCTCCATCCCCTCCACCTCAACAATTGTTATCATTTGGAGGGCCTGCAAAAATGATTGCGGATAGATGCCTTAGAGGTGGCATGTCTGGAGAGACCTTCCGATGGCTTCTTCACACCCTTTTCTTTCCTGCCCAAGAAAAGAACGGCGGGATGAGGACTATACTCAACCACTCCAATTTCAAGCAATATCTTTCATATGAGAGGTTTAGGATGGTTACTCTGGGACAAATCCTGTCATCACTCAAGGAAGGAGACTGGCAGTGTGCACTGGATTTACAGGATGCATACATGGCGCTGCCGAATTCTAAACCAGACAGGAAATACCTCAGTTTCAGTAGCCATAAAATGCACAACCAGTACAAAGTCCTACCCCTCTGACTGAATTCCTCATCAAGGGTTTTTACAAAGGTGATGGATCTCACCTGTGCCAACATGAGATCCATATTTACCCATACCTGGTGATTGGCTGATTCAGGGACCTACCCTGGGCTGGTTGGTGGAATCAGTCAAGCATCTCCTCAAGCTGGCACATGCTCTGGGCCTAACCATCAAAATGGAGGAATCTACTTTCACACCGACTACATTGGCCTCATCTGGGATTGGTGGGGAAGGAAGGTTTACCCCCGCCAGAGAGGATCTTATCCTTGTGGATGTTGTCCAGGAGGTTCTTGACCAATATGCCCCTGACTGCGGTAAAGTTCCAAAGGCAGCTGGGTGTGATGGCCTCGCGCATTTTAGTTGTGCATGCATGTGAGGATGCACAATGTGAAGGACACCATTACAGCTTGCAGCGTGTAGGTTTCAAGTGCCTTGAGACACAAACTGAACGGGTAGAGGTGGGGGTGCCATCTACTCACGCACCAGGACGTTTGCCACAGACTGGGGCGTAGTGATGGTGAAGTGGGAGTATATATAGTAGCCACTCACTGATGATAATATATGAATGAATGTCTATTTGAATGATCAATATTATTTCTGTATTCTATGGTTTATTTGTATTAGCAAGACCAAAAATAAGGCAGTTTTATTATGATGAGGTTTTGCATTTCATGACTACACCAATTTATTTATAATATTTAGGTAATTTCATAAAATAATTTTAATTTTAAAAAAAACGTGGGATTTTATTTCAAGCATTGTTAAAATAGTGCTATTCTTGTGTGTTCAAGGACCTGAATTCATTGTATACATCTTGACAATACAAGGGACATGGCAACATACTCATTTCTGCCCTAACACATGGCTCCTCTACAACAAGCAGAGGCAAATGTAACATTTCATCTAAACTTCTTCTCCAAAGAAACCCGGATACAAGCTAAACCTGCAAGATGGAAGTATGCATCAAGCTTCTACTCTTAAGGAACACAGCGACTCTTGATCCATGCTAGCTTAAAAAGAAAGTTTATGTGGAACAACCACACAAAAGTGCCTTACCGCGAGTTTGGTGGTGCAGTAGAAAAGTGGCAGCAATTACATTACCAGGACTTTTTTTTTTACGGTAACGGAATCACTGCTGTTTTTACCACACAGACAAATTCCCAGTTAGGAGGAAAAGGGTAGGATTCTACTCCTGAAAAAAAGCTGGGAGTAAATCGACCAATGTTCCTTCAAAATTCGGCAGATTTACTGCTGTAAATTTACTGCTGTAAATCTGACAAAATCCCCATGGGGTCCTATGCACTCCAGAAATGGGGAATTACACCACCCTACCACCTCTCGTAATCCCGGTGGTAAGCCCATGGAACAGAGTGCTGGTAACAGCACACAATGCTGGTGTTAATTCATCAGATTTACCGCCAAATTACCACCAAGCCCACAATGAGGCAGACAGAGTTTTATTTCTTTCTGCCATTTGGATTGAATCACATCGTTGCCCCAGCACTGAGATGTAAAATGACCATGGGTTGATCATATTCAGCAGAGGTACCCAGAGACACACATTCAAACTCAACACTTTGAAGCATAGGGTCTTTCAAATGAAAAAGAAGACATTCTTGCTCGCCAACCACTTTGAAATCTCTTGAATGAACACAAGTATTAATAACAATAAATGTTTAATAAAAATCGCAAACGCCACTATAATACCCAAGTGCTAGAATAACAGAAATGAATAATACCTCGCTAATTTCAAAAACATCCTTATCACATCACATACTGTATCATAACTTACAACATTCTCGTCTAATGTGCTTAGGGTTAACATATATGTTCTATAATGTAGTCCAGATATCTTTAGGGGGATTAATTGATGGCATCAATGAAATATAGACCCCCTTGTTATTGTTATCCCGCGTTAGATCTCGTAACCATACATAATAGCCCCTTTAGCAGGCAGAAATCCAATATGCAAAAATGTACTATTCACTTCGGTACCGCAATATGCTGTGCAGGACATGGACATAGCATGTGTGGATATTCCGCACTAAGCAGTTTGCACCCCATACAAGGTGCACTCAGATTAGCATCACATGTTTTTTTACCACTGCTGGTGTGTAATGCGATCTATGCACGATTTTAAACTGGATGAATCTGAATGTAGAATTGAATGGCACTTCTTTAGTCATTTCACATGATTTGGCTACATCTCATCACTGATGTATATTCCCACATGTGAGGCCCATTCATCACATGATCTCTGCTCTGCTTTATTTACAGGTGCCTGAGCTACTGCTCATACATATATAATGGCAACATGCCTGGGAGTTCACCGTGTGCTCAAACAAGAGTGCATTGCAGGCTCAATCGGGAAAGTTGACCACTTAATACTGCAAGCTGAGCACATATGCAAATATTGCAGCGTTACTAGCGCCCCACTACCCACCCTGTCATGCACTCCAGCTAGTTTTATACATTTCCCACCTGTGAGCAGATCACAGAGATGTCTAAACCAAGCCCTTGCTATGTCACGTTTATTGTGGTATCTAGTGTAGGGGGCATGTCCAGAACACCCCAAAGTGTCAGATCTTTGCGGTATAAATCTTTAACATGTAGCTTCTACGTTGATTTCTGCCAAGGAGCAAGTGTCGCGTTCAATGGGTTGAAGGGGCGGGGCCCTTCATCGTTTCGTGGAGCTTCAACTGCACCAAGACTCATTTGGCCTGCTCCCGCCCCCTCTGCTTTACCATGGGGAAACTTCCCCGCATCATCACCCCAATATGTGATCAAATTAGACTGAACCACCAAACCATATAGCCCAGAATCGGGGGCTTGAAGACCACACTGGCAATACGGTTTAGACATATCTGCTTTTCTTATGCGCACTCTAGCCCGGCTCCAAAGGAATCGTGTCACCATCTATTCAGAGCAGTAAACAATGCATTGCCTAACACAAAGGGACATTCAGAAAATGATATACTAATTCAGGCAGCACCAACATTTAAGGTAATGCTATCCTAACCATCAGGGATCTGGGTAAAGACCAAATAGAATGCAGCGCTGCAGTGCGTCACCATCACACAGTGTGGCAGGGCCTTCAGACACAACCATGCCCAGGTATCTAATTGAGTGAGGTTCCCAACGCAAATGAAATCTACTAGCTGAGGGTTCCGTCTTGCATCTTAAGGGCAATATCAGATTTTCTCCAGACATAACTGGGTCTAGGTCAACATCTGGAATCCTAATATATAGTATTATGTCGTTGGCGCATAGGGAATGCATCCAAAATATCCGAATTCACAGAACACGCTTCACCAGAGTCATTTCTCACCAATAACATGTGCTCAGTGGATAGCACAGTTCTTATTCCTCTATTGTCCCTGTCCGCGGTCTTTTGCGAAACGTGTCTAAATTAAGTCTAATGCACATTTGATGTCCACCAACAATCTAGAGCCGTGATTTTGTTGATGTCACTGCTCGAGAAAACTTTCAGTGTAATTCAATCGTTTTGAGTACTATATGAATATTTTAAGGACTTCCAACTCTGTGGAGATGGCCATACCTTGAATATATACTTTGAATGCTTGCCATGTTGTACACGTTGAGGAAACTGAGCCAACATGTGTGTCAAAGAACAAATGAACATGGCCAAGTATATTCATCTCAAAAACAGGGTCTGCTAAGACCGCCTGTTTAAATCACCAAGGGGGTTCATTAACTCATCAGGGCTCAATGTTAGGCTGGGACAATGTAAATGTTGCTCTTGGAATCCTGGGACCCAACAGATGCTCTATTTGGGTTTTTTCTTGGAATATAGGTATCCCTGATGTGCCCTTTAATAGGTGTGGGGTTTTTGCCTGTAGACATAGCCGCAACGTCGAAGCCCAAATCGAGTGTCGTTCTGGGAGAAAGAACCGCTACCCAGGCAGCTCCTTCAAGCATTGTCATAGAGCCTAGGTGTGTGTATTGGCAAGTGCTGCACTATTGCTCTGCAGTTGTGCTGCTCGTGTTTATTGTCCCTGGATATTCAGTAACCCTATAGATGACATTTACGCAGAGTTACCATCTATCCGGGCCTGCCAGCGGGCCCCGTAATCTCTTATTAGACTCTAATGAGTTCCGAAGCCTTCACTCGTTCATGCATCCCTTCTATATAGTTTTGTGCACACACGCCATAAATTATAAAGCCTGATGAATGAATGATTCCTTAGCGGAACACAGAAAGGCGAGTGTGTTGTAACTGTGTTGTTGTTTATTACTTACATTTAATAGTAGATGCCATGCTAAGATATGTGAGGGGGTGGTGATAATCTTCTTGCAGTCCTTCTATTATGTGGTTTCCTACTGATCCCCCTCATCCCCTTCTGGTAGGTGGGGGAACTACATATACAGTCAGACAGGGCAGGTGATGTGTATGGAGGAGGTGTAGTTGAACGTCATGTTGCAAAGGCCTTTGCCCCTTTCCTGTAACAACAGCACCAATAAGGGACATATGATTTTAAAAGGGGTTACGCAACTTAGCTCTGAAACACAACTGATGGTGTGCTTGCCATTAGGTGTGCAATGGTGGTCGCTAATCAGTACACTTAGTCAATTCTTTACAATCGAGGAAGAACAATACCTGGGACCAGTCGGAAAACTGCCACTCCGGAGGGCAGTCCTCGTTCTGGCATTGTTCCTGAGCGGCGGGCATGAGTGAAGAGCAGAAGGTGTTGGGCAGCTCCAGCAGGCTTCCGTCGGACAGGCGCGTCTTGCAGGTTACGCCCCTTCTCTGAATTCCACCACCACACGTTTGGGAGCACTTTGAGAAAGAGAGACAGGCGGCAGCGGGTCAATACTTTCAGATGCCCAGGTGCACAGCCTTCAAGAGAGCCAGCAACATACATGTCAGGCAACACAAATCACTTGAGCTCTGCTTGAGTGAACCCTGCTGCTCAGCAATCAGTAATTCAATATCTTCTATAAACCATGGGTCTCAGTGTGATCTCCTTATTGCACTGGGACGTTCATCCCACTTTCATCGTAAACATTTTCTTGACAGGCCACCTTCACCGAACAGCAGCCTGTTGGGGAACAACACATGTGCATACTGTGCATACGCTGACAGACCCGGAAGTGGCGGCCCAGGGTGTGGTAAGGCGGAGATTTACGGCTTAGGGTGTGTGTGTGTGTGTGTGTGTGTGTGCGTGTAAGTGCGTTTATGCATGTTGTATACGTTGGGAGGAGGGGGGAGCGGGTCAGGATTACAGGGCAGTCTCTGTGCTGTGCCGAGGGCTGAAGAATGAAGGAAGAGATGAAGATGGTTTGCATCATTGTAGATATGTGCCAATTTGTGAACAGCTCACTGGTTAGGAAAGTTGAGATGGTCTTCTTCGGGACAGAAAGGCCGTGAGTACAGTGTGGCAAATCAACTTCCAGGGCACCAGTGGTCCAGGGGTAGAAAAAAAGTTTCTAAACCATCAATGAGCACCACACCTCTAGTACACCACAATAGATCCAAACAGATTGGAAACACAAGCAAATTATAAACCTCCTTGTCCAATTGTGGTAACGTAGACGGAACGGCAGGCTTATCTCCGTTGGTTAGTTGCAACACAGCAAAAATACAATTATTTACCAATGATAAAATGGTCTGTCTAATCAAGGTTGTATAAAAATATCTACTTTATTATTATCACAACAGACAGTTCTAGCACACTACAAAATTCAACCCACCCTGTAAAGCAATGCAGAAGACAGACAGTTTCAAGAAAGAAAAGGGGTGCACTCTGGATACTGACAAGAGAGTAGTTGGTAAAGAAATTAATCGCAATAGTTGAAGGATACTTGGTTTCAACACAAAGGGAGCAATGGGTCGTGAAATGTCACTAGGGACCTTCACAGAAGGCCCCGGGGGGTTGGGGAGAGCAGAAGCAGAAACACAATGTACCCTGTGCTTTTAGAGGTTCTTGGTGCTCGGCAGGGTCGAGTCGGTTTCAGGGCCCTTTGCAGCTCCTGCGACAGAGTACAAGATGGGAGACAGCTGCAGGTATCAGGCGGCAGGCAGTTCGGCAAGCAAGGCTGGACGGGCGGCTTCAGGCTGGCCTTCACGGCGGCTCAGGGTCAGGAATCGTTGTCTCAGTGTTCGTCGGCGGGTCTGAAGCACTGGTCGAGGTGACTCAGACAGTGCTGATAGCTGCTTGTCGATGCACTCCTCCTAGCATCTTCACCGGGATTGTGTCGTCCTTTAAGGTGGACGGCCCAAAGCCAGAGAGAGTGTTGCAGGCATCTGCCTTGTCCTTGGTTTGCTTCAGAACTCTCTGGCACTTGGCCAGCCTAGGAATCTTGCTTGCAGAGCCTAGCCGGGCACGCTTTGTGGGCTGGCTGGGTACCGGTTCTGGAGCTGCTGGAGGGTCCTCTGCATTCAGTATCCCCCACTGTTTCCTGGGAGATGTTTAGAGGAGGACTCTTGCTTCCTTCTTTGGAAATCCTGGTCTTCCTTCCCTGGAGGAAGCTGTAAGGCACATTGTACCTTCAGCCGGGATCCAAATTAGTTGTTCTTGTTACTCCTTGCAAAGTCTTCAGATGATCTGCCTAAAAGAGGGGCTCAGCCCTCTTTTAAAGCCAAATGTGTTGCAGTGATTGGTGTAGGATAAGCCTACCTTAATGAACCAATCCTAATTAACTCTGATTAGAGGAGCTAAAGGGATGCCGCCTATGTAAAAAAACAGATGTGGTCGAAACACTGAGACACCTGATGATAAGCTGTCCCAATACAAAACAAAACAGATCTATATATCTCCTACCACTGATCACAAACCCGTGGATGATACAAGAAGATGACTTGTGGAACAGATTAATTTCAGGAGAAACCACAAGATGGACGGTGGCCATGGTTAACTTAATTGAACTCGCATTCCGCCTGATCAACCAGACATTGACTCCATCAGCAATCCAGCTGAATGGAGACTAATTGAACGGATTAGCGTGAAGAAGGTTTGTGTCTGACCACATCCGAGACACCTGAGGATAGAGACGAATGTTTGGGCGGCACCTAGAATCTGAGTTACCTAGCTTGTTGGAAATGTTGATAAAATTCAGGTGTTCCTTGAATAAACTCAACAAAAAAAAATAATAATAATAACTCTGATTAGTATGCAAATTTGCCACCAGCAGCTAACAAAGGACTGGCTGATCCTTGGAGCCTTTGTTAGTTCATTAGGCTGGCCATGGCAGGAGGAAGGTTTTGCCTCCCCCTTCTGAGATGCCTTGATGTACTCTTGGCTGTCATATTCCAACTAAATATGACAGAGGGGACGGCACCTATAGGCTGTGTCCACCCAGAGTACACTATGTGTATGTCGTGCAGTGTGCATAGGAAAATGTGTGCAGATTAGAACCCACACAATTTCCGGAGGTTGATCTACCATCATTCAATTTCATTTAAAATGTCAAAATAACCCAGGCAGGTACACACTCACTCTGCAGATGGTCGACTACCTCACATACAGAGAAGCGGTTGAAGGCCTGATAATGGTTTGGGGCAGATAATATATTAAAAAGCCCATGATCTGTTTCATGGGGGAATATTGGTTGGGGTGGTTGGAGGCAGAGAAATCTATCATTTCTACCAGGTAGCAGGGATGTGGTGCAAGTACTAGCTCTCTTCTCCATGAGTCACGGGTAAGTACCTTTGGTTGAGTACTATTTTGTAGGCAAGATATGGGAATAACAAACATACGTCTTTGAAGCACTTTCAAATAAAATGATGAGATGGAATCCAGGGATACGTTTGCCTGGGAAAAAGTAGCTAGGGGGTGACATTTCCCAAACTTGCATTCCCACGAAAATCAAGCATATTCCCCAAATATTCTAGGACTGGAAATAGAATAGTAATTCACACCCGTCCTACAATATGTGGGTGAAGGCTTTTATGGGTGCAGGGAGACACAATCCTTTACCTGGTGACTTTTTCCCAGGGGACATTTTCGCACAGAACCTGTGACATGACAGTGCAACAATCAGCTTTAGGCCATCCAAGCATGCCAAAGAGCGAGACACTAAGAAGAGTCAACCTAGCCAGTGAGCTCAGTGAATTGGGTGCTGTTTTAGAGGGAAGAGTGCAACCTGCATTTACAGTCTCCAAATACGGCAGGGGCAAGGCAATTTCTTCATCCCTCCACGAATGAGAAATTGAGTAATAACTCCTACTACTATAGCATTTAGGCGCAAGGGAAATCCAACATAAAGTGTTACAAAACATATTATTATTATAAATTCTTTTTTGTTATTATTGGAGCTAGCAAGAGGTGGGATGTTAGGACTCCTATGTAACCTGGAGTTTTCTAACTCAGGAAGCACTGAGTCTGAATGTATTGCAGTGACTGTTAGTAGGTATGGAAAGAGTCTAGCCTACGAAAACTGCATGAAGATTTACATGTTCACTGCCTTTCCTCATTGCAGATAGACAATGCTGTGCTGGCCATGATCTTTTTTGGGTGGATAGCTCACCAGTAAAGTGCTCACTTCATGCGCGGGGGCCCAGCCTGCATTTCCAGGTCTGAATCCCACAGCAGGGTCAAATTAGCCTTTCATCCTTCCATGGTAGATAACGGGAGTACCATCACACGGGGTAATAATAACACTTGTTATAGTGCTTAGGAGCAGTAGAAATATGGTATCAATAAGGAATCAATAAGAACACATATTATTAGTCTTAAGCTACAGGCCTATCCTCTAGTTGGCAGGCGAGTCATGCATCCCTGTCCGAGATGTTGGTGGCCACGCAGGACTTGTGCTTTAGTGTATCTTGGGTTTGCCTATCGTTTGTGTGCAACTCATACGATTGGAACTTTTCCCATGCAGGCCTTCAATTGCAGGCAGTGTTCGAGATTCCCGTTAGTCTTCTTTCTATGTTCTTCCCTTGGTTATTGTGCCAGAGTGTGGCAAAGCAAAGGATACTTAGATGCTGAAACAGCTTCCTTGGCTGAGGTGTAGAAGAATTACATCAAACCAAAGAGTGTTCACTGCGGGCTCATGCAGTTACTCAAAGCGCATCAGCGGTCACAGAGCCCCATATTCAGCAGCGATGCTTAAGGCTGGTAGATGAATCATAGCAGTTCCTGTACACACCTTTCCTGACAACGCTATGGAAACCGTGCCCTGGTGCCCCTTTATTTATTTATTTATTTACACTTATAAAGCGTGCAGCGGCCTTGAGCATCGTACCGCTGTTACGGGATATTCACTTAGATACAGTTTACATAAAATCAGACTGATCAGAAGGCGTCACAGAGGTTCACAACAAAATGCAGTATGAATGTTCCATGGTTGCGGGGGAACACCTTCAAGTACAGTCTGGTTGAAGAGCTTAGTTGTCAGCGCCTTTGTGAACACAGTGAAAACTTGTTGTATAGACCCCAAGAGGAAGATTGACCAGCATCTGAGGACTCCTACACATCCATCAGGGGAGAAGAAATGCCAGGTGTGGGTGGCTCTTCCAAAGACCCACACACACCTGGTTTCTAGGGTAACCACTGATTATTTCGACAACTTACATTTGGATTCATTTAGTATTCATGCAGCTTTTCGGATATCCTGAAAACATGGAATGGAAGCCGTTCTTGAGAACAGCACTTGGAAATCCTTGCAATAGTGTCTGGAGAGCAAAGGAATGTCAGGGCTCGCTGGCACTGCGACCTCCACGATTAGCGCCATATAAATCTAACTTTTGATGGACAGTAGCTTCAAAAAATAAGCGAGGAAATACATTGATGCTGAAGGTCAGTGTGTCCATAGCCAAACCGGGAGACAGAAAGAATATATGTTTTCGATTAAAAACTAACAACCTAATATATATAAAGAAGAAGAAAAATCGCGGAATACTTTTGTTCAGAATTACACATTTTCTGGGATATCCATGTATGCTGATAAGTGATGCCCCCCTTTGTTGCTCAAAGGCATCTGTTCATGAGTATCTTCTGGCATCACAGCCACACAGACCCTTGTGTGACACGTCCCCCACGCCCCGAGCTCTCCCACAAAGGACGGGCCATCCAAGCTAGAGTAGTGCAAATGCAAGGTCGGGGAAAAAGGCCAAACGCAAAAGGTCCAATATTTCACTTTCGAGCCTCTTGTAATTTCCCATGGTATTGCGAAACCTGCACACTTTACGATCACCGGCTTCCTTAGTTTCTAGACCTAAAATAGTTACTGCAATATTAATTTATTTATTCTGATTTTGCATTGACACAATACATGCCCTGAGGTTGCAGCTTCAGGTGGCTTTATACTACAAGCTTTACATATGAAAACGAGGCTCACCAAATCTGCAATCTGAAGTGACAGCACAGGTAAGATGTCAGTGCATGGGCCGGCAGGAGATGAGGGTTGAGGGAGACCTTAGATCTAAATATATGCACCCCAGGGTGCTACAGCAGCAGACACAGGGCCAGACACAGCAAGCAGATGTGCTTGGCTAAATGATATTCGCTGGGTCAGAAAGAGCCATTTGAGTTCATGCTATCCATTGCAAAATGCAGTGGTCATCTAGCAATTCAATGTAGTGTGGGTCGCGCATGCAATTTAATAAATAATTGCCGCGCAACCGCGGCCATTCATTGGTCAAGGCCTGCACGGACAATCAGGAAGTGGGCCAACAAGAGTTTCACTGAAGCATAGAACAGGTCTGCACTCCCCCTCAAACGCCCCCCCCCCACCACACCCGGATCAACCCACTGGACTGCTGTATCACCCATGCTCATCATGCTGGAGACCGTTCCCCCGCCATTTTAAGGGCAAGGAGTAGCAGTTGTCGTTGACTTGCCAGCCGAGGTCAATCTTGTACCCTTTATTATCGAAAATTGACAAAAACATTCTGAAGAATACTTTTTGACGATTGTTTGACGAATTGTTATGATATACTTGAATAAGTACACAGGGTTAGACAAAGGTCAGCAAACAAGAGGAGATAAGACTAGGGCGGGAAAAGTGGGAAAGGGCAGCATGGGAATGAAAGGTTCGTGGAGAGCAGAACCCACATTTAAAAAAGAAAAAGAAAGCAATTTGTCCAAAAAAACAATAATCCAAAAAAGCCAATATTGGGTGATTCGTCGGAATGAGCAATTCCTCATTCCAACAGGTCACCAAGAGGTGCAGGGCTTAGAGAGTAGTCTAATCACTGGGTGACTCACTGAGCAGCAAGTGCATAACCTTAATACATCACATCCACATCCGGATAGTCTCCAAGAGCTAAGATCACTGATGCAAACAGTGGTTAGACTGCTTCCTGGCAGCAAGGCTGGAGAGAGCTGAAGTGGCAATCATGAACCACACTGCCCTATTCAGGGATTCGAATCCATATGTAGAATCACGGAAAGTAGCCCCAGGCGAAGCCTGTTGTCCTGGAGACGGCATCCAAGTGGCTGAGACTGATGCTTCTCAGCTAAGTTCAGTATCCAGTCTGCAGGCGCTTGGATGCACTTATCCACGTCCTTTGGGCCGTGTGCAATTTCTTTACGATTCGGTCATTCAACGCGGCGCGACATCTGTAAACAAGACGCCCCATTCTGCTGGCTTTGTCCCAGACTTCAAGGATTTTAAATAAACACTGCTTTATTTATAGGGCTTCTTCTTAATCATTTGGAGAGCCATAAAGTTTGACAACAATAAACGGAACCGCCAAGAAATGGAAGGCTTTTAAACCTGGCCAAAATTGCGTGTCCCCTCTTTTCCCCTCGTTCTATATTTTACGAGGAGATGAAAATTGAATTCGTAAACCTTTGTAGTGAAATCACTCAAGCCTTAATCTTTCCCCTAGCAGGAGGGTATTCTGATTTGAAAGTTTGATGCTGTAAGGCAGACAGACCTACAGAAATGGCAAACGGGAAGCGCCTTCGACCTCTATGAAAAGGATTACAGGCTGAAGCCAACCCGCTTGTGCGTGGTAAATGGCACACGTGTTCCAGAAAGACAAAACCAGCAACAGGTGACCTGGGGTCATTCCTTCCCCAAACATATGCAGAGAGAGATATAGAAAGTACTAGGGTGCCTGAGCGAGTGTGGTAGTATTACTGCCAACAGAAATGTGAGGGAGAAAAAAATCAGGGTAGCGTCTACGCTGACAAGTTCTCCATAAATTCAGCCCAATGAAAAGGAGTTTTGTAGTCTAACTCGAAACGTGGTGGTGATCAACATTCATGCTAACCCATGACTGGTGCAAGGGGATCTGAAACAAAATGAGGACGGAACTTCAATATTATGCAGTGTAGCATCACACTGCGGGCCCATCCACCGCACCATGGGACATCCCAAGAGTGGAGGAAAGGAGAAGGGACGTAAGTGGACTGAAGGTTACCGCCCAGGACTGATATGGCTGCTTCTCACTCTCTGCTGAGGCAGGAGCTTGGCATAAATTGGATCCAGGATACGATAACTTGATTTTGCTACGGCATTCGATAAACCATACTTTTCCCATTTGGAGTCTTTCTTTCTCTGCCTTGGGCTCAAGTGACTCCAGAGGGCCTGAAAACTGCAGCGCCTTGGCCAGTCGAGCCATGCATCGCAGGCCTAAAGCCACTGGTTCTGTTGAGAACCCTCAGAGACCTGCCAAAATCGCCACACTTGAGGGGCTCAGAATGCCTTAAGCACTGAAAGACCTTCTTTAATTGCTAGACTGCTTACAAAAAAGACTTCAGACAACTCTTACGTATCTGGCGAACAATATATTTTAATTATAATATGAGAAAACCACGTGTGTATCTGTTTGGCAACAATGATAAATGTGGTGGGCTGTACCCGGCCACAAGAATACACTGTCTGAGTTAACAGGCCCATGCAAAGCAAATGCCTTTAACGAGGGTTGGCAGTGCCGTTACTGCTCACGACAAACTGCTATTGCCACTACCACCTGCGGCAAGCGATAAGATTCTGAATAATGAAGATCATAAGGATTTATGAAAATAAGTCAGCGTGTAGGGATGCTTTCGTAGATCAATTTAAAACCCCAATCAAATATTGAAAAGCAAAAAAGAGCTCAAAGCATAGAGTCCATTTTTCCTTTCCAGAGTGGGAGCAGAGGCGTGGCACATGGAAGGCAATACAATGAGACAAAGGTACGTTTCATTTTTATTAAAAGTAGGGGGGTTTGACAGAGAGGAACGGGTGATGGACAGGAGGAGAGGAAGAAAGATTCCAGCTGGAGGAGAAGGTGAGTGGATGGTGGTGCAGAGCTGCCTAGACACTGGCGCACAGCCTGCGTAGATTGCCCCACGGCTTTAAGTTAGTATCTATAGACGGTTAGAATGTGGTCATTGACATGCAGATTATGCAAGCGTTCTACGTTTCTTGATTGGCTCCCACAGAGAGGAGCTGTTCTAATGAGGCTATTTTGCAGTGTGTGCGTGCTGGAAATGGTGATAACAGCCCGCTGCCCAATTTAAGAGCCACAAGCACCTTCTGAATAGTTTTATCACCTCACTTATTTATTGGGGAATTTTATAAAGCCCTAAACATTGCCTCACGGCCCCTTCAGATTGCTCAAAAGTCCAGCAGATTCTGCGGTAACTAACTGTCCACACAACTGGAGTCTAATCAGATACAAATAATCCCTCTATTTGTCTGTTTCTGGCATTGCTGTTTGCTGAAAGGTGAGCATTCTGTGTGTGTTCCTTAGCTGCAATAGGTTCCACTGCAGCCCCAGATATCCTAGACATGACAAGACTATAGGTCCTCATTCTAAGTCAGCTGGTCTGGTAAAAAAGTACCGGTATTCGTGGCTACCTGCACTTTACTGGACCGGCCGACTACGGGAATGCCGGTGGGGCACCTGGCTTACCTCCAGCTAAGAGCTGGAGATAAGGCAGGCGACCCACCGGCATGAAAAGACGTCATTGCCGGCACTGACATTGCCAGTGCCAGTAATCATGGCAAATCCTGTTGGCTTGGGCTCCTGAGTTCCCTTTGCTGCCGGCCGGGTCCGCCGCTCCTCTTGCCTGCTGCTGGTCCGGGACTACCACACCTTCCTCTCTTCTGGGCCTGTGTTGCTCGCCGATCCTCTCCGCAGACCGCTGTTAGCTTCGCTGGACTCTCCTCACTGTCTGCGCTGCTGGGCTCGCCTTCCCTGTTCCACCTCTGCTGCCACCGCAGCTGTGCGTCTTCTGGTCGTCGCTCTGCGGGGTCCTCCCCACTCCACTGCTGCCGGGCTCCTCGACCCTCCTTCACACCGGGTGACGTTTTTGCTGCTGGGCTCACTGGCCCGCCGTCTTGCAGGGGTACGTCCCCTTCACTGCTGCGCGCCGTTTGCCTGACAGAATACTTTGTTGCCTCTGCTGGGTTTTTTCCACACGCCAGCCCTCTTCGATGGGCACATCTTTCCTGGCACAACGTGGTGTACGTTGGCCCCTCCCCTTCCCCTTTCTTCCCGCTCCCTCCCACTGTTCTGTGTCCTCCTCTCCTTAAAGGGGCTCTGCCCTTTATTCACTCACAACAAATCCCCTCATGGAGTCCTATCGGACTCCATGAATGGGGATTTACACCATCCCTCCGGCACTCGTAATCCAGCGGCAATGTCGCCGGATGGGATGCCGAAAACGGTAACAACTTTTGCCGGTATTCTGGCGGCTCTACTACCAGGATACCGGCATAGTTGGAACGAGAGCCAATGTTTGTTATGTTGTACTTTTGTGTTGAAGTGTATGTTAATGATTGTTGTTACTTGTAATGGTGTGAGCTTTATTCCTGTCCTTTAGTGAGAGCACGAAGTCTACTGGGGCTTTTGTGGCTGCACTTCACATATAACAGCTAAAACGCATTGGATTTGCTTGTTTTGACCGAGATTAACCATCAAACCCTTTTCTAAACCTGACTAAAAGAGCTCAGAATAGATGGAGCAATAAACTCACTTTCCATGAACACAGTATTTTTTGTCTTCAGTCTGGGTTTCACAGACCCATGGCATGTTTTGCAAAGTCTGCCAATTCCCGGCTAGACTCGCTGAGATGTATCAAGCCTAAAATGGTTGGCGTCAACGTTTGACAATTGGGAAATACTTCTGCTCAATCAACGCGACTCTTTGTTAATCATGAGTAGGTATGAAGGCCTGACTGATGTATGTGAATGCGGGTAAGCCTTGAACGAGGATGCCCCACTGGCAGGGAGGGCTTCCTGCAATTTAACTTCTCGAGAGAAAACATAAAATCAAAATGGCTTCCACCATCAGAGCTCAGCGACTCCCTTAATCTGGCATAATATGGAAAGATAAACATTATGCTTGTGGATGTGCAATACGGCTAATTAATGGTGTGCAGCACTTGACTGACAAAGACAACTGGCTGGACAAATATCTCAGATACACTTCAGCTTTTACCTAAACACACCCAAGGGTGCAAGAAAAAAGTGCACAAGATAAATTAAACATCTTGAACAGAGCAGATGGGACATTTCTTTCAGGGAACTGCCACTGAATGAACTCTGAAACACTACACGATTACGAACTTGATAAACCTAGGAAGGATGCCCATTCTAAAGGAGGATTAACAGGGAGTTCAATTCTTTGGGAAAAGTCTGACTAAAGTCTGACTATGGAAGTAGAAACATTGGAATTATCAACAAAAAAGGAGACTCTTCAGAAAAAAAGAGGTCTATGCAGAAGCGCTTTGTAAGATCTGGAGCGTGACTTTCTGGTTTTGTCCAACATTATTGTCTTCATAGGATCACTGAATTAATGACAACACATTCTGCAACACCAACAGACAATTCAGGGTCAGTGAAGGTAAAGTGGGTGGGGGGGGACAAGTGGAAGGAGGGATGACCGGGCACTCTCACAGCTAGTGAACAGTTGCAGTTCACAGCATGTGTAGTCAATGGAAGACGGCAAAGGGAAGAAAGTAAGATAGATGCATTTCACCTTGGTAGAAATCATTATATGTCCAGTGCCCTAGGGAAAGGGAGAGGGATAAGAATAGGGAAGAGGCCATGATCTTTTGCTGAAATGTTCAAAGCAATGCCATTTGCAGAAATGACATCCAATATTTGGAAACAAAGGTAAATGATCAGAAAAAAGTACAGGCCTGAATCATGTGACTCTAGTCATGGTAGTAGGGCCAACCAGCTAGAAAGAAGAGCCTTCCCAGGGATCGTAAGATCAGGAAATAGGCCCTGCAATGCAAATATTTACAGAGAGCCCTAAGGACTGAGCCGAAGAATGAATGAAGAACTGGTATGTGGGGCCATGAGGGATTGCATACAAAAAATATTTCAGAATTTGAAAGTTTTAGATTTAGTCTTGTCAAACATGTTGTGGAGTATTAAAAAATGACTTGGAAATAAAATGAATGGGGGTATCAGCGTTAATGCCAAAAGATGGATGAATAGAGCCAGGTTGTGGAAAACGACACCTTTGTTGCGTGTCCAGGAAGAGGTCCAGCTGTTGGGTGCATGAATGGAAAGCTCAGCTTGGTTTTAGTGAGAGTCATAGGAAGGGGTTAAGAAAGAGTCCATAATGTGGGACAACGGCAACATTTGGGCAGCTGTGTGAGATTTGAAAGAGCTTATAAAGAGGAAGTAGACTCCCCTTTTTTGTAATTGCTTACACAGAAATCTTCTGTTTATGATGGGGGCCGGCGATAACTAGATCACGTTTGATGAATACTGGCCTGCGCGGGGAGTGCCCTGTTTATAGAGAGTATCTTCAACTGTTAACCTGATAATAACTGTCTGCAGAACTCACATTCCCTTTCGGAGATAGCATGTACTTTTACAATGTTTTAATAAATGTAAATAATATCATAAGATTAAGTATTACTAAAGAAAAAATAGGAACAATCTACCCTGAGATCATGCATGTGGCGAATGGATGTCTGCAGCTTTCGTGTGCAGGAAAGCGACATTCCCGTGCTAACGTTTCTCTTCAATACTGTTCCACTGGAAAGGTAAAGCCAAAGAAACTTTGGACTGTGGGATCCCTTGATTCAATGCATTCAAGATGAGATTGAAATGAACGCAGAGGTTGGAGCATGCCCAAGCGGCATTGTTGGGCACCTGTACTAACACGATTTGTGGTATGTTCTGCTTGCTTTTCCTGTGGAATGCTCGTCCTATATTTGACCAGAGAGGGAAGCAAACATTTTGTAAGATTTAGCTGTGCCGGATATGGCATCAATACATACAGTGCAAATACAGTCTCTGGACATAAACATACAAGGCCTCCAGGAAACAACGATCGCCTGCTGCTGAGCCCTGGAATACTGTAAAATGGCGACATCTGTCAACATGAGCGGATCACACTCATGTGCACGCGGGGCATCCCCTGCCCAGCAAACGCCGGCTTTTACAAATGAGTCTCACACCGTTCTTAACAGCGAACCTTCCTTTATTCCATCTACAGATAACTGAAAGTGAAAGTCCTCTACTTCCCCATCCTGCCCCCTCCCTAGCCCAACGTCACTTCCCCCAACATTTGGGTTCAAACACGGGCCAGCCCACATAACGATGCGGGAGGGCGCGGGGCTTGACACGTCATGACGTGACTACATCTGCTCACATCTCTTTCAGTGGCCACGCAGCCTTGGCCCACTTCAGGACTCATACAGAAGTACATATCATACATACGGTAATATGGCGATCACGCCTGAGGTGGAAATGCACTTAGCATAGCTCTCAACTATTTGTGTCGCAAAGGCGGGTGAAATCACCAGATTTTGTTTTTGGCGGGTGAGACGCCCATTGGAATGAATGGGCGTGCAGGAGGTTTGGCGGGTGAGTCAGCCCTCTACAAAGCGGGTGATACCCGCCAAAAGCGTGTGAGTTGAGAGCTATGACTCAAAGCCCCGGGAGATACCAGACAATGTAACTCAAAAGTGAACAGGCCCAAAACTCTAAAGCCTCACTCCATATAAGGATACAGAGCACGTAAAACAGCACCACCATCCCTGCCCCAACTGAAGTTGCCAAAAATATTCCAGAAATAAAACAGCAAAACTTTGTTTTGTTAATTTAAAACCCAGAGATAGTACCTGGCAAGTACTTGAAGCGCTCCACTGGCAATCGGCCATTTCACGGTGGGTTCAAAGTGATCAGCCTCAGGAATGTTGCTCACCTGAACTGTGTGCCGATATATCTACAGACTGGAACCAAAACTCAGGCCTACACAGACAATGAGATTGCTAATTAAACAGGGAGACCTTTATGGCATTAAATAAAAGAAAAATAGAGCTGCCCTGGTGAACAGTAATTTTCCGGTAAACGGGGGCTGAGGGGTATTGCAGCAAGTATTCCTTCTAAGAGGATAAATTGGTACTCAGTTTTGCTGAGAAGTTTCATTTATCGCCTACCTAGTTCTCTGCTGGTACATTAGGAGGAATCACACAGCCAGGCGGAAGGGGCAAAGCTCTGCCACCCTGCGAAGGGCGATAAAGATCACCTTTTCCCAAGGTACTCACCCACAGGATGGCAGGTGTTTTGGAGTCCAGGCGGCAGCCCAAGCACAACAACCAGAAAAAGACCAATTCTTGGTTGGTGTCCTTTTGAACAGCACTACCATACCCCCATGGCAATACGGTCTTCTCGGTATGGCTGAGCAGTGGCCAGGTGCTAATTCAAGCAAGGCGCTCAACTTCAGAGCAGGTTGACTGCGTGAAACAGGGATATGACATCCAGTCGAAGAAACTCAGACCGTCAACATCAGGAGGTCAAGAAATTGAACAGCAGTAGGTAACAATGTTGCCACCAACAAATTATTATTGGGTGGTCACTGTGGCAGTGACTTCCCACAGGTGTGGAACTCCACTGATGTAGTGTACAGGAGATATATGACATGGCAACCCACCACGGTGGACATTTCACTGCATTTGTTTCACAGAATGTATATGGAGAACAACTGCTCATTCGCCTGTCCCACACTAACTCCCTAACGTGCATACTATGTATTTTCCTACTCTGTGATCACTCACAGCCCATTAAACTGCTGAGAAGAAATTAGGTGAAAAATCCAGGGAAACACGCAGTGAAAGGGCTGTAAGGAATCAACTTGCAGACCAGCAGTGGTCCAGGGATGAATATCGGTTTCTAAACCATCAATCAGCCCCACACCTCTAGTACACCAGAAGGGATCTGAACAGATTGGAAACACAAGCAAATTATAAACCTCCTTATCCAATTTTGGTAACGTGGACCAAATAGCAGGCTTATTTCAGAAAGGTTGTGGATCGTTGGTTAGTTACAACCCAGCAAAAATACAACTTTTACCCAATTATAAAAGGGAGCGTCCAGTCAAGGTTGTATACACATATCTACTTTGTTATTATCACAACAGACAGTTCTAGTAACACTACGAAATACAACCCACCCTGAAAAGGAATGCAGAGGGCAGACAGGTTTAAAGAAGGAAAAGGGATGCGCTCTGGATACTGGCAGGAGGGTGGTCCGTTTAGTAAATAGTCGCAACAGTTCAAGGATACTTGGCTTTAGTGCAAAGGGAGCAATGGGTCTTAAAATATCTCTAGGGGCCTTCGGAGAAGGACCAGGGGGACAGAACCGAAATGTACCTTGTGCTTCTAGGTGTTCTTGGTGCTCGACAGGATCAAGTCGGTTTCAGGGCACTTTGAAGCTTTTGTGACAGAGTTCAAGATGGGAGACAGCTGCTGGTTATCCAGAGGCAAACAGTATGGCAAGCAAGCATGGACGGACGGCTGTAGGCTGGCCTACACAGTGGCTCAGTGTCAGGAATCGTTGTCTCAGAGTTGGTCGGCAGTTTTGAACCACTGGTGAAGATGTCTCGTATGGCTTTAAGCGACTGCAGCATAACAACAATCAGCGTTGCAGCCTATTGCAGCTTGAGGAACTCTACTGGCTTGAAAATGTCCTTTAAGGCGGATGTCGGTAGAAGCTCATCGATGCACTTCTACTAGCTTCTTCACTGTGCTTGTGTCGTCCTTTAGGGCAGACAGCCCAAAGCTGAGTAGTGTGTTGTTCTTGGTTTTGGGTGCAGAGCCTAGCAGGGCACGATGTGTGCTGCCTGGGGACCGGTTCTGGAGCTGCTGGATGGGTCCTCTGGATTCAGTATTTTCCTCTGTTCCCTGGGAGATGTTTAGTGGAGGGATATTGCTTCCTTCTTGGAGGTCCTGGCCTTCCTTCACTGGCAGAAGTTGTAAGGCAGACTGTACCTTCAGCAAGGGTCCAATGATGAGTTCTTCCTTCTGCTTCTGGTGAAGCCTTCAGATGATCTGCCAAAAGAGAGGCTCTGCCTCCTTTTAAAGCCAAATGGACCACACCGATTGGTGTAGGCCAAGCCAACCTTAATGAACCAATCCTGGGTCCCCACCAACAGTCTCCTGTATGCGTGAGGTCATAACCAAAGTACTTTGCAACAGAAAAGGCAAGGGGGTGAAAACATGCAATACTAAGTCCCACCCATCTTCCTGTCTGTTGTGGATCAAAGGGTCTCTCTGGTTAATGGCGCTCTCTGTGGTTCCCGATTAAAGCAACCATTCTCCCTTGAAGCTGCAGCAAGACCAGACTCTCTGGCTCCGGCAAACCACATTCTCGTACCTTATAAATGGGGTCCCCTGCAGGGTGAACTGCTGAATCACGCAGCCCCAGACATGACAGTTCACTGCCAATTGATCCGGAGGACGGGAGCTGGCTTCGGGTTGACACAGTTACATATGAAAGGTTGTTGGGGTTTCCTGTCTCCTTTGACAACCTCTGCAGGCTGGCCCCATGTGGGCCTGTTTGACTAACTCTCTGATTAGTATGCAAATCACTGCCACCAGCTGCAGGGCCTATAAAAAGTACATAAGGGCTTCAAGGAGCCTTTGTTAGTTAATTAGGCTGGCCATGGCAGGGGAAAGGTTTGGCCCTCTCCCTTCTGGAGATGCATCATGTACTGCTCCTGTCCCATTCCAACTAAATATGACAGGGGGGACTGTGCCTGTAGGCTGTGTCCACATAGAGTACACAGGTGTATGCGTATGCCATGTGGTGAGCATAGGAAAATGTGTGTGTGTGTGTACAAAGTTACCTGAGAAAAGGAAACACATTGGTAGGTTAGGGCACAAAGACTTGAAATTACCATCCATTTTAACTAATAACTATGCAAGGCCAGTAAAAAATCAGAGGGAAGCTTAAATTAGCTGAACGCTGTGCGGTGAAACATACCCCAGGATGCCAGAAATACAGAGGCCAGTGTCAGCTATGAGGGCTCACCAAAATACAAGGCTAGCGTAGACATGACATAAGGCCTATGGAACCCAAATCAATAGGAAAGAAAGTGGGCCTAAAGATCCAAAGATGCTAAAATGTGCACAATGCATTTCAAGAAGGGAAAGAAAGACCTATTGCAATGATGTTTTGACAAATCCATGGAGAGCTGCACCCACACATAGGAAACAGCAGTGCACAGTATCTTCAATGGAATGCCAGAATTGTGCTTTCAGCAGCTGCAGTGACATGGAGCATTTTACATGTAAATTAAAGAAAATATCATTTCCTTGTTCCCTTCAAAATTGACAGGATGCCAAGCGAAATGCCCACTGACTTTCAAGCTGGGGCATGGTGTTCTCATGTACATGTACCATTCAAAAGTAATTTGCATAGATTGTAAATTGTGTGCCTTATGAGAAGTCATTTAAACGCAATTGTGTGCGAGTTTGAAAGGCCACGTACTGCTGGCCATTTCTTCAGAAGTGAAACTAAACTCCAGGACCTCCCTCTGTTGCCCTGGAGATTCAGGCCTGGTTGTCCTCATGCATCAGTGCCCTTCCTTAAAAATACAAGCAGGAATACTTTTTAGATCAGAAATGCTGTGAAGACCAGATAAAGTCAGGTCTGTTTTGTAGCACTTGGGACCTCCAGGTCACAAAGCCCATAAAGTGCCCATTAGGAGCTGTTATCCGGACATCACATGCTAGGGTAATCTAACATAGACACAGATCTCTCTACTTACGTCACATGCCTGAAAGAGAAATGAAACTTTAAAAAGGTGGGGCCAGAGAGACAGAGGAGTGAAACTGCCCCTTGATTGCATAAAGTGGACAGCGTACATCGCACAACAGTCATTCCAGGCTTTTATTAAAGGTGACAGGCAGCCGCTTCTAACCATGCTAAACCAATTTTGATGGGATAAACACAACTAAAGTTATTAACAAAAATGTGATTTGGGCCTCCCCGTGATTCCCAGAGATGTGAAAGTTGACAAAAGAATGCCAATAATAAGTGATATGACGCCCGAAAAGTGGCAGATTTTTCACTGATTTGGTTCCTGAGTAAATGAGGAAAAACAGTATCTCTGCACAGTAATGGTGTGCAGAGTCCAGACTAGTCTCATCTGATTCGCTTTAAAATGTAGTTGTTGTAAATACATTCATACATGTAAAGATTTGAGAATTTAGGTTACTTGCCATGTTGTGCAATTTCTATGTCCTAAAAGCATGCCGAGCCCACCTGTCAAAGTGAGATGATGAAGCTCTCTCCTCCCCTAGCTATCCCAAAGCACTCCCCCATCCCCTTGTCCTATCAGCACACGGGTGGGAGGGGGATAGTGAAGACTAGCCAATCCCTTTCACAGGAATCATGACAAGTTAGTGATGTCATTTGCCCTACAAATAAGCCAGTTCACATCAGAGCTGGAGTTCTTCCAATAATTCCAAGGGGCGACCTGCTGCCAAATCCTGTCGAGAAACATCCCAGCAGAGAGGCCTCATCTTGAACTGGAGACAGTAACCAGGAGACATTGGTGGCTGATAGGGACTGCTAGGAGGACTCAGAGGAGATCTTTGACTGATCCACTAGCTGCCCCAGCCCTGCGGTTCCCTGATGCCAGGTCCAGACCTCTCCTGTAAGTAGAACTACCCCCAAAGCCTAGATTGTATAGGCCCTATCTTTTTTGCGTTGTTTTAGTTATTTCCCCATTGAAATATATCCTGTTTATCTGTGTAGATCCTTAGCATGTTTATCAAAGTAAATCAATTCCCCTATTGAATTCACAGGACCTGTATTATGGGCATTCGAAACCAACAATCT
This sequence comes from Ambystoma mexicanum, assembly GCF_040938575.1. Classification (NCBI taxonomy): domain Eukaryota; kingdom Metazoa; phylum Chordata; class Amphibia; order Caudata; family Ambystomatidae; genus Ambystoma; species Ambystoma mexicanum. The sequence goes on from NC_090935.1 coordinate 1,310,766,504, forward strand.
ATTCCCAGTGTGTTGTGAACCGGTATAGACCTAAAGACATGCCAGAAGAATTAACCCCAAAAGCCTTGTTCCACGTGTGTGTGCAGGGTGTAAAAACAAAATTCCCCATTGTTCCCCATCATGCTAAATAAGAAGTGGGAAGCCTAGTAGTACCTGCGCATATGCAAGGTGCAAAATGAAATTGCCCCTGTGTACCCATTGGGCTCTGAAAAACGAATTTACAATTTGTATTTTCTTTCTCACATAGCATCTCTGAATCCAATCCAAAACCGATTTTCCCATTCTCTTCTGACCAAAACCCCAAAGATCTGTGTGTTATTGTTAGGTGTGGCAAAACACATTTTCCCCATTGCCTTTCTGTTCCCCATATTGGTTGATCAAATATACAAAAATCTGATTTTCGCATTGTGTGCTGATTAAAACCCCAAAGCCCTGCCAACTCTTTTTAAGTGTGGCAAAACAAATTTCCATTGCTTTTCTTCCTTTCATATTGGTTCTGTGAGTCAGACCCCAAATCCGATTTTCCCATTGTGTTCCCACTCCCTGCCACTGCCTTCCATTTAAAGGAATTGAATGTAAGCGTCCCCAAAAACGCACCCCCCTTAGTGAGAGGCAATAAAGGACACACCCCAGGAAGGGAATGAGACCAGGACCAAGTGCGGGTGGGATCAAAAGGGCTTTATATAGATCAATATAGGGCATGCAAAGGACTCTGCAAACTCCGAGAGCGCTCTGTCTGACAATAGCAAAGACAGGCCTACTTATTTACAGAACACGTCATGGGTGACACAAGCTATAGGGGACACATAATCGTGGGGATTGGGTGGTGATGTCTAGGGTGTATACACAGTAGAGAGTTGCTCCTCCAGGATTGGCTGACGTTGGTGCTGCGCCACGTGGGGTTGGAAGGTCCGCTGGGATCATCGGGGTGGAGGGCCGGGCCGGACATGCCTTGTGGCAATGATTGGTAACTAAACTGACATTTGCCCTTTTGGCCACACATTCACACCCATTCGTCACACTTCATGCTTCCGTTGGTTTGTAATTCTGATAAGCACTGACTTTAGATCAATACGCAAACAGGAACATTGATATGCAATCTGAAGCATCCCATTCATCAGTTGCGAGGACACCTTTGGTTCAAACAATCTGGTCCCATGTGCATAGTCAGGGGCATGGGAGGGGTTACTCGATCACCCTGTCTTGGTAGATTTGGTGAGGGATGGTATTATGATCTGTTGGTACAAAGGTGGGCGCCCCCCTTTTGAGGGCCATTAACTTGGGGTCGGCGGAGATACCACTGGCCCGTGGGGGCATGTGACTAGTGCCTGAGAGACGGTGGGATTTAGGACCAGGTAGATCGTAAGTCATGGAGTCAGGCTGTGGCGGCCTCTGACATGGGGAGGCGGATGCTTGAAATGGGTCCAGCAGGGTCGGGAGGGGAGGCGAGGCTGTGCTGTTTGAACACCAGCTATCTCTGGAGGGCCTGGGCGGGAGGAAGGGGAGATGGCCTTGCAGCTCTGTGCGCGGCATCCTGCACAAGGCAGTTTATTGTCCCTTGGGTGAGGGGCGAATAACAACACGTGGTGTCTCTAAGATGATTTGTATGCATTTGCATTAGAAGGGATACTAACTGGGGGCCCAACCCTTTAGCACAATTCACATCTATACTTGACATACGAACATGAGGTAGTGTTAGGCAGGTGTATGTGTAAAGAGGGCAACCCATGTTATTGCATATTGTCATCAGTTAGCCAGTCTTCGTACATCTTCACCTTATAAACAATATCTGTTGCATATTACTCTTTACCCATTCTTCTTCGCGTTAGCAGCGAACGTTAGTCAACACGACATATATTACATAAATGGTTTCTACACATTACAAGAGTTTTCGGGGTAGGCAGGGGTGTAGGGCGCCACACAGTCTAACGCTGGGGGCTTGATACAGGGTCAGGGCATGCAGGTTTTGGGCTGGTTTCAGTTACTTCCTAATTTTCCTGTTCATGGTTGGGGCAATGATGTACTGTGGAAGGTTAACAGCTACAGTGTTTTATTTTGTTGTTTGTTCGTGTCTGGTGGCTCGTGAGAACGAGTCCTCAGTGGATCTGCCATGCGGCGGGGGGTGGGGGAAGTGTGGGCCTCTGTGAGCGCGGTCAAGTGGGGGTCAAGCTGCAGCTTTCAGTGTGCACGTTGGCTCTGCCTGGGTTAGTTCTGAAAGTTTCTAGCAAAATGGCGTTGGCTTAGTACAAGATGGCGTCTTCGCTCTGCCACATAACGTAGTGGTGCAGCCTCACGTGTCGGTCTGCAGCCGCCCTGCTGCCTGGGCCCGGGGGCCAGTGGGCTGCCAGCGAGTCATGAGTCTTCACCAGGATGGGAGATGCAGTGGGAGGGGGGGTCCTATTGACCTATCGTCCCCTACAGAATCAAGCCTAATTGATGTTTGGAGGGTGAACATCTAGTCAAAAGAACGTTACCAGGGGCAAGTAACTTGTTCTCCAAATGGATTGTGTCGTCCCACTTATTCCCTATCTTTAGATAGACTCCCAAAGCAATGTTAGTTTGGAGGAGGGAGTATGAATTTTCAGATTTATTTTCAAGATTTGTCATGGACAGAATGTAAAACCACCTTTCCAAATCCTCCTTCCTGGCCTGAAGACGAATCCAGGCAGTAATGTTTTATGAATGTGTGAACAGTAGACCAAGCTGCTGCCATACAAATGTCATTTATCAGCATCCTTCTTTGGAAAGCAGAAGACGCAGCCATGCCCCTTGTCGAGTGGGCCCTCAGGCCTTCTGGGGGTTGTTTTCCTGCAAGTCTGTAGCATTCTGTATTGCTCACTATATCCCCCTGGACAATGTTTTTTTTGTGACCGCCAGTCCCAAACTATGTCCAGTGCACCCCACAAATAGTTGGTCATCTTGACATATTGTAACCATACGTGAAATGTAAAAGCGAAGTGCACTTTTTGGATCTAGAGTGTGTAGCCTTTCCTACTCCTTACCAGGATGTTGAGGCGGATAAATGTTGGCAACACCTTCTTCTGAGAGATGTGAAAATTGACACAATTTTGGGAAGAAAAGTCATCTTAACCCTTAGGAGAACCTTGTCCTTGTAGAAGGTGTAAACCGTTGTTTACTAGATCAGGTACGTAACTCACTCATCCTGTTAAAGTGACTAATAAGATGGCCTTAAAAGTCAAGAGTCTAAATGGACAATAATGGAGCGGCTCAAAAGGAGCGCACATACGACATTTTAATGCAAGATTTAGATCCCAAATTGGAACTTGAAATGGTGAAGAAGGGAACATTAGTGAGCCCTTTTTTGAAATTGTATAACCAATGGCATCTTGAAATATGACACATCTTCCGATGTACACTTGAAGATCGAAAGCGCCCCAAAGTACCCTTTGATGATTCCAATCTGGAGCCCCAGATTCGACAAGTGTAATAAGAAAGACAACACCATAGGTGTACTGCACTGAAAAGGTGCCACATTATTTTCCCTGTACCAGCTGCAGAATCTGTTCCAATGGCAGTGGTACAAGGATTTCGTTGCTGGCCTTCTGGCTGAAAGCAAAATATCAATTACGTCATCCAGGAGGTACCAATCCTTAGATCTCAAACGCTCGGAAACCATGTGTGAAGGTTGAGTGTTTTGACCTCTGGATGGAGAACCCAACCCTGCTCTCGTGAGAGAAGGTCCTCTCTTTGTGGAAGACACATTGGAGGTCAGATGGACATGTCCAGAAGGTCCGGGTACCACATCCTCCTGGCCCAATCCAGAGCAATCAGGATACTGAATTTTCCAAACTTTGTCAACCTCTTGATGACTTGAGGAATAACGGGGACTGGAGGAAATGCATGAACAGATTTGACTTGAAGGTTTCCCAAAAGGTGAAGGTCTATTGAAGGGCTTCCTGAGCTAGTTCCCACTTGTGGTAGACTGTGCTCTGCCTGCTCAGAGCGTACACCGCCGTGTTCTCCTCTCCGGCTAGGTGAACTGCCGATAGGGAGATTCCTTCTTGAATAACCCAGAACCAGAGCTGCATTGCCTCTCTGGACAGTGGTAGTAACCCTACACCTCCTCTCTTGTTGAAGTAGCACATGGTCACTGTGTTGTCCGTCATTATCAGGACATTCTTTCCCCATACAGAGGGCAGAAAGGCCTTCAGCTCTTGCCTGATTGCCCTCAGCTCCAAAAGGTTGATGTGTAGTTTGGACTCCAATGGAGACAATGATTGCTGCATGTCAGATCGTTGGCATGAGTGCCCTACCCCATGAGTGAGGCGCCCGTAAATACTGTTATATACGGCCATGGTTGCCAAAAGGTTTCTCCCTTCAGAATGTTGTCCTCACTGACCCACCACAGGAGATCCCGTGCAACCCTGCTCAGAATCTAAAGCAGATTGAACATCTTGCCCGAGAACTGAGACCACTGTGTTCTGAGAGCCCATTGGAGGGATATCATTCTCAGGCGAGCCTCTGGCACCAGGAAAATGTAGGAAGCCATGATGCCAAGCAACCTCAAAAAAGATGAAGGCCGGAAGATGCTGGGCACTCTGGAATTTGGTGACCATCTGCAGAATATGTTGAGACCTCACCTTAGGTGGGTAGGCTTTTCCCAAGGATGCATACAGGACTGCTCCGATGAACTGGAGCCTTTGAGATGGTATCATGTGAAACGTTTTGCAATTGAGGGAGTGGCCCAGTCTGTGGAGAGAGTGGCAGGATATGCTGAGATGTTCCAGGACCTGTTCAGGAGAACGGGCCCTAATGAGCCTATCGTCCAGGTTGACATGAATCCCCTCTCTACTGAGACTCGATGCCACCACCGCCATCAACTTGATGAAAGCCCTTAGGGTGGAGGTCAGCCCGAATGGCAGAACTTGAAACTGATAGTGAGAACTGCTAATGGCGAACCTCAGGTACTTTCTGTGTTTGTGATGGATTGGCATATGAAAGTAAGCATCCTGAAGGTCCAATGAAGCCATCCAATCCTGGAGCTGGAGTGCCTGTAGGATCTGAGAAAGGGTCACCATCTTGAACTTTTCCTTCCTGAGGAACTTGTTCAAGCATCTTAAGTCCAAGATGCGTCTCAATCCTCCGTCCTTCTTGGGGATTAAGAAATAAGGAGAGTACCACCCTTTGTTCCTCTCAATCACAGGCACTGGTTCTATAGCACCTTTCTCTAGCAGCCTCAAACTTTCCTGCAAAAGGAACAGATCCGGAACTTTGAAGGCGTGTCTCCCCAGTAGATGATCCTGAGGCCTTCTTAAGTGGAGGCAGTAATCGTCGGCTACTGTTTCCAATGCCCACCCATCTGAAGTAATACCCTGACATTCTTGCAGGTGCTGTGAGTGTCTGCCTCACACCGAGGTTTTGTGGGTTAAGGCCTCAGAAAGGTTTTGAGGTGGCTGACGCAGCGGCTGAGGGTAAAGTAGCTGTTGCTTGGGCGGACTTAGCACCTCTCCATCTTCCACCATGAGGGAATTTTCTTTGACCTCTTTCACCGGCTACTCCACTCGCTCTACCAAAGGAGGAGTAGTAACGAAAGGACATACCCCGCCAAGCAGGTCCACTGGGGTGTGACGGTTGTAGCTGTCTGATAGCGGCACCAAGTGATTTGGCTGCTGCCTTTGAGGTCTGCAGCTTCTCAAGGCTCTCGTCAGCCTTGCTGCCAAACAGCTGAGTGCCGTCAAATGGCATGTTGAGGAGTCTGGAATGCACGTCCGTTGCAAATTCTGACTTCCTTAACCACGCAAATCTCCGTTTCACTGTTCTCGCCGCCATGGCTCTGCTGATGCTGTCTGCAGAGTCCAAGCCTGACTGAAGAAACTCACACATTGCCTCATTTCCATCTCTTACAATGTTCAGAAAGCTGTCTCTCTCTTCCCCTTCGGGAATGTGTTCAGCTGCCATGGATATGCAGTGCCACAAGGTCAACGAGAATTTCACTGGAGCGCTAGCTGATTTTAGCACCATGCTGATTTTACTAGCAAGACTTTGTGCATAGACGACATCAGTAATTATATCACACACAACAAGAGGGTATTGTCCTAAACTCCAACTTTCTACACTTGTAGCACGTGACACATTAACAAGGTGCAAAGAGGTGGGGCCCATTCAGTTCCACGCCCTCTCCTGCTGCAAGCACACTTCGGCTCTTGTGTGTGTACAACAGGGAAATGTCACTAGTGGCCTCTGTCTTTCCTATAACATAGGCTGCAGGCAGAAAGGTCTATGCATTGATCCCTTCACTTGCAATCCAGTCTTCGGATGTAAAGCATAGTGGTAAATCTGTTGTCTTACTTTCACTGTGGCCTTGCCCTCAGCCAATTTATTTCTAAGTTACAGAAAATAAACCACAGAAGCCTTCTTCCTGTAAAGGCCAGTCATGTCCTTGGGAGCAGTTGGGTAGTCTCTGTGTCTCTTGCCTATCCTTAATAGATGACTCAAGGGATGGTCCAACCGGGTCCTCTCTTCCGTGCCACTATGGTTACTAACTTAGAATTATATAAGTTATATAATACAATGCAAAAATGCAATCATTGAATAGCACGGTGAGATCATATGGTATCTAATGTTGTAGAACATGTGCTGTAATTGGAAATACACTGACATGTTCAAGGTGGTGTTGCTCCTTTACTGCCAGAGGTAACACCTTTCCAGGGGCGGCTCATTCATAATGGACTGCTGGGAGGTGTCCTGCCACCTATTCCAGCAAGTATGGAGAAGCCAGCACCAGCGGGCCCTCAAACAGAACTATGCATAGAAGCATGGGCAGATGTGCCCTTTGCCCCCTGCATGACCCATGTGGTGCTGCACATGGCTAGTGAACAAGCAAGGCTGGGGCATAGATCTAGAGAGGCGGGGGGTGCACCTCTGGTCCATTAATAGACTTGGGATCCTTGAGTTTTCAGAGTCCCGGTTTCCCAACTCTGCCCCCCACCATTCCAGCCCCCCAATCGCCTTAGCCCTCCATACATATTTTGACTTCCTCACAAAGTTATTTTGTCAAAGTGATTTACTACAAAGCACTTCACTTTGTTAAAACAACGGTATACGACTGCTCATAATAAACTCCCTGGCCTCAGGACTTTATTTTGGATCCAAACAACACATTGTGAGCTGAAATATACTGCAATGTTTTCATTTTTTCTGAATTCTCACCCACTCAAGCAAACAGCTTGCGACCTCACTACAGTGGTCCTATATATTAAAGCATGCTATTTTGGTCTTGCATAATAATAATAATACATGGCTGCTCCGTATTACAATTTCATGAAGTACCAAATAGGTAATGTATTTGTATTTATTTGAAAAACAGGTATGTGAGTCAGTAATAAGTTTATCCGGATGAAACAAACATCCATCAAACGAAAACATTGCATAGCATAAAAAACATACACATAATATACCAAATAGATCATGCCGTCAGTTCAGTTCCTGCTGCTAAAAGGAAAATCTTAGTGGGTCTATACTGATGTATATCCGTAATTTGTAAAATCTGTAATAGTGTCTGTTTCCTTATCTCACGGTAGCCTGGGCAAAATAAAATAAAATGGCTCAAATGATCTTTCGGGGCTCCACACACAGGGTAAACTAGGGTCATCTGAATAGCCAGACCATTTTGCAGGATTTCCTCTCAGCACTAAGCTGTCGAATCTGGCCCTAGGAATTAGCCAACTGTGATGTTTCTTCCCAGCCCAGACATGGTATGGTTGTACATTTGAAATCCTGCTTATGAGCTTGTGATAACTGTCACCATGGGTCACCCGTGCAGCCAAGGCACCCTTAGCAACAATGCCTCTGGTCACTACCTCCTTTAGTGTTCTAACTTCTACTGGCAATAGCAGCTGGGGGAAACTGAACATAGACATCACACTGACCCAAAAGGTCCTTGACCGACCTTAGCCAAGGAATTTTAAACCAATGATCTCTGTTTTCTTGTGCATTCTTGTTTCTCCACAGACTCAGCCATATCTTACTCGGTGCAGCAGCCCAACCATCTTCCCAAAAGGCCATCCCCAGTTCCCTGTGGACTGATGAAGAGGAAGCTGGGAGGCCCAAAATATTTTTTTAAAGCTGTTTATCCTTGCTCTGTATATCACCAGACTTAGAGTCGTCCATAATGCTCCGCCATATCTCAATTTTGAACAGAAACGGCTTACAATAATACATTTACAGATGTCAGAAGCATTCATAAGAAGGGTGCCTGTACAATAGCATTAATTTGAGAACTAGTACTGAGGCAGTTTATGATGGTGTAAAAAAAAAAAATAGGACATATACCAGGTACAAAACAAAATACACAGAAAAAAATGTATGTAAGAAAACAGATGACTTACAAAGGTAACATTGATCTAAGGGGGGGGGGAGTGATTCAAACTAAAAAGGTGCACTAATTAATTATACAAAATTACGTTAAAAATTACGTTATTAAGCGTTACTGAAGGCAGTGGTGGAGTCAGGTATAGGGGATGGGAAAGAGGGCAGGGGGAGCTCCTTCTTTAGCAAGAGAAGTTTAAGCAGAGTTTTGATGACATCCACATTTGGGCTGGGTTTCATTGTTACAGGTAGGGGGTACCAGGGAAGTGGGGCGAGTAGGGAGAAAAATAGGGTGCGAGAGGTGGCTCAGGGAGGGTATGGGATGGTGAGGTTGAGTTCAGAGGAGGATCAGAGGGAATGAGATGGTGAGTAGACAGATACAATCAGACAGGTCCTCTAGGACAAGACTATTCATAGCTTTGTAGATTAGGAGAAGGAACTTGAAAAGAGAGCAGTTGTGCATTGAGAGCCAACCAGCATGTCCTCTGGAGGTAAAAGTGAGGGGGATCTGGGTAGGTTGTAGAGAGTGCGGGAAGCACAGATGAGGACTTTCCCTAGAGGGAGGAAGGCCAAGGAGTGGGCTTGAGCAGTAGTCAAGTTTGCTGAACACGAGAGTGGACAGAAGAGTTTTTGTAGAGTGGTCTGTCGGAAGAGGACACATTTTCTTAATGTTGATGAGGTTATTAGTAGCAGCAGAGGCTGCGGTAGTGATGAATTATTGCAGTCATAAGTCACTATCAAAGAGGACCCCAAGATTGTGAGCTTTGTGTGAGGGCGAAAGAAGGTCAGGCGGTGAAGAAACAAGGAGAGGAGAGTGATGGTATTTGATGCTGGGTAATAGAAGTCTTCCATTGTTCAAGAGTTCCGCATGGGGCAGAGGAGAGCCATTGGGTGACGAATGGCAGTGAGTCAGTTTGTAATCTGTTCCGAGATGGCTGAGATACTGTATTTTCATTTGCTGCCCTTGTCAATGAAACAGATGAAAAGAAGTCTTACCTGTTCCCATTCTCCGGCGTACCAAGCGGGAGGGCAGTCGAATCGGTTGCACGCCTGCACTAATATGGGTTTAGGCTTCAGGCACAGGTCATCGGCTAAAATCACTGTCTCGTTGGTCTCAAGAGAAAGGATGTGCGAGCAGAAGACATCCCGCGTTTGGAGGCCCACTCCACAAGTTAAACTGCAGACGCTCCACCTGCCAATCTCCCACCTGAGGAAGAAATAAGGAGTGAGTGACTGCGTGAGTGCAGCTAACACCACATGTTAAGTGCTCACTTGTACCCTGCACCATTTTCGTGTAATGCAGCCTTTGGAAGAAAGAACATGTTCCCCAATAGTGAGCCGTGGGGAAACCGTGCACAGACAGCCATTCACACGTATGAGATATAAATGTGCACCCTCTGGGATCTGTGGCTAAGGTATGGAGCACGAAACAATTTCCTGTAATAAAAATGGAATCCACTTGTTCTATTTTGGACTGGTAGCCATGTGGCTGCCACATTGCCACATTTGTTTTGAAAACCGCAGTGCCAAAAATTCATGTTCACAGTTCATAAAAACACTTTTAATGCAGGGGCTTCAAAGCAATGCAGGAGGAATGGCACATCTGCTGCACAGCGCAAAGTGATACTGAATAAAGAGGAGCAGAACATAATTTCAGCAGAGGGAATGAAGAACGAAATGACCACAAGAGAGCAGTTAATGTCTAAATAGGGCAGGACATGGAATGCTAAAATATTGGAATGAAAGCAGTTGGACACAATGATATCTCGGAGGGCCACCAAGGCAAAGCTGGGCTACCTTGCCCCTGTGTGGCCCACACTATTTTGAGAATCGTACAGCACTTCCCTATGCAGGCTGACACCGGGATTCGTGGGACTCTGCGTTTCCTATGGACATTCAAACATTGTATGGGGTAGATCTTATAACTTTGTCTTTGTCAATTGCACTTTTTAAAGTTTAACATTGCTTAGTGACATTTCTAAAATATAAAGAAAAGAAACACATGTGCATCCATTAACATAAATCGAATAACCATCATGGAACACTTTGGCAGATAAGAGCCAGAGTCCTATAGGGTGTGTGATACTCTAGAGAGCACTCGTCAACCAAAATTTGGCAAACATGTGCTGTTACAGAATTAGCAATTAATTACCTGACTTGGGTTTATACCAAAGATGTTAAAGGGAGTATCCAGCATTTTCTGTAGGGTGAGGTGTGGGCTTTGGGTGAGCTAATGCGGCTGGTTTCCAGTACGTGATACGGGAATCCATACCATGCCTACTGTAGGGCTTCTCTCTACACGATTAGGTCTGTAAAAAACAATGACTTAAAAAAAATCTATACTACAGACACTTGCGTAGCAGAGGCCCCTGTGGTGATGGGTGGTCAGTGGTGGTCAGCACTCTGACTCTTGAAGACTTTTCAAAAATTCTGACTTAACAGTGACTTCCAATGGTTGCTTATCAACCAAGAGCCCACCTGTGTACCCAGCCAGACTTGTTCTGGAGGTGTACAACAGCAGGAGGACACCATGCAGCTGTAATTGTACCTACACCATGGACTTCTGAAGCAGCAGCAAGGTGAGCCGAGGCAAGTTCAAACTCTATGCGTGGCGTATGTGTTGGAATGTATTGTAGTGCAGTGTGTAGTGTACATAATTTGTAATGTGTGTGCGCCCGAGTGTGTGTACAACATTTGTAATATTTGTGTGTGCATGTACATGTTTGTATGAGTGATTGAATGTGTCTGACTGACTGTGTGTGTTTGTTAGCCGGTGCAATAGCGTGTGATGAATGTATGTGTTTGGTTGGGCTGGGTGAAAAGAATTTGAGGGGTGAAGCTGATGGAAATGACCATTATCAGAAGATTGCTGCACAGCTTCATGAAAGTGATTTACAGTGACCATTATTGACATAGATTGAGGCCAAAGCCTCATGATAGCAATTTACAGTGAACATGACTGGCATAGTTTAGACACAACTTAATGAATGTGATTTACTGTGACCATTATTGAGATAAGATTGTGGCCGCAGCTTCATGAAATGATTTTCAGTAGTGACCATACTGGCATAGAATGTGGCCAGAGCTTCATACCAGTGATCATAATGGCATAGATTGTGGCCACAGCTTCATGAAATGTATTTTTTTACGTGACCATACTGTCATAGGTTGTGGCCACAGATTCATGAATATGATTTACATTGGAGATGTTTGCTATATATCACGTGGCACAACTTCATGGAAGTGATTTGCAATGGCAATATTGCCATATGTTGGGGACAAAGCCACCAGGAAAATGTTGCAGAATGCACCTAGAAACTGTTGGATGAAATGGCATCTACAGGATATAATCATGTTACTCTAAAGAACCAATTATAAATGATATGTTTTTATCCCATTTCTCTCAAAAATTGTTCTGTAAAATGTACTATTTTAAAACATTTTAAAAATGTTCTTTGGGGGAGACCCAACCGAACCCCCCTTCTTTACCTAGGGCTCCTTGGTTATGCTGGGTCGCTCACACTAATTAATGGGCGATGTTAATGCCCTTCCACTAAAAAATAAATCAACTGTCACCTGTAACCTTGAATAGTTTGCAGTGCCGGAGCCGCCCACGCCACCAGCACCAAAAGATGCCTCCACCATTGGCATGCACATAATAATGTTACTGGCTGCTCAGGGTGGCGGCAGGTATGTTTGAGTGCCACCTCTGTGAGTCTATGCTGGGTGAAACATGTACGGTTTGAATAAAAACATACATCTTTCTTCTAGTGCAGCACTCAGTGTACCACTGCAACACTCAACGTACCACTGCAACACTCAGCGTACCACTGCAGCACTCAGCGTACCACTGCAGCACTCAGCGTACCACTGCAGCACTCAGCGTACCACTGCAGCACTCAGTATACAACTGCAGCAGTAAAATCGTCATGCGCATTGAGCATAGATAGTGGCCCAGGCTAACCTGGGAGTCTGTGGCCCAGCCTGTGCTTCATCGAGGAGCTTGTCCGGGGCAGTGCGTCAGTGGGGCTTGCAGGGGGGTCCCCATATTTTGTGTTTTGCCACTGACTACAGAACATAGGGTGCTTCAACTGGCAGATCTGTGCTGCAAGGGAGACGTAGGCATGCACTCCACCTATTTCAGAGCTAAATGTACAAGACAGGATTGGACAAGCAAGACAATCATGCTCCTCATATTGTGAATTAGAAGAAGTGAAATGCTGGATCTAACCTTCCCTCTCGATGAGAAGATGCTGCGAGGGAACATCTTTAAAATGGGATGGCCGTAGTGTAGGCATAGAACCATAAGACAAGCCAAGGTACAGCCACAATCCCCATGATCATTCTGGAAAACAGAATGGGCACACTGCAGATGTCCATCAGAAATTGAAGGGAGGAACCCTATTTGGGTGGTAGATGTATTGTGTTTTAAGATTGAATAAAGGGTCTCAGGTGTGATTTCCATGTTTTCCACCATGATCTACAATGTGGAGGGTGCATGGTGAAAGTCCATCTGCCGAGCTGGGGTCTTTTCTCAATGGAGTCCTTTGTGCATGTTTGGGGTAGAGTACAGATAGACATGTTGCAGTGGATTGAAGCATAGAGCAATGCATGGCTCCTGGAATCTTTCTTCCAGGATTCTTAGCGTTTACCGACAGGTAAACAATGGGATTCTTGCACAACCGCTTTGGATTTTAGCTCAAGTGTGATGCTCTAAAAATAACTCAAGTTGTAACACACAAACTGGTGTCAATTTACTCCATGTCAGGAACAAAACAAGTCCAATCTGTGTTCAGCAAACCATCTCCTATCATGACAACTTCTAGCTGTAAAATGTAATCGTCTGGCTTAGTCATGTATTTCCTAAGGCTCTGCAACCCACCGATATCATCTTGAGCGAATCACCATGAGCGCAAGTATGCAGCAATGAGCATGCATGGGCTGCAGGTGTAAATTGAGCATCTATAGCGAGGGAACGGTAATCCAAGCCTCCACCCATGGTCACGACACTCCCTTGCCCTGCTCCAGAAGATTGGGAAATTAAGATAACATTACTCTGGGCATGTAGCTAAGGAGGCCCTACCCCAAGTGCATCTTAATCTCCCATGCAGAGATCAAGGCCGGCAAAGGAGTAGCAGAACTGTACGCAGATAGATTCTTCCTTTGTAAGACCAAGGCAGCATTTAGAGGTGAGGGGATATAAAACAGTTTTCTTTGCTTTGAATTTTCGCTTTAGCAATAGAACACATTTAATGAGGTTGCAGACACAAGGGCTCCATGGCCTATGAAAAATACTGTACGGTACTATATACTCACAGCTCTCTACATATCTTAACTTTCACTCCCTTCCGACTCTGCTTAAATCTGTTTTCCGTCCCTTGCACTCCACCAAGGCTGCCCTTCTACATGGTTCCAACTCTCTACTCACCGCTCGGCACTCTAAGATTTCCTCTGTTCTCATTCTCCTTGATCTTTCTGCAGCATTTGATACCGTTGATCACTCACTGCTTCTTTCCACCCTCAGCGTTTCTGGATCTGTTCTCAAGTCATTCCACTCCTATCTCTCAAACTAGTTCTTACTCTGTTACCTCGGCTGGCCAAACCTATCCATCTTGTCTCCTTCTCTTTGGGGCCCTCAATGGTCTGTCCTTGGGCCTCTACTTTTTTTCTCTCTACAGCATCCGGCTTTCTGTAAACATTTCTTTTTAAAATCCCTCTTAGCATCTATATGCTGACGACTCCCAAATCTTATTCTCCTTTCCCTCCTTCTCTAGTACATTACTCTCTACTGTCTCCAACTGTCTGTCTGCAGTCCACTTTTGGATGTCGTCCCATTTCCTTCATCTTAATCCCTCAAAAGGGGAGGTTATTTTCTTCCCTGCACCATCTATTCCCCTCGCTCCCTCTGCCCTCTTTTTTCTTTCCTCCCTCCCTGCTCCTTTTTCCCCACCTGCCCGTAACCGTGGTGTTATTTTTGACCCCTGCGTCCTTTCTGTCCCGAAATCCCCCTGTACTTCTTAACATTTTCGGTCCTTCACATTACCTCCCGCAAAGAATTGGAACTCCCTTCCTCAATCTATTCATTCCTCTATCTCTTCTCTATGTAGCTTTCAAACTAATCTGAAGACCCACCTCCTATCCCAGATTCTCAATTAACTCCTAGGTTTTCAGTTTTTTCCTTGAATGTATTACTCATTTCTTTGATGTACCGTTTTTTCTTTAATTCTGTTCAGTATTTTCGCGTAAAGCGCTATACAAATAAATAAATTCAAATGCAATACCATACTGTCTGTGTTATGTAAGACTTGGCACCAGTAAGCAGTACAGGTCGGACGATATGTAGGACTGAGGTGATACTGGCATTTGTAGATCAGAGGCAAAGACACGGTTGGGCCTGAGCGGGCAAAAGCCCTCCCAGAATCTGTAAATGCCCTCTCAGCAGCGCTGTGTGGGTATTTGCAGGTGTTAATGTCACTGTTGTGGGCCCAAATACATTAGCGTCAGGCCCCACTTGTTAAACAATCATGGCAACGCCTCTGTTGTAGATGGATGGAAAAACACATGATGCTATGCGTCGGAGGTGGCACAATATAGCCCTCATGGTTACCGCTGACACGGGGTGCTTTCAGAAATTTATGTCACATGACCAGAGGAGATGGCATCCTGAAGCAAGAAGATGCATCTTCATAGGGAATGTTTCAAAGGTTCAAGGACTTAGAGGTCGATTGTAATAAGGGCCTCATCGTCAGCACCAGAAAGTATGTGAAATACCCTGCACTGTTCATTGGTGGGATGCTGTTGCTTTTAGTTTAGAAGGGGACATGCTGCAGGTTCCTACATTGCAATGTATTAAATCAACTGTGTCTCTTTCAGTGCGTGGACTCTGATTTCGTCCACAGATGGGAACCTTTTACAGGGAATTGGACCTTTCCACTCCGGGGAGTAACTCTTAAAAAAAAAAAGAAATAGATTCTCATGCTCTAGTATTGAACTGTGTTTAAAGATGTAAAGGCAGACGCTCTGCAACCAGTCTTTAGCTTCTCCTCCTAACGCACATTTTCATGACTTCATCAATCTTCAGGGAGGCCGAGTTTCTTAGTTATTTCAGGCAGGTCTGCATTTCTTTTTCAGGTGTGGCAAGATAATTAGCTCTGAGGATTCTGGTATTGAACTGTGTGATCTTCTACCGGGAGGGTCCATGAGGCTAACTTTCCATTCAAAGGCCACGCAGAGACTCTTAACAGGATAAGAGGATTATCAGAAAGAGAGAAAGCACCCTGCATTCTTCTTGCTACCAGCCATCCTATCCTTGCCCATCGTGCTCCAGAGTTCGATATCAGCAATGCCTGTGTGACAGTGGCCCATTTGTTGAGAATAGAGCCCACACTATGAGATGGACATTGATTTAATGTTCACAACCTTTGAGCGAATTTGTGAAGGAAACGGAAAAAGACAGTCATTGCTAAGCAGGGATATACTGACACAGTGCAGTATTCCAAGGAAACTCTGCAGGACACGCTTGAGTGACACACAAGGAGCCATCACCAACCAACCATTTTCCCTTGAGGTGATGCTGATAAGGCACTGATTGCACTAGACCACGCAGACCAACGCAGATATTCCCAAAATACTCAAAAGCTTCTACTCTAAAATGAAATGCGCTATCTGATGGCCCTCATCATTTACAGAATTGGTACAAATTTCGGTCTGGAAGCTAGTAGCCAGGCATAAAAAGTCACTTGCCACTTCGGTTCTACACATGCACAAAGCACACACCATTTCTTACTCGCCAAGGGTCAAAAACCACTCACCCGTGGTTAGTGGCCAGTGCAAATTCTGGGCCCTGTTTCCAGGATAAATAATTAGAACGTGGCGTATGGGTAATTTCCTCATCAATGGGTAATGATGAAACTGAGTGTGGTGCGCTGTGTGGTGCGCTCAGGGGATGTAGACTGGGCAGAGGCTGGGCCAGGCCTGGGCGATGTGGGTGGACCTTGAGGTCTTATTTGTTTAAACATGTAAGAGGAGTAGCCTTCCTTAAAACAGAGTAATAAGTTGTTAGACGATAATTCACAGGCCAGCTGTCCTTTGGGATAATGGCCCCAGTTAAGTGTAGGAACGCAGCGAGGACCCTTAATGGAGCCTGTGAGATGGTGTCTTAGCCACAGTGATGGCTCAGCCTGCAAACTGTCGCCATTAGTACCTGTAAAAAAAATATGTAAGGCTGTGAGGGATCCCCCTTGCTGCAGTGAAAGCAAGTTGCGATGGAGGGGCAAACGTGATTTTTGCTTTGATTAAGCAAATAAATAAGTTATCATTCGTGTTTGAGCTACAGATATCCTAAATAACATGGTAGTTGGGTGGGATCTTGGACCAATTGAACCTGTGAATATTGCCAGTGTTCCCAGTACCACGAGTGTTCGGGCACCCCTTCCTTAGTCCTAACACAAATTATCAATTTATTTCAACGTCTTACACAGTGACAGGCCATTGACCTTACAGTTACATAAGAGTACTTGGTTACACAACTACAGGTACAGGAAATATGGACTATGGACAGGTAATGAGAAGGCAGGTGGGATGCGTGCGGAGCAATGAACAGCTTGTGGTCGGTATGATGTTGGACTATGTGGCGTTTATGTTGGGTGCATCGAGTCTTCGATAGTTTGGTGATGTGCCAGATGCATGGGATGTGGAGTTCGTCTTTTTGAAGTGGCAACGAGGGCGGGTTGAGTGTTAGTCAGGGAAGAAGAGTCGGTCTGAAACACGGTTCTGTAAATAGACCGCCCCCAGAAGGAAGACAGGTGCTCGTCGCGTCAATCCATCAATCCTCATTCGCAAACACTGCGGCCTGGCTCCGACTTCTCAGTAGAAGGTCGACTTAAACAGTGTCGCTTTTGGAATCATTTACAGTATGGATCTGCTCTCAGGCGTGACTTTAACTTATTGCAGAGCTAGTGGCACTGGACACCCATAGGCTCCTGCCTCTCTGCTTCGGTTACTTGACTGACGGTTGCTGAATTAAGGCTTCTGGCATGCTGTGTGGTGGTGGAGTACTAGTTTCTGCAAGCTCCCAAGGTCTTTGTTCTCAAGGACCTTGTTCATGGAACAGAAACAATTTAATGTGATCCTGGGACCTGGAGTGGAGAGTTTTTATGGCAGGTTTCACAAGGACTCATTTCGTCATTTTAGTGCATGGTCTGGCTGGCTGGCTTTATAGACTTTGCAGCCTGTCGGTGGGCTTCTTAGCTAGGCCGGGGAAGATCACATTAGGCACACAGATGGTACAACACTGAAATATCGGCCGGCTTCCCGAGCCGGGGTGATAGAACACAAAGAAGGACTTTGTGAAAGTGTGCTTTCATTAAAAGCAATGAGGTGAGGGGTGGTGCGTGGGCCTCCTCCTCACCTCCCTGGGCCCGGTGTATGCTGGGGCTTCCTCGCATCTGACACCTGGGCGCTGGGAGACATTCTTTCGCCAGCTGGACCCCGACACGTGGATCCGATTAAGAGAGTCACACATTGCATGAATACCTGGCTTTCTGTTCCCCGTATCCTCATACATCAAGCTCGGCTGACCCCACACTGCTCTCTTTCTCGCCTCCACTTCATGTGCACCCGAAGCCGCCTATCATGGTTTATTTAATGTTTCTACTTAATACATTCTGCAAAACACAGAACGTGTCAGAGGACTCTGCTTTCACGGCGATGTGGCGGCAAACCAACAAGTCACCACTGAAATAGTTATTGTGCTTTAGGCTCAACAGAAGATAAATGGACATAATCACCACATAGAAGACTTAAGACTCCTTAAAACGTCTGCTGCCATGCATTACATGCCATCGCCCTTGTTAATACAGGCAGGGCAGTTTCTAGTCCATTTGGTGCTTAGGGCAAAACACTAAAAATATGCCCCCCCCCGCGCGCACGACATGCGCCACTCCCTAACCACACTCCATGGTTAAGTAACTCCTACCCAACGTCAATTAATCATTGCTATACAAATGAAACAGGTGTCGGATTCCAGAAACCATCATGAAGGATTTCGGTGCAACACTACAACAAAATGGTGGCCTGGGTTCAGAGAGCCTTGCGTAACGTTACGTGGGTCAGAGAGGCAGAGGCAGCACCTGCTGCCCTCTACTCGCCCACGGGCAATCGCCCCCAACAGTGAAATTTCGCCTCACAGGGAAAATGCGCACCAGGCAGCTACCCGCTTCGCCCAACGGGCCTGCATTTTGCTTTCCCGGCCACAGTTTTTCTTTATCAAGCATCTACAAACACACAAACATCCTCACAAAGATGGAGCCCCGTTTTACGAATGGAATAAACAGCCTGAACATATTGTCATAAAAATGCCATCCCCTGACCCGGCCGAGCACTGGCTAAGCAAATTCAGCTGCAGCAGCCATCATAAACAAAGTATGTATGCCCCGAGTACATCATTCGAACTAATATAGCCGTTTAGACCGAGGGAAGGGGTCCTTACAGCAGGATAATGATAGCTGACAGATAAAAGAATAATTATAAAAAGAACAATTATAGCCATAAGTTGGGGAAGAGTCACTATCACAACAGACAATTACCCCTTACTGGGCCTATAGGTCACTCACCACGTAGTGGTGATAGATATATATTTGTATTTATTTCAAGAACAGGGATGTCCGTTTCGAACAGAAATTACTTCAAATAAAACTGTTGCAGAGGGCTGAGGCATTCCCATGAAGAGTGCCTGTATAAAGGCACACAGATGGGAAAAAGTGGTGAGCCAGTTTATGAGGGTGTACACAAGTGGGAAATATACCAGTGACAACATAAAAAAAATATATATATATATATATATATTAATAGCAATTCTAGAGATATAGATTTTGGAGTTGTGGTGAGGTAAATGGCATTAGTCTAATGGTAACATAAAAACACAAAATGTGAGTAAATTGTAGTTCAAAGTGCATTATATGAGGTTGGGGTGTAAATGCAATAACAGCATTGGCCCACATCTTCCACCTGTGGTCACCATCTGGATTCTGCCCCTCTCAAAGCTGCACACCACCTCCACTCGGCAATGCCAATGACCCAGACGCTTCCGCTCAGCAGGCCGAAACCTGAAAGGTAACCCAGGCATCAACGGATGGCCCTCCAGGACCCGGCACACAGGCACGAGGGGCAGCTCTAGTTCCGAATATTTTCGTTTTGATGATCCACCCCTTCATTCCGTTTGACTCACGAAGTACTCATTTTTAGAGTTTTCTGCATGTTTGTCATTGGTAGTTACTTGCATTACTTTCCCTACTTTAGAAACACATTAAGTGCACTTCTACAAGTGTCAGACCATTTGGAGAGAAAAGAAACTATGGGACACACCTGTTAGCTCAAGGAAATCTCAGTAACTCTGAAATGCTTTTCTAGCAGCATAAATGATTGCATTTCCTGCATCTTCCTTCCATGTAATATTGATATAATTAAAGGTATTTATAAAGAATAATGTTCACCATGGGAGTCTCTTTGAGATGTGCCCAATAAAGGAACAGGTGGATGGCATTAGGTTTTATTGAATGAGCCAGGTGTTCGAGGCCTTATGGAAGTCCAAGTGGTGTGGAATATTTTGGGTTGGACACATTTCCAGAGTCAGAAGGCAAGTGGAACGAAGCAACTGCTACACAAGCATTATTATGGAAGGAAGAGCCTGAGACATGGGAGTCTGTAGAAGGTTCACAGCATATTGTATGTCAGTTGAGTGAGGGGTGTGACAAATCAACTTCCGGGGCACCAGAGGTCCAGGGATGAATATCGGTTTCTAAACCATCAATCAACTCCACACCTCTAGTACACCAGAAGGGATCCGAACAGATTGGAAACGCAAGTAAATTATAAACCTCCATGTCCAATTTTGGTAACGTGGACAGAACGGCAGGCTTATCTCCACAAGGTCGTGGATCGTTGGTTAGTTGCAATAGAGTGAAAATACAATTATTACCCAGTGATAAAAGGGACTGTCCAGTGAAGGTTGTATACAAATATCGACTTTATTATTACTACAACAGACAGTTCTAGCCCACTACAAAATACAACCACCCTGTAAAGGAACACAGAGGACAGACAGTTTCATGAAGGGAAGCGATGCACTCTGGATACGGACAGGAGGGTAGTCAGTAAAGTAATTAATTGCAATAGTTCAAGGATACTTGGTTTCAACAGAAAGGGAGCAATGGGTCGTAAATGTCACTGGAGGCCTTCGGAGAAGGACCAGGGGGACAGAACCACAATGTACCTGATGTTTGAGATGTTCTTGATGCTCGTCAGTGTCGAGCCGGTTCCAGGATGCTTTGCAGCTCCTGCGACAGAATTCAAGATGGAAGACAGGTGCGGGTATCAGGTGGCAGGCAGTTCGTCTAGCGAGGGTGGATGGAGGGCAGCAGGATGGCCTACACGGCGGCTGGGGGTCAAGAATCGCTGTCTCTGTGCTGGTTGGTGGATCTGGAATGTTAGTCTAGGCGTCTCAGACGGCTTTAGTGACTGCAGCGTGACAACAGTCAGTGATGCAGCCAGTCCCAGTTCGAGGGCTCGACTGCCTCAAAAATGTCCTTAAAAGGTGGACACTGGTTGATGCTTGTGTGGAACTCCTTATAGCTTCTTCGCAGGGCTTGTGTCATCCTTTCAAGGCAGATGGCCAAAAGCTGAGGAGAGTGTTTGCAGATAACGGCCATGTCCTTGTTCAGAGACTCTCTAGCATTTCGCACCTAGGAAGCGTGCTGGCAGAACAAAGCAGGGCAGCTGTGTGCTGGCTTGGGTACCATTTCTGGAGCTGCTGGATGGGTCCTCTGAATCCGGTATCTCCCTCTGTTCCCTGGGAGATGTTTAGGGGAGGGTCTTGCTTCCCTCTTGGAAATTCTGGCCTTCCTTCACTGGCGGAAACTGTAAGGTAGACTGTACCTTCAGCCAGGGTCCAATGTGAGTTCTTCTTTCCTGCTTCAGATGAAGCCTTCAGATGATCTGCTAAGTGAGGGGCTCAGCCCTCTTTTAAAGCCAAATGGGCCCCAGTGATTGGTGTAGACTAATCCTACCTTAAGGAACCAATCCAGGGACACATCAACAATCTTCTGTTATGCATGAGGTCAGGATCAGAGTGCTATGCAACAGGAAAGGTAAGAGATGACAACATGTACTCCTACGTCCCACCGATCTTCTTGTCTGTTGTAGATCAAAGTGTCTCTCTGGTTAACTGAGCCCTCTGTGGCTCTTGATCAAAGCGCAGGTCTCCCTTGAGGTTTGTGATGAGAGCAGACTTCCCCTCTCTGCCTTAAATCACATACTTCTTACTCTGAAAATTAGTGGACCCACTGTCCTTCATGCAGAGGGCTGGTAACTAGCTGCAAGTTGGCACATTGCATATCAAAGAGGTGTCCGTTTCCCTGCCCATTGTTAAGTTCTGTGACCAGGCCTATTTGCAGGCCTGCTTCAATTAACTCTCATAAGTATGCGCCGCCACCACACAGAATTTAGACAATAGCACAGGGAGGAACCATGGAGCCTTTGATATTTAATTAGGCTTGCCATGGGAGGAGGAAGGTGTTGCCCTACTCCTCTGGATGTTTTCGTGCACCCATCGCTGTCACCTGTCAAATAAATGTGACAGGGAGGACTGCACCTGTAGGCTGTGCCCTCAGAGTACACTGGATTATGTGTGTGTTGTGCGGTGAGCATTGGAAAATGCGTGCAGAATACCCCACACATTTTCAGAGGTTGATCTACCATCATTCATTTTCATTTTTTTTAAATCAGAAATCCTGTGCGGATGGTTGAATCCCTCACAAGTGGTCCATGCTTTACTTTTCTTTTTACTGTGGAAGAGGGCCTGGGGAACAAGTTGGGGGTTGGTTAGCCTGCCAAATGGAGGTGAGCCAGTGCTGAGGGCAAAAGTTGGTATTTAGCCATGGGGTGACACAGACAATGATTGAAAATGCTAGAGTGTAGATTTGGCACAAAACAAAAGCATATTAACATAGCATAGCGTAACTTCTGGACATCCTTTTTGCCACCATTTAATTTACCCATTCCCTGTGCATCCAGGAGTGAGCTCATATCAGGTATTGGTAAAAGTTAATATAGAAATAATCTTGGTTTCCATTCATCCTCACCAGAATGTGGGTGTCATCTGTCCAAGAGTAGGACCCGAGGACAAGCAAGCAAATCATACAGGCTACGTAAATGTTAAAGAAGAGGGCAGAGACTATACAGCCCTGGGGAATGTCAAAAGTCAGACGATGGGATTGGAATGGAAAGTGGGAGGATGGCAACCTGACTTCTGTCAAATAGTAACGTTACCCAGGCTACCAACAATACTTGAATGTTGTGGCAGCTGGTGATGACGAAGGCTGCGGCTCAATCTAGGAGGATGGGTCTCTGACCACTTGTCATCTGCGGACCCTCCAAGACGAATGTTATCATTGATTCAGACAGGCTGATCATGACAGCGATGGTTGTTATCCTCCAAGGAGAACTTATGTAGGAGGGTCCCAGAACTTGCGAGGATTTTGAATGGCAAAGGAAGGTTAGAAATTAGGCAAGTGTTCTTAGAGATCTTGAGCACCTGGAGAGCATGCAAATGGCAGCAGTGCGTGGTATAAATCAACATAACATAACATAACATGTTAGGGATCAAGAGTTGCCTTTTCAGGAGTGGAGAGACAATGGCGCAGGGATAGATGGCGATACAGAGGTACGGGAGAAGTGGAGTAGAACGTATAGAGGGGTGCTGCAAGTTCTTTTAACAAAGCAAGTTCCCGTGGCTCCGATGGAGAGGCACAGTTCCCACTAGAGGTGTGAAGTTTGCAGAATCCTCCCTCTGAGATAAGGATACAGAAGTGAAGTGAAGCTGGGAAGGTACAGTCAGAGGAAGGCTGCTGGGGCTTGTGTGGAGAGAGGACAGGTGGGATTGATGGAATGGGCAGTTTTTGCATAGGAAGCTATTTGTACATGAAGGCCATAGCGTCTAGTAGACACATTTGATTTATTTTTCATTTTTGAGTGCGTCACTGGTGGCCCCAGATGAGAGGAACAGCAAGGCGAGCAGTGGCCGAGCGGAAGGAGCTTGGCTCAGAAAAGCCAGGTTTTAAGTTAATTTCTGGGCCTGAAGAGGTTGGCTTCACGCCAGAGTTTAACGGACACAGAGTACCCAGCATGACGCCACAATGGCCTTTCGTCTCTTTTTTGGGAACAATCGTAGTGGGTCCCACTTTGAGAAAAAGGTGTCCCAGGCACCCAAAAAAAAGTGGCCCACGTTCACAAATCGCAAGTCATGACTTTTCAAGGTAACCTCAATCCGGCAGCAACTGTAATGGGAGCGACTGCGTGAAATGGCGCATTTTAAAGTACGTTGGTCAGGTTACATTTTGTAAACCACCAGCTGCATTAAGTTATAAAGTGACCCCCACTTGACTCTTAGGCTGGCCCTTCTGACATGGTCCTTGGACTACTCAAAGCCTGATTGCAAACTCTTAGCAGTGCTGTAAAGAGGATGAGTTTTACAACGAGGATCTAGTGCATGCATAACTGTATGTCATAGACGGCCTTGAATTCCAGGTCGGTTGGCTATCTTTAGCTCAACGAAAACACCAAGCTTCTGACAGCGAAACTCCCATAACGACGGAAATAGTTGCACTGAACCCGTGTAGCCTCTTTTTTTTTATGGTGCTAAGATGTGGATCTATTTTTCGTTTTTACATTTAAAGCTTAATATAACAGCCTAATATCCGCTGCCTAGACTCTGGTAATGGTGTGTACTGGCAACTACACTCCAACCGGTCAAATATCCGGAAGTCGGGTTACTGCCCCGTCTTTATCGTAGCCTTCATTGACCATCCATCGAAAAAAGATCTAAATTCAGCAACAAAAAACACGTCGAAAAAAGCCATCACAGAGCAGGACTACTGGAGGCATTTGCCTAACGCGGCCTGCATCTTGAAAAAAGAACACGGAACCAAAGAATACCCGTTTCTGGTCCGGAAACGAACCACACTGCAAGTACTATTTTAGCAGCCAAGGCTATTTCTCGCTTCATTGACAAGCTAATTTAAAAGCGGCGGTGGACTTCCTGTACGCCTGCACTGACCCACACATTTTCTGTTCTTTTAACTAATGAATAACCCAAAAATTAAACGGGTGAAAGGAATGAAGAGATGAAACGAAAAAATGTGAAAGGGCATTGCTCTCTCTCTGGAAGCACATCCTGTGACGCAGCAGTGAGTGCTGGCTTGCTCTATGCGGTTTAACTGCTTTTTGGGGCACACACAGACCATGGCATTCCCAAGTCTGTCAGAACAAACCCGCAGGAATGTCCACCCCTCTGGCTTTCATTTTGCCTCACAGTTTACCAAATCCTTATAACCGGAAGTCCCACATGGGCTGACTTTTTTATTGAGCCGTTCTAACTGGTAACACATCCCATTTACCCTAGTCCTACCTACGCTCAGTGGAGTCGCTAGGTGAGCTGGGGGGCCTGGGCCCCTCTGAAATCCTGCCCCCCCACCTCTGTTGAGCTACTTTCTCTGCACTGCAGTGCTGTGTCAGTCAGCACACACACAGGGGTGCAATCAATGCTGCCGCACATCAATGAAGAGCTGTTAAGTTCCCCCTGCAGCCAAGAGCAGCCCCTCCAATCAGTATGTAGTGCACGAAACCGCTAATGATGAGTCATTAGTGCCTTAATGCTTTAGTGCCTACATTCTGATGGGAGGGGAGGTGCAGTGGGGTGTGGTAATTGGTGTGCACAAAATATTCTCTTCAGGAGTGCTTCTGATGTCACACATTGCCCTTTTATAGCCCCCCTACATGCGTCTGTGGCCCCCCTAATTTTGTCTGTGACCCCCTCTGTGCCCCTCCTAAATTTGATTACTGCGCGAAACCACTGCCTACGAGTCCTTGTCACAGTACAGAATGTGAGGTGTTCCACATCCCCAGGAACCCTCTTCTATTATTGATCCTCCCTGTGTCCCTGCCCCTCCCCAGGAGATATAATCCCCATACCCCAACCTGACCTCAGTTCTATGTAGCCAAAGCTACACCCCATTCAGCCAGGCCGGGTGAGATAGGCAGACAAAGTACTGGGACGAGGAAGAGTAGGACCAGGAGTAATGAAGATTACCGGTAAGTATTCACCACATTACCTCCATGTCCCTCTTCCTCATCCCAGTACAAAATGTGAGGTATACCACTGGATAGGCTGAATGGGAGCAAGAAACACACAATGAATGTGCGCACCACACAGCACCAATTCACTGGAAAACCACAACATGCCAATACAGAGGAATCACTGGGTACCAAATCCCAGAACCCCAGTACCAAGGCACCTGCCCCGTGACGATTTAGGCAGTAGTGATGAGTAAATGGCTTGGAGTCAGCCCAAATGGCGACCCTGCAAACATCATCTGGAAGCTAACAATCTTCTTGGTCTAAGGCAATCTGGTTTCCGGCGCAGGAATGGGACGGAAACCACCCATGTCGAGCTAAAAACACAGATTGAGGTACTGAAAGACAACAGGAAAATAGCCCTGCTATTATAACTTGATCTTTCAGCAGCCTTTGATTTGGTTAATCACCACATCCTCTGCCAGCACCTCATATCAGCCGCCCACTTTTCTGACACTGCAACAGACTGGATTAGATCCTTCCTAAGAAACAGATCTATGCAGGTTTTCTTTCCGTCAGCATCTGCTGAGCCTGCTCCTATGAACTGTGGTATACCACAAGGGTCTTGTGTGTCACCAACTCTTTATAATGTGCTTACCAAACCTCTGTTTGATGCTCTCGACTATCTGGGTGTCTCGTACACCAACTATGCGATGACACCCAGATACTCATCCCCATCACGGGTGATTATGTAGTCGAAACTAAAGCGTTGAATGATGTCTACTTGGTTATTCAGGCTTGGATGGCGCAACATGAGCTTTGCCTCAATGATGACAAGATGGAACTACTTTGGGTTCACACCAACGTCTCAATAAACTTGACCCGTCTTTCAAGTCTTTCATCATTGATGGCAACGTCATAAAGGTATCCAAGGACACTAAAATGCTAGGAATTTACCTCGATTCGTCACTATCACTATGCAGACAAATCAATGCTGTCAGTTCAGCGTCGCCATATACTTGTA
The DNA here is from genome assembly GCF_040938575.1 of Ambystoma mexicanum. Classification (NCBI taxonomy): domain Eukaryota; kingdom Metazoa; phylum Chordata; class Amphibia; order Caudata; family Ambystomatidae; genus Ambystoma; species Ambystoma mexicanum. The sequence continues at coordinate 1,310,792,983 of NC_090935.1, forward strand.
AACTTATTACTGCTTGTAGACCATTCTTGACTACTCCAAATTGCATCACCTTGGCTAGAACATTCGTCATGTCCAAGATAGACTATTGTAGTACCATTTACATAGGGACTAGTAAATGTAACCTTAAACTTCAAGTCATCCAGAATAATGCCATTAGAGCTGCATTAAACATACCTAGAAATCACCATATCTCTAACACCAGGCACGATGTACTCTGGCTTCCTGTTAAGCATAGAATATCCCTGAAAACACTTGCCTTGACTCACAAGTGCCTTACCAAACAGACACCTACTTACTTAGCCAACCGACTTACACTACACACTTCCACCCGGCCTATGAGAGCGGCCCAAGCCCACAGCCTACACTTCCCTAGGTTTAAACTACAAAAGCGGGTGGCGTCAGCTTCCCGGTCCTTGCCTCTAAGCTTTGGAATACCCTTCCCAATGATATTAGAGCCGAGCCTTACTTCCAAACCTTCATGAACAAAACTAAGGGGTGGCTCTCAGCACAAAACGTATGAGACACTGTTGTCACACCTAGGCTCCGCCACTCTGTCACACACTTTAGCACCCTACTATTTAATCCACACATATATTACGCGTGTACTCCTCTTGGCAGCTATTTCTTGCATGTAGATAACATAACTTCCTGTGTATCTTTTCTTGTCCGAACCTCCTCTATTCCACTGGTTAGAGGAACTGTCTGCGGATCCCTTGTGTTTGTACATGCTGCATACGATCTGATATTGCATATATCTTGCGTCATACCCAAGAGCTTATATTGTATATATCTTGCATCTTAGCTAAGCCCTACCAGCATGTTTTTGTAAACTGGTAGAGTCTTCTATGCCATGTATGTAATCGTAACTTTGTCTCCTATGATATGCGCCCAGATGCCTTTGGGCCTAGCGCGCTATATAAATAAACAAAATACAAATACAAATCATCAAGCAACACCCCTTCCGCCTCACCCTAGGAGGCTGCCGTGGACCGACCCTGAACACCCAAAGGAGAAGGAACACCAGCAGAGAGATAGGCCAAGGAAATGGCATCCCACACCCATCGACTAAAAGTGGGAACAGTAGTCCGAGAACCCGGGTGAGCACCACCAAAGGTGACAAAGAGATAGTCAACCTTCCTGAACGGATGAGAACTCTAAACCAGGACAGCCCTCCTGACGTCAAGATGACTACAGCCAACCTATTCCAGTGACACAGGATCAGGGAAGAAGGCCAGACGAACCACCTCCTGGGACAAATAGAACCTGGAAACAACTTTGGAAAGAAAAGACAGGTCACACCTCATCAATTCATTCATTCATTTTGTCATTTACATAGCGCCTTTCACCATAATTATGATCCCACTGCGCTGTTGGTTGATTGTCCTCGGAGGGACTGGAGTTCAAAATTTGTGAGAAGTCGGGAGGTGCTATTATGCTTGTGTGCATTTCAGCCATTAAAAGTATGCGAGGTTGGCCAAGACCCTGCTAATGGTAACCCATGTCTAAATGGCATGTGGATGGGCGCAGCAGAGGTAAACTATGAACTAAACAGGGGTGGGTTGTGTTTAAGGAGATAGAGAATTATGTGAGAAGCTATAGTTCGAATTTCTGTTTTTAAAGGTAGCTTCATTCTAATGTTAAAGGTGTTATGCATATATATGGGAGATAGCCGTGCAGCATTCCTTCTGATTTTTTGCTCACCCCCTAAGCATCAAGGCACCTGTATACCCTATGCTGTGCTTTTGGGAGATAAGACTGTCTCTATTTCTTGGAAGGCAAGTCCTGAGCAAAGCTGTGCCTCCTCCACAGACGGACTAAGCATGACAGACCATTAATTTGATGAACAAAACGTTTTTTGGACGGGTGCACTTATGATTTATTTTACCTGTGTGAGGAATTTGACCATCCACACGGTGGGTGTGCGCACACTTGGGATTTTTTGAAATTTTATATGAAATTGAATGATGGTGATCAACCTCTGGAAAATGTGTGGGGCTAATCTACACATATTTTCCTATGCTCATTGCACGACATACACATAGTGCACACTCGGTCCTCCCTGTCACAGTTAGTTGGAATGTGACACCCAGAAGTACATCAAGGTATCTCAACAGGGGGAGGGCAAAACCTTCCTCCTGCCATGGCCAGCCTAATTAATAAACAAAGGCTCCGTGGATGCACCCTATCCTTTGTTGGTCCTGCTGGTGGTAGTGACGCATACTGATGAGAGTTAATTTAAGCAGGCTCATGAGTGGCCTGGTCACAGGGCTAACAAAAGATAGGAAACCTCAACACCTTAGATATGCATCTGCGTCAACCTGAAGCCAGCTCCCGCCTCTTTGTATCAATGACTGTGAGCTGTCATGTCTGGTACATGTGTTTACAGTAGACAACCCCCGCAGGGGTGCCCTATTCACAGGGTTGGAGTATGTGATTTGATGGAGACAGAAAGTCTGTTCTCACCACAACTTCAAGGGAGACTGGCCTTTAATCAGGAACCACAGAGAGCTCAATTAACCAGAGAGACCCTTTGATCCACAGCAGACAGGAAGATGGATGCGACTTAGTAGTACATGTTTTCACCCCTTTACCTTTCCTGTTGCAAAGCACTACGGTTATGACCTCACACATAACAGAAGATTGTTGGTGTGGATCAAGGATTGGTTCTTTAAGGTAGACTTAGCCTACACCAATCACTGGGGCCAATTTGGCTTTAAAGAGGGTTGAGCCCCTCTTTTGGCAGATCATCTGTATACTTTGCAAGGAGTAGCAAGAAGAACTCATTGGGGCCCTGGCTGAAGGTACAGTCTCCCTTTCATCTTTCACCAGTGAAGGAAGGCCAGGAAGTCCAAAAGGGAAGCAAGATCCTGACCCTAAATATTTTCCAGGCAACAGAGAGAGAAACTGAACCCAGAGGACCCTCCATCAGCTCCAGAACCAGTATCTGGCCATCACACAGCATGCCCTGCTAGGCTCTGCAGCAGGCTGCCTTGGTGGGAAGTGCCAGACAGTTTCTGAACCAAACCAAGGACAAGGCCTCAACCAGTGCTTCAGACTCACCAACCAGCAATGAGACAATGATTCCGAACCCTGAGCCGCTGTGTAGGCCAGCCTGCAGCTGTCTGTCCAGCCTCGCTTGTCGAACTGCCTGCCGCCTGATACCCGCAGCTGTCTCCCATCTTGAACTCTGTTGCAGAAGCTGCAAAGCGTCCTAAAACCGACTCTACACTATCGAGCATCAAGAACTTCTAAAAGCACAAGATACATTGAGGTTCTGTCCCCCGGTCCTTCTCTGAAGGCCCCTAGTGACATTTACGATGCATTTCTCCCTTTGTGCTGAAACCAAGCATCCTTGAACTATTGCAATTAATTACTTTACTGACGACCCTCCTGTCAGTATCCAGAGTGCACCCTTTTCCTTCTGGAAACGGTCTGTCCTCTGTATTCCTTAACAGGGTGGGCTGTATTTTGTAGAGCGCTAGAACTGTTTGTTGTGATAACAAATAAAGTAGATATTTGTATACCACCTTGACTGGACAGTCACTTTTATCATTGGGTAAAAATTGTATTTTCGCTGTGTTGAAACTAACCAACGATCCACAGCCTGGTGGGGATAAGCCTGCCATTCCATCCACGTTACCAACATTGGACAAGGAGGATTATAATTGGCTTGTGTTTCCAATCTGTTCGGATCCCTCCTGGTGTATTAGAGGTGTGGGGCTGATTGATGGTTTAGACACCGATATTCATCCCTGGACCACTGGTGCTCCGGAAGTTGATTCATCACAACCTGTGCCTTACTTTTTGAGGGCAGGGTTTAAACATGAGTACACTGACAATGAGGGGGGCATAGTGCATTCTGTGATACGTATTGCTGTTGTGATATCAGTTCTGAGTGATGCAGAGTGCATTCCGGGACATGTAGTCTCGTGGTGCCTCTTTGTCCGGTTAGACAGAGTGCACGAGGGGACATGTATTCCTGTCTGGTAATTTCTACAGAGTGTATTATATGACATGTTTAAATACCTGCACAGAATGGGCAAAGTGCAGCCTGGGTAATGCAATTCTGTGATGACAGTGTACTTTGTGAAGGAGATTGTATGAGAGCGTACCCAGATTGTATGAATGTACCCAACAAACAAGGCAGTATTTGTCATATAATCTGCACCTGGGTATATCTGGCACAGAAGACTGGACCTGGGCATAGAATGACATCAGATGGGTGCACGTGGTTGCGCCTGAGCAATTGAGGCTGCACTTGCCATGTGATTGCAGTGGCTGACCACATGAAGCCGGGCCTGCCATGTGGTGGTGCAGCTGGTGGCACATTATGCACACTTTTATCTGGGGCCCACAGATCTTATTTAGGTACCTATATGGGCACTTGAAGGACCAGGACAAGAAGTCCCAGGTAAGCAATAATATATATATTTGGTTTTGCTCAACTGCTCTCTCATGAAGCACCTCCTAGCTTGACGTCTGCACTGGCTTGGGAGATGGAAAGACACCATTTATCAGCTTTAGGGAGACTGATGCGAACAACCTTTTCGGTCTCTGTACAGCTGAAGCAACTAACACCTATCCAGGCCTGTCCTGTGCACGATAAGGGCCCTTGGATGCAGCCAGAGTGGTGCTGAGATCCACCTTCCGCCGGACCAACCTGCCAGGTAAGTGACTGTGCCCGAGTGGTGCTCCATACGCGCTCTCAGCTGGCTTAGCCAGACAGCTTCTACCTTTGAACCAAGGACCACTGTCTTTTCAGACCATCCCTCCAAGCGCGCTACCATAAGCTGCACCCAAGCCTCAGCCAAAAGTCTAGGTAAGCAGACCCTTCAAATGGCGCCTGCGCTGCCCCTTAAACCGCTGACCAATCATTTTTGTAAAAAGAAATGCGAGGCGGTCGGTGGGTCCCTTTTGCTTCCTATGGTGAAACCTTCAAACCCAGTTCAATTGTTTTTTGTTTTTTTAAGGAAATATGGGACTGTTTGCCCCATCAAATGCAGTCCATTTTTTTTTTTAAATGAAGAAAAAGAGGAAAAGTGTGTGGGGGGGGGGGGTGGGTTGACTCACAGCAGTGCCACCTGCAACTTCACCCCAAAGCCCTCATAATTGATTTGACCATTAGGGGTGCTTCGGCTGGGCGACCTATGGCAGCACTGCCTGTCCCGTCCACCGTAAACTCCAATGCAAAAAACATGCAGCAGTTGTTGAGGCCGTACCCAGCTGCAGCTCTGCCACCTCCACAGCCCACATCACTTGAAACCCAGGACAGCACCACCTTAATGTGATCATGGGACCAGGTCCAAACCAAATCCATCCAATTCCAGACTCAAAGCAGGTGCCCCCCCCCCCCGCAGGAAACCTCAATACGCACAGTTAAAACTGCATAACAGATATAGCACTTTTCTTATGGAAACACCACCAACACCCCACCCGCCAGCCAGTCCAGAAAAAAACGTACTGGCAGCCCGCAGCCCCTCAACACCAACTTCTTTGCCACACTCCCTCCAAAGCACACCTTCTCTGCACCACTTTACCAGCTAAAGCTTGAGGCAGTTGGCCTGCACCCTTTAGAGCATTGTTGAGCTCAGGCTCATGACGGCCTTGGAGCAAATACAGCAATACATTGTTTTACACTGGCAATGCTAGCATATATTTTGTTTCGACAGGACCCAAAGAGCGTTTGTTGAGCACACCTAAGATAAAAGGAGGGGAGATTTAGGAGCTGGTTCTGTGTTCATGCTCTTCCATTATATGTTAATGTTAAAGGATATTTGTACCACGCACTATCACCACCGGGGTGGTCCCCTGGCGCTCTAGAGTAAATTGCATTAGATACATGTCTCTAAACTCAGGCTTGCGGCACGCTTCAGCCATGCCCCAAAAGGGCTGCGGTCACACCGCGAGCTTCTTGACTGCACTGGACGCTGAACATGTTCAGACTGTTGAGAACTGTCGTGGATGGCAGCATTGGCATACGTGGCCAGCCCTGTGCATGGGACGGCTGCAGCTGGGCGTATGGGCCTGCAATTGCCACTAAACGAAGCAGGCTCTATCGGCGCATGCTGGGGAAGAGAGGATCCTTTCGATTAAAGTCTGATTTTAACAAATCCGATAACTTCAAGATTTGGAAAGACAATCTCCAGCTGAGGCATTACATCAGAGTTCCTGCTCGCAGTCGCACGTTCACATTTGGGCTCGGTTTGGGTGGGTGACATCGCCTCAGGAGTTGCGCGTCCGCGCTGGTTCCCCGTGTGGTAACACTTGCATTCAGCACACGTGTGGTTCTGCTCGACCAGGGCTGCCAGGTGGGTTATGTCAGGCCAGGGGCATGGGTGTGGTGGAGAGCTCCTGTATGATTGCTGATGCTTCCCCTTCCTGACCATGGCTCCCCCGTTGGCAGCGTGATGGACAGCCATGTGCTCTTGCGAAAGAACCACTGATGGAAAGAGGCAGTCCCGTGTCCCGCGGGTTCTCTGCAACGCTTGCTCATAGTGCAGATTAACGCTGGGCTGGGCTGGGCGTGGGCATAGTGGAACATCAAAAGTCACAATGTGTGCGCACGCCACAGGCAGGCGCGTATATTCACTCACACGAAGGAATGGCCGTGCTGTGTGAGTTGCAGTTCCTTCTATTGCTGAATCCCAGCCTTCATTTTCAGAGGCCAATAGTGTGTGCCCCGGAGCAGGAGCACGGATGCAGAACACAAAAACAGAAGAGAGTTGAACACACCACCCCAAACCACCTGAGTAAGTAGTGGTGACAACAGACCATGCAAGTGGCGACAGTGCGCAGTGCAAGACCCATTAACATTAACTTTATCTTCAGCATGACCTGCACTAAGGTGGATGCATACAAATGTGATGATGAGCGTGCAGTGCAGGTGTGGCAGCAGTGGGGCGCCTGCGGCTACATAAGATCCTCCACTTTAAGAACCTGCATAGGACATTGTTTCTTTAGTGTTTGTTGTGTGCAATCTGCATTTCCACCCACATGGCATGAGTGTCCTCTTTCTCAAATAATCTTGTGGTTGAGGCGCATGTCCTGACCTAAGGAGACACATATCCTGATGGCAATGCTTTTCAGGATGCATAAATTGCCTGTGCTGTGAAGGCATCAGGATCTGTGTTTCAGTAACTGTGAGGAATTCAACCATCCGCACGGGCAGAGTGCGCTCGCCTGGGCTTTTTTGATTTTTTAATAATGAAAATGAATGATGGGAGACCAACCTCCGAGGACTGTGTGAGGCCATTCCACACACGGTCCATCTGCTTCCCGCACAAAACCCACAATCACATCTACTCTGGGAAGACACAGCCTACAGGCACCGTCTTGCCCTGTCATATTAAGCTGGAATGCGACAGCCCCGGGTACATCAAAGCATCTCAAGGAGGGGGAAGGCACACCTTGCTCCAGGTTGGGCAGCCTAATTTAAATATCAAAGGCCAAGTGGATCTGCTTTCCTTTGTCCTCCGGCTGGTGGCAGTGCATACTAATGAGAGATAATTGAAGCAAGCGGACACCATACATTCTCAAGGCGGTAACACTAATATCATGCGGCATAGAGCATTATAACAATTCAAACCTTGTGCCTCTACACGTATTACATATAAGCCTGTGCGAACTATTAGTGATCAGAACCACTCATACTCGCGTGGCCTTTGATCCTAGCCAATGTGCTTCACTGTGGGCCCTATCGAGTTGACCACAGTTGATCTGCGCAATTGCATCCGTTATGCCACACTGGATTTAGCCGAACTACGCATCTGCGTCCTGTGTACCATAGTTAATTTAGCTGAACTATTTACCTGCATTTCAGATGCCCCACACAAACTGAATTATGTATCTGCATTTTATGTGCCCCATTTGACTTAACTGAACTTCATCCTATATGCACCACTTGATCTATTGGAACTGCGCAGTTGCATTTTATGTGCCATAGTTAATCCACCTGAAATACGTATCTGTATTTTATGTGCCCCAATTGAACCAAGCTACGTATCTGCATGTTATGTGCCCTAGTTAATTTAGCTGAACTACTCATTTGTATTTCTTGTGCCCCGCTTGAACTGTACTGTGTATCTGCATTTTATGTGCCCCAATTATCCAACAAGAACTACATATCTGCTTTTTACGTGCCTCATTAGACTTAATTGGACTACTCAATTATATTTTATTTGCCCATTGCATCCAGCGGAACAACGCACCTGTAGTTCATGTGCCCCACTGGATCTAATTGAACTATGCTATGGCATCTTAGCTGCCCAATTTGTACCCTTTGTTCACATGCTCAATTGCATTGGTGGGACCTATCTGACTTAAGTAGATCTGCGCCATAGTATCCTCTAGTGCCCTATCTGAACTAATTTTAACTTTCTATGACATTTTGTATTCCTCACCTGCCCGTACCAATAGCCTTCTCACTACCTACCACTGCAGCTCCAAACACTAATTCAATTCTGCTCAATTACACCGAACAGAACTATTCCACATTAGCTTTGACCATACACTCTAGCAAAATGTTAGCAATGGTACCTGTTACACTACCTGCCCCTGGCGCCACTAACGCCTGACGCCTAGCATCCCCCTCTTAACATTAGCCTAAGTGCCTCAGATAGTCGACCAACTATCTATATTTCCATCTCACCATGCACATGTCCCATTTAATACGATATCTACTGTCCATCACGGGAGACCACAAAGCCGACTCAAAAGCACTAAACAATATCTATCTGGTCATCCAGGCCTGGATGGCACAACATGGGCTCTGTCTTAACGATGATAAGACAGAGCTGCTCCTCCTTGGTTCCCAACCTAGACTTAACAGACTAGATCCTGCCTTCAATACCTTCATCATCGATGGAATCATAAAGGTATCCAAGGACACAAAAACACTAGGTATTTATCTGGATTCTACTGAATCCTTAACAAGACAAACCAATGCCATAATATCATCCACAGCCTACACCTGTAAACTTATCACCGCCTGTCGACAGTTCCTTACTTCCATCAACTGTATCACCCTTGCTAGAACCCTCATCATTTCGAAACTCGACTACTATAACGCACACTATCTTGGGACCAGTCAACGAAACCTAAATAAGGTACAAGTTACACAAAACAACGCCATTAGGGCAGCCCTAAACATCTCGAGAAAGCATCATATATTCGACACTAGACGTAGCTTACAATGGCTCTTAATTACCCAAATAATCACCCTCAAATCCCTGTCACTTACGCATAAGTGCATAGCCAAAAAAGCACTGACACACCTGTCCAACCGATTCACATCCATCTCCTCCGATCGCCCTCATAGACCAGCCCAAGCAAAGCAGGGGGTTGCAGTTTGCCTGTGCTTGCCGCCAAGTCGTGGAATTCGCTACCCAACCCTCTCAGATATGAATCCTCATTCTATGAATTCAGAAGCAAAGCCAAAACCTGGCTAGCATCACTGGACCACCCTAAAATTTACTAGACACACTGTCAATAACAATTTAGGCTTGTTCTCCACTCCTGTGTCGCGTCTATTATGGATCTCCTCTGTAAATATATACTATATGTAAATGGTATGTAAATGGGTATGTAATAACTTTGTTATACAGGTCAATTGTATATTTATGACTCTTGTTATACTCATGTAACCATAACCTTGTAAGAAATGCGCCCAGATGCCTTTGGGCCAGACGCACTATTCAAATAAACAAAATACAAATACAAGCCTGAAAGGGCTTGGTTGCGGGAATAGACAACAGGAAAGGCAGAGCTAACACCCCTTTGGTATGCAATGTGTCAACATGAAGCTAGTTCCCATTGCTTTGTAGGAAAGGCAGTGAAATGCTGGTCTGGGTCCACTATTTACCAGAGGCAAGCCCCTGCAGAGCTGACCCCTTTCAGAGGGGAGACATATGTGGTTTGGGGGAGACAGGAAGCCTGCTCCCAGCACAAACTTCAAAGGAACCCTGTGATTTAATCAGGATTCACAGAGGGCTCCGTTAACAAGAGATACACTTTGATCTACAAGAGACAGGGAGATGGGTGGGATTTAGGTATATGTTGTCACCCCCTTGTCTGACCTGTTGCAGTCCACTCTGGTTCTGACTTCATGCATAACAGAAGATTGTTGGTGGGGACCCAGGGATAAATATCAGTTTCTAAACCATCAATCAACCCCACACCTCTAGCACACCAAAAGGGATCTGAACAAATTGGAATACAAGCAAATTATAAGATCTCCTTGTCCAGTTTTGGTAACGTGGACGGAACGGAAGGCTTATCTCCGCAAAGTCGTGGATCGTTAGTAGCAACACAGCGAAAATACAATTATTACCCAATGATTAAAAGGGACTGTCCAGTCAAGGTTGCATACACATATCTACTTTATTATTACTACAACAGACAGTTCTAGCACACTACAATTACAACCCACACCGTAAAGGAACACAGAGGATAGACAGCTTCACAAAGGAAAGGGATGCACTCTGGACACTGACAAGAGGGTAGTTGGTAAAGCAATCAGTCTTACTGTTCAAGGTTATTTGGTTTCAACACCAAAGGGGCAAAGGGTCCTAACTGTCTCTACGGGCCTTCAGAGAAGGACCAGGGGGCAGAACCACAATCTACCTGGTACTGAAAAAGTTCTTGGTGCTCGACAGAGTTGAGGCAGTTCCACAGCGCTTTGCAGCCCGTAAGACAGAGTTAGTGGTGGTAGACAGCTGCAGGTACCAGGTGGTAGGCAGTTCGGCAAGCGAGAATGGACGGACGTCTGCAGGCTGTCTGGCTTAGCGCCTCAGAGCCAAGAATCATTGTCTCTGTGCTGGTTGGCAGATCTGGAATGCTGGTCGAGGCGTCTCGGATGGCTCTGGTGACTGCAGCGTAATAACAGTCAGTGGTGCAGCCGGGTGCGGTTCGAGGACTCGACTGTCTCGAAATTGTCCTTAAAAAGATGGACACTGGATGATACTTGTGTGGCACTCCTCATAGCTTCTTCACAAGGCTCGTGTCCTTTCAAGGAAGATGCCCCAAAGCTCAGGATGGTGTAAGCAGGCAGCGGCCTTGTCCATTGTCCAGATGCTCTCCGGCAATTTCCTCCTAGGAAGCTTGCTGCCAGAACCTAGCAGGGCACGCTGGCCTTCCTTCACTGGCGGAAGATGTAAGGTAGACTGTACCTTCAGCTTCGGTCCAAATGAGTCCTTCTTACTCCTTGTGAAGTCTTCAGAAGATCTGCTAAGTGAGGGGTTCAGCCCTCTTTTAAAGTCAAATGGGCCTCAGTGATAGGTGTAGGCTAAGCCCACCTTAATGAACCAATCCTGGGTCCCCACCAACAATATTCTGTTATGCATGAGGCCAGGAACAGAGTGCTCTGCAACAGGACAGACAAGGGGGTGACAAAATATATCTAAGTCCCAGCCATCTTACTGTCTGTTGTAGATCAAAGTGTCTCTCTGGTTAACTGAGTCCTCCGTGACTCTTGATTAAAGCGCAGGTTTTCCCTTGAAGTATGTTCTGGGAGCAGACTTCCTGTCTCCCCCAAACCACACACTTCTCCCCTCTGAAAGGGGTCAGCTCTGCAGGGGTTTGCCTGTGGTAAATAGTGGACCCAGGCATGCATCTGTAGGATGTGTCTTCACCGAGTACAGGTGACTGTGTTTGTCGTGAGAAGCAGATGAAATAGGTGCGGAATGGCCGCACACATTTCTCAGAGGTTGGTCTCCCATCATTCATTTTCATATATCAGAAAAAGCCCAGGGGTGCGCACTATCCCTGTGCAGATGGTCGAATTATTCACAGCATGAGATTCAAATATCCATGCATTACAGTTAACCACAAGGACTACTTTCTTTTTAGAAACCTAAAATCTAAGGATCTCCCACAAATGACGTGAGCCTGAATCAGTGTATGACCCAGGCTGCAAATCCACTATGGGAAAAGATCTGCTACCGCAGACTTCCAGATAAACTCTGTAATGCATTCCTGCTGGAATACATTCCACGTAACATTTACAAAACATGCATGGCATGTTTTTTCACTTTTATACTTAACGGCAAATGTACAAACCATAAATGTGGAGCTGACCTGAAATAACATTAAAACATATATGTTCTGGTGGTACCACTAGTGGGACACTATGGAGCGTGAAGTACCAGCTCTCCCAGAGAGATAGAGGAAACCTGCAGGAGTGATCGCACTGCTTGTAGTGGACTATACAACCATTTTAAAATAGCTTGAACCTACCTGCTGGCTCCACTCGCAAAAGGCCAGCGGGATCTTCCTCTCAAACTCCCTCTTCTGGCTGGAGCTTCCTCCCTGCCTAAATCCATACTGAGCTGATTGTGGCCACAGCTTCTGGAGAGTGGCTAAAGGCTGACTCACATGTTTAAGACAGACCGATACGGGCCAGACCAGCCCATAGAGAAGGAGGAAAGTAGAGTACAGGGAGACTGCATAGAGCCAGTATAATTATGAGGGTCTCAGGGGATGTTTAAATCAAGTGTCTGTTATTTGTATAAAAAAAGATATGTCCCTCTGTGGTTCCAAAAGCAGCTCTTGGGTGAGGTCCCATGGACTACGATCATTACAAATGACGGCCTGCAGCAACTTGGTATAGGATTCTAAAGCTGGCACTTTGTGGAATGCACTTACAAAAGATTGTGGTCCACTGGTGCTCCAGTCCAGCAGGAGTGCATCACAATAGTATACCCTTCAAGGAATAAATGCCCCCGCCCCCACTTATTAAATTACAAGTGCATGCCATTTTCTTCAAATCCTGCTACATCAGGAAACAAGCCTAGGCAATGGCAACAGTTTTGACTATTGTGTAGGTATGGGAAAGGCATTTGCCAGGCAATGCCATAGTGGCATCAAGTGGTCAGCGATGGTAGCAGTTGCTAAATGGTGGGAGTACTTATACACAAACCCAAACTGTTGGCTCAGTCAATGTTTCTTGACAGAACTTCAGTGAAGGACACGCATAGTGCTTATAAATCGAGTGGCTGAAGGCCGACCTGCGATTACAGCTCCAATCAAGTAATTAACTCGCAGAAGACTGCGTTGCAAAAACACTGGCAGGCACTTTGAGGTCAAAGCTTGATAGTAAGGCTTGAAAAAGTTCTCTCAAAAAGATCCCAGGAGGATGTGTTTTGATCAGGAAGGGGCAGGAAGTAGGTGGGAATGGCCATAGAGATTAGTATGACCATGGCATCCAATGGGTGGATAAATAACCAAACAACACCTACATGCTTTGTGTACCTCCTCTTATGAGATTTCTCCCTAGCTGTACTCTAATCGAATAGTTTTGGCTTATAGGTGGCACTTTAGCACCACCTATTAGCCAAAACTAAAAAGGGGTATACTGCAGCCTTTTCGATTGTGACCACATTGGCGCAGATTTGTGGTGCGTGCCGATTGGTCCCTAATGTTTCATATATATCTGACTACACATGAGAATCAAACATGCTGTAGCACCATAAACGTTTGCGTGTGCCTGAATGAAACAGGCCCTACCTTGGGGGGCACGGCTCCAGATTGCACACTTTCAGCAGCGGTGGAGGTCGGCGGCTGGTTACGCACATGTTTACATCTACTGTCTCCCTTGTCTGTTTGTTCAGGCAAATGACCACAGCCTCTTGGACACCTGCGCAGTCATCACACAGATAAGGATTAATATGATGGTCATACAATAGTCACACAGATTAGGCAAATACAAGCAAAATTACAGTGGTTTAGAAAGATGTAAAAAGGCTTGCGAAGAACCTTCCCACCAGAAATGTGAAAATAGAATTAGCCATTTGAGCAAAGTGGCACATGCCACCTCACCACCCAGTAGCCATCACTGGACGTTCACCTCCAGTTTACAGCCACATGAGCAAAACATTGTGGGTGTGAGACAACCATTTTCTGGAGCAAAAGATTTGTATACCCACAATGCTTTGCTCATGCTGCTCTGAAATGGAGGTGTACTTCCAGGATTGGACACTGGGTGGCGCTGTGGCCTGTGTGACCTGACTCAATGGCTCATTCTATTTTCACACTGATTAAAATAACAAATTTGGTGACTGGAGCTGTATGAATACTGTCAGTTCCCAAAAATATTTTTTTCTAGGAAGTTGAACATTTTCACAAAGAAACATGTAGAGGCTACCACGTTTGCTATAATTGGCCAAAATACCTTAATGCTTAATGGGCAACATTGTGGACATTAATAAAACGTGGGATTGCTCTACTTAACAGTGTCCATTATAACATAATGTGTTTTCTTGGGGCAACCTTACAGTGGACTCTCATGACTACAGATCTTGCAGGTGAAGAATAATTCATGCTTTCCAGGTGTGTGCTGCCATTTTCTTCTGACACATGCAGTCCAGTCTGCTGGCGAAACATTGACTTCCATTGGCTCACTCCCCTTTCTTCTTTGTGATACTGGACAGCATGAGGCAGAGTTCTGAGGCCATCATCTGCAGGGCTGGAAAAACATTCTGTATTGACATTGATTGGGATGTTTTAAGTATGTTCAAGGGTTGGAGGCTGGGTAGTCAGGCATCAGAGATGGGTTGTCTGAAGGGGCCGGGTTTTGACTTCCTAGCTGGAGTTCTAATAGCAGCTACCACATTAGCAATTTCTAGGGCACATGAGCCCCACTGCCTTTCAGGAATGTTTATGTATTACTAAGACCCTTGCAGTGTTAATGTATCTGAACAAGTTGATGTGTTTCCTATGTCTGCTGTCTTTCACTTCCTTCCTCCTATGTAACCAGATAAGTGACACTGTTTTCTCGTAACCTACGCCGTGATGCCCATGGGGTTGGGCGTATAACAAATGCAATAAATAAATAAAATAAAAATAAATATGACGACGAGAGCTTGCCTGATGGTGGTTGGTAGGCAGGTGTGAACTTCCAAATTCTGGGTAAACGGCGGTAGCCCCTGTCATAATGTTTGTCTTCCCTCTATTGCCCGGTTTCCATCGTGGTGTCATGGGGCACTTGTCCCCAATGTCTAGAGTGTCTTGAGCAGGGAGTCTGGACTGCCAGTCGGAATTGCCTTGAAGATGAGGTCACCTATTTTGGAGGGGATGTGCGTCTGGTTTGAAAGCGGGGCTGCTCTCCAAGGACCCGGATGATGTGAGTGAACTCAGTGGTCGAAGTGGGCGGGAGCGGTCAGGAGCCGTGCTCCTCTACTTCTTTTAATTACGTTTTACCGTTCCTATACTTTTATTTTAAAAAGAAACCATTCCGGAATGGTTTCGTTTTGAAATAAAAGTGCAGGAAGCAGTTGAAACGTGCTGTTTCAGTGCACTGCACTGGACGTTCCCTTAAACAGCAGGCGCGTGTGTTTTGGGGTTTGTATTGTGCATGGGAGAGGGCATGGCGTCGTGGTGATGGGGTTTGTGGGGAGTGGTGCAGGCCAGTAGGGAACATAGTTCCACTTCTTCTTTTCGTACACTTCGACCACTGAGTGAACTTCTTTGGGCCTGTGGACAGGCGTGCAGCTACGTGGCGCAGCCAGGTTGGGTGAAAGGATGACTGTCAGCAGGGCAGTGCCACCCTCTACATGAGTGAGGACTAGAGCGATGGCAATGCAGAAGTCATCATTTGAAAACAGGCATGATTTAGCAGTGGAGGGAAAGCTCTCCCCTTGGGGTTGGTGTTTTCTGGGTCATTTCGAGTTTTAATTGAAAGGTGGTCGTCAATGGTGACATCGAGGGGACTTGGGGCGCGATATGTTAATTCGGTTCGATTTCTGCCTGAACCTGTGCTTGCCTTCATAATCCTACAAATAGGGCTCCCAAAGAGGATGAGTTGTATCTCGGTTGCGTTGAGTGACTATGTCTAGAGCAACATCTCTACCCGCTTACCAGTGCTTGCAATGGGGAACTCTTCGGAGCTTTTGCAGGGAACTCCATCTGCTTAGACTGGCCCTTCTGGTGGTTTTGCTTCGTCTCAGTGTTGTCTCACTCCTCGTGTGCTTCCGCCAGAGGTGTTGCTAGATCTGGAAAAGACCCAGGGCTAGGCTAATGTCGGGGTGTCGGGACTCAGGGCTAGCTAGCCTTTTGGTTGTAGCTCCTGAGATTCTATCCGGGGCTACAACCAAAAGACCAGGGGCATAGCCCCCTTAGCCCCCCCCCACTCTCCCTAACAATGCCTCTGGCTTCCGCTGACATTTTGGAGAAACCTTTCCTGCACTTGCGAATTATACTCTTAAAAGAGAGTTGGTTGTGGATTAGACCTGCCTGCTTGGTTTACCCGCTGTATCTTTATTTTGCAAATGTCTACTTACATGTGTCGTTGGATAGGCCCAAGCCTGCTTTTACAAGCACTTAGAGACGCCACTCGGGAAAGGATCGCACGCCTCGTCCCCATTGCCCAAGATGTCTCTCTTTAAAATGTCTTTTGCTGCAGGAAGGCTTGTGCTGACCGATGCTTTCTTACCATCGCATCATCATGCTGTAAAACATGTTTTGTACCATTTTGTAAATCAGATGTTTAATGAAATGATTACATGATACCTTGGGTGTAACCTCTGGTATTTGTAGGCAGCCGCTAAAGTAGCTTGCATAAGAAAACACAGCGTGCAATTAAGAATTGCAGGCGGGCCTTCTGACAGTCAAGTCTATTGCTCTAATCATTTCAGTATGAACGAACGTGTTGACGAAAAGTGGTTCACGCAACTTGGCCCCGGGCGTAGTTTCAGGCACTTGACCCATGACCTTGTGTCAAACACGGCTGAAGTGGTCGGAGAGGCCCTCGAAGCACCTGCAGCGCCTTCTCTCTGCCCCGCTTACACGGGCAGCCAAACACCTGCTAGGGCCGCGTGCTGCCAGGCAGGCGGCTGTGGAATGTGCTGGGACCTGGATCGCATTCCGACCTGCCTGCCTGCCTGCATCCTCCGAGCTGTTGTCACACATCTTTCGTGAAAAGGAATGCAGGCGCGGGGTAACCTCCGCTCTCCGCCCACACCGCGCCTAGGGGATCACTCACCAAGCAAGCAAACAAAACGCAGAGCAACATCAACAAACAAAAAAAGGGTGTTCTCCAAAGCAAAAAAGGCGGGCGAATGCAGGCCTTAGGCTGCGATGAGGTTAATTTATTTCAGAGCCGTGTTGCCGCCAAAGCATGGCGGGAGCACTGCTCGCTTTGCACTGCATAGCTAAAATGGGTCCATTGGAAAAGGGCGATGCACTTTTGTTAGTTTGTTGCTGTTGCGACGAAATAAAATGCTTTGTATAATTTCCGAAATATTTTCAAATCAAGAATCGGAGATGATTGACAGTTTAAGCGTGCAGATACTCTGCCTAACAAGGACCAGTGATCAGTGCACTGCTTGCCAGTGTCTGCTCGTTTTATTATAACGTATCATTCACCCTTCCTAGCGTATACGTACAAGGCACCGCGTGCAATCCCAGCCCCTGCTTCCCAAGACCTCACCCCCAATTCTCAAGATAAAGCTTTACTGAGAAGCTGCTTCTTTCAACTAAAATTCACCCACCACATTAGGCCACACCTTAAGTTCCCACAGAGAAGCAGCACTTTCATCATTGTAGTTGTGAGGAATTCCACCATCCACGCGGTAGGTGTGCCCTCAACTGGGCTTTTTTGAACTTTTAAAATAAATTGAATGATGATAGATGATAAACGAGTGGGGGTAATCTGCACCCATTTTCCTATGCTCACCTCACAACATAGACATAGACCTTTCTACTCTGTGTGGACAGAGCTTATAGGCGCCGGCCCACTGTCATATTTAGTTGGGATATGACAGCGAAGAGTACATCTAGGCATCTCAGAAGGGGAAGGGCAAAACCTTCCTCCTGCCATGGCCAGCCTAATAAACTAACAAAGGCTCCATGGATCCACCCTTTCCTTTTTTAGCTGCTGGTGGCAGCCTCGCATACTAATCAGAGTTTAATTCAAACAGTTCCACATGGGGCCCGGCTGCAGAGGCTAAACAAAGGATACAGGAACCCCCAAAACCCCTTTCATATGCACTCTGTCAACCTGAAGCCAGCTTCCAGCCTAAAATATCAATGACAGTGAGCTGTCATGCCTGGGACTATGTGTTTACAGAAGGCAACCCCTGCAAGGGAACCCTGTTCAGAGGGTATGAGAATGTGGTTTACAGGAGACAGAAAATCTGTTCTCACTGCAGCTTCAAGGGAGACCTGCCGCTTTAATCAGGAACCACAGAGAGCTCCATTAATTAGAGAGACTCTCTGATCCACAACAAACAGGAAGATGGGTGGGACTTAGTATTACATGTTTTCACCCCTTTACCTTTTCTGTTGCAAGGCACTCTGGTTATAACCTCAAGCATACGGTAGATGGTTGGTGGGGAAATAGAATTGGTTCACTGTGCCCATTTGGCTTTAAAAGAGGGCTGAGCACCTCTTTGGGCAGATCATCTGAAGATTGTGCAAGGAGTAGCTAGAAGAACTCAGCATTGGACCCTGGCTGAAGGTACAGTCTGCCAGACAATCTTCCACCAGTTAAGGAAGGCTAAGACCTCCAAGAGCGAAGCATGATCCCTCCCCCTAAACACCTCCCAGGGAACAGAGGGAGATATTGAATCCAGAGGACCCTCCAACAGCTCCAGAACCGGTACCCAGCCAGCACATAATGTTCCCAGCTAGGCTCTGAAGCAAGCGTCCTAGGAGGGAAGTGCCAGAGAGTCTCTGAAGCAAACTAAGGACAAGGTAGCTGGCTGCAACACTCTCGTCAGCGTTGGGCCTTCCACCTGAAAGGACGACACAGGCCCTGTGAAGAAGCTAGGAGGAGTGCATGTACAAGCATCTACCGATGTCCGCCATAAGGACATTTTTGAGCCCGTTGAGCCCCTCAAAGTGCAACTGACTGTTGTTACGCTGCAGTTGCTCACGTCGTCCATGAAGCCTTGAGCAGTGCTTCAGACCCCCAACCAGCACTGAGATGATTCCTGACCCCGAGCTGCTGTGTAGGCCAGCCTGCAGCCATCCATCCACCCTCGCTAGCTGAACTGACTGCTGCCTGATACCTGCACCTATCTCCCGCCTTGAACTCTGTCGCAGAAACTGCAAAGTGCCTTAAAACCGACTCGATACTGTTGAGCACCAGGAACATCTACAAGCACAAGGTACATTGTGGTTCTGTCCCCCTGGTCCTTTTATGACTCATTGCTCCCTATGTGTTGAAACCAACTATCTTTGAACTATTGCGATTAAATACTTTACCAACTGCCCTCCTGTCAGTATCCAGAATGCATCCCTTTTCCTTCTTGAAACTGTCTGTCCTCTGCATCCTTTACAGGATGGGCTGTATTTTGTATTGTGCTAGAACTGTCTGTTGTGATAATAATAAAGTTCATATTTGTATACAACCTTGACTGGACAGTCCCTTTTATCATTGGGTAATAATTGTATTTTTGCTGGGTTGCAACTAACCAACGATCCACAATTTTGCGCAGATAACCCTGCCGTTCCATCCACACTACCAAAATTGGACAAGGAGGTATGTAATTTGCTTGTGTTTCCAATCTGTCGGATGCCTTCTGGTGCACTAGAGGTGTGGGGCTGATTTATTGGTTTAGAAACTGATAATCATCCCTGGACCACTGGTGACCTGGAAGTTGATTCGTCACATTAATACTTTCAAGACTGGCATATGCCAACAGCCTTTACTTAGGCCTCCCGGAGTATCTCCTCAACCACCCATAAAGAGTGCAGAGCACAGCAACCACATTCCTCTTAAAACTGGAACTGCGGGAACACATCGCCCCAGGCCTCCAGGCACTTCACTGCCTTGGTACTCTAAGACCCACATGTGCACATTTCCGAAAAACAAGAGCATGCTTGAGGCCAGATTTAATAGGGTCTGTTTCACCAACTGATCATCCATGGCAATCACAAGACATCAACACAACCTACATGCGCAGGATCAAACCAGGCATACCAAAACCACAACACAAAGACTGCTAGAATCTGTACCGTCCTAGCCATGTGCCTCTACGTAAACAGAGGACATTCTTAAATCATCCCTTTTTTTCTGTTCAACATCCCCTAAAACAAGACTTTAAATCAAGGGCAGTCTGAAAATCCAAAAGTCCTAAATCATCCCAATTTTTCTGTCTGACTTTCCCAAAACAGACCTTTAAGTGGAGGGGGTCTGAAAACCAACATTCTCAAATCATCCCAATTTGTTCTGTCCAGGTTCCCCAACACAGGCCTGTAAGTGGAAGGGGTTCGGAAATCCCAAATTCTCCGATCATCCCAATTTTCTCTGTCCAGCTTCCCTAACATAAGACTTTAAGTGGGAGGCAGGGGGCTGAAAATCCAAAATTCTTAAATTATCCCATTTTATTTCTGTCCAACTTCCCCTAACACAAGCCTTTAAGTGGAGGGTGGTCTGAAAATCCAAAAGTCCTAAATCATCCAATTTTTCTGTCTGACTTTCCCAACACAAACCCTTAAGTGAGGGGGGTCTGAAAACAAACTTCCGAAACTGTCCCCACTCCCTAGACCTGGCCTTTGACTAGAAGGGAGCTGCGTGTAATTGATGCTTGGGTTTTGGGGCTAGGGGAGAAGGGCTTGCAAAAGTGAGACCTCGTGTATCCAACCTTGTAAAGCAAACTGCTATCCTTTTTAGGTGTGCAGGAAAATCGAAATTGCACAGCACTGCGTATGTAAATTGATTTTGTGCATTGACCAGTTTGGTTATTTCTTGAAGTGAAATCTGTATTAAGTAAAGTATTGTGATTTGTGTTTTTCCCAACCAACCTTCGTGATTTATTTGTGTAACAAGAAGTTTAAATGTGAGCCACAATGAAGGTGACGTGTGTTGTTTTAGTGTGATCTCTATTATCTATCTTCCAAATAAATACAAATATATTTCCTTTATCCCGGCCTGGTTCTTGGCTCACTGTGGGCACAGGGGTGGAGA
This sequence comes from Ambystoma mexicanum, assembly GCF_040938575.1. NCBI lineage: Eukaryota > Metazoa > Chordata > Amphibia > Caudata > Ambystomatidae > Ambystoma > Ambystoma mexicanum. Next base: position 1,310,813,885 of record NC_090935.1, read on the forward strand.
GTTGTGTGACTCTATATGAGTCTTCAGTAAGGCCAGCGCAAAAAAACGTAAGCGAGTATTGCAGGGCTCCTTGATTGGGGGTGGGAAGGAACTCCGCAGGTTAAGGGTGGTCTCAATATAACGCGACATATAGAATCAGAGCCACATGTTTCCAAAATGTCCCGTACTTCAAGACACAACTAGCATGTTGAGTTATTTTGTGTTGGGTTGATTGATATCTGTAAAGCGCACATATGCCTTGGGCAGTGGAGAGGGGTATCCCCTAGCTCAGATTCTTAGATCGAACACGTCCGCCTGCTTTTCATGCAGGGGTGGCCTTCACACATTTCTCTCTTCTGGTATTACCCAATTTTCCAGTCAATGCATCTGAAACAGACTAAGCTCCTGCTCTGTCCCTGGTTGGCACTTTGTGCATGTTAAGTGGTACAAGGTTTACCGACTTGGAGACTACTATGGTGTTAGACTGACGCAGCATTAAAAACATACTTTTTATAATATCGCTCTGGCCTGTTGCTTTCATCCATACACTATACGACAGGTCAGTCATTTATTTCATTTTATGCTACTGAATTTTTGGTTTACTCAATCTTCTCTCATCTTAACTATTGCTCTGCTCTCCTACTTAGTCTGCCAGACTATCAGTTAGTGCCACTTCACGCTATTTATAATTCTGTGCCAGTGCCAGCCACGAGCCTCACCTGTTGGCAGCGATGAGAGGAAAAAACAAAAAAGCGTTTTTAAAAAAGCGCTTCCCTGATGTGAAAGAACATACAGGAGCGCTGTTGTCTGACTTCCGTCTGACTTCCTCTCCCGCCCCTCCTCTCCTCCATTCATTGATTGGCTGGGGGACGTGGGGGGTGGAGAGACACAGGGAATCTATGCATTTCCTGTGAGCGGAGCTGCAACTTTGAAGATAACGAATCTTGTTTTCCACTCCTTGCCACCATGGTTCCACCAGCGCCGCCATGCCCTATTCTGTCCCTGTTCCTCCCTCTTGTCCCCCAGACCTGTGCGCCACCATGCACAATATCCCCCAACTCACCCTGAGTGCTGCCAGCCCCCTTTCTCATCCCCACGCCGCCATGACCAATAACCCCAACCATGCCTGAGGGCTGCCAGCCCCCTTTCTTCCCATTTCCCAATGCCATCATCCAAAGAATACCGGCACAAACTCCTCTCAGTCCCAATTCCCTCTTTTTGCCCCAGTCCCTTTTCTTGCCCCAACCTATTTTTCTTGCCCCAGTCTCTTTTTTCGTTCCCAGCCCGTTTTGTTGCCCCAGCCTTCTTTAGCTCATTTTAGTGCTGCAAGCGCTTTAGCCCCCAGCCCCTGTTCTTTCACCCAACACTCTTTAGCTCTTCGTTCTTACGTCGGCCCCCTTGTCCATGGATGATTTTCATGCCCCACTCCCTTGTAGCCCCTTTCCTTGCCCCAGCCCCCTTTTAGCCTTTTTTCTTGCCCCATCCCCTTTCCTTGCCGCCTCCGGCCCCTGACACAGACCCCTCCGTCATTTTGTGCAGCTATTTCCCCCCTGGCTCAGCTTGTGTTTGGCCGTAAGAGTCGGCCCTTCCCATGCATTGCCAGGCTCTTCCAGGTCGAGGAATACATTTCACTTTCCTCATTGTGATTGGCGGCACATTGCAAGCAATATCTGGCAGCTGGCAAGATAGGTCAAGACTGCATGCCGCAGAAATCTGTGAGTAACGGGAAAGTCACAAGTTCAAACCCTGGAAGCACCATCTCAGCACTGTGACTCTCTGAGGGCGGTGCAATGCTTAGCATTGTATAAGGCAACAAAACCCCCTATTAATAAAAAAATAGGAAAATATCCAGATTGGGTTGTGTGATTTATAAATTCATTTTCAAATCCATGTTTTATGAATGACATCAGAAATAAAGGGGGCGGGTACAGAGGAATCAGCAGCAAATACTATTTGGGGGATAACGTAGGTGGGGTGCACTGGTCTGAAATGTTACCTTAACCCACTAATAGCTATTGCTCGCTGTTTAAATCTATAAGAACGGCCTAATGGTTACCTGGTCTTTGATGACAGCGCTGGGAAATGCAGCCGCTAAGGGCGGGCTAAGTTCTTCCTTCTGGTGTAGCTTCGACAGGGTGAAAGGCTGCTCCTTTGCCGATCCAATTTTATCCCCTGGGACCTCAAAAACAATCAAATTAGCTTGACCCATTTAGCGGCATGGCCTACTCGGGTACAAACAGGAAGTAGATTAAGCGCCTCCTTGATGAACCCATACGTGCTTTCCTTTTGTCGAAATTGGCTTCAGCTACCAATAACTACACAACTCGTTCTGAGGTAGCGCGCTGGTTGAAGGCCCGAATCGCCTGCCTTGCTCTGTTGACACTCTGGAATTAAAATCCTCAGGGCGCTGGCAGGAACTTCCATCGCCAGCTTTCTTTTCTCAGAGAGGCCTGTGTATGCTTGAAGCCGCTTAGGCCTACCGCTCAACCTCTTAAGTCTCCTGGTGCGCGTGAAAACACAGGAATTCATTCTGGGCGGGTGAGAGCCCAGTGAAGTGAACAGACGTCTAAGGGGCTTGGCATGTGAGAAGACTGAATCCATGGTGGCCGGGAGACATCCGCCAAAAGCGTGCGAGTTGAGAGCTATGGCTTAGGTCAAAGTGGGCAGCAACTAAAGGGTACAACGTTCCCTTACCTTTCGGGGCAACCCGTCACCGATCCCTTACTTTATGCAAATCACAACACTGTTCCAAGAAGGCAACTATTTTAAATAATATTTTTTTTATTTCATCTCTACTGGGGACTCAAACCTATGCCCTGTAACATTGCACTGCACTATCTCTCAGGTGCTGGAAGGGGATTATTTATTTTAATAGGCTGCTTGGGATACAAAACCCATCCCCAAGCAGCCAAAATGCCCAGGTTGATCGCGATCTGCATATGAATGGCAACAGGCACAGACTTGTTTGCAGGAAATGGGAGGGGCGTGGCTGGCCATGTTCTTTAGGAGGTGCAAATGGTGGGTGGTGAAGGTTCTGGAGCTCAAATCTTCACAAGGATAGCAGACCTTCACAGAGACCTGGACATCGAGATGTTGGACGAACATCTAGCGAAGCTGAGTAAGAACTTCTGCCAAGGACTGGATCAGAACCCAAACCCTCTGATCAGAAGACTCACTGCCACCACTGCAAACCCCTTCGACCGCTACCCGCGGCCCATCACTGCGAAGACCCTGTGAAACCAGCTCTATTGTGACAAGATCACACAGACCAAGAAGAAAACAAACCCACAACTACATACTCAACCCGAGAAGATGGAGTAATGAGGCTCAAGCCTCGGTATCCAAAAATCACCGCTGATGGATAAAAATCTATCAGCAAGAAGAAGAACAAGAGGAGGGTGGTGAAGGGGAGGCTGCATGAAGGTGCATGTTGAGTGGGACAATGACACACTAATGCTGATCATTTAAATCCATTTTCTTTCGTTGGGTTTTCTTCAGTCTTACTAGAACTGTTGTAAAACACAAGGTTGCAGGGTGTAGTGGAGGAAAGGAAGGACCCAGGTATGGGGTTTGAATGGGGGGTGACGGTGAGAATGGGGGGAGTGGACAGAAAAGGGGGCAGGGCAGAGGTAACATTGTTCCACTACTTTTTTTTTTAACACTTCGACCAATGCTTAGGTCCTGGACCCTTGTGGCCAGCCAGCTTCAGTAACATTCATGAAATTAACATGTTTACTGTAGGTATAACTACGCCACAAGCTAGATTCGCTCCAGGCATTTAATAACGAACACTCTAAGCCGAAGGTCCGCCTAAGGGCTGCCGGGATTGACATCTGCGTGACCTGCTGAGTTCATAAACTGACACTCGGTTGGATATCTGCCGTTTTACAGCAAGGCCACACTACCTGTGGCGTCGAGTTGAAACCGCCCACCTTTCTACTGAAAGAAAACGTCCCCCGATGGTGCGGTCTAAATGCGTTCCAACATTGTGGTGTTGTTGGCTTCGGCCATGTCATGTGATAGGGAGACAAGGGAAGTGACGACAAGGAAGGGTGGGGGGCAGAAGGGGCGAGGGTTTAGGGGAGTTGGCAGTTGGAGTAACGGTATGGTAGAATAAAGTTCACCGTTCATACCGCTCCAGGTTTCCGCTCCTCATTTACACCGGCGCTGGGTTGGGGAGCTGTGCGGGGGTCACCGCTGGCAAGCACATACTGTCGTCCCGTGAGGGACATTAAAACCATAACACCACCCGGGTCTCTCACACTGGCCTGCGGTCACTCTGTCAGCCCGTCAATGAAAGACCTACTGCATTATGTACTATTCAGAAGCTAAACAGACAAACGACTTTCCAGACATTGACTTTCCCAGGCAGCACGTGTATCAGACAGAGCCAAGATGGAGACAAGTCTTGAGGCAGAAGCACTTCACAAAGAAAGCACCAGAAATAGGCGTTCCCAAAATACACTGTCAGACTCTGTAAAGAGATCCCCTCGAGACTCAGGGCCTGAGTCTAACGTGGGTGCAGTATGAGTGGTAATTACGAGGCTGCACTGAGCTATTTCAGGACGTCCAAGTACAATGGTAATGTTTATTAATAAACATGGCTATCCTGGACCGGTGAAGGAACTCTGAAAGTCATAAGTGTGCTAAAACATCAGAGGATCGGCAGCGCCAGTGAAATCCGGTGGGCTCGGCAGCGCTTTCGATATCTGTGACAAATTCGGCAAACAGCACAAATTCTATGGCTGCCACCTCAGATGCATGGACGGCTCCAGGCTCCGGCTAGGGCGAGTTGTAGCCCTCCCACTTTGAGGCAGAAGTCATCTCTTTGTTGTGATGCCCTCCGATACAAGGCAAGAGTCTGTCAAATTTCTCACTCTGTGCGTATATTTACTTAATTTCTAAATAATCATTAACATGAAGGCAGCAGCAGAGGTGCAGTGGACAAAAGCCTGTCCAGTCAATATCAACAGACCCCCTATGACGAAGCCAAAGACATAACTGCACTGATCAGGTTTTAGATGGCCACGCCTCCAATGATTAGCATCTTTGTGAAACTAAATAGCCTATGAATTGGAATGAAGGATGCTCATGGGCCAAAGGAAGGCATAACAGCTATTTAGCCTCCTGGACTCAGAGGAAGGGGGGATTCGACAGCTCAGTGGGTTTAATCGTCACACTCACTACCAGCTTTCAAAGCTGCCATCCAGTCCCACCAAATTTTGAGGCATGCTCTCCTGCTCAGATTCATCTGAAAATGTCACAAACCCAGTTTTTGGAGGCGGGTGGGCGGAAGAGGTGTCATAGTTGAGGTGACAAATTCAGGCATGTGTACTGACACACTGACATGTCTATCATTACCAGATATTCCGTATTACTGCGCTAGCGATACTATCTCGCAAAGTTGTAGGAACGGCTTGAAAATACATGCAATTCCAGCACATTTCCTGATCTGGTTGTTGACATGATGGGTTCCAGGCCACAAGGGAAACAGCAATTACAAAACCGGAAGTGGCACATGTTTCAATTAAGAGCCACTTTTTTTGATCCTGATCAGAAGAGGTGTGAAATACGAAAACTGCCAGACTTATGCCAAAGGACACATTTGGTATTTAAAACCTTAACGAGAAATGGGCCCTCCGAATGTTCCCTTCCTCCGCCAACAGTTCAGAAAGCTCTTCAAAACCCCTCTGTTTACCCGATCCCTGCCACAAACCAATGCAGCCAATTCAAATTACTGGCCCGGGGCAGCACCGCCCCGCTTTCAAGATAAATAAATATCAAAATGTAAATACAAAAGTGTAGCATATGTAACGATGTATACATATGCATACATCTGGATGTTAATGATAATGTCTCATCCTATATCGATTTTGAAAATATATCGATATATCTGCACAACTCAATATATCGCCCAGCCCGAGGTACGCCCCATCTATCCTCTGCATTCTTCAATGTCTGATGCCACAATGTAGGTGGCTTCTCTATTGTGCCACGCAAAATGCCCTCTCACAAAATAGTGACCATTGCTCTTCCATGCGATGTATTGTGCCTTTTCTGTTATGCACCTTGCTACATCGCCCTCCGGGCCTAGTCTCAAACTACCTGAGTAGCATAACTAAAACAACCACAAGCCATCAGTGTGGTGATGCCCTGGCCTATGTTTGGCAAAAGTGTCAGAGGCAAATGTCTTCTGTTTACGAAAGCCCTGAGCTCACCAGCTTCATTAATAAATGAAGGGCCGCAGTCCGGAATGGGGCAGGGCTGCCAATAGGTTTGCAGGGAAGCAATGAGTAAGGAACACAGTTCCTCCGAGCGCCCTGAGATTTTCCTTCCAGAGCGCCAACAGAGCAAGGCAGACGATTCAGGCCTTCGACCAGTGCGCTACCTTAGAAAGATTTTTGTAGTTATTGGTAGCTGAAGCCAACTTCCACTCAAGGAAAGCACGCACGGGTTCATCAAAGAGGTGTTCAATCAACTTCATGTTTGTACCCCAATTATGCAAGGCCGCTAAATGGGTCGAGCAAATTTGATTGTTTTTGAGGTCCCAGAGGATGAAACTGGATCGTCAAAGTCAACGTTTTTCACCCTGCCGGAGCTACACCAGAAGGAAGACGTTTGTCACTTAGCCTGCTCTTAGTGGCTGCATTTCCCAGAGCTGTCCTCAAAGATCAGGTAACAATTATGCTGTTCTTATGGATTTAAACAGCGAGCAATAGCTATTATTGAAATAAGGTAAAGTTTCAGATGACCGCACCCCACCTGCATTATCCCTCAAAAATGTATTTGCTGTTTATTCCTCTGTATCCCACCACGATTCTTATGTCATTCATAAAACTTGGATTTCAAAATGAATTGATAAATAGCACAGCCTCATCTGGATAATTTCCCTTTATTTATTAATAAGGGTTACTGTTGCCTTACACAATTCTAAACATTGTATCATGCAGAGCCAGTTAGATGTGTTGGTTTCTACCTTTTTGGTACTTCAGGAATTTGGCGTTAAGACAAAGGTACACTGAGAGGAGAATCCAGGGGATAGGGACTTGTGTGTGAAGAAAGACAACTGCAGCCTCTATGTGCCGAGGTTTCTGATGGGCAGAGAGGGTAGTGTGAGGGGTCAGAAATGCGAGATGGACACATAGGTATAGTTTTTTCATAAGTCACCATTTTATTAACTCATAGCGGGTGAGACAAACACCTATCTTTCCCTAGCCCAACAAGGATTTCCCTACCTAAAAAACTAAGGCTAAAGGGAAATGACTGAATGTCCAAAAATATCAGTCCCTTACTCTAATATATACAACAAAATCATACAGGAATTATTTGGTTGTTTAAAATTCACAAAATAGCACATACATTAATCTATAAACATCATAGACCAGGGTTGGATCACCTTCCCCTAGAACAATTCAGGATGTTTCAAACCAAAGTTCAATTTCAGAAAAGTTCTTTTCACTAGCCAAGTTCCACTCCAGGTAGGATATAAAGTTATTTTCATTCGGTATGTCCCTCACTTGGCAAAGTGACTATCTTAGTTCCAAATGGGTTTCTCACACTTAAAGACAATTGTTTAAGTTTCCACAACCTTCTGTATGGCAAACTAAAAAGACTCTCTGTTCGCACAAGTCAGAAGTCAAGGTAAATGTTCTTTTTTCTGACGACCAATCACTTTTTATCACATTGCATTTTTCCTTCATAAGCAGCACCATAGTCAGGATGGTTCATTCAAAAGGATATACTTCAGTCAGGATGGTTATACAACAGTTCATCAAAACATAGTAGTCATATTGACATTTCTTTCCACGGCAACTGTGTACCACATTCACAGTACTTCAAATGATCTTCTTCCTGGTCCACTCCCCTGCCAGGACTAACTACTATTTGTCCCTTTGCTGGTTTACTGACCTACGAGGATACAACTCCTACTACTACAACTCGTACTCTGTGGTAAGGTTTTCTTTCAAGCTTTCCACACTTAAATGCTCATCAGGGAAAGATGAACCAACAACTTCTTCTTGGGTTACTCTTTTGACTTTCAACACAATTGCCTTACAACTTCTTCCACAAGTATACTGTACAAAAAGACAATGATTCACACTTTAAACTGTTTGCCATAGGCAAAGCAGGTTACAGTTCTCTCCCCTGTGATCCTTTCTACAGGGAGGGCTTTTCACCTGCAGTCTTTGACTTCTTTCAACACAACCTATTGGCTGCCGGCAATATAGTTCACGACTTTCTCCCACAGGCTATCTTGTTCTGGGACTGTTATACTCAAATTGCCTTGGTGTCACTCTCAGCTTTCTTTGACTTTGGCAATGCAGTTCATAATGTCCCCTTCTCGGGTATCCATCTTTAGGAAAGTTGTTACCTCCTTTGCTTTATTATTGTACCTCTTTGGCAATGCAGGTTCCAATATTCCTTTATTGAATATCTCCCTTTAGGTAAGTTGCACTCACTTTGCTTGATTATCGCCACTTTTTGGCTTTGGCAATGCGGGTTACAATATTCTCCTATTCGACATCTCTTAATAGGAGAGTTGCACCCAATTTGCTTTAATTCAAAAGTTCGGTATTTAAAATGTTTACTCTTACACAGGGGTCTAATTGGTAGTGCCCCAGGGTAATTTATATCAGGCGAACTCACTGGTATTTATTTATTTTATTTGCACCACACGTAGACAAGTGCTCAGAGGCATAGAGGCACCAAGACAGGACACAACTACAAAAACACGAATCAGGTTGACGGTCAGAGCAAGCAGATCAGGAGGAGGAGGGCTAAAGAAATTAGTTAAATTAGTATATCCTGGTGTCTCCTCCTGACTCCCCGGTTCTGTTTCTTCATTCGTCGTTACTCTCTCTGTATTTGACAGCTCCGGTCAGTCTGCCGCTGCAATCGCTGCTTGTCAATGGAGCATTCACAGCTCCCTGTGCTCTCCGGTGATACCTTACACCGGAGCGCGAGACAGGCCTCAGAGAGCTTATCTCTCCGTCGGGTAACCGGCCTCAATACTGCTTTCCGCCACGTGTCCTCAGCATAAAATAGGGAATCCAACCTCTGCCACATTTTCTGCATGGCATTCCGCTGTCAGTACAGCGGCAGCTCCAACATCTGCTTCTTCCTGCTGCTCTCTCGTGGCCTGCACCTGAAAGGTCCCGCTCAGGTGTGGGTCATTACAACAACTAGACCGCTCAACTCGTTAACTCGGGACCCCTCTTCCTCGTCTCAGTACTAAGAGCATTATGGGACTTCAAGTCCATAATGTTTTAATTTGTTTTAAGATCACAATCATCAATTTTACAATACGCCATCAAGACTGTAGGATCATTGGGGAAATTGTTCAGGGGGCTCTCCCATTCCTCCTGACCGGAATTCCCTCTCATGTGATCCTCCCGCCCCCAGGGTCATGATCAAGCAGCAGCTTCCTTTCCCTGGCCACATGAGAAGGGGTACAGGTCAGGGTTTTTTGGATGGAATTTGTGGTGGTATTTCTGAGACACTTCTTTAATGTACATTAGACATAACATATGTAGATTCAGAAATATGAATCTGTGTCAATGGAGTCACATCCTGATTAAAAAAAAGATTGAAGGTTTATTTCTTTCATCTCATAGGAAAATATTTCAACACTGTGTTGGTCCCGCAGGAAGAAGAGATCATGGCGGCAATCATATCATTTATTGGACCAAATTATATTTTGTTTATTACGAGCTACTATTGCCTTTGCTGAATAATTTAATTTTTTACATTTTTTAATGTGAAAATGATAAACTCAGACCCAATTTCATGCCTTTGGGTCTGTACATTTTTGTGCCAATCATTTCCTAAAAAGTAGCCAATGAGCCCTTTGCCTTGGCATTGTATTCAGCTATGTTTGTGAAAGGAGGTCATCCATAAGTCTCAAAAGCAGGAGGGACGAGAAATCACTAGGCATAAGGACTGCAGAGGATGGTAGATCTAAAATGTTGCTGATGCATGGGCTGGAAGAGGCACACAGTGGTCACCTAGGGATAGTAAAAACCATAGGGCACCTGAGGTCAGAGAATTGGTGGCCCGATCTGAATGGTGAAGTAGAAGGTTTACTGCAGAATTGCAGTGAGTGTCTAGCTTCTGGCAATATACTCAAAACTCAAGTTCAACCATTAAGGCCTCTTGAGTTTCCCATGCTACCATTGGAGTATATGGCATTGGACATGTTGGGTCCCATACCAAGGAAGGGTGCTACAAATGTTGTTTCTGTTTTGGTGGACTTGCATTCCAAGTGGGTCGAATGCAGACGGTTCAAATAGCAGCTTCTAGAGCTGCTGTCGAGTTTCTGGTTGAGGTGTTTCAGCGTGAAGGATTTCCCCCAACAATGTTGACTGATAACGGGGTCCAGTTTACGTGTGAAATTATGAAAGGGTTTCTGAGTAATATTGGTGTTGTACATCACAAAACCCCTCTGTTTTTTCCCTCCACAAATGGGGTGGTCGAGAGATTTAATAGGACATTAACAGCATCATTTATTTATTTATTTGCATTTTTAAAGCACTCACACAGCCTGGGGACATCAAGGCGCTGTTACAGGAATATGTCTTAGTTGCGTATTTTGTAATGCGCTTAATACCCAGAGGTTTCTGGATCAAACCTGTGTTGATTTGTGTCATCATGTTTCCAAGGTGAGCACGTTGCCGCTGAGCTATCCTACCGGGACAGCATCAGGTTGGCTGTACGGTGTGGTAATGATTGGGTAGAAAATATCAAGAAAACGGTGTATGCATATAGAATGGTACCACATGCCACGACGGAGTTGATGCCTTTTTAAGTGTATGTCCCTTGTGGCTGGGGAGGATGAAGTTTGTGACATGGGATGAGGAAGCAGTAAAAAAGGCATGACTGACAGGAATGAGAAAATATGAGAGATATGATCATGAAACAAAGACATGCCTCGCCAGGGTGGAAGAAGGTGAAAAGGCCTGGAGGTGTGTCAAAAGGTGAGAGCACATTAAAAGGTGCCCTTGAAGTGAGGAAAGTGTTCAGGGATGCTGTGCAATTGGAGGATGGTAGGGTGTGGAATAAGGGTATGATTGCCAGAAGGGGTGAGAGAATGGACAGACGGTGATGCCTCTCAAGTTGCATTAGGTGTGTCTTGGTAGTGTATATGTGCATAGAGTGGTGGCAGCATCATTCAAATAGCCTGAATCTTTTAGGTTGCTGCTGGTGCATGTGGTTACTAAGTTCGCAGGCAACTCAGAATGTCAGTTCATCATATGCGTACTTTGTTACCAGGCACCCTGGAATGCTTTCCCTATCACCCAGGAAATGGCATCTAGGATGAAGGTTCTATCCAGGGATATAAAGCAACCCACCTCATGAATGCTGTCAGGCGGGCCACGTACTGCTGTGTTTGAAATAAAGCTGATGAACACTTACCTGGATTGAGTGATCTTTTGCTTAAGAAACAGCGATTTAAACAATGCTACTTAGGAGGGGGGCGAGGAATGCGTAACTCATGCGCGTCATTGCTGATTATCTTTCCTCACATTCACAAAAAGGACCTCAAAACATTCTGTCCAAGTAACACACCTAATTAGACTGTCCAACCAGGTGCCAGATTATTGAAAAGGTGACTCTGCAAGGCAGAGCTTTGTGTAAGAGCAATTGGCAATAGCTGCTCTGTCTTTTGCCATTTCAGTGTCAGTCCCCAGGTTCGGGTGGATAAGGCCGGTAACAGTCTGACAAACCGAGCTTGGTAGGCCCGAGCTCACCGAGCTTGGTAGCCCTGAGCTCACCGAGCTTGGTAGGCCGAGCTCACCGAGCTTGATAGGCCCGAGCTCACCGAGCTTGGTAGGCCCGAGCTCACCGAGCTTGGTAGGCCGAGCTCACCGAGCTTGGTAGGCCGAGCTCACCGAGCTTGGTAGGCCCGAGCACGGTGAGGGCCTCCGCGAGGGCTGAAGGTCATTACCGGCTGTGTCCATTCCAAACCAGGGCTTACACCTAATAGCACCCTGACTTATAGCAGGGGTGCAGGCAGAGCAATATGGGTAGAGAAAAGAAGAAGAAAGCAAAACATGGACGCGATAAAAATAAATGCCGGGGCTTTGGCCTTGGCCCTTCTTGCATTTTTCTTCAGAGACGCGTACCCCGTAGACCTTCACGGCAGCCGGGCAACAGCGGGGTCGAGTGGGGAGGGGAATCTGTTAAGGAGACTCTTTGCAGGGAGTGGGTGGATTGCGGCAGCAGGGAAAGGCGTCACAAATCCAGGGGCAATGCCAAGATAGGTGAAAGGTGACGGCCAGCAGGAGCCACTATGGTCCTCCACCACTGAATCCTGCCCACATTTCAGTGGCGCCCTCTCCCCGGGAGCTAATGAATGTTGGTTAGTTGCAATTCCAAAAAGACCCGAGAGGCTGAGGGGGGTACTCTGAACTCTACCCATAGGAGGCCCTTTCAATTTCTTAGGCATTGCTACTTGTAATTCAAAGGAAGAACCCTTTATTTATTGGTGTAGTTTTACTCATCACTCACCAAGTTCTTAAACACACGCTCTCGTATGGACTCATTATATCTACTATTGCACACCCTTATATGTTCTAATGACAATTATTTTAGGGGAAAATCATTGATTTAATTGGTACCTGACACATTTTGAGTGATTAACCAGTCACCCACCAGCTTTTATGTTTACATGATGCCCACGGGCACCTTCTTCATATTGCCTAACAGTTTCCTGCTTTTCATGCGGTTCATAACCTATTTGTACCGTGGGGTCCATTGCATGTCCTTGCCCTTCAATGTCTGTTAGTATCGACGGCAGGTGCATCGGAATTACATCTACCCAGAGTTTAAATTATGCCAACTCCTCGCCTTTATTTGAGACAGTTGCAAACTTGATCAACGAGATCGTGACAACTTCTCACATTTGGGCATGTCCTGTCTTTCAACACATGCTGGAATTTGTCATCAAGCCATGCCTCTGTTTCCCTCACTTTGTTCTCTACCAACATTCACCTTACACAGTCTATTCTAGACCGGGTCTATTCTAGACTTTTCCTCTAAGCTTGGGCGTCCCCGAATGACTATTCTGAGGTTGCCCAGTTAGAAAGGTTTAAAGGTTATCCTGATGGAAAAGCCACCAGACCTTAAGGGCCCTACTGAGCAGAAGTCAAACCCATCACACAGCCACATCTTGTTTCCTTCATCCTGACCTATGCTCCTCCATAAAGGGATCATGTGCACCCATGCAACCATCTGCATCTTTCATTCCCCTTGAAGCAACTGCCCCATCTTTCCTTACTCTTACCTACACTCTGTTCGCCCCTCACCCCCACAAATTAGGTCTTGATACCTCAGATGGAGGCACAATTTGCCAACTAAATTAGGCGCAACAGGGCACAGCTGCTTAAGTTGGCTCTGTCCACTCCAACAACGAGAAAGGGACTGGCGGTTAGATTGGGCACAAGAGGGATGGGCCGCGAGTTGGCATGGTTGGCGCACCCATGATAGAAAGGTCTAGAGAGTGCTGCATTGCTATGGGCTTGGGTGCCGTCCCCATTCCCTGGGATGTCCACCAGCATGGAGGAAAGGGGACAGGACTTAAGAGTACAACGTCGTACTCGCTGCAGCTCCTAGACCCCCAGCGAAATGTGTCCCACCCCTATGTACAGCACTTCTCTGTTTTATAGGGCCTTGCCCAAGCTTGACAAACCCATTCAGATCCAATGAGAACAAGACAAAATAAATGGACATACTTAATTTAGCCTTTGAAACAACTTGTCACATTAATCAAATTGTGTTTTTGACCTTCATCATGTATAGGGCCGTCCATAAGTGGACTTCGCAAAGACAAGGGTTTGTAAGTGGATGACGTCATGCTTCACCTCATCCGAGGCTCTCATATAATAAGGGATGCATGAAACTCCAATCAGATTTGCTTTTGGGAGTGTAGGTGCACGAAGGCAAAGCAAAAGCTGTGCGTGTCACGTCGTTTCATCAAACGTCTCTAATGTTATGATCCTTTCCACTATGCCTCCTGGGAGTGGACAGGGGATTTGAATGCTGTGGGACTCCCTCTTTCTATGTGCTTGTGTGTAGACACCAGTCAGGACCAAAATGTCGAACTTTGGTCACTGCGAACCGTGGCAATGTGCATGAGAACAGTGAAAGGGAACAGGTTTAAGATCCTGTGTGAGAAGGCCTGCGTGGGAAGGTGTCCGGGTGGTGCTTTTCACGGTGCAACGTTGTTACTTCGCCAGTATATTTTCCGATGAGTTTTTTTGCAGAAAATCCTTCGATGCAAAAACTCCTCGAAAAATATAGGGGGGTGGGTAAGGGGATATAATGGTATGCAGCAATTATATTGTATACAAAATAACTAATGAAAAAATAACGAATGAAAAAAACAACTAATTCCAAAATAACTAATTCTGAAAAAAACTAAAAATGGGGTTCTGAGAGGAAATAGTGGTTTTGGGGGTGGGGGAAAAGTATTATTAAAAAGGGGGGCTTTGGGTTGAACTACCCCGCAAACCAACGAAAAATGAAATAGTTATTTTGGAATTAGCTATTTTGTATTTGTTATTTTTCATTAGTTATTATTTCATTAGTTATGATTGCATGTAACCGATATAATGGGTAGGGGGTGGGGAATAGAGAGTAAATAATAGGAGAGACGGCGGGAGGCAACCCCCCCCAAATATATATATTACAAAATATGGTGTTTTTTTTCATTAAATCATTTTCGGCAAAAACTCATCGAAAAAATGACTGGGGATGAAAGAACATAGAACCATTTCACGGGTTCAGACCATTCAGCGGGTGGACCTCTACATTTCCACACTTTGCTATCTGGTGACACGTTGCATGGAATAACATCAATAATGCATACACAGATACTTACATAGTATCTATGTGTCAGAATGTGCACATAGTTTCATTCAGTAAGACAGAAGCCAAAAAGGTTGACCAATGAAATCTTCTCATTTACCTCCTCCACAAGTCTCCGAGCACTCGGTAAAGCCTTCATACTCCCAGTCATGGAGTTCCTCCAGGTCCTGCAGGCCACCGTAGATCAGGTCAGCTTCTTCTGGGGCGTACTCCCCCGCCTCGCCG
Organism: Ambystoma mexicanum; assembly: GCF_040938575.1. Classification (NCBI taxonomy): domain Eukaryota; kingdom Metazoa; phylum Chordata; class Amphibia; order Caudata; family Ambystomatidae; genus Ambystoma; species Ambystoma mexicanum. Next base: position 1,310,828,954 of record NC_090935.1, read on the forward strand.
TTGCAGGGTCCGCTGTAACATGTTCTCTGCGACACAGGCTTGGGGCCTTCACATTCATCGGTGGGAAGGTCTGCCACCGTCTGGGAGAAGGACAGGAGTACTTGACACTTCACGGCACGCTTCTGAGTGCCCACCCCGCAGGTGACACTGCACCCTGACCAGGGCTCTGGAATGTACCTGAGAGAGAGGAAAGTGCAATGATGGCACTGAGTTCATCCAACAACACTCATTCATATTGTACCATCATGCTCGTGTACGGGTCGCGTTAAGGGTCGTTAAAGCTTTTAGCCTGACTGCCCAGCCCACAAACAGGGCTACTAATTGGAGCGATCTCCTGGAGTTTCAGGTTCGAGAGCAGTAATTGCTCTAGAACCTACAAACAGGAGGAGGTCAGGTGTGGCAATATTAATATTTCCAGGTAGTAACAGAGAACATTGCATAAAAAAAGAAAAAATGAAATTAAGGCAATACATCGAAGGGAGACCGACAATTCTAGTGGTTATGGTTTATTCAAAGTTTCCCATCCATCACTTTTTGTTGCCTTTTGCAATTTTTTCGGATGTAAACAAGGTCAAGGGTTGGTTGATGTCACTTCCTGTGATATCATCAACGGGTCAGAGTACGTGTGATGATAATTTCGCCACCCCTATGAACTTGCAGAAATTACACCAATGGATGTACGCATCATAATAGCTACATTTCGTTTACATGTACTACATCTAAGAAAAACCAGGTGAGAGGCCCTCTCTTGTTTCCGCAAGCACTGTGGTACACCATCCTAACCGACAACCGCATGGCACCTTTGCTCATGTGGGCCAGGAAAGAACCGCAGACTGTGCTGTTTAAGGACATTCTCTGAAAAGCTCAGAGCACCATGATACGCCTGTCAGGCGACCATGCTCTTGCCCAACTGACAGCCAGTCTTGCCCTACCACCCCTTCTGTTCACTTAACCCCTTTAAAGTGCTCAGATACTGCCTAGCAAGCTTCACACTATATACCCACCATACAAACGAGTGCCACCTATGCCACTGCCTCAATACATGCTAGATGACACAAGAAGAAGAGCACAGGGCATGGCCGCAGGAGCCTACCCTTTTTGTCTCAGGAGAGCTGGGTCAGTACCATGGTATATATCCACTAAATCTCCAGGTTCTCGCTCCTGTTTGCCCACAATGAATGCCAAATCGTTGCCGGGCAGCCTGCTTGCAAGAGCCAGCTTGCGGTGTATGCCCCGTGCTGCCACGGGCATGAGGTGCACTCTGCGTGAGGAGCAGAAGCCTGTAATGAAGCTAGAGGCAGGCAGTAGGTGCTTTTAGACAGGAAGTGGTTGGTGTGCCAGACCTTATGCAGGGCTTACAACTTGCAGCACGATGGGGTCGAGCTGTGAGTACACTGTCCCATGAATGGCAATAGTCATGGGGTGGGGCACTGCCAAGGGGAGAACCGAAGATGAACCCCCCCCTCGGCAAATAATTCCAGTGGAACAAGCCCAAACCGACCAGTTCTTCCGCATCAGGTTCTCCACAGGATACAAGGACATCACCAAGTGGGCCAAGTTTATGGGGGCAGAGGAGAGCAGTGCTGCAGTTCATTCTGCCCATCCACTGGGCCCTACTTTTCAGAGCCAAGTCCTCATTTAAATAATGTCACATGTGCCTTACCCTGAACACAGTTTCTTTTTTTACAGTGTAGCTTAATATAGCGTTAGAAGAATATGGGTGACGCATCTTGTTAATCAGACTGTTGCTGATTATAAAGTACAGAAAGGTACACTACCTATACACAAACATAGACACCGTCCTCTCTAACCCACCACTACACCTCGCCAATCGCATTTTCTAGCTGTTGATTTGATTGTATTGCCATGCCCGGTTTCCTGGTTCCTATTTTGTTTACTGGTTGGTACCGCCAGTAAGGCATGTCTCGTGAAGCCTTCAACCACAGGCCTCAATGTAGCACCCACTGGCTCCTGTACATTGGATTGGATTGCAACCGGGCACTCTCCCTTTAGGGTTAAGATCACAGAGGCTGCACTAGAGACTTGTCTAATGCAACGCCAAATTGCATTTGCACCAGGGCTTCAGGGCTTGCAAAAAGTGAGGGGGCTATGACGTAGGGCCTGACGCCAGAGGCAGTAAAAGAAACATAATGGGTATCAGGCAATAAAATTGCGGCAAAAATGACGGCGGTAAAAAGAATCGCGACAAAAATGCTGTGGTTTGACCCGGTAAAGGTGTACCCCATTATACCATTTAAGGAGAGCGGGGGTTGCGAGGGTCCCCCGCATCCTTTCGATGATTGTGGCTGCAAAACTATAGCATTTGTACTGCAATATTTTGTATTTGCGGCCATTTTTCCCGCGATTTTAAGACATGGAACTGCTTGCTAAATAGAAAAGTTGCAATCTGTTTGTCTTCAAATGTGTGAGAAAACAAATCCTATACAGCAAAGAATCAATAATAGTGTTGCACAACCATCGCCTTGATGATTTTGGTGGTCTCACGGCTACGTTTCTTGTCTCTAAACAGCACGACCAGGGTTTGAATCCTGGACAAGGCCTCTCTTTATCAAGTGGCGTAGCACTTAAATGGTTTAAATTAATTGAAAACATACAGGGAGGACCGTTTTCCCCCTCTGAAAAAAGTGAGCAGACGCAGAGTGTTCCCTCAAGGTGGGCCCTGGTTTGCACCAGTTGCACTAATAAAAAAATAGTGAACAACAATCAGAAATGACATTGATCCATCTCAAACCAGCGAGCTTTATTGTAAACGTATCTTATGATATTATGCCCTGTGATAAGGATCATTATTTTTCTCTAATTAAAAATGGAAAAGAGAAATGCGTCATACTGCTCTGCTTAATCTGGTCACTGAAAGAAACCACATATTAAGTCATTAAGTACATGGAAACTCCCCTTTGGTAAAAGCCGCTCCTGTCCAGCCTGGAATCCCCGTGTGCCACTCATCGGCCGCCCGTCAATAGGTGCGCGCCATCTGGCCTCCAGATATTACTGGTCGCCCTCTGGTTCTAGGGGTCAAGCGCGGGATCTCGCTGAAAACTGCGCATCATGTTCACACACAACAGAACCTTTCCAGGGAGGCGGGCAGCACAGCGTCAGTCGGAAAGAGGAACACGGACTGCAATAACCACTCAGGTCCAGAGGCTTCGGTTACACACAGCCTGCCTTGTCGGGCCCCTGACAGAAAGATGGACACAGCCATTTCATGTAAAAGATGTGGCGTGATGCAGGAGGCCATTTACAGGAGTCAGGACCATCTAAATTAGGGCTCCTATATCAGCAACCTAAGCACCTTGTGCTATGCATACCACAGTGAAAACAGAAAGCATTACATGATGAATTGATTAAGGCAGCATGTACTTGTCAAACAATAGGGTTAGAGCCTCAGCAGCATGCCATAGAATAACTTGACGTGTGCTATTCAAGTCTGGTGAACAATGGAAACGTACTTCTTAGATCAGGCAGACTTGTGGGGTCTCTCCAAGGTGGGGGCCCGGGGCAAGTGCCCCTTTTGCACTCCCATAAAAACGTCTCTGGCTGTGTGCTAGATTGTTAATGTATAATGAGTAATAATAGGTGTAGGAGCTGTGCAAGGGTACATTTTGTGCTTCAAAGTTTCTACATCAGCTGAAAATGCATTTCCGAACTTTTACACGAAGCACAGACCCGTTCGCAAAGTGCAGACGTGCCTGCGGACACGTCATAAGGCCGCGCCCATGTGCTCACGTGACACTGTCCGGAAAGTCTGAAATGTCAGACATCCGTGAATGTCAGCGAACACGAAAACAGTGTAAAAAGTTTCAAAAAGTGTATAGAAGTGTTAAAAGTGATGGCAGACTTTTAAGGTGAAACTTTGTAAATTGGACACAAATGTGTCTATATTGGGGAAAGTATGATATTAGTAAGTTGTAGGAAATTAGGGTGCACTGGTAAAAACAAAACCCATGACATTCACTGAAAAAACTTTGTTAAAGGGACGTTATGGTTAAGTTGCACTAATAAAAACCTATGAAATTCAATGAAAAAACGTTGTTAAAGGGAAGTTATGGTTACAAGTAAAACCGAAAACCCCCAGAAATGCGCCTGAAATAAGCTAAGCAACCATAACTTGTGTCACCACCATGTACTGCTAAGACTAACACCTAGGACATCAAAGATGACATCACAAATGTCCTTGATTACATTACTGATGACATCACATATGAAATACATTTGGATGAAAAGTTCCTAAAAGGGGTTGTGTTTATAATGTTGGTAACAACTTGTCAGGGATGATTGCGAGACCTATCATGAACTACTTAATGTATTAATCAATGTATTCATCTAAACAAAACATCATATTGGAGTGTTGTTGTTGATAAAGGATCCTAATCAGACATACACATGGGCAATAGCTGCAGCATGCACCATAGAGGTACAACATTTTTAATCTGGTAATTTTGGATAGTAAAATAATGAATGGTACCTTATCAGAGTTTTGGGTAATGATAAACATGCAACCAATAGCTAATAATTCAAGACTTAATACATACCTGTGTTAGTACAAACAATACATATGAGGACCCACAATGCATACACATCAGAGGCACATACAGGGAAAATGCAGTAAGAAAGAAAGAAACACCACCAGAAAAGGTCAATAACATTAAAGTTAATTATCATGTATACAAATGTATTGTGTGTTTGAGGCCTGCTTATTGCCCCATATATGTGCACCATGAGTTTAGACCAAACCCTAAGGAAAAAGTACCTTAACAACATAGGACAAGGTTAACGTCTGCACATATATCACGTTTTGAATTTAAAAATTCTCACTGTCAGTGGACAAAAACAACTAGACTAGATATGTCAGTGAACAAAAACAAGTGGCACACATATGTTATGTCATCAGTGATGTCATCAATGACATTGGTGAGGTCATTATTGATGTCCTCTGTGTTAGTCTTAGTAGTGCACAGTGGTGGCGCGAGTTATGGTTGCTTAGCTTACCATAACTGGCAAATTTCTGGGATTTTTCGTTTTCACCTGTAACCATAATGTCCCTTTAACAAAGGTTTTCAGTGAATTTCATAGGTTTTTATCACTGCAACGTAACCATAACATCCCTTTAACAGTGTTTTTTCAGTTAATATATATATATACACACACACACAAACACATTAACCCATCTAAAACTGAGGTTCTGTTTTTTCCTTCTGCTCCCTCGACGTCTGTGCCACGGACTCCTATTTTCTTTACTCCTTCTTTTGTTCCCTTTTCTTGATCTTCTACGTATCATGGGGTCACCTTTGATCCTCCCATCTCCTTTTCTTGTCATATCTTATCTCTGAATAAATCCTCTCACTTTGCTTTACACAACAGTTCTAAAAATTGTCCCTTTTGACCTTCATGCTACAAGAATTCTGATTTCTTCTGTGGACTTTTCCCGCTTAGATGACTTTCTTCTTTTTAATTTTATTGGTTATTTGTAATGTGCACTATACAGCAAAATTGTGTTTCAAGGCGCATCAAGATGGGGGGAATAATAGGGAAAGAAGAAAGGTATAAAATAAAAACAGACATTTTCTTTAAAGGTCTTGAAACATTCAGAACCTGCAAGTGCTATAGCATGAGAGCAGGGGAGATGGGAAAGAGGGGAAGTGGAGGGAGTGGGGAGAGGGAAGAAACAAACAAAATGCTCTGATTAGGTCGTGAGATGATTTTATACGTGCAAGTGCTGAACCATGCAAGAAGGGGAGAGGAGGGAAGTGCAGGAGGGGAAGAGGAGGAGCGGTATATTTATATGCAAAACAAATTTAAAACAAGTGGGAAAACTACATTAAGGAAAAAAACAGAGTGCAATTACGACTGGCAGGTACGCATGACTGCAGCTTGGAAACGCCACGCCTCATGAAATGAGGGGCTCCATCAGGCATACAGACATGCACAATGGTGAAACAGTGTCAGATGGGATGAGGTCGGAGTGCAAGAAGTCCCCCAAGGCTGAAGAGGGAGGTTGGCATGCTCCAAGGCTGCTCACCTCAGTTAAATGGATCGGGAGATGCGAGGAAATCAAAAGTCAGTTGAATGCATCCAGACGTGCGAAGCAAAGCAGAAGTCAGTTGAAGGATCAAGAGGTGTGAGCAGAGCGCAATAGCGTGGGCGCATGAACGTCGGTAGTAACGTCGGCATTACAGCTCTGCCCTTTTGGTAGGGCTTCCAGCGTCTGCTGTAGTTCCTCTTGAATCCATCTGTAAGGCTTCTATTTGTCTGCTCTTCCATCTTCCACCTCATTCTTCTATGTTTGCACCTCTTACATTCTGCTATTGGATCTTGTTCATTTCCTTTGTATTGCTTATTAAGGCCTACATGGTCTTGCTCCTCTTTATTTATCTTCACTTCCTGCTGTACATCGCCCGCCCTGTGCCCAATCCTCTTTTCAAACGTTTTCTTTGTTAACCCCCAAACATTGGAATACTCTACCACTACATGTCCGTTCTGCCCACACTCTGGCAATCTTCTGCACCCCACTTAAAGACCCCTTCCTCTTTATTCTTTTGTTTTCTTTGTTATTTCATGTACATTACGTAGCTTTGTACTGTTTCATTACTTTGTGATAGCGATTTGGTGAAAGCGCTTAATAAATAAATACAAATACACACACTTCTTATTTTGTTTTATATATCTATTGTAATCAATTAATGTTTGAAGTGTTCAAATGGTGGGGTGTCTGTCCTTCCTTTTGTAGGGAGTTTGGTTTCTAACTTTACCTTATTAATGACCGACAATCTCTTGGTTTTACGTGAAATCTATTTAATTGCCAGATACACACTATTGGAACAGGAGTTTCTCGATACTGTATGAAATAACAATTTAAAATTGACTTGACTTGTATCTCTGTAAATGTCAGTGCTCCTAAATATTCCAGGTATTGAGGAAAAATTTGGAAATTCCATTGGGAATTCTACGTCACCGTCCCTCTTCAGCTGATATCCTCCATCTAGAGTAGGGTACATTTAAAGGTCCCCAAAATTAGCGCTGCCATACGTGAGCTAGCACATTGCCCTAATATTGCTAAAAGAAACACAATATAACTTGCAAGTGCTAGACCTGAGCCAAGCCACCTGGGAGAAGTAATCCAGCTAGAGATTGTAAAATACATGAGGCAGAAACCTTTGTAGTCGTCCTATAAATACACAATTGAGACATTAGAACATTTAATGATACACTGCACAGAATTGAGCGGAAGGAGGATAGAGAGTAATGGAAAAAATGTCATCGAATATAAGACAATGGCCCTCATTACAACTCAGGCGTTAAGGGTTAACGCCGTCCTTAACCCTTAACGCCTGATTCAAATTTTAACGGCTGCTTTTAGCAGCTGTTAAAATCCATGGCGCTAAACCGCCTTGGTGCTAATTACGGCACCGTAATTTACGGTGCCGTAATTAGCGCCTTCCCCACTCCCATTATGCCCTATGGGGCAAAAATGGGAATGGGGAAGGGTAAATGGGAAATGGGGATTTACCGCCCCACTCACCTTGGAATGGGGCGGTAAATCCGCTATCCACCATGGTGTAAACATAGTTTACACCATGGTGGTAAAGTTGGTGTACTTACCGCCTGGGTCGTAATGACCCCCAATGACTAAAGACGAAATGTGGAAGATCCTAATTGATGTGTCCACGACAATACAGTATTTAGAGAACTTAAATCTGTAACTAGACGAACACATGTTTTTTCTTTTTAAGATAAAAGTATAATTTTAATAATGATTATGTTATTGTAAATAGAGAAAATGAGAAAACAATAATTTTAAAAGCATGTCATGCTTTAAACTTGTAAAACGTTTAATGTCATCTTAATGATGAAATTGTGAAAGGTTTCATATTAACCAAACCACATTAATAAATAATTAAAAAATACATATCATCTACAGCACAGATTCCTGAATCTGCTAATGATGTAAATGACAGAAGATGAGGCATCCCCTTTACCAGTGAAACAGATCCCTGTAGCATTACATAATTCCTGCAAAACCCCTATTAGCACATGGATTACATTATAGGCCTTCTCTCAGTCCACTAGATTGCTTGGAATGCAGTCTATAATTTCTGGTAAACATACCTCATTCCAAACACCCGTAGTTGAACAGCAGCCCAACTAGCAGCACAGCAACAATTGACATTATGTTTGCAGAAGCATGGCAGAACATGTGCAGTTCAATTTCCAAATTAACAAACAGCAATAAAATGGAAATGTGTAAAGTTTATTGTTACTAGTTGCGTGTTCATTAAATTAACATTGCAAGGTACTTGTGCATGCCCATTATTTTATTATTATTGTAGTTGCACACCTCAGTGTGCTAATAGGCCTATAGACCTCGGGAGGGGTGATTATTGCTTGGGACAGTGACTCTTCCCCAGATGGCAGCCCTCTGCTTCATCTTGGGAAACTTTTTGGGTGGGACACTATCCTGCGATAATGACCCCTACCTCTGTCTGTAAGGCTTAATACCCTGTAAAAGTGCCTTATTGGAAAATTCAGCACTTGACTAGCCCACAAGATTCTAATTTATACCAACAACAATCCTTCAGGAAGAATGCTAGGCTCCTAATTTGGCCCCTAATAAACTACTCATGCTAGAGGAATGGCACAACTCCTGCATCAGAATGTCAATCATTTTGTTACACTGCTCGAATGTTGGATTATTGACTGCAATAGAGGCGGCGTGGCTGCCTGGTTTAGCTACATGCCTAAATATATCCGTGTGCAAAAGTTAACTTGCAAGCAATGTTTTGCAGCTTCCTGAGTGACTCAGTGGTTGTGAGTTCAGACCCTCCTTAGTCTCATGCCCACTCAGATTTCTTTGGCGACCTGCCCTTTTCTCTCCTCCCCGTATTATGAAAATGTTTATCCTACCCTATTTGAAATGTAAGCAGTGCCTGGGGACCTGGCTGGGAATACTATTTTGGTACACCCTTATTGCACAAAGGCAATGAGAATATACGGGTATCCGGTCATTTCATTGACAACCAAAGCATCGACAGCCAATGCATTAGATGTTTTTTTTAGATGTTTTTGTTTTTTAGATGCTATTTATTTTCGATGCTTTTTTTTAGATGGTATGGCATTAGATGCTTTGGCTGTCGATGGAATGACTATAAACCAGAGTACGGACAGTGTCTTAGCCAACCATCATCAAGTTCCAAGTCCAAAGGCAGAGCTGTCACTGAATCCGCTCGAGAAAAAGAACCGTTGTACCACGTAAGAGACGTGCATGGGGTCTCTTGTGGGGCAGCCCAAGAGTGGCTCGGTTTAGAATGGCACGTTTCCAGCACTCCCAGTTAAATAAACTTTCAGTCATTTTGTTTTTAACAAACTGATCGTCTAGTAATTCTGGGGGGATTCGGGTTCAAATCTCCCTCGTCCATGATGGCATGAAAGCTTCATTAGTCGGGGGACGGATTATTTTACAGACATCGAAATCCCTGTCTGGGCCTAAAATTGAAGACGGGTTGAATGATCTGCCAAGGGAAGCAGTGATGGAAAAAGTTATGAATGCTGAGGGCACTGCATGGGAGAATACAAAACATGTATGTGACTTGCGCCATGACATTTAAGAGTCTAATCATTGCCTTACATATGTGATATTATTTTCCATATTCTTTTTTCCTTGCTACATTCTCATCCCTTTTTTCTCTTTTGCCAGGGATCTGATGCAGATCAGAATGCACTAATGTGTCTGGCACGGGCGGGTCCCTAACGCTGGTTTTCACACTATAATACAATACAGTGTCGCCCCTTCAAGACTTCGTGTTCCACTGGATTTTATTCTTTGAATCTCCCCCAGTAACGAGGAGACTGGCGCCATGATAATGTTTTTTAATGAAACTGGATTCTCGTGAGCCTAAGAAATGATGTGCGACAGGCGCTGCTACGTCAAGCACACTCTGGGTGCCAGCCCCTGCTGTGTACCAAAACAATTGCTCTTTTATTGGCAGACGTTGGTTAAGAAACGAGACCTCAAGGTGTGTTCTGACTGACACACAAGGAACAGGGGCCTTGGACTGTTTGAGTGGCATTGGAATCCCGGAGACACCGGACCAGAGTGGACACTTCTGAGTCTAGTGTGCTGATGCACAAGCTCAGCCTTGGAAATTCCTCCGGTGGTTATGATATGATAGATTATTTATAACACGCTTAATACCGAGAAGTTTCTAAGCGCGGACCGGGGATCGAACCTGTGTTGTTCCGTGTAGTCTTGCTTCCAAGGCGAGCACATTGCCACGGAGCTATCCTCCCGAGCGTTACAGAGAACCCATTGTAAACTTCTTTCCTTTGTTATTTATTTGCAGATTGTGTTACACTCTGCATGCCACCTTGTGAGGAGAAAGGGGAGGTGGGCTGTGCACAGATATCGATCCGTCACAGTTGAATAGGTGATTGACAGGCTTGATATCGTCTGGAGGGACAGCGCTTACTGCGCACAGTTTACATTTTTTTTCAAATACTGAACTAATCATTATTGGCACTTGGAGAAAAACAATAGACTGTGTCATCCATATAAGGAGCATTCAAAGTGTTTTCTGTGGGAGCCATTGTAAAATGAATCTTTGCCACCCTGCAATAGCCACCCTGCAATAAATGTTATAAACTCTCCAAAATGTCTTGATGACTGGAAAACGGACATTGCTGACCTGTTCTGAAAGTTAAAATAAGTCTACATTGTATCATTGCACGGTACACAATAGCAATTTAATTTCTACTTCTCTCTGTCGCTAACTCTCTTTCGCGGTGTGTGTGTGTACACATGCTGATATGTGAGCATATAGAAAAGTGTGTTTCTGAGTGCCTAGGTGAGGACACATGGAAGAGTCTGTGCAGGTACACAGGAGTGCTCCCGTGTGCAAGAACTTGACTGGATGGGCAGATGTGTGAGTGCAGGTATAGGTGTCTGGCGGTTTGTGTGTACTTGCATATGTGTTAGCATGCACCAAGGCATGTGCGTGCAAAAGAATGGGAGTATGCCTATACATAGATGCAGGAGTGCAAGTGTGGGCATGCATGTGCGCTGCGCAAGTGTGTGTGTGTGCACACACAGATGTGTGTATGCATGAACAAGGGTGAACACACACATGTGCTAGCAGGCACAAAGGTGTGTACATGCACAGGAGCCTGCAAATAGGGACTGAAAATCTCGTGGAGGAGTGCATTTACAGGGGTGTGAATGCAGAGCTATCTGGAATCAGATGTGCAAAGATTGCAGCATGAGCACACATCTGCCTGTGCATGCACCCCTGAGCATTCAATGCATCCATGCTGCCCACATGGATGTATATTTGTTCATACTCCTGTGCACATGCACTCACAGCGGACAGCGCAACTGTGACAAATCCACTTCAGGGGCACCAGTGGTCCAGGGATGAATATTGGTTTCTAAACCATCAATCAGCCCCACACCTCTAGTACACCAGAAGGGATCCGAACAGATTGGAAACATAAGCAAATTATAAACCTCCTTGTCCAATTTCGGTAACATGGAAGGAACAGCAGGCTTACCTCCAAAAGGTCATGGATCGTTGGTTAGTTGCAACACAATGAAAATACAATTATTACCCGATGATAAAAGGGACTGTCCAGTCAAGGTTGTACAGAAAAATCGACTTTATTATTATTATCACAACAGGCAGTTCTAGCACATTAGACAATACATCCCACCCTGTAAAGCAATCCAGTGGACAGACAGTTTCAAAGAAGGAAAAGGGATGCACTCTGGATACTGACAGGAGTGTAGTCGGTATAGTAATTAATCACAATAGTTCAAGGATACTTCATTTCAACACAAAGGGAGCAATGGGTCATACAATTTCACTAGGTGGCCTACAGAGAAGGACCAGGGGGACAGAACCACAATGTACCTTGTGCTGTAGGAATTCTGGTGCTCGACAGGGTCAAGTAGGTTTCAGGGCGCAGCTTCTGTGACAGAGTTCATGATGGGAGACAGCTGCGGGAATCAGGCGGCAGGCAGTTCGGCAAGCGAAGCTGGATGGATGGCTGCAGGCTGGCCTAAACAGTGGCTTGGGGTCAGGGAACGTCTCAGTGCTGGTCGGTCATTCTGAAGCACTGGTCGAAGCTTCTCAGGTGGCTTTAGCGACTGCGGCATAACAACAGTCAGCGGTGCAGTCGGTTGCAGCTAGAGGGGTTTAACAGGCTCAAAAACATCCTTTAAGGAGGATGTCAGTAGATGCTTGTCAATGCAGTTCTCCTATCTTCTTCATTGGGCTTGTGTCGTCCTTTAAGGCGGACGGCCCAAAGCAGAGGAGAGTGTTGCGCAGCTGCCTTGTCCTTGGTTTGGTTCAGAGACTCTCTGACACTTTCCACCTAATAAGCTTTCTGCAGAGCCTAGCAGGGCACGCTGTGTGCTAGCTGGGTGCTGGTTCTGCAGCTGCTGGAGGGTCCTCTGAATTTTGTATCTCCCTCTGTTCCCTGGGAGACGTTAAGGGGAGGGAATCTTGCTTCCCTCTTGGATGTCCTGGCCTTCCTTCACTGGCGGAAGATGTAAGACAGACTGTACCTTCAGCCAGGGTCCAATAATGAGTTCATCCTTCTGCTTCAGGTAAAGCCCTCAGATGATCTGCCAAAAGAGGGTGTTGGCCATATTTTAAAGCCAATTGTACAACAGGGGTTGGTGTAGGCTTAACCTACCTTAATGAACCAATCCTAGGTCCCCACCAACAATCTCCTGTATGCATGAGGTCATAACCAGAGTGCTTCGCAACAGAAAAGGTAAAGGGGTGAAAACATATAATACTAAGTCCCACCCATCTTCCTGTCGCTTGTGGCTCAAAGGGTTTCTCTGGTTAATGGAACTCTCTGTGGTTCCAGATTAAAGCGGCAGGTCTCCCTTGAAGCTGCAGAGAGATTAGATTTTCTGGCTCCACCAAACCACATGCACATACCTTTCGAATAGGGTCCCCCTATGGGGATGACTATTGTAAACATGCAGTCCCAGACATGACATTTCACTGTCAATCAATACTGAGGGCGGGAGCTGGCATCATGTTGTCCCAGTTGCATATGAAGGGGTGTTAAGGTTTCCTGTCTCATTTGTTAGCCCCTGCAGCCAGACCCCATGTGGCCCTGTTTGAATTAAACTCTGATTAGTATGTGAATGCTGCCTCCAGCTACAGGGCTCAAAGAAAGAACAGGGCAGATCCATGGAGCCTTTGTTAGTTAATTAGGCTGGCCATGGCAGGGGGAAGGTTTGTCCCTCCCCCTTCTGGAGATGCATTGTGTACTCCACCTGTCAGATCCCAACTAAATATGACAGGGGGACTACGCCTGTAGACTGTGTCCACCCAGAGTACACGGGTCTATGCGTATGTCGTGCGATGAGCAAAGGAAAATGTGTGCAGATTAGCCCCACACATTTTCCAGAGGTTGATCTACCATTATTCAATGTTGTTAAAATTTCAAACAAGTCCAGTGGAGCGCACACCCACTGTACGGATGGTCGAATTCCTCACCGCAACATCTCACATCTGCACACCTGTACACCACACACACACACAAACACACACACACTTCGTGCATGCAAACATCTGCATGCATAGCTGCAGGTGCAAACACCTGCACAAATATACATCGTTCTGCATGTGCGGATACATTTTTCTGACTGCATTCACCCCTTTCTACACACACCTGAGCATGCACATTCTGCCACACACACTTGTGCACAGGTGTGCTGATATTTTCATATGCAATGTCATCTCAGTGTGCACACCCACCTCTGTGTGTGCTAACACACACACACACTCTCTCTCTCTCTCTATCTCTCTCTCTCTCTCTCTCTTTTAGAATAAGATATAGATAGACCTACATTAAATTGTCTACAAGTGTAGGGATACGATTTGGCCCTTTGTTTACTTTCAGCCAGGATGTAGGTTAAGCTTCCAGATTGCCAGTCATCTCTATATTTTTGATCATGTGTTACATTCACTGCAGAGTGGTAAAGATTCCTTGTATGATGACTTCCAATAGTCAATTTAAATGCGTATTTGGGGGGGTTAATATATGTATAGACCTATTATTCCTACTAAAAGGTTCCACTGATAATTGATTCAATGTTTCAAAAAATATGCTTGAGACCACTTCTTTAATCTAATGCAGGGATGGGTAGCACACACGGTTCATGATGAAATGTAACCAACCAAACGTTGTTTCTACCCTTCGGCTGAACCTAGTACACGTAAAGCTTAGTAAGTAAATTAAGATAGTGACCCGTTTACGGGCATCCAACACATTTTCCATGCCAAGACTAACTGGCAAAAACGTCCCGACTGGTTCCCTTTGACAATGAATTAGGCACAATAAAGTGGAATTAACATGGGAGCTGCCTTTAAGCTGAGCTCGGGAGACCCTGGAGAGTAACGCCAGGCCATATCAGATGCATAGTAGCAGGGATACTGCAAGGAGGCTCTCCAGGCATTTTTCAATCAGTTTTGCGCGGAGTGGTTAGGACATCCCAGAAGCCATCTTTTTTGCTGGTTCACAGATTTATTTTCCACAAAGCAATTTTTATTGCACCTTGTGGAATTCACTATTGAGGCGAAACACTCTTCTGGTTTATAAATTCATCTAATAAACCGTGATTATCTTTCACGTATGTCAGGTTTCTGGTTCCCCGCCATCCCTGTGCTGCTGTAAAAATGAGCTAAAGCTTGGACCGACATGAGCTCATAACTACAACATCAAAGACACTTCAGATGCATTCCTAATTATTGATGAGTCTTTTGGGATGAGTTTCACGGTTTTTGTCATTTCAATTGTTTAATGTTACTGTACCCTGCCTAGAGTGTACACCCCATTAATGAACTGCGGGAAAATGGTTTACAAACTTATAGTGGGATGGTGAAAAGTAGATCTAAATCTTTGTTTTTTACACCCAGAAAGTTTTGGCAGCAGTATCCGTTCTAGGCTTGATATGCTGACTTGTCACAGCATCGAGCCTGGAGCAGAGTGTGGGGGAAAACTGAGAATTAATAATGTACTTCACTGCCTTTATAGTGATAACTGAGGCCATGTAACTGCCATGTTTAACATGACCTTATTGCCATTGCTGTGCAAGTCCTACGCTCTAATGCGCATGTCTTAACCACAAAGGCTCTAGCGCTTACTGCTTGACAATGCACACTTCCATTATTCTCGCCTCTGACGTGTGTCCCTTTCTGGCATGTATAAGCGTGCAGGGCGGCTTAAGCAGACGGAAGTAGTCATTTAGTAGGCGAGCCCCTGTGCCCCAAACCATGTGCATATCGTAGTAGTAGCTTGCGCAGCAGGAACAGCAATGTAACAACGTTTCTTCCGCTGGCATCTTGATTGTGCCTTCCCAGGTGTCAGAACGTAGCGTCTGCCCAAGACTTGTATGCTGAGACTATGAACCTTTATCTGAAACATTGACATTGTTGCTGTACGACCTCATGCCATGTCTGAACCCTCCCTTTCCATTGAAATGCATGTTACCTTACAGATGGTAGTGTTCATGTTCTTGGTGTGCTTGTGGTTATCAGCATTTGTGTGTGTGAGGAATAATAGGATGACGTTTCCTTAACTAGACTGTTTTTCAGGTGACTAGGCCTCTCCCAACTCAGAATAGAGAGAAAGGTTTAGAAAACAGATTGGTTGCTCTCTGACAGCCGGGTAGTTTGCAAACTTGAAGGAGGTTTTGAGCTGCCTTTCATAAATCCTTGTCCTTGGAACGGGACCCAGTGTTCAGTCCTCCTGTATTTTGTCCCAACAAGTGACACATTCCACAATGCCACTTAGTAGCCATCACCGGAAGTCCACCTCCAGTTCCAAGCCACAACAGCAAGGCATTGTGGATATGCAAATAAGCTCAAATGCAAACCTTTTTCTCCAGGAAATTATCTTTGTCTAAGGGGCAGTGCTACTTTATAATAGCTTAATCAACCCAAGACAGACATTTGCAAGGCTACCAGGACAACGATATACCCACCCTTATTAGGTATCACCAGTGCAGTATAGTCCTGACAGCCTTGTGGTTGGAGCATTTGGCCATGTTTTCACAACACCAAGAAAGTTATGGTGGGTTTAAAAAAACACCTTTCACCTGAAATGTGAAAGTAGGAAATTCCATTTGAGCCGAGTCACACATTCCAACACACCACCTATTAGCCATCGCTGGAAGTTCACCTCCAGTTCTGAGCCACAACAGCAAGGCATTGTGGGTATACAAATTAGCTCAAATGCAAACCTCTTTCTCCAGGAAATGGACTTTCCTACTTTCACATTTCAAGTGAAAGTTCTTTTTTTCTCACCCATTGCCTGTATGCACAAACTGTTGCTATGATCCATTCACCCCTGAAAAATGATCCCTGCTGTTTCATACTTGCACATTGCCTGTATCTGCTTTGTCGGATAGAGGAATTTGTATTGTAATTCTCACCCATTATGGCACCTATAATTCTGCTAGCTTTTGCATTTCCTGTCAAAGCACCGCCTTCATCTGACGTGCCAAGCTGCTAGGCCACCTGTGAGCCCATTCATGCACTTTGCAGCTCTCCTGTCTGTCCCTCTCTTCTTTCTTTCCACCCTCCCCTCACATGGCGCTTTTTATTCCATTTGCTTTTCTATCAACTATCCTTCGTCTCTCCTGAAGTCTGGAAGAAAAAAGCTTAAGAAAGCTCTCTTGGCCTCTAAACCAGGCCCACCTATTGCTGACACCTATGTCAATGCTACAAGGTAAACTATTACTGATATCCTCTTTTCTGTCCCCTCCCCAGACCTATGGACTGCCCACATGGTCTCTACTCTCTACCCTTTCACCTCTTCACCCATTGATGGTGGCAGGAGATGGGAAGTACCCCCGTTATGAGGATCTGCTTGAAGCCTGCCTCCAAGTGCAACTGCTGGTATGACTCCGATCTAGCCGCTCTGAAATGTAAGTGCAGAGTTGCTGAATGTAAGTGGCAGACCTCGGGTACATCCTCTGACAAACTGGCCTGCCGCCTGTTCCAAAGGCAATGTTGTTTCTCTATTCGCTCCAAGAAGAGGGCCCCCATCCAAACTCACATCTTTGGAGCCACTAACAACACAGCTGAACTTTTAAAAATCTGCAAGGAACTCGCCAATCCAACTGCAGTCTCCACCTCCCTCCATTCCTTCCCAGGTTCTCTGCACCGCGTTGGGCTCCCATTTCTCATCTAAAACTCAGGTGTTCCTGTCTTCACTCTCCTCCTCCCCCATCTCCACTCCCACCCTGCTCCCCTTGGCTCCCCCTTCCACCTCCTGCACTCTCCTTCCTCCTGCCGATAGCACCAGGTGAGTTCTTTAAAGTTTTCCGTTCTAGGAAGCTCTCCTCCAAACAGGTGTTCCCCTGTTCTTCTAGGACTATTAAGGACAACATCTCCTCTTAGAAAAGCTGTCTACGGACTCCTCCTGCCCGGCTAACTATCGCTGTATCTTCACTACCCCCTTCCTGGGTAAACTCTATGAGAAGCTGATCCTCCCCCAACTGACACGCCATAATGAACTTGTTGGTTGCCTCATGACCATCAATCTGGATTTTGTGCATCCATAGGCACGGAAACTGCTCTTCTGAACACCCATTAAGATATGCTTGCAAATCTTGACTCTAACTCTCCTGCAGTTCTCATTCTCCTCGATCTCTCCTCTGCCTTTGACATGGTCAACCATTCCATCCTCATAAAATGACTCTGTGATACCCTTGGCACTGAAATGGCTGACCACTTTCCTCACTAATCGCCCTTCCTAGCTGCAACTGGACTCTTTCTCCTCCACCACCACACTTTCTAACTGCGGTGTCCTCCAGGGCTCTATCATATCGCTGTGGCTCTTCAATATCTTTCTCGCCCCTCTTGTTCACCTGATCTCTTCTTTCTCTCCTCATTTCCAGTGATATGCTGATGGCACACAGCTTTCCTTCAAACTTCACTCTACTACCTCCCCCTCCTCCTCTTTTATCCCCGATTGACTGACCTCTATCCAGGTATGGTGCGCAGCTAATGATCTCCATCTTAATGCCAGTAAGACAGAGATCCTTCTCATTGGGACACCTGCACCCTGTTTTCCTCCACACTCTGGCGGTCCTCTACCCTCCCCATCCTGTGAAGCCAAAAACAATGGGGTCATTTCGACTCCACTCTCTGCTTCACCCCTCACATCTTGGACCTTGCTAAGAAGGCCCACTACGAGCTTCACCTCCTCAGAGGCAGTCTTCCTTTCCTCACCTTCCCCCAGAAGCTCAATGTCTCCAGAACTCTGGTCCTCTCTGGGCCGGACTACTGTAACAGTCTCTTCCACAATCTCCCTCTCTCCTCCCTACGCCCCCTTCAGGGCTGCAAGACTTATCCTTGGCCTCAAGCCCATGGACCATATCTCTCTAACCCTCAAATGTCTACACTTGCTCCCTGTGGCAGCGAAGATCAAATTCAAGACCCTCTTCATCATCCACAAGGCTTTCTGGGGCCTGCAACCGCATTATTTCCAACTTTCCATTCCCAAAAACTCCCTGCTAGAGCCCTCTGCTCCTCTAAATCGAAACTCTTTGATTGTCAAACGTTTCTGCAAGCAGAGAGTTGGGGGCAGGTCTCTCTCTCTTCTATTGGTGCCTACCTTTAGAACAGCTTCCCTGCCCCTCTCACACTTGAGCTGGACCTCCTTACGTTCCGGAAACCTCTCATAACTCTGCTTTTCTCTACCTCTTTCCCTTCCTTGCTAATCACCCTACTGGCACTGAGACTGGTGGCCTGTGTCCTCACGATTCTCGCAGGATACCTAGCCTTCTACCCAGACGATACCAGCACTCTACCCCCAAGGGCACAGCCCCCTGTGGCCCCCTGCTTAGTGGCTGTGCATCCCACCCATGGTAATCGCCCGCCCTAGCACTTACCCTGAGGCCTTCCTCTTTGCCTCCCCTTGGCACTTCCCTCCCGTGCTCTCACCAGCACTTGTCCATTCCCCTTGCTCCCCCCCACCCATCACTATCTCCTGCACTTCCCTTCACTGCACTTGCACGTCTGAATAGCACAAAGCCTAGTAGGACCACAATTGTATACTTACTGTTTTGCCAATGTTATCCATTTCCCTTGTTTCCTCTCCCCACTTTGCCTGTGGCGCTTGGAAGCACAATTCGGTTGTATAAGCGCCTAACAAATGCTCAATCAATCAAATAAATACATTTTTGGCAGCTGGTGAGAGGAGCTTGGTACTGCTGGAAGCTTGCTGCATCTGGGTTAAGTTTTATCTTAATTAAAGCACCTGTTATTTAACTACGGCATAGATGTTTGTATTATTACTTTCTTCTACATCCCTGGATTGTTAAAGACAGGGCTAGAGATTAACCATATATAACCCTTTTGTATCATAATAATAATTCTCTATCTTCCTTGGATCACAGGGGAAATGTTGCTATGTGAATGTTATCTAGAGAGTGTCACAACATCCTATCACTGGAGTCCTTTCCAAATTATAAAGCATGCCTTCACTGACCAATTGATGGGTTCGTAGTCGCAAAAAACAGGGCCACAAAATAGAATAAAATGTTCCTTTGGCAAAACGTATATACATGTGGACAATCAAAAACCAGAAACAGCACTACAGACAAGAAAGAACTCATTAGTCTGCATATCATTTGTTATGTGATTTCTTTAGAAAGCAGGATCATAAATTCACAGATGTGTTTGTAATTTATAAATAGTGAATCGACAAATTACTTTTTAACTGGAAATTCAATATACACAATGAGAACCAACCGCCTATGCAGTTTTTACAGCAGATTAAAAAAACTTTAACATAGAAAACAGTAACAAGCACACGTTCAATGCCCATATTTACACTGAAACACTACATGAGGCACTTTTGGGTACATTCAAAGAGACGTCTGATATTATGTGGGCACATAGACGCTCAATCTCCTGGCGGATTTCCTTCTGTGCATGTCAAATAAAGGGGCTGTTGAACCTTGTAACAGTTTATTGAGAAGCCACCCTCAACACAGGGCGTTCCTTCCCTCCCCACTCACGTGGCTATGCAACAAACTGTATAACAGATTCTTTTTTTTAGTCCTACATCAGGCACTTATCATGCCTCTTGGATCCCTCTCCCCTGAGCTAACAATGAGGCAAGAACCAGGCCGGTGTACGGGAAATATATTGGTATTTACTTAAATTAAAAGTAATAGAAATTAGCACGGAAATGTCAAAAACCACTTTATCCGTGGCACAACACAATCAACTTGTCTCAGTATAAATAAATCACAAATATGCGTTAAAAAGCACACAATCACAATTCTTCACCTTCTGCTAATTTCACTTCACAAAATAATTACACTGATCAATAACAGAGGCACTTATGTAATGGTGTATGATTTAGAATTATTCTGCAGGCTTAAAAGGCTAGCAGTAGGATTTCAAGATTGGTATTTATGATTTAGCCCACACTTTTGGTTTAAAATAAACACAGTGTGATTTTTCAGTTTGTTTTTCAGACCCCCTCCCTTGCTTTGGTCTATGTTGGGAAGTCAGACAGAAAAATGTACATGCTTTGGGGAATTTTGGATTTCAGACTCCATCCCCTTACTGAAAGGCCTGTTTCGGAGTCAGCTGGACAACAAGAACTACCCAATCAATTTATTGGCTATAGTTTTCAGCACACACTGGCAAGTGAGGTTGCCAATTTAAAATTTTAACAAAATGTACTCCGTAGTGTTCTGCCAACTGGGAAATTAATTAAATTAATATTTCTGGTTATAAAGGTTAAGGATCTACACAGTTTTGCCCCCACGCCCACTATAAAGGGGAAGGATTCAAGGCAAGCACACTCCCCGGCCTTTTGATTTCCAAGGGCTCAGTTCTACTTACATAGCAAGCCCCTGTTCAAGGTTCCGGAAAGACAGCTGCATCTCAGGACTCTGTGGAAAGATAGGGCAGGGGTCTGGTCACTCCACTCTCAAAGATGGCCACCTGCTCTCCACCATAGGACCCAGTCAGCTTGGAGGCCTCCTAGGAATAGACAGCTCCACCCAGATGTGCTCTCAGCAATCTCTTCTGGTGTCTCCTTACAGCTAGGTTTCAGCCTCCTTGATGGTCTGTCTCTTGTCTGTCTGTTCCTGTCTTTCTCCTTTTTCTGTCTCTCCTTTTTTTGTGTGTCCCCTGTCCTAGTGCAGTCCCCCTTATATATCAGCGATGACACCACCAACGGTACACTCTTGGGGAAGTACCCTGCAATAATCCCTGCCACTAGGATTGGACAGGTACCTTTCTCTCTCCTCCCAAACCCAGCCTCCAAGTCAGGATTGGTTTTGGGGTCTGGAGTGGTTATAGGTCAAAGTTTCAAAAACAAAAGGCACAAATGCCTTTTTTTCGATAGTAAAAGGACCAAAAAAAGGATCAAAATGTTTTTTTTTAATTGGGGGGTTCTCCCCCACCCCCCTATTTTCTCTTTATAAAAAAGTTTTTTATACATGCTAAACTAAAAAAGATATAAATAAATAAATATTAAAAAATGTCGATCCTTTTTTTCGGTTCTTTTGTTTTCGATCAAAAGGTCATTCGACCCTTTGCAGCCGAACCTTTGACCGGACACCGCCTGGAGCAACATATGGCAATTCCCATTTGTCATCGCCCTTTGTTCTCCTTTCAACTTTTTGGCAAAAACGAGTTATGTATCACAACTTCATAATTTTACTAGCAACTGCCATACTAAACATATTTTCTGATTAAGCTAATACTGGAGAATTAGATAAGCTGAACACCAAATCCGTACCATATAGCACAGCCATGTGGCACCTTTCTGCCATTTACATAAAAAGCACAACAGTTATGAATATATAAATTATTAAGCATATCCCTAATATCATTTTCCACCCACTCACCAACTCTCACATTTGGAACATGTTCAGATCAGACAGAAACCTAGTTTAACTGGCCATTACAGTTCCCAGAGTCACAGGTAGATGGATTTGATATCCTCACAATCTCCTGGAAATCACATAAAACATTGCACAAAAATGAAATAAATCCGCCTTATGGTCGCTGAGAAAAAGGCCTAAATGATAATAGTTCTTTTTAATTAATTGTGAATCCGCATGTGGGACAAATAGTCCTGCTCCTGCTTCCGGCCGTTTGTTTTCACTGGGTCAGCCTGTGCCCAAAGTTTTTTTTATCAATTTCCTTTGTGTTGGAAGCTTGCTCTTTGAAGTGTGTGCCCCCATTTTCACACATATTAGTCATGCTCCAGCCAAGGAGTAACTTTTCTTGAAGTCAATGCTTTCAGAGCCAGCAGGTCTGGAGAACACAGAATGTTGACATGTTTAGCAGAACATTTTATTGAGGTTGGTCATTAAATGGGAGATGTGACATCCAGGCTGGGAGTGTGAGATTTCCCTGTGAAGTTGTTGCCCACAGCCATCAAAAGGGTCTGTGTGGAGCTGACATTTTCCATGAAGACAAAGTGGCTTTTCCAAATGTCACTGGAGTTTTGTGTGTGAAACATAATATACGTTGATTTCGGTCAACTCGCACATGATGTTTTGTTTTCCTGACATTTTTCTGTGAACAGTGATATATTTTTAACTTTTAAAACCGTTTTTATTTGCACACACCTCTGCAGGCGGCTGTTTTTGCTTTCAATGTTTAACATTCCATGTTACAGGGATCTTTGATTCCTCTTTTTGTAAATTAAAATGCTGCTTATTCATTGGTACTGAGGTAGACCCCTTTCCACATGGGTCTTTAATTTTACTTGAAAAACAAAAACAAAGGCCAGGCCGTTTTTGTTTCAGCTTTTAAAATCTTGCTATTCATGTGAAAGGGACTTCTGCACCCCACAACATTCACACTCCCAGAATGACTCAGCCAAATAAATAAATACTGGGGCTTTATGGAGCTGAGAAACATTCACCCTGGAATAAACAAGAGATTAGAGAAAGCCTTGGGCTATGAACCCTCACGTTCTGAAAACCTAAGAAGAGGGAGTATTTAGGATGAGGGCCTTGTGTACTCTCCCCCTCTGAGAACACACACTAAGAATTATACACTTAACGGGGGGACCTCTGGGCTCTTGAAACCTATCCCCCTAACTAGTTTAAAGCATTTGCTGTCCTGCAATATTGACAGTCTGTCTAACAAGTTAATAGTCTCTGCTCTCTGGCACCAGAGTATCTACTTAGGCTGGTCCACAGACACTCCTTCTCTTAAGTGACATTTTTCAGAGGATTGGAGCCATACAATCCAGCACACACCTGTCACTGTAATTGGGGGAGAACTCCCTCCCTCCTCATCTAAAAAGACAGAACCCCATGAGCGTCCACAAGGCAGACGCCCCTAGTCTTTGGACATGTTCAATCGCTCCCTTAGCAGAAACCAAGTGCTCTTCACAGGTTCCAGTGACCGTCTACCCAATCAGCTTCCCACCAGCTGCTAGTCCCACCCCCAACAGTCAAATTCTGTCAGTGTCAGCACAGTTACTGGTTCTGTCCTCCTTGAATCTTTATGACATATACGTGGGTCCTCCCTATTATGCAATGCACTTAACACCACACCTTTCCCCTTAGACGAAATCTGTTACTGCAGCCCAGGCAAGACGTCCAATGGCATCATACACAGGTGAAGGAAGGCAGGAAGAGTAACCCTCTATCGCCCAGTCCAAAGCTACGTAGGGAAAAACGCAAGCAGATACAATAGACTGTGTGGCTAGAAATATGCTTTTGATTTTGCAGTTTAAGGAAAGCAAACTCCTCAGCAGTAGTGCCATCCCAATGGATCCAAGTGCCGGCCACCCTTTCCTCATCTGAAAATTCAGGCCGTGAGCCCATGCCCATTGTGATGCCCGAGCCCTCTGAATTTCCTCAATTTACCATTTCCAATCGGTTTCAGACAAGTCTTCTGCCTGTGCCATCTGTTTAAGCCCACAGCAAATGGCACTCTCTTCCTGAAGCCACTGCGAATATCCATGACCATCCATGACCACCAGCCCTTCCACACAGATATCCTGACCTGGCTGCTACCCCTAATTTGGCACTCCCACCTGTTCAACTGCATACTGTATATTAAAGAATTCATAAGTCTTGAGCTAGAAAGAGGAGAAGAATGTTATGACTCTCGAAAGATAACGTGACAAACAAAGAAGACAATGTTCATATTGTCCTGCCTGCTGTTTGTGAAAATAAGGTGTGTTCTTATATTATGCTTCATGCAAGACTCCTCCCACTTCTAAACACTGAAGTCAGTCAAATGTGCTATGGCGTGTTTTCCATCCCTGAATGGAAAGCTATTAGTTCCAGAATGTAAAGTAAGGAAAGCCTGCAAATCCCATGCTTTACACAAGTATACATGCATGCAGCACTTAAAGGCACACAATAAAAGAAGTAGTGTGCTAAGGTCACCTGCCTACATATATGTATTGCCAAAAAACTTCAGATTGTCCATATGCATGATGCTCCAGAAATTTCAGCAGTCACGTGAAAGCAAACCCTTTTTTGTGGTCAAACTAGCAGACATCATGGATATAAATTAAGCTTTCTAAAAGGAGGTTTACTTTGTGACTCACTTTAATTGTGCTGGATTAAGGTACAGATTTGGGAGGTAATTGTTGCTGCGTGTGGGCTCCCAGGTGGAAACATCCCATCACAGTTTCAATTGCCTAATCATTCATGCATAAGAAAAGATGCTACTTGTAAGCAAAGACATCTGCTCAAGAAACGAATTGACAGGATTTACAGGCCCTTCTAGAGGTGCTGACGAATTGACAGCCCCTTCTAGAAGTGCTGACGAATTGACAGGCCCTTCTAGAAGTGCCGACGAATTGACAGGCCCGTCTAGAGGTGCAGATAAATTGACAGGCCCTTATAGAGGTGCAGGCGAATTGACAGGCTCTTCTAGAAGTGCCGACGAATTGACAGGCCCTTCTAGAGGTGCAGACGAATTGACAGGCCCTTCTAGAGGTGCAGA
Source organism: Ambystoma mexicanum (assembly GCF_040938575.1). Taxonomy (NCBI): domain Eukaryota; kingdom Metazoa; phylum Chordata; class Amphibia; order Caudata; family Ambystomatidae; genus Ambystoma; species Ambystoma mexicanum. The sequence goes on from NC_090935.1 coordinate 1,310,853,946, forward strand.
CGAATTGACAGGCCCTTCTAGAGGTGCAGACGAATTGACAGGCCCTTCTAGAGGTGCATACGAATCGACAGGACCTTCTAGAAGTGCAGACAAATCGACAGGCCCTTCTAGAGGTGCAGGTGAATCGACAGGCTCTTCTAGAAGTGAAGACGAATTGGCGGGCCCTTCTAGAGGTGCAGGCGAATTGACAGGTCCTTCTGGAGGTGCTGAGGGCCTGGAATTACAAGTGGGGGTTCTGGCTAAAGCCCAGCGAGCCCCTTGATGTTGTGCACCTGAGACTCTGATATGCAGACTGTTTTGCTGTACAGTGAGAGCTAAGCCAGCAGCAAAGGCACCTCATCTTGCGGAGCAATGCAAAGGGACACTTCCACGCGCTTTCTTTCTACACTCAAATCCACATACATGTAGTTAGAATAATTTGGCACGGTTGTCTGTGTTAGCAAAGGCGTGTACCGCAAGCAAACCTCACATAGAAACAGGAGTTCCCTTTTGAAGAATTTCCGAACCTGCGAAAGGAATGAATCATGTTGTGTTTTGAATAAAGATGTGAGAAAAGCACGTGGAAATAAGACAATATGGACTCATTTAAGCAACTAACCGCATAATGAGGGGAAAAGACTAGAAACTTGCTTATGCAGGGTGTACTACCATACTGAGAGGGCTGGAACTGAAGGACACATTGCATCATACAAAATATGTCGGGAAATGTACATACATTATTTTGCAGCTTTTGTAAGGAAATGTGCACAAAGAAAATGCATTGTGGAAGCGTTAGTCGCATGTGAAAAAAAGACAGAAACTGGTGCAGGGTAAACGTCATATTAAAACTGTGTGTTCCTTGGTTTCCCAGCTTCGCCCAGAGGCACTGCAATAACTAGGGCATCTAAGTTCTTGGTGACTCCAGCGACTTAACAGGAACTGCTTGCTGCAAAACAGCTGTGAGTCAGATGCAATTTCTAAAGGGCAAAGAGCTGAAACTCATGTTTTGAATCTTTATTTTGCAGTTTGTAAAAGTCCATGCGAATAGTGCTATTAGAAAGGGATACAAAATTGTGATGACACATGTATGCAGCCATATTTTATGTGTTTTCATAGGCACTGATGTGTAAAGCAGCACTGCCACCTTGTATAGTGATGTGACGTGGGGGAGCCACGCATGGATTTACCAGTAGTCTGATATATTAGTCTCTGTCTGGGATATAGGCACGCCCATTGACGTGTGACATGCCACACGTGAGGGTGAGGTACACTTGCCTGAGAACCGGAGCAGGGGTACTGTATACAGGTCACCAGATTGAGGCTCGTGGCGTCTTATGGAGCGATCCGCCGAGGGCGGAGACTATGTCAGAGCGTAAGCTGACCGGAACTGACTGTTCAGCCATACCATGGTGCTGTCAAGCCATGCCCCTCAAGGTAGCAGGACGTTCCTTTAGGGAGCTGTTAATGCAACCAACTAAATGTATCTCACTGTTTTTCTTCATTGTGCAAACCCCCTACAAAACCCAAAAAGATCTGTGTTTGGGGGCCACATTTTCAGGACTGATGGTTTCTCTGCCCGCTTCTGTCCCAGCCCTTGACACCTGATGTTGCTCTTAGCCATGCACTTGCCACATGCTGGCCGCTACTTACTTATTGTTATCATCTTGCCATGTACTGCACTGTCCCTGCCCCCTTCCCACGCACTTGCGCAATCTGAATGACACCTGGCCTAGTAGGATCGTTGCCCGTCCTCCCTTTGTCCCCCTCCCTTGCCTCGTCTCGCCTTGAAACACTTGTGTATAGGCGCGTTATAAATGCCATATCATATCATACAAGTGTATAGATATAAACACGATTCTGTTGCTGCAGCTGTGGGTTGCGTATTGGATTTATTGGGCAAGTGTCCAAAATCCCAAACATGTCCATTCAGCAGATGGTAACACATTTCTCGCTTTTACTTGGCCTTCTGCGACTTATAGTACTGGATTTCTCCATTGTCATCGAATCCAGGACTGCAAGTAGCAGAATGCAAAGGAAAAAACAGGACTGCACTAGTACCTGCCAAATGGAATGGAGCATGTTATCGTGTTTGCTTTATAACAAACTTTCTGTGTGACACTTCAATCCCTAAATTATTTTAAAGTGTTTCACCCCAAAAAGACAGAAGTTCCTGTGACGGGCTTGTTTGACCAGGCAGAAACCTGAACAAAAGAATGTATCAAAATAGCCAGAGATGGGTTACAATGCCATGCATGGACTATGAAGCAGTCAAAGCATGCATGATTGCTAGCCTTTCTCAAAGGGTGGACAGGGTAGCACTTCATAACGTCGCATTTAAGCAGGGAGATATTGACTGGACACTGAGGTATATGGGCCTGGTTGCGCCTATGGGGCTCAATCAAGGGGGGGGCTCTTCTTTTAGCTTGGGGGCTAGTAATGTCAGAAGGAAAAGTCAGACATCAAAATACTATTTTATGTTTAAAACTGTATTTCTCTCTGAGCCACATTGCATGGGGCAAGCCTCATTCCGACCCTGGCGTTAACCAAGGCGCTATTAGCGCCTTGGTTGCCGCCGGTATTTTTCCGACCCCGCCATGGTGAATGGCGGAATTACCGCCCCATTCCAAGGTTGGCGGGGCGGTAATTCCCCATTCACCATGGGCCCTTCCCCATTCCCATTTTTGCCCCCATAGGGCTCAATGGGAATGGGGAAGGAGGTAATTACGGTACCGTAAATTACGGTACCGTAATTACCCCCAAGGTCCCTTTGCGGGTTCGTTTTTTAACGCCTGCAAAAAGCAGGCGTTAAGTACCAACCCGCAAAGGGAACTCGGAATAGAGCGGTAAGGGTTCAACGGCACCGGTCTCGTTACCAGTGACCGTTAACCCCTACCGCCCTACTCGGAATGACCCTGTGTTGGGAGGCAAATGCAGAGGACACTCAACCAGGCAAACACAAAGGGTTTCAAGACCCTAGAGGGATTTACTCACGGTGCAGCAAGATCATGTTGCAATGGAAAAGAGACTTTTCATTAAGGCTCTGTTCTCTAATCAAAACTGAAACTAAACTGTAGAGGACAGCCGGATGCTTGTCAGGCCAAGAGTGTAGAATGCAGGACTAGTAAGGATAGCACATGCATTGGCATCGCTGGAGGAAATTCCAGTGGACCCCATACACAACTCCAATTGGATCCAGTTGCTACCATTAGGATTTTGGACACCTAATGACATGATAGAGACAAATTTACAATTCATTACAGGCGCATCTTGGAACTGGTTAATGTCTATCGGGGTTATTTTGAACGTGTATTTACCCAATGGCATTGTTTTTGTTTTCTTCCTCTGGACGTAAAGGGACCAATTCACAAAAACTAAAAAGCACACTTTCTGCCGCTCGACACTCTGTGCTTCCACAATAAATCCCACATGTGCAATTGGCAATTTGCACCGATCGAATGCAAATGGAACCAATTAACAGGAACAAGAGCAAATTAAATTTAACACGGTGAAGGTGAAAAGGAAAAAACAATATTGTTTGTAACATTTTCCCATAAAAGTTTATAAAAAATGTGAGGAAAGTGAACCACTATCTGAGTATGTTATTTTCATAAGTGAATTTTATCCTGATGATTTGATTGTGTCCTAAAATGTTATCCTGATAATTTGATTGTGTCCTAAAATTGAGTTACTCTAGGTTGAGACAAGGGCACATTGCTACAGCAGCAAGTAACCTGTTTTTTAGTGACTAAGGAGACTTAGGGCCTGATTCAGGGAATCGGCGCATAAATCCTGCAAAGCCTTGCATGTCGAAATTGGCTGCGCGGCACTACGCGCAAACTCTCCACTGCACGCTCCGTGTATTCATGGATTCGAAAGCGCAATACAACCCGACCCGCAAAGAAAACAGAGCTGTGCGACGAATGCCCACAACCCGCCCCCACGCAAACAAAAAACCAAGCTATATTCCAACCTTACCGCAAAACTCTGTGTCCATCCCTGACCCACCATCCAGCACCCTTGTGAAATCACGCAAGCTCCCTCGTAAGTGAAGGCTGGACCCCTGCGAAACCGCGCAAGATCCCTTGTAAGTCAAAGCAGCACCCCTGGGAGAAAACACAAGCTCCCTCGTAAGTCAAGGTTGGATCCCTGTGAAAATGCATGAGCACCCGCGTAGGTCAAGGTGGCAACCCAGCAAAAACACATGAGCTCCCTCGTAAGACAAGACTGCACTTCTGTAAAAACGCACAAGCACACTCATAAGTCAAGGCGGCACCTCTGGGAAAACGCGCATGCACCCTCGTAAGTCAATGTTGGACCCAAACAAAAACACACAACTTCCCTCACAAGTCAAGGCAGCACCCCTGCGAAAACGTGCAAGCTCCCTCGTTAGTCAAGGCTGCAACCCTGCGAAACTGTGCAAGCTCCTTCGTTAGTCAAGACTGCACCCCTGCAAAACCGTGCAAGCCCCCACGTAAATAACAACTGCACGCTGAAAAACTGTGAACCAGCACCGTGCTCCCAAGGCACCCAAACTACCGGCATACACCCCTACTACACATCAGCCCCCTCATGTCCTCACACCACCCACCAGCCCCTCTCACTTCTGCCACTACCCCAGGCAGCCTACTAACAGTACACCCCACTCCCCACACCACCCTTACCTCCACCACTAGCCCAGGCAGCCCCCTCAAGTTCTCACAACACCCACCAGCCCCACTTCTCTCCCCCACTACCCCGTCAGCCCCCTGACAGTACACACCCCTCCCTACACTGCTTTTAGCTGCACCACTACCTCAAGGCAGCCCCATGACAGTACACCACCCTCCATACACCACCCTCACCTGCACCACTACCCCTAGGCCGCCGCCTCAAGTCCTCACACCACCCACCAGCCCCCCTCACCTCAGCCCCTACCCCAGTGAGCCCCCTGAAAAGTACACCCCCCTCTCTACACCACCCCCACCTCCGCTACTACCCCCAGGCAGCCCCATTAAGTCTTCACACCACCCACCAGCCCCCCTCACCTCAGCCACTACCCCAGGTAGCCCCCTGAAAGTACACCCCCCTCCCCACACCACCCTAAACTCCACCACTATCCCCCAGGCAGCCCTCTCAAGACCTCACACCACCCACCAACCCCCCTCACCTCAGCTACTACCCCAGTCAGCCCCCTGACAGTACATCCCCCTCCCCCACACCACAGTCACCTCTGCCACCACCCCAGTCAGCCCCCTGACAGTGTACCCCTCCCTACACTGCCCTCACCTCCTCCGCCACCACCTGTCAGCCCCCTGACCATACACTCCCTTCCCCACATCAACACTTCCCTCCCCACATCAACCTCACCTCCGCCACTTCCCCAGTCAGCCCCTTGACAGTACACCAACACCCCACACCAACACCCCACACCACCCTCACCTCTGCCACCACCCACGTCAGCCCCCTGACAGTACACCCCTCTCCCCACACCGCCCTCACCTCTGCCACAATCCCCAGTGAGCCCACTGACAGTTTACCCCACACCACCTTCACCTCCACCCCTATCCCCAGGCAGCCCCCTAACACTACACCCCCCTCCCCACACTGCCCTCACCTCCACCACCACCCAAGTCAGCCCCCTGACAGTGCAAAGCCCCCCAAACCAAAAAGCCAACTGCCCTACAGAAGACAAGTGTACTGATTTCAATCACGCCCAATTCGCCTTCAGAGACGTCACTGAACCTGAGGTCCTTAATCTCATCAAAAACCTCAAACCATCTCTCTGCAAAGCAGACATCTGCCCTCCCAAGATCATCAAGAAGTACGCTAACCTCCTAGCACCCGTGATTACTGCCTTCATTAACGCATGATTCCAAACAGGAACTGTCCCAAATAATCTCAAGGAAGCCTGGGTGCGGCCAATTCTAAAAAAGGCCACACTAGACCCAACACAACCCAACAACTACAGACCAATAACGACAGTCCCATTCCTCTTGAAAACCCTTGACAAAGCAGCTCACAACCAGATCCAATCATACAGTGAAGCTAACTCCATACTAGGCAAAAGGCAATTTGGCTTCCGTGTCGGGCATGGAACAGAATCTGCCTTATTAGACCTAAATAATCTAATCTCACAGACCATGAACAAAGGCAAACCTGCCCTGCTCCTCCTTCTCCATCCATCAGCAGCTTTTGATTTGGTAGATCACCAAACACTTACCACCCACCTCACTCACGCAGCCCACTTCTCCAAACAAGCAACATCCTGGATCACATCCTTCCTTGAAAGAAGAGCCATGAAGGTCTACTCTGACACAGCTAACGCAGATCCTACTACTATACACTGCAGTGTCCCCTAAGGTTCATGCACAGCCCCCACCCTCTACAACCTCTTCACTAAACCGCTCTTTGACCTACTCAACTCCATTGGTGTTGCATATACCAACTATGCAGACAACACTCAAGTACTCATACCTCTCACTGAACTCTATCACCAAGATGCCACTGCTCTTCACAACATCTATGCTACTATCCAAGCATGGATGGCAATCAATGGCCTCTGTCTGAACGGGGAGAAGACTGAAATTCTCATCCTTGGGCAGAACAACACATTAAAGAAGCTAAGTCCCCAATATGCTAACTTCAACATAGACAACTCAACCATTTCCGTATCATCCTCCGTCAAGACACTAGGTGTTCACATTGATGCCAATGTATCCATGAACAAACAAGTCAGCGCCATAGCCTCGGCATCAGCGTTCAGCACTAAACTCATCAATGCCATTAAACCCTACCTATCTGCCCCCAACCGCCTAGCCATAGCTAGAGCCACTATAGGCGCCAAACTCGATTATTGCAATGCTCTCCTAGCCGGCACCTCTGCCAAGAACATTCACAAACTACAAACCACACAAAACAATGCCATCAGAGCCGCTATGAGCATCCCCAGAAGAGACCATATATCCCAGGCCAGACGTACAGCACGATGGCTTCAGGTCAAAGACCGTATCACCCTGAAAAGTCTCACCATCACACACAGATGCATCAACAACACTGCTCCCACTTACCTATCTGAATCATTATCGAGATCCACTTCCACTCGCCCCACCAGAACTCAGTACACCAACCAGCTACACATTCCACACATCAAGAGAGCCACAGCAGGAGGTCGAGGCTTCTCCTATATTGCACCAAAACTTTGGAACTCCCTCCCTGCCACCCTTAGAGCTGAAACTTCCATCTCTGTCTTACGCAACAATCTCAAGACCACCCTCCTCAACTAGCACTGTGATTTCCTCCCTTACTCCAGTCTTGTACATTGTAATATAAACAGAAATGTAATATAACTATATTGTAACCTTGTATATATATATATATATTACTCATACTATGTAACTAAGCTGTACACTGTAACAAGTGCCACGATGTCCTCGGACTGATGTGCGCTATATAAATACAAATAAAACAAACACCTCCGCCACTACCCCCAGGCAACACCTTGACAGTCTTCCACCCTACCAGTCCAATACATTGATGCAACTCACCTGAACATCTGTGGTCTGCCTCCACCATGAAGCAGACCTCCAACCTGTCCACCGCCAACACAATCAACATGAAGCACTGAAGGTCAATCCAGGATTGGAGCATCCGCTGTCACTCCCTAGTAGACCTAAGTCTGCAGCACCTCAATCAGACAGCATAAATATTGCACCAACAACACTATGGCCACCCCATCCACATGTGATAAGTGAATCCAATGCAAAGTGGCATGGGCATATTGGCCATGCATAATTGCAAAGGCATCAAAGCATAGTAATGGAATGTGTGTTGAAGACAGAAGTAAACCGAATCAAACATTGGCCAGATGCACAAATAATGACCAGACGCGTTACAGCCTGAGCATAACTAACCCGGGTAATAGGGGTGTCAAAGTCCCTGTCAGGGATTACAACATGACAGGCCTGTGGATGGGTAATCGGAGGTCAGTCAGAGAGTGCATGACTCACTGAGACAGGAAATGTGTGCTGCCACACAAAAACAGCAAACATGGGACACAACTGCATTCCAGTGGCAGAGGTGAAGCAAGACATGAGGACAGGCAGTGTGTGACTGCAGACGCTGGTGGGCGTGTGAGCATGACATGTGAGTGACATAGCACTAATATAACAAATGTGAAGGTGATATGTCCAAGCCACACATCCACAGTTAACCCACCTCCCAGCGCAGCACCCACAATGCTAAATACACACTACAGTGAATAGAGTGCGAGCAAATACACAATCTCAAGCATGTGCAAAGTGGACACATGAACAACAGTGGACCTGAAAGGAAAACAATGTGAAAGCGTGCAAACACACATGGACAGGTGGCATTTCATCCACAATTAAAGTTAACCAAAAAATACATAGCACATCCACACATGACTGCAACCATACCCGTACGTACATCATGACAGACCCACACACCAGAACCCTACACGCCAACTACACTGACGCTAAACACGCAGTGATGCTGCACATCTAATGAAAAATGAAAACATCCAGTGCAGCCTTCAGTTGTCTGATGGCCTCACCCCCACGTGTCAGGCACATGTGCATCCCTCCACCCACAAACATCACAGCAACAACATGACACACAGTGACACGTGAACAAGAAAGAGTCAAAAACTACTCCTGTTTCAAAGATGCATTAAAGCTAGGTGTGGAGTGCAGCAGAAGCTAGGTTTAGCAAATACTAGCTAAGGAAGGTCACGATATCAGGATAGTGAATCCAAAACAAGAGCTTTATTTAATATTGGACACACATCTAAAAAATGTAGACCTATAACACAACATATGGCCTTAAAAACCTAAACAAAAAATATGTATATCACACAATTAGCTCCACATTTTTTTGTGAGGGTTAGTAGCAAGATTATTTGTGCAATTTCAAATACTACTCATTAGTAGTTTACGCAGTTGTTGCCGATACAATGGTGGACACATTAGTTGGTAAAGGGATGCTGGTCTGAGTGGAGGCATCCCGGAAGGTGTGCACTGCTGTATCTGATGGCACAGGGATAGGATTTTGAACAGGCACCTCCACAGTAGCCTGCACACCCTCATGTCCCTGGGACATGGTTTCAGCATGCACACCCACCTCTTCACCCCCACCTGACCCCATGGGCTGGGTTGCAACGGCCACCTCTTCCGACTCCCCCTCTGTCAACCTGGATGACTCCACTGTGTCTTCGGCCCTGGATGGCCCCTGTGTGGCATCACCCTGTGTGGCGTCATGCTGCTGAAGGGTCCCCTGCGACCTTCAGCACCTGGGACTTACCCCCATCAGCCACACATGATGGCCCTGGCACTACCTCAGCCACATCGCTCCCAGAAGATGAGCTGTCATGGGGGAGTGGCTGGAGCCTGTACTATGGTCCGGTGGAATGGTCCCCGCTTCAATGCCCCACAGCACTGCTTCCACCCTCTTCTCCTACTGTAACAACTGTGGTAAAGGAGACACAGACCAGCGACATCAGTGTACAGCGCCAAAGCCTTTGTGGCATCTACAACATTTACACTAACATGTATTGTCCAAGGTACAACCAGCAACATCCTCACTCACACACATGGACATGCAATTCACATTCAAACAGACACAACCCAGGCTCAATGACAAACACAGTCACAACCAATCCACATGTAAATGCAGCACAATGCCGGCAGTGCACAGACACATACCAAGAGAAATGACATGGCACAATGGCAAAGGCAACATGACACAACTGCAACCTACTGCATTTCCATGGGATGCATGACACAGGAGCACAGGGGTGGGCAGGGAGTAAACTGGTAGGATGGCCAAACACGTAAAGCATGGAAGCAGAGATGGGCCGCGGTACCGCCGTGGACACATTGTTGGCAAGACACACAGTGGAATCCTGGCCAGCAGCGGAAACTCATGATTGGATCACTTTCAGCCTGGCCATGCCAACACCTGCTTAGGCATCTGTCCAGGCAATCACATCAAACAACATGCCTCCCTCACAAACCAACCTGTGAGCATGCAAACACAGTCACAACCAATCCACATGTAAATGCAGCACAATGCCGGCAGTGCACAGACACATACCAAGAGAAATGACATGGCACAATGGCAAAGGCAACATGACACAACTGCAACCTACTGCATTTCCATGGGATGCATGACACAGGAGCACAGGGGTGGGCAGGGAGTAAACTGGTAGGATGGCCAAACACGTAAAGCATGGAAGCAGAGATGGGCCGCGGTACCGCCGTGGACACATTGTTGGCAAGACACACAGTGGAATCCTGGCCAGCAGCGGAAACTCATGATTGGATCACTCTCAGCCTGCACGCAATCACATCAAACAACATGCCTCCCTCACAGACCAACCTGTGAGCATGCAACACATACATGCATCAATTGATTGCAGAGGCACACGTGAGTATGCCATAGGCCCAAGCACATACACATAGCATGCGCACACATGAACTCAGAGTACACAAACAGCACCATGACAGATCACGTCAAAGTCCCCAAAATTTCAATTCCACAACTTGAGTACGCCAAACATCCAAATGCATGTGTCTCCTCCAGATGGAGAGGGTGCATAGCCAAACATTGCAACTGTAGGCAAAACATCATGTCCATCATGCATGCACCTGACATGGGCACCACATCCTCATCTGGCACCCTTGCCATCCAAGCACATCTAACCATCATGTGACATTGCATCTGCACGGTTTGTGCAACTGTACAACTACAGACACTGCAAATACCAGTGCATGTACAATCAACAGATGTCACACTTCACACATGGGGAGCATTGTCTGGAAACTGCATGCCACTGTGGATCGCTGAAATACACATGCTGCATACATAAGGGTGTAACTACAAACATGCAGGTGCATGCACAACACACATGCACCGTAGAGCAGTGCACCACATGCCTACTCACCAGCAGACTCTAAACGCTGTCTCCAATCGAAGACCTGGGTATACAGCTCCGGGTAGAACCTCGCCAGGACCCCCATGTTGTTGGATGAAAACCTGCACCTGCCTGCTTGGTGCACCTCCATGGTTGCACCAATCTTCAGGGCGTGCAAGTCCTTGGTGTGGGTCCTTGATTTGCGGTCCTCTAAGTGCTTATGGATGCTCTTTGGGCAGCGGACTACCACCCACCACCATGGCAGCAGTTATGTCCCCCCCCATCTGCTTGAGTTCTTCCTTGCTGCGTTGCTTTGCTGGGTCGAAGAGTACATCATAGTTCTCTAGGACCTTATCCACAAGGATGCCAACTTCTTTGGAGCGGAAGTTGGTAGCCCTCTACCTCTCTGCCGTGGGGTTGCCACTCTGGTCAGATAAAGATGGTGGGAACATGGCAACCCCTGAGGCAGGTGCAGGTGGGCAAATTGGTCCTGAAGATGGGCTGTGGAGCAGTGGTGGTGGAATGTAAAGGTGGGAGTCTGACACAGAAGCTGAGGTGGTCACAGGGTTGGAGACAGGAGAACAGGAAATGCTTGGTCAGCAGGCACTCCCAATGCAGGCACTCCCGCTGGACAGGCAGCAACAGATGACAAGTTGGGAGGCAGCACAAGGCAGGAGGAGGCAGGTAAAGTGGCAGAGAGGCAGGAGAGTGGGTCTTCTGTGTCTAGCTACGAAGGCAGCTGAAAACAGAAAAAAGGCCTTTAGCACGTAGAATTGATGGGGATACAAAAGAACATGGATGCGCACCACTTGTGCGTGTGAAGGAACAAAGATGGACGAGTATCGTTTACACGTATTGGGGGTGCCACACAATCTGTTCCCTTCAGGTACTGTGTACTGTATTTTTGCATTTGGGGTTGCCGATGTGCATACGTGCATGTTGTTTTTACCATTTTGAGGCCTGCAGTGTGTCGCGTACACAATTATTGTGTTTCGGGGTGCCTCTGCGTATCACGCACCGCTTTTTCACTTTTCAGAAGCTTTCAGGGTATCCCGTACGCAATTGCTGAATTTCAGGGTGCCATTGCGTATCACGTACCGATTTATTCACTTTTCTGAAGCTTTCCGGTTATCGCGTACGCAATATTTGTTTTTTGGGGTGCCACTGCGTATCGTATTCTTTTTGGTTTTGGGGTACATTGGAGACTTGCTGGACTACACATCTATGTCGCACATCACATAGACTGTTCCCTTCCTCATAATGCCCATGACAATAACTTGGAGTGCTTGCCATTCACCCTTTACACCTGTGACATGAGTGGAAAGGCCCCACTAGGGAAAGGGAGCAGACGGGGTCAGGGACGTGGTGACGACACATCTCCCCCAGTTCCAGTGGGTCGGGGATGTGGTGTGGAGACATCTGCCGCAGCCGCAGTGGGTCAGGGACGTGGTGTGGAGACATCTTCCCCAGTCCCAGGAGCACATGGTGGGCTCCAGTCCACAGGTGACCCGGCAGCTGGACGCCAACGTGGTCCCAGTCAGGCAGGTGCAGCACCAACACCTAGGGCCACTCGGGCCTAGATGGGATGCCCTGCATAGCAGGAAGAGGCTCCACCCCAAGACACAGCACAGTAAACTGGTCCGCTGAGGAAGAGACGCTTCACTGATGAGGAGATCTAGATCCTCACTGACTACCTGACCGATCACTATTGTGAGATGTGCCAGTATATGGCGAGCACCAATACACCCGTACAACAGATGGTTCATTGGCAGAGGTTCACAGACCAGGTCAACGCCTTAGGTGTGGAGATGCGCACTGCTGCACATGTTTTGAAGCTGGAATATGATCTCATACAGAGGACCACGCACTAGCTCAGTATCAACCTTGCTTCTGAAATAACCACTGGAGGGGGGCCACCAAAGGAGGAGCATCTGACACTGCATGAAGAGACCACGAGCCAATTCATCACCCATGAGTAGGTGCAAGGCATGGGGGACCTGGAGAACTATGAGGACACATCCGGTGAGTGTGTTCTATTGTGCATCATATGTTTCAGCAATCATGTATGACCCACCATAAATGTGTAGTGGTACATCTGGCTGCAGTTGTATAACATACTTGGAGAATGCTTGTTTGCTGATGTTTAGAATCATGTCACATCGCCTTCATTATGTGAGTATCCTGTGTGGTGGATATGTGTGGCAGTACACATCACCCACAAGGTACTCCCTTGTTTTATGGGCAAGAAATGACACACCTTCACGAACTGCTGTCTTCTAGATTCTTGTGGCGTGTAACTTTGCACTGCTCAACAGGTACATGCAGTAGATTTTGAATAATCACATCATTTCATGGTGAGTTGCAAGTTCAATTTGTGACCTGCTCCTATGGGATGCCTTCTCATGATGCATATCAGAGCTGCCTGTCATCACGTCCTGTTGGGGGGCCCAGAGTGAAGGTGCATCAGTACCCACAGACCACAGCCCTTAATTGTAGGCATGATGTTAGTGCCATAAAACTTGTATGTTGTAAGGGTTTATAGCATTCACTACATGGTGAACAATAGCTGATGGTGTGTTGTCATGCAGAGGTTGCTATCCTTGCATTCAGAAAATGACATGCCTGTAGACAGACCATGTGAAATGTTATGAGCATCATGAATGGCAACGAGTGTCTGTCGGCATACCATTCTATGTATATGCATGGTAGTTGTTCAAACTAAATGCCTGTATGTGTATGTCATTTGATACTTGACAGGCACATGTCTTGTCATTACCATCATTATGTTGTACAGTTGCACGGACATTGGCCTCTCTGTGTACTGGATAGATGCATAATTGTCCATACTTGTGCCATCCGTTGGATAAGGTAACACACGCCCACTCAGATGTGGCATGATGGCACTGTTGCTTCTTGTGATGTAATGTGATTATTATTTGAGGTGGTGCATGTTCGCAGTACGAGCAAGCACGGTCATGAACAATGACCCATCATCGTGGGATGTTGTACATAGACAGGGACTGCTTCACAAATGAGATCACCTACACCGTAGCCATCACTGTAGGAATTGAATGTTGCACCAACATGCTACTCCTGGACCTTGTATGACCTTCATCACTATATTCGACAATGATGTCTCAGGATATGTTGTATGAGCTCCACATTTGCACATATGAAGCCTCCCCACCACATGGGTGGAGTGTGACAAAAGGGCATGGCCATGCTACTGTCATGCAGATGGCATGCAACTCTCATCTAAGCCTCACTACTCTGCCTCATCCTCTCTCACTCATGACTGCCTGTCTGCTATACAAGCATGGTGTACTGCTAATAATCTCTGCCTCAATGCCAGTAAGACAGAGAACCTTCTCATTGGCACCCCTGCTCCCTCTTTCCCCCCACACTCTGGCCGCACTTCATGGGCCCGCTCCCCTCACCCCCTTGGAAGTCAATAAACCTTGGTGTCATCTTCAAATCCTCCCTCCTTCTCTCTTCGCATCACAGACCTGGCCTAGAAGGCCACTTTCAGCTGCACCTCCTCAGAGGCATTTTCCCTTACCGCACCTTCCCCCAGAACCTCAGTGTCTCCCGATCTCTGGTACTCTCTAGACAGAATTACTGCAACAGCCTCTTCCTCAATCTGCCAAATTCCCCCTTCGCCCCATTCAGCTAATCCAGAAAAGAACTTCAGGACTTGGCCTCAAACGCAGGGCCTGCATCACTTCAGCACTGTAATCTCTCCACTGGCTTCAGGTTGCTGCAAGGATCCAGTTCAAGACCCGCTGCATCATCTACAAGGCTTTCTGGGGCTTGGGACCCCTCTACACCCAACTCTCTCTCTCTATATACCTCCCTACTAGAGCCCTTCAGTCATCTAGCTGTGACTCTCTGCAGACCAGACGCTTTGCTAATCAGAGAGTGGGGTAGATATTCCTCCTCCGCAGGTGCCTCCATCTTGAACGGCCTACCTGCCCCTCTCAGACTTCTGGCAGATTCCGATAAATTCCAGGAGCTTCCCAGGACCGTGCTATTATCTTCTTACTTTGCTCTCCCCCTTCCCTGCTAATAACCCTGTCTCCCTTTCGACTGGCTGACTGGTTCTTTCAGAGTCTTACAGGGCACCAGGCCGCCCCTACTCCAGTCTACCCTTGCACTTGATCTCCCCTGACCACCCCCCTACAACCCCATTTACCCTGCACTTGCCCTTCTGGGCCCCTCCCCCCGCACTGGCCTTTTTTTGGGCCTGCACACTTGTGGCCCTTACAGCCCCCTACCTCGCACTTGGCTCGTCGACCTTTCTTCCCCTGCACTCTCTGCTTTCCCTGGCTCTGTCCACCTGGGCTCACCTGGCACTCACTTT
Source organism: Ambystoma mexicanum (assembly GCF_040938575.1). NCBI lineage: Eukaryota > Metazoa > Chordata > Amphibia > Caudata > Ambystomatidae > Ambystoma > Ambystoma mexicanum. Next base: position 1,310,869,194 of record NC_090935.1, read on the forward strand.
TTCTCACGGTCCCTTTCACCCTGACTGGCACTCCCCCCACCCCCTGCACTTCTTTCACTGCAATTGCACAATCCAAATGTCACAAGGCCTCGTACCACTGCTTTCTTTGTTATCCTCCCTGTTCCCTCACCCTTGTGTCTTGTTGTGGTTCGATACACATTGAGTCTAGGCACATTGTGAATACCCAACAACAATCATGTAATATATGTTTATACTGACAGTGCTGGCATCTGCATCTCAACTCAGTGCTGGCCTGCACACAGTGAATGGCATGTTTGGGCGGGGTAGCAAAGGTATTGTTACAGTGTAGTAGTGCTTTTAAGGATGAATCCATGATTGATGCAAGCAGTAGACAGTGTGTCCAGTATGCCACACCCGTGCTAGATGCACATGTCAAAGTTCCCAGTCCACTATTTGTCTCACTATTGTCGTAGTGCTGGTGCAAGTGGATAACAAGATGTGGCGCCACACAGGGCATGAACAAATATAGTGCTCAACATACACCCATGATGTGCAGTAGCCGTTGGCATTGTTTGAGATGGCAGGGGCTGTTGCATGACAGTGTCATACATAATGACATTTACTGTTGTGAACTCAGTCATGGCCAGTCAGTGACTGACACATCATATGACTATGTCATGTACATGCCACTTTCTTCACACACAATGCCAACTTACAACGCATATTCCTGACGCCTGCTAGGCATACAGCACGGGGCTCACACCCATGTGGAAACCCACATGGGGTGCAGGGAGACCTTGTGTCATCATTGATGTGACACAACAGACGGTAACAGTCATATGTGTGGTCAATTGTCGGACAGACACAGGGAGACCAACATTGAGAGGGTATGATTCAGATAGTGCACACATATCGCTCTGCACAATGACACAATGGACTGTGCTGTCCTGGTCAGCGTGCATGATTGCAATAAGGTGACATGTGGCAGTGTTTGTCATGTTGGGTGGATGGAGTGGATGGCAATGGTGATGGAATGCATGTATGCCGTGTCCAAATGCATCCACGGTAGCACTTATCCAAGGATGTCATTGTTTGCCATCTCAGGCCTGCAGCATCAGCACTGATGGTGGAAAATGGTAGTACATTCTACATATGTGTCTTGACTGGACATGGTTCTCCAGTTCTCTGTTGGACTAATGGATTGTGTGTCATGGGTTCAATGTGGTAGTATCTGTAGATTTGGGTGGCTGACTGATGCCATGTGATGTCCTTTTGCATTACAATAACCAATGTGCAGTACTTGTCCCTGGGATGTGTGCTGAAATGACAGTTTCATGGCCCATTAGTGAATGTATCCGCCACTTTTGTACCTCAATGTGTCCAATGACGGCATGGACAGGACCAGGCGGGGACCCTTGCCAGCAGAAACCATACACCCGTGGCTCACAGCTAAGTGTGTGAATTCACAATGTCAGATGCTTGCATGTCCTGCCATTTTGTGTCTGTGTGTACTTTGATGCACATGTACACTCAAAATGTCTCTCTCTGTCATTTGCAGGTGCAGAGGAGGAGGAGGAAGAAGAGTTGGTGTTACGTCAGACAACCATTGAAGGCCCTGGTGTTGTACGCCATGGGAACTCACTGGTGCTTCAGACCATCATCAGTCATGCTGCGGCCTCTTCGTACTCAGCTGATTTGGATGATGAGCCTCATATGTATGCCTCAAAGAGGGTGAAGGGGAGTGCCCCAACAGGAGTATAGATGGGGCCATTGAGTCTTCAGCAGTGCAGCTGGCTTCACAAGTGGTTGCCCCCCCCGTCTTCAGTGGTCATGGCTGCAAGCCACCCTCCCATGTTTTCGCATCAGGTTCTGGGACTGATGCCCAAGGAAGGTTTGCAGACCTGCAGCCAATGACAGGGACACCACAGCAACGGGCTTGGTCCATTGCATCACTCAGCCATGGAGCACACACACGTGGTGGACATGTGCAAGCTGGAGAGACAGTGGGTAGCAGCAGATGTTATGTACCGCAATCCGGCATGGCAATCTATTGGAAAACCTTTCAGAGTATGGATAAGATGGGCAAGACATTGACTCCACCACCAGCCACGGTAGAGCAACAGCAGCAGGTCATGCTGCTCCCACAGACTGCGCATGGAGGCCAACATCAAGGACAGACAGGCTAATCTGAGGTGTCTGCATGAGTCCCTGCATGCAGTTGCTCAGGCACACAGAAAGTCCCTGAGCCGTGAGATGGAGGCCTTGAGGAAATCTATGCATGATGAACTCTCTGTCACAAGAAAACATCTGCACCAGGAGATGGATACCTTGAGACACTGTCCCAGTGACTCAATGCATCAGGAGTGAGTGTGCATACAGACTCTGTGGCCATTCATGAGCAAGTGCATGGAGACCTCACCACCCTTGTAGTGCTGGTGCATGTAACCATGTCACGGCTGGCCCTGGCCAATGAAGACCAGTCCTTGGCACTGCGTGGTATGTGTCCACCACCACAACCACCTGCAGATCGACGACAGGATGGGGGGAGGCACAGCCAAGTCTCCAGATGCACTGTTGCTGTGATGTCCATGAGCCCCTGGAGGTGATTTTAATTTTTATTTTTGGATATTGACATGCACCTTTCCTTACCCCCTCTAGGGTGTAAGTGTCCCTTGGCCCCCCCAGTCCAGTTTGGTCTGATTCTATCTTATTTAGAACCCTTGATCAATATGGGCCCTTTTTTCTTATTTTTCAATACCCATGTCAAGGATGGAGACATGTTTTTTTTTTTTTAGCACATTCCGAGAAGGACTCATTTTCTTTTTTTATTTGTTTTTCTTTGAGATGTGCTGTTGCCCTCTCAAAGGCGTGATGAGTGAAATAGTGGACATACAGTCGTGCACAGTGGTGTCAACAGCCATGGTTGCCTTGAGGTCGACAGGATGGCATGTGCAGGTACTATGGGTTGATGGAGAATTTACACATTTGTGCTGTATGCATGATTAGCAACTATGGCTGATGAAATGCAATTTCCCATGTTGTTGCAGTGATCCTGATTCATCGGTGACTGCGCTCCATTGTAGGTTTTCCCTACACCCTTTCACATCCCTAGTTCCCATGCCCTCTGCCAGGCGCTGCCCCACCTTTCACAAATTTGGAGGTACAGAGTCCGGTGGAGGTGAGGAGGGAATCACATCATGCCAGCTCTGTCAGCAGGTAAGCATGTGCAGTGCCTCTCATGTTATGTCTGTATTATTGGTCACCATGATCTTTGCATGCATGCCACATACTTGCTAGCTGGTTGTGTAATCCTTGAGTTACGGTATATGTCAGTGCAGATGTGTGTCTGTCCACATGCATGTGAGTGTATGTGCAGTTACACTTTGATGCGTGTGCATTGTTTTGGTGGATGCACTTTCACAACTGATGCAATTAATGGAAGCGATTGTGCAGCACTTGTCACACTTGTCATTGGCAGTAGTTCCATCATTCTGGATGTACATACTAATTGATGACATGCATTCTCTGTGCATCTGCACTGTGTATATTGCCTCACTAACTGTGATGATGTCTCCTTAATACCACCCTTCCACTCCCCCTGCCCCATGTTTCCTACAGGGCCCTGCAAGTGTACTCCCTGTCCACACTACTCTTTGACCTGTGACACTGACCCCTCCACTCCTTTTTTGGCTCACATGACCTGCCCTGCCTTGACACTATTCCACATGTAACAGACGCGTCCATGGTCAGGTCTACTCATTCTCAGCTGCTCCGCTTCATGGCGTAGCCTCTGGTGACACAGTTCTGGGCATTTGTGTACATTGACTCCACAGGACAGTTTTGTCACACTTACTGCATGTACGGTTGTACAGATATGCACATGTGTACCCCTAACAGACTGCTTCCGTGTTTACCCAATCAGGTCACTTGTACATTATTTGTGTCTCCATGTTCTCTACACCAGGATGTATTGCACAATTCTATGGTTACATTACTTGTTCATCTCATCCGGCACTGTGAGTGACTGCACGGTGTGTGTGTGCACATTGGGAGCCGATGCAAGTGTTACATCGTCCACTCCTCACTGTTTGGATTCATCTATTGTCCCTGTGGGAGTTGCCAATGCACCCTGGGATACATGCACACTTACTGGGATGGTCTCACACAAGTGTGTGGTCTGTTGGAGGGTGAGTGAACAGCTGAATGTTGTCCTCGGGTTGATTTACAGGGGTGTCCAACAGGGGGGATTGTTGGTTGGTGCAGGTTATGGGTATGTGCTTGTGGGCACTTCTTTGCGGGGATGTTCCGTGCATGGGTCTTTTTCTGCTTTGCATGCCATTGTGGGTGGTGCCTGTTTGTTTGATGTAGAGCTGCTGATTGACCTTTCACAGGTGGCCATTCTTTACCACTCTGCCCTTCTCCATCACCCACTTTTGTCCTTCATCACCCACTACATGTAGCACTTTTCCATTTATGTGCCTTCCAGGCTCTCTGACCAGGCTGCTTCCTGCACAAGTGTTCATGTCTCTGTCTTCCTCTCTTGGACAACTTCTCTCTGCACTCACCCACTGTGATGCCAGACATATCCATCCTCATCTCCCCACCAGCCAGTCTCCTCCTTGCACTGCTTTTCACCTACCCTCCCACCCCCTCTCTCTCTCTTTCTTTCTTTCTCGACTCCACTGCTAGGCTTTTGTTACTCTGTCTCCTGTGTCCCTCTTACACCCTGTCATCCTTTGACACTGGGTGGTCCATGCTTATTTCCTTGTTCCATGCAGGAGTTGGTATGGCTGTCCATTATCTTTATGTTGGTGCAATGCATGTCTTCGGAATGTCACAAAGTAATTTCAGGTGGGATGCAGTGGATGCTAGCCAGGTGGGTTCCCTGTGCAGGTAGGTGAAGGGCACTCAGGTCAGGGTTGCACTTGTGTTGTCATTGGTGACAGGGAGTCTGGCACTGTGTGGGGTTGTTCTTTTTTTTACTTGTATTGAGGTGAGTGGGTCCAGCTTCATGTGTGCATGTGACACATGGTGATGTTTGGCTGTGTCTGTGCATGCTGTTTTTTTCAAGACAATCAGTGTGGCAATGGTTGCGGGGTCATAGTTGTGAGGGAGGCTGTCATTGTAGTGCCTTTGTTGGTGAGTTGTCATGAGGGTGGCAGGACCGGCTGTATGTGTGCTGTGATGGAAGTGAGGGGGGTGTTCCTTGCAGTTTTCACATGTGTCTTGACTGCTGCATGGCATCCCATTCAATGAGTTTTACTGGTCATGCAGGCAGTCAGGCAGGCAGTCAGGCAGGCAGTCAGGCAGGCAGTCAGGCAGGCAGTCAGGCAGGCAGTCAGGCAGGCAGTCAGGCAGGCAGTCAGGCAGGCAATCAGGCAGGCAGTCAGGCAGGCAGTCCAATCTTGGTCCTTCTTCCCCTTCTAGGGGTGTTGTCTCAAGACAATTCCACATACAGAACAGAATTGCGTGCCATTTGGGAGCTGCCATGTTAACCACAGACACCAAGCACACACCATTGGCCAGGGGTGGTTGTTTGCCATGGTGTACATGTACCGTGCATGGTACACATGCAGATATTTTAGGCCTGTTGACAGCTGCTCAGTGCACCTCAACGCTCCCTTCAGTTCCAAGCACATTGGTCCCCATTCACTCCAGTCCATGTGTAGTCTGCCTTCCCTTCCTCTTTCCTGTTGCCTGCTCCCTTTTGTGGCAGAGGTCTGCTTGTCTCTTTCATGCCAGTTGCCGCGTGCCCGGCCTTCCAGTGTGACTGCTGCCTCTGTGAACTGCTGCCTTCTGCCTGTCTTCGATGCAATTGGTGATATTTATGCATCACATCGTCTTGGACTTAACATCATCGGCTCCCCTCCCAGTCCCACTGTCACGTTAATCAGGGGATGTCATCTTGTGGCATTGGGAGTACTTCCAAGGTCATCCTGGGTTTCAAACCTCTCAGTGGTCTCTTTTTGGGAGCCCTCTCAGTATCTCAGTGTCATACCGACTGTGGCCGGATATCAGAGTGTTCACAATGTCCCATTACCATGAGAAGAGGTAAGTGTTACATGGTCCTTCACTGCATGGCACTTGGGGGGGGCAGTGTAGGTGCAGTGGGTGGGTAAGGTGTCACTGTGTGAGGTGTACATATTGCATTGTCATGTGTTGGGCGGATCGGGCTGCATGGGTGCAGGGACACATGGTGATGGGTGGCTGGTGAGTTCTTGTTTGCATTTGTTGCATGTCACTCAGGGGGCCACATGTTGCTGTGTCATTGGGTACATGGATTTGTTGCCTGCCCTGACATTGTGTTGTTTTTCTCTACAGAAGCATTCTGCAGGGGTAGATGGTTGCTGCGATTGAAGGGGACGTTGCTGATATATGCGTGTACAGAACACAGCATCAGAGTTGGGAGGTTTCCAGGACTACAGGGGGGGACATCCATAGATTTCAGGGTTCCGACTGGTGCAGGCTCACATGGGATAAGGTGTGAGGTGAGATGTGCATCTCTCTTGCGGTGCACTTGAGGTTTTCTATATCTGCATGACTGTTTAGATGTGAAGGTGTATTGTGAGCATAGTTATCAGCGAATGGGTTGGCCACTTGACCTGTATATTGTTGTGGAAAACTCGTAGGGGGTCCAGGACAGTCATCACACGTGTTTGTTGCTCACTTCCATGCCTTCCCACTTGTGGTCCCAAGTGTGTAGTTTGGTGTCTACATGCAGAATAGTTGTTGTCCATGTGACGGTGGTCTTTTGGTTGTGCTGTGTGATTTTGTGTGTTCTACATGGACACTGCTGGTTCCAGTTGCTATGACTGTATTGGTGATTTGTGCAGAGCCATACATATTAGGGGTGTATTGACCACTTTTGCTCCCTTACAAATTGGTACTCTGTGGAAATTAAAATATGGAGTACTTATACTCCCTATTCACAGTATGAAAGAGACATGTGCAATCTTGCGCCCCTGCTTTCACAGTCACAGCTACATGGATGTTTCTGCCAGTAGTGCATGTAGTACCATAGGAAGACAATAGTATTTTGACTGCCTGATTGGAATGGGTAAACATGTAGCTTTTGATGGCCATGAATAAATAGGTGCTAAGAAATTAATGTTACAGAGTCAATGATTTTTTTCTGTTCAAATATCTTTTTATTTGCTTAGGAATTTCTCACATTTGTCAATTAGACATCCATTTTGAATGCCTCCAAAATCATTTTACTCCCAATTTCGGGAGTACAATACTCCCACTTATGCATCGGGTCTGGTGCTCTGCTTGTGCATGTTGTTTATGTCTAACAGACACACATAATTTGCCACTCCCAGAGACACATTCTCAGGGTGTTATGAACAAAGAGGATAGGCCCCAATTCATCATTGAATGGCACCTGGGATGTGGCCTTACTGTGTTCTCCACAGGAGCAGGTTATTATGTGAAGTATGATTACACCAGTTGGGTGTGTGCAGCCTCTCCACATGACCTTTGGCCAACCAGTGGCCAGGTTGGTGCCTGTGGGTGTGGGCGGTGTACCTCCTGCATTTCCACTGGTACACAATGCTGTGTGGTGTCATTTTGCAGTACAAATGCTGCCACTATGATTTTACATACTACTGGTGGTGCATATAGCAACACCCCACCAGAGTTGTAAAGGCAGTAGAACCGTGACTTCAGCACTCCGAATGTGCACTCCACTATGGCCATAGTGGCTGTATTGTATCTCACCTGAGCTGTTGTTGTAGGATTCCGGACTGGTGTCGTCATGAATGGTAACAGCGGGTAGGCACTGTCCCCTGAAAATGTGTACATGGTTGTCATTGGCATTTATTGTCAGGGTCTCTTGTTCAGTGTGTCGCGTGCAGACATCTACATGACAGTTCATGTTCACTGATGAGCCATGCGTTGCCATGTTTTACAGATGCCAGGGGCCGGTGCAGTGGTGACTGGTGATAGATGTAGCTATCATGTGTGCTGCCCAGAAAATTGGCATACACCTCCATGATGATTCCATTGGCATCACACTCTACCTGCTTATTAATAGAGTGCCAGTGCTTTCGATTCCAGTAGATGTCCTCTGTCAATTGGGGGCAGGGGTTTGGGGGGCTAACCCAACATGTGCAGTTAATTGCACCTACTACATGGGGGAAGTGTGCTACTGCATAGAATTCATGAATAACTCACTGTATACATTTCCGCCAGTGTTCGGGGCATATATATTGTTAGGAAAGATTTCCATTCATGGGTAAATTTCCCTCCAGTTGTGAACCCCCCAACTTTTTGCTGTTGTCTGACCATCCTAGTCTGGCTTTTGCCAGTGGAGAGCCAGCCTTTTGCTGTACTACGCTGGGCTTTTACTAATTTTATTATGGGGAAAGTGACATGCCCTTAAGACAGTCAGTAATGGGAGACTTTGTTTCCCTTAGTATTTCACTTTGTTGCTATTCTTTATTAACATTTTATCGGTGCACAAAGTACCTTAGTACAGTGCGCTGGAGTACCTTTTTCATTTTTAAGGCCCTAGACACCCTCGAAGCGTTTTTCGGTCAGTGTACAAGTGTGCCTTGGACAGAGCTGGTGGCAGCTGTTACTTTCAACTATTTTAAGGGTCCATACCGTGTTTACTGCGTTTGGCCCAGGACAGTGGCCAGTGCCTAAAATGGTCATGCCATGAGGTCCTTTGTTCTGTCCTTTGGCCATCTTGTCCCTTTGCCTTTCCCAGGTCGAGCAGACACAGGAAATTCCTTATTTGTTCATGCAGACCGCTGCACAAACCGAAGCTTTCACATGCTTCTGCATGCCTTGTGTGTGCGCCTCCAGGATGTGGGCTGGAACTGTCTAGTTCAAATACACATCCTGGGTACCAGGATGTCTGGTGTGCTGGGATGACTGGGACCACTGTGGTCCATGATTGGTCCACGTCTGGGATGGCTGTATGTGAGCAAATCTCCTACAGGTCTGTCTTCTTTTTGGCACAAAGGAGATTTGGATAAGAGAAGGCATCTGACACCCATTCCAGGTCTATCTTCTGAGTTCACACTGAACTTAGTATAGGAGCCAAGTATTCTGAATCAACCAAGCAGATCTGTGGAACCGCTGGTGAGCCGCTGGAAGGTTTGGCACCCTGAGCCTGCTGTTGTCCCGTCGGAGCCCCTGTTTCTGATTGAACCTAGAAGGCCCACAAGGGCACTTCAACCCATTGGAATAGTGGGAGCAACTATTCTCGGCACCTCCAACTTAACCCGCAAACAAGCCTCTATAGAAGTGTTCCTGGACCGCCCAGTGAACTGATCAGCTCGTATGGGAACTTTGCCCTGGAACCGCCACTGTCTCAAGTTTTTACTTGAGCCTTTGGCAACTGTGAGCTCTGGATATAAGGCACTCTCCCGCTGAGTTTCGTACACCTAGCATTCCTAGGTCTGGAATTAGGAGAATACACCTGAACCCGAGCATACGCGGTCACCGTACCACCCAGCTCTGGTGACAAACTTTGTGGGTGCCTTGCTGCTGTGCCCCCCTGTGCCCTCAGAATTGCTGCAGTGGAACTGGCCTGATCCCATCATCAGGAGAAGAGAAATTGCCACTGTCCCGCCACAGAATCATCCCTGGAACACAGTCCCTGAAAGCCACACAACTGTGCAACTGCAGGATTTGAACCTGTGACCGAAGTGGAGTCAACTGCCGAAGTGTGGGCTGGAGTGCGCTGAGGGTCGGTGAGTACTTGCAACCCTTACCGGTGGCCCTTGGCGCATCCATCCATTTTTATGCACAAACGTGCCCTGAGGGCCACTCTTTTTTGTTGATGTAGTCTGTGCTACCAAGCTATTCACAACTCTTGGATCCTGTTCTGCCCTCTTGGGGAGAACCTTCCTCGAATAGTTGGAACTTATTCTTCACTACCTCACCCACCTTCCTGAGTCGCTACAGCCTCTTGAAGAGACCCCGTTTTAACTTAACCGCACAATCGCGTACACCAGCATCGAAAGTAGTTTTGAGCTCAAGGCTCCACTCATCTTAAGGACTGGATTGCCTCTCAGTTAGGGTTTTGAATTGTGAAGGACTGTCACAGAGATATTCGCACTGTATAACCCCTTTCTCTACAGGTTGTGGAACAATAATAAGTAATATCCCTGTTGGCCATTGGTTGATGTACATATATAGATTAGTGTTGTGTTGGTTTTGTTATTACTGCTGAATATTTACTTTGTGTTTTACTTAAAACGCCTTTAATAAATGTATCTATATTTTTAATATACACTTGACTGAGAGTAACTTGTGGTATTGTTTGCTGTGTGTGCTTTTTGTGGTCTTTCGATCACCCTCACCCCTCCTGAGACCTAGTCTTCACCCCCGCCAATGCTCCCCTGATTGGTCTGGCTTGTCCAGTATGTTACCCTGTTCCAAGAACCCAGGCTGGCCTTCTGAACCTCTGCCCACCAGGTCAGAGTTCAGAAATCCATCTTAACATATATGTGCCTGCGCACACATGAACGTGCTCTTATGCATGACGATACCGGGAGTAGACAGCGTGATTGTGTGTCATGGCTGGCGAGGGCCATTTCAGCATGATGTTTATTTGTATTGTATTTTTATAAAATACAAATGATGTTTAGGGCCCACCCCTTGCCTTGCAACTGTTAAAAACAGTCTAAGGCACCCGTGGGGTGCCTATAATGCAATCAAATTATTAATTTATCTGCATTTTTAAAGTGCTCACACAGCCTGGGGACATTGAGGCGCTGTTACAGGAATATGTCTTATTTCATATTTATAACGTGCTTAATACCCAGAGATTTCTAAGTGCGGACCCAGGGATTGAACCTGTGTTGCTTTGTGTCATCTTGTTTCCAAGGCGAGCACGTTGCCGCTGAGCTATCCTCCCAAGAAAAAAGAAGGCAGCAAAGTAGTTAATAGCTGCAGATTATCATGGGACAGGCAGCCAGCAGAGAGCTGAAACACTAAAGGACTGCTGAAAAGCGATGAATTGCTCATGACAGTAGTGTGCTAATTTCAGGGAAAAGCAAATTAAAAATGCAAAAATATAATAAGAGCATTATGGGAAACTGCAACAGTGAGGTGACAAGCCTGAAAACACCCACAAACTCAGCTAGCAACATGTGCACTGTGCACGTTTAATGTCTGAATTAAAGGAGAGTGTTTCTGTCATAAGACTACCTACACAGTGCAGCTGCTCTGGAACCCCTATAGTCCTAGGGCGCATTTCAACTGAAAAAACTTGAAAGGCTGTGATGCTACCCCAACCTTAGAATCTAATGTCCAAACACTTCACTGTTTTATCTTGAACAAGTAGAAAAACATTTTAAGTGGTTAACTGAAATGTACACTAGGCCTGTAAATGAACAAGTTCAGTTTACTCATTTCCTAAAGACACACACCGGTGAAACCAATTGCATGGAATTGCACAGATCGAGGAATCCAAGCTGCTGGAAAAGGTTTTGGAGTCCGCAGTTCATTGCAAGACATTTTCATTGTGCAAGGGTTGGGAGCAGAGAACATTGTGGACACCCAGCGCATGCAATCGCCTGCCTGCTAGCAAGAAATTAGGCAAAGCGGCCCACGGGATTACGCTGAATTCGGTATCGTGTCCTATAGCACAACACAACGGGATGAGCCTTGCAAGGCTGCCCAAGGCTCCCCATCGCAACAACGGGACGAGTCTTGCAAGGCTCCACATTGCAACAACGTAATGAGCCTTGCAAGGCCCCCCATCGCAACAACGGGATGAGCCTTGCAAGGCTCCACATTGCAACAACGTAATGAGCCTTGCAAGGCTCCCCATCGGATGAGCCTTGCAAGGCTCCCCATAGCAACAACGGGGTGACCCTTGCAAGGCTGCCCAAGGCTCCCCATCACAACAACGGGATGAGCCTCGCAAGGCTCCCCATTGCAACAATAGGATGAGCCTTGCAAGGCTCCCCATCACAACAACGGGATGACCCTTGCAAGGCTGCCCAAGGCTCCCCATCACAACAACGGGATGAGCCGCGCAAGGCTCCCCATTGCAACAATAGGATGAGCCTTTCAAGGCTCCCCATCGGATGAGCTTTGCTAGGCTCCCCATAGCAACAACGGTGTGAGCCTTTCAAGGCTCCCCATCACAACAACAGGATGAGCCTGGCAAGGCGCCCCATCGCAACAATGGGATGAGCCTTGCAAGGCTTCCCATCGCAACAACGGGATGAGCCTTGCAAGGCTCCCCATAGCAACAATGCAAGGCTCCCCAATCGCAACAATGGGATGAGCCTTGCAAGGCTGCCCATCGCAACAACGGGATGAGCCTTGCAAGGCTCCCCATAGCAACAATGGGGTGAACCTTGCAAGGCTCACCGTCACTACAATGGGATGAGCCTGGCAAGGCTCCCCATCACAACAACGGGATGAGCCTTGCAAGGCTCCCCATCCCTGCACCAAGCTATGGTCTTCCCAGTCTTGGTTGGGCGGGACCCACCTATGGACTGGGCAGGTCATCAGTGCATACTCCTACAGGGACCCTTTGGTGACTCCACATTTGGCGCACAACTGCCAGCTAGCTTTTGCCAAATCAAGTCAAACAATTAAAACAATTTACCAAAAATACCAAGCATCAAGTCTCTTAGGTCAACATGGCCGAAACTCTGGAACGATCTAACCTTCAACTTAAAACTCCAAGAAGATCGCCTTTAAATTGTGCAATGAATTAGAGTTATTATTTCTTTAACGCCGTCCCAGACTACATAAAACATGCCCAGTGTACTGCTGTTAATCTATGTGAAAGTGTAGCATGCAGGACATTACTCACTCCACCAAAACAACACACGAGTTGTGGTCGCAGTCTCACTATTTCAGCACACCCTCAAAACCTGAAACATATATTCTCTTATTTGTTGCTTATTAAAAAAAAACGTTTTTGTTTTTGTGGCACTACTTTAATCAGTGAGGGAAATGTCTCGAACTGGCTGCGTTTATGTTTCAGTGTCTCCCAGTCCTTGAAGGTTAAGTCCTGCCTCAGTTTGGGCAACCACATGTCAAGCAGGGCCGGCCTTAGGGCAGGGTGGGCTGGGCGACTGCCCAGGGCGCCATGGCCCCCCCGGGCGCCATTAGCCCCCTGCCACGACAGCTCGCGAGAGTCTTACAAGGGTCCCCCGAGCTGGCATAGTGGGAGAAGGCACGACAGGCACCCTTTTGTTATTAAATGAACCCACGGTGGCGGGATTCTGCCACCGCTAAGCCCGGCACTGATGTCAGGGGAGGAGGCACCACAACCCAGCTGCGGTGCGGTCCTGGTGACCCAGCCCAGATGAAAGTTCTGAACGTTCCTTTCTTCAATGTCCATGTCCGGCGTCCCTTTCTTCACAGGCCTCTCTCTACAACAATATATATCATGCATTAATACTACTGTGTGCTGGCAGTGAATGTCACTGTGGTTTGTCCCATGGACATCCATGCCCCCATTCAGCGCAGCAAAGTTGCGCCTTACACATACAGGGTCATCACGAGTTTGGCAGTAACCCTTAAATGCGGCGGTAACGCTATTACCACCGCATTTAAGGGTCTGCCAAATCATGGGTTTGGCAGTATTTGCCCCCAGCTCTGAGCTGGGGGGGGGGTCTGTTGGGAATTTGCCAATTTTCAGCGCTATTACTGTGCGGTATTACCACGAACGGTAATCCCGCCAAAAATTCCCCATTGATTCCAATGGGGAATGGGGAATTACCAAATCGGCTCAATGGGGAATGGGGAAGGACTGTTCCGCCAAACCCGTGAGTGATCCTGTGCTAATAGCACCGGACCCGTTGGCGGTAGCGCTATTAGCGCGGGCAGTATCCCGGCGGGAATACCACTGGGATACCGCCCAACTCGTGATGAGGCCCATAGACTTGGCATCTTGGTACACTTTTCATGTTATCACAATAGCAGCAGCGAAGCCATTTAACAAAGCCTTGGCTGTCTTGCCCGCACCTGCACATCTCCAAGGCACTTTTTTCAAGAACACTTTTGGCCTTGCCTGCAACCCGCTCGGGTGTGAATTTTCTCCGTACGCTCGCACTTCGCTAATTCAGAGTATAGAAGATGTGTTTTTGACTGGAAACTAGGTTTTCATTAAATCCGCCGGTATCTAGCCATAAATCCAGCACGCCACGTGGCACGGCGTTAAAGGGCTTTGGTAATGCAGTTAACGTCGACGAAAGCGTGGCGGCTCTTACACAGCACTTCAGCGCCACCGCCGCGCTGAATGCAATCACTGCGCCGACGGACAGTCGCAGCGCAAGTAGAAGCGCGGTCCAGTCATTAAAAAGCAGTTTGGCTCCAGTCACATTAAGTGTAACGGTGAATGGCTAACTGAAATGAAAATAAAAAAAGGTCTCGCTCTCTTGGTACTGTGTTCTCACTAATCTTTCAACGTAAAAAAATAAAACCAAAGCGTGTTTTTTTTCCATTAAAGAAAAGATAAAGGCGTCACCTATCCTGCTGGAATCCATTTTGAATAAATAGAAGTTAAGGATGGAAAACCTTTGCCACTTTCCTGGCATGCGACCGGCATACCCTCTTAAAGGAAATTGGACCATTGAGTTTGGGGGTAATCTAACCAGAAAGGAAGGGGTGGACTGAGAACCAAATGTGGCCCTGGAAGTGTATTACGAAGTGACCCCAGATTACACTGTGCTGGAAAGCCCAATCCCACTGAGCAGAGTTTGGGGGTTCTCTGCCCAAGAAACGGTGTGGGGATGAGGAGAGGTGGAAGGAAAGGGGTTTGGTCACTGGGAGAGAGGTTAAGAGGAGCAGAAAAAGAGGCCCACTGGGAAATCTCCAAAGTTCCCTGTGGGCCAGTCCACCAATGCAGAGACAGTGCTAGGATTTCAGAGGCACTGTGTGCAAAAGAGCAGATTCAGTTTCATAGGTATAGACGTCACTGGGATAACACAGAACATTACACCACAAGGAGCTTCCTCGGTCTTTGTACCCGAGTCCAGTGCATCACCTTGAGTCACAATGCAAGAATGTCGTGCTATGAGACACATAACTTTAGGATCTAGCTAAGAATGGCGACTCAAATTATAAATGGGGCAACAAATAAAATCTGCTAAACTATGGTTGAGGCTTTTGAAAAAGTGTAAACTATAAAGTGAATCACCTCTAGGGACTTAATGTTGGCATCCACAGTAAGCAAAAGGATTTACCCAAGGTCACACACTTTAGCTAAGTGTAGAAACTGGAATGACTACATATCTTGTCAGGTCTGGTTTGTACAAATAAATAGTAAACCAATCTGACAACATATAAATCTTCATAGAAATACATTGAGCAAAAAGATTAGGATTGTAGCTTTATAGTTCCCCGTAGGAATGTAGCGTTAACTACTGACTTGGAGGAGGGAACATGGCTTTTCATAAACCAATGCAAGGGTTCAGGGTTGGTAAAAAGCAATTAGCACCCTTGGGCTTTTTTCCCCAGAGTGCCAATTTTTTGTGTGTGTGCCCGATCTTCCTTCAAAAATCAATGTTATGGGTTCTAGGTCTAGCGCAGGCAGACCAGTGGAATGGCTGCACCAAAGCATGTAGACTTCATATGGAGGTAAGTGGTATGGGAAGGGATGGGTGAGGGACTATTAGAGGTGTGTGGCGAGGAGGGGCTGCCACTGGCAGACCTAAAATACTGGCATGCTAAAATAGAGGACATGCTGCCAATAAAAAGACATAAAGAGTGAACACAGGCACTATTTACTACTCCTCCACTGACATGGACTCCAGTCCCCAAGGGCGTTCAACCTACAGAGCGTTGAAACCATACCAATGGTGAAAGGCCCTATACAAATGCCCATTAACATAACCTAACATGGGGGGGAACTGGTGAGCCCAGCAAAGATGGCCGCAAGTCTGTGAGCTCCTTGGCACTCCAAGAAATCGGGATGTAATCCTGGCATTTTGCGACATGTCACTGCAGACCTAGCAGGTGCAGCATTAGATGTGGCAACCCCTTGGGCATACCACTGAGGAATTTTGTGGCCGCAGCCTTTGATCTGAGGGCGTGAGGCATGGTGGAAAGAGAACAGGCCCGGCCGGCAGAGACTATGCGAGAAGACACACACAGGCAACTGGTGACCCTGGGTGAGCCTCGTCGCAGGGAGACGTGGAGGCTGAGCTGCCCAAGCGGTGGCTTCACAGAACACTGAGGGCGGTCGGACTGGCCGTCCCTATGTGCCTGGAATTGAAGAGTGAGGCAGGGGGACAGCTCTGGTGGTGAACGCACTGGAGGGTCCTACAAGCACGGGGTGGGTGTCACCCACCTGAATGGGTAATCTTGCCTCGGTGCGAACACTGCACCGCCTGTGTGGCTGCACAGAATACTGGAGCTCGCTGGTCTAGTGGCGAGCCCCCAGTGTGCAGCGGCGGAGAAGCGGGAGCGCTGCTGGGCCCCAAGCAGAGACATTATAGTGGTTTACAGGAGGGGGAGCTCGTCGGAGGAACCCAGGCACTCTGACGGGATTCAGCATAGAACTGCCGGCCTCCGCATTGGCGGTGTGGGGAGGAGGCCCTGCAGAGCGCAGCTCACTGTGGAGCTTCCAACCGAGGATTGGTGAGTCCCTCCTGATGCTGGTTTTCAAATAGGGCACGCAATATTACGTCTCACTGGGACACGCTGGATGGCTATTGGCGAGTGTGCTTCACCTCAAACGCCCTGGTTCACACAGGCATTGGTGTTCCAGGAGGCCTGGCTGGCCACTCTCAGGATTGCGGAGGTGAGGAGCTGGCGTGCTCATCTACATTGAAGCTGCGCTAACTGGGCAAGGCAACAGCGAGTACTGTCTCAGGTGGGAAGAGAAGTGTGAGGCAGTGCAAGTCGGATGTGTGGGCATGCAGGGGAACACAGACGTTGGCATATACAGAGTCCTGCTGTCCCTGGCATTGGTTGGTGTGCCTTTACAGCCGGATGTGGGACTCCACTGTTTTACCCGCATACCTGGGTGGTTGCTTGGGATTGGACTGCACATCCACCTGTTAGAGGGGCTCTTAAACTTGGAGGAAGGACTGAATACCCTGCGATGAGAGGCACTCCATAGCACAGGAGTACGCACGTAACTGTGTGTTCAGAGGCAATCTCACTGCGTCAGCTGCTTCTGAGTAGGGTGAGACAGTGGACAGTGCGGGGAGATAAGAGTAACCAGTCTGAGCACATACAGATGATCAGAAGCAGAGGTGTGGATAAGAAATACCCCCCCTCACTTGCGTATTTTGGAGGAGGCACAGAGAAGTGAAGAAGAGCTAGGATGATAATTGCTCTATGGCTTTTCATCTGCAGCACCCCTGCTACCCGTAGAGGAGGGGCATCAGCGATCAGTGCTTCCACATCTCAGTTTGTACCAACATAGCAGTGAGAGCACGGGGGCACAGCTTACCCCCCTGAGACGAGGTGTGACAGTTATCCGCATGGGAGGTTGGAGTGTGGAATATACCATGGCGCTGGAGGAGTGGCACTACATCCAAATTGCCCCAGGCCAGAAAGCAGCAATCCAAATTACATGTTGACACCCCTGGACAAGTGAGAATAATAAAGTAATGGAGGATTCACTAGAAGGACCCTCCCAGCCCTCCCCCCGCTGTTCCTAACAGTGCGTTCAATGATATTAAAGCCATGTCTAACCAACTAGGATACAATCATTGGACAGGAAAATTGAAATTTTCACGTGTAAAGTAGACCGCATGCAGGTGCGCTCGGACAAACATGGAAAGAGGTTGGATGAGGTAGAGTGGCGAGTCTCTATAATAAAAGATGAATTCGGGGCTGCATCACGTGAACTTGTGCAAGTCAGAAATGCTCTTAAGGAGCTAGCTGAGAAGCAGGAGGATCTTGAGTCACGATCTCGACGGAAAAACATACGGATAGTGGGTGTCTCCGAGGCAGTGGACCAACGGGCCATGGAACCCCTGGTTGAATCCATACTGCAGGAGGCACTTGGCAACAAAGACTTCACAGCGGTCTTCATAGTTGAGAGGGCGTATCGGATACCCAGCAGAATGAAACCGATTCCTGGAGCTCTGGCTAGACCAATCATAGCCCGCATGTTGAATTACCACGACAGAGAGCTGGCCCCAAGGAAGGCCAGGGAGAAGGTATCTTAGACATTCACAGGGGACCCCATTACGCTCTTCCCAGATTTTTCAGATAAAGTGCAGACAAACCCATGAACATACATTGATGTAAAAAAGAGGCTCAGGGAGAGGGGCATGAAGTTACTGCCAAACTTAGAGTGGAGTATGAGGCATGCATATTGTGTTTTCAGACCCCGAGGGAAGCCAATACTCTTCTTTAGTCACTACCCAGGGTCCCGAGATCCAGGGGAAACAATAACCGAGGGGGTGAATCCCCATGAAATGTATAGGTGTGCTGATAGCTGATGCTACCTATTGTAATGTTTAAATTTAAGGTGGCAGGAAGTGGGTAATATTGGTTTGGGAGTGCAAAGGTGGCTGGGTGCTGAAGTAACCCCATGCGAAAGCTAATGAGAGTTGTTTATGGAAGGGGTGAGGATAACTGGCATCTTGTGGTTGCCTGTGGGGTGGGGGGGAGACATGTTGGGGTGTGGATTGGTTCTTACCAGGGGCACTGGTTTGGGGAGTAACCCCCACTAGATTGTTGGACTCCCTTTGTTATGAGTGGAAATTGTACTGTAGATTGGGATGTCTGGAGATCACTAAAACTGAACATGCTACCTTCTTTGTGGCACGCAATTAAACTTCTTTTACATAAATAAATCACACAAGTTGGTTGGGAAAAAAACAAATCACAATACTTTACTTTATCCTGATTTCAATTCAAGAACTAATCAACACATGTCAATGAACAAAATCAATTTATATATGCAGTGCTGTGCAATTTTGATTTTCCTGCATGCTTAAAAGGGCTAGCAGTTTGCTTTACAAGGTTGGATACATGAGGTCTCACTTTTGCAAGCATTTCTTCCCCCAGCCCCAAATCCCAAGCATCAATTACATGTAGCACCCTTCTATTCAAAGGCCGAGTCTAGGGAGTGGGGACAGTTTCAGGCGTTTGTTTTCACCCCCTCCCACTTTGGTCTGTGTTGGGGAAGCTAGACAGAATCATTGGTATGATTTAGGAATTTTGGATTGTTAGCTCCCGTCCACTTAAAGGCCTGTGTTGGGGATGTTGTACAGTAAAATGTGGATGCTTTAGGAATTTTGGATTTTCAGCCACCGCCTAGCCTCTCTCTCCACTTAAAGGCCTGTGTTGGGAACATTGGACAGTAAAACGGGGATGCTTTAAGAATTTTGGATTTTCACCCCCCTCCACTTAAAGGAGTGTGTTGGGGAAGTTTGCAGTTTAGGGATTTTTTTAGTTTAGGCACAAAGACACCCGTCTCCCTTAAAGAAGTCGGGGTCAACGGGCACACTGGGAATGAGCTTTGTTAATTCGAATTTTAACAAAAATCACCCTGTGGTGTTCTGCCAAGGGGAATTCAAATAATATTCAGTCTAATAGACTAAGGACCTACACAGTTTTGACGCTCCCTGTCCACTATAAAGGGAAAGGATTTAAGGCAAGCAAATTCCCCCACCTTTTGGTTTCAAATGGCTCAATTCGACTTACATTGAAAACCTCTTTTTAAAGTTCAGGAAAGCCAGCTGCTTTTCAGGACCCTCTTGGAAGAAAGGGCAGGGGTCTGGTCACACCACTCTCAAGGATGGTCCCCAGCTCTTCACCATAGGGTCCTGTCAGCTTTTAGGCCTCCCTAGCAATAGACAGCTGCAGCTCTCTTTCAAGCTCCACTCACCTACAATGTCAGCAAATCACATTTGGTGTTTCCTTGTTTGTGGCAGTCAGTTGTTATTTTTTAGCAGCTCTACCCTTCTCTCATAGTGTATCCACTTTATATACCAGTGATGAACCATCAAGATTTCAATATTGGCTAGTGCCCTGCAAAAAGTCTGGTGCATTTGATTGGTCCTTCACTCATCTCCACAACCCAGATGTCCAGCCCATGCTGACAGATAGGTTCCTGGGGTGGTGACATTTTATCTTCTGAAACACGAGGGGAGGAGATATGTCCCATTACTAGATTTGCCATCTGGACCTTTCCCAAATGTTCCGAAAAACTCACAACATGACAACTATTTTTTAATGCAAACCCCTCTCAATATATATAAATATAATTTTGGATTCTTCTCATCATGGCGAATCTATCAAGATGTGTCCTATCTCGGTACCATATTGCACAGGCACGTGGGAGTTTTTCACCATTCACAGAGAAAATATAACAGTTATGCTTATGAGATTTACTGACTCAATCTCTAAATTAATAAGCTATCCACTCCCCAACTTTCATATTTTGAACATTTTTGAGGAGGCCCAAATCAACTTTTCCAGAATCACACACACACAAGATCCAAGATGGATGAAATGTATATGATCAGAACTGACCCAGTGGTAGCTTTCCAAGGACATATGAATGAGCTCATGTGACCCACGGTTCTGAAGTTATTAAAGAAAAAGGACCTCTGCCATTCTAATCAATAGGCCCCTTATATAATTATCAAGATTACATGTCTATTCTCCCTCGCAGTCTCCCATTTCCTGGGGACCACGTGGTACAGCTTAGTTAGCTCTGGCTTAAAGTTTACATTCGCCTGAAATTAAGTCCATTATAACCTCTCTGGCCACGTTAATTTCACTTGATTGGGGCCGTAAAAAGTTAACATGCACCAACTTCAAAGATATTCCACCTGCCAGATCAAGAGAGCAGGCCTGGCGGGGGAAGAGAAATCTGCCCAGAGATCCACACAGATGGTCCTAGGCTAAAATTAACTTACATGAGGTATTTTAGAACATTTACTTTACATTGTGGCAGATATCCTTCATATCAGACCTTTTATTTTGTTTAATACATGATATCTTGCCGTCAGGATCCCATGCATTTTAGAATGCGTGTCTTTCTCTTGCTCTGCATAGCAAGGTTTTTCTTGTTGTTGAATATGACAAATAAAAGTACAGGGCTGCTCCTTTTAGTTCTTTACAGTACACATGTTCCTTCACATGCAGCCAGCTACTGTGTTAGCAAGGAGTTTTAGTCACTGCAAATGAAAATATTCGACTGTCACAGCTGCACATTTAATTTTTAAAGACACAGTATTTGAAGGTGTGGCAGTTTCCATGTGAAAGGTTTGCTGTTTATTTTTCTACTTCACAATGTGCCCTTTTTCTGTTGCCTCTATTCCTAGTGTTAGTTGCAGCACCACATGTCTTTCACCCTTGTGAGGCCCATTCAGCAGCATAGACATTTCTATTATAGTTAGCTTGTCCCTTTGTCAGTGTGTCTTTTCATTGTACTTGGGCTGGTGGCTGCATTCCGCGAGGCACCTTTTTTCTTTCATTCACTAGGCCCATTCACTGTGTTTAAAGCTAGGACAGGCCTGTATATTCCAGTGTGTCTTTTTATTCACACACATGACACTCGCATTTGAGGCCTAGTTTGGCCTTTCTGTTCACATCATCTTGGGGCTGAATTAAAACCCCACAAAGCTGAGTTGTCACATGCACGAGCAACGCACGTTTCGACAAACAGACACTTTCAGTAGACTTGGCATGGGCAACTGAATACAGAAACAGCCAAAGCCTCACATAGTTGTTGTAGCTGTCCAGACTGGAATGTACTGCAATATAGAGACATTATTTTTTCTTACGATGAGTAGTAGTGTGAGTGACCAATTCAAACTGCAGAGCCCACTTCCATTTTTCGCTCAAAGGGGTTTCTTACTGAATCACAAAACACGATTCAAATTAAAAATTCTGGACATCCTTATGTTCCCATAATGCTCTTTGCTTTTATGCACATCGCCAAGATTGTGTTCTATGAAGAGATACTGTATTGCATGACCTGACCTGGGACCACGCCCTTCCGCCTGTCCCCTCCTTCCACAGCCCCATTCCTCCATGGAAGAGAGGGTTCCCCCAGTACATTATTTCCATTTCCAACACTGCATGTGGATGTGATGGCTCAGCTTAGTTAAACTCAGGTGGGAGCAGCAGTTGAACAGGTAAAGGCAAAATGGGACAGAATATATGGGTTGTTTTGTGATTTGGGGCTATCATAGGAAGTGCAGACATTAAGGTCCTAATCCACATAAGAGTTGTATAATGGCAATGGGAAATGAATTAGGCCCTTAGAGTGTTACACTCAAGGGAGTGGTGCTGATTGGATGACAACTAGGTGTGCCAATTGGTGCTCGGTTATGAGAGTGAGGTTAGTTATATTGAAGCAAAGGCAATCGGCGGTTAAACCAGCGTTATATTGGCCAGGCCCATACCATGGCTAATTAGAATGACAGGTGTTGTAGAATCCAAGAAAAAAATATTTTTTTGTATAAAGCAAACAGCGATAATAGTAAAAAAGAAACAGCAAATAAAACAATATTTTCCTACTGGCTTGTTTTAGTGGAGTCAATGCACTAATTTGCATCCCCAAACATGAATTTATGTACTTCTATCTTTACCATTTTCCCCCAAGCTTTTGTAAAACATCTCCTTGGGGTAGAACATTGGTTTTTTCTACCATTCTGCCAACAAAAGTAACTGCTAAAACGGCTATGTTTTACAGGCAACTGAAATAACACTTAGGGTCTGATTTACAGAAAAAGCGCATAGACCTGCAAAACCCTCAGCGTGTAACACCACTTTGCGCGTACCTGCACATAAAAGCATGATATGCGTGTTTTGGGTATTCATGGAATTCCAACCGCAAAATAACCCTAGACGCAAGAAGCGGTAAGAACGTCCACGACATGCCCCCACGCAAAGCAGATCCAACCACATATAGAAACTTTTACGCAGTCTGAATCCCCGCCATCATCCACCCTGTCAATACTGCGTGCCGTCCCCCACAATCAAGGCAGCACCCTGGTGACTCTACATACGGTCCCCCGTAACTCCTAACCCCCCCTTTGAAAAAATACATTACATGTCACGTAACTCAAATCAGCCTCCGGTGAATCTACGTGCGAACCCCCGTAAATGAAGGCTGCACACCTCTAATCTGCAAACGCGCACCCCAAACTTAAACCGGCACCTCAACTATGTACCGTCACCCCTAAATTGCTTTGTGAGCCCTGCCTCTGCGCATTGAATCCTAAACGCACAGTGCTCTGCGCCTCCTATCATGTGGCGTGAGTCCATGAGTTTTGAATATAACCTTTCCGACGAGGAGGATGCGCGTTGGGCTGCATGAATTTGGTTTGGTTTGCGCATTACTGGCCATGCGATTACACTGCGTGGCCCGTCCCTCAACGCGCCCACATTCTTCCTCATTTGCTGGGAAAATGGCCAATATACATGTCCCACCCCTATTTATTTCTCTGTGTAGGCCCGTCCCACACTTTTCGTGGAGTCTCGAGTAGGATACCCCACTGTGTGGAAATGGGTGACGGACATGCGCAGAGTCCCAGCAAAGTCTCAGAAATTCACGCAACATCCATCCCATGAATCGATGGAAGGAGTGCTGAATGCTGATTAGTTAGCAAATTCACATTTTAGCGTACAGAAAATTCTGTAAATGATGGCCCAAGGTGTCTCTCCACAGCGCAAAGAGACCACAACTTCAGGGAGGAAGGCGGGTGGGGGAGTGCAACTGTTAGCTGGGGGCAGAGACTGTATGTGGGGCACAAGCTTACTTGTGGGGGGAACTCTCTGCCAAAATGTATTTGGGGAAACTACAGTGACAAGTTAGCAGCAAATGGTGCAGTGTAAAGCACATCATGCCATTGACACTGCCTGTCCGTAAACATGATAGGGCTGAAGGAGAAAATGCACCTTTCTATTGGCACTTGCCGGTATAGTAATGCTGTGGTCGTGATGTGATGTGTTGTTGGCTTTGTCAGCTGTTAGTTCATTGTGCAGGGGCAGGTGTATTGCACCATAATCCCCTTTAAACCAGAGGTTTGCTACGGTTGGGGCGTCTTTCAGGTATCAGAAGGGAGGCCACGGGCAATGAACTACGAATTGTGGGCCCTGAGGTTGTGCCATGACATTGTGTAATGTGACATAATGTGGCGTAGCCTAGCATCACATGATATAGCATAACAAAGAGATCCTATTTTGAAGGCATATAAACAAATAAATGTGACCAACCCCAAGCCCTGGAATGCGAACCAAGCACTCCCCTGGCAGCCAACTGCTGACATTCTCATTACTCAACTGAGACACAACCTCTTGTCATCAATAATGTACTATATGGTTTTATCTGCTTCAGGCCTAAGGTTTGAGCCATTTCTTTAAAAAATAAACTACGTGTGACTCACTCAGAGTGTCCTGGAAGTAGGCACATATTTTGAGGTAATTGCAGCTGGGCAGGGGCTTTCAGTTGGAAATGTCCCAACATAGTTTCAGTTGCCTCAAATATTTATGCTTAGGAGAAGTGCTGTCGCTAACAAGTTGCAGGAGTAATTGACAGGCCTTTGTTAACAGGGAGCGCAGCCCCAGACACCATTCATCGTGTGCGCCCTGTCCTGCTCTGGGCCCAATGTGTGTGAACGAGGTCCAGACATTTCAGGGGTTGGGCTGAAGCCCATAGCGCAATGGTCACTGCGCGCCTGGTGCCCCCCCCCGCCATCCTTATGCATTACGAGAAGTCATAACATCTGCAGCCCATGCCGCATCTGCCCCAGAGTCCCCACTTACGAAGGCTCTTCAGACACCGAGGCTCCTTCTTCTAGCTCCTGCGCTTGCTTGTACCACGGCAGCTTGGCCTCTACTGGGAGCTTCTCTGTGAACCAGATACACAAGTAGTTACCAACCATTCAGATCAAGTAAATGCATTCAATACTGCCACAATAGCCGGACAATTCAGGAAGGGCACGTGCGTGCACAGCCCCTCCCCAAAATATCCCAATGTAGACATCTCAGCTAAGAATAATTACAAACAAAAACCCCAGGAAAGTGTAGACCAGGGTTCGAGGCCAAGCAGCAGCATCAAATACAAAATAAAAAAAGTCCAACATTTACATGAAATAGAAATCATGACCACAAAATGTTTAGGAGGTAAACCATACTTAAAAGGGGGGACCCCTTTGCTGAAATCCCGTGCACTGCTGTACTAGTACACTGTCAAGAGAGTTGGCCAGAGCGGGAAGGAACAGGAGAGTGGGAAGGAAGAGGAAGATCAGGACAAACGGTGAGGTAAGCTGTACTCAAGCTGGCCATTCAGAGACAGGAAGTGGGTAGGGGCAGCATATGGAGTGGGGGAGATTGAAGAATGTCACTCAATCCAAATAGAAATTAAGTTCAAGCATTGAAAATAATTTAAAAAAGCATGAGAGTATTTTTTATTAAAAGGATTAAACTAAACCTGGCCCATTCAACTTCTAAAAGTGCTCATACATAGCGCCGCTTGCTATGTTACCTCCTAATATCTGTTATATGTTCTCACTTCATTAACCCCTTTTTACAAATCATACCCGACCTCCCAATCGGGTGAGGAGAAAACTGGAAGACCAAATACACCCGAGAATGACCACGGGAGCCCAGAAAGAGAAGACAGGACTACATGACCCAGCTGACTCTAATTAAACATGTGTAAACTAAATTATTAACACAGTAATGGAGCTTAGAAATGTGATATTAAATAAACCAAATAATTAAAAACAATGATTACAAGTCTTCTCCAGCTGAAACAGCATAGGCTGTTAGGCTTAAGTACAAACACAACAGTCCCCATGCATGCACACTGGCGCCACAGTTCACTTTGGAAATGAGCTTGCCTGTGTGAACCACGTTCACCCTAGGTATTATGGGAGTCACTGGATGTGCAATTTCCGTATCTAGTGCTGAAATACCATCTAACAAGCTCCACGGCGCTATGTGCTACTAGCCGCAGTACAAGGGTTCCAAGACATATGTTCGCTGGCCCAGAATAATCCCCAAACCAGTCCTGGAGGTACCTTCACGGGGTCTACCATCTGATTTTAACTACTGGCCCCAGGAGTGAAAAACGCACGATAAATTAAAAAAATCTCAGTTGACTTGCACTCAACTCCCAAAAATGTTTGTAAGCAGTAGCATTTCACCCAAGCACAAACATCTTTAAAAAAAAATGGGAAAACTGCTACAAAGGAAAAGGGAAAACTCCAAAAAAAGGGAAAAGCCAAAACAAAAATAAAAAATCCTAAAGGCTTGACCTATTTAGATACACACAAACTACAGAGAAACCACAAGCCACAAACCTCAAAAATAAACACAAACAACAAAGTGTTCCCTGAAAAGCAAATACACAAATATGTCAACTGCAAAAAAAAAAAACACACACTACTGGGATGATATAAAATAAAGCATAAAAGCGCTGCAGTACTTCACTGGCCGGAGAGCACCAGGACGCAGACATGCGCCAGTGTGACGTCATCCATAGTGCCGGGCAAGGTTCAGATTCTTTCTCTCCCATGGGTTTTTCAATTCTTGTTGCTGTCTAAGGAGACATGCCTCTCTGTCTTGCTTAAAGCCCATGCGCATATGGCAAATGATATTTTGTTTGAAATAAACCAAACACTTTGGAGCTTGCAACAGTTTTTTGCAACTGTCGAGGTACCAACCACAGTTTTGACCAAAGACTTAACAAAAAAATTATTAGACTTAATGCAATCAATGAATCTACTTAACGTGCACATGAGGTAATACTGGACACAGGCTGTCATTGATAAAAAAAATATGATGCCCTCCAGTCACTGCCTGTGCACATTTTCTCACTCTGACCCCTTCTCCACGCTGTGCACGTTACACAATCAAACAATGCCCTTATGCAAAGGCACCTTATCCTAGCTGAGAGGCCGAATGTATACATGCCTTGAATTGCTATCCTATGTGTTAACAATGTATCCACTTTTCCACATGAACCTCTACGACTGTCCACAACCAAATACAATGGGGGTCATTACGACCCTGGAGGTAGCCACGCCGCTATTTGCGTCATGGCTACCCCCATTCCGGGTACCGGATCTGGGTTCCTGGAATGGGGAAATACCGGGCCATTCCGACCTTGGAGGGCCCAGTATTTCCCCATTCCTGGAACTGATCCCCATTCCCATTCGAACCCCTATAGGGCTCAATGGGAATGGGGAGCATGCTAATAACGGGCCCGTTAACGACGGGCCCGATGTTAGCATGCTGGTCTGCTCGCGGGACCCGCCAAGGACACCTGGTAAAACCAGGAGTCTTTAAAGGGTCCTGCAAGGAGACCTCGTAATGAGGCGGTAGGGGGTTAACGGGGCTGGCAGCTCTACCGTCCCTGTTAAACCCCTACCGACAGGGTCGTAATGACCCCCAATTTGTATTAACATCACCATTAAAACATGTCTCTCACGGTATACTCTCACAATACTTGCAAACACTGTCACTATCACATAATTGCACAGCCTTGAGAAAGACCATTGGTCGAAACACGTGTTGGCACTCTTGAAATGCAAATAGCATATGGTGCATATGCAACTGTACACAATTATGTCTGCCAAACCTTGGCAACTATTGTAATCCAACCAACGCACCATTAAAATCGACCAACCTCAAGCTTACAACTGCGTCCAGCAGTTATTGGAAACACAACCCGTGGTAATACTATACCAACTGGCAGGCACCCTATCCAGCGCGATTGCAACCGAGGTTCTAAACCCCATTTTCCACTTTATCCTAGGACTGCCTGCCTGATGGCCTGTCTGCACAGTCTATTATTGCCTATTTTGCAAGTCATTTCTATAGGAAATGAAACCCGGTTTTCAATGAGCACACACCAAACAAACAAAGTGAAAGTGGGGCAAAGAGTGATGAGTGATGGATCTAAAGCTTGGAATTCATCCTAACCACTAATGTTTCTATAGGCATCCTCCATTTAGAGGGAATATTAGCCCTTGCATTCACAGGACGGACCAGCAGTCTGGGAAAAACAATGATATGGGTAGCTGCCTAAAGCAATAGCACGTTAATCGCTCTTTGTTTCAGATGTTCACTTCGTAACAAATTAACCATTCATTTGGAATGAGCTACACAACAACTTTGGCTTGTTTAAGCCATTGCTGGAAGGCAGATGCATGCCAGTGCAGGCTAATGGGGAGCATTAAACCAGTAAAGGTGTCAGCTCTTGAAGCCAGTACCCAGACTTCAAAATCAAATTCAGGCTCCAATATCAGGGAAATACGTTGAACAAATGAAAAATAACGGATACCCGTAAAACAGTGGGCTTTTTTGCTCGCTGGTTAGGGCCTGATTGGCAGAGCATTTTCCAATGGGATTGCGCCATTATAAAACGCCTCTGTGAATAAAGCCCCAAGTCTCTTTGCTAAGGAGGGATGGAGGCACGAGCAGACTCCGCAAGCTACACTTGGAATCGAAGCCACAGGTAGTTGCGTGGCCACAGCGTTAAATACTTCTGTGGATAGTGCCTTTGGTATCAAAGGGCATAGGTTAGGGTAAGGATACACATTCTGGATTGGATGATAAAAGAATACACATGAAAACAGCAGGGTCGAAGTGGAGGCACAGGAGAGACATTAAGTGAGCCTCATTACAAGTATGGCAGTAAGACAACAATGGTGGCGGTATCGCTACCGGCACTGCCGCTACCGTACTGCCATACTACGAGTTCTGCTCATGGGTGCCCTTGCAGCTACCAGGTCTGACCGAGTGGCCGTACCAGCACCTGCAAGCAGAACATGATGGTAGTACCGGTACTGTTAACGGTACCGGTGCTACCACCCTCCCCATTCCTCAAATGGGAATGGGGATGTACCAGTCCCGGCACACGCGAAAGGGCAAGTACTGGGTCCGGCTGGGCCGGAATAGCCCGGTAATTGCCCATTCGTGGGTGACAGGCCTGGATGCGAGTTTGGAGGTAGCCTTGCCGGTTTTACAGGCAAGGCTACCTCCAACCTTGTAATGAGGCCCTTGATAACTGTGCAGCCTAACGTTCCCTACTCCTCATGTATGCCTCTACAGCAGGGGGGTGCACTCTTTGCCTGCCCCTCCCCCAGGTGCTTGGAGTACAACTTCTATCAGTCCCAGCCATCATAATGAATGAAGAGGCATTATGGGAGTTGTACTACACTACAATCGAAGAGACACAGGATGCTGACCTCTGCTCTACAGGCTACAACACATAACCCTGCCCTCCTCCACTGCTATGATTTGTCTATCCTAATCTTCCTATCCTTTCCTGAAAACATTTTGTAACTTCGTTTTCAACTCCCCCCTGCATTTGAACTATGTAAGGCGGGCCGAGACCCTCTGGGGAAGCCCAGCGCTAAACAAACATTCAAATAAAATAATACTAATAAAATAAGACTGATATTAAAGTCAGAGGAATGTGAAATCTGTCAGAGATACAGTTCGTGCCCCATACCCTTTAGAGAAGGGGGAATCAATCCAATGACGCGCAGAATGGGAAGGAACGGGGGCCCTCCCTGGACCAAAGACTCAGAGAACGTGAAGGAGAGAAGGCACGCGTACCATGTTTATTTCTGGAAGTTCTATGGTGTAGCCGGTCTGCTTACCTTTGGCCTTGTAGCAGGGAGTGTGCACGAGGCAGTCCTCTTTTATGTGAGGCTTGGTCTTCGGACTGCATCCCCCAGTGTGCATGCCTCTGTGGTCAATGCAGAGCACCACGCGGTACCGAAGGCCATGCCCACACGTCACCGTGCACTGGAAGACAGAGAAATGGCAAGGAAACTCTCAGACATGCGTTAGTAAGCCACGTGTGATCACAGACAGCAGACAGCTCCTATAAGGAGCAGCACCACAAGGATTCCCATTGCTCGAGGCATCCTCAGCTGCTGACTGAAGCATCCTTAGTCCATTACACTGTGCACTGATAAATCCACTGCACCCAACGGGATAGTGAGAGAGTGGTGCAAGCACTGCTACACAGCATGTGTGTAGTAAAGCATGATAGTGGCGAGCAGCGGCAAAGCAAATAACAGCAGTGAGCCTTCTAAAGATTCATTGAAAAGGAAATCAGGGTTATGCTATTGAAGCCCTTGGGTGATAATGGACACAGAAGCAATTCTACGATAATTTACAATAGCAAAAACAGTAGATGTTACACATTGTAGTGGCTCTTGCACTGACAGTCGGCCAACGCTTCCCGCCTCCTTCCTTTGTACGTGTGGGGTGTCTGTGTCCAATACAGAGAGGGCCTGTAGTGTTTGCAAAACCATCACAGAAGCAAAGGGCAATTGTGGCTCCACCCTACATCCAGGACCTGACCCATTTGCATGCCCACTCTGCTTCCATACTGTTCCTTGTCTCCAGCCACAAGTGGATCAAACACACGAGCCAGAGAGTGAAGAGGCTGGAATCCTATAGAGAAAGAGAGTTGGTGGGGGAGGGGCTAAGGGGCATGGGTGGAAGAGTCACTATATTGAGTAGTGTGCGCTTACTCATACATCCTCAGCCTCCATTTCCTTTCTATGTTTGGTAGGTTCTCAAGTACAAGTTCGGCAGGTCCAGTCAAAACTATTCTTAAGTAGTGTCTGATAAAAACGAGTTTTGGTTCCAGAGCCCTAACACCCCCCATCCAAAAGCCGATCTCTTGCAGAAGGTGTGCGGTGTAGCCCTCATGGCTGCTTTGCCGATTGCCAATATGATTGTGGCTTGGAAAAGACACAAACAGTGCCTTGGTCGTAATAGCATGAGCATGGATCCCCTGTTTGTGGAGACCTGCATTCCAAACGAACCTGGGGGCGCCTAAAGTATTCCAAACTTGTTGGCAGGAATTAGAGAAAACGATTTGATATATTTTAGAAATGATCAGTTAAAAGAGCTGAAGGCTCTGCTGCATCACATGTGAATGGCGACCTTAATTTAGGATTCAACGATCCGAATGACAAAACTGCCACCAGTAGCAAGTTCAGAACCATCAGAAACGAGACCAGGACCATCAGCCAGCGTTTTTTTAGGAAGAGGAAAAGAACCCACAGGGGCAAGAGAAAAAGGACGAGGAGGACCACAGACACGCCTCCAACAAAGGAGAACCTAGTGATCAATTTATCATCCAGAGTTCTAACTACAACTGAGACAGAGACACTACAAAGGGATTGAGTTTTGTTCCTACGTTTGATACCTCACTATTCGAAACCAAGGTGGAATTATACAAACTCTTCAGGAAAATGAAACTTAAAGCATTTTTTAATGTAACAGAGATACCACAAAGTTCACAAGAAAGGTCTCCTTACAAGGAATTCAAACAAAGAAGTAAATTCATACCACAAATTAACATACCAGCAGTGGAGGTTTTCGAGAAACAAGTCCTAAAAGATTTGAAGAAGATCAATTTCAAGAGTACTAAACACAAAAACTTAAAACCTCATGAATTCAAACTGTTGAAAGACCTCTACAGTGACACATCAATAACAATCAGACCGGCAGACAAAGGGGGAGCATTAGTCATACTGGATACCGAGGATTATGACAAAGAGTGTAAACGACAGCTCGCAGATACCATCACATATAAACAACTGGGCAATGATCCATCAATAGGAATCAAACAAAATTTGGAAACACTATTGGATGAAGCAGAAGAGAAC
Organism: Ambystoma mexicanum; assembly: GCF_040938575.1. Taxonomy (NCBI): domain Eukaryota; kingdom Metazoa; phylum Chordata; class Amphibia; order Caudata; family Ambystomatidae; genus Ambystoma; species Ambystoma mexicanum. The sequence continues at coordinate 1,310,900,711 of NC_090935.1, forward strand.
GGATGGATAAATCATCACACACTTGAGTTTTTGATGAATAGGAACCCACGTATCCCTAATCTATACATGTTGCCTAAAATACACAAAGATCTCATTAACCCTCCCAGAAGACCCATAGTGGCCGGGGTTAACAGTGTATTACAGCAAATTGGAAAGTATATTGATTACTTCTTACAATCCCTCATTCAGAGGACTTCAACGTATATTAGGACACAACCCATTTTCTGCAATTGCTAGCAACAGTACCACACTCATCGTCACATATCTTGTTCACTGTTGACGTAAAGAACTAATACACGTCTATTCCACATGACTTAGGAATTGAAGCAATTGAATGGTTACTCTTAAACACAGGAGAAATCGAAGCAAATAAGGAATTCATCATTATTCTACTACAATTTATATCAACAAATTCCTACTTCAAATACAGAAACCAATTTTACATGCAAATAACAGGAACTGCTATGGGAGCCACGATGTCCCCCGCATATGCCAACACATTTATGCACAAATTTAAGTCAGATCACATACTAAGTCAGCAAAGATGGAAGCCACATTTGGCTATTTGGGTTCGTTTCATAGATGACATATTTGGAATCTGGACAGGTACGGAGACAGATTTAATGGAATTTTTCACATACCTCAACACAATCAGTGAAAAAATTCAGTTCACCTATGAGTTTTCCAAAAAAAGTATTCATTTCCTTGATGTGAATGTGGAATCTATGGAAAACTAATACAAAACCAATATATATACGAAGACAAAAGATGGCAACAACGTGCTGCACAGATTAAGTTTTCACGAACCCAGTTTAATCAGGAACTTAGCGTACAGCCAGATGCTCAGAGTAAAGCGTATTATTGTCAGGTACTGTCAGGATACAGTGACATATTCTGAATTACATTAGGTATGGGGAAAATTAGTATAGAAAGGTTTTTGGAAGTTATGATGAGTTTAATTTTAAAACAGCCAATTTTGCCCTTAACATTCATTGCAGTCTATTCAGAATGCCCCAAGCCAAGATGGAGGTTCTCAGTCTAAGTTCTGATTGGCTGGTGATTGTTTATAGGGAAGACAGTGAACATTCTAAACTGCCTTTCATCGTCTTTGCCCAGCTGAGAGGTCGTGTACTAAGCTGCTCCTGCTTAACTTGTTCAGGGGTTTCAAGTTCAAGCAGTCGAGCGGCTTCTTTGGAAAGTAAACCGGAATCTTTGTGGAGTTCGTTTTGGCACAGGACAGGAGTAAGAAGATTTCAAGTTGCCTAAGAAAATAAGTTTCCAAGACTCTTCACAAGATAAGTTCTTTAAAAACTCAAAACTCTTTATCTAATGTTCTTGTTGAAGAGTTAAATTGATTTTCAGGTTCATATGAAAACATTTAATAAGAACTGTAGTGCTATCGTATTTTTGGCTTTGCTACGCTATGTTATCTATCGAGCGCGTGGTTTTTCCGTTAACAGAAGCCTGCGCGTGAAAGTCTTGGCTTGAGAATCTAGCGCGAGCTCTTTGGTGTCGCGTGATACTATTGTGCGTGTGTTTTTTCTACCCGCGGTTGGTTTTCAGCGAGTGTGCGTGTGCTCGCATCTTGGACAAAGCGCGTGTGGATTTTTCCCGCGGTTTCGACTTCAGCGAGGGTGCGTGTGCTCGCATCTTGGACAAAGCGCGTGTGGATTTTTCCTGCGGTTTCGACTTCAGCGCGTGTGCGTGTGCTCGCATCTTGGACAAAGCGCGTATGGATTTTTCCCGCGGTTTCGACTTCAGCGCGTGTGCGTGTGCTCGCATCTTGGACAAAGCGCGTGTGGATTTTTCCCACGGTTTCGACTTCAGCGCGTGTGCGTGTGCTCGCATCTTGGACTAAGCGCGTGTGGATTTTTCCCGCGGTTTCGACTTCAGCGCGGGTGCGTGTTCTCGCATCTTGGACAAAGCGCGTGTGGATTTTTCCCGCGGTTTTCGTTTTCAGCGCGTGTGAGTTTTCTCGCTCCTTGGATAAGCACGTGTGGTTTTTCCCGCGGTTTAGTCTTCAGCGCTTCTACGTTCTTCACGCAGTTTGGATTTTTATGCATGTTCAAGATATTTCCACGTGAGAATTTTTGTTGCAAGTTTCAAGAACAGTTTTATGAAGTAAAGACACTAAAAAATAATAAGAAGAAATATAAGTTCTTTCCAGAAACACTAGAACTTCCATTTACTTTTAATGAACTTAAGACTTTGTTCAAGCTTCTTGAGTTTAAAGAAGATTACCTGCAAAGTTAATTTCACATTCATGGACCTACTAAGAAGGCTGAATGATCGTTGAGATTCAAGTCAACTAGTAAGGAAGTCTAGTCAGCTTATCACTTCTCTGGGCATTTTGTTGAGAAGTTCCAGGTATGGTTTTTACTTTATTTGGTTAAGGATATTGAGAATTAAGGTTAGTATAGTACTCCATGAATAACAAGGTGTATTATATGTTTATGTTTTCCTACAGGTGAAGAAACAGCTAGCCTTTAGCTTCCAGCCTGGTGTTTGTTAATTTGTCCCTTCCCCCTTTCCCCTGGAAATGAGGTAAACTGAGCAGTTTATAGTATCAGCTCAGAGTGCCACATTTTGGGTGGATTGTCGGGGGCTCAGCAGCTTCTGCAGACACCAGGATCTCAGCCTGACAGAATGAAAGGCCAATAAAAAAAAAAAAAAAAGTCTGCCCAGGCTGTATGAACCCCGACGATCCAGCCATGGAGGCGTTGGGAGAAATGGTTAGGGAAATTAGAGAAGAGTTACGGGTGGCTCATCTGGAATACTCAAATCTTAATAAAAGAATAGATGAGTTAAATTTAAAGGTAACACAAATACACGAAAAAGAAGTGGAAGTTTCGGGAGGTGCAGGAAACCCACCTGAGTTGGTGAGAGTAGGGCAAGAACAAGAACATAGGCTTCCAAGGGAAGTGGTGGGTGGTTTAGGAACTTTAGTTATGCCAGTTCCTTTGGCTGCTCCTGAGCGTTTTTTGGGAGATCCGAGAAAGTTTCAAATTTTTCAGACTCAGTGTGAATTACATTTCTTAAGTCGTCCTGAGTTATTTTCAACGGATGCTTCCAAGGTCACATTTACATTATCTTATTTATCAGGAGAAGCCTCTGCATGGGGAAGTCTTTTGGTGAGTCAAAAGAGTTTGGCTTTGAATAATTATTCCCTGTTCCAGGCCGAATTTAAAAAGATGTTTGATAAGAGACAGGTATCTTTAGAGGTAGATGGAGAACTACTGGAGCTGCGTCAGGGAGGAAAGGAGTTGATTTCTTATATCACTCAATTTAGAACTTTAATTTTAGAGAGTAGATGGCCAGAGGAGAAGAGGGCTTCCTTATTTTATCGGGGCTTAAAAGATGAATTGAAAGATGCTTTGGCTGGTGTTTTGGAACGACCAACTACTTTAGATGCTCTAATTGATTTGGTAGTTCGGTTAGATTTTCGTTTAACCGAAAGACGTTTAGAGCGTAGACGTTCTCAGGGAGAAGTTAGGTTTCCAGGAAGAGTAGAGAGATCTAAGGTTGAGGTGGTGAACAGGGAAGTTAAGTCAAAGGTAAATGAGCTGCAGAGTCGGGTGAGAGGTCCGTTGTCAAAGGAAGAGAAGACAAGAAGAAGGGAGAATAATTTGTGTCTATACTGCGGTAGGAGTGGTCATTTCCTTGAAAACTGTCCTTTTACCTCCAAGAAGATCTTCAATTCTTCAGGCAGAGTACAACAAGTTGCTAACACGATACAGACAGCTGTTCCTCACATAACTGTGAACGTATCCTTAATGTTTGAAAAGAAAATCTTAGGGTTCTGGGCCAATTATTATTGATTCAGGGGCTACAGGAAATTTTATGGACAGAGGATTGGCAAAGATTCTAGGTGTTCCTTTAGTGGCTAAGAAAGAAGTGGAGCAGGTAAGGGCAGTTGATGGTACATCTCTTTCTTCAGGTCCAATCACTCATAATACAGAGGTACTTGAGATGGAGTTAACTGGAGGTCATAAGGAAACCATCTCTTTTGAATTAATTGACGCTCCAATCTTGAAAATAATCTTGGGTATGCCCTGGCTTACTCTGCATAATCCTAGAATAGATTGGAGTGCAAGAATTGTATCCCTAGAATCAACTTTTTGTAAGGAACATTGTTTCTTAGGAAAAAGTCATGAAGAGGAAGAAAGATTTGTGAATTCAGTTTCGTTTTCACTTGCAGAAAGAGGGGCAATAGGTTTTGATGTTGGAGCAGTAGTGGGTGAACTTCCTACTTGTTATCAGGATTTTTGGGATGTATTTGATGAAAAGGAAGCTGGAGAGTTGCCTCCTCATAGACCGTTTGACTGCAGGATAGATTTGGAGCCTGGAGCTATTTTACCTTGCAGTAGGGTTTATGCCCTGACAGAAAAAGAGAATGACTATTTGAAAGAATATTTAAAGGAAAATTTGGCTAAGGGTTTTATTCGGCACTCTCAATCGCCGGCTGCCTCACCATTGTTCTTTGTGCCAAAATCTGACGGTTCCCTCAGAACTTGTATAGATTATAGGGCGGTAAATAGAATGACAGTAAAAAATAGGTATCCGCTCCCTCTCATCTCTGAGATGTTAAATCAAATCCAAGGTGCCACCATTTTTTCTAAATTGGATTTAAGGGGAGCTTATCATCTTGTACGAGTTCAAGAGGGGGATGAGTGGAAGACAGCATTTAAGACCAGATTTGGCCTGTACGAGTACCAAGTGATGCCATTCGGTCTTTGCAATGCCCCAGCGGCTTTTCAATTTTTTATCGATGAGGTTCTCCGGGAATTTCTTGATATTTTTGTTATCGTTTATATTGATGATATTTTGATTTTTTCCCAAAGTTTGGAGAAACACAGAATTCACGTTCGACAGGTCTTGAGAAAATTGAGAGAGAATGATCTTTACGCTAAATTGGAGAAGAGTCAGTTCCATACGAATTCGGTGGAATTTTTAGGTTTTGTGATCACTCCTTGTGGTCTGGAAATGAATCCGAAAAAGGTGGAAGCGGTTCGTGATTGGCCCACTCCAACGAAGGTGAAGGAGATCCAGAGTTTTTTGGGATTTGCCAACTTTTACCGAAGATTCATTGAAGGCTTCTCCAGTTTGGTAACTCCAATTACTCGACTTTTGAAGAAAGGAGTTCCTTTTGTTTGGGACGTTAAGGCTAATGAGGCTTTTAAAAAATTGAAGGAGAAATTCATAACTACTCCTATCTTGATTCATCCTGATACTTCCAAGCCATTTTTTGTAGAGGCTGATGCTTCCAATGTGGCAATGGGAGCAGTGTTGTCGCAGAGGCATAATGTTTCTGGACAATTACATCCAGTGGCCTACTTTTCTAAGAGGTTCTCACCAGCGGAAGAAAATTACACCATTTCAGATCGCGAGCTTCTTGCTATCAAAACAGCATTTGAAGAATGGCGACATTTTTTAAAAGGAGCACGTCATACTGTGACAGTATTAACTGATCACTGAAATTTACTTTTTTTGAAGACAGCAAGAACTCTGACACCTCGACAACTAAGGTGGTCTTTATTTTTTGCAGATTATGATTTTATAGTTACTTTTAAGCCAGGAAATCACAATAAGAAAGCAGATGCACTGTCACGGCAATTTCCAGAAAGTGAAGTTAAGTCGGTCTGTGAGTCACTTCCTCTGACCGCTCCAGAACGTTTTGTTCTTGCTGGAATTGAGAAAGAAAACTAAATCTTCAAACAAGTACGAGAATCCATTTCTGAGACACAACTTGAACATTGGGTTCGTTTGGATCCAGCTCACAAGATTAAAGATGGTTTGCCTTATCTAGACGACAGACTCTATTTACCATCTATTGAACTTTAGAAAAGATTTTGAAGGAATGTCACGATTCAGTTCTGGCGGGACATCCTGGATATCGGAAAACACCAGAGTTGGTCAGAAGACATTTTTGGTGGGAAAAAATTCGACAAGATACTCTTAATTTTGTTAAGACCTGTGAAGTTTGTGCTAGATCCAAGAACCTCATCGGAAAGCCTTCTGGGCTATTGGAACCGTTGCCTGTGCCACCGCGGCCTTGGTACTCAGTGTCTTTAGATTTCATCACGGATCTACCACTAGATAAGGGGTGTACATCAGTATTGGTTGTAGTTGATTTACTCACTAAAGAAGCACATTTCATTCCAATGAAGGGAGAGGTTACCGCCGATAGTTTAGCTCACAGTTTCTTGCAAGAAGTAGTAAAACTGCATGGAATTCCCAGTCAGGTCATCTCAGACAGAGGGTCTCAATTTATTTCTAAGTTTTGGAGAGCTTTTTGTAAGAGATTGGGAGTAGAGGTATGTCTATCATCCGGTTACCATCCCGAAACCAATGGGCAAGTGGAAAGGATAAATCAGGAGTTGGAGAAATATTTGAGGTGTTATCTACAGACAGGGGAAGAGTGGGTAGATATGTTGTGGGTGGCAGAATTTGCATATAACAACTGTATTAAGGATGCCACCTCAATGTCTCCATTTTATTTGGGACGAGGTTTTCATCCTCGTTTTCTTAGTATAGAGACCAAAAATGATGATGGAAACCCGGAAGTGGAAAAGAGACTAGAAGTCATGAAAAGAAATTTGGAGAAGGCAAAAGGGGTGTTGGTGGAGAGTAAACAAAAATATAAAAGATTTGCGGACCTTAAAAGAAAGACTAGTCCCCAGTATAGAGAGGGAGATTTGGTATGGTTATCAACCAAATTTTTGAGAATTAAAGGAAGAAATAAGTTTTGCCCTCGTTTTGTAGGACCGTTTGTTGTTGAAAGGGTGATAAATCCAGTGGCTGTTCGCCTTAGATTACCAAGACATATGAAAACTCATCCAACTTTTCATGTTAGCTTGTTGAAACCTGTGGTTAAAGGAACTAGATTGACACCTACTCCTTCAGCAGTTGTATTTGAGGAAGATGATTCAGAAGAATTTGTAGTCAAGAAAATTCTGGACTCTAGAATAGTGAGAGGAAAGCTACAGTATCTCATTGATTGGGAGGGTTTTGGTCCTGAAGAACGCACTTGGGAAAAAGCAAGTGATGTACATGCTCCTCATTTGGTTGAAAGATTCCATAAGAAATTTCCATTGAAAAAAGGCCCAGGGACTGGGCGTTAGAAGGGGGGTACTGGGTACTGTCAGGTAGTGTCAGGATACAGTGACATATTCTGAATTACATTAGGTATGGGGAAAATTAGTATAGAAAGGTTTTTGGAAGTTATGATGAGTTTAATTTTAAAACAGCCAATTTTGCCCTTAACATTCATTGCAGTCTATGGAGAATGCCCCAAGCCAAGATGGAGGTTCTCAGTCTAAGTTCTGATTGGCTGGTGATTGTTTATAGGGAAGACAGTGAACATTCTAAACTGCCTTTCATCGTCTTTGCCCAGCTGAGAGGTCGTGTACTAAGCTGCTCCTGCTTAACTTGTTCAGGGGTTTCAAGTTCAAGCAGTCGAGCGGCTTCTTTGGAAAGTAAACCGGAATCTTTGTGGAGTTCGTTTTGGCACAGGACAGGAGTAAGAAGATTTCAAGTTGCCTAAGAAAATAAGTTTCCAAGACTCTTCACAAGATACGTTCTTTAAAAACTCAAAACTCTTTATCTAATGTTCTTGTTGAAGAGTTAAATTGATTTTCAGGTTCATATGAAAACATTTAATAAGAACTGTAGTGCTATCGTATTTTTGGCTTTGCTACGCTATGTTATCTATCGAGCGCGTGGTTTTTCCGTTAACAGAAGCCTGCGCGTGAAAGTCTTGGCTTGAGAATCTAGCGCGAGCTCTTTGGTGTCGCGTGATACTATTGTGCGTGTGTTTTTTCTACCCGCGGTTGGTTTTCAGCGAGTGTGCGTGTGCTCGCATCTTGGACAAAGCGCGTGTGGATTTTTCCCGCGGTTTCGACTTCAGCGCGTGTGCGTGTGCTCGCATCTTGGACAAAGCGCGTGTGGATTTTTCCCGCGGTTTCGACTTCAGCGCGTGTGCGTGTGCTCGCATCTTGGACAAAGCGCGTATGGATTTTTCCCGCGGTTTCGACTTCAGCGCGTGTGCGTGTGCTCGCATCTTGGACAAAGCGCGTGTGGATTTTTCCCGCGGTTTCGACTTCAGCGCGTGTGCTCGCATCTTGGACTAAGCGCGTGTGGATTTTTCCCGCGGTTTCGACTTCAGCGCGGGTGCGTGTTCTCGCATCTTGGACAAAGCGCGTGTGGATTTTTCCCGCGGTTTTCGTTTTCAGCGCGTGTGAGTTTTCTCGCTTCTTGGATAAGCGCGTGTGGTTTTTCCCGCGGTTTAGTCTTCAGCGCTTCTACGTTCTTCACGCAGTTTGGATTTTTATGCATGTTCAAGATATTTCCACGTGAGAATTTTTGTTGCAAGTTTCAAGAACAGTTTTATGAAGTAAAGACACTAAAAAATAATAAGAAGAAATATAAGTTCTTTCCAGAAACACTAGAACTTCCATTTACTTTTAATGAACTTAAGACTTTGTTCAAGCTTCTTGAGTTTAAAGAAGATTACCTGCAAAGTTAATTTCACATTCATGGACCTACTAAGAAGGCTGAATGATCGTTGAGATTCAAGTCAACTAGTAAGGAAGTCTAGTCAGCTTATCACTTCTCTGGGCATTTTGTTGAGAAGTTCCAGGTATGGTTTTTACTTTATTTGGTTAAGGATATTGAGAATTAAGGTTAGTATAGTACTCCATGAATAACAAGGTGTATTATATGTTTATGTTTTCCTACAGGTGAAGAAACAGCTAGCCTTTAGCTTCCAGCCTGGTGTTTGTTAATTTGTCCCTTCCCCCTTTCCCCTGGAAGTGAGGTAAACTGAGCAGTTTATAGTATCAGCTCAGAGTGCCACATTTTGGGTGGATTGTCGGGGGCTCAGCAGCTTCTGCAGACACCAGGATCTCAGCCTGACAATTATCAGTGATCCAAGAGACTATGACAAAGAACTTCACGAAATGGGTGAGAAGTTTTTGAAACGTGGATACAAGGAGGAGGAGATAACAGAAGCCAAACACAAGGTGGAGCAAAAAAACAGAAATGAATTGCTTACAGCTGCAAGGAAAGTGAAAACAGAACCATCACTGGTATTTGTCACACGGTTTTCAACGCAAAGTGGCCGCATCAAAGCAATTATAAAGAAGCATTGGCAAGTATTATCTTGCGATCAGAAAACTGAGGATCTTTTCAAAGAACCACCTGTATTTGCTTACCAACGGAGCAGGAACTTTCGTGACAGTTTGTTACAGACGAGACAACGCAAGAAACGACCTGACACGAAACGTGTTGGAACTTTTCCGTGTCTACAATGCAGTAACTGTAGCTATGTGCTAAAAGGATCAACCATTAACTATCCACACACAGGAAGAAAGATCATGTTGAAATCATTTGCAACTTGCGACACTACTAACATTATCTACGGTATTAAGTGTCCCTGCGGACATTTTTATGTGGGACAGTCCCAAAGAAAAGCCAAACTTCGATGGAACGAGCATCGCTCGTGTATACGGAATAAGAATTTAAATTCTGCGGTCGCAAGACACTGGATTAAAGAGAGACACAATTTGACACAGATCCGCTTTATGGTGCTGGAGGTAGTTTGGAGTAATGATCCTCATGAGAACATACAAAACAAATTAGACAGAAGGGAATGTTATTGGATTGAAACCTTGGGGTGTCTCACCCCAAGAGGAATGAATGAAGAGATCAACTGGGCATGTTTCTTATAAGCATTCTAAGTATTGCGAAAAACGATGTGAGGGGAATACCAACATGAACATATCCACGTATAAAATACCATATCATATCCATTGTGGTAAAGTAATAGTTGAGGATACACAATAAGGAAACACAATGAAGATGGAACTTAGGGGATATGGGTCCGACAGCCAGATCAAGCCAAATAGTTGCTGCACGAAGTGCAATGTGCATGCCTGAACGAGTATGAACGAGTCACTATTATCGTTGCAAATTATACATATATAGAAACACATATGATGTTTTTGGGTATAAGTGTTACTGATAGTTCACAATTTCAGTAATTTTTTATTTCATTTTTTCATTTTTTTCTTTTAATTTTGCATGTATGGATCGATATTTAGTTTACGCTCAGTGCAACATGCTCATAATGAATGTGTAACCACATGCTATAATGACATTCAGCTCTTCTGTGGTCTTTTGAACGCCACCGGTAGAAAAGTGATCACACGCAATAGCAAGTGTACATGCAATCTTACAGATGAACAAAAAAACCCCGACCATCCCGTCTCCCCGTTTCCATGGGGACACGGGACGCAAGGCGTCTCTACGCAGGCTACCAGCCAGGCGTGAGCGACCGCTCAACGGGGTATTTATATGAATCCTGATTTAAAAGCATCATCAATACATCCTAACTCCTTGTGAGTATTCATACACAGTAGTTGATATTTAAATAACTTGCAGTTGCGGGATGTGTACTTGCATTTTCCTACACACTAATCGTCCGACTTCCCGGTTCCCATAGGGACACGGGACGCGTGATGACGCAATACAGATTAGAAGTCATGTGACCACGCACATTGAACGCGGTTACCTTATCAACAACTTGGAAGCTTTTTTACCATTTCCACATGGAAAACGGCTCCCCGTGGACCAGCTTACACGCTACACAGGCAGAGCACGAGAAAAACGTTTGTCAGGAGTTAATCCAGACGCTAAACTAATACAACGGGTGAGTTCGGACCTCACATTTAAGAGGAACTCGGCATAATGTTTGAAAGCGCATAGAGCGATGGTTAAAATATACATCATTGCTATTATCATATTTTTTTTATTTAGAATACAGACGGCTGGAGTGTTGTATGTAGAGAGTTGTTCATTCCAGAAAGGTGATAGGCACTACAGGAAACCACAAAGGTAATTTGAAAACATCTCAGTCATGTATGGGATTTATTTTGGATTTGCAAGTAAATGTGCGCAAACATATACCTATATTTACCTAACAAGGGTTCTATGTCATTGTTGTTTCCCCCTCACAACCCAATCTTCCACCTTTAACGAATTACCTTTATTGGGTATGTATGCTTTTCATTTACATATTATATATTTGTTGATTTATGTATTTAATTATGGTGAACCATGGTAATGTTTGTTATCTACTCTCGAACTGTTGATTGGAATTGTGATCTTGTTTTGACTTGAAACTTACACATGGTGTGTGTTGAAACATTTTTGATTTATTCTTGTATTATAACAATGAAAGAATTTACAATAAATAGTATGGTTAACGCCCTGAAGAAGGAGATTCGCTCCGAAATGCATTGGCATTAAAATAACCATACACAAAATGAAACAAGTCTGTTTCTTGTTTAACATAATACCTAGCTGTTGATGATCCAGAGATTCAGAATCATTCTTTTGAAAATCTTTTACAAGCTGCTTTAAATACTTTCTTGGACATTTACAAGAGAAGAACTCTAATTATGCTTGATATTGAAACATAGATAATCTGACTACTGAGCTCCAAAAGAGCTCTAACGGAGAGCGCCGGACTTAGCTGGATGAGTTCATCCAACTTCTTTTTACAAGGAAAATTGCCACTTCTCTCATGAAGGACCTTCTCGATCTGGGCTTCTCACAGAAAATCACTTCTCCCACTCACGCGAAAGGCTGCATCTTAGACTGGGTGATAGACCATAATTGTGACACAGCCATCGTTTCTAATACTGGCCTTCCCAGGGACAGATCACAACTGCCTACAATTCACCATCCCATTAATGCCTTGCTCCAAACCCACCATTCCAGCACCTGCTACCTTAGCTAGAAGCGCAAAAAACTCACTGCGGATAACATCAGTGCTTGTCTTAACCTTCCATGCCTAGCACTGCCATTCTCGCCAGACACTAACGTCCTAGCAGAGATATTCAAAGACACCCTTACCAGTGCTATTAACAATGTTTCCCCACTGGAAAATATTCCTGGTTCACAGAGGAGCTCCAAAATCTGCACAAAAGCAAACGCCAGGCGCTTAAAACATGGCAGATTAACCCCTGTGACATCACTAAAGCTAACTTCCAAACTATTGCTAAAAAGTACAAAGACTTCATCTTCAATGCTAAATCGGAAGCTTACAATCATCGAATCTCTGCTGCTAACTCCCAAACTAAAGAACTCTTTACTATCTTTAAATAACTAACAGTACCTCCCCCATCTGCACTGACGAGATTGTTAAACATGAAGCATGGTGCACCAGCATACAAACTGCTATGCTAAAAAAATAGACCTCCTCCAAAACAAAATCTCAGACCATTACAAAGCATTGCCTAAGCAGAATCACCAGACGCAGACTCTGCCCAACTCCAAAAATATCAACTTTCCGAAATTCTCATTTACGGAAATTACTGAAGTAGATGTCATAGACATCCTTAAACATCTCAAACCATCCCAATGCAAGGGCGATGTGTGCCCACCCAAAATCATCAAGGCATGTGCTGAGCAACTCGCTCCTCTCCTTACCGCCTTCATCAACGCCTCATTCAAAATAGGCACAGTCCCTGACAGCCTTAAAGAGGCTTGGGTGTGCCCGCTCCTAAAAAAACCAATGCTAGACCCCTCTCAACCTAATAACTACCGACCCATAACAACCATCCCGTTTCTTCTTAAAATATTAGATAAGGCCGCTCACAGACAAATCCAACTGTACCTTGAAACTAACTCAATCTTAGGAAAGAGAGAGTCGGGTTTCCGCAAAGGGCATGGAACTGAAACCGCATTACTAGATTTAAAAAACCAAATCACTAATATCCTCGACAAGGGCAAGCCTGCCCTCCTCCTCCTCCTCTTAGACCTCTCAGCAGCGTTTGATCTGGTTGATCACAACACCTTCACCAATCATCTCACGCATGCTGTGCACTTCTCCAATCACGCAGCGACCAGGGTCACCTCCTTCCAAGAAGGCAGAGCTATGAAAGTGTTCTCCAAAACAGCTAATGCAGAGCCCACTATCATTCACTGTGGTGTCCCCCAGGGATCCTGTACTGCCCCCACTCTTTATAATCTGTTTACTAAGCCACTCTTTGATAAACTGGATGCACTTGGGATCACATACACAAACTATGCTGATGACACCTGGGTGCTCCTTCCCCTTACTGGGATCTATCCCCAAGACTCTACAACCCTACAGCAAATGTACTCCACCATCCAAGCCTATATGGCCACTAACGGCCTCTGCCTCTATGGGGACAAAACTGAAATCCTCATTCTTGGGCAAAAGCCCACATTAGCCAATCTTTACTCGCCCTACCTCACATTCCGTATCGACAACTGTGTCATCCCAGTACTATCCTCTCTCTCGGAGTCCACATTGATGCTACACTATCCATGGATAAACAAGTCAGCACCATTGTCTCCGCCTCCGCCTTGAGCACGAAACGTATCAATGCTATAAAGCCGTTTCTAACAAGGTACAACTGCCTCTCCATTGCTAGAGCTACTATAGGAGCCATGTTGGATTACTGCAATGCACTCCTAGCTGGCACCTCCAAAATAAACCTAGCTAGACTCCAAACCACCCAAAATAACTCACTCAGAGCAGCTCCTAGTATACCTAAAAGAGACCACATCACACAAGCAAGAAAGACTGGTCATTGGCTCCCAGTCAAAGGATGCATCACATTCATAATTCTCACAACCACCCACAAATGCTTCAACCTCTCAGCACCCTCATACCTATCAGACATACTATCGAGATCACAATCAACAAGGCCCACTAACCAACTCACAGTACTGCGCATCAATAGGGCCAAGGCAGGAGGAATAGGCTTCCCTTATCTTGCCCCAAATTATGGAATGCGCTCCCATCTGCCCTCAGAGCCGAAACGTCTCTCCATGCCTTCCGCAAAAATCTCAAAACTGCTCTCTTCAATTAATTGTCCACACTCACACACCCACTATCTGTATACTCCTCCAATACGCATATTATCTACTCCTAGTATGCTTGTCTGTATTTTGTATGCAACTAAGCTATGTTCACCCACTGTAACAAGTGACTCAATGCCCCCAGGCTGCTGTTTGTATTCTTGTATGTAACTAAGCTATGAGTACCCACTGTAACAAGCGCCACGATGCCCACGGGCTGCTGTGCACTCAACAAATGTGAATAAATAAATAAATATATTCTAAGAGCCCTTCTAATATCAACATTTTGTATGCGCATAAAAAATCAGATAGGACCTTGGAAGGGAAGGGTACATGCTTTTCCATGAGGAAAACATTTTTGGGGGTTTCTCAAGCCAGAGAAGCAGAGGTTTAGCGTTCTGAGGAGCTGAAGTAGTAGGGAGCTAAGCCTTCAGTGGTCCCGTACTATCTACAATGCCCCCTTCCTCAATAATCTTCTTCTAGAGTCCTGCGCTCCTCCTCCAACTCTCTGCGGGTGAGGCGCTTTCACAAACAGAGATTTGGGGGTAGATCTTTATCTTCTGCAGGTGATTCCCTCGGGAACTGCCTCCCTGTCTCTCGCAGTCTTGAGCCGGAACACCTTAAGTTCCAGAAACGTTCTCCCTTTCCCTTGCTAACTAACTTTCCTTTCTCTCCTCCCTCCTTCTCCCCCCTAACTCTGTTCAGTTTTTGCTGACTGGTTGTCTAGCTCACCTCCAGAGCCTAACAGACCCCAGGCTCCCCACGCCAGTGTTTTGCACTTGCGCTGTATAATGCACTTGCGCTGTATAAATAAACTATAACTAAATTCATACATGTCACCAATGTAGTTGCACAGAACTGGGGGCCATGAATTTGGAAAGGCTAGTCATATAACACTGAAAGGAAAATCTGAAACTGAGCAGAGCCAAAAAAGATACAAATGGAGGAACCCACACAAATATCACCCAACAAGCTAAAGTCAAAGATTGCATAGCCACTGATTTCTACCAGCTATGACTCGTATAAGTCAACTTGAATCACAGAACTGGATACACAGATGGAAACTTTAACATTTGGTCCAGAGAACACCATAGCGGTTCAGTACCCCCACGGAAGATTGCCAGTGGCAATCCGAATAAGTGTCCCTTAAACTAGATGACATACTCCTGGCAAATTTGAGAATGTCACTGTTTTGCCAGATTTCCAGTGAAACACAAAGATTACAACAGGTTTGCTACCACGGGTGCAAGTCAGCATATGTGATGGGAAAGGCACCACACATGGTTTTGTTAGTCAAAGGTTCTGTGGGGGGGGGCGTGGGTGTCATCAGATTCCTCTGGCAGCTTGAACACCAGATTGATACCATTGAGTATGCAAAAGCCTGGCACACCAAGCTTGTCTGTTTTATAATTATTACTAGTCTTTTATAACATGCTTAGTACCGAAGAGGTTTCTAAGAGCGGATCCGGGTTTCGAACCTGTGTTGCTCTGCATTGTCTTGTTTCCAAGATGGGCGTGTTACAACGTGCCGACGGTCAGAACTTCGCCCACTGGTGGCCCACTGCTACCTGAACCTTAAACAGCTGCTTTAATGTTCTTATTGTAGCATCGGCCTGCTCAACTTGCCTGTTTAAGGGACTAATTCACAGAGCGTTCTCCAATGGGGTTTTGCGATTATAAAAACACTTCTGTGAAGTAGGCCCTAAGTGTTTTAGATATTCAGCCATCGGGGGAATGAATTCCTCAGTACCTGAAGTGGAAACAATTAGCCATGTAAAACTTTGATTGAAGGGATGTTATGGTTAACTTTGTTATACAAAAACATGACAGTATAGTGCAAAAATATGAGTTGAAGGGATGCTATGGATAACGCAAAACCTAAAAACCTCTGAAATACACCCGTAGTTGGTATTATGACAATATTTATTCCAATTCCGCACACTGCTTAAGATGCCCCACATGACATCACAGATGGCATCACACTTGGAATTTAGAGACCATAAATACATGGGTGTCATTTTAGAAGGGGGACAAGGGCGTTTGTCCCCCCCAACTTTCGTGGCAGACAATTGTGAGCGCCTCATTTGGCAGGGACCCCTTTCCTTTAGATATCAGCCCCCAACATTTTTCGCAAAGTTACTCCCCTGAATACATTCCTCTAAGAGTCTTCTTCCTATATGAATTAAGGACGCACGGCGTGCTTATTGGATTCAATTGAAATGATATGGCATTCTCTGAGGGTACCACTGGTGAATATGGAGTCAAAGTGAGTTTTCAGTTGTCCAAGAAGAACGCAGCAGATGCTTCGCCCCCAGAGGCATTGCTAGGGGGTGGGGGGGCAAAGGGGGTTATAGCCCGGGGTCTTTTGGTTGGAGCCCTGGATAGAAGCTCAGGTGCTACAACCAAACGCCTAGCTAGCCCCGAGTCCCGACAATCCTGACATTAGCGTAGCCCCAGATCTTTTCCAGACCTAGCAACACCCCTGCCTGCACTCAAGATCCCCCTACCATTTGTGGAAAGACTAGGCAAATGCGAATTGTGAATGCAGCAGAATGGCGGACCACCGTGGGAGCCGTGGAATGATACAAACAAAGGGGATCGCCTAAACTTCCAAAACTAAGACTTGCACATATACCAGGGACTGGACTCCAAAACAGCAAAGGCCAGAAAGAGGGAGGTACAGTTGCACCCTCTTTATTTAAACCATGACAATGTAAATGGAGCCAACACTGGGCATTGCCCAACCGTAGCCCCACTGAACAGAATATCCTCTTAACAGTATTGCTGCAACATGACTTACCGGAGACCATTCCTGCGCCAGCCACTTGGGACAGTCGAAAATATTGCACGGCTGTACGACGGGCATCTTTGGCGTGTACATGCACTTCCACTCCTCTACCGCGCTGGCCTGCCCCTGGATGTCCTCCTCCACGCAGGAAATGGTGCGACTCTGAATGCCCCCGCCACAGGAAGAAGAACAGGCCGTCCACGGGGTGCTTTCCCACCTAATGCAAGGGAATAACAGACAAATGCAAACAACAATTATCTAACCGGAAGACCTTTATTTGGTGCAGTGCTCTATTAATTTCCCCAACTGGCGATGCTCTAAAAAATATAGCGTTTGGAGTGGTGAACAAGAGGTGTTTGCATTCCCCCAGTTAGCTTTGCATCTGCACGAATCACATTGCGCCTGCCATGATTTCCCGATGAAAATTGTGTCCCGTTGCAGATCATGACCAGGGCGGGATATTTGGTGCACTTGGGAGCAGGAATCAAATTTAGGAGGGGCACAGAGGGGGTCAACGACAAAAGTAGGGTGGGGGGTTACAGACAAAAAATGGGTTGCCGCGTATGAAAGGAAATGTGTGACGTCACAAGCACTCCTGCAGAGAGGCTTTTGTGCACACCAACTACCCACACCCCACTGCACCTCCCTTCCCATCAGAATGCAGGCACAAAACCATTCAGTGACTGATGGCCCATCATTAGCGCTCATTCTGATGGGAGGGGCTGCAAGCTGCTCTGCACACTATGGAGGACGCAGTGCAGAAGCCAGGCAGGAATATCTGAGAAGTGGCTTGCGCTCATGTTCATACGATGCCAAGATCACTGCTAGCGTCGGTGTGATATGCAGACATTTGCCTTAGTGACTGTAACAAATAACACCTCGAACAGAGCACATGGTCACAGCTCGCCTTAGGTGGGGGGGCAGGTTTTCTGAGGGGGGCCCGGGAAAGTTTCATGAACCTGCCCCAGCCACTGCGCATCAGACATCATCCTCGGTTGAAGGCAAAGGAAAATGGCCTCTGAAAAATAGAGAGATCGTGTTTTTCTGTTCTAATTACATGAACATTTCAAACTAGGGTGACACTTAAATTGGGAATTCAATGCGTATGCTGAATGCATGGCGCGAGGTGTGACCTGCCTGAGTCGCTCACCCTCACTGCCTGCACAACCCTCGAGGCTTAAGAAAAATATAAAGGATACAACACAACACGCCATCTCACACAGCATCAACATAATATCCTCTACCCTGTCCCATCCTAAGCTGGCCCGCAAACATCAAAGGAAGAAAGGTGGGCTGCAGCTGTAAAAACAAACGAGGAAGTGCTGAGGTCATAATTCCAGAAGCATATGCAAAGCTCATAGAAAGTCCTGGTATTGCTTTCTTCACCAGAAATACTATAGAGGGGATGGACTTAAACTATATATATATATATATATATATATATATATATATTACGCGGCCGCTATGGTTAAATTGTCCAACCCATAGGAAGAGTACTTTTTCGGGGTCTTATAACTTTGTCCCCCAGGACGAATCCTCACAAAACATTGCAAAAAAAGTATAGGACCCCGTTAGATTGATTTTGAGAAGTCTGGTGAGGTTTCGTGTGGGGGGCAGGGGAGCTACAGGGGGGTCCCAAAATGTGTGGTATGATCTGATGCCACTTCCCCCTCATGCAGCAATATTCGCCAGGAAGAAAATCAAGGATTGGCCCCAGCTTGAACCAGAGCTCGTTGTGGGTGGGGAATGCCAACAAGTTAGTCGTTTTGATGGTTGTAGCGGCTGTAGTGATGACCCTCTTGCCAAAAGCGTCCAGTTGTTTGCCTTTCTTATCTGGGGGTACCATACAAGGGGACAAAGGATTGGCAGAGCGCTTACGGGCAGCTGCAGAGATAACTGAGTCTGGGTAGGGTTCTGTGTGTAGGCATTTGGGCGCCTAATCCGGGACCTTGTATTTCTTCTTGAAGCGATCTTTCCTGGGAGGTGCTGGGTATGGATTCCTCATGACTAGAACGCCGTTCTCCCGAATATCTTCCAGCAGTGGAATGGCTACCACTGACTTTGTAGTAGATTCCTGCCTCTGATAAAGGAATCCCTCTTTATTCTGCTCCTCTGGGAGAAGATCAAATAGCTTAGGTGCTCATGACATAAGAGCATGTAAGAAGCCAATCTCGTCTGGAGGTGAATCTCTTGGAGGTGGATCTGCTGGCTCACCGTCATCTGGTACCAGATCCTCAAACGTGTCCATAGAGTGAGTGTCTGGAGAACCATCCATTGAGTATCCATCAGCATCTGTATTCGTGAGGGTGACATGCAGCAAAAGTGGGGCCCCTGGGGGTGGGGGCTGGAGGGTGGCAGAGGAACCAAACCTTTTTTTGAGGAAAAGCACGAGGCTGGGCTGGAGAAGGCAATGGTGGAGCTGGAACCAGTAGCTGTAGTGTATACAACATGTCCAAAGACACAGGCTTCGAAGGTGAGGTCTGAAAGGTATGGCAAGTGGGACAGGAGTAACAGGAGAAGGTAGAGCAGGGCCTTGCTTAGGCGAAGATAGAGTAGAACTCTGCTTAGATGGAGCCGGCAGTGGCATAATAGCCGAAGGAGGCCCACTCCCTTTGTCATTGTTAGAGAATACTCCGTCTATGTCCATATCAGAATCGGCACCCTGCTGCAACAGTTGTTCAAGAGGCACCATGATCTGAGAGGGGACGAGAGGAGGTGCATATGGAGCCAGTGAGAACAGTGGCTGTCACGAGTTGGCTTGGGGAGATAAGGCAATGCTGACGGGACCTCCCCGTCCACAGTAACTCCCTTGGGAAAAGAGGAAATCAAGGGCCTTTGAGCAGGCGTCGTGGACAATGAAGATATGCTTGACAACAGAGTAGGTCTAGCTGACAACGAGGTAGTTGGTGTAGTGGACTTAGACGCAGACGATGACTTGGTCATCAACAAGGTAGTCAAGGGAAAAGACAGAATGGATTTGATCGGTAAAGTCGTTGATCTGGTGGTCGACAAGGTGGCTGACGGAGTCGTCAATGGGATGATGTTTGTCGTCGAAGAGGACTTGGGTCGTCCGTGGCCGTCAAAGAGGATGTCGTAGACGGAGGGGCCATAGTCATGGATGAGCGTCGCTTCTCTGAAGAGTGCTTAGATGATGAAGATGTCCATGAGGGCTTGCTTGGCACTGTAGTAGTCAACGAGGTGACCATAGGCATAGATGAAGACGTCAGCGTCATTGTCAATGAAGGTGCAGCCCGAGGATGTGATCGATGTCCCTTTTTTGCCCTCATCCCAGGGGAAGATTCTTCATCTGGCCTCCAACTTTTTGATGAGGGGGTCACTCCAGAGTTCTCCTGTGCCTGGCAAAGGCAGAACTGCAGACAGGGGCCATGTTAGAGGCCAAGCACTGTGATCTAAACAAGACACTAACCTCTGGTGGCGATCCTTGCGGGTTTTGGATGAGAACGATTGGCAGATGGTACAGTTCTTCAAGTTGTTGTTTGGGTTCAGACAGTAGAGACATTGCTTGTGAAGATTCTCGATGTACACATTCTTAAGGTGACAAGTCGAGCAAGCCTTGAACATGCTGTTCTTCCTCATGTCTGTCATGATGTCCGTTGCCTCCCGGAGGCCTCAAATGGAACAGAAAAAATACAGCGACACCATAGACAACAGAATGGGCCAAATGTTCAGACCAGCTAGCAAGCAGCGACAGAGCACCAAATCAGATGATCTTATGGAAAAAACAAATCAAAAATTGACAAAATCATTCACTATCTGAAGGGATATTTCTTGAGGCCTCCGAACACCTAATGTGCAGTAAAATATCTGACGATGGCCACCAGGGGTGGAGCTAAGGGGACCTGTCAAATTGCCTGTAGATAGTTTGACTTAAAATGACTCTAATAGAGCACTTAAGTGACAAGCAGTTTACAAATGTAAAGCTAATCGGCTTTAATGTTACTGAGGTTTCCCAGCCTGATGATGGGAAATATTCAAACAGCATGCGAATCCATGAAAGATCCAGTGTTGGAGAACTGATGACATCAATTTTGATACCACTATAATTTTGATGAAAATCCTAAAGGGGGAGGGGTAATTAATAATACAAATGTAAAAGAAGGAACAGATTCATCAATATCTACTCATTTGTCCGCAGTTGACTCTCTGCATTGGTCAGAGGGACAACTTAACGGATGGTGCTGTGGTAGGTGTTGGGGGGTAGGAGGACATGGAATGGTAGAATGTGGGTGGAAACAGTAAAGGTGGGGGAACAGGGGTATGGTGGGGTGACCCACCCCCCATCAAAGAAACTCTGTATACAATGCGGTAAGTTATTCTATGCGGTATGGGATGGTGCCAGGGCTTTTCAACATTTTCAGTTGAAATGGACCATCCCTATTTTGGCAGTCTCGTCAGAAAGCAAATTCTTCTAAATGCCACCTTGCAGCAGGCCTTTTACAGGCTGACTCGCTGGCACCATCAGGACAGCGTCCACTCTTTCTGAGCTTGCAGTATTCAGAAGCGCTAGTTCTGATCACCTCTTTGCCTCTGCGTTACATTAACACCTTTGTGTATGCCTTGCAGTGCTGGTCCCTAACCACTCTTTTCACTACATTGGAGTGGCCATTAAAGGGTGCTGGCTGGGACTAGGTTATAAAAGGAACCTGTATACTGCTCTCGTTGTGCCTCTTCCTCCCCTTTGCTCTGTTTCCAGAGGGATCACCTCCCTGGACAATGAGCTGACTGGAGCTCTTTCCCGTTAGGTTTGCTGTCTGCATGATTTACTAGCCTTGCTGCTGCCTTCCAGAGGGCTTAGGAATGCATCCAAACACCCACACTGTGAGGGACTAATCCACTGTTGGACCTGCAGGCAAAAACAAAGCATGCCCCACTAAATTAGAACTTGTAACGGGGATCCGTATTCAAGGCAGTTAATGAGGCAGGTTGAGAGACTGTAGTTTAGGACCTGTGTGTAACCTACATGGCACTGCACCTTGTAAAACAATGTTAGAGCCAAATTGGCCCTTTTTTGCAGAAGGAAATCATATGTGTTTCCATAATGCAAACCTGTTTCCATATTATCAGACTGATATGTCATGCTAATTGGAGCATTCCAAGTCAGTTTTACTGAAACAAGTACTAGCTCAGAACATGAAACCCACCTGCTCAGAAAGCATTGTATGTCTGTTGTAAAATAGAAGATGAAACACACGAAATGGAAGTTTACTTTACAATTTGAACGGTAAACTATGGAACCATAAACCAATCCTGTCCTCCCCACTTGACACATTGATAATGAGCAAAACCACTTGACCTCACTGCATTATCTTCCTTAACCACCATGAGCCGAGGCAGTGCAAGTAGTATATATTGAAGAGAGTGCTAGTTTCACTACTCTGCATGTAGCAGTATGAATGACATTGGTAGTGCCTACAAACAGCATGAATGTGTACTGGGTGGGCAAGGTTGATCCCAGGTTTAGGCAGGGTGTCCCCAAAGCAAACCTTTGAAATGTGCCCTGCCCATCTTCATCCAGCATTGCAAGCAGCCAGATGTATGTGATCCGATTCATCTCCCCCTTTTGGACACACCAATGTAATGCCAGTGGCCTGTTTATGGGGATTCTGCTATGCCAATGATTAGACGTGTGAATGACTGACTACGCCTCTCCTGTCATATACAAAGATGTACTAGCGTAGCGGGGGCTCCCGCAAACCCCACGTTGTGGGTGGCCCAGCTACACCAGGTCTGGGGGGCTGCAGCTCAGTCCTCACCCTTCAGGTTGAAAGCTGTGCCGGGGCTCGCAGAGCGAGATGGTTGCGCTCAGTACGGGTTGGAGCTGACCGTGACATGTGGCACGTGTCATATGCCACGTATAGTTCCAACCCTTTCCCCTCTGGCTTCCTCGCGGCTGATATACAGGAACCATGAAGCTCTCCCAGGTTCCTGGTTCCTGTTTGTGAGTAGCACAGAGCAGAAGAGGGTGGTCTGGAGTGACGGACCAAAGCTGTAAACACAGATAAGGCGGCTTTATATTTTAAATGTGCTGTGTATTTTGCAGGTGTGACGTGTGTGCCAGATGTATGTATGCGCTATGGGTTAGTGACTGGTGGGTGAATGAGAAGAAATGTGATGGTGTGTGTTTGAATGTTCTGGGCGGGCGTGTAAGTGTTCTTAAGGGTCTAGGCTGGCTTACATTGGAACCAGTTTGGACAGGTTTTCTTATTTTGACATGTCACTTGTAATGGCCAAACCAACGGGGGTATGTTCTTACATAGGAGTACTGGCACACATTGGCAGAGCCAGCTTTGTGCCCAGTGCCAGTAATGATACTATAAAAAAACACCTCAAAGCGAACATGAGTATATTCTTATATGGGAATACTAGCATACGTTGGTGGAGCCAGCATGGAAATGCCCTTTATACTGGCATATATTGCAGGGACCGGCATGACAATGCTTTGGGAAATGCGCCTGTGCATTTTTGCTGGCTTGCATCTTCTTTCACGAGTTACCTTACACCCTAGAAAACTGATTGCAAACTGTCTGGCCTTTTGCCCAATTTTTCACCGAAAGTGTGCTGTGTAATGCACCATTTTAATAAAACAACTCACCAGCCACCACTGGTGGCTGGTATAATTGTGGACCAGGCAGTGACCCCTTCTTTCTATAGTAGGTGAAACATTTAAGCCTTAATTAAAAAAAACATATTTACTTCTATCACCTGTAGAAGCGCATGCCCCCATGCAGCGGGATAACCATCAGGGACATTGTGCACACGTGGTGGTCTGGGCCAGCCCAGAGTATGGCATGCCCTTTGCTCTTTTAAAAAGCTTGGGGAGGGGGGGGCTCAGCATGACTCGCAGGGGGCCCCCAAAATGTTGTGCTACGCCACTGCAAAGAAAGATGGTGAGTATTTACAGGAATGGGGCTCAAATTAGTGGCGTTATGTTTTGTGAGAAAGTACACGTTTTATGTACCTAGAACTTCTAGAGCATTGTAATCCTGGTTGCAAACAGCGCAGGCCTCTTGATGGAGCACTTATTTCATAGCCAATAAAAGTGGACGCAAAAACAACCCACATTTGTCTTTTAAACATTCAAACTACCCATTACGTGTCGTTCATGGTTTCCACATTCTTTGTGATTTCTCTTAAAACAATGAGAAGCATTTCCAAAGTGGCCCGTCCAATCCGATAAAACGTCTTTCTAGGTTTTGGCTTGGCGGCTGAGTTCCAAGGCTCTCGTTCCTCGAGGTTCACGGGCGCCAAGGCAATAAAAGTATTACATGAAAGTGTCCAAGCCATGTTCAACCTTGAGCTCGTATTATTTCAAGCATTTCATCTTGGGTCCGCTCCAAAACATACGAGTCGCCGTACCTGGTTCCTGTTTGCACTTTCGGCAACAATTCGTCACTGTCGGGCCCAAACGCGGCTTTTTGACAGGCATCATAATTTGGTGTTTTTTTCATCCCCGGACATCGTGGTATGTAAATAAGTAGGCCGAATGTTGCTGCGCACGCCTGCAGATATTTTTTCTTTTTTTTTGTGCCAGTAACATTCGGTCTTGTCGCAACGATCCGCGCGTGTTAAAGTCTTTCTTTTATTGCTACAGCGCTTTGCGTCTGCGCGCACTGCGGCAATAATGGAAAGCAGTCTAGACCAGCTTCTTTTACGATATCGGAGGTCATTTTCCGGTGTAAAGTGTAGTTCCCTCATAAGGAGCCTTAATGCAGCTGCGAATGTAAAGTGGTGCATTAAAAAAACATTTAATAATTGAATAACATCCACATATATTTATTGAATCATGGTCTTTCGTGTGAGCTTGTTTACATTCCACTAACAGACGATTAAAAGGCGTAATACATCGACAATATGTTTGATGTTATGTTTCTGCGTGGCGCGTGTGTCCCACGTAGCTGCTGCTAGCACCTGTCGATCCAGCAGAGATAGTACGCAGCATTTCTTCATGCAGCTAGGCTCAAAAGCGGCTCCAAGAAGATTGCTCGGAATGGGCTCTTTGATTAAGGCCGCAAAAAGGTCAATGCATTGTTTGGGATATAACAGCGTGTGGTGGTACTAGTGTGACGCAGATAACTATCCATTGCCTGCAGGTCACAGGCGTAATCCCTGGCAGGGACGCAGGACTATCACGTCTTGATTTTGTTAGTGTTGATGTTACCAATGACTCATTGTATCACCTTTATGGGGTGAAGTATATAAGTCACACCTGCGCACAATCTAATCACCCACCTTGCAGGCTATACCCAGAGCTCTGCAACGGGCACATTGACCCTTTAAAAGACCAAGCTCTCTAAAGAGCTGAGTTAAGTACATCTGCCAAGTGACTGCTTTTACTGTAGCTGTACCCACATTTCAGGGTCAGCAGATTGTCATGGCATCCCTCCCACCTTAACATCACTCACAATATCCTTCATAGAAGAATGAAAAGCAGAGCCAAGCAGACCAGAGTACTCATTTGATCACCGTCAGAATGATGCAAGGATGCGTGGCTGACAGCTGACATGTGACTTTTAGAGGCCTTTCAGGGTACTGCTCTACTCATTGTCAATGCTAGTGGTACACGTTCACTTGTACTAGGGAGTATGGTAGGTTGAGTCAATTACACACATGTAACTGGCTGTACAGGCCTCCCAGGATGAACCCCCTCTAAATACGTATAATACTGATTATCGCAGAAAAAATGGCAGCAGGTTGGTGCTTGTAACATTGTATAGAATGTTGCTACATAGACCCTCTGGTTGGTTGGCAGGCTTTTTCCCAACCCTGGACTGTTGGGTCGTTAGGAGCACGTAAACAAAATTAAACTCAGGTGCCGCAAGCAACGTCAGAACACCTAACCACTTTCTCAATTAGTGCATCGTCTCTCATCGGCCAGGCCCCAAGCTAAGGCTTCTTCTTTGTAGTTGACCTCAAAGTCTTTTCTCTG